>NC_052144.2:36236030-37531562 GCF_016086655.4 Lepeophtheirus salmonis | reverse complement strand
ATAAATGTTTTGAATCTTTCAATTGAATGTTTTGTTTTAAATATTGTAGGGATTTGATTTTATGGGGCTATAATTGTAGTTATAATAATATCTGACAGTTAATTCTTATTTGGTTGAATCTTGTATATTGATATCATATATATATATATATAAGTCAATAATTTGTGGATATAAATATTTTTTATTGCAAGGTATCGTGTCAAACAGCCCATCAAATTGTTAATGAAAATTTCTCATCTTTTTCATGCGTAATAAGTTTGTAATAAGAAAAAAAGAGGAGGTAAAAAAAAATCATAAGTTACTAATGTTGAAGTTATTATTTAAACTTTTTTGGAAGAAGAAGTTGAAACATTTTTTTTTTTAATTTTTCCGATAGAGTTGCACTGTTTAAGTATAAGTAAACATAATAATATTATAATTACACCATCTGACATAGAATCTTCAATGGAGACCATATAGATAATGTAAATTTTCTTCTCTAGGAACAACCCAGGGGAAAATCTACGCACATTTAGTTCAAGAGAATAATTTCTCCGTTTCATATGCCATATAAATTTACAATTTTGGCCGCGTTTTCGAACTGATTGTCATCTCCACTTGTAAATGCTTAATTCTGCTCTAGTATACTCATGGAAATACCACCATATATAATTGCTGCATTATCAACAGCTCTTATGTAGTGATTATATGGTAAGTCAACGCAATCCTGAGCTGACCTGTTAATGACTATCCGAATTTACACTCTTCCAGTAATTTTTCATGTTGCTTAATTATCTTATATTATTCAAGTATTCATTTATATTTTAAACCCTTTATATTTTATGATAAATTGTGCTTTATTAATTAAATATTCAGAAGGGTCATGGGCTGAGCCCAACCTGAAAAGATTATTTTTATAATAAAAATAAAATAGAAATAAATGTATTTTGGCTCACAGCCAAACACTGTTGAGAACTCCTAATTTAAAGTCAGATAATAGTTCGGGAAGGAGAGGGTAATTTGCCTGCAAAAATTATTAACATTAAATTATATGTTAAATAAATATTTTAATAGATTGTTATTAAAAATACATATTTTATGTACTTAGTTCTGAATTTGTCGAATAGATTTTAAGTAAATTGAATTTGGTATCTACCATCTCTTCCTCTTACAAATACTTGAGTTTTGGTCAAATTGGGTCAAAGATTCTTTATATGTGGTCTTTTTCTTTCATACCTAAATGTGTTATAAACACTGTTATATCTCAAAAATTTACGAACAAATATTTTTGATATGTGGCCCCTTTAATTAAGGTATCATATACTATAATCATCACACTCAAATACCATTACAAAAAGTATTAAAGGTTGAGAGATACAATAAAAATATGTCCTTTTTACATGGGTACATTTTGAAACACCCTCTAAAAGTATGACAAAAGAAAAAAAAAAAAACACGTAGCAAAATTAATGACATCATCACTATACAATAGAATATTGACTAACATTATTTTGATTTCGAGAAAATGTATCTCCTTCAAAACGTTGCATCATTCTCAGAATAGCTGATTCCTCAAACCTTTATTTATTTAAAGGTAGGATTGCATCATTATCTGTAGTTTGACTATTACGCACTACTTATAAGTAGTCATTACCTCTTTATTTTGCCCTCTCTCATGATCGAACGAGGATTTTTTTTTGAGTGTTCCTCCAATTATAATTTCATTATAGGTTTATAACTAATGGTGTGTTAAAAAAAGAAAAATAAATACATAACTTTTGTAACCTTGTCCAAGGGCATTTGTTAATGTGTTGCATGCTCAAGTATCATTAAAATAAAAAGTCCTTTAAATTGAAAAAAACGAAATAAAAATAATATATCATAAATTAATTTTTATATCTATAGGTATAGAATATTCTTATTGTCCTGGAAACGACAAAATATAAAAAGCTAATAATTGTCTTTTTGAGAAGGGGTTCATAAGATAATTGTGAGTGCATTACAATTTAAATGTTTTATTCTATACAAGTATTGTTCAATACGAGTGGTGTTACTAGAGTATTGATGCACTTAAAATGGTACTATACAAAATATATATTGGATAAGATACTTGCAGCGCTGCTAAATTGCCGTAACAGATTCTAAGAAAATTGCCCTATAGAAAATTGTAAATGGAAAATTGACACTGAGAAAGTTATCATTAGAAAAAATTGTCAGTTAAAAGATGTCATTGAACAATTTGCCATTTGGGAAAATTGACCTGGAGAAAATTGCCAGTGTTAAAATTTTGTGTTATTTAAAAACAAAATCAGATTTTCCAAGCTCAAAACTTGTTTTGCGTAATAGCAGGACCACAAAGTGGGTGATAAACCAGTGGCGCCACTTCAGAAATAATTTAGAACCACACACATACTTCATAATGAACACCGATCCCATTGTCATTTAAGACTATGGCAAGGACACTATACACTCTAAAACCGCCACCACTTCTTAAAGCATTTAAACTCCTTTCAAATACTTCAACATGAACTCCAGGACCATGGGTTGGATAAGACTGTAGCAGATAACTAACAAGGTTAAAAATCAACGCCAACACTTCACAATGTATGTAAGGCCCCTCTAAATACTGCTAAATAAATTAAAAGGGGACGTAATTAGTAAATATGTTTCTTTGTATATGGTTTATAGAAGATTGACCAGACTTCCCGATTTTACCGTGACTCTCACATTTAAAAATACCATACCACTTAGAATATTATTTTTCTTTGTACGCTGAGTAGTTAATGTACTTTAAAGCTTTGGAGCCCATGGACTCGGTGTTCATTTTGAAGTATTCAGAGGTGGCCTAAATACTTTGTGAAGTGGCAGCAGTGGCTTTTAACCTGCTTGGTAGCCCGGTACAAAACAATTTATGGGCCGAGGTATTCTGATTTTGTTAGTAACTGTAGGGAAAAATTTTACAGTTTTGACAGTTTTCCCCAATGGCAATTTTCTTCAGGGCAACTTTCCGTTCATAGCCTTAAAATATTATTATCTCCGCCATAGTTGAATAGAGGCTTTTTTTTTTTTTTTTTTTTTTTTTTTTTTTTTTTTGCCAAAAACCATTTTGATTTAACTTGGTACGAAGATCATATATGATAACAGTAAAAGGGCATTAAATTTGGGAGGGCAAGGTAAAATGCCAAGGTAGTACGAAACGTTGAAAATATTATATACAAAAAAACTTTGAAATTATAAAATTACAGAGCTCCAATTGGTGTACTTATGTCGGTTCAATAAAGTTGCTTCATGTAACTCAATTCAGGATCAAGAGATATGTTCAAAAAGGTCAAAAACAAATAGTCAAGCATCATTTTGGACAAATTGAGTTACAAAGTTGAAATCATCTGTTTGTGGCACACAATATATATTGTATACATATATAGCACATATTAAAGTATGAATGCAATGAATATTAAATTTAATTAAATTCAGCATTTTCAACATCGATGTAGATAAGAAACGATAATTCATTTCGGAAAAATGACCATAGGTGACGGTTTGCACGCTACCAAGTGCCCATTCTCGGTCCTTATGTATTTAGTCCAAAAGGTATATAAACTCCCATACTAACTCTTCGTACTGGAGCCGGTACGAAAATATTGGAATCACGACAAGGCTAATAAGTATTATATGGGCATACGTAGCTATTGGAAATGTTTCCGATAGACTCTTTTGAAAATGTACAAGACAAAATTATAGTATGATATTTTTATATAGTACCAAATTACAATTAAAATTGAGGTATTTTGTGCTTGTATAAAAAAAACAAAAAACAATCTTCTAGAAGTTTCTTATAATATATGAGCCAGAAAATTTGAACCGTTTGTTAACAGTTGTATGGATCAAAAAGCCGAAAAGGAGACTAGCTAGTTCCTGGCTGGACTCAAAGTAAATCTTTAGCATCAAGGTAGACATTGGCTTGAAGTCCGATTAGAGGGGAAGGAATCACCTTCTTACCACGAAGATGAAGGACATCAGGTTACAAAGACGCAAGAAGCTCCGCCTAATTTGTAATTCAAATATAGGCATTATAAAGCTATTCATTTATGAGTCAAACTTTACCATGGACGCTCCCTACAATCCTAAGAATCACCTTTGGGTGGCAGGGGACTCAGGTAATGTTTCTCCTGTAATGAAATTCAACTTCCTGTCTAAGATAAAAGTGCTTTGCTGACTCACATTTTTGACAATATTCTCAAGTTGACATCCTCAGTAGGTTCGGTCGTACTTTTTATTTTTTTTTTAAATCAAAAACAGGGAGGGTTTTTTTACTGTGCTTTTTCACGTAAATGTCAAAAATATTATTTTCAAAAATTTAGGATAACCATAAGCTAAATTATTTCCACTTAGAATATTAAAGAAAATATGGGGTTTTTTATCTCTCTTTTCTTGTGAGAATTATTATAAAGAAGCTGCTGTAACCATTTTAAAACCCTCTCACAACTATGTGTGTGGAATGGTAATTTCAAAAAGATTATTGTTGTTTGGATGAAGCTCTTCAAGCCAGAAGTTGTTAAGAAGAAGGTAAGATGTAGCTCTGACACTCATTCTGGTCAATGATGCTTGAAACATGGCTCAGACGGCCATGACCGTGTGATCAAAACTTCTTCCCTTTAACCATTTAAATATAAACTTCATAATTTGTGCAGCCAGTGATTCAACCTTGTTTGCTTTCTCTGGTATAATTAAGTGGTAAGTAATTACTACTAGACTCACTAACAACATTATAGTACTTTTGCTTGATCCTAGCCATAAATGACTGTTCACTGCCCATTACTTCCATAACCACAAAAAAATGGATTTTTCCTTAAGTGTCTAAATTTTATGAACGGTTATTTTTAGCGGGAAGAAATAAGCACATGTTAATTTATCGTGAGTAAAAGCTTCTGTAACCAAAATTAAAAATTTAATTCTGTGATACTTGCTGACATTTTATCTTTTTATTATTTGGTCAAATTTTAAAGTTGCAGAACCTTGATCTAGCTGCTTCAAACAAGGTTAAATGAATTGGCTGTTTATCCAATGGACCCCATAGTAAATTCCGGTCAAAGTTGACATATTTATAATTAGTAAAATATAAATGGGACGTTTTATATTAACAAAGACAAGTTATAGATCTGGTTTATTTTTAATATTTATATGTTAATTATCATTAGAGTTGACTAGTTTGTAATGAAAAAAAAAAGAGGAGAAGACGAGAGTTAGACGGACATATGGTACACCTGAATATAGACTCTTACTATTATTATTTTAGTTTTTTTACTGCTATAAAGAGGAGAACCTTAGTACATGAAAAATATTACAATTATATGTAAATTCTGTTGTAGTTGTACATTATTTTAAACAATTTACAACAAAGATAGGCAATACTCCATACTTCCGAAAGAGAAGTTAACACCACAGCGATCTATTAAATAATGAACAATAAAGGAAAAAGAGCACACGCAACAATTGTTTTTCTTTTTCTTATTTTAAAGGTAGTTATGTTTTTTTTTCAACCTACTCAACTCAAATTATCGGTTAAATTACTTTGCATATCTTCTAATGTTATATATAAAAACATTTGCGTTGTAATTTGTACATTTTCAGCAATTCAATAAAGAAGAATATAGTCTTTGTTTACTAAAGATGTGTATAAAATTTTAATCAAATTGTAATTAAAAGTTTGGTGCTTAAACATAAAAACAATCTAGAACAAAAATCAAAACAAGGGAGATATATCCTATACCTATTAATAAAGCCCTTATATTTAATGGACATATTTTTGGTGAAATGTAAGTAAAGTAATAACATTTCTGGGATTACTTGAGATACACAAGAATATTAAGAAAAATACCGTTGTTTATGATTTGGGTAAGTAGCTGCACGGAGGAAATTGCAAATGTCTGTGTTGATGCTGACACTAATAAAAATAATATACATATAATAGTTAAGATACTCCAAAGGCCAAGGAAACTGGCATTGTTAGATAAACTGCTATTGAGGACCACGGAATGGCAGATGAGTCAGGAAGAGATCTTCTAAATCAAGCAGCAGGTGTAAAAAAT
Source organism: Lepeophtheirus salmonis (assembly GCF_016086655.4). NCBI lineage: Eukaryota > Metazoa > Arthropoda > Copepoda > Siphonostomatoida > Caligidae > Lepeophtheirus > Lepeophtheirus salmonis. The sequence continues at coordinate 37,525,494 of NC_052144.2, read as the reverse complement.
CTGGAAAAAATTCATTTATTTATTCAAAAAGTCGTGATAGGAACAATCAGTCCGAAGTAGAAATGTTCTTTGATTTGCCTGCCAAAACCCTATTATTGGATAAACCCAACCAAAAGAAAAAATAATAATTAGCTGCTGTTATATCAACATTCAACACTGCAAAGTAGCTAACTCTGAATTAACACTCACAAAATCTCAAATAACCTTAATAACAGAGACATTTGCCAGTAACGGTTCAACAAAAAAGCCTGCTCTTAGTTGGTATACTATTTATTGCAAACATGGGTTATATCCAATTGTATGCATTCAAACTGCTAATCATTTACATACATGGTTGTTCCAGAAATATCATTTAACAGATGTCCATGGCTCTCATATGAGACATACCAAGCCATACAAAAAGAAGATGAAGATCTTCATATTCTGAAATTTATTAAATGTACAAAAAATTAAACAAATTACTGATAATAACTATTAAATGAAGCAGGACATAAGATCAATTTCTTCTGTAGTAGCACATATACCCCTTTGTGTGGTCGTGTTCTTTGCTGTATTCATGGATATCTATACTATTTTATAATGTATGTATGTGTACTATAGTATACAGTAATAAATTCTTAAATACCAACAAAATTAAATTTATATTTAATGTAGATAATTGTTTAATCTTTCATCCAGTCTAAATAAAATGAATTGGTTAATTCATTTAATCGCATTATTCGCCGGAAAATAAGTAATCTCAAGATAGCTTTAAAATCACAAATAAGTTGTAATAGATCAAATAAAAGGTTTACCGGACTTAAAAACATTTATTTATTTAGTATTATTAAAAATTATTAACTAATCTGTTAATGTGAAATACATCAATTTCAACCCAACATTAGCACCTTCAATCTTTATTACTGCACAATATGTATTTATCAATTTATAATTCTTAATATGAAACGTTAAATTTTGACTACACTAATAAGTGTTATTTGAGGGTTCTTTAAAGAATTATTCCGCTATTTTTTTGCAAAAATAAATTATAATTAGTTAAAAATACGAATGGAATCCAGGCTTCATTTATGAAAAACCATTTTAGCTTGCTTTTGTAATAACGGTACACATATATAAAAAATTAAATAAAAAATGTTTTAGTTGGATATTTTAACTACCCATGTTTCTAAATATTTACAGATTTTTAGGCCAGAATATTATTATGTAAGTACAAAAGTAAATAAGTATGCCTTTTTGCTCAGAAATAAAGGTATTTTTGTAAGAGGTCCCGTTCTCAAAAAAGGGATTTAAGCATTACAAGCATATTTTTAGGTTTTGACCCTTGATGGCTTATTATTGTATGTGTTATTTTTTATGCATGACAGTACACACATAAATAGCTCTAGTTCTTTTGTCATAAAACTATGTCTCATAAGTAGTTACTATGTGGACATATTTTATCATTGATTAAATAAAATAAGGATAAAACTTTTTGTTTTACCAATTAAGTAGATGTTCCTTCGCTGTTGAGTTATACGGGGTGAGTTAGTAATCTGTCCCACAAAAAGGATTTTTTTCAAACGCAAATTTCTCTCCAACCACTTTAATGGATGTAAATATATTTTATTAAATATTATCACCTCCAACCTCAATTACAGTCTCTATACGAGGCCGAAAGCGCAATCAGACCTTTGCCACTTGGTCCCTTTTACAAATCTTGGAATTCCTACTTGATATGACGGATAATTTTGTCTTTATTGTTGGAGAGGGATTGGTCGTTTTGTCGTTCGATCAAACACTGCAAACGTATTCAGATCTGGCAAGATTGGAGACCAAAAGTCTGGTGAGATGAAGCTGTCAAAATTGTCTTGGAGCCATTTGAGGCTTTTTTTTAGGTATGGCAGGAAGCCAAGTCCTGCTGCAATTGAGTTTGAGCAATTGTTATGTTATGGCTCCCGGTGGAGATTCCAAAGAGGGCTTTGTTCCTTTTTCCAAATATTTGAGACAATAAATTCCTTTATGGATTCCATTTTTTTCCTACTGGTCTATTTGAATAAGCTGTTTGACAAAAAAATAGTGCCCTAAGTAACTGCAACTCCAAACAGAGCACGCCATAGTGGTTGAATAGATAGCTCGCACGCCGCCCTGTATGTCCCTATAAATATAAATACCAGGCTTGTGAACGGAATTTGTAATTTACTCGGATTCATGGATTGCAAGATCAGGGAACGGAACGCTGTTTATTCTTTAATGTTTAACACTGAACTCTAAAAATTGGATTTTAACGTCCCGTTCCATTAAGTTTTACGGTATTTACTTTTAAAATTGAAATTTTTTTAACTTTAAATATGGATTGCAACATCGGTTGTTCGTGTACATGAGCTAATAGTTCTTTGGGGTTTCCCCACTAATGTAGAGTTTTAAAATATCATTTTTGGTTTTTGTTTTTTAGCTTGGAAAGTGTATTGAATCTTTTGATTTTGTAATAAAGCTAATAAAGAACAATTAGTATGTTATTTTATTACAAATATCTTTGGAGCACGTTTAAACCCTTTTCAAACGAGTATGGTTTAAAACATTTCAACATTCAATAAATCATTTTCAATCTATAGTGACGCTATGGCCATAGTGCGGATTCAAGTTCCAGACATTTAGTGTTTGAACTGCTATTAATATGAAAGATTTGTGGATGTTATTAGATCGAATCGTCTAATATTTATATAATTTATCATCGACAGTATAAATACTTTAAAAAAAAGTCAAAAAATTGACACAAATGATAAAGTCATTCCTATAGACTTATTTTTATTTGCTGGAATTTGGCTTGGACCAAATCCTCACAATCGAAATTAGCTGCTTAAAACATTTATTATGAGCCAATTCTTAACATCTTATTAAATCAAATGAATCAAAGTTAATTTATTATTTCTATTAAAAAAATTATAGCAACTTTGAATTGTTTGGACATATGAAGTACTTATCAATTCTATTCAATTTCAATCAATTTATTAAGTCTTACTTAGTGGGTATACTTCAATTTGATACAGTCTTAGATATACCTTGTAATTCCATTTTTTCCACATTATGAACCCAAAGCCAAAAATGCATAAGGATTACAATCTTGATAAAAACAAACATTACAATTAGTCTTTTAATGTAAAAAAAAAAGAAAAAAATCGTTAGGAGTGTGATACAAGCATTTTTCAATATGTCAAATGAATATTTAATAAATAGAAAATGTGATACATTGTACGGAATATGCATAAGTTTAATGGCCTTTCGGCATGAAACTCATTTGTTTTTATGGTTTGTATTAACATATATAAGTAGTTCTATACATTCTTTGATTTCAGACTTTTGCAATGTCTACATAAAACATATTTGTAATCTGACAGTACTGTAATATGGATTCGATTTAATTCCATGTTTCTTTCCGAATTTTAATTTACATAAGGTGCAAAAAACTGTTCTGGGGATTAAATGACCTCATTTATGTACACCCAAGCATTATGTCGATGAGTAGGGGCGTCCGAAAGGGGTGGGCTGAAGGAGCTGTAGTCCCCTCCAATTAAGGAATTTTTGCTTTTTACTAAAAAGCTTAATATGTGAAATTTATTTTACAAAAAAATTAATTTTCTGTAATGTAGTCTTGATTTTGAATTTTTTCTCCAAAAAATGCAATATTTGATCTTTTTTCAAAAAAGATCAAAAATTTGTTCTGTTTTTCTATTTCAATAATTAAATTTGCTAAAATTTAAAAAAAAATTAATTTTTGAAATTTTTCATCTAAAATTTTAATTTTTTGAATTATTAAAAAAAAAAAATTATTTAAGAAATTTAATTTTTTCTAACAGCTGTGGATTTTTGAATTTTTTTCTTAATACATGTAGATTTTTTAAAATTAGATTTTTTTTGAAAATAGCGATGCATTTTTGAAATTTTATCCAAAAAATTTAATTTTTTGTGAATTTTGTGGATTTTGAAATTTTTTCCCGAAAATTTTTGGTTGTAGATACAAAAAATTCCTAACACCCTCCCCCCACACACAAAAAAAAAAAATATGTATATTATCCTACGGACGCCTCTGATGAACAATAACTTTCAAGAATTGAAGAAACTATAAAATATATATGTCTAAACACATATTCGTCTTGAACGTACGTTTGCATCAACTTCTAAGTGATATATTATACTCTAAATAATCTTTTCGTGTTTTCTATATTAAGAAAAATAATAATTTACAAATAAATATAACAAACAAAATCGTGATGATATATTTTAGGTTTCAGTACTGAAAAAGAGAGGTTAGAACCATTATGAGCTAAGTCCATCACTAATCACACTCTCTTCTACCATATAACTAATATTTGTTTATATTGCACGGGTCTATTTATTATTTTTTGTTATTGTTTGTTTATTAAGTGCAAAAAGGATTTTTTTTCTTTAAGGCCATCTCGAAAGTAGAGAGTTCTTCAATTTTTTGGTGTGCATTGAATTTCTCTAAGAAATAGTTTTACTCTGAGTGTGTTTATTTAGATAGAATTTAAAGAAAACTAGCAAAGGGTAAGACCACTTCGACGCGGGCGAGAATTATGTATTTTTATGAATAAAAATTAAAAAACATTGTCTAGATGATAAGTCCATTATTTATTTCGCTCCAAAAATTGCCAAACCAAAATTTGTGAAGAAAATTGTAAAAACTTTTTAGCATTTATGGTATGTAAAGAGGATCACAAACCTACCAAAAAAAATTGTAAATATTGCAAAAATTAAGTAATAATATATTCTGGAAATTGAACATACGGTTATGGTAAAGTCTAAAATTTTATATACATAATGTAGCGTATGGTAACTTTCAAAAAAAATTGAAAATTGACATTGTATTAAAATTTGACAAAAAAAAAAAAAAAAAATTGTAAAATTATTCAGAAAATGACTGGTATTTCAGTTCAACAAAATTTTGATATGTCATACTCATATGTAAACGAATCTTCAGAGAAATTTCTAAAAACTTTATTTGAATTACTAATCTAATACTAAAGTATCTAAAAAAATTCAAAAAACTAATTCAAAAATTTTTTGCAACAGATGAGATGGGTTTCTTTCATTGCTAGTATCATAGTGGCTTCTGAAGTCTCCACTCATTTTTTTATAGCTATCTTGAAATTCTGGTGTAAGACCCCGATATCTATTGCAAGGTCCCTCATAGACTTGAGTGTATTGGCATCGGCTGTTTTCATTGACTCCTCCTCCAGTTTGACCTTTTTTGACAAAAACTTTCTCCTTTCCCAACACTTTGGACTTACTGACAGCGTAGACGGTGGTCTTGGAGACACCAAACTTCTTGGAGTGCGTTAATGGAAATTCGTTGATCACGTTCAAGTGTCATTTTCTCAACATGTACGTAAGCTAAACTGCTCAGATGTGGTTTTTTTTGTCACTAATTGCTTTAATATATAGAAATATGAATTAATTTCAATCACTCAACCTTATTTAATTATTGATTTAGTAAGTGTTCACATTTCAATGGACCTCCCGGCAATATTTTCGATAATAGTGGGAGCTCTAAAATTTGGTAGGTTTTGTAAGGACCCTTAAAATATACAGAGTAGGTCGAGGCCGATTTAAAATCCTTTACTAAGTAGACATAATCGTAGATTAAATTGATAGCTGATAAATACTATATAGTAATCTACATTTCATCTTAAATCTTTTCTCCGAAAAAAGAAAAAGAAGGCTCTAAAATAACTGGAAGACGGTTGTGAGCTAAAAGATATATTTTCTTTGGTAGGGGATGTACAAATGAACAGTACCTCACAAGACTTAATTGAAAGTTCAATCCATTGTTATAAAAACAATTCATAAAACTTTTTAATAAGCTTTGAATGATGAAAATTGTACAACTTTATTATAGTTTCCCAAGAAATAACACCTCGTACATATTTATCCCATAAATTAAAATGCATATTAGAAATAATACATAGCTTATCCATGGGAGAAGGGAAAAACCAAGCAAAAAGTACTAACTTCTCCGCTTTATAAAAACCATCCATCAATTATTTTTCCAATTTTTAAATTCAATTAAAGTTTGTAACTTTATTTTTTTACAAAAGTAACTTTTTTTTTTTTTTTTTTGTTCAAAGTGCTCTAATCTCAATATACTATTATTCATTTATGGCAATTATTAAAATGAAAATGATATAAGCTTTTCCTTACTAATATTCTGCATTTTATTGACGACACGAACCAAATGCACTGACATTTTTATAGCATAATTTTAACCAGGAAATTTTAATAATAATGATGTGAAGCAAAGGTTGGAGATGCAAAGATAAGCAATTTGGCCGATTAACGATTAATCACAAGTTATTCATTTGCGGGTACCAATTATTTATCATTTTTCTAATAATGACAAAATAAAGCTTAAAAAAAAAAAATTAAATTGTTAAAATATTTATAGCATTGAAAAATCAACCTTGCAGAACTGTTCTTGCCACTTATTGTTGGTTACTTTCTAGATGTCAGAAAGGGGAAGAATACTCATCAAGGGCGACCGTAGGTGATGGGTTGTAAGGGCTGTAACCCCCTCCGAAATCAAGGAATTTTTGCTTTTAACTAGAAAATTTAAGAATTGAAGATTTAATCAGAAAAAATAAAATTTGAAATTTATTCTAATTTTTCAAATTTTTTCCAAAAAAAATTATTTTCTGTCAATAGCTTTTGGTTTTGAAATTTTTAATCATTTTTAATTTAAAAAATATAATTTTTGAAATCCTTGCTAAAAAAAAATTTAATTGAAAAAATATAAATTTTGAAGTTTTTTTCAAAAACTTTAATATTATTTGAGCAGCTACGGATTTTTGAAGTACATTTCAAAAACATTATTTTTTTGTAAACAATTGTGGGTTTTTCAAGTTTTTATGCAAAAAAAAAATGTTTTGTAAACAACTGTAGATTATCAAAACTTTTAGAGAATAGCCTATTGCTTCTTGAAATTCTTATCCAAAAAATAGTACTATTAAAAATTATTTTTAAAAAAATTCGATTTTTTATGAAAAGCTGTGGATTTTTGAAATATTTTTTCAAAAAAAAAAACATTTTTGAAATTAAATATTTGAATTTTTTTTCTTAAAATTTTTAATTGATAATTTATTCTTTTTTTATATTCAAAAATCAGGCTTCCTCCTGCTCATACAAGTGTTTCAAATTTTCCATAAACACATGGAAAAATTGCTTTAATCTACAAATTAGAGGAAGTAATCGGCAGGGCTTGGAATTAATAGACGTCTTAAACATTGTTCTTCAGTGAAAATGTATTTGGCAAAAATGTATATTAAATTTGTAGGTGCATATTTTTTGCAATTCTCTTTTTAAGTTTGTAAGTAATAATATCTTCCATTCTGTTATATTTAAAATTAATGAATGTATATGTTCTAAATTTTTTCATGTAGCTATTAAGTATTAGTCAATAAAAAAACATTGTCCATACTATCCAAACATTTTTTATGAAAAGTAATGGACCTTTTTTTACTAAAAATATTTGATCTTCCTTTTTTTAATTTTTTAATACTATAATTTTGAATTTTTAGAACAAACATACAAAATATAATTTTGAAATAGATTTTTATCCTAAAAATTAAATTGCTTTTGCAATGGATTTTTATTTTTTAAACAATTCATAGTAATTTATAATAACCTTTGAAATTTTATCGTATTTATATAACCTTTGTATTTCTTTTGTATTAATTCATTCTAAGATGGTCAAGACCAGATGACTTGTTATTTTTCTGGAATTTTGCGAACCGATTTTTATGGTTAGTCTAGGTTTTTATACAGATACTAATCGCAAAAATCAGCTGTCAAGAAAAAAAGAAAGAGAAGTAGTCTGTTTTCTACAAAAAACTTAATAAACTTTATTTGCCTATTACTGATGGGCAAATTTATTTACAAGGGGGAATAAAAAGTATGCGTGAGGCATAATGTGCTACTCAATTAGGACCATTGTTCATATAAGATGCATGTTGTATGGATTTGGAAGGAAACAATAAATTATTCCTATAAATAGGAGAACCTTTTTATTTGTCGGCTTAAAGACAAATTTTGCTGAAAAGATAAAGAAGATAACTTCACAATAAATCCTTAGTGGTACACTCTGTTTTTTATTAATACGTTCACATGTAACTACTCAATACATATATCAATTTATATGCCGTCTTCTCTATCCCCAAGAGTGAAAATATAATAATGAGAGATTGAAAGAGAAAAAAGCATACAAATAATAATATAAAAAAATCTTTTTAGCATAAGAGCGTTGATGTTTAATTCAAACATTTAACATATACTGAAAATGCATGTAAATTGTATTTATATACATAATAGATCAATAGCAAAACAAACAGAAAAATTAATTTCATTAAAACGAGGATGTACACTATTATTTCTTATATCCAAAATATTTATATGGTTTTTCATGACGGAGCACGATATACAGTGTACCCTGTACACATGTTTGATTCCATATGCAGACGCCGGCAATATTTCACTAATACAACTACATAGTTATTTCTTCAATCCAAAAATATTTATAATATACATCAGGGATCACTATATAGAGTGCATTCTTTGACTGTTTTCATACATATATACCGAAAAAAAATTGTTTTTTTCCTATGATAAAGGTATGTACAATATCAACTATTTATTTCATGTTATATATACACGCCTGCTCTATTTCATTAAAAAAAACATTGTTACTTTTTAGATCAAAAAATGTATATGATATACATAAGGGTGCACTATATACAGTGGACTCTCTGTACACGTCTGATTCTGTATTCACACACTTGCAATATTACAGTAATACGACTGCATTGTTATTTTTTAGATAAAAATATGTTCATGATATACATCAGGGAACACTATATAGAGTGCACCCGGAGACTCATTTTCCTATACTCAGACATTCATACAAATAAATTTTGCTTTATTAATATAGATTTTTAAATTAATTTATACCAAAGATATTCTTCTTTTTTAGGGAAATGTTGATCCACCTACAATTTGTTCAACAATGAATAAAAAATTAAAAAGAGCCCACTCATTAAACTTTTTTTCCTTTTCTAATCGCAAAACTTGGCTGTTTCTGTATACATATCTTTCTCTATCGATGGCCAATTAGGCTGTTTACCAATTAGTTTCTGACTAATTGGCGAATCCCTAGTTAAGGGCCCATGATTATAGAAATAAATCTTTTATTTTTCTTAATAAACATCTTTGAATACATAAATAAATCCTTTGCTGCTTATAAAAAACTAGTAACTATTAATCTGCTTACTATATTTTTATAGTCTATGTACATACATAAATTCGAAATTGCTACATTAACAATTATTAATAGAAAAAGTTTGTATTTTTTTTCAATCTTATTTATTCTTCATATGTATGTAATATTTACTCACCTCTCTATTAAAAGAAAAAGTTGAAAACTTTTCTTTATTTTTCCATCATATTTCAGCTATAAATTTATTTATATTCATTGCATATAATATGTATTTGAGAACAATCATTCTGTAAAAATGAGTTAGAGCCAAAAAAGGAAACTCTTTGAGCACAAAATCCAACACTGGCCTCAGTTTTTTTTTTTTTTTTTTCAATACTTTAAATTCTGAAACATCAGGGATTATAGTGATTCGGTACTACTATCGTGGAGGGTCATTTTTTACCCTTAAAACAATCCCTAAATTAAAAGTAGGATTTATAATACTTAATAAAAGTTTTTATTGCTCCTGTATCTTGTTCTGAAATCGATATATTTCCCTTTTTAGGCTGGAAAATCATGAACAACGATACTTTCTTTAGACCCTTATAACTTATTCATAACATAACACTTTTACATAGTGATGTGGAATATCATATCTTATATAATAGAAAAATATTCAATGTATAATTTAAAACTGATTTATTTAAAAGTATGCATCTCAAAGTATTTTTATTCCTTTTTGTATTCTTTAAGTGATCCCATTTTGTAAATTATAATTATCTAGTCATCGTGAATAGATCGCTTTATTGTTACAATCCTGGTATATCATTCCCAAGGAAGGAGTCCACTCTAGTCCCTTATGAGGTCTGGTAGATTTTCTCGGTTTAAGGGTCTAAAGAAGAGTATCGTTTTTATCATTTTTCAGCCTAAAAATGGGGATATATCAAGTTTATAACAAGTTATTGAATCAAATAAACACTTTCACATAAGTTTTATAAAGACTACTTTAATTTTGGATTGTTTTAAAGGTAAAAAAGTACTTTGAACCATAATAGTCCCAAATTACTATAATTCCAGATTGTTCAGAATTCAGATGACTGAGTGTAAAACTGAGATCAGTTTTGGATTCTGCACTCAGAGATAAATTCAATTATTTTTTTTCAATTTATTTTGTTTTCCTGCTTAATAAAAAAGTTACATATATGCAGAACAAAACGTTATAACATAGTTAAGTCTTCTTCGTTCACTCTATAAATATTTCTTTCTCAAAAAAAAAAAAAAAAAGAAACCAAGTTGGTAGTAGTTAACCAATTAAATTTGGGACTATACAGTCTTTTCATCAACGTATAAATTACAGTATAATTGAAGTAAACTCCATCTTAATATTTGTACTGCATAAAATGAACAACTTGCTAATAAAGTGGTGGTCATTAGATGAAATAAAAGAGATTTTATTATAAATTGAAAAGTACTTTTTATTCCATCAACTACAATTGTAAACTTTATTTTGAAAAAAATAACTGAAATAATGTTTTCTCAACATGTGGTTTTGATTGTAGACAATTCATTGGTGACCAACTTCAATGAAATCAATGTTATTATCAATAAGATTCGACCCATAACCATTATAAAAATGAATTTAAAAGATAGCTACGAACTCCACAAATTCTTCTCTTCTTAGAAATTGCTCTTAAAAATCATACTTTTACGATTATTCTCTAAGATCAAAAACCCTATGGGGATCGTAAAAATAAGGAAATAATATGTTGCTTCATTTTTACTAAAACATATCTATAAAAACATAAGTATAAACATAATATACAAGCAAAACCTTTTGCAATATTAACAGAAAAGTGATTTCAAATTATTAGTATCATTTTTTTCCAACTAAAAAAAACTGGATGTAGTAGTTGATTTTTTTTTTTTTACTGTATCTTTAGTTATTTTTGCTTATGATATCACTAATTCATACTAAAGATGTTAGAAAAAATGTCCAAATACTCTTCTTTCTCAATTAATTTTATTCGATTCGCCGTTATGTGGCTTAATATGTCAAATAATTGAATTTAAAAAATCATTACATCGAAAATAAAATAAAAAATCTTGCTTTTATTTTCTAAAAAATACAAAGATTAAAAATTATTTAATTATTATCTGATAATTTACAATAATCAATTTTTTCGGACAATAACATAAGAGACTTCTTGAAAAGGTATAAAATTAAAAATATCACCTTGAATTATGAATGGTTTAAAGCTTAAAATTGTTTTCTTACTTTGCAATTTTCATCTTTTGACTTGTTTTATCCATGGTGATTGGAAAACATATATATATATATATATTTCTATTATTAAGCCCGTCCTTGTTCTCGGCCTCAAATGACCTTGGTGGTCATTTTTTAAGCAAAAGTAGCTCCTACTAAATTTTCATTGCTATTATTTTTTTAGAAACAATTTTTTGATTTATTTTATAAAACAACGCTACATCGGTATCGGTGTATTTCCTCAAAAAAAAGTAATCAATGTTAAGATCATCACTATTTGCACTTTTTTCTGTGTATCTACTAGGTATGCGCCAATGAAATGAGATTTTTGGCTATTGGTCCCTAGGTGTCGCCAGTTAGACAGCATAAACCACAAATCAAGTGTCCACAAATATTCATCTAAAATGGTAAAATACGTTCTTCTGATATCTTCAAGTGTCAGCTTTCTCATAGAACTTCATATAAAGGTAACATATTTGTCTGTTTCATTATTAATTCAAACGTCTTGTCTCTTATATCCTTAATGTACTATGCTTCATACTAAAGATAAATAATCAATGGTATGAAAATGATATGAGAAAGAAGAGGTTCGGTGACATAATCTTTAAAGCGAAAAAAGAAAAAGAAAAAATTTTTTTTTGTAAATTATAATTTTATTTCAATTCATTAAACTATATGTATGTAGTTTGCATGGAGTGGATAATGATTTGAATAATAAATATATATGAATCTCTATATTACAATGGCTCATATCTTTTGTTTTAAATGAATGTATTTACATGTTTGATGACAATCGATATGCATCACGTTTCAATATAATAATAATAATAATAACACTATGTTATAATAAATTAGTAGCTTCCAAAACAAAAATAAATAATTAACATACAAACAATGCACCTCTAATACTTAATTATTAGCTAAAAAATAAAAATGATCTTTTCTATTTTTGAAATTTGCATAATTTAATTTAATGAGATCTTTATATGTATATTTTTTTCTTTAAAGAAACTAATTTATGATTACGTGTTGATTACCTAATTGTGTATTTATATTCATGTAACTTCGTTACTCATAACTGGTATATCTATGTCTGGCCTATCCACCGTGTGGTATAGGACATTCATTTTCGTGGCTTTATGATCTCATAATTTTTTAAAAGGTGTTAATTCATATTTTTGATATACCGGGCAAACCTTTATTATTTATTCATCACTATAAATGCAAATTTATTGAGGTTAAGAGTAATTTTTTTACAATCTTCCAATGATCTATGTTGTAGAACATATAATTATCTGTCGATTCCAAAAAAAAAACATTGTCTAGTCGCCACCATGAGCACAAAATACGAGAAGAGGATTGAGATTGCATCCCTCCTCCACGTGGTATTCCCAGAAGGCCATCGGAAGCAGACCATGGCCTTGATAAATATGATTTACAATGTCTACCATGTGAAGAAGTGTTGCTATCTAGGATTAGTCTTGCGACCAAGACCACCTTAGCTGAGATCAACAGAAGGATCGAAACCAGGCGAAAAATATTTAAAAGGACATGAAAGGGTCAAGATTAACTTAGACCAAACAAATACTTTTTAAAGCTCCATTCCTTGAAAAATAGTATTAACACCAAGATTACTCTTGAGAACCTTCTAACTAACTAGAAGGAATAAAAATCAGCCAAACAGAACTACAATTTGTTTGTTTTTTCACAAAAAAAAGTAAATCTATTTTGTGAGTAAGTATTCTTTTCTAACCCTTGGGTATACTATTGAGTAACTCTGGTTCATTCAACACAGAACCGTGTGCTACCTTTATTTTACAATTTGTAGTTAAATTGATTTTCTCTTGAACTTATCATGCAATAATGATAAAAATCAATGAAACCAGAACTTTTTTAATAGTATTATTCAATATAATGACCTTTGTCTTTAATAAAGGCCGCGAGTCTACCTCGGAAATTGGAGCATATTTTGACGACAGTCTCTTTAGTAAATTCTGGAATTATCCAAGTTCCTCAAAAACAGGTCAGATTTTGTGTTGTAGGAGTATCTGTTGGTTTGTTGCTTAACTTTGCCTGCACAAAGAATCCCATAGAATTGAGATCCAGTGAGCTTGGATGCCAAACACTGGGTACAATAAAGAAAAAAAAAATGACAACCAAGTAAACTATTTCTTTGCATGAAGCTTAACCTTGCTGTGACCTCCAGACTCTTCCATTTCCTTTCTAACTCTCCAGTTAAAGGCCCTATTTCTGTTTAAGAAGTTTGTAATCTGAACATTGTCTCGTCCAGCAAGGATTGAAAAAAAAAAAATACCGTCCTTCTTTTGATTTGCAGCTGTTGCAACCTCTCAAATATCGTTGTTAAACAACGGCCGTACACTGTATTTTGTAATATTCCACTCAAGAAATAAATATAATAAGTTGATAACTGACAAGACTCAAGGTTAAAGTCGTATTGGAAGTAAAAAAGTTAGGACCATACATATATAAGGTTGTAATAGTGTTATTATCTATATTTATTAGGAATTAAGTAGATACTGGCTCAACTTACATCACAATACATTAATGTCTTTTTATATATTTATTCATTATTAAGATAATTTTATTCTTTTTTTAGACATATCAATCTTTTTTTTCCCTTCGAAAAAAAAAATTACAAGATTAGATTAAAAATATTATAAATGTATACCTATAAAACTTTTTTTTTTGCAGTTATATATTTTACCTGTAAAGTTGATATATAGGTACATATATTTATAAATTTGTATACCTATGCAATGTCTACTGTGGTACTATGAACATTCATAGATGAAAGGGGAACAGTTTAATAATTTATTCATTTATAAAATCTGCAAAAAACAACCATCATATTTTTATTTGATGGAATTCGTTATTTTTGTAACTATTCATATTTTGTTTCGGAATTTAATTAAAATAGGTAAACAACAATTAACGGATGATGAAGCTTCCTTTTTTAGGGAAAGAAAGAGAAAATTGAAACAATTTTAAGTACTTCTATGGTATGATGGATATCCAATCTATTTTTTTTTTTTGACTTTCTTATAAATAGATTAATGGACCCTTTTTTTGGTTTTGTTTTCAATTAAAAGAGGGTTCTTCTAAATGGCTTAGATTATAAGTAATACCTAAAGAAGGCAGTGAAATCTTAACACGTGTGCTTTTTCTAGAAGAAGAAGAATGAAAAATGAGTAAAATCAGAGGCTAATGCAGTTTGGAATGTTTAAGCTATTTAAACTATAATAGGGGCCGTTCACATTTTCTACTTTTTGAGAAGTCACATAGATGGGATTTTTGTACCAAAGATTTTATCTTTGATATGAAGGTCTGAACAAATGAAGTCAGTTTTGCAGGAAAAACAGCAAATTCAAATGAGTTCATAAACAAAATGGCCTTCTACCAATAAAAATAAACTTTTGAGAGTTACATGCGATCCATTCTGGACGATACAATGTTGAGATTGCAAACTTCTTAAGACTGGACAGGTTCGTTGTCTAGAAATTCAAAAAGGACCAGGAAGATTTTGGAGGGGACAGCAAAAAACTCTTTTCCATGGCACTCTGCAAATAAATCGTTGACCTGGTTGTCAGTTTTATTTTTATAATTTTTTACTTTGTTGGATCCAGTGTTGGGCATCCCAGCTCACTGGACCTCAACAACATGGATTTGTTTGTGTGGGCACAGTTGAGCAAGACACGAACAGATCCTTCTGCTACAAAAAATTTAAGGTGTTGTCCAGGATCCGCAAATAATTCCAGAATTTACTAAAAGAGACTGTCATCAAGACATGCTCCCGTTTTAAGTAGAGTCGAGACCTTCATTAAATACAATCGCGATTATATTCAATGATAAAAACATATAAGAAGAGGTTGCATTTGGCATTGGTGTATAATAAAATAACATGATCAAGTGAAGAAATATCCAATTTATAAAAAAATCGCGTTGGTTCTTATTTGTCGGTGAATGAACCAGAGTTATTCAATACTACACCTAAGATTTAGAATGGAATACTCAAAATATAGATTTTATGTAAGAGTTTCCAGGCTTGTATTACCATTACATCTTCTATTGTAGGTAGTGAGTAAGTTATGTCTTAGAAAATCCAATCAAAATCCGACCTAGTACCCTTTTCTTAAATACTTGGAGAGAACGGCAATAAATTACCCACTAAGGAAGAGCTTGTGTCTTGTTTACTCTTTGTGTATATTACTAAAGTATAGAATACTTTCAGGTACTGTAAAAGTAAGGGCAAACTTTTTTTATTGAGATATATGAAAATGTGGCTCTTGTCCGACATAGGAAGAAACCAGAAATCATTTTCTCTTTCATTGGGAGACACATTGTCCAACATATAATGCCAAAGGGAACTTTTTTTTTTACAATTTGAAGAAAGATAGGGAGCACTCCTTTAGTTCAAAAAAATATATCAAATAAAAACCCTTTTTTCATTCAATTTAAGGAAAATAGAAAACTATTGCTGTGTATTTTAAAGTCAAAATAGGATTTAAATATAAAATGAACTATAATTTTACTGTCTTTCAAAAATATGTATTTATTAAGGACTTGCTATATAAAATACTGGATTTGTCCTTGAAATAAGAAGACTTACTTATTTAATTAAGGTATAATGATTGAAATTATTTCGTACTTCCATATATAAAAGCATAAACAATTGGTTCTAAATAAAAACTTACCTGGGCTCTCGAGTTTACGTACAAGTCGAGACAATAAAACGTGAATGGGATCCATAAATAGCAATTAATGCACTCCTTTACGTTGGAAGACCCCCCGGCAGAAGTCTCCTAGAGGTTGGGTGTCTCCAGGAACACCGTCTACACAGTCCAAATGAACAAACTGGATCTTGATGGTTGATAGAAATCAGTCTGACCACTCCCCTCTAGTCCATAAGGGTCCATACAAGAGATCTCGGTGTTTCACACCAGACTGTCGAGAGAAATATCAATCAATTGGGTTGGAAGAGCCTTATGAGTGTGGAAAGAAACCACCCATTTCCACAGTTGCAAGACTCTTTCTGACTCTTTTTTGTCCCATTATAGCTCAAGTACCCTCCCTCAACTACACCATTTCGGTGCATGAAGGGAAGGTCCTTCATCCAAAGACCCAGGTCCTCATCCAGCACTGGGACACCGCCACAGAGGACTACATCGGCAGCAGGTACCAGGCCCTCCACCACCATCCTGGAAGCCGTCATTGCTACTAAGATCGGCTATATTAATGATTAAGAGAGCCCAGACAAAAACCTATTCATAGTATTAATATTATTAAAAAATTTTTATTAATTAATATCTTGTTGAATTTTAAAATTCAAAGTGATAATATTTTTATGGATCACCCGGTATCAGGCTCTAATATCGATTAAAAGTTTGTTATTACATAGTGAAGCACTCTTATTTACATTTTGTAGTTAATAAATTACGTATTACTTTTTTTGCAAGGATAACACATTTATCCTCCATTATCTATGGAACTTTGTATCTAGAATTCTGGGAATTATTCTACTTTTTTTGAACATAATTGATCCAAAACAAAATTAGTTGTAAACATCTAGACATTTCTTAGAAACTCTCGATACTATTATATTCCTATATTTTTTGACTAATGTACCAACTACAGTCAAAATAAACAATACTTTTCACCAATGAACCAATGGTTGTTAATAATAAATTTAGTTTAAATGTATTGTATCAATAATTAAAAAAGTGGGGAATTCCCAAGAAGAAAAAGCAAATTTTGGAAATTTTCTATAAATACATTTTTAAATTTTTTTTAATCTACAATCTAGATGGAGTGACAGGTATTATTCGGAGTTTATGGGGAATTTAAACAGCTCTATTTCCTCTTTTAAGATTGTTATGTACTCTCTATTTCTTTTCTTTTTTATTATGACAAGCTGAGCTTAAGATCCATACGCTCATTGACTAATTGTTAATTCACAGATGAAGTAGTGGAGGTGTTTAAATTTTGTCCTTTGAAAGCGGGAGCGGATTGGTCTAGTTGGTAATCTGAACAGGATATTTTTATTTACCAAAGATGTTGTCATAATTATTTAATTTTTGAAGACAGAACATATAGGTATAGAATAATAATTAGTGAGCGTGCTCATGAAACAAGAAGATTAATACTGAGAGTTTCCTCGGTTGTTATAAGTGTTAGTCTTTGTTGGACTCAAGGTAGAATTGAGGATTGACATCAGAGCAATTCCACACTATTCGAGGTGTGTTCAAGAAGTAAGATGACCTTGCATTTTTTGCAAAAATATTCATTTATTCATCAATATTTATGTTGTCCCCAACTGGGATTGCCTGACAATTTGTGTGGTGTGGGCCTAGACCTTTTAAAAAGGTGTTGCATGATACCAAATGTCCTTGTTGTTTATAATCGTGTTAATATCAATATTCTTTAACTATAATAGTAAACTAAAATAAAATATATTGCGTAAAATTGCAGATTGTTCATGTTGAATCGAAGGAAATGAGAGATCGATTACAAAATTATAATATAGTAAGGAATTTCCTTGTCTTCACTGCAACTTAGTAACAGAAAGGTTGGGAACCGCTGTAATAGATACAAGTCAAATATGTTACTGGATATTTATAACCTACATCCATCTTCTGTGAGAAGGCAACATCATATGCTATAAGGCTTCATGAGGAACGAAAATCATTTGTCTTTGTAAAATTAAAACTTTTTGAGAGTAATTCAGCAGTTTGGAGCAAACATCTTATTTATGTTCCAGTACCTTGGAACAAATTTGATTTGTATCTCAGGGAATCCCTTTATTTATTTTTATATTTTATGTGGGTGAAAGTTTCACTCCAAATTAATTTTATTGGTGTGATTATATTTAAAAATACGTAGATCAAAAGATGTTATTCATCAGCTTTGTTATGCAACATATGCATTTTTATAAATAGCCCCATATGTACAAAGTACAAGTCATCAAATCTTAACTTATCATCTGCAAATTCAATACACATAATAATAGACACTCATAAAAATTAATTACACATTTAAAAGCCTTTTAAAAATAACTTTATATCATAAAACCAGGCAAACATAATAATATGATTTCTTTTTAGGAATTTGTTGATACAAAATAAACAGTTATTTATGTATTTAATATGTATATATATTGAAATCATCCAAGAATTTTATACAAGTTAAATTGAATACATTTATGTAAATATATTCCTTGATTTTGCATTACATTACTTCAGAGGTAAATTGTGGGTCTCTTTTTATAGTGGTCAGATTATAAATTAAAAAAAGATCCCCTTTTGCTTATTGTTTGGTTTATTTTTATGTTATTTGGTCGTTCACTAAAAATGTTTTTCAATGTCTGTAGGTTCTTAAAGAAAAAACTTAATGAATAGGAACTTTACACAAGACTACAATCTTTAGTATTACTTAATCAAAGGAACTCCATCAAACCAATTAAAGGAACATTAAAAAAACGATATTTTTGAATAAAGATAAAGTTTATATTTTCCCCAGTACGGAATTTTAGTAAAGGAAAAAGATAATTATTTCAAATTAAATTTGAAGAAGATAAAATTTTCATTAAGTAAGAGTAATAAAACTAGAAAATTTTCATTAAGTAAAAGTCCAAAACTAGAAGACTTCAGATTCAATTATTTGATTTTTTTTAATAGGAAAAACAATTTTAAATTTATTTATGATTTGTAAGAGAAATTTTAAATGAATAGTATAATCAACTAAACTGTGACCATATATAATCTTTGTACAGAGTTTGATCAAAATAGTTCTTTAAATTTTGACACAGGACACAAAGGAGCAAAAAGATAATCTCTGTTAAACAAATGGACATGTATGTAAAAAATTCAGATAATGTCTCAATAAATAAGTTGATAACTGATCATATTGATAACACCAATCAGTTTTGTATAATATTTTTTCCGTAAATGCTCTCTTGCATATGACCAAAAATTTCCATCGTGGTAAAAAAAAATTAATGATTTGGAAATCTTATAAAATAGTCAATTTTGATATTAGACGATCTAATAAATAATTGTAGGAACAACTACTGTGTAGGGTGCAAAACCATTTACTTTTGTAGAAATTTGTAACAATTCGGAGGTTCAAATGCGTTCTTTTTGATAAGAAAATACGATTCAAAAAGTTGGAACTATTTTTAGGACCAATTAGAGGTAGCTCAATGTGCCTAAAGTTTTGAAACGTGATTTTGTACTAATATTATACATGTACTTTACATTATATCATTTTATTAAAATTAACATATTTATTTAAGTTAAATTGCTATCGAATATTTATCTAAGCTTATATTAAAAATCAGTATTGATTTTTCTAAAATAAAGATAATAGTGTTTAAACGATAAATATCGTAAATATTCATACAAAATATTTCATAGCAATTAAATTAAATTGATTTGTCAATTATACAAATAAGCTATAATATATAGAGTACGAAAGATATTAGACCAAACTCCTTCTTTTTTTTTCTAACAACATTTCTCTAAATATTTATGAAAATGGTTTTAACTTTTGAAATGTTTTTTTTTTCATTTTTGTAAAAAGGACGCATTTGAATCTCCGAATACATTTATTTTCGGGGGGAAAAAAGTAAAATATTCGTTATCCTACCACTGAAATATTCGGGACCAAGCTTTTCTTTTCGATAATGACGTCATCTATGGCTTTGTAACAATAACGTCAGCTTTAAATGCTGAAAACGTCAGTGCCGTTTATCCCACTTGTTGGTTATACATTATAATTCTACCTAGGACATTTTTATGATGTCATACCATGAATAAACACATATTCCTCGTAATTAGTATGTCACTAAACAATTTCTATTATAATAGAAATAAATAATATGACGAACCCCAAAAATTTCTGAGCATTCCCCAAAGAACAGCCCTGGGCGAAACCTTTATAAAGAAAAACCAATTATTTTATTAATCCAACCTGTAACTGCATCCATTTTTACCCACAACCTAGGACCAGTTCAAGCATCTAGTACCCCTATTGAAGACATTATTTACTGTAGCATTAGTAAAAGTTAATAGCACATCGGTATATAATAATCGAGTCTTACGAGGAGCTCTAGTGACCATCAAACAATCATGAAGTAAACCTTCTGAAACGTACATTTTTAAGCTTTAGTACAGTGGTTCCCAATCTGTAGGCCTCAGCACCGAATCACCCCATGACACCAATGTCAATTAATTGATTTTGAGAATTTGAATATTATATAAAACACAGTGAACAACATTTAAAACAGTTATATAAATTCATACTAGGGCACTAAATGAAACTGTTCTCTAAGTCATTAACCCTTAACTGCCTGAATTATTAAATGCAGGTCCAAAAAATATTTTTAGTTTTTTCCCCTGTTGATTAGCATCTCTGTGATATGCAGCAACTGTCTATCAAAAAATAATTTATGTATTGGGGGGGGAGAAATAAGTTAAGTAACTACTATGTAACATTCGTCCTCCCGGATGTCAAATTCTTATATCATTGAAAATTGATTAAATGTCTTAAATTAATTTATTAACTTATTTAATTATATGTACATTTTATATTTCAATAACTACTTGACTAATTTGAAATGGTCAACTGTAAAACAGTTTTTCTTCTTTTTTAAACAGAGATTTATATTGCACTTTTTGCAATGAACATAGATTTTTCCCCTGCAATTGCTATTTTTGTATGGATTCCGTTTTTCAAGTATCCCAGGGACTTGATCCACATTATGAAAACGAGTTTCGTTCGAAGGTATACTATATCTTTTTTTCTTAATGTCTGTTGGGAGTTTTGGGGAGGGACATCCACATTTGATTGACTGTCATAATTTTCCAACCATAATCAAACCAAGGGTAACAGAAAGTTTAAAAACTGCTAAAGGCATTACGTCTTGTCAGGAATGAGCATTGTGTCTATATTAGACTGAACTGAAATGACAAAAGTTGGGAATTTGGTATTACCGGATATTTCTTATTTTTCATTTTATTGCGCTTAACAAGAAAATTTGCTTTAAACGTTGAATAAAAAGTGGTTTTTCATGGACGTGGTTTGATTTGAAAATTTTTAAAATGTCGAAAAAAAGGAATTTTGATGTCGTTTCTCTAAAATTATCGATTTTACTCCAGTTACATAATGGTTATGTTATTAAGTATTATAGATAATACATATATTTAAAAAAGAATGTTAAACAATTATTCTCTAATTTGCCTTATGGTATGAGTATTTTAGTTCCAAACATGCTGCTAATAAATAAATATTATATTTTGGCACCGTGTATTACGCGCATGTATTTTGATGTTTCTCTTCATTCTTATTAATCAAATCTCATTTTTTGATAACAAATGTGAAATATATTATTACTAAATTATATTTTTGTTCTTCATTTATGACAAATAAGACAGACTATCTTACCAATTTATAATTTTGAACGACAAAAATTGTCGATTAAACTTTTAAAAATGCAATCGATAATTTATTATTCCTTAATTTTCACAAAACATGCAACCAATCATAGTCTATGACGTCACAATTGAGGAAATTTTCAATTTGATGTATCGTACCAGCTGCTGGGCAAGAAAGATATACTTTGACAAAACATGCAACCAATCATACACTATGGCCTTAATATTAAAAAGCGTGGTGGAAGTCAAACATCAGTTGTATACGCATTATGGTATAATCTTGTACTTCTATTAACCTTGGCTTATGGTAGCTTTTCTTTGCTTTAGTATAAATTCTTTACAGCGCAAAAAGGGGATACATCCGATGTACCCCTCGCATAAACTTGTTATATTTGCATAAAATATAGGGGCAAGACACGTCCAGAACAGTTTTCTTTACTTTATCAAATCATTTGACATTACTAAGTGGATAGGCTTCGGCAAACGTTGAAACTAAATTAACGATTTTATTTTCAAACCATTAAAGCAATGTTACTTCTGTTTCTTTTTATTTGATTTTAAATTTTTTAATGACTATAAGATGAAGATAGCGATGCTGGATCACATCCATAATTTGTTTAGAAAAACTAATAGTGAAACATCTATTTGTCCTCATAATCATAATAAAAAGTTATAACTTCGTACGCCAAATGTTCCATAGAGGGAACATATATTGGAATCAATATATTATTGAGATAGATCAGGTTTTAATTAAGTCTTTGGATTTATAATTCAAACCTAGTATCTTGGCATCAATTAAGAGTATCTCTTATAATTATCTTATATTTCTGTCCATAAAAATAATCCAGAAGCAGCCAATATGTATTTTTCAAACAAAAGGACTTGTCGACGTATGATGTATTTTCACTTTTTTTCATTAGCTAACAAGATGAGTACCTTTACGTAAATAGTAAATATATTCACAAGAAACGTATATTAACAAATTTTCATCGATGTGTAGTGATAATATATATCTATATATTATGTTACAAACTTGTATACCTAATGTGGAACATTCGTCCGTTTAAGGTTAAACATAACATCTGAGACAATAGTGAACATGCTTGGTTGCAGATATTTTTTGATTGCACTTCCACTGTTGTTCCTCAGATCTGTTTTGATCAATTTTCCAAATTCTGTCAAGATTTATCCAAACTTGCAACACTTTTTACTTAGTTGATAGATTTTTTAAGAATAGTTAGATTACCGTACGTCAAGGCTGAATGGTCGAAGAGGTTTACAGAGAGGCCATTCTTGACTCAAATGCACCATTACTTACGAATAGAGCGTTGTAGGATATTTTTCAATTACCTCAAGCATCATAACGACTGTGTAATTTTCTTCTTCCATAAAGAATTTACGAAATGTGGCGTGACTTCCTCGAATAAATAATATGTAATTCGTAATTGCGATATTTTGCAGTTTCTTATACAAAAAAATATGTAAATGTATATATTAGATATTTTAAGAATTATGGTCGTTTCCTGATTGTTTGCTCAAAAATGGGTCGATATATTTGAAAGGCTGGGAAGCAATACTATAGCATATGACATTGTGGAATTACATCCGTATATTACATTTATACGAGGTTAATGTGATGTGTAGATTGTTGATAGATACGTCCAACAAATTGTCTAGGGTCTCAACATTATATTTAAGCATTTAAAGAAAAACTCTTCATTTCAACTCTTTTTTTTCCACGGATTAACGTGTGTCCCTGGATTCCTAGAGACAATATGCATTAACATTTTGCTAATTACATATTCTTCATGCTATTAAATATTAAATGAATGATTTAATTTGATTTGTTTTAATACAAAAAATATTTAACTTTCAATATTTTTTTTAATGATTTTGATATTGAGGAGAAAGAAAGGGAAAAATCAAATAGAAAGGGCAAAATGAATTGATATTAAAACATAATAATTAAATATTAAAAAGGTATAATATGTAAATCAATTTCTACTTTAACTAACATACATATAGAATTATGTACATAATTTAGTATCAAGGCAATCATTTACTGAATTAATTTAAATTTGGTTGTACGATTATCATATTACATGTATATATTCTACATTGTATTATAAAATTGCAATTTTTCAAATAAATAAGGAATAATTCTGTTTCAAATTGTAAAGTATACCTAAAAACTGTACGAGATTACTCGTAATTTGGTGTTTTAGATTTGTACAGAGGTTTGGCAAAAGTATCTGGACATATTTAAAATTTGTCCAGATTTTTTTAAACTCAATTATGATAACTTGCAAAGCTCTAACTTTACCTGAAAGTACTTTCCATAGATTACAACTTTTATTTTTATACTTTAATGTGATCAGTTTTACCATGAAGCATGAATAGGACAAAAGTAAAGGCATTGCAGAATTATTTGAGGGCGGAAACGAGACTTAGGCAATTATAAAAGTGACACAATATGGCAGGAGCACCGTCTGTGACGCCTACAAGCAACTGAAAGTAGGTAAGGGGCTTTTCCATTCCTCCTGTGATCCACACAAAACCCAAAATTTGAACTGGACACTACTTAGCTGGACTCAAAAAGGTCCATCAAAGAAATCCTGGGATCTCAGTGGCTGCTCAAGCTCGGGGGAGGTCCATAAGTAGAAGAACGGTGACCAGGGTCATCAAGGACAACTTTGGCTTGAAGTGCTACATGAGGGAAAGGTGTCACCTTCATACTTTGAAGATGAAGGACATAAGGCTTCAAAGAGGCAAGAAACTCCGCCAAATTTATATATCAAATACAGGCATTATATAGCTATTCAGTGATTAGTTAAACTTCACATTCGACGCTCACTACAAACCATAGAATTACATCTGGAAAGCAGAGGACAGATGAAATGTTCCTAAGATTGTGATGAAGACCAAGTTCCGGTTCAAAATAATGGTATTTGGCTTGACGACAAGTGACGGGATTGTCATTCCGGCTCACATTTTTGAAAACGGTCTCAAGTTGACCTCTTTAGTGTACACTGGCCTTCTTAAGAATATTGTAGTGCGATGGCTGGAGGCCACCTACCGTCCAGATACAAGATTAATGTGGATTCAAGACTTAGTCCCTTGTTATGTTGTCAAAATGAGCATGCATTACTTCCATAGCCAGTTCCACTTTGTTAAAAAAGCTAATGAGTAGCCTCAAAACTGTCTTGACCTTAACCTGTGTGACTTCTAGTTATAGTCAGAGATGAGAAGGAATGTAAACAAAAATTCTCACATTTCCTTGAGATCCCTGAAGCTCTCTGTGAAGATAAAATTGTTCAACTTCAACAAGAAAGATGTAATAAAGGCCGGTTCAGCCTTTATGTCCCGTTTAAAGTTGATTATCAATGCTGAGAGTTACATATTGAATGATACAACAGCTAATTGTTACATTTGAATTGGATTGTTTTAAATTTGGTCTTAAAAAGTCAACTTCTATATGTTAAGCTTACTTCGAGAATATTGTCCGGATACTTTTCCCCACCCCTGTATAGCAGAATTTTTTTTTAATATAAAGTCTGAAAACATGATATAAGGTGGGGGTGGGAGATTAGGAGGACAGTTGTAACATCAAAAAAGTTACAAGTTCTCTGTCTGTAGATGCCTCACTCATAACAAGAACGTTTCTAGCTAAAGATATACGCGTAATATTTCTAAAAAAATGAAAAAGGAGAACATAAATAATATTAAAAGTTATGAACGTGGCTTCAGATGGATTTAGTAATGAGCGTGTGTCCCTAAAGCTCAGTGCGTCATAAAAAAGAAAAGAAATGGGAAGTACATATTTTTATCTAAAAAATTTAACGTTGGTCTGTTAGTGTTTGTCTGCTGTGGTATATAGATAGTATGTAGGCTCCTCCGTCAAAAATTACAATAATTGTTATATATCAAAACATATTACGGAATTTGGTTAATTTAATTCATAAATACAATTAAATAATACGTTATTTACATTCTCTATCAATATAGTCACCTTTTGTATTATTACCCCGTTCCAGCCTGCTGCAGAACTTTGACCAGCAGTTCTTTACAAAGGTCGGCTCTAGATTGGCTCAAGCAGTGATGATGTCGTCCTACGGTCAATCTTTTGCTTGTACCGGACTCCCAAAAGCTTCCCCTTGAAGTAGCCAAAAATACCAAAGTCATGTGGGTGGGGGGACACTCGGGGCTGTGAAAAGTCCAATAGTCCTGCTTTCAAGCCTGTAGAGGAGGATTTTGCTCCTAGTCACACAACTTACTTTATCAATAGACTTTAGACCATGACAAGGAGTTTTAATGCATTCAGGTTTAAGTCTTGCTTCACCAAGTGGTGTATAGTAGACTGGCTGCAGTCAAATTCATGAGAAAAGGACATTGATGGTCCCCTTTCTTCTTCTGCCTTCAACGGTGCCTATACCTGACTCAACCAACTCTTTTGATCTGGGTCTGGTGGAAGCTTTTGGTATGTCTCTCACGGTCACATAATACACTGTAGAGTTATTACAACCCAGTACTTTAGAGATCTATAATGATGTTTTTCCACTCTAGAGTAGCTTCAGAATTATATCTCTGCGTTGCTCCATGCTTTTGTTTATTTCACTCTTATTTCTCGGTTGACCTTACCAGTTTTGTGTTTACAGCTTTATAAGACAATTGCTTACAATATGTAATTGGGATTAACAATCGAAATGTAACAAAAGCACAAAGGGAGCCCATTTAAAAAAGTGTTGCATTTTAGACAGAGGGTAATGAGCCAAAATTAAAAACTGTTGTAACTGTCCCCGGTCTCTAGTAGCTATTCTTCAATTTTTTATATATTGTAGTCAATATATATACAACTTATATTTGAGTCCATTTTGTTGACGATAAATTATGTCCACTGTACTCAAATTTAGGATCAAAGGCTAAAAAATATGATTATGAGACAAGAATGTTTCTTAATGTCTTTATATTTTGTGATCGATTGTTCCTTTGAAAAAAAAAAAAAATAATAATTAAGTATTTTTAGACAAATCCCATAATGTATATCAAAGACAGAGAAATTTAAGTGCCAGCCATGGGGGATTGGAGTCATATATTAAACTAAAATTGATCTTCAGAAATTGTATTAAACAAAAATTAAATTACTTTAATCAATCTTTAATAGTAATTTCACATAGTTTTAAACAACATTCTGTATTAAACTGTATTTTTAAAGCAATTTGTATAAACTATTTGTAGTTAACTCCTTTAGAAGAAGTCATAAAATGACGATAGAATATGTGTATTGATAATTGAAAAAACTATTTTAACTTCCAATTTTTTGTTATCTATCAGGCATCTATTTTATTTTTGTAATTAACAGCCTCTCAATTTATATCCCCCCTTAAATATATTTATATACTTTTGTCTTAATGCATTCAGGTCTCTTAATGGATTAATAAGATTCTTTGAAAGACTTGATTGATTTTTCAACTTAAGAAGAAAAGAAAATTAAAATATGTAATGTCTTTATATGTAGAGATACTTATATATTTAAAATAATTATAATATCTTTGAATTTTTTTTTAAGAAGTGAAACGAATGTTTCACTACAAATTGCACTCCGAACAAAAGACACGGATTATTTAATCAAGTTTTTATTTTTATGCATCAATGTTATACTGGGTGCGGTGAATTTTTTTCAATACTTATAAAAGAGTGAAGTAATTATAAAGTTTACTGGAGGTTACATAATATTTTTAGTTTGATATTCTATATATATAAATTGAAAAAGTTAAAAAATTGAATACAAATTTTAAATTTCCACACTTTTGGATGTAGAAAAGACAGCAGCTAGTTTTTAAAGTATCCAAACCTACTGCTTACAATATCAAGGATTCTGACATCAAAGTAATTGTAGAATGGTAGAGAGGCTTCTATTTG
The DNA here is from genome assembly GCF_016086655.4 of Lepeophtheirus salmonis. Lineage (NCBI taxonomy): Eukaryota > Metazoa > Arthropoda > Copepoda > Siphonostomatoida > Caligidae > Lepeophtheirus > Lepeophtheirus salmonis. The sequence goes on along the minus strand of NC_052144.2, from coordinate 37,497,626 downwards.
TTATATCAGGATAAATATATTGATATAAAAACAAATTGATATGTTACTTACTGGTTATCGGGTAAATTTGAGTGACTATATGAATGTATTGGTCACAATTATCCTACATTGCGTATAAAGAACATCCTTGAAGGTAATGTAGTTCTCTAAGGAGTGTTTTGTTTGAATTTATTTATTTGGTCGAATCCAGTCTTAGGACCGGACCTATCGGTCTTTAAAAATGCCGGTCCTTACGATCCGTTCGTAACTGAAAGTTTATGGAATTTTTCATAAAAATATCTATAAATTATGAACCCAATATGATATATATAATAAGAACATTGCACATATCTTGGAAAAAAAAAATCATTTTTTTATAATAATCCAATATAATACGAACATAGTCTATTTTTATGATAATGGTATGAGGATGGTAAATTTGTCCATATATCGAGCAAGACCCTTCCTCAGAGTAAACATTGACTTTTCGGAATAAGAGATGTAGCTCCCGTACTAATCCATCGATACTAGGCCATACGGTGTATACATTCTTAATATCAACGCTATCAAAGATTTTGGCGCAAATCTTGTAATTTGATATTTCTTGTTAAATAAAAAGATATGCTTCGCATTCAGGAAGTGTCTTTGATAATATTTATAAATGTGAAAATGTTTGAAATCCTCAACAATAATTGCTTCTACAGAGAAGTGCATTATATCAAATATACTGAGGGTTAGGGGATTGATAGTTTTGTTGAGCTTAGTCAACCAATCTGCAATTGCTACCTGGTTCCTCTGTTTCATTTTATCCACTACTTGATATCGACAATCAACAATAGAAATTGTTGTATCAATAGGTTTTTTTTACGTGATTTCCATAACCTCTGCTCTATTTCAACATTTATTGCAATCTTATTGATACGTATTTAGGATGTACAAGGTTGACTCTCGATCCTGCTAGCCTTCATGAGCTCTGTCAGAAGTTGGCATGGGGTTCTCGTGTATGAGGAACATCCCCAGTCGTCCTTCACGGCGCTCTTGATTGTCCTAGTAGCCACGGAGAAGTCGTTGGAGAGTGGATTCATTGATTTGGTGTGGATCCCTTGATCTTATTCTCTAAGTTAGACAAGAACTCCGGATCTCTCTTTAATTTTTTTTCTCTATTGCAGAGGTTTTCTTCATGCCTGAACTAGAATGTCAAAAAAAACAAAAAACTTTCTATATTAATGAGAAAATTAACATTAACTAACAGTCCCCGTTCAGCTGCCGAACCCAATAACTTATTACTTTTGTATACTTGTATAAAATCATTGTGATGGCCAAAAAATATATTCTTGAAGTTTCATTTGTCAACGATAATTTATTATCCCCCTCACCCAGTATATACCTGAATAAGAGAAAATAACAGGATTTGCACCTCTTTTTAAGTAACTTTAGATATATGTCTTTTGATATCTTGATAATTGTTCTCCTACTTTCACTAGGGTCCTTGACAAGATACCGTCTTATATTTTATTATAAGTAACACCTTAGTATATATTGCATATCATGAATATATTGGATGTTATCTGTAAAATGCTTGGTAAGGCTGAGAATGATATAGTAATGGTTCTCATGGTTTTATGTATGTATATATCTATAAAAAAAGGTTAGTTAGGGGTTAAATATTCCTTCTAATTATAAGTATATTTTGATATAAAATCTCTCATTGGCGTAGTAGGTAGATGACTCTCATTTCAAAGCTTAGAGGTAGGTAATTGGTAAGGTGAGGAATCACGTTAGACTCATTAATTTTTTATTTTTTTTTGTATTTCTTAAAGAGAAAAAAAAGGATAATTATAATTGAATCAAGGATAAATAAGGAAAAGGGGGCATCGAAATCACGCAACATTCGAAATTCAACAGAAACATGAGCATTTCCGAATAATTAATCATTTAAAGCCCACTTACTTAATGCTTGGTCAGAACTCCTGATTTTTTGAAATGACGTTAATCATAAAATCACCTAAAAATATGGCTTTTAGAATATTCTTACAAGCATTCATGTAGACTGTAAATAGACTCTCTAAATACAAATAAAGACTCAAGCGTAACCCACTTCGACAAAAGTGTATTTTATTTATTAACATTAAAGATTGTATTTTGATGTTTATTGAATAAAATGTTGAGGAAAAAAACCCGTCTCTTCATGAAAAAAATAGTGTGTTTTTAATCAAATAAAAGTGTTATTTTTTCTACATGATTCTATAAAATAGGACCAGATCGACGTTATAATAGAGCCCACAATATAAAAATCTTTAAAAAAAGCCACTAAATAATTATGTGACGATGGTTTTCTCATTTTTTGAAATTAAAATCCTGTAATATTTTTTTGATTTTTTTTAAAAACTAGTTAATAAGTTTTTGGTTAAAAATTGTGAGATGTTTCTACCATTCATGATTTTAGGACGATCAAAGGGGATAGTTAGAGAAAAGAATAGAAAGAGAGAAAGAAAATGAGGTTTTATATATGCCAAACAGATTCTATATGACATCGGAGGCCCTAAAAATACTATAGAAACATGCTTGATAATTTTATACTTCCAGTTGCTAAATTTCAGACTGATCTGTTAGACCATTTTTGCATTTCATGTGTGAGAACACCAAAAACAGACTTATAAATATATATAATAAAAAAATGGCGGGAGAGGCTTTTGAAACTTTTGGGGTAACTCAAGCCCCTCCATCTCCCTGTTGGAATATGGAGATATAAATTAAATATAAATAAAATATTTTGTAATTTTTCAATAAACACGTGGTTTGCCTACTTTTTTGGTGACTTTTAATACTGGAAGGCCATTAGTAAGTAATTCACACTATTTTCTGTTTAACGATTCGCCATTTGTTGAATAAATTTAAAATTGTAAGTTTTTAGCTAAGACTCTTAATACTGGCAAGCCATAAGTAAGTAATTCACACTATTTTCTGTTTAACGATTCGCCATTTCTTGAATAAATTTAAAATTGTAAGTTTTTAGCTAAAAAAATGTCAAAATGCTCAAATTCCAGACTGAGTCTATTAAATATGATATTTATGACATTAAAGGGTGAAATGACATACGATCAACCTTTTTTCACGCAACTATCTCAAAAATTTCCAATAAATATTTATCATAATATTACAATAACATTAAAATTACATCGGTCACCTTGTCCCGTTTTAACTCTATTCATTCTAGAGAGATGACATATGTATATTTTGTTACGCAATATTTGTTTGCTTTAGTATTCTAATAGAATAATGATAATTGGGTTAGAAGTTTCAACGTTTTAATCATCAGTCAACAAATAAATAAAATGTGAATAATTTTGGATATTCATTAACTATCTAAAAGGCTTTAGTTAATATATTTTTATAACTAAATGAAAAGTTATCATTTCACAAAATTCTTATTTGAAGTATAATTAACCCAAAAAGAGTGTCTTTTCATCATTTTAATTTAATTATGTATTTTAAAACAGTTTAATATACATATTTATTTGCCATATAGGTAAATTCTCTGAAATATCTTCCATAGATTTCAATGTTGCCAGTCATTAAAAGGATTTCTACTATTTTAAAAAATGACCGGGAACAACAAAACAGTAGTTATTTAATTGATTGGTTATTTTTTGTATAAAAAATTGGGATATATTTTTTGATGGTTCCTTATGTTGTTATGTACATTTTAAAAAAATAACTCAAAAAAGGTCAAGATTGAAGGTCAAAGTCACACAAATGTTCAAAAACAAATAATCGACCATTAATTTTGAACAAATTGAGATACAGAGTGAAAATTATCTCTTGATGTTGCACAATTCATATACGAAGGTGGACTAAAAAGTTTCTTACCTCAACGTGAAGATGGAAGCACTCGTAAATAAAAGCTAGTCCCATCTATCTAGCATTTGTTGACAGTTACTCACCAAAGTTTCAGCCATTTTGGAAGTGGAGCTGTTATATAACAGTCGTTTTACATAACAAAAGGCTTAAAGTGTTTTAAAGTCTTAAAGTGTGCTTAAAGAGTCCACGTCAACCGAACTCAGAGTATTTGAGCTAAAAGAATGTCTCGTGAACAGTTATTTTGCAGAAATACTATTTGGACGGTTTGAAAAGATGGAAACATCGTTGGGAAATGTGAGTGTATAGAGTTACAAGGAGACTGTGATGAACAATAAAGACTCAGATAAAATGTCTTGTATCTTTGTTAGGTTGGAAACTTTTCAGACCACCCTCGTATAATATGAATGTAATTGATAGTAAATTTAGCATGTTCAACATTACACATTCTTCACTATAACACAAAAGAAGAAATTCAATTTTAGTGAAGAAAAATGACAATAGGTGGAAGTTTGCGCTTTAAGGGGTGACAATTCTTTTTTTAAAGACTGTTTTTGTTGTAGAAATTCGAAAGATTATTAGTTAATTGTATAGGTTATAATCAAATCATAATAATATTGTATGAAATCGATGACTTAGGTAAAAAACTACTTGTCAATTATACAATTTCGATAATTACAAACGTTCTTAATATCTGAAATACCTGGGCAACCTTTATTATTTATTCATCTCTATTATGCAAATTTTGAAAGGTTCATATTCATTTTTTTACAATTTTCCTAAAACCAATGTTGTAGAACACAAAATTAGCTATCGATTGCTAAGAAAAACTTTGTGCTATTTGCTTGCATCATCACACAGTACGAGAAGATGGTTTATATAGCAGTGTTCCTCCGCACGGGATTGTCACAGATGGCCATCTGGGAGCAGACTGGGCCTCACGGAAGAATATTTACAATGCTGAGCAGCGCAGGTATCTCAATCTTCTTCTCCTTCATTGTGCTCATGGTGGAGACTAGGACAATGTTTTTCTTATCAATCAAAAGCTAATTATGTGCTTTACAACATTTTTCATAAAAAAATTGTAAAAAAAACAATACTTTTAACTTCTCAAAATTTACATAAAAGAGATGAGTAAATAGTAATGGTTGAATTTATTTTAACTTTTAATTTTTCTCCTTATAAGAACGGGACACTTGGCAAAAAGTTATTTAGTAGTAACGTGTGTCATTAAATTTTACTAGATAAAGGAGACTACGAATGTTGGGAACATACCATTTATAAATTCCAGAAATTCTTTCAAAGCCCAAATGAATCTCTCTTACTAAGAAAGACACTAAAACTATTTTTGGAATTATAAAGCAAAAAAATACCACATGCCAGTCGTTATTAATAATTAAAATTTGCATAAATGAATGTCGCCCCCATGGATTTTAAATGAGAGTCGTTTTTAATAAAAACCTGTTCATTCATTTAATTGTAAAATATAGATGATATGCTCCATCAACATAAAATCGAATCTGGATTGGTATTTATTTTCTTCACCGAATTATTATAGTACTTTTCTATCAGCAAGTTACTATAACTTATCCTTTTAGGCATCGCTAATTGCACTAAAAGGTCGCAAAAATACAGAGACACAATGAAGGAATTACGAGGGATATATTATATTTGAAAGGATATATATCATTGTGGCCAAATTAACCCCATTAATCAAATTAAGGCTTGAAGCTATAGTTAATACTCTTGGTTATTGTCGAGGTGGATTGGGCTAGAAAAACTCCGGCTTCGAGCTAAGTCGGGTCACGAGGTATTGGCCAGCTTGCAGCCCAAAATATGAGAGGCTATACAATAAAAGTACTGCAATCTATCAATATGACATCAGAATGTGCTAACTAATTTATGAAGTAAAATATCAAACAACAGAAACGTCCAAAATTTCAAGATTCAAATACAAGATTTCAAAATTAAGTTTTTTTAACCCGTTGTTTGATTTGGTCGAATTATTTTTTTTAAGAAAATAATTCCTTATAAATTTTCGTATTATAACTTATCAATATTTTCTATAAAGAAAAAATATTACAGTACAAAGCAAGAGTTCCTTCGTTTGGAGGGGGGGGAGGGAGGTCTTGGAATAAATTGGAGATGACGTCATGGATTTGTTGTAAAGAAACTATTTTACATTATAAATAAATGTAAGGCGGGAATGTTTGGGCCACGGGCTTTTTGGGGTTGGAAAAATAAGGTTTGGGCGGCGATCTTTTGGGCCTAACCATAATTTAACTTAAGGGCATTGTTGCTTATGCCAGAAGTTTGAATACAAGGCCTATAAATAATCAAAATATATTTGTGAGATATTGGACTGTATAAATGGTGCAATCCCCTCTTTTTCGTATTTTTATTATATATTGTTTTTTTAAGCCTCCAAGAGTGACGTGGGATATTATACATCCCAAGATATGTCAAAATATTTCTTATGCCTTGTAACCTCATCAAAACTTATGTATACTTATTTCTTTCCTAATTTTTTCATAAATTAATAAAATGTTTTTATCATAAATAAAAATCTAAGGTTTTTACTGTAAAGATAACAAATTATAATTTGTTGAAACACCAAACACATGCTTTAAGAAATTATTTTAAAATAATGAAATTTTTGTCTTCTATGTGTTATCTTACATAGTATTGAAATAATTTATGTGAGTGTGTGATGTACGTCCTACTTAGAAAAACAATCATAAAAACGCATTTATTTCAAAGACAGATACAGACTTTAAAAATGTCATAAAAGTTGTTCAGAAGTCTGAGTTATTTACGTAAGGCTATGTTTCATTCTGATCAGACCAGATTTATGTGCTCTGAGGGGCAAATTTGTATTTTTGCAAATAAGTTTTAAATTTTTTTTCATTAAACAAGATGTCTTCTTCGTGTCTCAAAGTTTTTTTAAAGTAAGAGTTGTTGATTCAAAAATCCACCAACAATATTAAATTACCAAAAAAGGAATTATTGTACAAACAGAAAAAGGGAGAATTTATATGAAATACGAATTGAAAAAGGGAATTAAGTAAATGAAGATGAAAAGGATTAGCAAGTTAGTTAAAGTATGTATCTTTATAATGGTTGAAGAAAGAACATGTGAAGTTAGCAATGTCAGTGTCAATAAATAAATCAACAGATCCAACACTTGAAAAAATTGCTATATTTGTACCAAAATCAGTATTTCATTTTGTCAATTGTATGCTGCATTTTCAAGAGTGTCAAAAAGGGGTGCAGGTTTTATTATATTTACATCAAATTGATAGAAAACCACAAAAAATGTTGTTTCCAAGGAGGTTTTACAATAGAAAATTACCTATTTTACATTATAGTATTTAGTATTTTAACATGAGCAAACAAAATATAAATAAAATATTTCTTATTTTTCATTTGCTATCCATAAGATAGCCTGTTCGCGCTAGCGTCTATCCAAATATTTTCAATATTTCAGTTGATATTTACGAGTGCAAAATTGATGGAATAGGTAAAAAACAAACTAAATGTACAACATATAAATGACGTAATTTGAAAAATCGTTCAACTATTTATACTGTAATTAAATACGTTTTATTTTTGGGATTTCATTTTTACCCAGTTCACTATCTACTTTATAAAAATAATGTTCACTAACTGAGAGTTAACACACCACATATGTATATTTGTATAGAAGGAAATAGTATATACAACTTTGGCCTCAAATGAAAGACTTATCCTTTATTTTTTAACGAATCATTATTTGATAAAAAGATTTTTCATAAATAAATTGCTACATGCCCTAAATAATTTGTTTTTGTATCTCAAGACTTGACACATGTACGTACATATATATATATATATATTTCAAGAACTTCAAAAAGAAAAAAAAAAAGAGTCTTTGAGTCTTTATTTTTAACTTCTTTAAGAAGCTGATCAAAAATAAAGAGAGGGGAAGAAGTCTCAAAAACTTATATTTTTAGTACTTCTATTATTATGTGACAAAGTCAAAAGATTTTAAAACTTTTTTTTAAACTGACTTTACAAAGCTTCTTTTCCTCCTATGTGCCTTTGAACAAATTATTAGGGTCTTTTTTTTTAAGGACAAAGGATGTTTTTTGTATTATGTTTTAGATTGTTTTATGTAGGTATATGATGGCTCAAGAATGTTCCTTAAGAGTACGAAATCATGTTTAAAACAATGGTATGTTGAATGATTGCCAAATACCTTTTGTCAAGGGATCATCCTCCTCTTTAAACCAAAAACACACATGAAAAATTCACATTGTTTTCAAACAGAAGGAAACATAAAATTCTTCTATTTCTTTGATTTTTTTTTTTTCGTCTGTAGAAAAACAAATAACTTTTAAAGTTCACACGGACTCTAGGACAAATTGAGGGGGTTTGAGATCCACTGATATTTCACCCCATGTGCATATGCTCAATAATCCATCTCCGTTGAAAAATGTGTCCCTTTGTTTCATTATTCAAATCTTCATAGAATGACAAATTGTTCATTACAAAGAGTTACATAAAAAAGAGGTTTAAATTATTATTCAAGGGAAGATGCACTTTAATTAATTAAACACAAACTTCTTTTGTTCGTTCAGAAATACCAACAAATGTCGTTCACATACATACTTCAATTCGGATTTGAATATAAACTATTTCAGTATTTGTCATTTGAAGGAATTTATGGACAGTGAGTATATTTATCAATTTGTTAGATAATACACTATTAGTGCAATGAAAGCATGAATACTTAGGGGTAAGTAAGCCTAATCATCACATAAAATATGCTAAAGCTAATTATTCCTTGGATATTCTATTATTATATATACAAAAGCTATTAACAATTTATAGCTGTAGGGATCCTTATTAAACCCAATTTCTTTTTTCAATCTCTATCCTGTTTTGTAGCAGACGCGATATCACGTCTTAAATTGATAAATTTAATAATATAGCACGTTGTTACATTAATGCTATAACACAACCTTTCCTTAAAAAAGAAACAGAAAAAAGTTTCTTAAGTACACTCAGACTATCATTGTCATATTATTTCTTTACAATTTTTAAAATGAATTTCATATATATATTTCATAATATTTATTATCCTACATGCTATTTCATTCGATATTGTTTGATAATATTTTATTACAAGCGTACCTAAACATTTGTATTTCTACATGATAGGCGGCAAAATTTCTTCATAGAAATAATCAGATGACCCATGTTTGACGAGGAAAATAAATAAGTTTGAGGACGTCATCAAGGACAAAATTGATAAGTTTTAGGACTGATATGTAGAACTAAACGGGACCTGACCCATACTGATCTGGATGGGACTACAGTCTTTAGTCCTAAATAAGGATCGAGACATCACTAATACAGATCATTTTGTACATACGTAAAATGTCACTCATTGTTATCAAACTTAATACGACTAGAAACTGATAGCTTAATACAAGGGCGAATTTGACATATGTAGTACAGGGTTATGGAAACAGTCATTAGCAGAGATAGGCAGAGGATCAAAACTCAAATGCCACGGTGTAATCACTTAAAAATGCTCATGTATGAAAGTATTGGACCTTTGACAAGAAGTCTATGCTCCCTCTGACAACATTCTACTGACAACTACAGAGTTTTAAACATATACATGAATTTGTTGTGTATATAAAGTTAAATATTTTTCGCATTTTATAACAGACCTCCACTCGGATCTCCTTTCAAAATTAATAAGTTATTTAATAATTTATATGTAAGCTATTCAATCCTACTCACATTGAGAGACAATGAGAAGGAAATGTATTTAGACAGAGAGAAGGAAAAGTACGTTTCATTTCGGTCAAAAACAGGCTTCAATGAGCTCGAAGGCCCTAAGAAAAATATCATAAGAATATAGATATGATAAAAAAAATGAGAAGAAGGCCTTCTGAAACTTTTAGGGAAGCTCAAGCTTTTAAGAGAGTCTACATAGGGATTCGAACGCATCTCTAAGTCTTAGGAAGACAAGACTCCTAACTTTTAGAACCGAGGAGCCAGGTGTAGTAAACAGTAGAAAAACATATGCTTCTTTACCATTCCTTCCTTGAGAAGCTTTTTCTGTACCTATAGAGTACTCCCTGTTTCAATTATAGTTATCTAATATAAGTACATATAACTTTAAAGGAAGCCTTTTCATTACAGTCCGTATATGGACAGAAATGTAATTTGACCACGTGGAGATTCTACTATGTAGCACCTATAAATGCATGTTTGTATTTATGTACTTACATTTGTAGTATGCAAATTATGGTTGGTCATGAAGACACTTAAAACTGTACAAAGAGGGTATTATTTTGCAAAAAAAGAACAAAATACATATATAATGACTATAATAATAAAGGAAAAAAATAATCATCCTATATTGCCCTCAAGGAGATATTATTTTGACCATGGGGGGAATGAGAGCAAGATATTTGAAAGATAGTGAATGGGTTCCCACAATGATACCCAAAAATGATACGTCTTGTGAATTATGAGATTTTCTTCTCATTCTTTTTGGGAAGGCTCTTTATGGGATTCATTGCGAAAGAGAAATATACATATATCCATACATGTAAAAATACAGTGTGCGTAACCGAAATAGGAACAAATGTTCGTGCACTATTATTTGTTAAGATGGGTGTTCCATTGAAATCTGAACACTTACTAATTCAATAATTAATTAGGTTTTAGTAATTGATCATTAATTTAGCCGTACTTAGCGGCAATGAAAGCTGATTCCAGGTAGCGCAGTCCCGACATATAAGTATTGCCTGAGAGTGGCTTGAGGACATCGGTGTTTGGATAATGGAACCTGCAGGCCTTGGGATCAGGGCTGGGGGGAGTTTGAAAAATGATTCATATTTCCATATATTAAAACATAAACAATTAGTTACAATAATAAAACAACATGACCTCTCTAGCTTACGTAAAAGTTGAGAAAATGACACTTGAACAGGATCAACAAATTTCAACTCGCTCACGCCAAGCAGTTGGGAGTCTCCAAGAACACCTTTATGCCGTCAGCAAGTCTGAAAAGTATAAAAGAAGACAGGACTCTGTCAAACAGTCCAACTTGAACCCAGAGATGTAAAAGAAAACACCCTAGGCCAATTCCCTAAGTTCCATTAGGAGCCATGCAAGAGATATTGGAGTTTCACTACAGGGTGTCCAGAGAGATACTAAAAAAGTGGTAGAAAGAGCCTATTGAGGGAGGAGAGGCCTCTTTTGACACCAAAGATGAAAGAAACCAATCTCCTCCGTTGCAAGACTCTTTTCAATGAGTCTTTTGAATTTTTTTTTATTCTTTTGGACCCCCTTACAGGGCTGATGCCAAGGCCTGTAGTGTCCTTCTTCCAAACACTGAGGCCCTCAAAGCCACTTTCAGCAGGCACTGGGACGCTATGACAGAAGACTACATCTGCGTTGAGTGCCAGGCCTTCTGCCGCCACCTGGAAGCCTTCATTGCCGTTAAGGGCGGCTACATTAATGATTCAGAGAGCTCAGACACACATCTATATATTATTAATTTTGTTGAAATTATATTATATGATTAATAAATTATATTTTGTTGAAGTTTAAAATTAAAAATGTTCCAATTTCAATGTACTACTCGGTATCTCAAAAACAAAAAGAAATAGAAACTTGTAATTTCTATTTAATAAATCATCTTATAATTATTTCAATATGATTTGCATTACCTGCCACATCAGCCTCCAAACGGGGCCTAGAGTCAAAGCGTTCCTGATGTAGGACTAATCTATTTTATCCTAGGTTGCAATGATGGAAGCCTTTAGGTCATTCACACTCCTGTGATAAACTTGACAGACTTTCCACTCCACCATATTTCATATGCAGTAATCCAATGGATTCAGATCTGTGATGATTAGGCCAAAAAATCAAATTAATAGGACTTAATCCAAAAATGGGCTTTAAACCTTCATTTTGACCCAGATCCCTCAAATCTGTTCCTGACTTGATACACACTGGTTCGGGAGCATTCCAACTGGCTGGCAATGTTCCTTGGCTTAATTCCCGCGTGAAGGAAAATCAGGATGTTATTTCGTTTTGTTTGTTCCATGACTTAAATCAAAGCAAAATATAAAAAAGTTACTTGCAGATTTTCTTCATTAAATCATACAACCACAGTAAAAATGTCAAACGTACCCTTTACTCGTTACTCTCAATTTTAACATTTTATGCTTATTCAGATTTCGGTTTCACACACTGTAGATACAAAGTAGATTCATAGACATTGCTGAAATGTACATATTTATGTATGTATATGGTAAGGATTTAGCAAATTTTATTGCGATTTTTTCATTAGATTACTTAACTTCTCATATATTATATGTACAATGTACATATTGTATTCATCATTCACGACGGAGATCAGTATTTTATACGCATAAATACGTCATATAGACCCACCTTATCTGTAAATTTTTATTTATGTGAATCAATTTAGCTTGGAACGTTCCTCACTCGTCTCAGCTAGAAGGATTTATATCTCTATTCTAAAAATTTTGAAAGAGATATTGATAAAGTTATAAATCGGTCGTGTATATTTCATTGTCATAATTAGCCAGCTAAAGTCAACTACCAATGTATGAACAAGGAGCAAAAAGTTTTTTCATATCCATTCCATAAATCCCCCATGTTTGTCAGCTACAACCTGGAGTCATTCGTAAATGCTTTACATGATTATCGGATAGATTTCTCTGAATGATATTTCTATTCATGGTGAATTTTCAACACCTATGAGTTGAAAATATTTTTTGACTCTTTTTTTTCAGTAAGGTAGAGAGTCTATCTTGTTGGAAAACAAGTTATCGGTTATAAAGTTTATTTCTCTGGTACCAAGGGAGGACAACAGCCTCTAAAATTACAGAAATATAGCGACCTTCATTCATGTTGAGGCCCTTTTTGAGAAAATTTGTCTGGAGCTAGAGATTCATCCTCAGACCATTACTGGCGCAGCAAATTTCTACTTGATAACTACTCTATGTTCTAGTGTAACATCCTCAACGATTATTTTTTCCCATATGAGAAGACAGTATCATTGCCTTGCGTTATTTTTATTAACAAAGTTTTTGGACCGTTCCAGGGTTGGGCTTGTGTTCCCTTATTTGGCAAAGAACAATATTGTAACTTAAAAAACTTCATTTTGTGGTCATCTTAGAAGATTCGGCGAACTATGTTATTAGATACACCTATCTCAGATGCAATTTTAGAAGGCAGACTGTCTTGGGCCCAAGCAATTCGGGAACGGAACTTCCGAACATTCTCAAGAGTTATTGCATCTCAAGGTTTCAGTTTTTTATGTAGATCATCATTAGATCCAGTATCATTAAACCTCCGAATGGAAACAATTGCTCGAAAAAGTATTTAGTAATCTTTGTTTTAACGTCTTTATGATGAAGCTTCCCCACTTTCCCTCTTATTTAATTCATTTTGACTCAAATTAATTCATTTATAAGCAATCATTTAAATATTAGAAAAAATATGTTTTCATTTTCATTCAATCAAACAAAGTTTTAGCGGGAATATTCGCGAAAGTTTTTGTAATTTTAGCCACTCAAATAAATTATTATACAGACAAGGGCCGGACGCTGAATGGAGTAGAGTAATGTTGTCTATGTTCTAGCATGTTTGCATTGCATTTTTACAACTATACGCCAGCGTTGACTATTATTTGTATAATTATTATATATGATCGAATTTTATTTTAACACTAGCATGTATGTGGATATCAATAAACTATCGACAAAATCTAGTTATACTTTGTCTATCTATATGCTAGAGTTAAGCATTTAAGTGTTTTTAATGTTGACTGATGCTACTGGTCCAGAGCCATAATGTCTTCAGACCGAATGACTCTGAACACAATAAAGTAAGTACTTGATTTCGAAGATGGCCTTAATTTTCCTTTAATAAACCTAGTAACTTTTTTTTTTTTTTTGGTATGTGCCATCAAAAAGTTTTTAATATTTTCCAATATTTTATGTATGCAGAAACTTTTTTTTTGCTCTAGGTGTTGTTGATAGCTAGCTATAAATATATTTTGAAGACAAATGTTTATAGATTCTTAAACCATTTTTTAATGTCTTTATCATGTTTTGAATTGAGTCTTTGTTTGAGTAAGAATATTAATGTTTGTTTCTTATTCGGAGGTTCATAGCTCTAAGGAGAATAAATCAGAAAAGTGTAAAAATATATTTTTTTAAAGAAAAAAAAATCTTCATTTCTAATATAAGTAAAGAATATCTTATAAAAATACTCTTCATATTTTTCTGTTGAGATAAGATCCTCAATGTACACCTTATTTTCTGAGCCATTTAAAAGAGTAAATGAACACCTTGATAAACGAGTTTAGGTCGTTCAATGGCGGAGTTCATAAGTCAAAGTCCTTTACCTTGAAAGTAGTAATTTAAAAAATTATCCATGGAACGGCTCTTGCATTCCGTCACCAACTCTCGAGCAGATCGTATCTCTCAATAACAAAATCGTATGTTAGCGTAATTGTTTGCTCAGGATCAAGCCCATATGTTAGGGACCTCCTCTATCAAGGTTCTACTGTAGTTTTATTGATTTTATTAAACTTCAAACGTATAGTGAAGGAAAAAAGTACTTTATATAGGATTGAAGTCTGGAGACTGGCTAGGACACTCCATGATCTTGATAAACTTCTTCTTGAACCCCTCTTTTGTTACTTTTTCTGTATTTTTTTGATCATCTTCGAGATGGAAGAACCATTACACCATCCATTTAAAGTGCCTTGTCTCTACTGTATTTATTTATCGAAAATTATGAGTGTAATAAAATGTCATATTGTGTAGATTCAGACAGTCTTCACGATAGAAATTGCACCTATTCCAAGGAAATCTTATTTTTTACAAAAGTTTTAATATTTGATTGTAAATCACTTGAACTAAATATATTGTCGTACTATGAACATATTTTTTTTTTGTCAATTTGAAAGTATACCAAGCAAAGAAAATGTATGATACCGTCCCGTTCAGTACCATATATCTGTCTTAAGACTAATAAAGTTTGGTTCTTGATTACGTCAATTAACTTTTTATCATATTCTTTCAATCAATTCAAGGACTAACAGTCCGAAGGACCAAGAGTATTAAGCACGTGTCCTAAGACTGGACTAGACCAAGTAAATAAGGACTTACACAACATAACGTATCGATACTTTTTAGACTAAAAGTATAGTACAAAGTGTTATTAAGGGCAATATGCCTAGACTTACTGAGACGTCTGAGGAATTTTTGCTCAGAAATTATTTTATAAAATAATTTGAATTCATACATAATTATTACGTCATCACTAGGTAAGGGTAATTTTAACACTTAAAAACGTTGGAAGTACTACTTCCTCACCAATTTAATACAATGTTGTATTAAGTTTTAAGAAGTCCATACTCACGTACTACTCTTTACGAGCATACCAAATTGCACAAATCTGTTCATTATTTTATACCGGGGTTCTTATGCTAAGTATTGTACACTTAATGTATCTTTTTAAAGTCCTGAACAACACCTACGAGAGTCGTTTGAAAAGTCTGTGGAAAGTCCAAGAGATGGTACTAGTGGCAAATATCGAGGTTATGTTTAATTGGTAGCATTTCTTGGAAGAACACACACTATCATTCAGATTAGTATGTTTATTTCTGTTTGGCGTTCGTTTGAATCAAGAAAGTGGAGTGATATTCAAAAAATGGACAAAAAATAATTTCGTGTGTTGATTAAACATTACTTTATGAAAGGCAAAACATCTCAGAAGACTAAAAAGAAGCTTGATAAACATTTTGGAGAGTCTGCATCTTCAATTAGAACTTTTTTTAACTCGTTTCAAAATTTTCAGAAGTGGCCAAGTGACGCTGAACATTCTGGACGCCCTGTTGAGGTTAATACTCCAGAAATCATTTATAAAATCCATGATATGGTGATGGAAAAGGGTAAAAATATTACAGATGCATATTATTCATCATTATTGGACCTTTTGAAAACCGAGCTGCAAGAAAAACGGCCACCAAAAAGTCATTTTCATCACGACGATGCACCAGCTCAGACGTCAGCAGTTGTGGTGGCAAAATTAATGGAAATAGGGGTTCAACTCTTTTCCCATCCTTCCTATTCTTTAGATTGGCTCCATAGCACTAATATTTGTTCACCAATTTGGAAAGAGGGATGAGGGAAAAAAGTTATTCAAAGGAGAAGGTGATTACAGAAGCAAATGGCTATTATTTGGCAGGGATCAACAAACAAGAGCAGCATTGGGCAAAGTGTATAAAACTAAAAGGAGAGTATGTCGAAAAAAAAAAAAAAAAAAAAAAGGTTTACCCCACACAATTAATTAGTTTTTATTTTTGCAATGACTTTTCTTACTACCCTTGTATTTTGTAACATTTGACAACATAAGGTTGCAAAACACGAGGATTACGAGGGTGATATTAAAAGTTTCTGAACTCAAAGTGAAGATAGCAGCACTCATAAATACAAGCTTGTCACATCTATCTAGCATCTGTTGACAGTTACTCACCAAAATTTCAGGCATTTTGGATGCACAGTTGTTATGTAACAGTAGTTTGAGTGAGTTGATATGAGTCTTTTTTATGAAATTGGACAAAATGAAGTATCCATTTGTCATTGAATATTTGTTTTTGAAAGTTTAACCTTTAAATAGATTCAAACTATAAAAGCCATATTAAAGCTTTTTGTTTGTTAATTGTTATCTCATGCAAATATATAATATTAGAGCTAATACTACTATTTTAAAGCCTACTTTAAAAGTCCCATCTCAAGCTGTTTGGTAATTTATCTTTTATTAAGCATCCATTAAGAACAAATTGTTCATGCAAAATGATGCATAGGTGTATGTATCCTTCAAAATTACATGATCAAACATTTTAAATTCTAAATTATTTGGAAAAGTAGGATTTTTCTACATATTTAATATCAAGTGTGGAAGTACGTGTTCGCTGATTTGTGCAATGTTATTTTCTGCGATTGTTATCTGAGAGACTTCTTTAGTGAAGATTTATTCAGATGATATTCTTTTCAGTGACATTTTCATAAAATAAATACTTCACAAGATGAATACTGCCAATATTTGACTTTATTACTCATCAAAGTTATTTTTAAAACCAAATGGGATCTGTATAACAAAAGCAACTGACGTTCTTCTAAAATTTCGTTTCAGCTATGTAAGTTTATTCGAAAGGAATAGTTAAAAAACTTATTGATTTTCATGGTGATACGATCAATGAGTTTTTGTAGAGTAGGAAGTCATGAATGTAAACCCTAGATTTATGCTAAGGCTTACATTTTATTTTTTTTGTCTAATAAAAAAAAATTTGAGCTCTCTAGCTTACGTACAAGTCAAGAAAATAACACTTGATCGTGATTGACGATCTACTATTCGTGCACTCCAAGCAGTTGGGTTTCTCAAGGATCACCGTCTATCCCATCATCAAGCCTGAAACATTCGAGAGGAAGAATTGTCTGTATCAAAAAGCCCAAACTGGACCTCGACGAGTTAAAAAAAAACAGCCCAGGCCAAGCCCTTCAAGTTTATGAGGTCCCCTCCAAGAGATCTCCGGTTGTCACACCAGATTGTCAAGAGAAATATTTAAAAAGTGGGTGTAAAGAGACTTGTAAGGGTGAAAAGGCCACATTTGACACCACTAATTAAAGAACCCCATCTTTCCTGTTGCAAAACTCTTTTAAATTAGTCTTTTTAGTTCTTTTGAACTCTTTTTTACACTTTTGGACGCCCTACAGCTCTAATGCCAATCCCGTCGACTAGTTTCTTGGGTATATATCGAGGGGAAGGGCTGTAATGTCTGTCATCCAAACACTGAGGCCCTCAAACCCACTGTGGGCCAGCACGGGGAAGCAATCATAGAGGACTACAACTGCAGCAGGGTGTCTGTCATACTGCCACTCCGTGGGTGTCATCATTGCCGCTAAGGGCGGCTACATTAATGAATAACATAACTCAGACACACATCTATTTTTAGTATTCATTTCGTTGTTATTCTTTTATGAATTAGTAAATTTTAGTGTGAGGAAGTTTAAAATTCAAATTGTTCAGATATTATTGGACCACTCAATATTTTAATGTTTATTGTATGAAAATGTCGCTGAAATTAACCTAACCATTGCTAATATGACATTCCCTAAAATTATATTCCCTCAAATAAATGCACACCGTTAATATGAAATAAAATGTATACAATTTTGATATGAGCAGTTTGAATACGGCAACTTTTTCTTATAATCATTTTTTTATTACATCATCATACACCTATGATTTTGATGCATTTAAATTATTTTTAGGTATTTGTTGCTTACAAATAATTATGTGTAAGATGTGTTTGACGATTTCCTTTTCCAAAAAATAATAAAGATTTTTACCTTATTTCATCACTATGATATTTAATAAAATATATGAACATTCTAAAGAAGTAAAGAAATAAATAAATCTAAATAACTGGTTAATTGACTCAGAAAATTTGCAAAAAAAATATCGTCTTAATGTTTTGCAATCCTATTATATTTTTATCTCAGTTCTATGGTAAAGAAAAAAATTATTTGGTAAATAATTTTTCCCCGACAATAAAATACTTTTATTATAAGCTATAAACATGTATGAATACTTATTCCTTTTTGAGAGAGGATTGGGGCTGGAATCCCAAAAAAGATTGCGGTTGACTGGTTGACAATGATATAAAAGCAATACTTTAAGACTGAAGGTCCGAACTGCTAATATTTTTAATACCCAAAATATATATATAATGATAGAGCAAATTTGAGGAAATAAACTGAATTTAGTCATTATAATATTATTATGATGCTCATTTTTTTAAATTTATAAAATCATTATTTAGTTACAATCCGAAACACTAAAAAGCATCTTCAACAAACTGAAAAAAAAAAGACTCAAGAGTAACCTTGTGAAAGTGTTGTAAATATATTTATTAATGAAATTTAATCATAATCATTTTTATATTACCCTTGAGGAACATTATTGAAGTGATCTTTTTTAATAGTAGAAAAAGCAATATTTTGTTATTGTTTTCATTTGATATTTCCTTATGTTAAAGCTTGTAAATCTTCAGCATTTAAAGCATGTGAGTTTTGTAGCTGTTGGCAACTCAACAGAGGTTTCATTTTGTTTTCTGGTGCTGTTATACTTATTATTTTTCTTGGAGCTGAAAATGACGTTGAAGATTTGCTGGAAGTTATGAGTGTACGTTTCCGTTGGACTCAGAGTAGAATTGAGTATCAAAAATAAAGTAATTCCTGTCTATGTTTCTACTAGATTTAGAGTGGAACATATGTTTATTTCCATGATTCAACAGCTAATTAAATTTAATGTAATGACAGCTACAAAACTGTTCTTCTCTCAAATATTCTTCAAACTGTCAGGGATACTATGATCATTTTTGTGGGTTTTTTTTTTACATTCCAAAAAGGTTTACTGCTTATAAATGTAATCACGATCATAACCCATTTTTTCAATCATAACTTAATATAATTCTACATAAATTGGCTTTGATATTCACTTATCAATAACATGACAAAAGTATGATAATAATTTATATTTATGTAATACAGTTTGTGTGAATATCTTATATGGGTTACCACACTGTTTGGCCTAGAAGGTTGGAACTTTGTATAGGTTCCTCATCTGAACCTGGAGAAGATAAGAGTGGTTGCAGGATAGAAGAAGGGGCTTATTCTATATTTGAAACATAAAAAATGTTTTTGGTGCTCAAGAAGACTAGATTAGGGGTTGAGTTATAAATAAAAATAGTGAATGGCGTCTTTTTTTTTTTAAATTTATTCAAAATCAAAAAAGTCATGAGCAAAAAAAAGAAATCTCTGAGAATTTCAATGTTGTATTTTTAGGTGCAAAAAAAGGATATTTCTAATCAAATATTGAATTTGTAGAAAAATAAAGTTTGTAGAATTTTGTCGTTTGATTCGTTTGTATATAAATTTGACATAAAAAAATTGATGTGTATTTTAAATATTTGTCATTTTCTGAATAATTTTTCATTTTTTCTCTTTTTTTAATCGAACGTCTATATTCAATTTTTAAGAAGAAATGTCATAAAACGATGCCTTTTCGAGATACGATTATGGATTTCAAGATTAAAATATAGTTTTTTCAATTCCCAGAAAATTTATAAAATAAATTTTGCAATATTTGCAAAAATGAACCAGTTTGTGAGTTTATTTTTTGACAAAATTATTATCCATAACTTTTTGGGCTTTGCAAGTACAAAAAAAAATCTTAGTAAGCGTGGGTTCCTCTTTATAATGCCAATGAATGTAAACAACTACGTGGTTGGAAAAATTGGTGAAAAACAGTATTTTGTAATTTTCTTGACGACTTTCAATTTCGTCAATTTATTCATAAAATTAATTCATGGACTTCTCATCTAAACAAATTTTGTAATGCATATATTTTGGAATGTTTTTTTTTTTTACGTTTATTCCTATCATATATGTAGATATATGTACAAATAAAATATTATAATATGAAATTTTTAGGAGGAACTGTGTTGTATTAACATAAATAAATCCTGCGTCGTTTAAATATTAAGAAATTTGTATAACTATTACCAATGTAATTTCCCCTCCTTCATTTGCCGAGCAACACCAAGTAACCATTTGCTAGTATATTTATAAAACGTTGTTTGTTCCAATGTCAGATGTAAATTTATCGATAAAAAAATTGAACAATTTAAAGTTTAGAATACTACAATAATTACGTACAGTTTTGTTTATCTTTTTTGAACATTATGCCAGCCTTTTGAAATACAAAAAAAGCATAGGAAGTTTTATATTTCATACATTATTCAATATTTATATTAACATACAATTGAAATAAAAAAATTAATATATATTATTCATTGAATTAATCTACTTAGTTCCTCATTTGAAATACATCTTAAGGAGTAGTTATTTTTTAATCCAAAAATAAAATAAAAACTTGCTTATTAATCATTAAAAAAAATTGACAGAATATAAAACGGGTTTAAATGTTCTAGGACCTCCAAGTTTAACTTCCTGATTATAGTTATATCAAATTACAGACTTAGCTATAAAAAGATATTAGATGAATTTAGTAACATACATTTTTTTAATCATTGCAAGAATGGCCTCTTTAACGATTAATGGAGATCACTTCAATCATGTTCATGGAGTGTAATATAAAAATGATTAGGATATAATTTTCTGAAAAATGTATTTACATCACTTTTACAAGTTCACTTTTGAGTCTTTTTGGCCGTAGTTAGAATGTAATAATTTTCAGGGTTTTGGATTTTAACTTTGTTCATGGACTTTGTTTCCGTCAATTCTTTGAAATTTGTTTTTTGGTATTATGTATGAAAGTAAATTAGGTTTTTTACAAAAAAGTTATATTATTTTTTTATAATACATAAATATTAACGTATTGACACAACTTTTAAATTTATACAACATTTCAAGACAGCTGTAACAAACTGGAGACTCCAACGCAGCCTTTTAGATGATTAATTTATTAATTATTGAATACTTTAAATGAAAAACAATAAAAACACTTAAAATTTTCTGGATCAAGAATTTTCTTTATTTATCGGCACTCTAGAATTTTGGCTGACGATCTCTATCTTTAATTACAATAAAAATACTAATTTGAATCTCATCTCATCCATACAAATTTATTATGAACTCGTTTATTGGTTATATAAAATATTTGTTGTAATGAGTTCATCAACCCATTATTTGCAAACAATACGACGTGAGCTACAAATATCTGAATCAAAGAATGAAGATAAATATTTACAGTGGTTGAATGTTTTCATAGGACGTCATATTTAAAAAAAATTTGATTTATAACTCTATCAAAAACTTTGCTTTCAACTTGGTGTAATTTTTGGTTTATTATGCAATCTGTATGATTGGTGATAGTGTCCTATACCTATATATATATATCTCTCATTGTCATTAAATAGATAAACTAGTGTTTTTAACCACGATTTTTCATCATTGTTTACATGTAGCGTTTTGAATTATTTGTAGCAAGTTTCATTTCCCAAGTAGGTAATTTACCATAAAGGGATATTGAATATTTTTTTTTTCAAAAAGTGTCGTTCAAGGGTCTTTATATATTAATCTACATGAGTGGTAAATAAATTATAATTGATATGTAAATTAAATAATCGATTATGATGAAAAGGTGTAATAAATGAAATCCATTGTTTTTCCAATAGATGCCTTAAGTAATGGGTATCTTGCGTTGCACAAGTGCAATCCATTTACTCTGTATGGTGTAAGAAAGATAAGATTTTGTAATAAATAACGTATATGATAGTTTTGTGATTTTTTTGTCTAGATATTGTTTGAGTGCACGTTAAATATGGACACCAGAAACAAAAAATAGGCCATAATTAAAGTGTTTCTTCAAAGAATGTGAATGGTGTTTATAGTTGTAAATATTGTTTATGATTCCAATACTATCACAGCAAATCCCACCATTTTTTTATTTCCTCGATTCTTTTCTGGTAATTTTTATGTCTAAAATATAGCACACTTTGGTAGGCCAATTGTCGAAAATGGGCCTAAAATTATGTGGATGGTTGAGTCTCACCGTCATGTAAGCATTGTTTTGATGTCTATGAAGAAAAAAATTCATTGAAAAAAAAATCCATTAAAAATAACAGACTTCTGTTTACTACACCTTAAATATTTAATGTACCATTGGCGACTTCTATAGAAGTTGTAACTTCTTTACTCAAATTGTACAAGTTACAATTTTCCTGTCTCATGTTTTAAATAAAACATAATGAGACATTGTGACTACAAACTATTACTTTACCCTATCGTTTAATTATGAGCTTTTCAAGTTAATATGTATTTTGTTTTTAAAATGTATTTTAAATTTTATGGCTAATTAATAAATTATATCTTGTTGAGATTTTAAAATCAAATTTTAATGGACGACTCGATATATTTACCATTTAATATTTGCATTATAATTCTTCATTTAAAAATTATTTATTTTTTGGATTGCAACTTGTACAAATTACTTATGC
The DNA here is from genome assembly GCF_016086655.4 of Lepeophtheirus salmonis. Taxonomy (NCBI): domain Eukaryota; kingdom Metazoa; phylum Arthropoda; class Copepoda; order Siphonostomatoida; family Caligidae; genus Lepeophtheirus; species Lepeophtheirus salmonis. The sequence goes on along the minus strand of NC_052144.2, from coordinate 37,474,651 downwards.
AAGTTACAACTTGCACAAAACATATCTTGCAGTGATTTTGTTAGTTATAACTAGTTATACTGAATAATTAAGTATTACATGTTATATACAGATTATTGTAAAAAAATCATTTGAATTCTTGTCCAACATATATATATTTTTTTTTTTACTACTTCTCAACAAATAAAACGAATTTTGGAACGAAATAAAGTAAAATATGTATAAAAATAAAAGAAACAAATTAAACCGCCCATTTCACATTTCTCCCAAGCAGAGTTGTCATAAAATGATCTACGCAATGACCTTAAATCAAAGGGTTACCCAAAACATGTACACGCCCATTTTCCTCATTTTCATGACTTTTGGCTATCAATTCCATGAGAACAGTTTAAAAAATATATATTATAGCCTTTATAAAATAATTATAATCTTTTTAATTTATGATGCAAGGTTGTCCTTATTAGTCTATTTTATATATTTGTAGAGCCTCACATGTTATGGATTACTTCTACGTCCCATGACCTCATTAAACCAAGAGAGGAAATTTCTTTTTCCCGTCTACTTAATTGATAGTTCATTAGACAAATTAGTTTGTTTGATGCCCATGATTTTTTTCATTTAAAGCTCCTTAAAAATCAGTTACCAAACAACAAAGGATGCAAATAGAATTCAGTTTGTAATTTTTTTTTTTACCTAGCAAATCTTCAAAAGGGATATTATGTTAAATAGTCTACTTATGACTTATTTATTTTGTCAATGCTTATAATTACAAGGCAATGTGCCTCTTCATATGGACAAAAAGCTCCACAAATGGATTTATAAAGCACTTAATTATAAGTTGACGTTCAGGGTGGTTCAAAATTGCCATTTTGTTATTGGTTAAACATATAACAATAGATTCACCAATATATAAGACCCTGGTGATGCATCAAGATAAATTAAGTCTTTTAAGAAAATTATAGAATGAAGATTCTAAAGAATTATTAACATTTTGTTCTGGAGTATGAATATCTCTCATCTAGACTTCCATATATTATGACTTAAATTCATTTAGGCTTATTTCAAGTTTCATAGACACAAGATGACATGTTACAAACCCTTAGTAAGTGATGGATTCCAAAAGACAGACATTCAAGGAAGTGCTCGGATCAAATTATCACAAAATCAAATCCTAGTGGCCAGGGGCAGTTAAGTGGGGATTTCTTTGCCTGGGATTCCTTCCCATACATGCACTCTTCTACATAGATACACACTGACCACCAATTAGGGATCCTACTCCCAAGAGGGATTCCTTTTCACACTTTTTAAATTCTACAGTCTCTTTTCCTCTCTTCCTACGTTTGGACGCAGCTATATGGACTTTTCTTATAAGATCCATTCCAAAAGGAGTTTTATCCTTGAAATAGTGTTGTAGTCCTATATCAAATTGACAACGATATAAAACGTTTTTTGGAAAGGTTTCTTTAAAAAAAAAATAAAGTTCAGACTTTCAGCTATCAAATGAGATACTTTTAAACTTTCTGAACATATTCCTCTTGATACTAAAAGCTTTTGAATAAAATGCACATATTCTTAACTTTAAACAAAGATAACTCAAGTTATAAGCACAATACAGTTATTTTAAAAATGGTTATATATTTTTTTAGCATTAGGGTTTGAAATATATCAGCATAATTTATCACTATTTTTAACACCAAGCGCTTAAAAAAGCTTTGAATTTTAAAAATAGCAGAAAATAACAAAAAAAAATAAGGACATATTTGGAATTAAAGTATCAAATTCTCCTAAGTTGAGCATATGTTGTTCTACATAATGCTTACATAAACAGAGATATTGTTGAATAGTGTAATTTGTGAAGATATAAATTATTTTGATAGGACACTTAATCTTGACAAAAATGATCTCACATTAAGTGTTTCTATCTGCAAAGTATATTTATATTGACAAATTTATTTCCTAATACTTTTAGCAACTAAAAAATCTTTTGAATATTTATTGAGGATACAATTTTAGAGTAAATGTCAAAATCTATTAAGTCTACATAAAATAATCAACTTCTTAATAATTAATTCTCAATGAGGAAGTCTTTAAAGTTCAAGACATTATTGGTTTTAATGCCTATAATCTAAGTATGTTGTAGGGGAGACCGGGTGTGTTTATAAAAGCCCCTCCTTTTTTTAAAGTTGTTCCATAATTTACAATTCAAATTTATTTATATACTGCCTGAGACGGTTTTGTTTCGATTCTAAGTGATTTTTTCAAGACATATTTGGACCGGCTATGAATATTTATTTTAAAAGTTAACGAGCTTTAGGGTTAGATATTAAGAGGAAAATTTGCGTTTTTTACAATTTTTGTAATTTTTGAACAGCCTAAGCGGTAAAAAATTAAAATTTTGTGTGAATTATTTTTTAAGCGGCGTTTATTTAGCTGTTCATTTCTTCGCTTCTTTTTTAGTTTTCTCATAAGACAAATTTTATTCCATGACCAAAAGCTATCATCAAGCTGAGAAACAGCAACTATGTGATTAATTTTTATACACATTTAGTTAGTAAACAGAATTCTTTATTGTCCGCTGGGGTAGTTAGCCAATTATTCTCAACTATAAAATTGACATTAAATCATTACTGAAAATTGTTCACAGCTTAAAAGGAGCCTATTCAAATTCAACCAATCAATATTTAAAACACTTGCAAAGATGGAAAAAAACCAGACAGCAAAATAAAGATTTAAATGGCCTGAAAGGATTTTTTATGGACAAATTTGGACTGAAATTTTGATCTTGACCGCAGTTTCAGATCGTGAACCAAAGTTTTTAAATCATGGACCGAATGGTTCTGTCTCATACGAGAGGCCCAATTTTTAATCTTTTAGATTAATTGTCATCAATAATTTCATATTTTATTAACAAAAAACACATTTAGAATACCTTGAAAATCTATAACCATGCCTACACTCACATTAAATAATTGAATAGTACAACATAATAACTTATATATATGACGTTATCAATTATTAATCTATAAAATTAATATTGGCCAAATTTTAAATGAGACTGATTAATACCATTTTTTCTATGTGACCGATTCAGACAGAGGGTTTTTAAAGAACCGTGTATTTCACAAAAGTATAGAAATAATAACGGGCAATAATAGACAACTGCATCAATCGTCCAGTTTGTGAAACAAATATTTTATGAAATTATTCCTAATTAATCTTATAGGTGAAGCCAAAAGTCCTTAGCGGTTTTTCGCTTTATTTTGGCAATAAAATTTACATATTTAGTGTTATCCGATTTAATTGGTTCCAAACGGTTTTCTGACGAATCTGCAATTCCTGGGTAATGGAATAAATTCTCACATTTTTGTCCAACTTAACGATTTCCATTATTTTATCGCCATTTTTGAATTTCATATTACTAGAACCGAATTGTTAGAATCACTGGTTTGCTGTTGCATTCGATTCTGTATAGGGTCCATAAACAGCACACATTTTTTGGCCACCTGCTCCGCCTTTTCTCCTTGGGCGTAGTGATAGTGAATAATGTATCGAATTTTCTCCTTTTTTACTTCCATTTTGGAACGTTTTAACACACAAATGGCTTCACCGAACACAAAACTGTAAATAAACTTTTTTAAGTGTACGCGTATCCTTTTAACTTACTTCAAGTATTTTTTTAATGCAATATATTAATCAGTAGAATTAGCTCAACAACTTTTATTTTACCTAATATATTGAATCAATGTCAGATAAGTGTAGATATTATGTTGTGTTGTGTTGAATTTTCCCATGTTTAAGTCAAATTAGTGACCTATAATTGACTAAGAAATATTACAACTGTCTTCAGTCTCCCCTATGTTGATTACTTTGTAGATTGAGACTTTCAGTACTTACAAACTCATTTATCAAAATTATGTATAAATGCTAAATCACTAAATGAACCTCGTTTAAAAAACACTACATACTAAAGGGATGGACGATAAGACCGTAATTACTTTCTTCCTCGATTCTGATAGGGAATTATAACATTGCAAGTACCTATATAAAAGATCATATCTGGTGTGTCAACATAAAAACAAGCCTGTCCATAAATCAACAAAAAGGAGAAAATCCCTATTATTTTTGTCATTTCTTACAGACTTACAACCCAACATTTCATAGACATCGTTGAGTCACTTATAGACCTGTTTGTTGGATGAGTTAAGATACCTTACAATTAGAGCTATAGTTTAAAACCTTTATTTGATTTAAGAGACCTATATAGGATTATAAATAAAATTAATCAATTTATCATTATATTATTGTGAAGATTAATTTAGTCTACTTTAAATGTAAAACACACTCTATTTTGAGAAAAATTAAACTAATTTGTATTTCTGTTCATGGGGCGCATGTTATAAAAAAATGGATGAGTACTTTTATTTCTTTTAAATTTTTGAGTGATTGTTTTGAAGAAACAAAATATGCTAGAACCATAAATAAAGGTGAAATACCTTTTGATGGGTTTGTATGATCTCATGAAGAAAATGAAATGAATAAAATAAGAATCAAAAAATGATAAGGAATATAAAAATAGGCTTACAAATTCATACTGGAACTGAACTAACAGCCAAATATAGACAATAAAGCGTGAGCAAAATAAAAAGTATGTATACGCGAGGCAGTGTGACCGAATCTAGTTTGAAGACGCAACATAAATGAATTAAAAAAGTGAGTTCCTGAATTATAATTTATAAATAATATTATGATTATGTGAATAGTGGGATTGTCCGTATTATTTTACCCCAAGTTTGTAAACAAACAAATATACATCAACAACACTCATAGCCCATTCAATATACTTTTTATTAGGGTATTTTGATTAAAAAACTTACGATAACTATACGAAAGGTTATTTAAAAATATTTCTGAGTAGAAAATTAGCAAAAAATCGAAATTTATACGTTTTATGTATTAAAAACTACAAAGACCCTTTCGGGTAACGAAACAAAACATTTTGAATATTAATAGATTGAAAATTATCCAAAATAAATTTTTGAACCTTTATTGCCCAATTTTAGTACAAAAATGGAAAGAATGAAACTACTAGTTTATTTCTTAAATGTATCTGTACACATTTAGCTTATAATTTGAGTGATAAGTATCTACAACGCACTGTTAGATTGTTGCCGTGGTGTTTGAACCCGGACTGTTCGAGACTGTCAGTGCTACGGACATCCATTTAATTATTTCTTTATATAATCAAAGAATCCATTACTGAGCAAATCCAGATTAAATACTATTATTATTGATTAGTTTATGTATTAATGAAAGTGATTTGAAATAAATACGAATATATTCTTTTGAAGAAATCAAATGTATGTTATCATAAATTTTCATTTCTATTTATTTACAAATAAACATAACTAGATACTAACTGAAGTAAGGGTGACCAACTGTTCTATTTTACTCAGGATATGTTATCTTTTAACACATATATGTAATAATGCGGTTTTTGTGAATGCATTGACATATCTGGTTATTTATTTTAATTCTCTCTTTTTTTAAGTGACAAAAGAAAAAGGTTTTATTCACTAAATAATATATAAGATTTCTACTAAACAGCTGACAATAAAATCGTCCTCCCAACTGGAAATCAAAATATGGTCATTGGTCACCCTTCCATCAATATTTTGGTCCTATTTATGAGACAAATTGTAATAAAGTAATAAATCATTATTATGGAGTGAAATCAATAAGAGATGAGTCAGACAAAAAGTATTTGCACATAATATTTAAATGCAAAATATGATTCTAAATTTTGAGTCTATGATTATTTTTTCCCTGAATATAAATTCTTTTATCTTTACGTCTATCAAATTTTTGTATAATATTTATTACTAATTAAGATACAGGTAAAAAAAAACCCCAAAATAAAGATTGTTGTTACATATGTAAAAAAATAGCCTTCCTGTGTATTCTAATTTAAAAGAGCGTTCAATCAATTATTTTGCAAATGAAATGTAAGAAACAAATTTAATTCATCAACCGTAAAAAATTCACGGAATTCAAGACATTCCCTTTTTTCATATTGTTGTTATATTTTTTTTTTTTACATACTTCTTAATGTAAATGAAAAAAAAAACATTACTTGAATAAAAGACAATTCGTTTCGCTCTCAAAAATTCAGTCGGTTGGATATTTATTTATTTCATTCATGAGCTATTTTTTTTATTATTTAATCTATCTCTCTCTTTCTCTCATTTCAATTACGTGTTGATGATTTGTACTATCCAAGGTTGCTTCACAAGGAGGCCACACCATGTTTTCAATTTCATTAATATTTGAAGATATGTATTTGAAAAGATCCTTCATACGAATTTCTTTTGAGAATATTGCCCAAAGTTGCATAATTGCAACAAAAAAGACTTCTGTCATGAAAAATTCTTCCTCAAGTATACTTAACATGGGACATGTCCCAATAACAAAATATTTCCCGATCCGATATTTTACAAATGATTAGATTTATCCGTATCTCCAAAAGTATTTATTTGAATAAAAAATATCTCAGTTAGAAAGTTGAAGTAACTATGTTAAGATATGACGGAACATTTTGGAGATGTGCAAAAGGCGTAGAAATATTTTCTGCAAATAATTTTAAACAAACAAAAACTCGTGAACTGGCTAGTGGTGTTGAAATGATGCAATCAGAATTGGCACATCAACATTCCTTGTTCAATAAAGATAACTTAAAAAATATAGTTGCATGAGAAAGAAACTCTTTACCAAACAAAGAATTTATTTAACAAGAGACATTTTCTATTTAAATATGGAATTGAAAAGTTTGATAGAGAGTTAATAACTCATATTGAAAACCCTCCAAAAAATATTCTTATAATATTCTACTTGAGAAATCTGCCTTATATTTCTTTCCTAAACCGGAAAGTCTTACATTATAAACTGTACTGTATATTTATATTTGTTTTGTATTTATTATGTACCTTTTGGTTTTTGATTTCTATTGTCACATAATTTATTATCAAATAATGTCTAATGCATTGTTTCCATGTTTTTTAATGTTAGTATACTCATAAATATTTCAGGATATAAGATCAATAAAGTTTGTTCATTGCCAAACTTATTTTAACTTTTTAGAAGTATGATTTTTTTTTTAGATTTAAAAAAAAATTCTTAATTATAAAGTACAGATTCATCAATTTGGTCCCGACTAAGTAATGTTAGTAAAATGGTTGTTTAAAAAAAAGAGATCGATTCTTATGATATAAAACATCACAAGCCTGGGCAATAAATCAATATTACCTTGAATTTTTTACCTAATTGTTAAAACCAATCATGCAAAGATTTTGTTGCATTCTTGTTAAGAAATAAATTAGGAAAACCAGATGCATTTATTAATATATATGTGAGAATTATGTATATTAAGAATTCCCTTGCTAGAAAAATTACACAGTATTTTTTATATGATGTTAATTTGTCAATTTTGGCTCCTCATTAGTGTCCTGAACATTAATTAAATAATTAAGAATGGTTCCTATTAAAGTGAATTTCAAGGATATTTCACTCTTTTTGGATAATAATTCTATAGATTTTAAAAAAAAATTCAACGTTTGGCTCAAGTGACAAGACCGGCCAATTAAGCTTTAGTGTGCAATAACAGTGTAGTATCAGTCCTTATTTAAGACTGAAGGCTACAATCCCCTCTAGCTCACCCTTGGTCTAGTCCAGTTCAGTCCAGCAAATCAATCCTAAAAACTTATACAGCTTGGTCCTTGATACCGTCACTCCAATTTATTTTTTGTACTTAAGTAAGTTCTATTACTGAAAGACCGAAGGGCATATAGTCTTAAGGATCGGTTGTAAGACTGTACCGCCCCAACTAAATAAGGAATGGAATACTACTAGTGAACAGTATGATTATTATTTGTCAAATGGTGTTCCTTTGCCAGAGAAGGAGTCCATGATATTAAAAAATGTGCGCACGCAGCTTTGGATTCCGAGTGGAATAATTCTGTTCTTACGTTTGGCCGCGTAGAGTACCTCCTTGACCTTGGAAACGTAAAACTTTATATAAATTAGTGTTGGATTTTTCTAAAAAAACTAAAAAGACGGTCCTAACAGTACGGTCCTAATAAACCCGGTCTTTATCGGTCTTTTATGCAAACTACAACAGATAAAATGACTTAGTTACGAACCATGTCCTTTCACCTGTTCAACATATCCTCTTATATGAAACAGGATAGCTGAACTTTAAAAGATGTGTTGCTTATTATTCAACGTTCTAGCTATCAATAATTATTTCGTTCTTTTTATATTATTTAATCCTAGCTATGAGTGAAGAATGGCTAAGACCGAAGGACCGAGATAAAGGCCCTTAGGAGCGTTTAATTAAAAAAAATATTTTACTAATAAAAAAAAAAGAAGACTGATGAGGCAATCAATCTTAGGGCTGATTCAATTATTCCATCCTAGCTATTAGTTAAGAATAGCTATAAAGATAGCTAGGGCTGTAGAAATGAAGGACCAAGGTAGCTGTCCTTTGGCCCATTGAATGGTAAAAGAAATGGTACCGATAAGAAAAGAACAATTATGGAACCAGTCCTCCAATTATTCAATCCTAGCTATGAGTGAAGAATGGCTATTAAGATCAGTAGTACTTAAAGACCAAGGTATCGGTCATTAGGAGCGTTGAATTGTAAAAAAAGATTGGACCGTTAGACTTATTAGGAAATCAGTCCTAGAGCTGATCCAATTATTCAATCTTAGCTCTATAAAGATATCTTGGACCGTAGGACTGAAGGGTCAAGGTATTGGTTCTTCGGACCGTTTAATAGTAAAAAAGATCGGACTGATAATAAAGTAGACGGATTAGGCAATCAGTCCTAGGATTTATCCATCACTAATATTAATTGAAGATCCGTTTGTCAATATTTTAAGAATAAAAATGTATTTGTCATTCCATGGTGATACAAATATACATATGTGTATACGTGACAATGGAGGGTGGGGGTAGAGGGATATGGAGTCTATGGAACTGAAAGAAATTCTTTTAGTCCACTCAAGCGAATAATTAATTCAACTCCTACTCTTAAATATTAGGCTGTAGAATATAAAAAAGAAAAAGTCTCATTAGAATTGCATAATTAAATCATTGTTAATTAACTTTTTCTTTTTAGAAACACTCTATGTATGTACATATATTGTTTTTTTTTGAAGAGCATGACTCTTTAAGAGCTTACAATAATAACAGCATTAGGGGTTAATTTTAATTCTTTTTTGTAAAAATATAAGTACATGTACAACTCATAAAAGTTTGAAAGAAGTTTTTTTTTTCTTTGGTAGGTGAAAGGAAATTTATTTATAGACCTGATAGTTTTTGTTATTTTGTGGGTTTTTTTTTATGTGTACACAGTTTGATCATTGGAGAATGTTTTGAACACAAAAAAATAACCACTAGGATGTCCTGGATTATCAGTCAATAGTGAACCATAAAAAATGGCATTAAAAACCTTCTGTAATTGTAAAAATTAATGTAAATAGTCATAAGGTCCAATGGTCTTATCTACAATTGACAACGATTTAGAGGATTTGCATAGTTTTTATTTACTTTTTATGAGAATTGAGACGTTCTAACTTTTATAAATATTTTATAAAATTTTTTATTGTTTATTATGTAATTGAATACATTTAATAAAATTAGGTTTTTTTTTGACCCAGTTCACAAACCACGTTATAAAAAAGAAAGAGTTAAGCAATAAATAAAAAACTGATTTTGTGAACCCTAATGAATTAATTAGTAAAAGTTGATTATTATTTTAGCAATTTGTAATAATTGCTCAGATTGTTTTTAATCAATTAAAAAACAATAGTCATAACTTTCCGTTTATCTGATAATGCGACTCATAAATCATGAGCCCCTACCATGAATTAAACGATTACACTTGTCATATTTAGGTAGATAAGTACAATCATTGCCAAATATACTTAATGGACTTAGTTTTTCATTATTTGCAAAGAAAAAAAAAGTAGTTTGATTGCTCATTTTTTTTTAAGAATGGGTACACAGATATTTATATAAATACAATAATTAATTAAGCTGTAATGTTTATAAAAAAATTAATCCAGATAATGTTCAAGGATGGATATCTATTTTTAGAGTAGCGGGATGAATCCCTATAGGCACAATTCTTTTTAATCCCTTGAGCTATTTTTATAAATATATTCAAATATTTTGAAATGGCGTACCTTGTTAGTGGGTTACGTTGCCAGGTGTGGAAAATATTAAATACACTCTACGATGAACAGAAGGATGGAAATTTGAGCTCAAGAATCTTCTTCTTTCATTCTATAAGCAACATTTCATCTATAGATGATTTGTTACATAAATATATGTAATATAAAAAAAATATATAAGTATCATTATTTTGCTCCAATGTCTGTATCAAAGTGATCTTCCCTGCTGTGAAATTTTGATTTTTTTTAATGTTGTTGTTTCTTTGAAGGGGCGGGGGGATGTGGGCATTGCACCTATGTATGTAGAAGAAACGTTATTATTTCTTGAACGAAAAATACATATTTATTAACGAACTATATTTATGGTAACCCTTTGCTAAAGGTAGATACCGCTTAATTGGACCAAATTGGAAGGAATGGAATTGAATGCAAACTACGGTCTTGTCGTAAAAATAGATTATTTGGACTAAATTATCCATTCATTTATTTTGGTACCCAAATACAACTTTATTTCAACTATGATTATTATATCATGAATCACATACAATGTGGAGGTAGTCTCGCACCTAAACATAAAAAATAACACACATCAAAAAATTAAATTAAATTCCTATCAAAATCTCTTTCTCTGAACTTTTGTAGTAATAAAATTAATTTATTTTTGATAAGTGACATTATAAAAATATGATAAGCTTTAGTATTTATTAATTATTTTCAAATTAAAATGAAAAATACACTTTCAGTTATCCTGGACACTTTTTATATGCCCATACTCAAATATAAAATGCCTAGCCATTTCCCTCATTGTCTTTCAAAAGAATCAAATTTGGGGTCAGAAGTTTTTCTACACGGACTAACACTCTCAAATGAAATCAAAATATTACCCTATTGATTTGTTAACATTTTACTAATGGCGAAGAACCCCTCGCCACACTTAAATCTTTGTAACACTTTTAAAAGTAAATAAAAAATGTTAATAGTATAGAAATGAATATAGTTATAAGCTAAAGTGAGTTAAATCAGAAAGATAATCGTAGGTTTGGTCTCACTTAAAAACAATTATTGACACGCTAGAAGGAGTATGATTGTCTCACTTCAACAGGGAGAATATTCACATTGTGTCCAATGTTATTGAACCTCCATTAGTGAACATTCTTTTTATAATGTGGTTTTTACATGGGGTCAAAAAGTAACCCCTAAAAAATAAAACATATTTAATTATTACGAAATTATTTTTTTTAACCATTACATTAACTTTTCACTAGTATATATATATATTAAAATGCTAAAAATGATTGTACAAATATAAGACATTTGAAAAAATTAAATTTTTATTTGAAAATGAAGGGAAATATTATATAAATAATTTCTGTATTTTTATAAAATTTTAAATTTTGATTTGAATTTATCCGGGTATATTTTGACCAGCAATCTGACACAATGTCGTTCCATAATTGTTGCTCAAAAGTCCAGTAACTATACAACTATATAAAGTAATAGACTATATCAATGTTATTTGTTTAATATTATATTCCAATAACTATTGAATAAAAGTGAGTTGGTCTCAGTATTTTTGTCATAAAAATTCTGTACTTTTAATTTTATTTTCCAACGTAGAACTTCTACTCACTTCTCCAGGCGTTGCTCCCATCTTTGTAACTCGTCCCGTCTGTAACTTCGCTGCGAGAAATGTGTTGAGTTTCAATGAGACTATGTTGAAAAATAAGCTAAAAATTCAGATTTCTTTTTTCACAAAAACTTTTATAAAAATTCAATCAAACCAATGTTGCAAAACAACTGCTTGTTCAAAATGTCTAAAAACATTGCTAACTCTACACGCTTCTCAGATTGATGCTGCAATCTCTGTAATCCCTCCAAATAGTACTCGAAGTTTTGCTCTGCAACATAATTGTTCACAAGACACTTTTTTGTTTTTGGCTCAATTACTCCGAGTTGGATTTACTAAGACGCGCCAAATGTTAGTACAACAAGCCTTTATATCTCTGTTATTCCATGAATCTATTTGAAAGGTATTCTTTCAACAAAAAAATCAGTGATAGATCTATATTCAATTTTGTACATTTTTACAAAACACACTCAAACGCCTGCTAAATACCAAATGATTGTCAAAAATGTATTAAACTTTAGTGAGTAACGGACAAGACATGCTAGATAAACGTGACAATTTTTTATTCACTAGTGCTGCCATCTTTTAGTTGAGGTCAGAAATTTTTCAGACCACCCTCCTATTTCTAGCATTTTAATTTATAGAATATTTACGACTGCAAAATGTGTCGAATAGTCTAAGAAATGATACAAAACGACATAATTTTTATAATTGTTTATATTGTAAATAAATACGTATTGTTTCTTGGATTTCTTGTTTACACAGTTTGCTAACTTCGTAATAAAAGGGATGTTGACTAACGTAGGATTAATATAATTTACTTCAATAATAATACAATCCTTAATATACCTCTTCTTTAAATAAAAATACTGTAAATAAGATCTGAATTTTAAAATATTGTCCAATAAATTAAAGACCTACTGGTCACGTTCTCTGATGCTAATTTTGTACCCATATATATGTATCTAATGACCAAAAATATAGAAACGGTCATTACACAAAATTATATTTGTAACTATTCAATCATTTCCGTATCGGATTCAAGGATTGAAGTCCAAGCCCATAACAATTTCGACTACCTATAAATCATGAGGAAGAATGAAAAAACTCCGACTCAATAGAACAAAATACTCTATGGAATAACTGTTCCATTAAAGCAGGTGGTCGCCGCGTTTGTCTCTCATTTGTCAATTCACTAAAAGATACTCAAAAAAGTTATTTGAAAATAATGAACTCTAAAGATATAAAAACAGCGTGTCGAATTTTCAATTTCCTGTATTTTGACAAAAAAAAAAAACATTGCTCACCTATTGCTTGATTATATTTATTGTCGATTGGTTAGTATAGGTAGATATTATTTTAAGTACATATGTGACACATCAACACAAAAGCAAGCTAGAATTATTGTCCCAAAAATGGAATTTCATCTCCATTATTCGATATTCAATGGAGCATGAGCATTGTTTATTTATATGAGTTTTTTCGATCGAGAGTGCCTCCCTCTTGCGGCCAAATAATACAATGAATGATAATATTATATAATATAAAGGGTTGATTGTATCTAGTGGTAGACATAATTTAAATGTTAATAAATATTATCAAAAATTTAGCAAAAAAGGCAAGAAGTGCCTTGTTTAGTCTGCCTGGTTTTAGCCATTCTGATATTGTAAATACCCTTAATGTCTAAAGAACCACCATTTGGAGGGTCAAGGTTAAGGTTAACCATGGTGTAGACATCAGTGATGGTCATTGATGCAATAGGCCGATCAAATTAAAGCCTGAAACGGCAAAAAAAGGCTTCTTTTTTTTAAATACGAAGATGACGATGACGGACTTGGCGAAGAAGCAGTCGGCGAGACGTTCCATGTTGTCCAATGCCGTAAAAAAAGCTGATGGCAAGTCTCTCTGACATATTGAACTATCCTTACTCGCTCAACAACAACAATTACGATTTGATCGGTGCAAAAAGATAGATTTGTTAATTAGCATTCCTTCTGTAATGTTTCGGCTCTATTAAAAACAATACAAACGAGAAGGAGTAAAATGAAGCAACAAAGAAGTGGAATTTTGAAGATTCACTCACGTGGCTCGTCTACCATGGTCAAATCGAAGGAGCTGGGGTACAGCTGTACCACTGTTCATCGTGACAGGAACTTATTGACCGCCACCATAGTCTTGGTCGTTGTTGCCAGCACAGGCGGAGTCTACACTCCCATTTTGTTGAGAGGAAGGAGTGGCTGAATGTAGATTCTTACATCGAACTTCTGCATAAAAAAGTGCTACTTTGGGCCAGAGAAAAGTTCGGGTATAACTTTGTTTTCACTCACGACGGAACTCCGTGTCATCGTACCGCTGAGACACAGGCCTTCCTGACAAATAACTTTTCAGACTTTTGGGACCTCAGCATGTGGCCTCCCTTCTCTCCAGACACAACACCTTGGACTACTCTATCTGGGCGCGTCTGGAAGTTAGGTTGTGAGCTACTCCTCACTGGAGTGTCCAGTTTCTAAAGACTTTCATCAAGAAGGATTAGACCAAGCTCAAGTCTAACTACATTGTCAAGGCTTGCAAAGGACTTATGCCTCGTTTTGAGGTAGTAATTACAGCTGAGGGCTCTTATGTGGAGTAAAAAGTTGTGTCAAGCAATATTTTCAGATAATTTTGTGGAATAAATGGCCTCATAAAACCTCCCATTTAGGTTTTACTCTTGAAAAATTGAAAATAATAAAATCTATACCACTAGATGAGATCAATCCTGTATTTATACATTCTTGTGCATCTCATCTTATTTCAGAAATTTGAATACAAAGTCTATAATTGTCTGATATATTTCTATGAAATATTAGGCTGTACCGATAAATTTGGATTATTCACTTCCCGGGAAATTATCTTTGCTTGAGATCCTGGGAAATTATCTTTGCTTGAGATCCTAGTAAATTACAGAATGAATCAGTAAAAATTAAATACTGCTTAATTTAAGTAATTAATTATAAATAGTATGAAGAAAGCATTAACTTCAAGTTATTTGTGAAAGATTCTAAATTATTTTAGATGGTGAAGTAGTGAACGACGTAGCTCAAAGGACAACGCGCTCCGGCAAAATTATTCTCTTGAACTCAATGTACATAATTTTGCACTTCGGTCGTTATTAGAGAAGGAAGTATACTTAATATAAATTGACTTTAAAGACAGTTCCTAGTTCTAAGGGAGTAATTGTAATACTGTAATGTATTGTTATGTCAGTCCTTACTTATTCGGTCCAGTCCACTCTTAGAACCGATACGTATAATATCATAACTCCTTGTAATCAAACTTAATATGACTAGGCACTAATAACTTAATACTAGGACAAAGATGCCACATGTAGTACAGGGTAATGTGAATAGTCAGCAGTGGAGTAAGGTAAAAAAGCAAATGCCACAGTCACATCACTCAAAAGTGCTCATGTATTAAAGTATTGGACCTTTGACTGAAAGTCTATGCTCCATGTGACAACATTCTGCCTACTACTATTAGTGTTGTGTGAGTCCATAATTATTCGATTAAGTCCATTCCAGTATTTGAACCGTTTCTATCAGTCCTTGGGACCAGTTTCTTTAGACTGTCGGTCCTTTGGACCGACAGTTCTAAAACAAATTAAAAAAAGAAATAGAAAAAGTTGAATGACGTCATCAAGGACCAAATATTATAATTTTGGAACTGATATGCAGTACTCAACTGGGCCGAGGCTGAACTCGACAGGACTGTAGTTGCCAGTCCTAAATAAAGACTGGCAGATCACTACTGTAATGTGTATTTATGCTTAAATGGTTCAACTCCATCTTACCAATTAAAGGAACATTAAATGTTTGCTTGTTATTTTGTAGTATAAGATGTTTTGTTGAGCAACTTTTTTGTCAATGGGCATCCTTTGTACAATTTATCGTTGACAACTGTATTCAACATTTTCCTTTATGAATAAGGTACATAAACAATGCTTGAATTTTGAAGATTCTTGGTTGTTTCTCGTAGGTGTAAAACAAGAGAAATATGTGATAAACGAGATCTTTAGATCCCAATAGAGTAATCTTAGTTTATATGATGCCAAGAAATAAATAAATGTGAAATTTCTTCTTTATTCATTTTTGTACTAGATTGTTTTGTGTTAGGAATTGTCAGTTTATTTATATATAGGCAATTGAAGGGAATTGAATTCAATTTATCTTCTAAAACTCACATCTATAAAATGAACCTACATAATATTAAAAAAATCATCTTTTTCAAATAACTTTGATTGTGTATATTTGCAAATGAATAAAATTGAATATATACATAGACATAAGTATATTTTCATTTTGGTTTTTTTAGGATTGAATCAATGTGTAAATAGATCCCATTTAGAAAATAAAGGGGAAAAAATTATCAGTGATGAAACTCTTTTTATTTTAAATATGAAAAAATAAATTGATTTTTCCTTAAAGTTATTTCATTTATTCACAGAAAAAAAGGGGGGGGGAGAGATAGAGCAAGGAGTAGGTGTCATGATGACTGCCTCTTCCATATACGTATACCTGATAAAGTTATAAATATATACTTAATGCATATCTGCTTATATATTCCACAAATATTCAGATACATAAAAATATTTTGTGAAATTGTTTAATTCTTTCTGGAACATTAAATTCATGTGGTTAATGGTAGAATACTTTATTTTCATGTTGTAAAAAGGTCACATATTGCAAAAAAAAAAAAAATATATATAATTGTTTATTATATGTATCTATAAAATGGATTATTAGAAAAATGGCGTAACTCGACCAATTTCACTTTTATTATTTATGACCTGCGGGTTTGTTTCATGACATACTATACATTTATGTATATATTTCATTGACATACTTTAACAATGTGTTAATGGGATAATTTGTAGGTTCGTCCATGAAACCAGGGATTGCATTTATATATTAAATATTATATTTCTATTCAGGAAATTGTGAAATAATTTAGCGTTTTAAACAATTTAATATACTTCTTCTAAGGGGTCGTCAAATCATTTAATGGTTAAATATTCATTATATCTTCGTTCTTGAAAATCTAGTATTCAGTCTCTGCAACCTATCAACGATTTCACTCTGTTGGAAAAACACGGCACTTAGGCAGGGATTTCTTTGTTTGTTAGATAGCTTGTTCAAACTTGCAGTAGTAGGAAAAAAATGGAATCAATTGACGAATTTGTTGTCCCAAATATTTGGAATAGACACGGAGCCCTCCTTGGAATCTGTACCAAGAGCCACAACATAACATGTGCTCAAACTCTGGGACACAGTGAGACGTTCGTTTGGAAGGTTATGAGGGAATTTGAGGCCTCTAGGGGGGATTTTGGAGCAACATTAATGCAGGATGAAGTCAAAGGTAGAAGTATTAGGTCTTGCCTCCTCATGTGCTCTCCCAAGGCCTCAGGATCAGCGCTTATGCCTACCAGGACGTGATCGACATGTATGCTAATAGGAAGCCCTACATGTAGCACAAGGACTCGGCTCCCTGCCACATCTCAAAAAAAGGTCTAAAATGCCTCAAAGACATTTATGATAACTTCATCTCGCCGGAATTTTGGCCTCCCAATTAGCCGGGTCTGAATAGGCTTATTAATGCCGATCTCACCCATACTTCTGCTTACTTATTTATTTAAATTATAAAGCAAAAAAATCTTATTTTAAATGCCCAACCTATCAAAGAAAGTGATGATGATAATAAAGATTAACCTAGATTTATGTCCCGGGATGACATTATTTTTTCTTTAATGTTTAATTTGAAATATATAATAAGTGCAATATTAATATACCTGCTCCACAAAATTATGGTCTATCCATTCAAAATAAAAGTCTATTCCGTAGTCTAACCATTATATATTATATGAACCAACCAGGAATAAAATGACACATGAGCATGGAGATAAACTCATTTTTTAAATCATTTTAATTTCAAATTAGTTACAACAAATTATAATCTATATATTATATACGAAAGTCTGTGTATGTGGGTGTGTTAATTTGTCAGGGAATCACTTCCAAACCAATAAATTGATTGGTGTTGAAACTTTTCATAGATTGCTAATGCTCAAAAGATGGTTCTGATAAAAAAAATATAGATTTGAAGGCCATAGCGGCCTTTAAATAGCATTTTTCTAAAAACCATTTTTTTGAGAAACAAACAACTATTTCAAATAAAAAAAAAATAAAAAAAACCCGTAAAATTTGAAGAATTAATCTCATTGGATATTGGTATGAATCTTTGCACACTTTTTTTAAAGGAAATTTTTATATCCAAGATTTTGAATTATTCGAGAAATCCAGCAATAGAATGGAGAATAAATATAACGAACCGAGGACTGTACACTTTGTTTATAATGGGGACTAACCTGACCAACACAATTACATCTTTGATCTCTCCAGTTTTGGTCTCAGCTCAGAGAATAATTTGGCTACTCAACCCTGCATTTAGAAATGACGCAACCATTGATATAATTCGGCAAAATATAAATAAAAAGTTATTTTTTAGAAATTTAAAGGACCCCTCAATTTTAGAAGAACACGCAATCACACGAGATATTTTAACTGTTCATAATTTAAATTCGGAAGAATTGCTCAACGATGGTAGAATAAGATATCCACTTGTTAATTCAACAAAATATTATTCAATGCCTTACCCGTGGCAAGTTCAGACGGTCCCCCTAAATTTTGATGCAGCTGTGAATGGACTCTGGGAGCTACATAGTAAGCGTTTGGGCCTCCCTATGGGTTGTAAAAGAAAAAATAGTGTCTTCTCTTTGGGGAATAAATGATGATAAAAAGTTTACCGTCCAGTTACAAACCTCCACAGATTGTATTTAATATACCAGGGCCTACAAGGACTGTGGAAAACTATATAATAACACACTTCATGTGTTTGTGGACTGCCCTGCCATCTATATCCTAAAATATTTTGTATCTATAAATCTAAAAGGGCTGATGATTGGTGAAGAAAAATATGATAAAGGTATTCTTCATTTTGGAATTTCAAAGAAGAAGGGTGGAACTTCAGAGGTAACAAGGGCTCTGAACTTTGCAATTCTTAATTGTAAAGCCCTCATCGCCAGCCGACTAACTAACTATCAGCCTATTCGGGAGGATGAGTTGAGAGGTATCATCTTGGCAGCTTCAGCCCGCTATGTCTCTCTCACAATGAAAATTCCTAAATCTGGATGTGTGTCATGGAATTTTGCAGGGGATGAAATCCAGTACCTTTTATGAACTTCACGGAATCATCAAAGTATTTTAAAAAGAGTTTTAAGAAATTTAAACAAATATGGATCATAATTGTTAATTTGCATATTTACTGTCGTTTTTTTAAGATTGATATTTAGAATATTAGTTGAAATTCTACCCTGGAGCATTAAGTATAAACTATAATGTTTATTTAAGTACTTTTTACGCAATTTCTCCGGTTTAAAATGTATGTTCTATATAATAATATATAAACCAAATAAAGAATGTTGAAAAAAAAAAATTAGAGAAGAAAAAAAAGAAGAGAGAATAAAAAAGGATTTTTGACAATAATATGAAAGATGAGCGAACAACAGTTCAACTTGAATATTTTTCATCTCAAACAATATAGTTTCTCTTTTTAAGGAGAAGAGTTCAAAATTAATATTAATTTTTTAATGTTCCGGACAAGTTCGGGGAATCCTACTCTATCTTTTTATAAAAAAAGGTGCAAAGATACATAGCTGAAAATAATTCTTAAACTTTTTTTTATTTTATATATTAACCAAATAATTCTTAATTAATTTTAGTTTCTTAATGTCCGATAAACACCGCGCACGCCTACTCTAGTCATTATCATAGTTTAAATATAGGGTTAAGTTACGCATCGTCGGACACATCGAAGAGGTGTTTATGTTCACATACTTTATATAGACATCGTGTGTTATATTTGAGATTTTTTTAAATAAACACATTGATGAATATGTTAGTAAGAAGTTTTTTATCAAAATATTTTCATAAAAATATCGAATAAAGAGTTGATTAAAGATTTAAAAACACTATCAAAAATTCATAAATTCGGACAAGTTTCAAATCGAAATTTATAATTTCGGACCTGATTTGAATCATGTTTCTTATTTTCAGACACCCTGAAATGGCAAAAATATATGAGATAAATATACATATGAGTGCTAATGCTGTTGAATATTTATCTCTTGGATGGATAAAATTCAAAATACAACGTACCTACTCTTGTACGCAAAGGACACCCTGATTATTTGGCTATCCTTGAGATGAAGGATCTCATATTATTTTATGAGAACGAATAGAGGGAGGAACAGACACACGGTATATAAATTAGAAGTAGAAATTAGAAAATGAAGAATCAATCATCCCTCCTTATATCGTATTAATAATTAATATAATTTATAAAGGATCATGTCTGTGTTTCCAACTCTGTCTCGAGAAAGAATATAATGGTCCCACTTCTGCGATATGATACCATGTATTCCATTGATACCTCCAATATCCGATTCACTGTTAAATCTCTAGTTGGATTCAAACACTACCCAAGTATCTATGGAGTATTTCGGAGTCCAAGTTGCTTCACTTCAACTCATGGAACCTCGGGAAAATATCAACTTC
Source organism: Lepeophtheirus salmonis (assembly GCF_016086655.4). Classification (NCBI taxonomy): domain Eukaryota; kingdom Metazoa; phylum Arthropoda; class Copepoda; order Siphonostomatoida; family Caligidae; genus Lepeophtheirus; species Lepeophtheirus salmonis. The sequence continues at coordinate 37,454,170 of NC_052144.2, read as the reverse complement.
GCAAAGATGTGATATAATTCTTGTGTCTTGTTCCTATCGTCAACTCCAGAAAGTTACTTACTCATTTTTAATATGTTGGATCAATTATGAAGAGGAATTGTCTCTAACTCTAAATCCTTCATTTACTTCAAGAATCCAGAATTATCCTTTATATTCCGATAGATGATATTTATGTTATAGCCTTTTACATTCTTTGGTTTCATTCATCAATATTAATGATTAATTACAACATCACTATCTGCATAGACATTTTGCATTACCGTTCTACAAAATCCAAGTTATCTTCTTTGTAGAGAAAGGCTTCATTCACTAACTTGGAAGATTCATGTTCGATTTATTATTAAGCAAGAAAGTCAATGGTCTACCTCACACCTGGATAAGTTTATCATTGATCCAATGATTAAAGATTGTTTTCATACTGTCTAATTTATTGTTTTATTAATCAATTAATTTAATATTATAATATACAATTCATAAAGGAAATAACTTGAGTTCTTGATTGATTAATTATATGGAATATATCATCTTGATTGGGTAATAAACCATTGGGAAAGGAGGAAAATAATATTGGATAAAAAATATTCTGCTGTCTACTATCTTTCCCTCAATAAAAGGCATTCCTTCAAATGACTTCAAGATTCAACAGCCCACAGTGACAATGCTTCAAGGGGAATAGTTGCGTTATTCCAGTTCAACTTAATGTTTGTATGAGCACCTGTTAGGGAATCCATAACAATTATTTATGCTTGAAAAGGAAATGTTGATAATTTGCCCAGGTGATGAGTTGGAGTAAAACTACTCAAACTCTGAGAGACTTTATACAATCCTTGGACAGTTCTAATTCGGAGAGAGATTTAACTATCAATCAAATATGTATTGGAGGTATCCATGGTATAAATGACACTGTCTTGCCGAAGTGTATCGGTTATATTCCTTTACAAGACGGAGTTGGATGCACGGATATAAAAGGGATCCCTTTTATTAATTATTAATATGATTGATGTGAAGCGTGAGGGAGTTGAATGTACCGTACGTCTCTTCCTCCTTTTCTTCTTTCTGATCAACAGTTATTTGAATTATTTTCTCTTTGGAATTTTGTCATATTATCAGACAGGGATTATTTCGCAAATAATATGACAAAAATCCAGTAAATAAATAAAATACTATTATCAAAACTCGAACATGGGAATTTTGTTCTAATATAATCAAATTAAGAATTGGTAATGGAATCGGTATCAAAATTATTGTTCATAAAGATGGTATGGTAATCACAACCGGGTAAAATTTTGGTATTGATACATCTCTAAAATATTGCTAACTTTTTTACGAGTAGAAATGCATTTGATTTTCATATACATACATTATAAATATATTAATAAGAAGAAGATTAATGATGAAAACAAGTTTTGATCATATATTTTTTCTTAATAGTCTTGAATATATAATTGTCGTTTGATGAGGTGTAATATCAAATGATGCGATCAGTATTTGAGAGAAAAAATATGGAGAAATGTAAATATTTTTTTTATTTTTGTATGTAGATAAAGCCGGTTTGTTTTTCAACTTTTTTCGAATTTAGATTAGGGCTACCTCGAAAAAGTTGGGATATGGTATAAAAATTACCTGTATAAAGTTTCATTTTCCTACAAGGTCATCTTTAAGTCTCACATCGCAATCAAATTATGAAAACAGACAAAAATTATTTACTTTGTAAATATAGATACTCAAAATACATTTTTAGTTATTTTGCATTATTAATTTTGATAGAGGTTTTCTAAATCTATAAATCGTATTTTACAAATTTTTTTCTGAAATTATCCAATGGAACAAAAAACGAAAAAAAAGTTTGGACGATTTGATAATTTGCGTATAGTGCGTATCATTTTTTTACATTATCAGAAAGGAGGAAAGATCAAAATCTCTATAGAAAAAAAACTTTATTCATATTTTTGATAGATTAGTATTATGGCTATAATAATTAAAAGATGCAAAATAATGATTAAAGCTGTATTTAAACCTTTACCTTGAAATAAAGAACTTTTGTTTCCATTCAAACTTTGAACGAGATGTACTAACTAAAGATAACATGTTTTTCTTCTTAATATATATCACAACTTTTCTGCAATAGCTGTAATTGAAGTTCCAAAGCAAGTTGAAAATCGTTTTAATGTACACATTGATTAGTTAATACACCAATGTTTGTCTGTCAATTTGTTTGATTGTCTGAGAAGAACTTATTATTAATAAGGAGGGTTTGTATCTATAGCTAAGCGTGCACTATAAAAAAGAGAAGAAAAAGGGATTACATGAAAGGAATAAAAGATAATGAATGAGACATTGGTTGAGGTTTAGCAACGAGCGTGTATAGCTAAAACTGAGTGCAGCATATTAAAAAAATAAAAGAAAAAAAGGAGAATATATATTTAGCATATCAAATCCTTAGTATATTTAGATTAAAAATATTTTTGTTGTTGGCAATCCGATCAATATTTTCTGAAGCTATTATCAATAATATATCATTCGGTAGGAAAGAAGATTGAGTCAATACATGTGAGTGTACTCACGAAAACGGTGAGGGGAGTAATATTTTAAATAATAGGAAAATATAAAATATTGAATCAAAGTTTGTCAGTTAGACGACATCAAATAACTCAAAACAATCTAGAGTAGTGCTGTGTCGGTTCTTAATTAGAACTGAGGACCGCAGTCCAGTCCATTCCCACTGGCCGGCTAAAAGTGATCACTTGTGACGTCATTGAGGGTGTTTTTCCTTTTTTTAAAGTATTCCGTTATATACAAAATAATATTAATAAAGCTCACTGTTTGGGTATATGTTTGGTGCGGGAATGACACCCTCAAACCAATGAATCGACTTTTTTAATATAAGTTTTCTCTAAACCTTAACATATTTTTTAAGGTATGCAAAGATATATAAAAACATGTAACGAGAATAATTCTTTATTTTTTCTTTTATATGAAGCAAAAGAGTTAAGAAATAAATTTTAATTTCTTAATTTCTTGGCAACACCGAGCAAACTTACTCTAGTTAGAAACATTATAGAAATAGTTTTTGCATGATATGTGCAATGATCATAATATATGTCAAGTATTTAAAGTTCAAATACTGATTATATTCTAGATTAATAGTAATAAGAAAATTTTCAATTTTGGTCATCGTCTAGTACCAAAGAAAATAAACAAAAGATATTCAAGCAAAATAAAACACAGTAATTAATTTAAAAAATGGATCTTGTACAGTGCAAAGTTGGAGATTCTGGTAGGATCCGAGCGATTCCAAAAACACAATGGAATCTCTCTTTGGAGACATTGTCGACTTTGGCACCCAAGTCCAATTTAAAATAACGATCGTATTTTACGAGGATTTTAAAAGGACCCAAGAATGTTGGAGAAAGATATTCTCTGATTGGCTTATTTTTAACAAAAACGTAGTCAGCCTTGCTCAGACAATTGTCGAACGTTTCTTTCTGGGTTACTCGTTGGGAACCTGAGCCACCTTCTCCATCGTCTGGTAGAAGTGCCCTACATCGGTATCTACCTTATGAATATGAAACGAATCGAAGAAGCCTGAAGCCAAAGATCGAAAGCGACCAGTAAATAACTGGAAAGGCAAATACTTACATCCTTGACCCATTGATACTGAATTCTTCAGTCCCCACAAAACAACAGGCAGAGCATTCATCCAATTTCCTCTCTCTTCTAGTATCTGTGCAACTAGCCCAGTTTTTAGAGATCAGTGGAAATGTTCAATAAGCTTGATTGAGTCAGGATGATATGACGTGGTCATCCTATTCGCGATTCCCAGTGCCTGCAAACATCCGTCCTAATAGCATTTTCTGAATTGCGTCCCCCTGTCTGACATAATGATGTCAGGCTCTCCAAATCTTCATATCCAGCCAATGTACTAGAGGTGATATTTAGAATTGGGATAACTTCCGGCCACCTTGTATAACCATCAATTATAGTCAGGGCATAGCGCTGTCTTGTGACGAGTGTGAACGGGCCCATTATATCAATGCGGATGAAAGAAAGTCTCGCTGATGGTGGATCGAAAGAAGAAGTAGGCTTGAATGTTCTATAAGGCTTCGTTTGTTGACATGCCATGCATTCTTCAGAATTTTTTAATATCAGAACGTCATTCAGGCCAACCGTAGAAAAGTGATACCCTTTATCAAATATCTTTGCATCCCAGATGATTATCTTTGTCTCTTGAATGAATAAATCGTCAGTGAAGTTCTGGAGTGTACACTTCGACACAAAATAGGTTTTTGTTGCCGAAGCCTCCAATTAAAGTTCTTGAAACACACTTGAGAAAAGGGTTAACTTTAAAATTTAACAATTTAGGGTAATTGAGTCTTTGATCGTCCATGATATATTGAAGAAAGTTTGAACATAAATTGATGTTGTTGACATTTCTCGAAAGATTATCCGTGGTGGGGTTTAATTTTCCTGAAACATTCTCAATCCTGCAATTACACTCTGCTACACATGCAAATGTACGGAATTGACTTGGAGTCCAAGAGAGATTACGGATGTTATCGCAGACACTAAAAGGCTTATGATCAGTGAATACTCTAAAATTTTGTCCATCCAATGCCTAAAGAAAATGTTTAATGCTTTCCTTAATACTAAGTAATTCGCTATCAAAAGTCAAATATTTATTTTGCGTTTTAGATAAGGCTTCAGACCAAAATGCTAGTGGTTGCCAGCGCCCATTCATTTTTGGTTTCCAAACAACTCCCATTCCAGTATAGGGCACATCTGTTGTAAGGGCTAAAGGCAACGAGTTGTCCAGGAATGAAAGTTGAGTACTTGAGGATAAACTGTTTTGAATACTTTAAAAATGCTCTATCACATGCATTATTCCATATGAATTTATATTTTTACATTAAAACTGGATATAAGATCACTCTCCAATTTCACAAATTTTTGATGAATTGTGTATAGAATTAAGCCATGCCTAAAAATTTCTGTATATCCACTTTCGATTTTGGAGATAAAATTCTTGCAATTGCTTCAACTTTCCATTTTAGGGGTTTAAACCCCTGCAGTGAAATAGAATGTCCAAGGAACTCAACAGAGTCCCTTTAAAACTCTTCTTTTGCAAGAGAAAGTAACAAGCCGTAAGTTTGAAGCTACAACAAAACTGTTTTTATGGACTGCCAATGTTCATCCCTAGTCCGAGAAGCAATCAATATATCATCAAGATACAGGAAAAAAGACATTTTTACTTCCCCTCAAAACAGAAACAATGAGTCGTTGGAATGTCTGGGCAGCGTTGTTAAGCCAAAACGGCATTCTCAAGTACTCATACAACCCAAATGGATTAATGATAGCTGTTTTACGGATGGAGTCTTCACTCATGGAAATTTGATTGTAAGCTCTGTACAAGTCCATTTTACTAAAAAGATATCCCTCATAGGTTGGCTACGAAATCCTTTTAATTTGGAAAAGGATATCGATCTAGATCCGTCATGTTATTTAATTAACAATAATCACCACGCATTCGCCAGCCTCCCTTTGCTGTTGAGACTACATGAATCTCTGATGAAAAGTTTAAAGAAGATGGAATAATTATTCCCTTCTCCAGAAGTACATCAACTTCGTTTTGAACAAAATTGAGTTTCACACCATCCAGCTTGCAGGATTTTGCAAAGAAGGGAGGGTCCTTAATTTTGGTGTAATGTTCAACTCCATGAGTTGGGTAAAATTCACCGAATTTTTTATCATCGAAAACTTCAGGGTATTGAGATTGAAGGCATTGGGCTTCTGATAATTCTGAAATGACGCATGGATCATTAAAATAAATTTTCTTCTTGAATAGTTCAATAATAATCTTGTAGAAATGAAGAAAATCTGCCCTTAAAATAGGGCAGCATATGGAGACGACGATAAATTTCCATTGGAAAGTTCCTAGATTTTCTATTTATACCCTTAGAGTTTTAGTACCGAGAACTTCTACTGGATTCCCTCCATAAACAAAGATAAGTGGCATTTTCAAACAAATGAAATCTTTACAATTCGTTGGGGATATAATGGATACCTGGCACCCGTATCTACAAGAAAATTAATTGAACTTATATTGTCTTTCATTAAAAAAATTAATTTAAAGGTTTATTTAATGCCTCGCTCCCATGCAACCGAGGACAATTTAGTTTTTTTTAAATCAACAAATCAAAATGGCAATCAGGACCAGAGCACACAGTTGTATTCAATCTAAATTTTGAATGATAATAACATACTTTTTTTTAAATTTTGCAGATGTTGAGGACATCAAAAAAGCTCCAATAGGTATCTTCTTAATCAAAGGTGCAACAGAGGGAGTAGAAGATGGATCCTCAAGAATAGAAATGGAAGTGTTTGTGACTTCCTTCGCAGACGTACACATATCTGCTAAATTCTTAGTCGTAAGTGTTAATTGTGCTCTCAAATATCCCTTTTGTTCCTTTGGAGCATTCCTAATTAGTGTCTCTTTGATCCAACTTTCATGTAAATGCTTTAGTTATTTCTCATCCAGAAGACGTTCAACCTCATCTTTGACCTCCATCCTCGAGAGCCCCAAAGTATCAACCATCATGTCGACTATTCTTTTTATCCTTGCGGAAGATGATAGCGCATATCGGGCCTATATAGATTTCTTCAATTCCTCATAAGTGAAATTCTCCTCACTAATAGGAATGATATTAAAAACATCACCTAGCAAAGCTGACGCCATAAGACTGTATTTAACTTTGGTATAACAAATCCCCCTCAACACAAAAATCAAGTTCGATTCTTGGGAACCAGTTCTCAACATCCGAAGAACAGAAACTAGGAAGGCGGAGTTCCGCAACGGCCATTCCTAAATTAGCCTCTTCCGTTTTAATCGTCCATGCTTGTTTATGGGAAGACACAGGTAGTGAAGTTTACTTTTGGGGCATTTTTTGAATCACGTCAGGGTCGCCAATGTTAAGTATTTTAAGTTTTAATATTCACTGATTATACTCTAGATTATTACTAAAAAGAAAAAGGAGAAATAATCAACTTGATCAAATCAAACTGCAACATATATATCTTATTAAACTACGGAAATTGTAATAAAAAATCCAAGGCCCAACAGGGCCTTTCCTATGACTGTACTGGACCGAAACAATACTATTACTGAGTATTATCTCTAGTATATTAATGCTTTTATATTTCCCATTTTGTCGTCATTAAATCAATATATTTTTTCGAGGAAGAAGAGTTCAATTTTAACCACTTAAAATATGAAAATGAATAAAAATGCATTAGAATAGTAACATGGATGAATGTAATGATACTATCATTAAAAATGGGGCCTTTTTGCTCATATGAACATACAGATGTGCATTAAGGTTTTAGCATTTAGTATATAAGACTGTCCTGTTTCGGGGTAAATATCCTAGTTCTCCTAAACAAATAACTTTTCTCCTGGAGACACTAAAAAAACTGACTTTGCCAATGTTTGAGTCCTTTTTTAGTTTTGAAAACGGGATATTTGTGTTCAAACTGGCCGTTTTTAGGCTATTTGTACCATCTCAAATATGATACATTGAGTCAAAAATTGTGCTTTTTATATTTGTAAGTATAACATACATAGCAAAGTTAGATCCCTATTTGAAGAACAAAAAGGAGGAAGGTTATATTTGATAAAATTGGGAAACTGCAAATCATTGAGCACATCTTAGACCTCATAGATTTTTCACCCCAATGTGGACAATATTTTTACTTCATAACAATATACTTGAAAACATAAAAAGTACATTTTTGCCTCATAAAACCATGTTTGTGACTGTGCAAGAAGCATAAAAATGTGCAACTTTGTTAAAGGAAATGAAAAAATAATGTATACATGTATACCGGGTGGTGCATTAATATATAAACACATACAAATTCAATAATTAATGAAGGTTGAGTGAATTTTAATAATTCATATTTATATACATTTAAGCATAAACAATGAGTTACAAAATGAAACAAATTTGAGCATTCTAGCTTACATACAAGTCGAGAAAATGACGCTCGAACGTCATCGACGAATTTCCATGCACGCACTTCAATCAATTGACCGTTAGCAAAACCACCGCTAACACCGTCAGCAAGTCGGAAACGTTGTATCAGAAGTAGGGATGTGTCAAAAAGGCCAAACTGTACCTTGAGGAGTTAAAGAAAATAGCCAAAGCCAATCCCTTCAAGTCAATGAGGTCCCATGCAAGAGATCTCGTAGTTTCACAACAAACTGTCCACAGAGATATAAAAAAGTTAATGGATAGAGCCTTGTGAGGGTGGAGAGGCCAATTTTGATACTAGCAATGAAAGAACCCCATTTTTTCCGTTACAAGACTCTTTTAAATGAGTCTTTTGAATTCTTTTGAACTCTTTTTGTATACTTTTGGACCCCTATAGCCATGATATCAAACCTCTCCACCACACTCTTTGAGTGCATATCGAGAGGAAGGACTGCAGTGTCTGTCATCCAAACACCGAGACCCTCAAAGCACCACTGTCAGCCAGCATTTGGACGCCATAACTGAGAACTACATCTGCTGCGTGTGTCAAGCCTTCCACCGGCGCCTGGAAGCCATCATTATCGCTAAGGGTGGCTAGATTACTGCTCAGATACACATCTATTTATAATATTATTATTTTTTATAAATTCAATTGTTAATTAATAAGTTATATCTTGTTGAAATTTAAAATTCAAAGTAATTTTATCAGATTATAATGGAACACTCGATAGAGTAATCCTTGACTAATCATTAATCGCTTGTTTTATTTTTTTAATCATTGATGACGATGATTCTAATTGTGAGCAAAGAGTATATCAGGAGACAATAGTCTGGAAATGATAATAATTTACCAATAAACCAATAGGTAAATGACATTCCGATTGGTCGTAATTGTAGGTTGCTAGGAAAATAAAACTGTATTGTTTCTTAGCAAAAATCCCATCTCTAACAATAACACGACTTTATTTCGTACCTCTTTCCTTAGAGTCCTTTAGATATTATAAGATGTTACTTCGCTATCAAGAAAATGTACACTGTATTTTATTGGCAGCCGTCAATATTTTTCTTTTTTTCTCTTAATCAGTGTTCTGAACACTGACTGGCTCAATTACAATTACCTTAATTTAAGATATGAATAACTTACAAAATTTAGTAAATAATAATTTCAAAGTTAGGAAGAATTTGGCCCCTAATTTAGGGTCTTTTTCTGTTTTGTTTCATTGGAAGAATTGCGTCATACAATAAATTATAGAGAAACATTATTTAACAATATCTAAATTCCCCGTTCCCCACTTAACAAACACTTAGAAATAAGTAAAACTCTAAAACATTTTGTACTAAATCAAATGCTTATTTATTTTTGCTAAAGAGTTGAGGGAGATCTAAAACCCTTTGTATATTCAAATCAATTATTATGTTCCGTTTAAAAAAATAGTATTTTTTTATTATTATGTGGCCTGTCAACACTAAAGGCAATCAAGAATGACTTTTTTTTAAATTGAGTGTGGATTGTATTTCTTTTCTTCGACGAATTATCATTTATTTATATCAGCACATAATTCTTGTTAACAGACTGTAAGGGTCGCAAATTTCACTAAAATATGGCCAAAATTGATTGTAACAATAAAATAATTATATATTTTATTTGAAATCTCATATCCAGGCCAATATAATTCCCTTAAATTAAATAAAGGTTCTAAACTATAGAGTATTGATTATCTTAACCAATCCAACAATTTTGTATAAAAACCTATAATTGAGACAAATAAGTTTATTAAACAATGCTCTGTATTTAAATATAAGAGGTAAATAATTAACGGAATGGTCTTGTTTTCCTGATTTTTTTTAAAGTTGAAAAACATTTGGAATTATCTCTTTTTCTTGATTTTTGTTAAAGATTATTTTTTGATTGTTGTACCACAAACATGAAGACAAAATTTGTAACAAGTGCATCAATATGTACCCCAAAAAATATCCAAATTTGTTTCAAAATGACATATTTTCCTACCTGAAGGGCAGGAACCGTTTTTTATTTGCTACATCATTCATCATGCTAGTATAAAAAAATGACTTCAAATAAAGTTGTTTAGTAAATTCATTAGAAAAAGTATTTGCAGGATCTGTGTATTGATTATTTGTAGTCTTGGATATTCGAGTTTGGTCGAGTTTGAGAAAAGGCAGCAGACAAAGAAAAATATTTTTGTCATTAAATGTATAAAATTTAAGTTCACCAATTAACTAAGTTAGTTTGACTCAATAACACTATCAATTATTCCCTAATCATATAATGTAAAAATATTTATTTGCATAATAGGAAATAATTTGAAAAAGTTCTAACTATATACACAAATATTATACTGGTGCATTCCTAAACCTTTTTTTTGGACATGTTGAGCTCCCACAGGCTTAAAATATGCTTTTGGGTAAAAAATTAAATTGTTTAAATTTTGAATTAATTTCAAAAAAAATTGTATTCTTCCATTTATATCTTCCAAATACAAGCAAAAATGATTAAATGTATTTTTTTAACTTTATTTATATAGGTAAGTAAATTATCTGATAAAAGAATTAATATTACTTTGTCCTTCAATAAAGTTATTTGATTTTAAACGGAAGAAGAGTTAACGACATTTTTTTAACCTATTGTTATATATGTTTTCCCCCATCAAACACCCAAATCCTTAAAGTAAACTACACAATATTAAGACAAAGGATATTGATATATATATATATAAAAATTGAGTTATTTTAGGACGTCATGTGTGGACCTTCAAAATAAAAACAATCAAGAAAGGAAAAAATCCTAATAAAAACTATTTTAGCACATAAATAAATACAAACCAATATTTGATAGACTATATTTGAGTCAAATATAGTCTTTATATTCGTATTTCTTGGATAAGTGGAGATCTTCAAAATTTATAGCTACAGTTTAAAAAGTTTTTGATTTAAGATACTTATATTGGCTCTGATATGCCATTTCAAATAAAATCAATATTTTTCCCTTTTTGTTATTGTGATCCCACTTAAAGGTTAATAAGAATAACTTGTTGATAGAAATGAACAATAAATTGTCAAAGAATACAATGTAACCCACACTCCATTTTGAGAAAAAACATTTTAACTTGTTTTTATGTTGACAGACCACTACTAAAGTAATTTAAATATCACCCACTTCACTACCTATTATATTTCTTCTTTTTCATATAGTCGTACGATTAACAAAGCAGAAAAACTACATAGATGCCAATTAGACAAAAGAAAAAAAATGACAAAGAAATTGATTTGGAATTACTCATACAAATTTAGAAAACAAAAGGAGATGAAACTTATACATTTAGAGTCTTGATTGTTACGGTTTAGTCAAGTGTTTCTCAAACTTCTTAGGGCACCTCGGAAACTGTCGAGGTTTTTCGAGTTTGAGTAATACACGAATCCAACACTAGGTAATTGTGAAGTACTTAACTAGGTAGATATTAAAATAAAGTAACAGTATTTTTATGGCTTCAAATCAATTAAAGTAACAAGGTTCGTTCTCTAAAAAATATAATGTCTGTACAACGTCATTTTAAAGCAGGATCATATTCCATTAAATCCTCACTAACTAGAACATTTATTACACTTTTTTCAATTATCTATTTATGATATGGGGGCCTCATTTTATGGTTTTTTATGGCTTGTTTGGCTATCTTGAATAAATAGATTTTAAAGTATTTCACATCCAATTACTCATTAGAACAGAGTACATAAGTATTAATAATCTACCCTATATTGATGGTCTAAACAAATGGATATTCGCATAGCCTCAATATTGAATGGACCAATTATTTTATCTGACGTACTATTTTAACGACTATACTTTGTGCATGGTATATGGATTTGGATGATCAAACACTTATATATTTTGTTCGGTATTTCTTAACCTTTTTTTTTGTGGTATGGCATTACTTTTTCTTTTTGAACATCTTGTGGAACACAACTGAAAAAAAATGTGCTTTTTTTCGGGTCATTTTTTTTTTTAAATCTATTTTATTTTTTTATATTTTATCTTTATTTATTAGACTATGGTCAGACCATTCCTGCTTCAAAGAGTTTTACTGAAGAAAAAATAAAATTTTGAGGCTAACCCACATTAAAAGATTAAATCAATATAAAATATAATGTATCTCAATTAATGCAATAAAGTGAGCAAACCTTATTTATAAATGACAATATTAACGACATATTTGAATTTTCGTAACAAAAATACCATGAGCAAAGTTTTTTAACTGGCAGAGCGAATGTTTGAACTTTTAATTCAAGATTATGCTTGATGGAAATGTTTTAATTCTATAGCACACACTAGTTTAATGCATTGTTATAATTTTCTAATTTCTTTATACTCAAAATGTCTTTTTTAATTTTTAAAAATAAATCAAAATCAATTATTTTTATAAAATTTTTTTAGTTTTGATCTGTAATTAAGAACTTTTCAATTCAACGTAACTGACTCATTGTTCCTGCTGATTTTTATACAAAATGAATTATTTTCTGAATGATTGCAATTTTTTTCATATCATTTTTTTCTAAGAAATTTGCATATAATAAATAGTCTTTAAACCTTATCAACTTAAAATGAAGAGGTTCTGTGATCTAAAATGTTTCTCTTTTGGGTGAGGTAAAGTGCAACGTTAGTAAATATAGTACTTCAAAAATTTAATTTATCATGGTATTATCACTCCTACAAGCCAGACCCTTTATAAATCACAAAACCTCTCGTTTTAAGATTTTAATGTGCAAAGTTCTTAGCAGTTGAATTATATATGCGGTAAATCATCTTCAAATATGATGCGTATGACAATATGGGGTCAATATTATAAAGGACTTTAAACAAAATATAGGCTGTCAATATCCCGTAATTATACAATTACAGTAACTAGTGAATACGAAGAGAACGGCAGAAAGAATAGCCTTGGTTACTCATATACCAGCATAGATACATAAAAGATATTAAGCATGAATGCAAATTATAACGAATTCAAATGCCCATGTCAAAAAATTAAAATATTTATTGAGTCTTTAATCAATTTTGACCAAAAAATTCCTAATAATATTCTACCAAATATTATATGTACATATATTGGTAAAATTTGTTGTTTATTTGATCTAAATGAACCGTGAAATTTGAGAAGAGGTTGTGAGGCAGTCATGTGGGTGTTTATGTACCTAAGCATGGTAAAGTTTCACATTAAAGTCAGGATATCTACTTCTTAATCCATCTCTTCCCACAGAGATCATTATTCCAAAAGGATTTTTTTATTTTCCTTTCCCGATACACATAATAAAAAAAAATAACATTTCAATTTTGACCATATCATGTTCGTTCATGATAGCCTTACATAGACGTTCCTTCCCTACTTTTTTGATGTATGAGCCATCCCCTCAAGAAATCAGATCAGAGGATGAATTTATCAAAATCTTATTTCGAAGTGACTGTTGATCTATAAACGTGTATCTATTTTTCTTTTGTTTTGAGTGATGAGGTGAGTCCACGGGGTCAATCTCCACTTATATGTACATATATGTATCAAAAAGAGAAAAGGCCTCCTTGTATATAAAATATTATATATATACAACTTACTCCCTCCAGCTCAACAATGATAAAATACAGCCATATATGTAATTTTTTTACCCAGAAATAAAAAGAGGGATTAATTTCAATTTTATTTCTGTTTTCGTCATAGCTTATGTTTAAGATTTTAACTAATATCTTAGACTGGCCCGCATATTGAAACTGTAAATCCCGGTTTTTTTTGTTAAATTTGATTGTTATCACAGGATCCTGGGAGAATCCTGGTAAATCATTACCATCTTCAAAAAAATTTACCTTGGTATCAAGAAATTAATTAATCCAGGATTTTAATAGCATGTAAAATATAGGTAAATATTTATAACAAGTAAATATTTTATAAGTTTTAATCAAAATCAATAAAATACCAGTTTTTTAAAAATTAAATTAAATTACAATCTAGTTTTGGAAAGAAAAAAAAACATAGATTATATTATATATATCAAGCCCAATTTAGAATTGAAATATACTTTTAAAAGCTAGAACAATCAAACTTTTTATTGTTTAAATAGTTTATCAGTCTAGTGACAAATAAAGTGACTGTCCAATAATATCTTGGAATGGTATTCAAGTAAGCTTTTAATTATATTAAAAAATTTGCTGTTTGTTCACCAGTCGATTCTACCTTAGAAAGACTAAATACAATCCTCTAGGTTTTTTCATCGTATTTGTAGAGCTTTTAATTTCCATTTGTATTGATCCTTCTAATTACACATTACTCATTGTATATGATAAACATGTTTCGTCAATACAAAAGCAAGTTTTATTTACTTTTTTCAAAATGGAGTGTGAATTACATTTGTATTTGTTCGACGAATAATCCTTAATTTATAATAACAAATTAACTTTATAAATTAACCCTTTGGAAGCGTTGCAAACTGCACTTACAGTAGACTTAATTGATGGTAAAATCTGTATATTGACAGATTTTTTTTGGAAAGGGCATATCGGAGCCAATATAAGTTTTTTAAATCCAATAGAGGTTCTAAACAATTACTAAAATTATTTTGTATCTTAAATCATTCCACAAATTTGAATATAAAGCCTATAATTAAATCAAATATGTCTATAAAATATTGGGCTGTTTGTATATATCTATCAAGTAAAAAAATGAGTTGGGATTTTCTTGTTTTTATGATTTTGTTTCAGATTCTTTCAATACTGACATATTTTTATATAATATTTGCATGAAAATTATTCATAATAGATTGGGGATTTCACCAAAAGTTCTAAACAAAGAAATCCCAAAACACAGTGCCTTTTACTTAGATTTGTTACTCCCTCTAGCGGATAAATGAGTTCAACAAAACTATTTATATTTATATAAAAGAATCATAAAAATGTAGTAGGTAAATTGTCGAATATCATAAAATGAACATAGAAATAAAATTACATAATCTCATTAAAACATTGCTATGGCATAAACAAAAAAAAAAATTCCACTTGTTTTTTTTTTAAAAGAAAGATGGGACTTCTAAAACTACTTATCCCTAAGCATCAAAGATAATTATTTTTGTTATTTCTTCGTAATTTCATTATTATTTCTTCTTTTTTGACCACGCATGAACTCATCTTTTTTTTTAAATATGTCAAAATGTATTTGTAGAAATATTAAGAATAATAATGGACCCGCAAAACGTCATCAGAAGACTTTGTTGTCCATTCATTAAAATAAAGTCAACCCTTGGTTTACGAGCAGTATTATTGTCATGGAATGTATCATATCTAGTCACAAGAAGCTGAATGGTTTGCAAGTTCTAAAATGAGATGAGTGGGTATTATGTACTTTTGCCTTCAACTATATTTAATTATCTTGGATTGTCTCTACAACCATTGAGAAAATATATATACTTAGATGTGTACACCCACGATAGATGTTGTAATCAGTCTTTAGGCTAGATAAATATCTATAATTAGGGTTAAATAAACGGCAACTTGTTGGTTAAAGTGATTAATTTAAACAATCAAAGACATAAAAATGAATACGACTATCTAGTTACACCAACTACACTTAAATTTAAATTAAGAACTTATGATGTCATTTCATTTAAACCTTCTTATAGTTAAGTTCGAGTTTGTTCAACATGACCTACATCTATTTTTTTTTTTTTTTTACATTTCTTGGGAAAATCAAGGAAGAATTACTATATTTTTATACAGTTTCCTCGTTTTTCCTGCAATCTGTGTCCTCTTGGATGTTGAGCCGGTTAAAATTAACGCCTATAACCCTTTTTGGACAATCATAGTCATCCTTACAAAAAGTAAGGACTCTAGAAGCTGACAAATTAGAGTTTGAAGGAAAAGTAAAATGGACGAACAAAAAAACAACAACTATGCAACAAACTTCAGCTCTTGGAATGCCCACCGGCTAAAGCACACCAAAATTATTTTTCATTATTTTTATTGCTGTAGGATTGGTTTTAAAGCGTTTTTTTTTTTAAATCACGTTGTTTGAGAATAATTTCGAATCAGAGGCATATTTTGAAATGAAATAAATATATACATAGATGGAAATTAGTATAATAATTGTGGAAAACATTTCAGCATTCGAAAAATTTAATATTTATTAAGTTACCTGGAAATATGTTCCTACAAAATGGGTCTAATCAATAAAAAAAAATCCAGTAAAATGAAGGAACTTATATTTAAACTAAGATTTTTTCCCCATACTTTTTAAAAATTTATCTTCTGAATGCTGGAAGGTATTTTATCAATTGTTATTATCTTAAATTTTCATCTATTTCTATAGATGTTTCGTTTCAAAATATGGATTTGAATCGAAATTATACCTACAAAAAAAATGAATAAAATAAAAATAATTAACGGGAAAACCTACTGCGAATGAAACTTTCAACAGTCATTATTGTGTTCTATGGTTTAAATAATAATAATATATGTAAATTTTGCCCGACTGGCAAAAGTACTTTTGCATAGTGTAATTCATATACGGAAATAGACTCTCTTACTATCCGTCAATGATATTCCTGACCAACTGATAAACACTTTATTAACTATTATTTCAGTGAAAGATAATACCAAAATATGAATATACAATTCCAAAGAGTTGGAATTTGGATACGTTACAATGTTAGGCCAGCAATTTACATATTTAAATAGATATAAATTATAGCAGTAAAAAAATAACTGCACGATATATTTTTAAATTTCTACTTATAGCAGTATACGTTACGTATTTTCTAACGTCATCAGCTGAATTGATAAGATTATTTTCAGCTGATGACATTCTCAATCACGCTCTTTCAATACTGTTATAATGCACACTCGATGAGTTCGAAATTTTCCGGGATAAGTATGAATTTAGAATTATACAGAGTAGATCTATTATGCTAGTCGACAACACTCGTAATTTGAGAGTTCTCTGCATTTAAATAAATATGTATTTATAATGTGAATTGGTCTTGGATGAGAATGAAGACCTCCCAAGAGGGCCTTTGATCATAGGTGGAAGATTTGCAAGATTTTTATTTTGTATATGTCACAGTTTTTCTCTCTCTTTGAAGCATGAAAAAAAAAATCTAAATGAATGGTCATTTTGGCTGAGAGATTGAAGAAAAGTTAAAAGTAAAAAATAAAAAAACTCATTAGGTTAATAATCTATAATGAAAATCAAAAGGTAAAAAATAGGTTTTACTATTTATTTTTCGTTCGTTCCTTTTCTTATATGTACATATATGAGATGTGATTGATTAATTCTTCAATTTTTCTTTTTCTTTTGGGTTTCTCATTAATTTAGGTAGGTGAAATTATCTACACCTTCATTTGAAAATAACATAATATTTGTGTCTCCCAATATGACAACAAAAATATATGAATTAGTCAAAGTGTTTTTTTTTTTTTGGAAAAAGAAATAAGAACAGTCACACTTAATTGTTAATTTTTACATAAAACTAGAGTAAGCTTGTCCGGTGTTGCCCGGAACATTATGAAATTTAAAGGAATTCGGAATTATTTTGCTTCATATAAAAACAAAAAAATAAAGCGCTTAAATTAAAAAAAACATTCTTGCTGCATGGTATTATGTATCTTTGGACACTTTTTTTTAACAGAGATTATAAAGTTTCGAAATGAAAAAATATTCAAGTTGAACTGTCGTTTGCTCAACTTTCATATTATAGTTAAAAATCCTTTGCTGTATTCTTTCTCCTTTTTTTCTTTTCTCAACCTTATAATTTTTTTTTTTAATGTGCAGAGATTCATAACCAATATACAATGATAATAGTTCTTAAAATTTTACGTTCTTTATTTTTGTTTATATGAAATAGTCGTTTGTATGTCTAAAAATTCTTTTTTTTCGAAAAATAATATTTAAAGGCCACTATAGCCTTGAAGGCCAAAAAATTGTTACCAGATCTTTTTTTTTTTTGCATTAAAAAGCTACATGAAAAATTTCAACAATGTCCATTCATTGGTTTGGCAAATATACACACATACATTCGCATTTAATTTATTGAATAAATATACATACAAAATATAATTTTTTGACTTTTACGTCTGATTTGATTAATAACTATTCATATTTTCTTCTTTGTAAACTCTAAAATTAGGATATACTTCCTGTGCCCAATCTTTTATGTGGATGTTACTTCAATAGTTTATGTGTTATTAACAAATTTTGGAATCTGTTATGATCGAGGTTTCAAATTTTTTGTTATTATTATTTACCTACTCAGACTCAGACGATGAATAAAATATTTTTATACAGTATACATTGTTGTCTTGTAGGATATTAATAATGAATTAATTTAGAATAGAATATCATAATCAAAAAGTATGTTATTTCTTAGCTGATGCTTGTTTATGGTATCATTCATGGAACCCTAGATATCTGGAGTAAATACGTCATTTCCTTTCAATAAAAAATAAGAGTAAAATAAAGACTGAATATTAATTTGGGTATAACATTTTCAAAATGTCCATAAACAATAGACTTTTTTAAACAAAAATAATTTTTAAAACTTTAATAAGAATACTTATTATTTATCACCAGTGACATCAATAGCATCTTTGTGAGAAGGGAGGCTTAAGCCCAATAAAAGTGTCTAAAGCCCCCCACCCAAAAAAAAAAAAAAAATATCATACGAGGTGTGTTCAAACAGTAAGGTGACTTTTCAAATTTCGTGGGTAACTTATATTTGGTATGCTAGATTTTTTTATTTTTTTATGTTAGTATTCGAAAAAAAACCATATATTTATTGTATAAAGCTATATAATATATTTAGTTGTGAGAGGCATAATAGTAACTTTGTGTGTTGGGCAATTTTTTTTCAATTTGAAAAACATGAATCAAAGAGTTTGAATGAAATTTTGTGCAAAAAATGAAATTAAGTTTTCCAAAACACTTGAAACGTTGACACTGGCGTACAGTGACACTTTTCTGGGGGAAAAAAATGTTTATATGTGGTACAAGATCTTCTAAGATGGCCGGGAAGATACCAATGACGAATCTCGCTCTGGACGCCCAAGCACATTGAAGCAATGAAGGAAATTGTGTTTGAAAATAGTGGAATGAATATCAGAGAAGTTGCTGAGGATATTGACATATCGGTTGGCTAGTGATATGAAATTTTTTCTCATGTTTTGGGGATGAGACGAGTATCAGTGAAGTTTGATCCAAAACTGCTTTATTTTGACAAGAAAGAATCGTCCCAATAGCATTGCTAATGAGCTGTTGACAAACTTAAATAATGATCCTAATTTGTTCAAAAGAGTTATAACAGGTGACAAATCATGGTGATATTGTTATGATATCGAAACCTAATCCCAATCGCCAAATGGAATATCCCAGGTGTGAGCCAAGATCTAAAAAAACACGCCGAGTTTGATCAAATGTCAAAGTTTTAATCATTGTTTTTTTTCGACTACCGTGGTTTTAGTATATCAGGAGTTCTTACCCTATGGGCGTACGGTCAATAAAAAGTATTATCTTGAAGTTATGTACCGCTTGCGAGAAGCAAAACAAAGAAAACGTACATTCAAAAAAGAATTCATGGCTTTTGTATCACGATAATACTACCATATTAATCAGATTTTGCACAATGTGACTTTTCTTGTTCCCAAAATTGAGGAGATAAGGACTGCATCGTTGGAGAAGCTCAAGGCAATACCAAAAAGTGTTACTGAGAAGTACTTCAAGGCTTGGAAAATGCGTTAGCGCAAGTGTGTTGTATCTGAGAGAGATTACTTTGAAGGGGACAACGTAAATATTGATTAATAAATTAATATTTTTTCCTACAAAAATAGAAAGTCTCCTTACTTTTTGAACACACCTCACCTCGTACGTTTAAAATAAACATGTTTAGATCATTAATTATATGATGGAGGTGACAATTTCGGAGCCAAGCTTCCTCTCCTCCTCAAATGATGAAAGCTAACCTCTGCATGCCTAAAACTCAATAAATGATTTACTAAAATACTACAATTTATTTACTTGGCTGGAACGTCCATCAAAGGGAAGCTCGAGTACGTTGGTGAGATCTTCAATAATGGGATTAATCTAACTGAATGTCGAAAAATGGAAAGGCGAAGAATTAAAATAACAACATTGAGTTTCACAGGCGTGAAATAGGTCCCAGAGACATATTTTTCAACTATATAAACGGGATTAAAAGTCGTATGATTCGCTTCCTACAAGTAGACAAACCGATCAAAACGCAGTACATTAAACAAATTAATCGCAAGAGAGACTCTGTGAAAGAGTCAAAAGCCCAAAAACTCCTTAAAGTCTATGGAATGGAAAACTTTCGTTTATTAGTTTCAGTGTGAGTCCTTATGTAAGATCCCTGGAAACCAAATTTTAGAAAGTAATAAATAGTATGAGATTTACAAATTTATTACCATATTATAATGAAAAAACACAAATTTTAAATTGGTCGTGAAAGATCCAAAAAATTGCTTAATTTTCAATTTATATTTAATTTTTCAATGAATCTATTCCACACAAAATATTATGAAATATCTCAAGTCAACTATACTAATTTTTTGTATATATTTGTAATATTATATCCCAATTTTTAAAATTAATTATTTAAAGTACTAATTGAAATATAAAAAACTTTAATCAGATTGAAAGTTTTTATAATTTTATATCTCTCAAACAATATTGGCTTTTGTCTTCTTAACTTCGAGTTAGCAACGTTTACTACATTGTAATCAGTGTATATTTCATGGGGAATTTTTCAATTTGTATCGTACGGTTACATTAGGTCTGGTTTTTCTATTAATTTGTCAAGAACAATCGGAATAATGTATATATGAAAATATTTGGACAAGACGAAACAAAAACGAAGTATTTCGCTTTGTCTTTATTTTGTGAAGAGAAAAAAAGTTATGCTTTAGAAAGTGTTAGTTCGCTGATCGGTATATCAGTACTAAAGTAGTTCCAAGGAACTGATGTATTTAAAACGATACTATACATAAATCAATTAGGAACCGTTTCTCATAGTACCATTAAGACAGCCACAAATTGATTTGCTGATGACGTAATTCTCCAAAATGAAAATTGAATTTCATAATTTCTATACTGGTTTCCTTTTTGAACAAAAATCATGTAGAACCTTCCTCTGAATTGCCTCTAACACTACTTTTTTCATATAATAATTATTTGAATTCTGGTAGTCATTTTCGTATCGTGGCATCCCTAGTTAGGATAGATTTGAAATAATAGTTTCGTCTTCGTTAGGAAGAAAAAAATATCCTTTGTTAACGAATGTGTACATTTATTAAGTCTAATCCCGTCTGACGAAATCAACACTGATTTTGATGGATTTGCACACTGAAAAAGAATCTTTGTGCATTAACATATAAATTACGTAGGGTACTGTGTAGCAAGTCAAAAACCCCATTAAAAAGTCTGTCAAATTCAAGGTAAGTCAATCTCATCGCTCAAAATAGGTGTTGATGTTTCACAGGATGGATGGACCTATTTAAAGGATGAATGATAAATGGTGTTTATATGTTTGTACGGGAGCTTCAATGCACTTATTTTTGTAATGAAAAGGATTATTTGCTAGGTATGTATAATGGCCTATGTATGTTTTTAACAGGAACATATCTACCTACCAACAACCCATGTATACAATTGTGAACAAAAGTATCTGGACATATTTCTAACTAATATTTTTTCCTGATCTAGTACGTTTACCTTGCATAGATCTAACTTCACCTGAAAGTACTGTCCATAGACAACAACTTATGTTGCTATCCTTAATCTGTTCAGTTTTACCACGAAGCAGTATGAGAAAATAATGTTTCATCATTTCAGAGTTGTTTAAAGCCGGCAACAATGCTAAGGCTATCATAAAAGTCACAAAATATGCATGGAGTATCATTTTCTACGTCTAAAAGTAACTAAAGACGGACCAGGGGCTTTCCATTCATCATGTGGTTCACACAAAGCCAAAAAGTTAACTGGCCGCTTTTTAGATTGACTCAAGAGGTTGATCAAAGCAAATCCCGGTATTTCAATAACTGATCATGCTCAGAGGAGATTTATTAGTAGGATGAAGGTAGACAGAGCTATCAAGAGCTTCCTTGGCTTGAAGTCCAGCATCAGGGGAAGGTGTCGCCTTCTTATCAACCATATGAAAACATATGGTTGCAAAGAGCAAGAAACTCCACTAAATTTGTAAATCAATTCTACGGCCTGCTTCAACAAGAAATATGTAAGAAAGGCCTGCTCAGCCTACATGTCCCATATACACTTGATACTCAATGTCGAGAGAGATCATATTGAATAATAAAACAGCTAAGGGTTCAATTTAAACTTCATATGTTACAAATTTGGTCTTAAAATGCCATTTGATATTATTTAAACTTACTATATTAATATAGTATTTACTATTTATAAAATATTGTACGGATATATAAACACACGCCTTGATTCGTGTTGTTTTTTGGTCTGAAAATCGTAGACCGGTCTAAGACCTTTATGAACTTTAGTGGAGCAAACTAGTTCAATCCTTTCAATATGTTCGGTCTGAGTATGTGTCCAAAAACTATCGGTCTAAATTGCTGAAGAAAAACCATTTAAAATTGACCATGGACTGAGTCTCAACACTAATATTGATCAAAGCCTTAGTTTACAATCTAACAATCCAATATATCATCCCAGACGAAGAATAATGCTCCTATTCCTACCTAATGGTTTGGTAAATAACCATTACGAAAAAAAAAAATACATAATAACACCAATTTGTAAATATATATATATACATACATTTAAAAAAAAATAAAAATTGTCAACCAGGGCAATTTTCTCCACTTTATAGCATTATTACAAATTATATTTGTATACATATATATAGGCAAAGTTCTATAATGGACGTATACTTGATTTTTTATTTTTTTAAATGTATTGATTACGGAAAAACAAAACCCTCACATAAATCAGATATTTTGTGTATAATATGGTTTTGGTGATATGACGTATAATATATGCGAGTATTGGTAGTCATTTGTCATGGATCATTTGTATATATATATAGGAGATTTAGAAGGGGGGGGGGGAGGTTCTGAGTCCTCTTTTTTCAAATAAATATAAGATGGAGCAAAAATAAATAATTTTTTTGTAAAAAAAAAAATTAACCGTACATAAATCGTTTAGTCTCCTCTATTTTCAAGATCCTATCATGAGGAAGAGTAAATAGATAATTCTATGTAAGTGTCCCTCTATCGAGTGATAATCAGATTTTTATATGGAAAAATGAGTCTTATTAGGGTGGAATTGACCTGAATTAATTATGACAATAATGGATTAAAATAATAAATGGATTTAATGCAATATATTTTGGCTTAATCTATTTCTTGCTAAATAAAAAATAATCTTATAGCGAATAAAACAGTCACTCAAGCAACAGATAGATGAAATTGTCACAAATGATTAGTGAACAGTAAATGTCTTGTATTACGAGAGACTTAAACAGCATTTATTAGTAGAAGGAGGAGCTGAATTAACCATGCATTATTACCTTGATCTAAAGTGGAACGCGGTTGGTTGTACATGATTTGTGAAGGAGTAACTTAAGTAAGTAAAGGTTCGTTCAGGTAAATCTGGACCACCTTTAACTCCATTTTGATGAATACAAGAAGCAAGTAGAAGTTTGAAATTTTATTTACAATTTCTAATTATACAAAATAAATAAATCATTCAATGTGTTTGCCATCTTCACCAATCATTTACTCGATACGATGCTTAAAGGATTTGCAGGCATTCACCACGTCCTCAGGGGAGACTTTGTCCCATACTTGATGATGGAACTTCGAGGAGTTGATGCTCTTGTGTGAATTGGAAGATACCTTCCTCTTTAACTTCCCCTAAACAAAGTAATCCACAGGATTCATATCTGGGAGTTAGATTGCCAGGTCTGGGGATCCCATAATGTCATCTTTTTTTATTTCAACAGGTTTTGGGTCTTGCAGGCCTTTTGAGAAGATGCCGAGTCTTGTTAGAACAGAAGCTTGACACCATTGGCATCAGTTTTCATCCAAGTTATTCCTTTGTCAGAGAGTAGTTCAGAGTACCTGTCGGCACCCACCCACTCGTTTGTCTTAAAGAAGAAGGGGGCATGAAACTTCAACTGCCCTCAATAGTCCCAAGGGTCATGATGCTGACCGGAAACTTGGTTTTAAAGGCGGGGGGCATTATCTCTCTCTATGGTTAACCATCTGTTGTTCTGAATGTTGTGGGATCTGTCGACTGTCCATTGTTTCTCATACGAATATAAAATGATTCGGTTACTCGTGAACATCAAATCGTTCAGCAATTTTTTTTCGTGGGAAGCCCGTGTGGCCTTCATTTTGTCTGTAAGGATATGTATTTTGTAAAGGCGGTATGACTTCATCCTCAGGTCTGTTTTTATGGCTCTGGAGACTGTTGCACGGCTTACTTGGTTGGTTTTTTTGTCAAAAAATTAATCGGAGTCCCAGGAGATACCTTCATGGACCGTTTCAGGCCTACGAGGAATCTGTGAGTGCGTTTTTTACCAGTCCAGGAATTGTGGACTTTGCTCCCTCCTCCTTCCAACGGTTGTAGACGTCATAGACTGGGCTCTTTGGAAAGCCGTGCATCTTCTTCATGTACGCTAGCCTGTGTTCCCCTCAAGTAAATTCAATGATGGTGTTCCTCCGGGTCTCCTCCATCGTAAATACTTGTGTGAAACCCAAAGTTGCACAACTAACTTAAAGCTAACGCTCAATATCTCACTTTAAAGTTGAAATAACCCCATTAAATGTTCTCCTAATTGTTAAGGATTTAGTTAAATATGATCAATAGGTATGTACCTAAATGACCCTCAAAACTTTCCCCCTCCACATGCATGGATTCTGACTTAGGTCTGGCTTGAGAGCGAAATTAGAGTAGAGATAAAGTACTCAAGATTTCTTTTGTACTTAGTAAAAATAACTAAGTTACTCGTAAAAAGTAAAAACTGTACGTAGAGTGAAAGGGAGTACTAGCCTATTAATATAACAATAGCACTTTATATACATATTTTGTATATATTACAAATCAGCAGCCATTCATAGGAGAAGCGCCACTTGTTAGACACATACAAATTGTCTTGAGTAAATAAATATCCTTCAATTGATCATTTCTTTTGAAATTTGCATATAAAGTCTAGGCTCATATAATTCATGTTCTGAATAGTTTCATGATAACAGTAAAAAATTACATGTTCATAGTATGAAGTATCTACTGATGTATTGTAAACTTGTCCACTTTTCAAAGCATTGTTGATGAGTAATCTGTCACTATAATTATTTGTAAGTGTACATATTAGACCCTTTTTAAATCGCAAATAGACTTTATAGACTTTTTATGGCTTGTTTTGTTTGATTAAATATGTCTTACAGAATAAAAACATACAATTCATGGGCTGTTACATTGAAAAATTGTTCAAAAGTGTTATTGTGTATCAAAAGGAATGGTTAAAATGAGCTATGCATTGTTTATTTTTATTCAAAATGTCTGTACTTTTAAACATGCACACTTGAGTTGATCTCCTGGAATATCGGGACTCCGTTTTTCAATGAACTTTTTGTATTCCATCTAAACAGGGTGGAGCTTTATTGGTGGGCACAAAAAAAGGGTCAAGCGCCTTGCAATTTGCAGGCTGTAGTTTGCCAATCCCTGCTTTATGGCATCAATTGAGATATACTCAATTTAAAATTGATTTAAATTGATAATGTGGGTTACCAATCCAAAAGTCAATAACCTATATACAGGGTGGACCAAAAAAACAAACTTGCTGGCGTTATTGATTAAGTTAAAAGTGATTGATGTCGTCGTCTATTTAATATGGTTTATATCATCATATTGTGAATAATGTTCATCATTATATTTAAATATAGAGATAAATACAAAATTTCATTTTTTCTTAACCGACGAAAATAAAACTTTCTCTAAATTTCCATTTACTAAAGGTGCTTTTATCAATAAAACCTTTGTTTATTTATTAACTCTAAATAGTTTTAGGGTTCCAAATTTTGTAAATAAATTAAAATCCTCACAAAAAAACAAAAGGAGTTATATGTATTTTTATAATTTAACCAAGCTATTCAAAAAGTTTTAGGAGCATATACAGATTCAACATGTTTTTATTTCACACAGATTTTATTTCTTACTTTCTTTTGAATTTCAATAATAAGTATAATATTTTTATTAATTTTATAAATGAAGGGAGTTATATGTATTGAACAATAATTGCCAAAAAAAAAAAAATCCAAATATTTAGTTCGTGTTTTCTACTTTAAAAATAACTCCACAAACGTTTTTAATCAGTATGTACAATCCCTTTGGCTTGTTTTGAATCTGGAATAGGTGCACAACCATCCTTCTTTTCTAAAATTGCAACATGTTTGAAACTATAGTTTATATGTAGTGAGTCACCTTGAGTCCTAACATAGAACAAATTATTTGAAATTATGTAATATTAGACACTGTACATGACAATAAAATATTTTCTAAAGCAATATTTTTTGTGTCCTTATTAATGGCGTAAAGAACCTCAAAAAAGAAAAATACAAGGTACTTTTTCTTCCAAATTATCCAAACAGTTGAATTGTTTGTTATATTAGTACCCCTCCATACTTTACCATCGACACCCAAACTTAATTATAATGTATTTGCACATACATCATATATTTCATTGTTACGCAAAGACGGATTCAATCCATCACAAATTTGATACTTTTCTACACAGAAGTATAATTTGTGACTATTTTTAGCAGATTTAGTCGTGGTATTTAAATCAAAATCAAGGTCTAAGAAAATGTAAAAGGAAATGAATCAAAAATATGTTTATTAAAAAAAGTTATAGGAAGTTTTACATTACAAAAACACTTTATTTTTTCAGAGTGTATCATTGGCTTAGATCAGGAATGTCCAACCCGTTACCCATTAGCCACATTGCAGCCATCCTGATTTTTAGGTGCGGCTCACAACTATTTCTCACTTCATGTAGTATTTATAGCAAAATTGTCACAATATCATCAAAACACATAGCACGAGCATAATACGTACAAGCATTGAAATATATCCGACTTAATTTTGTATTTTCTGAGACTTTAACAGGGTTGCCCGATAGCTCTTTATTGAAACAGTTAGGTCTACAAAAAGTTGGTTTGCCATTTTTATATTTTTTCCTAAAGTTGAAATAAATTAGTATTGAATAGTTTTCTATAAAGCCATTTTCCACACAATATATTTTAATAAGCTCTGCACACTATTAAAATATTTCAAGCGGCATTGCAGCCCATTATATTAAAAAGGTTGGACATCCCTGTTTTATAAGAAATGGAAGTTTGAGATTGTATGTACCTATGTACAGCGATGGTTCCATCATGCCACCACATTTTATCGAGGCTAGACTTAATACTTAAGATTATCATCTATCACTACATAAAATATTTACTGATGTATCATTACTTGGGCTGGGGAAAATGTAGAGAAAAATAACTTTTTTAAGATTAGAAAAGGAGAAACAGTTGTTAGTATAGCTTTTTTGTTTATTTTTTTATTCTTTAATAGATCTTCATGGTGTCAATATATATATATATCTCTCTCTTTGAATAATGAACTCCCACCCTTTTTCTTTGTCCTAATTTTTTTCAAATACATAATCTAATAATAATATATTTGTTGAAATATACTTTTACAATTATTTCACTTCACTAGTGGCATAATAAATGTTAAAGGTTCTACTCTCTATAGCAATGATACATTTTCTCGCTCCAATACCATATAACAGACAGCTAATGTTGACAAGATTCTTGCTTAAGCAGTAATATAAGTCTCGCTGCCATTTTCTCCTCGCACTCAATAAAAATGGCTATGGTCAAACATTTGATTTAAGTATTTAATCTTTAAATTGAATAAGCATATAATTAAATATAAACTTTATGCAGATGAAATATAAATACTCTTGAGAGAGATTATTTTGAGTACATTTGAACATTTTGACACGCAGAATTAACAAAAGGACGTGATTTTAACATTTCTTTTTTATGTTCTAAAATAACCATTTACTTCATCTTTCCCCCCCCCTCCCCCACTTGAAAATAATGTTTTATTTGTGATTTGATTGTATGTTAAACGTACGTAATTGTGTCTTTGATAAAATGAACATTTCTCACACAGTTGGAACAACGTGAGGAGAGGAAAGGATTTCGGAATCATTGAGTAGGAACTATGTATTGTATTATAGTTTTTAAAGAAGTACAACATAAAAAAAAGGAAAAGAAAATTAGGGAAATCACCTGACTAAAGGAGATAATTGTTGAGTTACCATGACGTCTGTTTTGACGTGTCATATCCATAACTAACTCTTGACCTATTTATCAAAAATATATTCATTTATATATTATTTTAAACAATTCATTTTTCTTTCACGTACATTTTGTTGGTGATGTTCTCAAAATGTATACATACATTTGTAAGGGAGAGACAAAAAGATTTGCTCTCTTGGGACACTTTTTGAAAAAAAAAATTCTTTTTGAGTCATTCAACATTCTGTTACTATTTTTAAAAAAGAAATTTAACTCGATGGTAACGCCAAAGGTGTCATATTAAATAAATGAGTTTTGAAATCCTTCATTTCACCAGTTTTATTAATTTTTTGGGTAATAACTTTCATGGATATATTTTCAAAAAATATATCCATGAAAGTTTTACCAATAAAAAAGTTTATACCAATAAAAAAAATTATTTTTTATAAATATAAACAAAAACAGTGTATCAGTTAATTTGAATATAGAAAATATCATTTTCTAAACAAAAATTTAAAAAAATTACATTTAAAAAAATATTAAAAATCTTTTAATTTGAAAAAAAAGTTAACATTTTTTTTTTTCTTAGAAATGGACAAGGATTCTAACTTAAAGAAAAAAAAGAAAATCCTTTTTGTGGGCATGTATAACATTAATAAAAAATATGTTTACAACACGATCTAGAGAGGTCTTGAGGCAAAAAAATATAGTTAATAATAATATTATTATTTGTAAATTCACATTCAGAATTGTTCTTGGGGTGCTAAAAAGCAAATAAATAAAAAGGAATACCTTTTTAATAGGATGATCCCAAACTACATACTGTCACGCCACCCTACGGATAATGCATTCATTTAGTTTATTTATGCTCCATTGTAAACATTTTATTGCACATTTATGTCATAAAATTACAGAGTTGCACCAAATATTAAGAAGTAGTGATTTAGTTTTCAAGATCGGTCGTAGTTTAAGACATCAATGTCTTGTTTTTATTTTAGTCATTTTCATTTTCTCACTTTGTTTTGATCCTATAAAGTCTTCACTTCACAAATTCTTGGTCACGGTTAAAAATAAAACAAAAAATCAAATTTCACTTTTATCCCTGACTAGTAACTTAAACTAGGTAAATGTTAGAGCACTATCGTTACTATCTTATTTCGGAATTCCCAGTGATCCTTCAATTTTCAATTTACAAAAGTTGGAAATGAAAATTCCAACTAGATAACACCAATTCATAAGTAGTTGATCATTTTTATAGAAATGATGTTATAAACTTATAAAGGATGCTATAAAGGATTAATGTTTCCCATATATTTGGGGTATTTTCCAAATGCCCTGTTTTTATTTCTAACGCAACTTCTGTTGATTCCTTTGATGTTAAATCCTCCTAAAGTTAATTCAAAAAGAATTCACCATATTTTACACATCAACAGAGGAGACATGATGAGTGGAGCAGTCTTAGGGCCTTTTAACTCCTGCACGCTACAAAATTTGCATATTTTGGATGTAAAACAAATTGATATACCTACAGTGCATTCATATATCTTTATTCGAGGTAAACAAAGGCAATTAAGTAGACACACAAACAATTATATGCTAATTTCCTTCCTTTTCGAGGTATATACAATTTTCTGCAAAGATGATCTACATAAATAGAGCTTGTCTTTATGCACAAAGTAAAAGAAGCCACATTAATTTGTAGCTTTTCTTACAGACACATAAGGGTAGAGAAATACATTTCGAGAGCCACTAACTCTTTATGCTCAATTATCCTCCTCCAATTATCCACTCCAACGCCTCGTTTATAATCATCATAATCAAAGTTCAAGGATCTTCACAAAAATAAAAAAGAAGAAAATAAAATGGTTGTCTCAAGAATGGAGAAGTTAGCTACTATACAAAATGTAGGGGATACCGTATTTAAAAGTTGTGTGTTTAGTAGCATCAAATTTTCTATTGCTACAAAATATATTAGGTTAAGTAAAAAGTTTGGAATTTTGTTCGCTAGATGTCTTTAGTGAGCTATATCTCACAATTAATAAAGTGTATAAAAAAGATTAAGAGTGTAGATAACAAAAAGTGTATCGAAAGGTCTGTGTTTGGTGATGCCAGTTCTGTGTTACAGCGTTCCAAAATGGAAGTAAAAAAAGGAGAAAATTGGATACATTCTTCAGTATTCAGGAGGCCAAAAAAAAGTGTGATGTTTATCACTCCAATACAGTATCGAATGCAACAGAAAAGCAGTGGTTCCAACAATTCGGTTCTAGTGATATGGAAATCAAAAATGTCGATAAAATAATTTAAATCGTCCAATTGGACCGGCCTGTTGCCCAGAAACTACAGATAGATTAGCCAGAAAACTGTTTGGAACCGTTTAAAAATTTAAAAAAAAAACTTTTTAATTAATTTTCAAAATAAAGGAAGAAATGCTCAAAACTTTTTACTTCTCTTATTATATTAAAATTTTATAATATAACCCAGATTATTGCAAAAAATAATAATTAATGTTTGCTAACATCACTTTGAGATATTGGAAGTGAAAATCAATTTTGATGGGTAAATTTTTTTCTGGAGAACCAATTGTTACATATTTACACGGTCAGTTTATCATTGTTTTTGCTTGAACTTATATCTTATAAGTAATTGGTTCTTTTGCTATCTGTTGGTATAATTATATAAAAATTCTTACATTGAGGATAAAATTATGAGATTATAACACTTATTACAAATGGGTTAGTTGCAATAAATGTTTCATTTTCTTGCGTATTGTTTTATATACAATGTGGGGATTGTAAATCCGAAAAATTTCAGCATAATGTATATTACACTAGGGGTGTCTGCATGAGGTGGATTGGAGGGGCTGTAGTACCCCCCCCCATTTAAGGAATTTTTTAAAGACAGTGTAACAATTGGTTTTTTGTCCGAAAATTGAAATTTTCAATTTAAAGAAAAAAAATTATATTTATAATTTGATTTTTTAAATTTTTTTATGCAAAATTCAACTATGTGTCAACTTTGGATTTTTTTTAAAAAAAGCTCGACTTTTTTTTTCTACAACTGTGGATTTTGAATTTTTTTTTTAAATTTAATGTTTAAAATTTAATTTTTCTAATTTTTTGTGAACTTAAAATTTTGAAAGTGTTTTCCCATTTTTTTTCAGCAGCTATGGATTTTTGCAACTTTTTTTCAAAAATTTAATATTCAAATTTTTGTAAACAGCTGAAGATTTTCAAACAATTTTTCAAAACATAAAATATTTAAAAATTTTGGAAAAAAAATTTAATTTCTCGATTTTTTAAAAAAAAAAAGTTACAAACCAAGACCCAAAAAAAAAAAAAAATCCTGCAAACGACCCTGTTCAATTTCTTTCCCAATATTGATTAAGCCATTCACAAATCTTTTGCTTTTACATGAAGAGGTCGATTGTGAAGTCAATCCCTCAAACCAACTACCTCCAGTTTCAACAACTGCCTCCAACCTGGCTCTGAACTTGGCACAGGCCTTAATGATAAACTCCTCGTCCATGTTTCCCGAAATTTGAAAAAAAGTTGAAAAACAAACCCCCCTAATGTACATATAGCTTTTTGTCTAAATAACAATTTGTTATTTTTTTATAAATATAAAAAAAGTTCACTCCAAGAACAACATACATACATAGAGAACCCACCAACAAAAATAAGAATAGACAATGAAGGTGCTTGATAGCAATCAATTATAATTTACAAGAAGATGTTTATCCATAATTTATTTTACACACACAAGAAGTTATCTGATTATACATAATTTGTATGTATTTACTTGGATAGGGGAGAAAGAAATCAAATTTGTATTTAATTTTCAAAGATTGATTTTGACGTCATTAATTGTGAGTTACAATATATATATTTACAATTACCTATGTAGTAAAGTCAGTAACTACAACATTTATACTCGAGTTGATTTATGAGGTGAAATCTCTTCTTTTTTTTTTTTTTTTTTTAATGTGATTTCTGTTTATATACATACATTGCTGCTTTGTAAGCGTGAGCATCCATTCATAGATCACAGAGCCTGATAAGAGAGCTTCATTTAATGAGGAATATCAAGATCTTTATAGATTAACTTCTATTATGAATCTCTTCCGCAAATGATGAATGTTGGTACAGTGCAATACCCATTTTAAAGTGGATAAAACAGAACCCCCATAATGCAGAAGTTCTCAATCTTCTTTGGCTTGTATATCCTTCACTTGTAAATTTCATCTTGGTTGAGAACTTATGTTTTATTACGAGGATTTTTTAACGTAATAGCCTTCCTACATCCAAGTGCGGTGAGACACACTCAGTTATGAAGACAAATTATTTTCAGTGCGCGTAAGATAATTGTACGCCGCCATTGTACAGAGTTCCATTAGGTAATTATTACATGCAATCGATGTTGGATTATTGAAATTAAATTGTTCCTAAATTTATGAGCTTTCATGCGCTCCGTTGGAGGCAAAAAGGCAACGGGTTGCTGAGCTTCTCCACGCCCACCACTCTATAAAGGAGGTATAAAAGAGGTTGTAAAAACCTGCTTGGATGCAAATTACACAGAAGGGAATTGCTGTTGGCAATAAGACTCAGCGTTTGGTCATAATGTCATAACAACTCAAGATTGGTGCAAGATAAGTATCAGCGATTTCTGTACTCCAAACTTGTAGCCCCCTTCATCAACGGACTGATCGCCACTTGACTATGGAATATGGGCTATGTAGAGAGCAGGCCCTGCAAAGTCACTCATCGAAATTTTGATCCTCTGAATGGGGTCAATTGAGAAAGAGTGGCTGATATGTCTAATCAACACGTCCTTAAGTTGCGCAAGACTTTTATGTCTAGACTTTTTGTCCATTGTGGCCAAAGGAGGAAGACACTTTGAGAAATAATTGTTGCTAAGGTACAATTACAATAATAAAATAATCCTGCATAAAAATACTATGGAAACATTGTTCATAATTACGTTGATGGAAATGTTACCATCAAAAACACTACAATTCACTTAAGCTTACTGTATTTACCGGGTCTGGTCGCATACCGTAGAGTGTTAATTAAAAATAATTTATCTCATTAATTTAGGAAGGTTTACTTATTATTTTTTGACATTATGGTTCCACTCTCCTTTGTACGTAAACAAACTATTTATAATAAAAACTTCGCCATCTAGTCATCATGAGTGTCCCAAAAAGGTGAAAGAAAGTGCATCTGAGATCTCTTAGATGCTGAAGCTCAGGTGGTGAGGACATTGTTACGTGCTCCAGGTGCCTTGCTTTCAAAGTGTCTAAGATAAAGAAGGATGGAGAAGACCTTTTCAAGAAAGCAGGAAGTGGTGGTCACAATTTAAAGAGGGAAAAGAAGATCAAGAAGGTATATCCCCTTTCTACCACAGATTTCAACCCGCTTGACTTTGCTGTGTGGGAAACTTATGAGAAGGAAACCAGCAAAACTTGTTAATTATTAATAAGTTGATTCATTTTATAGCAGTCATTATGAACTAATCAATTCACCAGAAGCGTAAGATTATTAGACCAGTGTCCCACTCTAAAGCCAGATAAATTCGATAATACACACTAAACATATATATATATATTTTGTATAATTTTTTTGATAAATATTAGTTTAATAAGGTGGATCCCAAGGATGGCATTTGAGCTTGGAATCAAAAAAGTACAAACACCTACCGACAGTTTGCTTCATCCAAGATATTATCCACAATTCAAGTACAATTGGTATCTAAATTGGTTTTTGGATCAGCGCCTTACTCTTAAGTGAGAGCCTTTGGGGAGTGACTAAAGTTAGATAATAGTCTACCAATCATTCAACCTATTATCCAAATAATACAGGAGCACTCAATGTCCTAAAAACTCGCACATCAAATGTCTCACAATCCGAGATGTTACTGGATATATGGTTACATATAAAAAACAATTGAAAAAGAATAGAACTCTACCGACGCAGATAACGGATTGAGTGCGTCAAAGATGGTATTTCAAAACAAGGGCAAATAAGAGAATATTTACTTTCGGACAAGATCAAATGGACCCGGCACCATTATGACTCTAATCATACGCATATTTCCCCGCCCCCTCCTCTTCAACAACAGTTTTTCAAAGTGATTTCCATCACTTTGAAAGAAAGTGAACAAAAACATAGATGGATAATTAAGATCCTTTCAGGATTAAAGATGGTAAGTTGATATTTAAGTAAGGAAAATGTCTATTTAAGAAAATAAAGACACTAAAGTAAATGTATTAAAGGATTTGGTCGTTCAAGACACTGATGTGGACATTTCAGTATTTACAAAAATAATAAAAGCTGAGAAAAGGGAAACATGAAACTATGTAGAAGTAATTTAAAAAAACATATATATATATTTGTTTTGTTTTTTTGCGTAACTTTATTCAGAACAAAATATAAACTTTTTGATCAAACCAGAGCTCAGTACATTGCCTAAAACATAAAATTTTAAGCTTAAAAAAAACAGCGTTAAAAAATAAGAAAATTATTAAACTGAAAATAAAGTTAACAACAAACAGAAGAATAATTAAATAACGTAAGTGTCATAGTCTTCTGTGAAATGAAGAACTAGTCCATATCTTTAATGACTTTGATGTGTAAATTAATAATATTCATCTCTACCAGTTGTTGCTCCAAAATTCTCCAGCAGTCCATATCAGATCTGCTGATAAGTTACACTTAAAATCCTGCAGCTCTAGAAGAAATGGTAAGTGCCTCTCTTGCTTCATTTTTCAAATTTTGCCCAAACCTCCAACGTTTCTGAGAGTAATTGATATTTGAACCATCACACAAAATGTGTCAAATATTTACTCTTTATTACTTTCATGTTGTCGTATGCTCCTCTTTGTTGATATTTTTCCTTCCCAAATAGTCGTCAGAAAAATAACCAAAGTTGATTTTTTGAAACATATCCTGATCTCCTACGTAGTAACTACTATTAAACAAATATTCATCTGACAAGGGCAATTTCATATTCTTACAATATTTTCAATAATTATCTGATTTTCCTCAAAGAGTTAATACTTGATGTTACATTTTGGTTGGAAAGAAAGGACCAGAGACAAGAATTGTCATTGACATTCTTTGGTTGTCTGTTTACCACTCAACTTGTTCTTTGCTGGAGTTTTGATGATCTCTAAGCGGACATAATTTCTTGTTTGTAGCTTAGTGAATAGCAGTGGCCTTGTTAGCCGCTTTTTGGGGGCTTGAGCTTCTCTAAAAGTTTACTTAATTAGATAAATAAGAAGAGAATAGAAAATATTCATTGAGCCGGTTAATCCATGCCTTAACTATTCCGAGTTCTGAACCTTTTAATATGCTTTTGTTCCATCAAATACAACATCAAGAATATTCAATAGACTTGAATCACTGATGATAAGCCAAGAAGTGGACGTCCAAGGTCGTCTTGCAATTCAAGGAATGTTCGAAAATTGAAAGTTAAATTTTCTGTAACATTTATCATAATTCCTTTATCCTGTAATCATAGCATTAATGTATGAATATATATAGGTAAAAAACTTATGGTCACCCTTTCATGTATCCAGTATTTAAAATAATTAAGGAGTCCAAATATTTTGACATTTATAGCCAAGGAAATCCCTTGTAATCGTGTAGCACTATGGTTGGAATCATATCTCCATAAATATGCTTAATGCACATTTAATCCCTTTGTCAGGCGTTCACTCTACCAGAATATGGCATTTATTTTGTTTATGTACTTAAAGGCTCATGTGATAATATATCTCACTACTTAAATACGGATTAAGAAGCAATCAGTTCTAGATATCAATTGTGAATAGCCAAGTCATTTTAGTAGGTAGGCATTAAAAAACAATTGGATTTGGAGCGTCCTTGAATTGTAGAAGGTCATTTGACCTTCATCCTCCACTAAATTCTACTAGTTAATTGTGGTGTTATCTTATAATTCCAAATAATTAAATTATTTACAGATTATGGGATGTATTAATACTCTGTTACAGGTTGATACTGAGTTACTATTTAATGTGCTTACACTTGTTCTTTCTCATTATTGCATTCCATGTGTAGAGTGTAGAGTAGGCCCCATTATATAGTTTTGAGCTGGGTAACGAAAATATCTACATATTGATTTACCCTTCGTGCGTGAACTGGGATATTTAACACCCCGAGGCTTATAAAAAAGCTTCATATTCCTTTGAGTCTACATTTTAAGTCATCTCCTGAAATATGCAATCAGATTATAAACAGTTTTTTACTTGCTTACTAATTAATACCTTGTTAACAATTGATTTGTATAGTTTGCCATTTTTTATCAAAGTTTAGTTAATTTATTCACTCTTTTGCTTAAAGTCGTTCCATTGTTTTTCCTTTTGCTTTCTTGGAACCTTCTATTTTTTCAATGTAAGGACTGAGGCGTACAACGATCCCTACAGAATTATGATATTGTTGATGTTATTTTGTATAATACAAGCATCAAATACAGATGGGTGAAAATTTGATTCCCAAAATTCGCATCAACAAATGAATATGTTATGTAAATTTATTTAAGAAATTAAAAACTAATGTTTTTCTATAAGAAAAACACATTACATATTGTTGAAACCCCAAACTCATGTTGTTAATATCTTTTTAAAATAAGGACTTGTTTTAAGAATTTTAATTGATATTTACGAGTGCGAAATGGACTCAATAGTTAAAAAAATAATACAAAAACTTAATTATGTAATTATTACTAGGTGTTCCATTAACATCTATGCACTTTTAATTTTAAACTTCAACAAGACATTATTTATTAATTAAGAATATAATTTCAACAAAAATAATACTATAAATAGCTGTGTGTCAGATCTCTTTTAATAATTAATGTAGCCACTCTTACCGAAAATGATGTCTTCCAAGTAGAGGTGGAAGGCTTGACACCTGCTGCAAATGTAATCATCTGTCATAGTGTCCCTGTGATGGCTAACAGTGGCTTTGAGGGCCTTGGTGTTTGGATTAAAGACACTGCAGACCTTTTGGATGCATGCCGAGGGGGTTGGTATCATGGCTGTAGGGGGCCAAATTGTCAAAAAGAAGTTCAAAAGAACTAAAAAGACTCATTCAAAACTCATTTAAAAGATTGCTGTAACGAAGGAGATGGTTTTTTTCATTGCTGGTGTCAAAAGTGATCTCTCTACCCTCAAAAAGCTCTTTCCACCCACTTTTTTTATAGCTCCAAGATCTCTTTCATGAGCCCTCATAGACTTAAAGGCAATTCCCCCGGCTGTTTTGTTTCATTCTTCCAGGTCTAGTTTGGTCTTTTTGACCGAGGCCTTGTCCCTCTCCAACGTTTTAGACTTGCTGACGGGGAAGAGGGTGGTGCTAGAGATGTTGCTTGTAGTACGCAAACAGAAATTCGTGGAACACATTCAAGTGTCATTTTCTCGACTTGTACGTAAGGTAGAGAGCTCAGATTATTTTTTTTTTGTAACTAATTGTTTATGCTTTAATATATCAAAATATAAATTAATGTCAATTACTCAACATTTATTAATTATTGAATTAGTAATTGTTCGGATTTCAATGGACCACCAGGTATAATCAATCAACTGTTAATCAGGTTATTATAAACGTTTTATTAAAAAAGTATGTTCACTTACTGAAGGTTAATTGCCTAACAGTTTCCCTAGTTCTGGACAAACCTGTATATTTCGTCTAATGAAATGGCAGACTTAAGGTACATTTTTAAAATCTATTAAGACAGTGTTGGGATAAAGAATATATTTATGTTTGAACCAGGAGGGATAATCATAATGATGGTTTCTGTCTCACAAGATAAAAATATGGAACAAATAAACAAAAATCATTAAAGAAAGAAAGAAAAGTCAAAATGGCTCGTTTATCTTATCAGCCTCGTGTATAAAACACATAAATCCAAAGGATTCATTAAGAGAAAATGGATTTCTTATCCATTACCTTTTTTATCTCTCTTTCTCTCTCTTTTACATTTATTGCTCTATGAATATGTATGTCAGACAGTCTGAGATACTCATTCCTAGTTATAAAAAATATCAAGAACAACCAAAATTAATCATCTAAAAAAAGAACAGAAAAGAAACAAGTGGACTTCCGGAACCCCCGGAAATGAAGGGCTATTGTACTTCTAATTGAATTAAATTGAGAAAAATTTCCTGGTTCCGTCTCAATATACGAGGGTGGTCTACAAAGTTTCCGATCTAACAAAGATACAAGATATTTTTCTGACTTTTTATGATCATTTTTGAACTTGCAAGTCTACAGACATCTCCCAGCGATGTTCTCATCTCAGTAAATCGTCCAAATGGTAAAAGCCTTTTTTCTCTGGAAAATAATTGTTCACAATACACTTTTTGTTTTTATTTCAATTACTCAAGGTTAAATTGACTTAGACGTGACAAATTTTAAATCAGCAAGACTTTATGCGTCTGCTCAAATTTATTTAAAGGTTAAACTTTCTTTAACAAATATTTAATGACAGCTCCAACCTCGATTTTTTTTTGTCCATTTTTCCAAAAACACTCAGATCAAATGACACAAACACGACTGTGACATAAAAGCTGTGCGTCCAAAATGGCTGAAACTTTCTTAAGTAAATTTCAACAGATGCTAGATAGATATGACTAGCTTTTATTGATGAATGCTGACATCTTCACGCTGTGGTAGAACACTTTTCAATCCACCCTCGTATGTATAACATACTTGTATATTTGAAAATATTCCGACATATGTTCGTATATAACTTTATGCACAAAAAAAAAAAAGATTTATTTTTTTTTGTAAAAATTCCATTTTTATTTTTGACATAAAATTTTATGAATTTGCAGGTTTTAGACTCATAAACAAGTCACTCAGATTATATCATGTAAATATGTTTTACATTTTAATGGATGGCCTTGATTTTTGGAAGGGAAAAAACTCCCTTATAATGCTTTAGTTGATCCAATCTAAGTATCTGCATACCTACATGATCTAATAGATTTAAAAAACATAAAAAGAATAATAATTATTGACTCTTGTTAAAGATAAACTTTACAAAAACCATTTGTATAATGATGTACTTTGAGTGTTTTTTCATGATTTAATCATTCTACAAGTCCGACATTTTGAATAATTTTATAATGATTATATTTATTCAAATTAGATTTTGACAAAAATCTTTGAACAAAAGATCACTGGTATAATTGTTTAGTAATTCATATTATACTTTGGGGAAGTGATTATTTATGTATTAAAAAGCAAGTTTTAACATTAAATTACTTAAATTAGAGATTCTCATTCCTCGGAAAAACAAAATAATTAAATTTAGAGATCCTGTTAGTAAATTCTGTGAAATTCAAGTATTTCTTTATAAACTTAAAGAAGAAATTATAAATTTTATGCAATATCACCGAAGAAGGTTATTAAGTATTCAACGGTATTAAATTTGAGATTATTTTATAAACTATTTGGGTAACGAATGTTATCAAGCTGTAACTATCTGCTTATATCATTTATATACAGTTATATCTGTAAAGTGTCATGATGTATCCTTAAATTAAATGAATGCACAAATAAAGGCCAAGAAAGAAAGAAAAATATCCCCTACAAGGCGCAGTTTGTTTGTTAGTGCATGGAAGTACTGTTTTTTTGGAATTTTGTAACCCGATCCGAAGCAAATAAAAAAATATTAAATATCAAGTAATGAACAACCTAATTTTTGTTGAAGCGGGATGTACAGACTGTTTCAGATAAATTGTCCTCTGAGAAAAACATTTATATTTTCATAATTATATTTATATTTTTTAAAGTTATTTAAAAAATTTACTATAACGATGTAGACAAAACACTTTTATTAAATGTTTCAATCGTTTTAGACAAGGGATTTTCCCTCACGATCCCTGAAAGTCGAGCTTGCTTAAAGTACTTCCGTGGTATCAAGATTCCTGGCTGCATAGCTGATAGATCGTTTTTTCCAACTTTCCTTTATGATAGTAATCGCATGGTATATTAGCCAGCAGCCACAGTATTCATCCATGGACCAAATAACGTTCCATGGACATCCATGTAAGGATCTTGGTTTATTATGAGGCCGACACTAAATAAATACGGATTCATAAAAAGGCATTCACACCTGATGACACCTAAAGTCATTATAGCACCCGGATTTTTGCTTTTGAAGACAGCAGGGACATTGTGCAGATCCATTTATCATTTTTGCTGTTCAATGATAGATCTATAGTGAAGAGTTTTTCATCAAAATTAAACAAAGGTTGATTTTAGAAAGAAAAAAGTATGTTCCCATGGATCACTATTATATTTTTAATGTTTCTTTAATTGGTTAGATGGAGTTGCATGGATTAAGGATAAGTAAACATTATAGTATTACATTTTAACTGAGGAATCTTGTGTGAAGTCAAAATACATGAAGTATATTTATTTCTCTAGGATTCACCTGAGCGCGAACGTCACACATTAAGTTCAAGGAAATAACTTCTCTCAAGCGCGTAGTCTATGAGCTACAGCGATTCCATCCTGGATCACTATTCCAGCCTTCATTGGAGTTGTCAGGAAATAACAAAACTTCAGGGGATAAGAGATTAGGCAACATCGACAGAAACGCCTGCGTTGCATACCTGACGATATTTTGCTAACTTACACATTGGAGAACTTGTTACCAAGCATTTAAGACCAGTCAAGAATCGTAGGGTGGGTTTCCTATCTTTCCGAGTAATATATTTCTTCCTGGCAACATTGGCAGA
Source organism: Lepeophtheirus salmonis (assembly GCF_016086655.4). Lineage (NCBI taxonomy): Eukaryota > Metazoa > Arthropoda > Copepoda > Siphonostomatoida > Caligidae > Lepeophtheirus > Lepeophtheirus salmonis. The sequence goes on along the minus strand of NC_052144.2, from coordinate 37,412,988 downwards.
TTGTTTAAATCTGTTTATAATACGATGGACAGCTCGTTTGTGGAAATTTGTGAGCCTCGCATTGTTCTTTGCTTCATCGGCTGCGCGGAAGGTAGTAATGACGTCATCTATTTTGCTCTGTTCCATATTTATCAATTGTTTACAAAAAGAAAAAAAAATAGATCAAATATCTAAAAATAAAGTGTGACTAGACCTATGCACATTGTTAGTTTTTGATTTGAATCATGATTAAGATTTTAAATGGTGATTTAAGATGAGGAAAATTTATCGGAAGTGCATCATAGTATAATTGTGAAACACACAATATATGTCAACTTGCACCTCACTAGAAGAACAATGTTTTTTGATACCCATTATTGCATGTGCATAGAATATTTAGCATGTCAAATCTTTATTGAAAATCAATTCATTTTCTATTTATTTACTCCAAAGCACAAAGAAACTCTTTCCAATGGACTAGAATTCATCGGTATTGAGGCATTTTCCATAATTTTTTGTGTATTTTTCTGCAAAATAGTTATCCTTGAACTAAGTTTTCCACTTTTACTATAGATATAAATATCAACCCAATGCAAAACTCTTCAAGAAAAATGATCTTTTTTATTCTTGACTTACAAACAAAAAAATGGTGAAATCTATTTATTATATTTTTAGTTCTCGTTAGTCCATGACGAGAAAAATGATACTTAAATATTAGTATCAAACGAAGACGAAGTCTACAAAAATAAATAGACTACCTGACCCAAAAAGCTTACTCAAAAGAAAAAAAACAAGACTCCAAAGTATTAATCATCATGCCTTAAAGGGGCTTTGAAAGACTTGCAAAGTATTTCCGATTTCAACGCGTGTTTTTTGAAGGGACTACTCATATACCTTTTTAAGGTGAACCCAACAATGTGTCATTATTCTATCATAACCAGGGAAAGGAAAGTTGTACATACTGCAATGAGTGTAATTTTCAAAAGAAAAGTATACGATGGTATTAAGCAAGATATACATGTTTAATTCATCATCCACAGTGCTATAAACTAAATAGAGAAACAAAGTTCAGAAGATCAATATTTGTTCAAATATAGTTGGCTACTGGGTGCTCCACTGAACTATGAACACCTTCTAATTCAACAATTAATGAAGGTTGAGTGACTGAAATTGATTCATATTTCAATATAATAAAGCATAAGCAATTGAATGTGATTGAAGAAATTCTGTTTGCAAATTCCAAGCACTTGTTCATCTCCAGGATCACCATCTACGATGACAGCCAGTCCGAAACGTTGGAGAGGAAAAAACCTCTTTTAATAAGGGTAAAATGGACCCAGAGGAATGAAAGAAAATAGTCCAGGCCAATCCCCTCAAGTCCATGAGGGTCATGCAAGAGATCTTGGGTTTCACACTAAACTGTCCAGAGAGCTATCACAAATTGTGCAAAAAGAGCCTTGTGAGAGTGGAGAGGTCAATTTTGACACCAGCAATAAAATAAACCCATGTCGTCCTTATAGTACTCTTTTTTGACATTTTTGACCGCCCTTATGCAAACCTATCTTTAAAGTTACCATTTTCAATTATATTCTCTCAGGCATAGCTTTGAAGTTGACCACATCTTAGACATATTTCCTATCCTTAATTATAGAGCTGTATAGGAATCCATAATTTCAATACCTCCGTAACCATTTTATTCATATTATTATTCAGTATCACGTATATCCGTACCTTAGTATGATACTAAATTATTTATAACGAATCAAAGATATTTAGTAATAAATATTCAAAATAGCCTAAAATAACAATTATTACAATTTAAAATAATAATTATATTTATTGTAGTTTTCCCAAAAAATAAAGTTATAAATTGATAATAATAATTAAAAAAATATTTATCATATATAACTTTAAATAGATATACGATAGACTCGTACATCCTTTTTTTTTTAAATTAAACTGTAAAAAATAGCGTGTACTCGTACAAATCGCTTCGATGGTACATTTTTCTTATGTGAACAGAGGAGATATCATTGTTTATATGTTCTCGTCAATGTCCTTCCTTCAAGGCCCATTTATGGATCAATAATGGGAAATATATTAATCAACATTGCAAAACTGAGCCACAAAGTTATTAATCTACAAAAAATATATACGGTATGGACTAGATTTGGACCATTTTTTTCAGTCGGTTACATATTCATATGTTAGTACCATTTTTTTGTTCTGTACCGATACGGAGGCCCACTTTTCATACAAACATGCCCAGCTCTACTTAATAATAAGTAAAACACAACTTTCCAATCGGATTATATAAATATTAGCAAATTTTGAGTCATTTTTTTCAAGGTTTTAAAGCCATTACATGTCCTTCATAATTAACTTCCATAGTTATTTATACATATTATAAGGATTATGATTTGTCTAGTTCAATTATTTCAAATGACTTGAGAGATCCTATCAAATGATACATTTTTTATTTATTTTCTAAGTCTTTTTTTACATATATACCTTTATAAAAACAAAATATTGCGAGTTTAAAAAATAAAAAAAGAGAAGAATACAACACAATATTCCTTCTTGATCCACTAAGATACACTCAAAGGTGCTTTAAACCCATAATTGAGAGCCTATTCTTTACATAGTTATCTAGTATATCTTATCTCGTTTCATTATTTTGGATTTTTCAAAAGTTAAATTCAAACGAAAGGTTTTGTGAGTACAAAATAGTGATTGGTATAAATTTTATTTTATACGTGAGCCCTCAGCCCTAATAATTGCCACAATACGAGGCCTGAATCCCTTGTAGACCTTGACTATATACTAAGAATTCAATTTAATCAACTCCTTCTTGATGGAAGTCTTTAGAGACGGGTCACTCCTGTGAGGGGTAGCAAACACCCTCTACTCTATATAGAGCAGTCCAATTGGTTCGTATCTGGAGATGAGGGAAGCCTCATGTTGAGGTCCCCAAAAACCGGAAAGTTTTCTGTCAGGAATGATTGTGTTAAAGTGGTTCTGTGACACGGAGCTTTTTTATGAGTTAAATCAAAGTTGTCCTTGAACATTTTTCTGGGCCAAGGTAGTAATTTCTTATCCGTAAGGTCGATGTAAGCATCTGCATTTAGCCAATCCTGACTCTGACAAAAATGAGAGGGCTGACTTCGCCTGTCCTGGTTACTGGATTTTTTGTTCTGAAGTCATATCTCACTCAAGCTGAGACATTGTCTGTATGTTCAGTTGTGATTTAGCGGCTGCTCTGCTTATTCACTTTGGCATCAATGGTTAATATTTTTTCATCTGAAAAGAGCAAAACTTTGCTCAAATTTTGTTGCCCTTAAGAAAATTGAGAATCTTTCTTGCTCTTTCCAACCGTGTCAGCTTGCTCTGTTCAGAGATATAATGCTTTCGTGATTTTGCACCAATGTCCAAAAATTCAATTGTTAGGGGGCGCTGCAGTAGACTGGGGATCTTAGGCCTGAATGGGGATCCGAAAACAGTATTGGGGAACTCTTTTATTTCTTATGAACAAAAGTGATTCTGATATCGAATGGCTACATCCTCACTCTCCACTAATAAATCATAAGTGGGAAATAAATACTGCACTTACTGTGTGCCTTCACAATTGAAAATTCAAAACACATATTCTTCCTATGTTCGTCCGTGTGGCAATTAATTAATAGAGTGGAGGAGATAATACAGAAAAAATAGAACTGCAGAATTATATAGAAGCATTGAAAGCAACAATACAGTGAGTCTTGTACACGGTAAGGACTAAGAAAAAAGCAATACCTCAAGGGATGGAGAATATGGTAAAGAGATTAATGTCAATGATGAAGGCTTTTATGAGAATGGGATACTCGTTAAATGTTTATGAAGAAATAGAGTTTTGAAATTTGTGTATAGAACTTTTATTTTATTTCGTTACAGGTGTTTTTTTTTTTTTTAAATAGTGATCCTATGTACATAATTATTTGTTAAAGTATTCTTTTGTAATGTGTATTTTACGTGAATAAATTTAAGTAAAAATCAAGTAACTATATTCTACTTTTGTTAGTAAATATTTTGATTAATCCTTTGGAGGTACTATAAATGAAAGCTTAAGGCCAAGTTCCAACAACTTGACTTAAATTTCAGCTTGAATTAGCTTTACTCATGTTGGTCACACCGAGTCTTCAAGTTGGGAAAAATATCACTCTATAAGTAAAAAAATAAAATGATGGAGTCTATATGAAAATTGCAGTTTTTCAATTGTTATTTGAAGCCTCAATTATTCAGCCTTATATTTACAAAGATGTATTTGCTTCTAGAATGTTTAGTAAAGATGCAAAATTGAATTGAATTTCTTTTGAAGCAGAAATTTATTGATTTTATACTGATTAAATTTTTAAAAAAGGCAAAACTTATATCTTAATATAAATTTTTAAACAATTGAATTTTAGATATTGTCACTTTTTATAGGATTATATTTTTTTTTCATCTCAAAACATAGCTCTAACCTAAAAAATGGTAAAAATATTCGAAGTAAAAAATTCTCAAAAGCAGAATCAATACGAAAAAACTAATAACAGATTAGTAATTTATTACTTAAGTGCTACTTGTATTAAATATGGAATTTAACAATGATTTTTTAAATATTTAATTTGTGTTATTTAGTCAACCAATTATTCACTATTTCCTGAATAAAACTGAAAACCAATCAATATTGAAGCTGAACGATACCTTTTAAAACCAAATATTTATTTGAAAATAAAATCCTAATTATTAATACTTCAAAAAAGTTTGATTGATGTGAAAAGAATTAAAACCAAAGATGTTATTCCTTTTCAACAAAAACCATTAAAATATAGTTATCTTTAAATCGTTAAAATGCATTTTCTCATAATTAAATGATCGTATATCAAATACTAAAATGGGCTCTCGATATATATATATCGGGATTGAGGTATGTATCTCAATTTGTTCCAAACTTATGGTTGATTTTGTATTTTTTACTCATTGTGTTACCATGACCTTATCCTTTGATCTTGACCTTCAAAAATTTAATGGCCTTTAACCATGATTATGTAAAATCTTTGTAACTAGTTTAATTAAAATTAAACAAATAAAACTAACTAACTAACGCACAAACAGAGGCAAACCCATAACTTCCGTTCAACTTTGTTGGCAAAGATAATACGCACATATTTAAAATCAACCTTAACTTTTGAAGAGTGAAAATTAACTGTTATATCCGTTAATGATATTCTATAAATAGAGTAAAAATACTAAAAATTTCAAATCAAAAATTATCGAAAAGCAGTTTTTTTGTGGTTGTCTTATGTAATTAATCCTTCAGTGTCATTTTAAGCACTGTATGTTTTACTAAATTATCCTATGAAGATACTTAATAATTGGAAGCAAAGAAGGGTCATATTTGCAAACTCTCCCAATCTGAGCGTTCATTTTCATTCCCTTTGTCTTTATTGGGGTTTTTTTAGAGGGGAAACGAGTACATTCCTTGATAAGTATCTGTTTTATTTTATAGCCTCTCTGTGACTTTTTTTTATTTTTACTATTTTTATTTTAGTAGAAACTGTGAGGATTTGTTGGGGTTAATTTATAGGTCATCTTCACTTCACCCACATGGAATATAATTCCGTGCATATTTAAACAATTAACCAAATTTATAGGAATATATATGACTCCCATGAGCTTAATTAAATTACTCAAATCAGTTTGATTTTTGTCTATAACAAGGAAATTTTCAAGTTATCAAATGGGGTTATTATAGGATGAGTATCTCATTAATGCCTAAAATAAATATGTAAGTACTATAAAACCATGGTTTACACTAACAAGGAACGGAACAACAAAATAAATATATACATTAGTTGTCATACCAACCAGGAAATACTATACTACATAATATAATAAAGTATTCCCTTACAAACATAGATATGCACACTAAATAAATTAAAGAATTTTTTTTTATAAATTTTGATTTTTTGAAAATTTATCAAGAAAAACTAAATCCATAATAAGGTCAATAATCATTTCTAATAAATAAACAAATATAAGTGTTATTAAAAAATTAGGAAAATATCATTAATAAAGAAGATGTTATTAAATAAATAATATCTTGAATATATTGATAATATCTAAACATGCTTTATCGAAGTTTTTCCGCTAATTCTTACTTTGCTAAAAATGATTCCTCTTTTCTGTAACAACATTTATTATGCCTCCAGAAAACATTTTTTATCAGTGTTGTTTGCATTCTTACTCAAATTATGACCAAATTTGTATTCGTCTTTGATATTATATTTATTAAGTATTTCGTTTGCATTGGCTGAGTTGTGAAAGAAAAGGATTGTTTTCCGAATGTAAAGGGTTTTTCATTAGAGATGCTTCAATTTTTTGCCATTAGAAAAAAACGACGCCATATTTATTTTCTACCTTTGACATTTAGAAACTTCATTAGTGTATATTTCATCATGGAGCGATATATACTTGATCAGTGATTGCAAATTATTCAAATTTATTATTAAAATAACTGTTCAATCCTGATGCTGATTTTCATATACAATCATCTTTAGTGATGAGGCTTATTTTTGGCTGTCCCCCACAGAAATACTCTTGAGCTGAAGGCCTCCATTGGGCGGGAGGCGACGATTCCATGATTGATGATTATTTTATCAGAGTGTGCAATGCCTTCCAACCTGGTATAGAGGCTGCAATTGAGGCTAGAGGTGGACATTTTGAATTGAATAGAAGAGCTAATTATAATCACGTTTGAGCTCAGGATGATTATGTTAATGTTGTCCGCTTTGATGCATTTTTGCTAATGGACACTGTACATATTTTGAAAAAAATGCTTTAAAATCTATCTAGCAAAACATTTCGTTACAAAAATAAAATAAATTATAACTCGTGAGATGAGGATTCTATTCTTTGACAGAAGAGTCTTTTTTTGCTTTGTATTCCCTCGTCTTGTTCCTAATTATTAGTCTGATTATTTTAAAGATGGTTAAATATCTGAAGACTTCCCTCCAGGAGTCATTTTTGACTTTACCCCTATTAAAAAAAACAATAACGCAGACTCACTTTTTCTTTTATATGCTTCATATTTTTTCTACAAAGGTAAATGCAAACCAAGTCATGCTTTATCCTATCCTCCTTTTCTTCCTTAAATATAGAGTGAACAAGCGCATATGTATGTACAATACATATAGGAACATTTGATTTTTGCCCCTTCCTCTCTCCGCTTTTTTGTTTCTTTTTCTCCTAATTAGTTTTAATTAACCTCAAAAAAATAATTATGATTTTTTGTTTCATATTTTTTGTTGTTGCTATTATTTTAATAATAATGGTGGATATTACTTATTAATTAGTTACTATGTATTTAGAGAGTGGCAAAACAAAAATAAAAGTAAACGATTAAATTTTCAAAATAACAAATACAGGAACCTCTCTTAATTAGATGCATAACTTTACAATATGCTATAAACTTTTTATGTTATCTTTCTAATACAAAGTGTCAGACGTGGGGGCTTGGACTTGACATATAATTGTATTTCCTACAATTTTGTATCAATCATTTCAATTTTTCAAAGACACTTATACATATAAAATGCTTTTCCATTCTAAATCGTTAATACTTTTTGATGAATGATTATAATATATTTGGTTGGAGAAAAAAGTAATTGAGTATTTTTCGCTTTCTGATAAAAAGTGTGACAATCATCCGATTAAATTCAAATATGCCTCTTTCTGTTCGATAACTTATTGCCCACTAGAATCCAATCTCATAATATCCTTCTCGTAGAAGCCCTTGTTCAAATTTGCAAAAAAAACCTGGACAACCAATTTCAACGGACTTCTATTAAAGCCAAATTTGTACCCTCAATCACATTGCCCATAGACGCGATTAGGTAGTAGTCACTTGGAGCCAGATCCAGAATATTTGGGTGGATGTATAATAACTTCCTATCTGAGCTCCTGGAGTTTTTGTTGCGTCATCAAAGAAGATTTGTGCGCCCTGCTATTGTCTTAATAAAACACGATTTCACTCCTATTCACCAATACTTTTTATAGGCAGTCTTCTGGTTCAAAAAGGTTTTATGATTAATGTTCAGCTCCTGAGAGATGCTACGACTTCTAACATGACGGTCTATCTCGATATTTTCTATGATTACATCGACATTTTCGACGACAGGCCTGCCAGTGCGTGGTGCATCATTTACCTCCACTACATCATAACAAAGCCGCTGGAACCACTGTTGTGCAAAATGAACCGAATGAGTATTGTCTCCAAATACATCGCAAATTTTCTGAATCGCTTTCAACGCTTTTTCCCATTCAAGTAGTAAAAATGTAAACTATGGCAAATTTCTTCCATTCAGACTTACAACCTCGACGCACGATAATTTACTACTGAACCGGCCAAGTCCAATACTACACTTTATTATTATAACTATGGATGGGACTTTTGCAGAAAAACCACAGTTTAGCTATTATAAAAAGAGAAAAGGTTGTGGGATGTACTCTTTTCTTTAATAATCATTGTGAGGTTAGCATCTTCAAAAAAATATTTTTGCTTATCTTTTGTTTAAATGATTTAATAAATAGTATATAATAAAATAACTATATTGGTATAATTATAATATTTTCCCTGCACTGTAGAATATTCTCCTACTTATAGTAGTAATTTATTTTCTCCCCCAAAACGATAAACAAGCAGCTGATTTTAACAAGGGTATTAATTCAGTAATACAAGAGGTCCACTCCTGTTTTCTCATCTCACTCTCCAAAAATTATATTTATAGTTATAACCGATGTACACAGAACTCAAGAATATTTTGTACGCTATGAGCACTCTATAAAAATCATGGATTTGAAATGACCTCGTATTAAATCTGAGGACTCTAACTGGACTCCATGAAAGTATTCAAGGCCTTGGACTTGAGAACAAGGGCATGAGACTCGACTTGTAATTGACTACCCAATCCCCTCTGCAAATTAGCTCTCTTTTATGTATATATTAGGGTGTCTCTCCGAGATCTGGGGATCCTGTTACCCAAGATTTTTTGTTACATATATAAGTATCAGGTGACCCTTTGAAATCTGAAGACTTACTAATTCAATACTAAAGTAAGGTTAACTGCTTTAAATTAATTAATATTTCGAATATTAAAGCATCAACAAGAGGCTACAAAACGAAACAAACTTGAGCTCTCCAGCTTACGTACAATTCGAGAGAAAATTGCACTTGAACGTGATCACCTAATTTTCATTCGCACACTTCAAGCAGTTGGACGTCTCTAGAACCATCGTCTATGTCGTCAGCAAGTACGAAGCGTTAGACAAGAAAAATGGCTCTGTCAAAAAGGCCGAATTGCATACGGAGGATTTAAGGAAAACAGCCCAGGCTAATCCCTCAAGTCCATGAGGGCCCAAGCAAGAGATTTCGGGATTTGACAAAAGACTTTCCAGAGAGTTATCAAAAAGTGGTGGAAAGAGCCTTGTGAGCACAAAGAGGCCACTTATGACACCATCAATAAACGAAACTTATCAACTCCGTTGCCAAAATCTTTTAAACTCTTTTTCGACACTTTTGGTCCCCTACATGATGGCCTACTGTATACATCATGCAAACACTGAGGCCATCAAATCCACTGTCAGTCAGCACTGAGACGCCATGACAGAGTACTACATCCTCAGCGGATGCCAGGCCTTCTGCCGTCACCTGGAAGCCATGATTGCCGCTAATGGTGGCTACATGAATTATTAAGTGAGTTTAGGCACACGTAATTTAATAGTATTAATTTTGTTCAAATTATATATTATTGAATTTTAAAATTTTATTAAATAAGGTAGTATTAATTTATATAGAGTGGGGACTTGAAACTTGCAGTAGTAAGTAGTCTCTATAGCCTTTTCAACACTGGCACAGAGAACATGGGACACACCTTGGCTTTTTTGTTGAATCTCAAATATTTTAACACTTAAAGACATAGGATATAAACAAAACTTGTTTATTTTGGTTTCAGCTGTTGTTTGGTTGTCTGACGAAGCCATATCATTAAAAATAATGGGATTCAATTGTAGGTAAATGCTTCACCAAGTTTTGGTTCCCAAATCTGTTGTTGATTACATTATTCAACACAATCACTTTTTTTTAACAAGATAGCATATATAAAACTTAGTAGAGTTTGAATCACTAGTTCTAAATATGACCTTAATTTTGTTTATCAGACTCATGGACTTCAAAAAGTAAAAAAAACCCACAAAACTATTATAATTTTTGTCTATTTTTAAGATTCAAAGCTATATGTTAATGACCAGAACACATTATGGTAATATATTTTAAAGCCTAAAGTTAAAAATTCCAAAACTATTTTTAAAATGTCTTGGTTATGTTTATAACTCGAGTTATCATTGTTTAAAGTTGAAAACATGTGCTTTTTATTCAGAGGCTCATAGCTTCAATAGCAAAAAATAACAAAAACTTGATTTCCCTTTTCTGAGGGACATATTTGGAATGAAGGGATCAAACTCTACTGAGTACATCATATATTTATCTTGTACCATTTTTGCCGCTAACCATTAAATTGACTGGTGTAAGGCGTTAAATAGACGTACAAATTGTCAATTGTGGAATTACTAGTACAAAATTGCGACTTATAAAAAATATTTACAGACATAAGAAAGAATTTGGGGAATTTCTTTTATGTACAATATACCTACAAACTTATAAAAATGTTATAACTCTAAGTAATATTTAGGTAATTGTATAGGTCAAACAAACGACAAAGCATATTTGATATCTAAGTAATATAAATGTTAAGTCATAAAGAATGTAATAAAATCTAAAAGATGGATCGAACTGGATTTAAAAGATAAAGAAAAAAAAATGTCTATCGATATATTTAGTTGATAAGAGTTCTTTCTTTTTTTAATGTGTGCAATTAGAGGTTTCTACCGCCTTTATCTTTATATTTTCGCAAAATTGCATTGATGTAAGTAATGAAAACATTATGTATTTTAAGACCATATTGAAAGAACCCTTACAAATTTGATCTCCTTCATCTATCTGGTCTTTTATTTCACAGCAGGAATGAAGCAACTAACATTGTTCCTCCACACATTTCCTCTTTTAAGAACATACCTATTTTGAAAGTACATGCACTATGAGGTATTGGAGTAGGTAAACATGAGAAGGATCAAATTCTATTCAAGATTCAAAATTTATAGCCCCCTCCGGGGCTCACCATAGCTTTTGATATATACAGAGTTATAATGTTAATTGAAAACATTATTTATATTTTATTATAATACATATTATATTATTATAATATTGTTTCAGCAGGATCGTTAGGGAGATATTTAACAGGTAGAACTCGCTATGTGAACATGTATACATATGAGGGTTGTCTGAAAAGTGTTTAGAGTTACAAGGAAACTATGGTGAAATTCTGAAAAAAGGTATATTATTATATTTGTTAGGTAAGAATCTTTACACACCACCCTTGTACATATACAGAGCACTGAAATTCCAGATTGGTTGTTGAAAGTTCATATTAGAAGCATACCTCAATTGCTGTTGTTGGTAATATGTTTTCATATATCCAGTCCCGACATCGCCAGGGACCCAAATAATTTTTCAAGTAATCGTATTTATTGACCTTATTAATGATGAGTCTTATATCCTTATTCTAATCCTATTACAAATATGGGAATATGACACCGATATTACAATGGAAAATCATCAATTCATATGTTTAATTGTCAGCTGTCGATTTGCATACCCCTCTTTAGTGTACTGAATGTTGAATGGTTGAACTCGAATGGTCTCTGGTGAAGCTGTCAACAGTTTTTTACAGTAAATACAAGAAAAGGTCCACAGATGGAAATAATTAGCTAACTACCAATATAATTTTGAGCGTTTTTATTTGTCGTTTTGACGGAAAGGTTGGAGGGTGCAATGAAGAATGTCATATGGAATGATAGTAGGAATAGAGACATGTTTTCTTTAATTTGTTTGTAAGTGAAGCTACAGATAGTGGCACCGTCCCACAGTCAAATAATACAACTCCCTAACTGATAATAACTGTTTAAAAAAATTAGTGAATATTACTTATAGGTAGAGAGGGCTCTTTGGAAATTATTCTGAGCATGTGCCATTTTTTTTAACAACTATCTACAAACTGTCACAACACCTTGTGGAGAATATGTATTCTTTAGTCTGCTCATGCCCTAAGTAACAACATTGACAGCTTCTCAAAAAAACTGAAACACATTTTATCTAATAGCTTTAAAAAATGAAAAAAAAGTTAAACATCTGTGTATGCAAGAACATGGATTATACGGAGTGGCTCATTAAAATCTGAACAATTTGAATTTTAAACTTAAACAATATATAATTTAATATTTAACAATAGAATTTCAACAAAAATAATAGAATCTGTAGATGGTTATCTGAGCCCTCTTAATCATTCATTTACCTGTTTTAAGGCGGTGGTGGAAGGCCTGGCACTCGTTGCAGATGTAGTCCTTTGTCATGGCGTTGAAGGGCGTTGGTGTTTGAATGACGGACACTTCAGGCCTTCCCCTCCATATGCACCCAAAAGGTATAGTCGAGGGTGGGGGGGGGCAAAAGTATAATATGGCCTCTCCAGCCTTACAAGGCTCTTTCTATCCCCTTTTTAGATTGGTCTCGAGACATTAAGGTATAAAACCTTGAGATATTTTGCATGGACCATCACGGATTTGGGGGGAAGGGATTGTTCTCAGCTGCTTTCTTTAACTCATCCGAGTTCAGTTTGACCTTTTTGACATATCCCTTCTTCCTCTCCGACATTTTGGACTTGCTGACGACATATACGGTGGTCCTGGAGACGCTCAACTGCTTGGAGTGGGCAATGGAAATTTGTCAATCACGTTCAATTATCAACTTATATGTATGCTAGAGAGCTCAGGTTTTTCTTCTTCTTGTAACTAATAGATTAGGTTTTAATATATCGAAATATGAATTAATTTCAATTACTCAACCATTTATTAATTATTAAATTAGTAAAGGTTTAGATTTCAACGGACCACCCAGTATACCACTTTACTTTTTAGCTTTCCCCCAATCCGTATTCTGAAGGATGATTGATTGAATTCGAATTAACTCTAGATAATTATGCTGACAACCATTCCAAACAACTACTATCAATAATAACTCCATATGTGAAAAGAATGGAATATTTACTAATTGATTTTAAACAATTTTTTTAATCTTTTTAAAAGCAAGGCTGTAAGATGCAATAAAGGTGATACAATAATACACTTATAATGTTATTTTTTATATAAAAAATAAATATTTTGACAAATTTGTATTTACATTTCCGTAGTTCCAGGGTAAATGTCAACTTCCAATGCCAAAAAAAGGTATATTGACGTATGCAATTTGCATATACTTCAAGTATATTGCTATATTATTCCCAATTACATGATTTGATTGAGGAATTAAGTAGATAGTGATTAATGTGTATGAAGTATGGAACGATAAATTATAGTTTCACCTTTTATATGGAGAGAAGGAAAAACAATTCTATGGGATGTTTTGAACTGTAAAGTCATTCCTATTCATCATAAATGGAGCGGGGGAAGTAAATACATGGTGAGGTTTGAAAGGGGGGAGGGGGAGGAATGATAACCCTTCTGGGAAGATTTTTTCAAAGAGGATGTTTTCTTAGTGATTTATTATTTTAGAAAATATTATACACTTTTGTAGGATTTCTTGAAAATATACATACATACAAAAATGATCCTTTTACGTAGAGAGAGAGAGAAAAAAATAATGAGATTTAATACTAAAAAGCAGTAGGAATCCTTTTCCTGGTTAGCTGTGTCTTCTTCTTTCTGTATGTATATACACACATTGTACATATTCTAAGTCATATATTAGGCTCACATAACCACTTGTTGAGAGAGAAACGATTCTTTGGTATTTTATTATTTTAATATATACCCAATAAATCCAATTTTTACTTAGATAAAAAACACTTTATAAATAGTTAATCGACATCCATTACTTTTTAAGCCATATGCAAGCACCAAAAGGCTTTTACAAAATACCTTCAATGACTTAAAAGATAGGTATATTTAGAAAAATGTGTCCCTTCCTAAAATAGAGATGAATAATTTCGACGCACTGACATAAATCTTACAAACGAGTCCGCATTGGATTCAAAAAACGTCCCATGGCATAATCTTTGCTAAATAATAGTTACGCACCAGGTAGATAAATATCAAACTATCTCAACTATCTTTGAGTTATTAACCTCTAACGTGTTGCTAAGTGGGAGGAGCATTTTGTACATATTCAAAAAAGGACTGAAAATGAATTTGGTAACCCTGAAAATTTGAAGAATCTTAGCTGTCATGACGATCATTACATCAGGTATGACAAGGGTGAGGAAAAAAATACGTATGCCAGGACATTGGTCAAAATTACTCCGATGTGGATCCTCAGTTTTACTCTGAGCCGTACAAGGACTTATAATTATATCTCTGCAACAAATCATTTAGCATACTCTCCGTCTAATAAAAGCAGCATATACAAATATTCAATCAAGTTTGAATATAATTGAATCTATTTAGGAAAGGAAGTTTACTTCAAAGGAATTCAATAATAATGACAACTGCTAATCAAAAGGTAATTAGTTCAGTTTTTCAATATAACTGAATGTAGTAGAAAATAATTTCCAAAGTTAAATCAGTAGGAATTAAAAATACACAATATTTTTATCACAAATTCTAAAAATTGAAAATAAATAATTAATTTAGCCTTATTTAGCTAAGAATAATGAGAACTATGATCATGTAAGTTTTACAGAATTAAATCAAATAATAAGGATTTTTTTAACTTTATAATTTGTTATAATTATCTAATGAAAAATTTCAAATATGGTAAATATATATCAAATATTGTGTGAGATCAAACAACTTGTAGTAAAAAAAGTTAATGTCAAAAAATAAAAACACCTTCCCTTTCACATGATTTGATAGGAATTTAGTTCAACACGAATCATTTATAGTTTACAAAGAAATATGTTGCTCTAAAGGTCTTGGTTTGTTAGAAATAGGGGTTGGAACATATTATATTTAAGCAGAAAAATGAATCCAGGTTTATTCTTCAGATCGTAATATAAAAAAAAGGGGTACATGATGTAAATTTTAAAATGTTAAATTATAGAATTGTTATTTAATCTTAATCATAACAACTCTAAGTTTTTTTGTTTATTTTTTCAACTAGTCAGTTGGAATGAAATTTCCTATTATATTTATGTCCTTTATATCAGTAAATTAAAAAGTGAGAGAGTCAATTATGTGCCAATGTATTTTGTAGCTGATTTATGAGCCAACGGTTGACTCTAATTGAAAGTATGTATGAATGTATTTTTAATGTTTGTTCCTTGTAAAAAAAAAAAAAAAAACAGCTTCCAATTCATTTCCCCTCTACTAGAGAAAATGGAGTTTTTCCCTTCTCGAAAACCATTTTTCAACTCTATAATTAAAATTCTACTCCTCTCTTTTCATCTCTTCCAAACATTAATTAAAAAACTATTTTCGTAGACTTTCTTATAGTACAATAAGATAGTAAGACATAAGACCATAAAAGTCCAACATTTTTTCTTCTTATGGCCTCCTTGTTCTCTATTGTATCTTAAACTTGGAATCTTCTATGTTATGTACGAGTATATTTATGTACATAGAAGGTAGTTGGGTTTTTAAGAATCATTCCGGATCCTTTCTGAGTAAAGATATCCAAAGAAAAAATGATTGAAAATATAATATTTTTAATATCGTGATTAGAGTCTCTAATTTTATTTTCTTCTTCTTTTTACTCTCCCCATGATGGTAGAAACAAATTTTTCATTATAAGAGTTAGCTTTTATATACATACAATACACACATGTATAATAATTTCTGAGCCAACCCGTAACTTAATGGTTCAAACAAAGAGAAGAGTGATTAGTGCAGCTGGTTTGGGGGAAGAATTCTTGTACTCTTACTTACATATATTTTCTCATTCTTCTATTTTCCTATATACCTACTCACTTTGAATCAATCTGATTACCTCATATCATTTCATATCAAGGATGTGTGAACTAAACAAGTTGCGAAACTCAAGTTCCACCTATTCACTCCTGCAACCAGACTTCTATCAAAAAGGGGGATACTGCAAATTCTAGGGGAAGGGGAACCAGTACCTAACTCAGGGTTTCTTAGGGAATAAATAGACTGAGCATGTCGTTTCCTCCATTGAATTGCAAAGAAACAGAAAAAATGCCCAAACACAGTTGATTTAGACAACTCTTCCGAACTAATTATACGAGGTTCATCTGAAAAGTGTTTCAAGCTTAAAGTAAAGATGGCGGCACTAGTAAATAAAAACTAGTCACATCTATCTAGCATCTGTTAACAGTTATTCACTAAAGTTTCAGGCATTTTTGGGACGTGTAGTTGTTAAGAACCCGTTAATGTAATTTGACTGAGTTGATGTGAGGGGTTTTGTGAGAAATATTCTGAATTTTTATTTTTCAATATAATCTACTTCTAACTCGGCATGCTTCACCTAGCAAAGTTACAGACGGAATGGGTTATAGAGATGAGAACATCAGCTCAAGTTCTTAAGCTTTAGTTGGACTTGCCATTTTTGTAACTTAAATCAATGTGAATAAAAACCATCTCGGTTCATTTAAACAAATAAATTTTGTGTATTCTCCCATGACATTTTTTCTATTTAAACCATTTCCAGAACACTTTGGATATTTTTATAAGTTTACTAAATCCCCGATTTTTCTGTTAGGGAAAACTGTTGAAGATTGACCCATAATAAAAGTAAATTATAAATAAATAATTTTACAAAAATCTATTTTTTTAGTTGTTAAAAGAAGATCCAGAACATATTTTCCAAAAACAAACACAACAACAATACTTTAAGAAAAAAGTGCACGTATCTTAAAATTATATAGATTATGTTCATTTTATCTTTAAATAACAGAATTGGGAAAAGGAAAGAGGGGTTTCAATAAAATTAATTTTATAAATACCAATGTCACAGCTCTTTTAATCATTAGTGTAGCTGCCCTTAGCGGGGTTAATAGGGCCGGCGGAAGGTCTGGCACCCGCTGCAGATGTATTCCTCTGTCATGGTGTCCCAGCGCGGACTGACAGTGGGTTGTGGGCCTCAGTATTTGGATGATGGACACTGCAGCCCTTCTTGTCGACATGTACCTAAAATGTGTAGTCGATTTTGATTGCTTTCTGGACAGTCTGGTGTAAATCAACGATCTCTCTTGCATGGACCATCATGGACTTAAATGGTAAGGTCTGGACTGGTTTTTTTACCCTTCCAGATACAGTTTGGCCTTTTTGACAAAGCCTTTCTTCCTCTCCGACGTTTTGGTCTTGCTGACGACTGATAAGGTTGTCTAGGAGACGCTTAATTGCTTGGAGTTGGCGAATGAAAATTCATTGATCACTTTAAAGAGAGGCATTTGCTTTACTTGTTCTTAAGCTACAGACCTTAGGGTTATTTTATTTGGTAACTAATTATTTAAGCTTTAATATATCGAAATATAAAGTAACTTCAATCACCTAGCATTAATAAATTATTGAATTAGTAAGTTTTCAGATTTCCATGTACGACCTCGTGGTAGCAACATTCATGTTATGAGTACTAAAAAAACTTCTACGTTTTATATTGGTCATTTATAATTATGTTAAGATCTTTCTAGGGAGCTCCAATATTAATAATGAGCATTGTGGATCACAATTTGTTTATTTGTTAAACAAACACTCAAGAAAGAATGAATTGTTCTAGAGGGGATAATTAAAATCTTGCGGAATCTTTGTATCCTGTCCGGGTCGGAGAAACAGAAAAGATGACTAATACAACAACAGCAATAAAACCCAAAGGGATAATATTCATATAATTCAAAGTGAGTCCTAGGGGGTTGTATCCTCATAACTGATGGACGTGAGAAATTGGATCGTAAATCGATCCATTTATATGTATACGTTGTGTCTAGGTAGAAGAAGAGTTATTGCAATAAATCTGTCCAATAACAAAGACGTCACTTACTTGATATTGACGTTAAAAAAATACAAGATTGCATATTATGTTTTATAAAATATGCATTAGATTTTTGTTTTCTTTTATGACTTGATGATATTGAATATTTTATGGTGGTTGATTAGCTTTAAAACTCCCTCATAACCGCATATTTTATGGCTACTATTAAGTGGTTTTTTCTCTCTTAAACGATTGATCATAGTTGATTTTTTTTTTATAAAAATGGAGTTAAATATTTGAGTTGTGGGGTAAGGTATTTGTCGTTTATACATACATAATGAACTGATGTATCTTTAAAGGAATAATTATAATCTAGGCTATAAAATATATGACATTTATTTTTTTAAATAATTAAATTAATTTCCTTTGTCTCGTATTTAAATTCTCTTCAATAAACACCCAAGGAACGCGCAGAGAATGAAACATACATACATCAACGTCACAAGAGTCACACATTCCAATATCTGAATTTCTAAATGGATTTTTTTATGTACATATATTTTATATAGAGGAGACCAGGAACATTTTCACCCTCTTAAAAAAATTATATTGCTCAGGGCTTGTTTGACTTTAAAACGTTAAGTTACAAAACAACATACCTATACATGTCTACTATTGCTTGATTATATTAAAAAATTATACCAGTCACTAGTTTTTTTAAGCAAATTACATTTGCAAGCGACTCATGTAATGTTCTATCCGTCTCAGTCTTCCATACTACTTGTAGAAGTAACCAAATCATGCCTTCGTTATTTGTTGACCTGATACAACAACGAAAACAAATGGATTCATCATTGAATGTTAATAGTGTATTAAAATGAATGCTGTACGAATTTTTAAATATATCTATAGTTAGTTTTATGGCACAAGAGTGTGTTTTTCCGGGATTTCTCATAGTTTACACCTATAGGAAATTCCTGTGAAAAACAAAATTCTTGAATTTAAGTATTTTATCACCAGCATTAATACACGGAATTACCCAAAGTAATTAGGTATAGGGTTAAAAGACAAATTTTGTATTAATAGTGTATTTACTCTACTTTTTTAGTAAGAACACTCACACGTGAATGATCATTTATTATTTCAAAATGAAGTGTTCTATCCTCAAGATTGAGATAATAATAATCAGATTAAGAGAAAGCAAAATTAATATGATTTGATGACAGGTGAGTACTTTAATATTTAAAGCGCTCAATAACAAAAGCACGATACAAAATAGAAAGAAAAGTTAATTCATTTTTACGTTTCAACCATGAAATTCGCAAAAAAAGGAGCAAAAAACTGACTTGCGCTAATTTTTGCAAAAAAAAGTAGTTAATAGCATTTATTGAAACTGTAAATAAAAACCCATACCTACCACATTTATTTTTCCACCTGAAAACCCAATAAAATTATTGAAATAATGTCGTCCAAAAAATTACCTTTGTTAATTAGTTTATTTTTGTAAATATTGCCGAAATTATGTAATAAAATGTTTCTAAAATTGAAAATAATATTTTTTTTTACGATATGCTCAAAATGCATTTTTTTCTTGAATTTCTTCTTCAAAAATTCAAAATTGGCATTCGATAAAAAATATTGAAAAATTATTCCATTAATGATAGATATTTCACTTAAACATTAATTTTTATGTGTCAAATTTATATGCAAATTTTTATTCAGACAAATTTCTGTAAACTGTATTTATCAAAAAGTCCAATAGTACATCGGAAATCTACTTTTTTGTACCTGAAAAAAAAAAAAAAAAACTCCTATTTTCACTGATTTTTTTTTCCAATAACTTTTTTGCTTATGAATAAATTTAAATAATGTCCTTATTCGTATAGTTGTTTTTTAAGACACTTATCACTTTTTGATGTATAACTCAAACCCCCTATCTAGTCTCCTTGAGCTTTAAAAAACAACTCATGTGTTTTGAGTATAGAATGAGCCCTCCTTATATTCCCCCACCTAAAAAAAAGATCGACGCCCCCGTCTTATTCTGACCGTATTCAAAAGAGGCATCCTTGCAAAGTTTCAGCATCATATGCCCAACAGTGTGGGCCCCAAGAAAAGATTTATGCACACACACATATATTGAATAATATATATATGTATATGATTATTTGTAAATTCAAATTCAAAATTGTATTTGGGGTCCAAGAAAAATAAATGAAACCTTTGTTAATTTATTTATATATTCCCTCAAACTACATATTGTCACACCACCTTGCGGGGATCATATATATATTTTTGTCTGCTCATGCCCGTTGGTATAATTTATTAAATGCTTGTCATCCTTAAATTGTATTTCGTCACGGAAGTAATTTTTTTTATTAAATACCAAAACAGAATTTATATTTACGCATGGAAATAAGATTAAATATAATCTTTTGTTGTGAAGAACGTTTGTAGTTTTATATTGTTGCAAATATTTATAACATTACCTATGAATTTTATTGTTTTTTACGTGTATACGAGTTTTCATATGTAGGTTTACCTCTTTTCTACTCATTCTCTCTCTCTCTCTCTCTTTCCTCTAATGGAGTGGGGTAATTAAGTATTTGAAAATACTAAAATAAATTAAATACAGAAGTAATTGGAAAATTTTATCTGTTTATTATTATATCATCTTCTTAATTTCATTTCATTTTATTTATTTCTTGATAATAGTCATAACTAATGTATAATAACCAATAAAATACTTTTTTATTTACAGGAATATCATTTAAAATTACTCTTTCTCTGGGAGATTGTATGTACATTAGGACGGTTTGTTTTTCAACTTTTGTCGAATTTTGATTAGGAATGATTTGGAAAAGTAGTGAATTGGTAAGAAATTACCTATTCAAAATTTAATTTTCCTAAGATGACATCTTAAGTTAGCAGATCTAGAGTTTAAAGTCGGAAAAGAGACAAAAGTGATTTACTTCGTCAATAAAGATTTTGTACTGTAATTATCATTATTTGGCATTAATTAACTATGATAGACAGTATTCCAACCTATAATGAACATGAATAAAGTTTGCTTCTAGAGCTACCCTAAGGATCAAAAAGATACACTAACATTTTTTTTAAATGTTTCTTCCTTTCTGAGAATGTAAAAAAAAGGATGCGCACTATATGCGGATCATAAATTTTCCTAAATTTTTTAAATATATTTTTATTTTTCTCAAAATTGGAATCGAGGTGTGGATCTAATGAAATTTTGCATAGGTAAGTTTTATACAATATGACAACTTATCTGCACAACCCCTAATCAAAATTCCACAATATGGAATATCAAACTCCCCTATTAATTGTTAACCTTTTTTGGAGACATCTAGGAGGCCTAAAAAGACAAGTTATATAATAATAAAAACCCTTTTTCTATTATGATTAAAGAAAATGGTGACCTTCTACCATGTATTTGGATGTCAAAATAGGACCAACAAAAAAATGACTTGAAACTTTACTCTCTATCAAAAATATATATTTATTACTTTGAAAAAATGTTATTTTATATATACGTATTGTAGTATTTTGTCGGTCTTTATGTAGGACTAAAGGCTGCAGTTCCACAAAGTTCAGTCCTAAAACTTATAAAGTTTGTTTCACTCAACTTAATTTATTCTTATTTTAATCAGGCTCCCTTGGGCACCGCTTACTTTTCTCTTTGGGGTGTTTTATGTTATAAGTCCTAGATTTAAAATTTAAAATTATTACCGATAAAAATCTCTATTTTTCAAAAAAATATGATTAATATTAATATTTGTTTTTGTTTTTATTTTTTTATTCTATTTAGGAAGATACTCTAGGATTTCATTATTTTTTTATAAATTATTGTTCTAAACTCTACAAGGTCCATTGGGTTCTATTCTGAGTATATTCTTGAGTGAAAGGGTTAATATTATTATTACTAATATAAGTATAAGAGTTGTATTTTTTCCGTCAAATAGTCAAAATGGTGGAAAAGAAGCCAATCATTTCACAAAGAGCCCCAAAACCTCAATTTATGCGTGACAATATTTTGTATAATATCATTTCTTCATTTAGGGACAGATTGGACCAGCCCTAAGACCGAATAAATCAGGACTGACACAACACTATCTATTTCTATGATTGACAGTAAATCAACTAACTTAAAAAATCCTTCACAATTTTTATCAATTATTTTTTATAAATGCGTAATTTGACAAATTATATTTTATAAAAGTAACAAAACACAAAATTTGACAAATTACAATTTTTTAAGACAAGACAAAATGTATTTTTGAAATATTTTACGGGTGGAGACAAAATTTGAGAAATATATTTTTTTTTAAAAGACAACATTTTGAACACTAAAAACAAGGGGTATTGCAACTTTTCATCATTTGGGGGCTTGGGGTGGTTGCTTATCCCAAAAATTATCAACATTTATCATTATCAACACAATTATCAATTTCTTTTATAAATAGGTTTATTTTATATATATACTAGAAGAGGGTGCCAGTGTAGTAGGGTTGAAGAGAGTGGAATAGAAACAAAGAATGAAGGTAGAAGAAAAGAAACAGAGAGAGAGGGATGTAGAAAGATAGAGAGGGAAAAGAAAGAAGAGACAAAGAGATATATATAAAGAGAAAATGAAGAAGAGGTTGTATTTTGGTCAAAAAAAGGCTTTGAATGACTTCCAAGGCCCAAAAAATATCTTAGGAACATGTTGGTTATTTTATACGTCTACTTGCTAAATTTTAGACTGATCTGTTTGACCATTTTGGATAGCATATGTGATAACACTAAAAGTAGACTTAAAATATATATTAGATATAAGGGGGCTTCAGAAACTTTTAAGGGGGTTCATACCCCTCAACCCAAACGGAGCCGACAGCGCCACTGGATAAAATACTTGGCTAGGGTTACGATTCTGATAGATAAATTAACAGTATGTCAATTATCAACTTTACTAGAGAGAATGAAAATTTACTTTTAATTTAAAAGTAAAAAAAAAATGGCAAAACGTTTTCTTTTCGACAAATTTACCATCAAGTCACGGGGCTTGCTATAGCTGGTATATAAGTCACATATATAACCAATCTACAGATAGAGAGAGTAAATTATATGGTTATCCCAACCAACATAAAAGTCAAATTGCACTTAAATGACATTTATATATATCCAATATTGCATGTCTGTACAAATAGCTCCTTTAGGACCATTAAAATATAACTAATTATTGCACTTTTAGCTCCTTCCATATCTATAGATAGATATTAGCCAATTAATTCAACCAGAATTTATGACGGTTTGCATAGTTTGACAGTACTTTTTTTTTTTTTTTTTTGCAAAAATACAAAAAGGAACTTGTAGGCAAATATGAAATGAAATACATTCATATATCTATAATATGTATCTACATATTATTTATGAATTTCTTATTTATTTTGCAAACTTTTTTCTATAATTTTTTTTTTTTTTCAAAACTATATGGATTCCCTGTTGTTATGAAATCATTAATTACTTCTACATACAATAACTATAGGTTTTCCTCAGCAAAAACAAAACATGTAGGAGTTGTATCAACTCTTATAATTATGATAATTCATAAAATACACATCCTACTGCGAACCAACCATTAATTGAAACTCTGTCTCCTCCTTATAATTTGGTTCTACGAACAACTCCGCCTTCTTCCCCTCTTTGTTCCTGTTTCCCTCCTTCCTTTAAAGAACGAATAAATGGATATATGTGGTCATCAACACCATAACAAGCTAGAATACTTTTTCTCAAAATTGATTGTTCGTGTTGGATCGGTCTTAAAAGACTCCAGCCCTATCAGTCCGACCCTAATAAAATTTGTCAGTCCTAGGACCGGTCCTTATCGATTTTTATGGTAACTACAACAGATGAAATGACGTCGTTACTAACTATGTGGTGTCATCTTTTAACATAATATATTTCATATTTGAAGTATGAGGTGTGTGGCTAGAACTAGTTATTATACATGGTGGTCCAATGAAATCTGAATACTTACTAATTCAATAATTAACTAAATTAATTCATATTTTGATAAATGAAAACATAAACAATTAATTAGAAAACACTTTAGCTTACGTACAAATTTAGAAAATGACCCTTGAACGTGACTAAACGAATTTCCATTAGTGCACTCCGAGCAATTAGGCTTCTCCAGGACCACGTCTATGCTGCGAGCAAGTCCAAAACGTTGGAGAGGAAGAAGGGATGTATCAAAAAGTCCAAACTGGACTCGGATGAGTTCAAGAAAACAGCCCAGGCCAATCCTATCTAAAAGATATTGGGGATTTACACCATAATATCCACAGAGTTATAAAAAACATTACTATCCATTGAAAGGGTCTCCAATGAAGACGAAATTGGTTATATATTAATGATCCTATAAACATCTTTGTTTTATTGTGTTAGTTGAGTCAAGTCGTCTTCTTTAAATCTTTAAAAAATTGGATGGAAAGAGCCTAAGGAAGGTGGAGAGGCCACTTTTGACCCCCGCAATGAAAGACACCCATCTCCTCTGCTGCAAGGCTCTTTTGAACTCTTTTTTTGACACTTTTGGCCCCTCGACTACACCTTTTGTTGGTACATGCCATGGGGAAGGCCTATAGTGTCTGTCAACCAAACACCGAGGCCCTCGAAGCCACGGTCGGTCAGCACAGGTGTACTATGACAGAGGGCTACGACCGTAGTGGGTTTCAGGCCTTCTTCCACCGCCTGGAAGGCATCATTACCACTAAGGGGGACTACATAAATAATTAAGAGAGCTCAGACTCACGTCTATTTAAAGTATTAATTTTGTTGAAATTATATTGTTAATTAATGAGTTATATCTTATTGAAGTTTAAAACTCAAAGTGATCAGATTTTGATGGATCACTCGGTACGTTCTAGCAATCATTTAATATTTTCTTCTTTTTGATATTATTCAATCGAAGCTTTGAGCGAAGAATAGTTTTAAACATAGGTAGGACTGTAGGACTGAAGGACCAATGTATCGGTCCTTAGGATCATTGACTTGTTTAAACGGTTGGACTGATAAAAAAACTGATTAGGCAATCAGTTCTAGGACCAATCCAACACTACTGAGTGTGGATTACTTATGTACGTATATTTTTATTCTTTAAAAAAGTATCCTCCATTTTTATAATCAAATTAATATCATTATACATTTTTAGTGTGCCGCAAACTGCACTTAGAGTATCAAAAATGGACTATCACAACTAAAGAATGAGAAGTTGACAGATTTTATTAAAAAGGTCATAGCAGAATTTTTTCCACAAAACCTTACATCCTCCTCACATATATATTGAAAAATATATATAAAAAAAAAAATCAAAGAAATGCCAATATGCCAACGCCCTAGCATTAATATGACAATGATATAGCTGATTGTATGTTGAAAGTCCATATGGGAAGCATACCTATATTGCTGTTCATATGTGTTCATATATCTAGTAATGTAATCACTTGGTGTCATTTTCTTGATTTTTGTCGAAGATAGTTTTTATTGCTATTAAATAAGTGTCAAACGAAAGCTGCACAGGTTTAATGGTAAAAATTATTATTCAATTTTGATAAATTCGATACTTTGTGGAATATAAACTATTTATAGTACAACTGTCAGGATACAAAAATTACGACTTAATTATACAATTTGAAGAAGTTTCTATTAACTTCCTTTTATCCGTTTTTCCACCTAGTTTCTTGACATTGTAACACAGCAGACTCAATTTCCCCCTAAACATAATGAATAAAACCAAGCCAATCCCAATTAGGTAATACAGGCTCTACTGTTTAAAATGCAACACCTTTTGAAAATTAGAAAAATTGTTATATTTCAAAATATATCATCAAATTGGGAAAATTTAGGTCATAAATATAATCATGATACATACTAATACACTGTTTTCTCCACATTTTTTAGTTATGAGGCTCTTATTTTTTGGTTGACTTTGCTTGTTTTTTATTTACAGCTTTTGAGACAATTGTTTACGTTAAATTATTATGGTTAAACATCTAAATATAAGAAAATAAGACAAAGGTGCGCACATTAATATAGTGTTGCATTTTAGACGGAGGGACCACTAGATATCTAACTCTGCAATCAAATAACCATTTCAAATTAAGTTATAAGTAAGGCTATACAACCATAACATGGATAATAATTTAAGATAAAATACATCAGTACAGCTCAATTTGATTTCGGCCTTCTTCATAGGCGGTAAAGAGGACTAGAATAATTTGAGACACGACTAAAGAAAGACATATTGAACAATGACAGACTTTTTATTGGTAAGTATAAAATGGAATTTTTGCTATTAATTCCAAAATATTAAAAAAAAACAATCCGAGATTACATCTTGACCAGTATTTTTTAATTGTACTATTTTATTAAATCTCACTTATTACCCCCACAACTATTGATTTTGTATTTTGGTTGTATGCAATCATTTTGAAGGCAAAACAATATTTCTAAAAAAGTTTTTTTTTCGTTTTACTACAATTGTATTCAAACATCAATTTACATTGAAATGGTATAGAAGAAAAAAAATTACAGCTTGTCCTCGACATTAGTTAGAATACATAAAATTAATATTCAATCAAGCTATTAATGTGAGTTATTAATCAAAAAATACAGTAGTATAATTTAATAGGACGTACCCGTAATATATATTTTATTAAGTCTTTAAATAACTTCAGAATTTAATATAACTTGTCGATAGAAATATGTTCTTCCTTCAACTATAATGAACATATATGTATACTACGAATTACTCGCTAATCCTCTTCCTAGTTCCTTTTTTTTAAATTTGTATTCAGTATACGTTCTCCCTTTTTCCATTAGTACAAGAATTCGTTTTTTTGGTTTTTTCCCCGTGTATTTTCGAATCAACAGCCTATAGCTAAAAAACTTTTGAGACATGGGGAATCGTACTTGTTTTTTAAAACAAAGAATCAGTTTAATTACAAAAAAAACCAAAAAACTTTCCCTCCAGAGCCCAGAAATCTGGAATTATCAGAATGAAACATGGCCTTAGAATTCTGAACAACTTTTATTTTATACTAAAGTAATTATTTGTCTCCATTTTTGAATAAATATCATATCCGTTTTTATCAGCGGACATACAACTATAATATAATATTATTCTAGATTATCAACATCAATTAATCCACCTTTGAGCAGAAGTAAAGACTTATCAGTTTTAAATCAGATATGATCAGTCATTTTTAAATTGGACCAAAAAATTTGGGACTGGCATAATGCGATTTATAAGTAAGTTATAACAGTAAAATATCTAATAGTTCGAGACAGTTTACTTATGACGTCAGTCTCAACAAAAAGTATTATTAATTATTGACGAAATAACATATTATTATTGAAATTTGCATTGATGTTTAACCCCTGTATGTGAAAATCCAATTTTTATAGTTAATGAACTGGGTTAAAACGTTAGCCAAAATGTTTGCCGAATCTTAATACGTAATACATAGTTTTGATATTTACTCAAAGTTACACTACTATTTAAATTTGTAATATTTTCCAATCTATTTTATTCTA
The DNA here is from genome assembly GCF_016086655.4 of Lepeophtheirus salmonis. Taxonomy (NCBI): domain Eukaryota; kingdom Metazoa; phylum Arthropoda; class Copepoda; order Siphonostomatoida; family Caligidae; genus Lepeophtheirus; species Lepeophtheirus salmonis. Next base: position 37,385,372 of record NC_052144.2, on the reverse strand, counting down.
TTTTCACCTATAAATATCATTTAAAATGCTTCAAAAATATTAATTTTTTAAATCAATCATACAATAAGATATCCTTTGTGATTATTATAGTTGAGACATTGTAATATTATTTTTGATAAAAACTTCTATAAAATATAAATTGAACGAATTTTAGATGGCAATAATGCACTCATTATTTTGATAAAGTTGAGTTTGATAAATATAATATAAGCTTATATTACATTAGTAGCGATGTGTTTACTTTTAATTGAAACAAGGGACATAGAAAAAGAAAAGAAGGACTTAAAACCTAACAAACCAATGAAATTTACTAAATCTTTATTAAAAATGGTAAAATTTACGATAAATCTCAAAAAAATATGTTTACAACAGCAAAGAGTTGCATATTTTTTAAGAATGTTTCTGGAACATCCTAAAAGTTCCGGCTACATAACCGATTTTAAACAGATTTGAAGCAATTCTATCAAATTTGGGAGTACAGAAAATCAAAGTTCACTGACGAAGGGGGAGGGATATTAGTACGCTGAATCATTTTTTTTTTTTCTTTACAAATATGTTTGTTTCCTTTTATAATATCTAAACATATATCCTGAATGGATGAATATTGAACTTGAATAGTTTTATTAACTAATATCAAAGATAATCAAAACTTAACTGATAAATATTACTCCAACTAAAGTTGAGCTAATTTAATCTTTACAAAATTTATATTTTACTAAAAATTGCCAATTCCGCTCAAAATCTGTTTATATAAAATTTACCTATTTCATTTGTGAATAACTGTCATTCTACAGGCCTTCTGTCTAAAATGCAACACTTTTTAAATGGTGCTCCTTTGTTATATTTCGATCTATCCCCATAAATAATAACTTACTGTAAGCAATTATCGAAAGAAACTGTAAACTAAAATTATCGTTGTCAACTAAGAAAAAAATGAGTCATAACCAAAGAATTGAAATTCTGAAGCTATCCATCGTGAAAAATCACGATAAAATATATGAAATGTGATGGGCTGTAAATGCTCTACTTTGTGCAAGTCAAACGTGAGACGCACATCAAAAGTTTCCGAAGCTCCAGCTCAAAACTGAAGAGGCCAAAACAATTGGTTGAGGTAGGTAAAATCCCCATTGAAGGTAAAATAGGTCATGTGACCATCAATTGCCTTGATCATGAATTTAAGAGTATCCAGACCACCATGCGCCGCTTGATGAAGCAAGAATTAAACCTTAATTCTTACAAAAGAATTCATCATCAGGGTTTGAAGCCTTTGGGTTGAGTAAAGGTCAAAATCTCCTCAACTATGTAGTTTGAAAAGTAAGAATCTTTATCTCCTCACAGCCCGACTCTGTACCCTTGGACTTTGGTATTTTTGGGCCCTCAAGGGGAAGCTTTGGGATTGCAATATACAATAAAGAAGTAATGCTTGAGCCAACTTAGAGCACTAGATTGGAAATGGTCATTAAGGCAGAAGACGGCTATATTAATTGAAAATCTAAATAAGGTATCCATTGATGGAATTTATTAATTCAACTTTCAAAATTTGAGGATATTTTTTGAAATATGAGAATTTTTGTAATTTTGTATAAGTGTTACATTTTATGAAGAAGCCAGTATTATACAATTGTGGTGTGAATTTTGTGGCTGTAGCTTTTTTTATGCTTGGAAAAAAGTGACTGTTGCAGCAATCACCTCTTGTCTCACCTACATATCTACTTATTTCCAACGTTTGTCTAAGGTCCACAATGAGTGATAGAAGAACCATCAATAAAACTAACTGACAAATAAGCTTTTGGTTTATACCGACATATGTAGCCTTTTATAGAACACGTGTCATATGACACTTTAATATCATACATAGGTCTATAACTTTAAAAAAAAGAAAAGCATATGTAACCTGAAAATTTGAGGGTTATCTTTTTAATTTTTCTTTGTCTCTTGTTTTTTATCTCACAAACCCTTTTTTCGTCTACTAGAAGAAGTATTAATTAGAGGTCTGTTACCTATGTGTCTAAGTATAAACCCACTTATTTAAAACGATGGAGGCAGCTATGCTTGCAATAGTATAAGGACGACGATTGTAAAATTACATAAATTAGGGGCTTTAATGAGAATGCTTGAGGCAGGGTAGTAAATACTCTTTAACAAAAAAAAGCCTAACATTGTATAAAAATATGTTTTCAAGAGATATTGTATATATATATATAACCGCTTAAATGACACCATTTTCAAAGCTATATATAGAGTTGTAAAAAGTATGACCTATCAGTATGTTATAAAATGCAAATATTATGGAACGACGAAGCTCAATGTACAACATGCTATGGGAGAAATTATTTTCTTGAACTTTATGTGCGTAGGTTTGCGCCCGGTCGTTCCTAGAGAAGGGAATATACTGAATGTATATAGAGTCCGAAGAAGATTCCTAGGTCAGATGGAGTCAATGTAATACTTAACTTATACTTAATCAGTGCAACTTCATCTGACCAATTAAAGGAACATAAAAAATGAAAGTGATATCCTTGACAATTTGAATAATTCTTTGGATTCATTTGATCCTTGGAAACTCTCAAGATTTCGCTCTTTAGAGTGCCAAAGCTGTTATTGCCAATAAATTGCAAATTGTAGAACCAATTCTTAGCTCAGAAATCTTATGAGCAATCGTTTTGTCCTCTACAGCAAGAGATGATGCTTTTTCTTTGAAAATACATAGGATGGGCGATAATTCCTGGGATCATACTATTGACATTGTATATACAAACAATTAGAATCAGCTTGATACATCCCTGGTTAAAAATAATTGTTCTGATGTATGAACATTTTCATCAAGAGACATCAATGGATTGATACCTATGTTTTTAATTGTTTAGTTTGTGATTAACTTATTCATGTTAATATAACAAAAACTTCCTAACAATTTCATATTTATATCAATTGTATAAATATCAACATGGAAAAAAAAAACTGAAAAAGAATGTGGTAACTCTGACGATTTGAAAAATTCTTTGGATGAAATCAACTTAGCCGTCATTACGTTTTATTAGATTATCTCCCTTTACACACCTCCTGCTTTAAACTTAAAATATTTCATGCCATTGAAAGAAGTTATGAGAAAACTTCTAAAGTTGAAATGGTTTAGTTAGTAATTACGTCATTTCAGCAGCTATATTTAGCATAAAATACCGATAAAGATCGGTTAGACAAAAAAATTTCGGGCCGGACTAATAGAACTGCAATATATTCAGTTTTTTTAGAGCAATCCAATGCTAATTTACGTTAAATGCCTACAGAATATAAAATTATTTTCTCCAACGACTATTTTAAATTATGAACTCACAGGTATACAGTATAATGATAAGAAAGTATTCAACAACTGTGTGTGACATTGATACAAAATATAAAACATATATAATGAACAAGTATAGATTATTTTGCTTCAGTATCCATGTTGGGGTGGCTTAACACCCCCAGGGAAGGACTAGGGATAAGATTTGAAGGAGGATTAATTAAATGTCCTAATTATGTAAATATAGGTGCATATCTAACAGTAACATTATTTGATCAAGTTATTCGAAAAAAGCAAAATACTTCAAAGATATATTCCTAGAAACGTCTACTGTCGTTTCATGTCCAATTCACCTTGCAATCGTTTTAAGGCAACGGGGTTCCTTGAAAAGAGCGAAGGGATAATATTTTCCAAGTAATCATTGAAGAGGAGAAGGGAGAGAAAACCAATATTTGAACTGATTTTATTTTTTATTACACATAACTTATGTTTCAAGATAACGAACAGACTTTATTAATTTAGACTTTTTTCTTTTTTACGATACCTAAAATGTTGAAACATTTAATATGGTTTTAAAAGTAGTAAATCATTTTATTAATATAAAATAGGACTATTATTTTCGTAGAATAAGTTATGAATTATCAAGTTATTCAGGGAACTGTTATTGAACGGAACCAGTTTATACATATATAAGTGCAGAGTGCGCAATCTATTTAAGACACTACTTTAGCGCCCTCTAGGAAAAACAGGACTCTTAAACAGCTGATTTTTTATGTGCAACATAGATTGTTTAAGTTTGCACCACTTCGAAAAAAAATGAATCAATTGACAAATTCGTTGTCCGGAATATTTGGTAAAAGGAAGAAGCCCTCCTTGAAATCAGCACCAACACGACATAGCGACAACATAAAGATTGTTTGCACTCAGGAGGGAATTTGAGGCCTCTAAAGGACTCGTCTCTCTATCACACCTCAAAAAAAAAATGTATATATCAAATGGCTAGAAGATATTTTTGACTATTCAATTTCACCTGCATTTTTGGGCTTCCAAAATCACCAGATCTGAATCCGATGCAAATTTTTACAGTTGTGAGGTGCGAACCAACCGAAACCGATCCAACTGAACCAACCGGAACAACTGCAAATTAAAGACGAACTTATTAGTTGGATGAAGAAGGAATTCTAGGATTTGTCAAGGCCCCAATTGGTGAAGGCCTGCTCACGCTTTCCGCTTCGTAGAAAGACTGTAACAGAGGCTGGCTGTGATTTTATTAAATAAAATAAATCAAAATCGTTGAAGCTTAAAGTATTTGGCTTTATTTTTTTTAATTTGATAACTAGTTGGAGAGAAAAAGTACTTTTCTTTACAAAAATAGCTTGCACACTCTGTAGAAGTATATGGTTGAAAAATTTGGATATCTCAAACTTGATGGGATAGGTGAGAATTTTGTAGTGGATTTGAAGATTTAAAAAAACTATTTAAGAGCAACAAAACTTGCACGCTAAAAATGCTTAGGATTTATAGCAACATCATAACTAAAATTTTATATTTTCATTAGGAATGCAAATATAATGATGACAGCTTTAGAAATAAATATAAAAACTGTTCAATTTGCCAACAACAACAAGAAAACTCCCACACTAAAAAATCCTTACTGTTCACAAACCTATGTATGTTTCCTCAAGATGAGAAATAGTGATTGGTTCGAAAATTACTTAAAGACAACGCCAGGACACTTAAAACAGTGTTGGATAAGGTTTAAAGATAAATATCAAGTTAATTTGTGTCGAGTCAATAATTGTTCCAGTTGACACAATACTAAGAAGATGAGAAGTCATATAAACTATTAATAATAGTTTTTTGGATTAAAAGAAAAAAAAACTAGATACGTGAAGAAATTTTACTTTTATGCTCGAGATATCCAGATGTTTATACGTATAGTAATTTGATCAGCAATTACTTTTATTTGGCAACTTCATTTTGCAATGATTCAGTATTTTTGACCACTCATCAAGCCCTCATAAAATATTGAAAATCCCTACTTGTTAGGGCCATAAAACCCATGCAGATTAAAAAATATGATAAAATTTAATTATAAAAAAACAAAAAAGTAACAGGTTTTTTTATTATATTAAAAAAAATACAATACTTCGATATATATAAACAAACATTTTGTTGTCATTTGGTGTTATGGTCCATGCAGTTTGAATACAATCAAAAAGGATACAGTATTGGCATGGAGAGAAACATACAATTGTATATGCGTACTCTCCGTCATTCATGAGCAAAAAAACTCATGATAACACTTTATTCTTCGATGTTCTCTCTCCTCAACAAAGAAAGGATAATGATATTTTTATAACAATAATAAACGGAATGTTTTTAATAAAGCAAGCTAAAATAATTTTTCTCGAAATTGAAACTGGGCTACGTTTGGACCGGGTGGTCCTTTCAAATCTGAACACTTACTTATTCAATAATTAATTAAGGTTAAGTGATGGAAATTAATGCATATTTCGAGAAATTAAAGAATAAGCAATTAGTTACAAACCAAAATATAGTTGGGATCATTTGCTTACGTATAAGTAAAGAAAATGACGCTTGAACGTGATCGACAAATTTTCTTTTGTACATTCCAAGCAATTGGACGTCTCTAGGACATGATGCAAGATGCAAGATATCCTGGAGTTTCACACCAGGATATCCAGAGGGATACAAACCACGAGGTGGTACATGGAAATCTGAACCCTTACCTTTTCAATAATTGATTAATGTTAGGTGATTGAAGTTAATTCATATTTCGATATATTAAAGCTTGAATAATTAGTTACAAAAAAAAAAACCTGAGCTCTGTAGCTTACGGACACTTGCACGTGATAGACAAATTTCTATACACCCACTCCAAGCAATTAAGCGTCTACCGGAAAAACCGTATCAGTCGTTAACAAGTCCAAAACGTCGGAGAGGAAGAAGGGCCTTGCCAAAAAGGCCAAATTGGACCCGAAAGAGTTAAAGAAAAACCCCATACCAATTCCCTCAAGTACATGAGGGCCCATGCAAGAGAACTCGGGAATTCACACCAGACTGTCCCGAGAGCTATAAAAAATGGGTAGAAAGCGCCTTGTGAGGATGAAGAGGCCACTTTAAAACCAGCCATGAAAAAACCCCGTTTTCTTTGTTACAAGACTCGTTTCAATGAGTCTTTTGAACAATTTTTTGACATTTTTGGCCCCATATCACCCAAACACCAAACCTTTCTACTTCACATTTTGGGTCCATGTCGAAGGGAAGACATGTATTGTCTGTCATCCCAACACTGAGGCACTCAAAGCCACTGTCAGTCAGCACTGTGATGTCATGACAGAGAACCACATCTGCAACGAGTGAAAGACTTTCCGCCGCCACGAGGAAGCTATTATTACCTCTAAGGGCGGCAATATTAATGATCAAACACTCACCTATTTATGATATTAATTTGGTTAAAATTCTATTGTTAATTGATCAATTTAAAATTAAAAAATATTTAAAATTCGATGTTTTCAGATTTTAATGGACCAATAAGTATTTTTCAACTTATTATTATTGTCCATTTCTACCCACTAATTCTCCTAATTAATCCTTTTGAAATCCATATTCAAAATAAAATAATTTGAAAATTGATAAAATATATTAAAAATACAATATAGGGGTTAAATGAAGGATCATTAATCCAATAGAGGGTTAAAATTAAAAGTAAAATTATCTAGTATCGCAACTCATCGCAAAAATTACAATAGATAAAAACATAATCAAGTGAAATTAGGTAAAATTGTATGTCGGTAATTCTGGAGCTAATACACACACACAAATCCCAAACTTACTTGAGGGATGCTTTATTATATCAAAATAAATGTAAAAACTTCGTAATTCTGAATAACATTTGCAGATTGCATGGCCTTACACCGGCTACGTATCCTTCATAGGTTTGCCCTATCTACTGTCGACTGTGGCATAGACACCCACAGTAGTTTTACAGGTAACAGGAATCAGGGTTCGATTCCAGAGGGGGAGCCTGAGAAATAACTACCACGTTTAGGAGAGGCAGCAGACACGAAAATTATCTGATGGTCGAGGACCGAAGTGGTGACGGAAAAAAACGAAGCTAGACTCATCCCAGACGCGGTTATCAGAATTAGTACACTTTAAATCCTTAAACAAAGAACCATTGAAGGCAGGTCTGGTGCCAGGATTTGTGGTAATTCAAGCTCTAACAGCGTATATTAAAGTTTTGCAGTCAAAAGTCTCATACTTGGATTTGTATGAGTAAGAAGAGTAAACACATTAGACTGGGTTGATGTTAAACCTTTTTCGATTTTCGATTTTGAGAAGTGTAGAAAAGTTGACATGTGATGTGGAAATTACTCTGCAAAATTTTCTAGGATACCATCTTTAGGTAGGATATCTTTTTCAAAGTTTGAAAGGAGACGAAAGTTATTATTTTGTAATAGGGAATAAAATACGGCATTAATTAATTATGATAAAAATTATTCTAACCTATAAAAAACAATTATAAGAAAAAATGATTCCTCCTTTACAGAGATCATCAAATTTTCTTAGCTTTTGCTCCTTTTTTTTTTTTGATCAATCAGACAATTTTAGAAAAAAAAAAATATGTTTGATACTTTATTTCGGTTGGATAACAAAACTATTTATGAAAATAATACAAATTGTACTCTTTGTATCTATATTCACTAATTACTGAGTTTTTGTCATAATCTGATCCAGATCTGCGATCTAAATATGACCTTGTAGGACAATGCATTTTAAATAGGTAACTTTCATACCTCCAAGACAACTTTTCTGCTCCATCCTTAATCCAAATATTGAACAAAAAAATGAAAATCAAACCGTATATCTGTATCTTAATAAATATATTTGTTTTATTTCATCATTATCGCACTGTAGGGGTTACTTGAATCTTATAAGAGTAGGCCTTTTTAAATGGAAGGAGTACATATTTCACAAGTTTGCTCCTTTTCATGATTTTTATTCAAGATTGTTTTTATATCGACACACTACATATGTTATGTATAGGCCAAGGTACATCACTGCTACACACAATGCACTGTTTGGTTGGTCCTTAATCTAAAGCCTAAAGGGAATAAAATCTCCTTTTTAAACCTATATTTCTAACAAACTTTAACAAAATAAATAAGACATCAACAAGGTAAACACATACCTGATGGAATCATCAATTTATTATATATTATTGAGCTTCTTGATAAGGGCTCGGCAATTGTTCCTGAAAACAACAGCATTATATTGTATTATTACCATTATTACAATAAGGAAAACTAGGGCCAACCCCTAGAAGTCAAGGAATTGAGGAAATGGTATAAGGATTAGTTGGGTATTTTTTCTTTCAATATTTAGAGAAAATCTGATGCAAAAGCTTCTTACGTTAAAAACGATTTAATTTTCAAACCCAAAAAAAAAAAGAAAAAAAAAGCGTTGAATAACAGACAATAAATGTTTTGACAGAGGTCAGAGAGTTGTTTGTTGATCTTATTTTAAAAGGAATTTAAGGTATTTCAAGAACGATTTCTTCGTATTTCTTCTTTATCTTCCCTTCTTTTTGTGGTTTTGTTTTTATCCCACAAAACCATTACGCTAACAAGGTGGAATCTTGAATTGTTTATCTATGTTGTATTTATAGGTACATGTACTCAACCACATATGACTCAAATGCATCACTCTGTCTGCCATCACATGTGTAGGTAATTAGTTTGAAAAGGTCAATAGGAGAACTAAATAGGTTATACAGTCAGATAACAAGGTTTTATATCAGATCTGAAAATTGTGATAGTCTATTTTATATTTTTTTGACAATATAAAGCAGTGATTGGCTAAGCAAAAATATTGAAAAGTCTATTTGTACATGAAATTTTTTGATAGTTTTTTGTGAGGAAATAATGATTTTTAATTTCCCGATTCAAACAAGAAGTAAATTATGTCTCAATCTCGTATGTTATCTAAACAGTAACTACAGGTAGGGTCAATATGAAAGGGCATCGCCCATAGAGTATTAGAGTAGGGAAAACATGGGATGTTAGGACGAAATATTAGATTATTGACGCAGTGAATTTAAAAAAAATTGAAACAAAGACCTGTTTAAAAACTAAAGCATACATGTTCCTTAAAAAATATGACTCTATAAAAAACGTCATGAAACTAAGATCCACTCAGTCTAGAACAGGCGTGTCCAACCCGAGGCCAACAGTCTGCATTGCAGCCCGCCTAATATTTAGGTGAAACCAGTACGCATTCTCACTTTAAGTATTAGTTTTTGTAGAACAAGTACAATACCCTATTTGATGTCATTTTGTATTTTCTGAGACTCTTACCGAGTTACCAGATTGGCCTTTTTTGAAGGAGATTGGCTTTGAAAATTTAGATTCTGTCTATCTTTACATTTGGCATAAAGTTGAAATCAACTTTGATTTTAATAGCTTTGTTTATATATTTTTCATGAAATTTAATTTAATAGGTTCTACAACCTATTGAAATATTTCAATTGGTAATGTGGTTTTTTTTATTAAAAGATTGGAGATCCCTGGTCTAAGAAAAGAGAAACCAGAAAAGGCATTAAGAAAACGCAAAACAACCGATATCTTATTTCCATAAAAAATGTCAACTCATATTTTTAATCGGAAAAACGGAGACGTCAGTCAAAAAATGAAAAAAATATTTATTATATTTTTATGCTTAAAATTGTTTTGTTTTTTTCATTTGCTCACAAGGCCTGTCACTATTTGGATAAACAATAATATCATAAGCTGAAAATAAAAAGCTCAAAATATTAAAATTCTAGGCAAACATTTTTATTTTAAATAAATATAATTTCAAGCTTGTCTTCAACGCTTGAGTTTTATTCTAAGCACGGGTGTAGCTCTCCATGAATTTGGAAAGCATCCTCCACCCTCCCCACTTGGAAAAAGATCTGGTTAGGGAACTGATTGATACGCCACTCCTCAAAGACCTTTGAAACAGAGCTATCTACATGTTGTTTTAATTACAACCTCTCATATAATATTAATTTTTGAGCTAGAGTACAAAATTTTTGATGTAACGATAATATTTTAAACTTCGAGTCCTAGCCGAGTCTGAAATGACTATTCCATGAGGTTTAATTGCAGTTACTTCAGTTTGAGCACTTTTCTCTGATTCAGTCATCGGAATCAATATAAAAATTCAATCATGTAAATAAATAAATGGCTCTGAAATTGAAATTATCATTTGTGACAAACTTGGGAACAAAAAAAAAAGGCAAAGGCAATCTATAAGACAAGACCTCACAAACTAATTGGGTAGTGACCCAATCTTCCAAGGGCTCTAAAGTTGGAGGCATTCATCAGCAAAGTGAAGGAGATAATTTATTTATGTAAATACAAAAGGAAACCCATTGTAACAAATTTGTAATTTGTAATTGCTAAAGAACTCGACTTTTGGCAAATTTCCCCGCAAAAGGTCGTTCATTCTGAATTTTGAATTTTTTTAGTAAAAAACTAAAACAAAATCTATGATTTTTTTATTATTTTTTATCCGTGTTTGACGTGTCTAGGGCTTTTGTTTTACTAAAAAAAATTTTTTGTAATAATTAAAAACAAAGATATGCCTATTAGGTGTTTAAAAAATATATTTATGTCATTTATTATTCATAAGAATCTAGACTTTGAGATGAAGTGTCCATGTTTTTACATTCCAAATAAGTTTTTATAATTTTCCGCCACGGATAATCTACGGTATGGGAATTATGCGACTCTGCACTTTCCTTACCTTTATCTATTTTGCCACTGATCAGGAACATCAAAAGTCCAAACTTGTTAAAAGTAATTCTTAATCAGTCAAACCATGAGACCTATGAGCTCCAACATCTTTGTTGTAGGGCATTGTCTATTGTTCTTTTAAGTCGTAATTTAATGAATCTTAAATGCTAAATATCACTCGAGTAACAAATCGTCTAAGTAAGAATCCCTTCTTCTAAATTTTCGAAAAGAAGATGAGGGGGGAGATATTGAGCACCCTTGGTTCTGATGTATACCTATGACTCTGATTATATATATCTATCTAAAATGTATTTGGTTCCCATAAATACAAGGGTAATCTGAAAAGCTTCCAACCTCAACTTGAAGATAGCAGCACCTATTAATAAAAGATAGTCACCTCTATCTACCATCTTGTAAAAGTTACTCATCAAAGTTTCAGCGATTTTGGACTCGTAGTTGTTAAGTAACAGTTGTTGTGTGCGTTTGTTTGAATATGGACAAAATCGAGTATCACTCTGTTAGTGCAGTTTAGACGCAATAAAATCGAGTTTTTGGGCTGATTAATCACCCTAGATGAAAATTGGATACAGCATTATCAGTCCAAAAAAAAATTAGATTTTAAATAGTATACTACAAAGATTTTCGTCAAATGAAAAGGTTTTCATTAACAATTATTGTGCAGAGAAAAACGAAGAATACTATTTGGACGGATTACAGAGATAAGAGCATCACTGGCAGAGGTGTGTAGAGTATCAAGGAGGCTATGCTCAAAAATAAAATAATAATTTCCCCCCCCCAAAAAAAAAATTCAAAGGTCGGAAACTTCAACCTCGTATATATATCTAATCTGTCCACTATTGTCTCTGGAGACACATTCACTCACTTTCACTCGTCTTTGAGACTAATATATATATATATATAATAATGGAGTCCCTAATGACTTATCATAATTATTCTCATTATTTCACTAATAACATATTAAGAAAAATAAATTCTGAGTGGCTTCCCCGGATTTCAATTTCCATTTTCTTAGAAATCAATTACATATACATAGTATCATTTCCAACTTTAAAAAAAAAACGTGAATACTTATATTATTTACTTCTTTTGTATGCATACTCATCAATATCACCTCAAAGGAATTATGTGGTTGAATTAGTGTTGTGTCGACTCAAAAAATAATCGACTCGGTTCAACTCGATTTGAGTAAAAGATTTTTCAATTTTCAAATTCGAAAAAAAGTCGACTCCATATTTTATGGATTCAACTTAATGTTTATCACAAAACATCATTAAATATTTTGATTTTCTAATCTATGACAATTTAACATATGGATCAGTGGTTCCTAAATTGTGGTACGCGGCCACTACTAGGATTGCCTAAGGCCAAGTTGTAGTCTTGTGTCTACCCATAATGAATTTCAGAGACAAAGGGGTCTGCAGGGAAGAGCAGGATGTGGAAAAATAATTAATTAAAAATCAGGCGGTAAAAATTATTTTGAAGGACTTCTTTTTTTTTAAAGAAGATAATCCGATCAAATTATGCAGCAGAGAAAAATTTATAACTTTGAAATTTCAAAGCTATTGAGATACAAGTATTAGGAAAGGAAAATATCGTGATGAATTTTAAATTAAGGATTTAAAGAAATTAAAAAAAACACAGTTTGTCCTTTGCAACGAAATTTTGAAAGTAATATAAATTTTCAGATATTTAGAAGTCAAAATATATATGTGTATATATAGCCTAGTTCTAGTTAGCTCTAAAAATGAAGTGAAGAAGGATCAACCCAACAAATTTTGGTTTCCTGGGGGTCACCACAACTTGGCAAATGTTATTAGGGGGTCGCAACCTTTTTTATGTTGAATATCAGATGGTGGTCGCTAAGTGTAGTCCTCCTCATATATTTATAAGGTTTTTATTTATTTCGTCATAAAATTGGGCGTGCTATTCAATATTTTTTCAATAAAACAGTAACTATAATATACCTTGTCTCTGGGCATCTTACGTATACATAATATACTCCATCTCACCAATAAGGGACTCAGAAAGAATATCAGGGGTATTGTGCAGTTTCTTTCCTTAGAAAGACACTAACTTCATTTTCTTTCTATGTCCCCTCTCGAACCTTTTAGAAATCCATCTCTTATCCGGTCTGTCTTCCCCAGCAGTCGATACAATACATCAGATTGAAAATTCTAGCAAGCCCGATTTCATAATGGTCAAAACCTAGTATTTCTATAAACCTTGGTATATACTTAACTTCAGACTATTGATGACGTCATTTTTCATTTATGAAAAATGAAACATACTTAAAATGGGCAGTGGAATATGTGTCGAGTCAGCATAAAAACAATCTTGAACATACAGCAAGAAAACGAGAAAACCCTAATGTATTATTTTACTGTATATACGTATACATCACAATATTTCATAGATATATTCTAGTCAATTGTAGCCTTTTTGTTCTAATTTGTGGTATGAGTTAGAATATCCAAGAATTTTAGCAATAGTACATAACTTTTATTTGATTTGAGAGACTTATATTGTCCTTCATATTGCCTATCAAAGAAAATCTATCAACTTCTCATTATTTTATTGTGGTAATCAATTCCAATTACTTTTAGTCTAATTTGCGGCAAACCCAAAGGGTAAATAAGAATATTTTTTGTTGTTAGAAATTGAGGATTATTCGTCCAAGAATACAAAAGCAGGTAATCCACACCCTATTTTGAGACAAATAATTCTAGCTTGTTTTCGTGTTGCAGACCACATGTGTCAGAGGAAATCATAAAGGAAAGGGTGTCATATTCATAGTATGTTTATCTATTATAACATACATAAATATTAAATACACATTTGCATTTAAATTATGAATTTTATTCAGTGCACAAATTAAGATTGTGTTTAGTCATGAGATATTTTTTTGCTTGTATATAAATACGAGCTAAACATTTGCAGAAATGAGGAATGAGCAACTTAGTAATGGGTGTACAGTTACTAAGATTAGACATTTCATTCCATATATATATTTATACAATCATATCCCTACATAAAGTATGGCTAAAAAAAAAAAAATCTAAAATTATCATTATCATACTTTTTTTATTTATGCGATGGAGCAAATTCCCCACAACACTTTTCAAGCCATTGCCTAGATTGAAGGGTATTGCGTCACACTTTGCACAATCACTCAAACAATACAGAACAGATCGTCATTAAATTTTGAAAGTTGTATTTTGAACTTTAGTGGACAATGAAATGAGGTGAATTAAAAAAGTAAAGCCACTTATTTATGAAGCCCGAGACATTTCAACCCATGGGTTACTTCAGTTTGTATAAAATTACAGTAGGTTCTCATATTACAATTTTTTTTTTTTGTCAGTTTTCTGAAATAGTAGTCCTCTATTCCAGATTAATAAGAGGACAAAATCTATTGAGAAGTAGATATGTATGCAATGAAAACAATATTGAACAAACTTAAGAAAAGTAGAAAATACCAATTAATTTTTCACTTTATAATTTATACTTTCATCCAAATATGTAACAGAAATATATGTGTCAATTATGTTGTTGAGTATTGTAGGATTAGTTAGGAAATCAAAGAATTTTAAACATAATTCCAAAACTCTATATGATTTAAGAGACAAATATTGGCTCTGATATTGTCTATCAAATAATAACGTTAATTTATTATTCTACTATTATGGCCATCCTTTTCGGTGTCTCCCAAAGGTTAATAAGTTATAATTTGTATATAAAATTGAGAAAAATTAGAGAAAGGATACAAATATAATCCACACTCAATTTGGAGAAAAATCAGTCTAGCTAGTTTTCATATCAAAGGGTTACAAATATGTGCAAGGTTATTTTTGGACTAGAAGGACTTTTCTCGCCCGAATAATTCCCGTAATTAAAGGTATGGCTGTACGCACATGGCACACTTGATCTCTTCTACGCTCCATTTTTCTTCCCTTCTGCACTGAAATAATAAATAATATTCAATGAGTCTCTTGCGAATAGATGTAGAAACTCTCTTGGGATTTAATTTATACTATTATTAGTATTATTAATTAGTCATTAATCAGTTTATACCTCACTCCTCTCTTTAAGTTGTAATTAGAGTCCTATTATTCTTTTAAAATAAAGTGTCTTTACATGCATACTATACGCCTCTAGTTACAAAATATATATATGTTTTACAAACCCACAAAATGGCAACGTTTTGTTTTGGTTACAAACATTTCGTATAAATTGGGTCTATTCACTGTAGGTATTTCAAAATATACAAAAATGCAAGTCACTCTGCAGCAGAAGGTTTATTTATATAAAAGTTTTTATTGAATAAAAAATACTCAAAGAGCCGAGAAGAATGACTTACTGCTATTTACTAAGTACCAATTGATTTCCGGCAATTATGTCTTCCTCTTTTTCAAGGAAAGGCCAAGAGATTTCATAAAGATATGTAATTTTTATTGATATTTTCATGTTGAAATATCATAAAAATGTCAAAAGAAATTCATTCTTATTTTCAAAAATATAACAGGTACACTTTGGTAAAATAAATGGATTTGACTCCAGTTGAAGGAATAGTAGGATTTAACAGAGTGTCCTCTTGTTTACACTCTCTGTAGGAGAGGCCAAAAAGGATTATAAGTTATTTAGTATTGGTTCTACCTACATATGTATTATGTTTGAATGTGTTTTCTTGTCCATAGATTTTAGCAATAAATGTATTATCTTTATAAAGACGTTAAATTACATACAAGACTAAGTACATCACACGTGTGAAATATCTTTTGAACAAATCCATGACTGAGGCTGTAAACATTCTAAATGAGAGGCTTATCCATTGAAATAAGGATTCAACACGTTCAAGGGATCTTCAAAAGCCATTTAATAATATATATGAAAGTATAATATATTCTTTTTATGATTGTAAATAGAGGGTTCTCTAGCGACGTCATCATATTGAAAGTCGGCCATTTTGGAAAATACATTGAAAACATACACCCCTTGCTCCTACAAGTAGAGGGTTGGAACTTTTAATTATTGCTTAGCATTCAAAATAAAAAAAACAAAGGAGACGATTATGACCTAATCCAAGCTTCATTTACTTCAGGCCAAAACTCGGCTTTATTACGCATAAACTGGGCCAACAGCTCAATACTCCATTTTGTCAATTTTCAACAAATACTAACAAAATTGCATTCATGCGACTGTTACTTAACAACTGTGCGTTCAAAATGCCTGAAACTTTGGTCAGTAACTGTGAATATATGCTAAATATATGTGGCCAGCTTTTGTATACTGCAATCAGTGAAGGAAAAGAAAACCTGCAGAGTCGGTCATACAAATAACGAGGCTATCAAAGCCACTGTTAGCCAGCACTGGTCGCCATGATAGAGGACTATATCCGCAGCGGGTAGCAAGCCTTCCGCTATGTTATGGAAGCCATCATTGCCGCAACGGCGTCTACATTAATGATTAATAGAGCTCGTCTACACATCTATTTATAGTATTATTTTTGTTGAAATTCTGTAGTTAATTAATAAATTATATCTTGCTGAAGTTTAAAATTCAAAGTGTTCAGATTTTAATGAACCACTCGGTATATTATTAAAGAAAAAATTGTTTTGCTCTAGGTAATGTTGGGTACTTCCACTAGTGTTCAAATATAGCATTTTTCTTATCCCAAGTGTTGTTAGTCCTTCCTTTAATATTATTCATCTCATTTTTGGTTACAAATTGTACACAGTTTAACACAATATTCCGGGCCTTTTCACTAATAAATTATATTGAGTGTGTGATGCCGAAGGGATCCTCATCAAATCTACGTGAGTGGAATGTTTAATCATCATCATCATTGTTGTTTTCATTCTTATTGATTAATTTTTCAATAATACCTTCCTTCAAAGATCCTCATTAAAGAGGAGGATATTATGCTGAGGAAGAATAATACCCAGTATAAACATCTACACATAAAAGAAAAACAGATATTCAACAGGTAAAAAAGGAGTTGTGTGTATACATAAACGCACTAATTGCTCAGTTACAAAATGGGCGTTGCTTCAATGTTGTATGATTGTAGCTAATGGCCCACTATATTCAGTCACTACAAATACATAATACATATAAGATCAAAAGATCAAATATGTTTTGATTTTTACTTATCTTTTGTAAATTATAATATAAGTATTACTTTGGAATTTTACCTAGAAATTACCCAATTTTTTTATTACTCGATATTACTTTTTTATAAACATAATCATGAAATATTAAATTATTTTCTTGGGATTTTTTTTTGTTTGTTTTAAATGTAGTCCTTGACAACACATTTCTCAAAGTTGGTTTATTTTGATCATTTTTTTAAATTCTAGACATTATAAGATAAGACCAGGGGTTGTCCACAGGATGTGGGCTAAAAAGGCTGTAGCCTCAACCCCTAATTAAGGATTTTTTGCTTTTCACTAGAAAATGTAATTAAAAAAATCATAAAGATTTAATATTAGAAATTTTGTTCCAAAAATGGAATTTTTTATAAACAGCTATGGATTAAAAAAAAATTAATATCATGTAAATGGCAGTGGTTTTATGAATTTTTTTCCCAAAAAATTTATTTTTGAATATAGATACCGTTTCTTTCTAAGTTATGAGGTCATACCATATTCTCCCACCTCTTTGCGCACTGTGGCCTCCGAGACACTCAACTCCACCCTTGAGGGTGTAGCCAACTCCTTCAAAAAATCCTTATTTGTTCTGCCATCAACCCCTGGCTTCCTCTCGAGACCTTCCCCATTTTTGATATTCTTCTTCACCTTATAAACAAGTGTATTTCAGCAAGGAACAATCTCAAAAATAAAGGTCACTTGCACTCCGGTGCAGAGCAAGAAAGCAACTCGTTGTATTTTTGCTTCCATTTCAAAAACTTGTTGTTGTCTAATTTGATGAAAAAAAAAGTCATTTAAAATTAGATATTCCGAACTCTCAAACATTTGTTCTACAAAGAATCGAAAAATTACTTATGGCTTTCAAAATTTTAAGTTGTCTTGAGACATAGTCCATTTATTTAACACTTAAATAATTAAACCTGAGTCTTCTATAATCCCCATAGATTATATTTAACAAGCTCTTCAGAGTATTTTAACTGCACGCCTTTTACTAACTAGATAAATGCAAACAGCAATTATGTACCACGTATACATTGATTATTATAATAGACACATGTATAATTAATAACAGTAATAATAATAAATAAAATAAACATTATTAATATAATTTTACTTTAAAACTTTTGTAAAATCCTATTGTCAAGGACTTCAGAGTTGACTCTTGTTAACATATATACATATATAATTATGTAGAAAGTTAATTCAATAAATGAAAGCTTTTAAAAAATTGTTTTTAATTACTCTTAATGAATTGAATTAACAAACTAAAGGGAATATATAATGTACTTCAAAACAAGGTAATGAATGCTTGGAAGACATATTCCAATGCTATTCAATGCATATGTACGTTATTTTATGTATATTACATTATTCAAAATAACACCCATAATTAATGTTGTGTGGATCCTTATCTAGAAACGTGTTCCAATCAAGTGCAATAACATTCCATCTTGTCAGTCCTAGAAGGGTTACAAACAATCCCTTGTTCCCATTTCTAACTCTTCGTTACTTTCATTCAAATTCTAACACCAATACTTCACTCAGATGTTTATTTGCCTACAGTGCGGTCGAGCCAATCGTGAACAATTGTATGCGTGAGTGATATGAACGTTTAATGCAAGAACTGTAAAAAGGTTGAAATTAGTTAATTCAATTAAGTATATAATTTTTACGATTACATTTCAAAATGAACACCATTGACCACATCCATGGCATCCACCCTAGGACTGAAGCTGAAACATACCCTGGCCACATACTCCTTTGACACGTTAGCCCACACATCTTCAACCGAAGCCTTTATAACTATAACACTTGCATGATGAGTGGGGCAAGACTTTATCTCACCATTTTCCTAGATCCCATAGTCCAAAAGCGATCAATCTGGAGAAGAAGGCGGTCACATTGACCAAGGCCGAAAATCGTCCAAATTCAGCTCACATCTGGTCCAGCCAAGGCTTTACTAGCTCGTTCATGACCTTCAGATACTCTTCCGTGTTGATTTTGATCCCTTTGGGAACTAGTATGGAGGCATTGCCTTGCTATCAGATGCCACCAAACCCAACATCATGACCCCGGCCGGGTTCAGAAGTTTTTTCCTTTGATCACTCTCATTTCCATGATGGCATTGGTAATGAGCTGCCAATGCCTTTCCTATATAGCTTTTGAGTCCTAGGTGCCTTACTACAATAATTGTAGGTGTCTTGGGCACTCATGTGGCCTTTGCCAGGTTGGCCTTTGATATTTGGGGGGTTCTCATGGATTCTGGCCTTTATCTTGGATACCTTTGGTTCTGTCGGCTTGCTATTGTGTACACCATTACATATCTTCTTCTGAAGGTCATTTCCAGACTTTACCATAGCCTTGACTTTATAAATAAGAGTTCTGGAGCACTTCTTCTTGTCCATGATCTTTGAGATTGACAAATTGGCTCGTAGAAGGGCAGGAAGTCTTCCCCTCTTTGCCTCCATATCTCTAGACTGAAGCTCGATATCAATAAAACTATAATACAAATAAAGGTCTTCACCTGTTCTACAAGATGAAATTAAGGATGACCAAACTTTTTTTGTAAAATAATAAAAATATGGCTCAAGAACTCGAAACATGATTTTTTTTGACAATTTGAACTTAAATGGAGCTGGTGGCCATGTCCATTGGCCGAACTAGACAATAACACAGGCAATATTTAACTAAATTATTGCTTTCTAACATATTAAAGGAACTATTGTAAACTTCATAGAGGAGTACTTATCAGCCAAAGGCATAACTAGCACAAAAAGTAGACTAACTTTGGACAGGAGTTCTTCATTAACAAAGCATCCCACATAAGCTTCAAGTTAATATTTCAAAAGCTACTTATATTTTCAGTTCAATACATATGAACATTAAACTTGTAATTCTTATGGTTCTTGTAGAAGACGCACATATCCGAATACATTTGTACAAGATTTCCTCGACTGCACTCTATACATTAAAATAGATATATTAGCAATATTAAGCTTAATTTGCCTTTAGTAACTATTTATATGAAACAATGAGCCCCAGTTTTTTAAATACTTTCTTTACATTTAAATTAATTTATTGTAGACTGAAGACCCAAAAAGTTAATTTTTTAATAATTAACTATCAAACAGGTAGGTTTTGAAACAAACTAACATCTATTCCCTTCCTTCTCTATTTTTCATATTACAGACCCTTTAATTTTAACTGCGATACTTTTTTAAATAGCACTTCTCTGCCTTATTTTTCATATTTCAATGTCCAATTCAAATAACTTATTCTAAGCAATTGTTTAAAGAAACTTTGGACAAAAAATAAGCAAGTCAAGAGAGAAATAAGAGCGTCATAACTAAAAACATAGAACAACGCAGAGATGCAATTCCGGAACTATTCCCGCATGGAAAATCACCTTAAGAGATTTCTGGGTTGTAACCACTCTACTAAGTACCGGGTGACTGCAAGCGGCACACTAAGCTTCCACAAGGTCCAGACCAAGGCCAAAGGAATTGGTTAAGGCATTTAAATACAACATTGAATGTCGAAGAGGCTACGTGACCGTTAAAAGCTTTGCTCGTGAATTTGACAGTAGCCAGACCTACATCCATCACTCTGTGAAGCAAGACTTAAAACTTAATGCCTGAAAGAGTGCTCATTGTCAGAGTTTGAAACCTTTTTATCAAGTAAAGAGGTTGACTCTGTGTAAAATTATTCTCAACAAGCTTGGAAGGCAACACTATTGTCTTCCCACCAGCCCCAACTGTTACCCCCTAGACATGAATATTTTTGGCACTTCAAGTGGAAGCTTTTAATAGTTTGATAGACAGCAAATGACTAACTGAAGACCGGCATCATCACTACTTGATCCAACTTAAATCCGAGCTGTGTAAAGAAATGCTGTACAAAGTTCTGCACCGGAATGGAACTGGTCATTACGGAAAAAGGGAGCTATATTGATTGAAAATGTAAATAAGCTGTACCTTGATTTTATTTAACTTGACAAACTCCCTTATATTTCCTATAAGAGATAGTTTGTATAGATGCTAGGGATATGATTTGAAAGATTACAAAATTTCGTTTAAATTAATGACGCTTTAAAAATTATATTAATTTGACAAAGATTGCTGATACAAAAGAATCATCCCACTTGCATGAACTATCTTGGGGCCTAAATGCACATTTAGTTTATGCATTTAGGGAAGTGATTTCTTAGTTTCTGAGAAATTGTATAGAAGTTATTTTAGACCTGTAGGGATTGCATCAGAATCTCCTTTATAAAATGACATTGGTTGCAGAGGAAAAACAGTTACAAACTATCTTGTTAAAATCATTCAAGAGTCATGTAAAAAATATAAGTCTTAAATCATTAGAGGATTATATTTGTCATTTGAACGGTAAAATACGTATTAGATTGCAGAAAGGTCAATGTATCCACTCCTCAGGCTATTTAAATCAAATCCTTACACCATCTGAGAAATGATTTGTGTATCGAGTAGTGATATAAATACTGGAGGTATTAGGATACCTATAAGATAATCCAAATTGTTATTTCTGCAGTTAAGAAAGAAAGGCTGATTCACACCTTCTGCGTGATAGTCCAGTTTTGAAACTCGTTTACTCTGCTCTTGGAGGTAAAGTCATGCCCGGAGACTTCTTGAAATAAAATCACTTTTCCACATTAGTTTCCAATGAAAAGGTAATTCAATTCTGCATTGACGCCATAAAGGATACGGCTCCAAGTTTGACGACTGTATGATGAATATTTAAAAAACTATATTGGTATGTTAAATACCATTAGGCTTAGATTTTGAATATTTTATTCATATTTGCGTGTTTGACTATGTGTTCTTAATTATTCTCTTGTAACATACTCTAACATGTTTTCAGTATGTCAAAATGTAAAAAATAAATTCTGGTTATGAAAAAAAAAAAAAAAAAAAAATACAATGATATTACAAAAAAAAAAAAATTATATTTTATTTAACACAATAAGTTAAACCAATTCGATATTTCCGCACATATATGGCAAAGACGTCTACAGGAGATAGGCTGGAAGGGCAGTAGCCCACATCCCCAAATTAAGAATTTTGGTTTTTCATTAGATAATTTATTGGTGTGAATGAAAATATTTTCCCTAAAAATAGGGGTAAAAATTTAATTTGGCAAATTATGAAGCATAGCAAAAAATTTAATATTTGAAATTTTTTGTGAATAGCTGCGGATTTTGGAAATTACATTCCAAAAAATTTATATTTTAAATATTTTTCAAAAATATTTATATTTTAAATGTTTTTCAACAAAAAATTATATTTGAAATTTTTCTCTGAAAAACTTGATTTTTACAAAAAATTTCCGAACTCAATCCCACTTCCTAAAAAAAATGAAATCTTGCTGACGCCTTTAGATTGTCATCAAGTTGGACCATCCTTCACTTCTCCCAACCGTTCCGGATCTCTCCTATACATAATATATTACATTAATCCAAATCTCATCTCTTTTGAGCTGTATGACTATTTTTTAGAAGCACAAGGAAAGGTCTATTAGCATATGAATATTCATTTTGACTCAATGTAGATACTTACTATAATGTACAGATACCCATCAAATTGTCTATTGAGTAGAGGCTCTCACCTGCCTCTATCTATTTTTAAATCAGTAAAAAACTACACATGGGATTACGGATCGTAAACTAAATATAAAAAAAATACACATCCATTCAGAGAGGGTTCAACTCCTCTTGGAGGAAAAATACATACAACAAAACAAGGCGCATGATTCGTAAAATAGATAATAAAAAATATTACAAATTGAGTTTTTTTTTAAATCAAAAGAAATTTGTCAAATGGTTATGATACTTGATAAAATAACCTGATTATTTTCAATATGAAAAATCCATCTAATTGGACTTATTTTGCGTATATTTATATAGCAACAAAATGGCTATTTTTTCCCTGACGGAGTCACTGACAAAATTATCCATAAAAAACTACAACTCCATAACTATATGACGTATGCACTTCAGTCATTTAAGAATCGATGAATATATATTGTACCTACAAATATACAGTTATTATTTGTATTGATGGATTATCTACTAGACAATATATTTCTAAATATATATATATTTTTTTACTATTTTGATGATGATATATCCATCTATCTATACAACATATAATAGGTAAAACATTTCCCAAATTTAATTATCATTTATATTTTAACTAATACTTGGGAAAAACGTCGATAAAATTTTAAGATATAATAAGTTATTTAAAAGAAAAATAGAAACAACCTCCTTAATAGATATAATTTTAATATAAATACGGGGTGAGGAATAAGTTTGTCAGGATATCTTTTAGTTTATCAATTTATGTATTAGCATACACTTTTGTGAAAATGATCAAATAGTAATCAAGTTGCGTTTTTCGCTAGATGTCTTTAGTGAGCTATATCTCGTGATACGGACGTCGAAGATGAGGCACGATCTGGTATGCCAATCATACAAAATGTCGATAAAACCATGGAAAATGGACAGGTATATTAATTGAATTTAGTTATTATAATTTTATTCGTAAAATAAAGCAAAAAATGCTCAGAGCTTTTTACTTCACCAATTATAAATTAATATAAAAATATATTTTGTTTTAAATAGCCAGCCTTTGTCCAAATTTCATGGTAAAGACAAAGAGGCACATGGGTAGAGGTAGTACAGGCAGTTTCTTCAGAGATATTGGCCCATTCCTGGAGGAAAGTACGCTTCAGAATGTCTTTAGTGGGGTAATGTTTTGTCCTGAAGGATGGATCACATTGAAAAGTCCATGGTATTCAAGTTTGGCTACAAGGAAGCCATTTATTATTTTCCAAAAATCCTTTCAAATTTCCTTTTCACCAGTCCTGCACACTACTTTAAATGTGAGATGGTGCCTTGTCTTGGCCGAAGATGTAAGGGGTGTAACCCCATGTGTCCTGAAGCTAGGGAAGGCTCTGGTTGACCAAAATAGTCTTATAGACGTGTTGGTTATTCTTCACAACCTCCTCAATGAGGGGTTTGTTCTTTCCATCTGACATAATACGGGGCAGATCACGACACTGGGTGGGTTCTAGCATCTGTTGATGATACGGTGCTCTCAAGGGATTATGTAAATTATCTCACCTAAAACACGGTCATTTGGGTGGTGTGGATGACCTCAACAGTGAACAACTTTGTCTGTGCTTCCTCTGCCACAGTGCCTCGTCTTCTACACCATGTAATCCAGGTAAAGTTTAAGTATAATTGGATCATTTTGACAAAAGTGTATGCTAATTTATATTGGATTTATAAACAAAAACTTATGCTTCACCCCGTACATACGATCAAGGTAAAGGAGAGGAAAATAAGAAGATAGATGAATCAGTTATTAAGTATGTAGATAATATATCATGACCAAATGACTTTAATAAATAGTTCCTATTTTTTGTCTTTACTTAATGGACAACACGAGATGTCAATACTTAATTTTAATGAACCACTCTGAGTAAGTAAGTAAGTTTAAAACAATTTCTATTTTTTTGTGCTACTACTTAAAAGGTGGGTATTGAGTTAAAAATCCATCACGTAGTTCTGGCTTCTTTCAATCAATAAATAAAGGATCTATGTAACTAATAGGTAATTGATATTTTCAGGTATGTATATGACCCATTTTGAGGGTTATAATTGAATTAATGCAAAAGGAATTTAGCCACGTATGCCACTTTGTCCGAAAGGGATTCCATTAGAATGACATTCCTAGTAGATATTTTTCATTGACGTTATCAATTGCATAATCATTGAAGAGACGTCATTTCGGGGACTCATGGTAAATAATTTTACTACGTAAAATGAATAAATTTTCAATACATCGTGATGAAACCCCATCAAATGGATTTGTGAATAAAAAATAGACACTCGTTCTCATTGTCATCTAGTAGTGATCAATGCAGGCGTTATTTTAATTAAATCAAAGTAATATGTACTAAAAATCCCTATGAAATACTAAATTTGTAAGAGAAAAGTAAGAAAATTAGAAAAGAAATATGTTATTTTTTCCAAAGTAAAAGTTAATTTTTATCAACAATATGGAAATAAGAATGTATAATGATGAATATTTTTTTTTTTAATACTTCTAAGGTCAGATAGATAAGAACATAAATTTGAAATCTATTTCCAAGTGGTCGATTAAAATCTGAACATTTTTAATTTTCAACTTCAAAAAGAGATATATTTTTTTAATTAACCATATAATTTCAACAAAATCAATACAATAAATGGATGTGTGACTCAGTTATCTTAATAATTAATTTAGCCAGCCTTAGTAGCAATGATGGCCTCCAGGAGTCGGAGAACCTGGCACTCGCTGTGGGTAAAGTTCTCTGGCATGGCCTCCCAGTGCTTTCTGACATTGTCTATGAGGGATTCGGTGTTTGAAGGACATTGCAAGCCTTCTTTTGGACATAAACCCAAAAGATGTAGTCCATGGGGTTGACATCAGGGTTGTAGGGGGCCCAAAAGTGAGAAAAAAAAGAGTTCAAAATCAATCTAAAGACTCATTCAAAGAAGTCTTACAACGGAGGAGATAGGGTTTCTTTCATTGTTGGTGTCAAAAAGTGGGTTCTCCACTCTCACAAGGCTCTTTCCATCCACTTTTTTGATAGCTCTCTGGAAATTCGGGTTGTGAAATCCCAAGATCTCTTGTATATGCCCATATAGGCTTCAAGGGATTGTCCTGGGCTGTTTTCTTTAACTCCTCCAGGTCCAGTTTGGCATTTTTGACAGAGTCCTTCTTCCGCTTCAACATTTTGGACTTTCTGACATCGTAGACGGTGGTCCTGGATACGCCAAACTGCTTGGAGTGCACGAATGGAAATTCAGTTCAAAGTTTGAAAGGAAAGAAAAGTTCGTTATATCGTCAATAAGGAATAAAATAGGGTAATAATCATTATTTTAAATTAATTAATTGTAATAGACAATATTTTAACTGATTAAAAACGTTTATACTTTTTTTTTCTATAGCTACCATATCAAGAAAAAAAGGAAGAATAACATTAAATTTTTCTGATCTTTCCTTTCTGAAAATGTGAAAAAGGATGCTTTTAATGGATAATTAAATTTTATTAACGTTCATTTTTTGTTCCACAACACAATTTTAGAAAAAAAAAAATTTATTACATTTTTTATATAGGAATTTTTTTTTCTTTCAAGATTATTTTATGTAAATAACTAAAAAATTCCTCTAAGAATCCATATTGACAAAGTTACCAGATTTTTACCTTTTTCATAATTTGATCGAGATGTGCAACTTAAAGATGATCACGTAGGAAATGCAATTTTGCAAAGGTCATCTTCATAGCATATCACAACTTTACAATGTTAATTGATCAACCCCTGTTTTCTTTTTATTTATTTAAAAAGAAAAGTTAAGAAATGTTGTGTGTAATTCAAGGCTCATTGTGTGGCCCGACCCTATTCGATATTTAAAATGGGTCTAGTCACTATAATGATGAATAGAGAGGAGAGATCACAATTCAATACAATTCTTAAATAAGTTTGTTCATTTCTAGAAAAGGGTTCGTTCTGTAATTGCAATAAGGAAAAAAAATCCATATTATGCTTTATACTCGTATATTCAAATATAATACAACGTAATATTACTTACGGGTACTTCATAATAGTATTAAATGATATTCAATTATATATTTACAATCATTTAATATGTTCTCATGCCTTAATAAAAATTAAGTACAACAGTATATTTAAGTACAAATCCATGTCGAGTACATATTTAGAGTATAAAACATTAAAGTTTTACTCTGAAATCATTTATACGTAATGCTATGTGGACATAGTTATTTAAAGGAAGATGTAAAAAGGCCTCATTTCTTATTAAAAATATACCTATTACCTAGTCGTCCCCTAAATGTATGTGTAGCTCCATATAATCAAATCTAAATTAACCTTGAAACGGGGAGAATTCTAAAGTTTTATATTATGTAGATAAAAAGGCAATGATCAAGTTTTATCATGATTATGACAAACAAGTCCTGCTTACTTCCTGGGTTTTGATGACCACCTATGTTATGTAGGTATGTAGATATATAAATATATTATCATATCATCAATTATTAATATATGAATTATTTTTGGAGAGGGGATTCATTGATTGTCATGATTTGATAGCTAGTCATTGAATCACTGAATGGAAAGAATTGAGAAATCCTAATAGGTACCCAACTAAATAGCTTGTGTTTTATAAGGACATTTTAATGATTTAGCTATACACTCTCCTGCTATTAATATTATTTTCCACCTGAATGAACACATTAGTCAGATTTGCCAGGGTCATTCGAAAAGTCCGTACAAAGTCCGAGACATGTCACTACTTGTGCCTATCGAGGTCATGTTTAGTTAGTAGCATCTCTTGGAAGAACATACACCAACTTTCAGGCAGATAGGTATATTTCTTACTTTTGGATATTCGTTTGAATCGAGGAATCGGCCAGAAAGATTATGGAGACTGTCTATAAGATTTCCAAGGAATAATCCTCATAGAATATCTGGAAAAGGGTAAACTATTACATATTATTCATCGTTATTTGACCGTTTGAAAACCGAGGTTCAAGAAAAATGCACATGATTGGCCCACAAAAAAAGTCATTTTCCATCACCGCAATGTACCAGATCCCACCTGAGCAGTTGGGGTAGCAAAATTAATGGAAATGAGGTTCCAACTTGAGATGTTCACAGCCCTAGCAATCTCAAGCTCATTCACTCTTTTGTAATCTGTCACTATATCATGGATTTTATCAATGATTTATGGACTAGTAAGCTCAACCGGGAGTCCAGAACATTCAGCGTCCCTTGTGCCCATATGGCCACTCCAAAAAACCACGAACAAACAAATTTAATCAAATGTACAATGTTTATCAAGCTTCCATTTAGTATCTTGAGGCGTTTTGCCTTTTAAAAAGTAATGTTTAATCAACAGACAAAATTATTTTTTTGTCCATTTTCGTGAAAATCATTCCACTTCCTCGATTCAAACGAATGCCAAACCGAAAGGAATATACGAATATGACTGAAAGTTGGTGTGTAGTCGACGTTTCTACTTATTAGTGATCTGAACGTTGGTTGGTTAGCTCTCCATTGACGCCATCAGTGGCTGCATTTATAGAGCATATTTTTCGCCAAATATATTTCTTTGATCTGATTCTAATTTTGGAACCACAGACAACTTCTACTTAAACGAATTAAAGACGCTGTTCTCACACCTATTTTATATATATTTAAAAAAACAACTGATAACCGTATGAACTAGGGCTTAGTAGTAATATTTAATTTAAAAAGTTTGTAGCTTGCATTTATTTTAAAAGTTTTATACATAATTATTTTTGTAAAAATTCAATAGATTTCTATATACGAATATGATATTTTCATTGTTGTGATATGTAATCCCACCAGTTACAGCTGACTTAAGAGTGTATTTCTTTACACCTGCGTTTTCACCATTTGATCACTCTACCAGTTATTCAATTAGCTAGCTAGATAAATGTAATATATTTTTTATAAACATAAACAATAAACAAAAAGTGTCTACAACTCCCCTAAACTATATTTATATAATATTAATATTTGGATTCTAACAGAATTGTAAAAACATTTAGTCCATAAATGTCATTTGTCATTTCGTTTTATTAAATGAAATTAATTCATTAAAACTTGCTCTATTTATCTATGACAGGAACAGGAAATCAATCCTTTTCAGAACTACCCTCCACATTTAACACCCGAACAAGTACCCTCATCCCTTTACCTACTAGCATTTTATGCCCAGAGCCATTTATCTCCAAAATCCCATCCCTTTTTGTTCTTATATTGAAAAGTACATTTATTAAATTAAAGAGGGTCAAAGTCATAAATGAATGTTATCGTTGTTGGGAGCGGTTGTTGATCCGTGCAAATTTCCCTTTAGAATCGAAAAGTAATTATAACTTCTATAAATCATCAAATTTTAATATTGAAAAAAAACAAAAACATTTTTCAATTAAAATAGAGCCTTAACCTCTGATTGTTTCGCCATAGGCATGACGTAAAAGCTTCAATAAATATTTTTACGTAATCTCATGATAAAAAATGGCAAAATATTGAGTTTTAGTAAGTTATTTTATAAGATGAATCTAGGGATTGAATAAATAATACGTAACAAAATACTTTAAATAAATAGTGGAGCAATTGGTGAGGTCAAAAGAAGTCGGATCGTCTTTTTTTAGCTATGTCATTAATTTCAATTAGTAAAAACGTTTGTATGATTGTTAAAAAAGTTAATGTTTGTTAGTATGGTTTCTATTTTTTGTCTTAAGGGGTAAAATGTTGTATGAGTAGATAGTTCGAGGTACTTGATAGGGGGAAAACATGACGGGGGGTATGAGTCCTAGAACCATCTATAGTCTCAACAACCGCAGTAATTGAGTACTGGATGGTTATAATGTAGCGTAATCAACTCTTTTCTTTTCCTAAGACATATTGTCCTTTTTTTACTTCCTGTCCAGATACTTTTATAAGTTTATGAATTGTTCAATTTTATTTGGAAAAATAACACATGTTAAAAATTGACAATGAAATGTTGAATCTTAGTGGACATTGCGCTCAGGGAAAATTATTATCAAGAGCTCAATGTGTGTAGATTAGATTCACGGTTGCTCCCAGGTTAGAAAATATACAAAATGTATATTGAAATGGAATACAACTCCTGCCACAAATAGATTAAATTTAATATTATAATGTTTCTGTATATTTTATTGGTGCAACTCCATCTGATCAATGAAAGAAAAAATTAAAAAATCGACTCACAAAATAGAAAATTAAACTGAATTTAAAAACATACAATATCTACTCTTATTTGGATTTTATTGTATAATTTAATTGAGAGTTTAATCCACGTTTACTATACTTTGAAGCATTTATCGAAGATTACTTGTTCACCCCTTTATCATGATCTTTGTAAATAAGTTGGCATGTTTGATGTACCTCCACTGACATAAAAAACTCGTGTGTATTAATACTGATAGATATTCACAACTTTTCCCAATTTTCCCCATCTTATAAGGAAATCCAATGTGGTTCCAAACAGCAGACTTGTAAATATTAGAGGAAGGTAAACTCCATATGGAACTTTTTATCCATAGTTGGTCGTTGATGCTTAAAATAAATCTTAAAAAAAAAATACAGATTACTTTCAAGTAACAAAGAACAGAGTAATTATTTAATAGTTGTTGTCTGAATATTTAGGACGTAATATTTATTTATGACGCAAAATAGGTGTTCGATTTTGTAAAAAATAGTAACCAATGCAATTGTTCCAGTTTATTGAGGGTAAAAACTTACCGAACCGGACTGCGGTACAACCCCTTACTGTACGAGCCCTGGTACACGTAAATATTACTGTTAAGCACTCTTTAATGGATAATTCCATCTTTTTCAACATAGTTTTTGGAAGGAATTTCTGTTGTTTTTTTTTGTTTTTTTAATTCGGAAATTCGAAAAAAAGCTTCATCTTTGTTAAATTTGTGTACCACTTAAAATATAAATTGCATAAGTGTCATGGACTTCTGCTACTCCACCACTGATCATATCTCCATGAACTATTTTTATTCATGATATGACTTTATTCATCGCGTGGATGCTGTGTATAAAGAAAATCATCTATATTATTTTACAAGAAGGAATATAGAAAATAGAAACTCCATTCACAAAATGCCTTTGGGCATGAATGAATGCTTAAATGCACATAATAATGCATAGAGACATCATCAAACCATATCTCTTCTTCAAATAGATAATGTAGGTATAATTGATCAATATTTTTATCTACTCAAAAATAAAGTCATGACGGATTTTGTAGGCGGAATGGAGAGTCTGAAGGAATTTATTTGACAATGACTTCAAGATATTGATGGAAATGATATTTTTGTTTGTATTTTTTAAAGGAATGAAATGGGTATGGATAGATACAATAATAGGTACTCTTATCGCTTAATTTTCCGGTTATGGATGTTTTGCTTGTTTAAAGCGTGACGACAAGTATTTTTATTGCTTATATTTGCATCTTTCCATTTTAAAATTATAGCAATACACACAATATAATATGCATAGATGTTCCAATATGTATAATATATATGTAGAAAGTAATATATCAGACTGCGAGGAGCATACTTAGGCACTTAACCACTACGTGAACGTGTTCAATTTTGGCGAAATGTTGGTACTTCTTGAAGTACAGAATTACTGATATATTTAATAAGATACAATGTTACATAGTTATTATAACCAGCACTTTAAGCACCACAACGTCATAAATATATTGGACCGTGGATAGCATAACCCACTCTCTATGCAACTTGGTAGAAAGATTAGATAATGTACGAGGCAAGTTGGCGTTTTTGTAGCAAGTTTCTACGAGCCTTAAAGTATTCACCCGTCCGTAAAAATGAGTTCTTTGTAATAGCGAAGGAGAAGGCAGAAGTGAAATATATTTGGTACTACTGAATTATGAAAATTGTTAATATCAGCTGCATGCTATATTATTTTAAATGGAGAAAATAAATTGTTTCTATAAAGAGGAGAACTTTCTATAGTTAAAATAGCATTATAATAGAGAAAATATTATAGTTATATTTAAATTCATATACACTTTAAAATCAGCATAAAATAGGAGGAAGTTCTTCTTGTAGAGAGTGGTGCTAACACCCCCACGACCCATTAAATAATAATATATAAAAAAGTACACACGCATCAAAAAAAAATTATTTTCTAATCGTTTAATTTAGCTTTTTATTTACAGAAATCCCTTCTTTACCTATTATAAAAAAATTAGCAAACATCAAACGGGCATCTTTTGAAGTTCATGTAAATTAATCTTAACGGCATTCGTAATTTATATTCAAAGATGAAAAAGTAACATAATACGAATGCTTAATTTTGTAACGGAATCTTTACAAAATATTGGTATCGCAACAACACTAGTAGACTAGAGTTCTCAAAATGATAACCGTCAACTTCTCTTGAGTGATATGCAGAGACTAGAATAGAGAGTGACTTTAAACAAATATGGTTATATAAAAAAAAGTCAATAAATATATCGAATGTTTTAAGTAAAATTAATAACTGGAGCACGCTTCCAGTCAGTTTAGGTTTTGTTATATCCTCTCTGAGCGTAATGCAAAGCCTGAATGACTAAAGCTATCTACATATTTCAAACTCCAATTCATTTTTATATTCATGAATTAATAACGGCATGAAAAATTGTTGCAAATTAACAAATTATACAAGCTCACATTAATTATACAGGTATATCATTATTCAATCAGAATCCATTATGAGGGCCACACCATATTTTATTTTTTTGTTTTGTCTTCTTGAATGCTTCATTATTTCTTCTTGTTTACCAATCAGTATTCAAGACAGGCCCTCCACTTGCAATATGAGGAGAACAAAATGTCAAAATATTATTTATGGAATTCATGTTCCTCCAAAAACTCGATACTCTCATGCAATAAAGTTTATATATATATATATATTCAATCAAACGTTATTTCAGTATGTGAATTGATCCCCATTAAAATATGTTATAGGTGAAGTAAATATAAGTACCAATGGGTTTTTAAAGTGTCTAGGTATCCGTAGAGTCATTGCATGGTTGTCTAGCCAATCAATTGTATCAATTGTGCATTCATTGGAATTTAAAGTCAATTTTTGAATTCGTTTTATATTGTATATGTCAATCATATTAAAATTCCAACATTAAATTTGTATTTAATCTTGGAAGTATATTTTAATATATAACTACGAAACTTTAAAAAAAAAAATACATAAATACAATACACGACAAATATATTTAGAAATAAAACAATTAGGACTTTTGCATGGAAATTTGCGGAAATAAACAAGCCGATTACTCTACAAAATGAAGTATAATAAGAGCATGAAGCAATAAAATAAATTTTGAACCTTGCTTTTTTTTATTTTCGATCAAAAATGAATCAAATTTTTTTTTGAAAAAAAATGTTGGGAAATATTGTCTTTTTTGACGTTTTATACATAATAGGTTGGGGAAAAAGTAATTTCGTATTTCAATGGGGTTTTTTTTTGTTTTGGTTTTTTAATAAGTACATATATCTTGTTAATTTTTGGTCACATTGGCGGTACAATAAAGCGTTGGAATGTGAGTGTATACTATTAACGCTTTTTGGATAGTATTTCACTGAGCCAGTTGAGTCGTTAATTATCGTGCATGTATTATGGAAAGGGAAGAAATTCGACATATTTTATATTTTTACTACCTGAAAGTTAGTAAAATCGTATATAAAAGACCAATAAATTTTGTGTTGATATCGATAGAATACAGGAAAATATCAATATAGACTGTAATTTAAGAGTCGTAGCATCGCCCAGGAGATGATCATCGATCCCAAAACTATTTTAAAGCATTTTTATAAGGCTGGATACAAAAAGGAACCCAAATAGGAGAGGAATCGTCTTCATCAAGACAACTCCAGGACGCACACATCTTTGATGAATTGCCAGAAGCTCTGTTATCTCGGATAGCATCCGCCCTACAGTCCTTATCTGGTATCAATTGAATACCAATCATACCTGTCCCAAGGGGGAGCTATGGTTACTCGGCAGCTATGGTTCCAGTACCACTGTTACAGAATCAGTCATATAGAAAAATTTGGTCTAGTTCCGTTACACACTAAAAAAAATCGGTCTTGACTGATTTTATGGATAAATTATTGATGACGTCAAAATGTATTGCTTGATTTGAAGATTGATACAATAACGTCATAAGAATATGAAAGTGTTTCATATGTGAACAACTTGGACAATTGGGACGAGATTAAAACCGAACCATGATTTGAATTTTTAAATTTTTGGTACACAGTCTAAGACCGCGATTTCGAGCAAAAATTTGTAGTCTGTAAAAATTTCATTAGACAGAACCAAAAAAAAAAGCCGTCTTTAATCGAGTTATCTTTTATTTTCCTTTTTTTTCTCAAATGATTAGTTTCATATAAGAATGCTGTAATACATATTATGCCAATTTGTTGGGTAAGTTGCTACAAAATTTCGTTAGATCAGAGTCTCTATGTACTGATGTAGTCTATCGGACCCAGGAATTGTCTTTGAAGTCCATATACATGAAGTATATTTCCTTCTCTATGAACGACTGTGGCGCGAACCTACGACACACATTGAGTTCAAGAAAAAAAATATCTCTCGAGAGCGTTGTCCATTGAGCTCCGTCGTTGATAGTTAATTTCATACTTTTGAGAATTGTCCCATTTGGATCTTTTGACTCTGACAAAACTATTGTTTTCGGTATCGAAAACCATAAAAGATGTTATTTATTAAAACACGTCAAATTGAGAAATTCTATATTAATCCTTTCTTCAAATACTTTCTGCATCATTCCACGTTGTAGGTTAAAGAGGTATACGTTCAAATGCCAGAGTATTTGTCAACCTTGAGACTACCTATGTATCCATCCACAATAATCAATTGTTTGATAGCATGTCAACACAAAAACGTAGAATACACATTATAGATACATACGAATGGGTCGTTATAGGCATGATTCATTTGATATTCAATTATTATTTATTTTTGATTTTATTCTTGAATATTCAAGTCTTTTAAAGAGAATAATTTCATCCTACTCATTTCTTCTTCTTATAAAAAATATTGACATGTGTGTAGAAGCATTTTATGTACATATTTATAAGTAACAGTACATACATAGGTAGCTACAATCAAACTGTTATGGTCAGCAGACAAATGAAATGCTTAACTAACATGTTAAAAATAAATGTACTGATGAGCCTACGAAGTTTGTAGGCATGCTTTTTAAGCACCCTGTTTATGAAAATTTAATGACCTCAATAGAACTTTGGCAAAGGTATTGAAAAGAGAGCAAAATCAATAAAGATTTTGGAAATGAAGTTTTACGGCTTCATAATCTTTTTAAACTTTCATTATTCTTCAATAAAATAATTAACTATGTCTACATACGATTAGTGTTGTGGTACCATCCAAAAGATATGTTCTTATGTTTGAATCATTCAATCAGTGACCATCAGGGTCTAATACATATACATGACCCGTTTTTTTTGTAATGTTTATATTGTTCTGTTATGCTGGAGAGGATAAAAATGCGATCTTCTCTTCTAAATATTGAGATCATCGTGCAATTTTTGACAGGATCATTTTATCGATAATCCAGTTAATTAATATATATTTTTTCAAAAAAAAAAATCTAATTTATATCCTTTCTAAAAGAATATGTGGTGTATCAAGTTAGGAATTCCACAAATAGTTAAAAGAGATATCTAACCAAAAGAAATTCTGAAATTTATTTCCTAAGCCAGATCCATATTTCCCTGACAAAGAGATAAATTACTTTTAAACACACTTTTGTAAAATTGTAGCGTAGGGACGCTAAAATTTACACTTACTCTTTCCTGTGAACGTTGTGTCATTCCGTTTCTTACAAAATCCTTCTTTTTTTTTTAAATAAGATAAATATTATATCAAAAATATTCTGTTAATGTAGCCACAATTTTTACTTTTTACTTAATGATAAAAAACGTCGTCGTTAAGGAAGAGATTTGGGGTCAAAGTTGACTCCTGTCGGACATCTTGTACCTAATCTAAAGTCTTAGAACAAATATTATGGTTTTACTGTTTTATTAGCCAAAAATCATTTTTAGAAAAATGTTAAGTCAATGAAAAAAAATATAAGATGGCGGAAATGGTCCCAAAGTATTTATTGCTTTGATAGAAGCTAAACCAATTTTTTTTCTGTTTTCACCTGCATACATTTATATCAAATTAGTGGTTTTATTATTTTATAATAAAGAGAGAAACTGTTTTTGATAAATCTATCGGACATAACTTTTAATTTTGTAAATAAGATATACTGTGTATAGTTTTTAATCTTAGGGTTGTTATCTAAGCCTCTTTATTGATCAATATGCAGAGCCAGAGACCGTTTTAAGTTAAACTAAGCTGTGATATCAGGAGGTTTGTAAGTGTTCCACTCAGTTTTTTTTTTTGGTTGAGCTGTTTTTAATGTTCTGTTCAGCGTTCCATTCATAAAGTAGTGAAAAAATTGGGTTACAAGCTTTATGTTAGACTGAATTGCTAGATTAATGTATACTCTCTCATAAAAGCTAAGTTAAATAAAACTATACGCTGGTAACTTTTGCGTTCTGTTTACAGTCCTGGATTTGGATTTGAAAGTCAATTTGAACTCAAAGAAAAATGCACTATCTAAAATAAGTCTCAAGACTTGAGAGTGAGAAACATTTTTTTCCGAAATTATAATTACTATTCCTTAAGGGAAAATTTTATCTTTTTAGAAGATTAATTTTGATATTCATCAGTGATAATTTCGACAGCGATAACTAGTTGAATAACAATTTGCAAAGACAGTTTTTTGTATAACTATTACCAGACAAAACGAAAAAGTTTCTTTGAATGTTTTGAATGTTTGAATGAAGAAAATTTTTTATATTTTTAACGAAATGAAAACGAGGCCAAATATGAGGAAGACGATATTTTGTAACGAAACAAGACAATATTCAACACTGATACTGATGCCATGACTGAATATGAGCTGTGGGCTTATACTCGAGTTGTACTTCAACTCATTACACTACGACTTCAGACTCGACTTGGATACGATCTGAAAAGACTATATCTACTTAAAATGGACCCGTGAGCAATGCTGTTTATAAGTTGTCTATGATCTATATAGCATTTGACTTTAAAATGAGCTCATTGATCCATTTTCAACACTTCTTTCTGAAGCAGCCATGCATTTTAAGGCAAAAAAACTCGTACCTATTGAAAGACAACAATGTTAAAACCATACCATATCATCTATTCTTAGGGTTTGATTTGACCATCGTATCATTTTACAGAATAATAAGAAGATTAAACCAGTTATAACTATGTATTATATTTATCTTAAGCCATTATGAAAAGTGTGATTTTATTTATTTCAAACATCTTTTGACCTATTAGTAAATGGTAGGTTATTTTTTTTTTTTTAAATATGATTTAATAATTATGCGATGATCAGATTTCAATATTTTTATTTTTTGTTTGAAAAATAAAAATGCAAAATAATAATATCTTTGCAAGGCAATATACATATACTAAAATATGCGAATAAATAAATATACAATATTGCATGCGATTAAATTAATTAAATTTATGGATTATAATTTCGAAAGTATATTAATATATTTATTTATATCTGACTGATAATTAGTTTTTGTTGTGAATATAGAGTCATATATTTATGAATTTACTTTTTATGAACCAATTAATTATTAAAGTTAATTAATATTGCTTTCCTTCCAGAAAAAAAATATATTTATTTAAATCATAAGTAGTGAGGTGTCAGTTACAAATGAGCTAAGGAAATTTATGTTAGTGTAATTCAGCTTTAATAAGCTCTAAATTCTACGCAGTATTGATAGGTAAACAAAAAAAAAAAAAACTTAAAAATGGCATGATAACTTTGAGCATTTGAATAATGTTTAAAAGGAGAAAACTTCAGCTTAGATTAGCTACAGGGAGCTGTGAGAGTAAGGAAATAAAGACAAATCCTATTACGTATCTAGCAAGGACATAGGGAGGAATTTTTAATTTTTTCATTCTGAAATATACTCAAGTCCAACAAGGATAACTTATTACCAACGAGAATCCAACTTCATAATGCTCTTCTCGTAGAAGACCATTTCCATATGTGCAAAAAAACTCGGATATCCTATTTTCATAGATCTCTATTCAGGCTAAATTTGTTTTCCCAAGCGCATTGGATACAGGAACAGACGGTAGTCACTTGAGGATATGCCCGGAATGGAGTGTGGATGCATAAGAACTTCCCATCCGAGCTCCCGGAGCTTCTGGCTCGTTATCAAAGATGTGTGCGGCCTGGCGTTGTCTTGATGAAACATGATTCCTCTCCTATTTGAGTTTCTTCTTGTATCCATCCTTATACAAATGGTTCAAAACAGTCTAAGAATCGATGATCAGCTCCTGGGCGATGCTATAACTGCTAAAATTACGGTCTATATCAATATTTTCCATGATTTTATCGACAATTTCGACGATAGGCCTGCCAGAGCGTGGCGCATCATTAACCTCCACTACACCTGAATGAAATTACTCGAACCACAATTAGTCAACACGAACCGAAAGAGAATCAGTCCCGTATACATAGCATAAAGGTATGCTATTAATAATGGAAAACAATATCACCCACATGTCTGTCACTGCTACGCTTACAGGACCGTATCCTTTTTATGAAATCTTCCATCATCAAATGGATGTTGTATGCCCTCAATTGCTTCACGAGTTCCATGTTTGAGGCCTTGAATTGACGCTGAGCTGTTGATGTAGACCTGATCTTTCACGTGGCCCCAAAGTAAGAAGTCGCAAGGCCTCACCATCCTCAACGGGTAACTGCTTGATAGTTATATTTTTTTTTAGTGCTTATAACACCTAATTAATTTTCAGAAAGATACCGCAATATATATCAATTGTAAATATCATGTGTTAATTCCTAACCGAGAAAAAAAAAATATTTTAATCAAATAATAGATAAGACACAAAGTTAAAAATGCCCAAATTGTTCATCAATACCCATACATAGAGTGAAATTTAAATACATTTTACAAGTTATAATTGAAAAAAAAAGAACCGGGTCGTATAAGATAAAATTTCCTTCTTTTTTTTTTTTTCCTCTCCCCGCCCCCACATAAAGCAGATGGTGCGGTTTATAGTTCGGCAGGGTCATTGGACCTTACTTTTTCGGAAATGAGGTTGGAGCAACAGTTATGGTAAATAGATTGCGCTATCGAGAGATGATTACTGATTTTTGTATGAAAACTTGAAACATACACACATGGAAAAAAAAAAAATAGTCTGCCATTTTTTAATTATATATTTAACAAAATCTTTTCTGATACATAGGCCATGTTAAATTGATTTAGTCTATTCAGCCGCCATTGGCCTCCCATATGGCGACAAGTTGGAAGTATTGTGAATTAAGTTCGGATCCAAGTTAACCAACTCCTCGTCAACAGAGGTTTTTGTGGCAAAACCGTTCGGATGACAGTTGCTACAGGCCCCCTCCTCTCTATGTGTGTCCAGAAAGAAAAGTTGAGGGGATATACATCTGGATTGATGGCAGCTACATAATCATGTCCCAGAAAACGATGCTGTTAACTAAGAAAGTCTGAGTAATTTTCGCAGTGTGAGTGGTGGCCCCATCTTGCTGAAAGACGACGTTGACGTCGGAGAAAATTCGCCACGGCCAAGGGGAACGGGTTAATCTTAAAAACGTTGATTTATATAGCCACCATGAGCCTGTAACCCTCCGATAACCAGATCAGGGGCGCCGTTGGAGGCTAAAACGCCTAGCGCCATGGCTGATGCAGGGTGTTCTAAGGTCTATTGAAGAGGATATAACTGTCATTATTTCAACTGGAGACATAGGTTGGATTGTGACCCTAACAAAGAAGAGTTGATACCCTAAGCCTTGAAACTCTCTGCGATGACATTTCTCGAGCTTGAAATACATAGCTTAAAAAAATAAAGTGTTACAAGGGAGGTTTGAACTAGAAATGTAAGTTATCATAATAATTGCTTTGAAAATTTTCATGGTACATTTATGTCTTGTTAATACAAATCATAAATGAAAAAATTACTTAATCATTCTTAATTCTAGAAATTGTAAATATTAATATGAGGAGTCATTCGAGTGCCGAAATGGCAGGTGCATTTTTATGAATTTAACAAAGTGGTTTGAAACATAGTCAAAAGAGCCGAAATTATCATCACTACTTAACAGTAACGAAAGACATTGTGGCATAGAAGTACCCATACCCATAGTTTGTTCTATTTTACTTTACCAACTTATCCATAGCATAAGTGGATGCTGTTTTGGGCATAGGCGTTACAGAAGCAAAAATGGGTCTTACATAACTTTTGAGAGTGTTTTTTCCATGAAATAAGTACAAAAACAAAAGAAAAAAATTCAATGTAATGTAATTATAACCTATGGCTGTTATGGAAAAATATACTAATATATATGATCTAATTGTTCATTTTTCATCCTATCCGTACATATTTTCGATAGGCTCTCTCACTCTCAATTTTAAAGAAAACAATGGAAGTACGTAGGTATTTCCTTTCTAACTTACTTGACTCTAAATGATCTTAATGATACCCACTTATAGAGGTACTC
Organism: Lepeophtheirus salmonis; assembly: GCF_016086655.4. Classification (NCBI taxonomy): domain Eukaryota; kingdom Metazoa; phylum Arthropoda; class Copepoda; order Siphonostomatoida; family Caligidae; genus Lepeophtheirus; species Lepeophtheirus salmonis. The sequence continues at coordinate 37,344,796 of NC_052144.2, read as the reverse complement.
ACATTTTTAAAAGTTTCTCCCTAAAAAAACAATCTGTGAACCGAAAAACAAGAAAATAATCTTATTGATTTTACTCCATATTTGAGAAGTGTAATTAACTAAAAAGTGTGTATATCTTCACGCAGCATGTTTAATCATTAAATGAGTGTTTCTTGCATGTAAACGTTCTTCATCCAAGAGATGTTGGGGATGGATATATGATGCGTAGTGTTGGATTCGAGGTACAATTTTTGAGTCCGACCAATTTCAAATTTTTGAGTTCTACGTCGAGTCGAGTTTATCTTAGGACAAACTATGAATCTTCGATCGTGGTTGTGTTCGAATTTATGAGAACTTCTACATATGCAATATGGTTTATATTTATTGGTGCCCGGTACTTTTGCCTAAAACCATTTCCCCTTAGGAAATTGCACTACATATTAATTTATCTTAAAGGATATTTTGCCTAAAAATATAAATTAATGAAATTTATACGTCGTTATTGTTTATTTTTGGTTGAAATTGATTTTCCGTTTGAATTAATGAATCAAAATATGTAATATTTTGATTCTTTATAAGCGTTCAATGGTTGTTTTCTGTAGGTATAAGGATGGAATTAAACTCTTTCCTTATTTTATGGTTGTTCGTCGATCCCTTAGTCTTATCACACATTAATAATCCATCATGTCTAATGATAATTAATAAAAAAGTAGTGATTAGCACTTCTTTCGTTCAAATCGTTGTTCTGTGTGTTTATTTTTCTTATTAGACAAATTATATTAACTTTTTTTGTATATGGTTCGAACTTATTACGTACTGAAATTTCGATACTATGTATGTATTGAAATCTAGGGAATAATTCCATCCTTATTTATTTTTATTTTAAGGAGATATATCCTGAGGTAAAATAGTTCAAGGCAAAAGTACCTAATGTCATATTTATAACATACATAAACTATGCTATTAATATGAAAAGATCATCTGTAGTTTATTTTTGTACAAATTTATAAATTTGGGTTATTATCTTTAGTCGAATGTTTCGCTTTATTTTGATTATTTGAGTTGGAGTAGAGTCTAATTTTTAATAAAAAAATTCTTTTTCATTTTTACAAAAAAATTAGATTTTTGTGAAGTCGAGTTTTTTTCGAGTACGATTAATACTCGAGTCCAACACTAATAATATGTAGTTATTGTTGGTACTGCTCTTGGAATCTATTCTCTCCAGTGATAAAAACCTTTCATAATTTTTACGATTAGCTTGTCATTTAGATAACAAGAGATTCGTTGTCTTATTATTATTTTTTTATATGAGAGATTTTTTTTCAAGTCTACATAGACCTAAGGTAAGAATAACAACAAAAAATACACATACAAAATTGGTTGCGAGAAAAGATAAACTTGACATTCATGACAGGTTTAAATTTATTTCATGATAGGCTGTGTTTGCCGTGTTGTTGAGCACATCAGTTCGGTTCTATGTATGTAGACACTTATAGTTCCTTCCCTCATCATAAGTAGCCCTAAGGAGGGATCTTATTAATCACACTAAGTCATACCCCTTCTCAGGCATTGAAAATTGATTAGAAATTGTATGTATTATATAGATAAATGTCACAGACATTGTATATCTGTAAACTTATCGATTAATCTCGTTTCTAACGGTCTTTTTAATGATTAAATAATATATATACGATAGTTGTCTGAAAAGTTTCCGCCCTAACAAAGATACAATAAAAATTTTCTGAATTTTTATTTGTCAACGTCAAGGTAACACAAAATGCTAACTAGAAGGGGCACTCGGTAGAGTGCAAAACCTCCCTTAAAATCAAATTGATTTAAATATCTTAATTAGTTTCAAAATTATGGTCGATTATGCATTTTTTATTTTGTGGTAACTTTAAAATTGACCTTGACCTCTCAAAATTTAATAACCTCATACTGTGGGCATATATATTCTTCGAAGCAAGCTTAATCAACATCTATTTTTAATTTTTGCATTAATTTAATGACAGCTCCATACTCGATTTTGTCTTTTTCCCCAAAACACTCACATCAGCTTACTTGAACGACTTTCAAGTAACAACTGCACATCCAAAATGGCTGAAACTTTGGTGAGTAAATTTATTCAGATTCTAGATATATGTGACTAGCTTTTGTCTACGACTGCGGCCATCTTCACATTGAGGTCGGAAAATTTGTAGTAAAGTTGAGACTCATTCCCAGACCGACTTTTTTTCCAATTCGTCCTAATTGATTTCTTTATAGCAATATTTTTCTTCAAACTGAGATCTCAGTGACCGAAATTTCATCATTTTCAAATCGTGTACAAATTTTTTCCCCCTTTTTCCTGATTATTGAGTTGTACAAATATGATATATACAACACAATTAACATACTATGACGTTATTGTGGTGATTTTCACCATTTTGATCCATATATAACGTCTTCAACTATTCTTCAATGGAATCAGTCTAAGCTTAATTTTAAATCAGCCCGATTCAGACCTATATTTTTGGAAGACAGATCTAGACTAAATTTATTCAGTAAAAGTAAAAATTGTGTTTGACTGGTCTAATATTTCTATACCTCAACTAACACTTGGATGTTTCAAAGTTGTTTTCTTGTTAATTAATGAAGAGGACTTCAATGATCTTTAATCGAGTATAGATATTTCATTCTCTTATGAGTTTTTTATCTTAATGATCTTTAGACTCAAAGATAATAGATCACAATATTGGTGCAAACTTATATATATATATATATGGGGGTTCTGATTGCTAGTGGAACATTTTTTAGCACGTGAAATAATCTGGAGTACAAACATAGAATAGCGTTTATACAAATCACTTTCAAATTACGTCAGATGTGTGACCATGAAAGGAGGAAGCATGTTAACATGTATAAGAGGCAATGGTTGATGTTAAATCCAAAAATGAAGTTTTGTTACAATTTTTTAATATTGAATAACAGATCCTCAAATTTTATGTTATTGCAAAAATTCGAAATTCATTTGTATATTCCATTTAAAAAAGAAAGAAAAAGTTTTATGGAACGACATAGCCCAATGGACAACACGTTTGCCAGATATTATTATATTGAACTCAATGTGTCCAGGATTGTGTCTCGGCCGTTCCTAGAAAAGGCTATTTGCTTAATGTATATGGACTTCAAAGACAATTCCTAGGTCAGTTGGAGTATTGTATGACTATAATGTTTAGTTATAATTAATCAGTACAACTCTATCTGACCAATTAGAGGAACAATAAAAAAAATGTCTTATTTTTATTTGAGACAAAAAATTGAGAATTGTGAAAAAAAAGTCAATAATTGTTTTAATGAAAATAGTCCGTATTCCGCTTGTTCTTCCTTTATCAATAGTTATTGTTTTCAAATTTTCAAGAGTAAAATTTAAACTAGAGGTTTTGTGAGGACATTTATTGAGCAAAATCATCTTAAAATAGTGCTCGACAAAAAGTTTATGCAATATGTCAGCACTCATCTCTAAAAATTGCCTGAATACGAGGCCTAAATCCCTTGCAGACATTGAGTATGTAGTCAGACTCGAACTAGGTACACTATTTCTTGATGGAAGCCTCTAGAGAGTGGACATTCCTGATTCCAGATTCACCTATATAGAGTAGTTCAAGGGATTTGATTCTGGAGAGGAGGGCGATCACATTTTGAGATCCCCAAAGTCTGGAAAGTTGTCTCTCAAGAAAGCCTGGATATTAGCGGTGCGATGTCACGGAGCTCCGTCTTGAGTGAAAACAAAGTTGTTCAGAAGTTCCATGAATGTATCAATATATATAGCCGCTCCTTCCTCTCCACAAAAAATGTCCCACTGAAGCTGAGACATTGTCTGGATGTTCAATTTTGATATAGCGGCTGTTCTACTTATTTACATTGGTATCAACAGTTAAATTTTTTCCATCAGAAAAGAGCAAGTTAGAATCTGCTTTGCTCCTTCCAAACGTCTCAGATTGTTTTTTTAGGGATACGATGTCTTGTTGTCCTACTCCGTGATTCTGCACCAATGCCATTCAGGATTGAAAATAATAAAATGTGTACCATTAGATAAGATAAAGCATGTATTAGTGTTTTGAAGGTTGATTGTTGGAATTTGAAATAACTCTAGTTAAGCTGAAAACAATTTCAATCATCTATTGATTAATAACTCCAATTCTGATAAGAATAGCAAATGAACGAACAGAAAAAATCCGTAAAAGGGCGCAGTATTACTGAGTGGTCATGATAAACCAATAAGAAAGTAAATAATCATGAGCAATAACAACGCAAGATAGCGCCACTATCTTTGGATAGATAAAGAAACTACAAAAAAGTTAACATTGTTCATGTCCTATTGGGTGATTACTACCAACTGACCAATGAAATATTTTTTAGGGGGCTATGAAAGTTGGAAAAACTGAGATATTACTAGACTCGAAGAAATCCCGAGGAGTTAATTGAGCCCAATAGAAAAAAAATATATATATATGGCAAACCAACTTTTTAGAGAAACAGCTCTTTTAAAAAGAAACAACTTCAAAATTGAATCTTTTGTTGATTTATCCCATTCACGACTACGATGTCTTGAAAGGATAAAAGAAAAAACCAAAATCCCTCATTGTTTACATCGACTGGTGAAATATTTGATGATCCAGAAAATAAAGAATATTTTACTCAGATTAACAAACGTCAATTGCTATGTTTGTAAGGTGCAGAAATGATGGGAAGTAATATTCTGAGGAATGGAGATGTGCACCTGAAAAATCTCTTTCTGTTTCTGAGAATGATATTGATTCTTTAGAGCACAGCATCTTACGGAAAAATTAATCCAGTATGAAATAAATACAAATGTTAAAGTTAATATATCATCTGGGCAATCTGGTTTCACCTTTGAATTTTAAAAAGTATGCTAATTTTTTACGTCCATTTTACTCTGATATAATAAAGAAGTTATATCCGTTGGTAAGCTTCTGTATTTTGACTACGTCAGACGCATTATTCTCATTCCTACACAAGATAAGGATCCAAGATTTCTAAAAAAATTACAACCTTTGACTATACAAAATCTGTTCCTACATTTTAGGGTACCGGTTGAGCCAAGTTTGAAGCAAATATTACATCTAGCCCATTATGGTTTCGTGAAAAACAAATTAATAGATAGTATACCTTTCACGTTCCAGACCTTTTTAGAAAACAAATGACAAATTTTCTTTAATGATTGTTGACTTTTCTAAAGCTTTTTATATATTCTCTCAAAATTCATAATTGAAACGTTAGACCATAGTTTAGTATGGAATCAATTGAGCTATATTTGATAACATAAGAGGTGTTTGACAAGGTGATCCTTACTCTTGGCTTCTTTTTATTATGGTCATCGACCCTTTAATCCAGAAGAATTATATAGATGGTGACATAATTGGTTTTTCTAACCTTTCCCCCCCATCTAAAGCGTCTTTGTGATGCAGATGACATGACAATGATTTTTTCGGGGGATCCAAACAATAAAGTATTTAAAGATAACTTTGCATCTACTAAATGTTTTTTCATAGTTTCTGGACTAAAAATAAACCCGGAGAAAACTAAAATACTCAGCCCATATCAAGTAATCATTGAAAAAGCATGGCCATCCTTTAACAAGATAGACACCATAAAGTTATTAGGGTCTTGAATTGGAAGCGAATGAGTTGAATTATTTAAGAAGAGATCACCAGAAGGATTGGAAGGGCTTGTGGCTTTTTTTCAGCCTTCAATCTGAACACTGGGACAAAGTTCAGGAACACATATTTTATTTCAAAAGTGATTCACCTTTTAGAAGCAACTCTCTATGATGAAGGAATTGCCACACAGATTCTCATGATGGAGATGACGTTTTTAAAATTGAAAAAGAAAAAAAAATATCGGTGAAGATAATCCCCTTAAATATGGCGGCCTTTCCGTATAACTATTAATATTTGAAGGAAATCGCTTAACTCCTACTGGATAGGGCAACTTTGGATTGAGGACCATTTTTGGAGTGTTCATCTCTCAATGTTTTTTTAGAAAACAAGTACAAAATAGAGTCTTTGAAAAGTTGATTACCTATTCGGAAAGGATGAAAAGACTTTCAAAGGGGTTCCTAGATATCTTTCTCTCTTTTGAGATACTTGAAGCTCATATAAATGCATGCATCTCAAATTCTCAAGGAATTCCTTGATTGACTTACTCGATATCTACATCATGATGATACACTGTCTTCAAATTAAATTTTGAAACCTGTCAATCAATTAGTCGTCTTGCATTCATAGTGATTTTTTGATTAGGATTCTTCATCATAACAATATCTAAAGTCTCCGGGGTATTGATTTAAAGAACAAAATAAAACAAGCTGAGTAGATATGACATATGAATAAACTAGATGTTGTATGAGCAATGAAAAGACAAGGATTTTGGCCATAATATATTCATAGATGTATACCTATGTATGTAGACTGTAGGTACATGTCTGCATATTATATCCACCGGTTGAGTATTCTGCTAAGATTCAAAGAAAATAACAAATAAAATTGAGTTGTAATTCAACATAGCCATTGCTTTTTGACAGAATATATTATGTTATTTCAAAATTAATTGGTCTTCTCACAGAGGTACAAACTTCACATTGGTTTTACAAGTGGAATCATCTTTCGGAAAGTTGCCATATTGAAGGTATATGTAAATATCGTCATTATAGAAATATACAAACCCTTGTTCCTACATATACATATATCAGGGCATCTGCAAGGGGTAGACTGGATGGCCTGTGGCCCTCCTCCCAAATATCCAATCTTCCATCAAAAAATAATTTTCTGTAAATAGTTATGGATTTTTGAATTATTTTCCAAAATAATTCAACTTTTGGTGAATAGCTGTGAATTTGCTTTTTTTTCCTCTTGTGGAAAAGCAATTAATTTTTGGAGTTTTGTCTCAAAAAAAAAAAAAAAAAAAATTTCTTAATAATCAGAGATTTGATTAAAAAAAATGACAAATAATTTAATATTTGAAATTCAATTTTTGAATTATTTTCAAAAAAATTTACTTTAAGGAAGTAAAAAAAATTTATTCAAGAGCTGCAGACGCCAATGTTAAAATATAGTTTTTTTTTAATCTTTTCTGAAGTTATGGGGTTTTTATTCGATAAATATTAAACAAGTACGATTAATTTCAACATTGCGTCGGTTTTTGAGTATGATTCAATCAAAATTATGAAATAAGTGGCGAAATATAGACAACGTGAGCAATATATCAAATATATGTAGTTGATGGTGAGACAACTTTTCTGTCCACTGAAAGCTTTGGGTATACTTCAATATTACTCAATAACTAACCACGCAATATCCATGATTCCACCCTATATATATAATTAATATGTGGAATTCTGAAAAAAGAAGACGTAGCAATAAAAAAATAAAATGACGTCATCTGTAGAATCTTTTAAGCTACATCTTGCAGAAGGGGAGTAACAAATAAAATAGCCAAAGCCATTTCCTCAAGCTAAAAGATCCGTCTTGTTACTTGATTTTATGGGTTTTTTGATTAAATCTGGGATGTTTGGGAATATGACCTACTGGGTCAGTCATTAGTCTCTACTCATCTCTTTTATGCAAATTTTGAGAGGTTTATAGTTATTTTTTTATAAATTTCCCATAACCAATGTTGTATATCACATTTTCAGCTGTCGATTGCTAAGAAAAACATTGTCCTTCGCCACCATGAGCACACAAACGAGAAAACAATTGAGATAGCAACGCTCCTTAGCACGGGATTGTCTCAGAAGGCCGTCAGGGTTCAAATTTGGGACTCAAGGAACAGACATTATAAATCGGCTTCTTCGATGCCCTAGTTTGCTCCCCGATGGCCTTCTGGTAAAATTTTCATAATATTCCGCATAAAATTTGTATAATATAGATAAGTAAATAATAACGGTTGTCCCGGTCTACCAAAAAAGTCATGGGCGTTTGGACTGTTCATAAGGCTGTTTTAACGATTGTAGATTATTTTAATGGACTCAAGGTGACAAAAAAACATTTTTCTTTTTCAAAACAATGAAGGGAAAATAAAATCAGTTAAGAGACGTGCTCCTATCTTCATCTATGAAGATCAAAACTGATAAAATAAGAAATATGTATTTATAAATAAGGGGACGGCTTCCTTCAACCAGGAATTTATTTGAATTGTACCATAAAAGAGAATTAGTGGATTAAGAAAAATATGAAGAAGAAGAAGAGAAAAAAAAAAATTGCGAAAAATATCATAATCCATAAATCCCCAATAAATCCAAAGACCCACCAATAAATCAGTAACACGCCCTCTTAAAATGCTAATGGCAGTAAATTATGATTCATTTTTTCCAGGTATACTATTTATATAGGAGATCTCTAGATCCATTTTTGAGAGATTATCACAATTATGTATGAAAATATTCAGACTACTCATTTTAAAGAATATAAACATTCAATTTCTAACTATTTCTTCAATATTCCCGGGTTTTGTTGAGGAAGAGTCACTGAGAGTCATGCATGGACAATGTTTGAATATCCTGTCATGAATAGTACTAAAAAATATCGTGATTAGGACTCAATGCATTTATTAAGACATAGTTTTAATGGTATTAATTATTTGTTTAGACAGACAAGTGTCCCGGACCCGTGTTAAAATATAGGAAGAAGATAAAATAATAAAACTTGCTTATAGAGAAATAATGAAGGATCGACTAATATCAAAATATACATCTCTATTGGCCAACGTAAGTCTCCTATCTTTTGACTTAATGATTTATCACATATTCTGTATATACAGAAATCGGCACTTTTTTTTAACCCTAAAGGAAAAATTGTTAAAATATTACTATATTTTTGTACTTATCTATATTGACATCTGATACTTTGATTTATTGCAAAATTTGGATAAAAATTATCAGTCATATCTCAAATAGCGAATATTTTCGACTGATAATTTTCAGTTTGGATTAAAGTCATATTTATTAGCTTACACAACTCATGTAAAACTCCTCAATATCAACACCACAGAAAACATTCATTAAACTATTATGTTTCTTACGACTATGTCAACGTGTTCCCTAGAAATATTTCAATTCTCAACACTAGCTAAACTAAAGTTTGATAAGTTTTTGAAAGCTAACTTATTGATATCTAATTGTTAGTGTGAACGCGCTAACAAGTTAAAAACCAGTAACTGTGTACTATCAATTGAATGCTGAACATATCAATAATGATAGTTGACGAATAAAATACAACTTATGTCTTAATAACGACGGTATATAGATGTAAAAACACTGTGGAAACATATTTGCGAATAGTGAAATTGCTGATCTCTTTTCTCTTTCATTTGGTTTGCTATATGCCTGCTAAATTTTGCTTGGAATCTATTTTAACGACTTGATTCTGGCCATGGTCACAATTTTATATTTAAGTACTTATGTTCCAGCAAGTTTATGAACTCTTATCTTATATGAAGATTGCTCGTAGTATAAGATATGACTGTATATTGGTAAATATAAAACTATAATTAAAAATACTCCAAGTTCTTTCAACCAGAAAAAGAAATAGAACCAAAAATGATGAAATAGGAGTCAATAATACCTTGCTGCTGTTAATTATGTATACCTAAGTCATTGATGCATTTCAGCATTGTTTGATTTTCTCTTTTCCTCGTTCGGCTTTATTTTTGTTTTAAATAACCAATTTAATTTATTAATACCCATAGATTTAAGATATATGTACTATATAAACAAAAAAAATATATTTTTTGATATTTTCTTTTAATTACTTTGATGAATATCATTTACTAATTCCTTCGTATTGCTTCTTTTTCTTATTGAATGGTTCTTAATATTATTCAATTTACTCCATTTTATTTTTCAAGAAATCAAAGAAGAAGAGATAATATTTAAATCCTCTTAGCTTTCATTTAATAATTATAATCAGATTTCTTGTTGACTCGCATTAAATATTTCGTATAATTAAATACTGGTATGAATTACATTTTTGATCAATTTTAATAATGCAAAGAAGTTCTAAAATAATCATTTATATTAAATGAAATGGGATGCTTCAGTACACAATTATCTTCCAACTTTTTATTGCATTCCACAATAGGGTCAAATAAGTTCATTCATTTAATGCGGCTGAAGATCGACTCTCTAATTGATGATGCAATTATAAGTCATCAAACAATAAACAAGAATATATAAAGTTATAGAAGTCCTCAATATGGGAGTTAAAATTAGTACAATCCCTGACACACTGTCCTTGAAAAACGTTCCAAATTTTAAAGCGCGTCTAGGAGGCATCATTTTTAGTAATACGATTGTAAAGTTTCTTGCTTTTTACATTTGAAAATGTTTAGTAAAACTTCAAATATCTTTGAAACAGGAGAATATTATTCCTAATTTAGGTCTGATTAATGTCTACAGGGTTGTTGTAAATAAACTTAAACATATTCAAAGAATGGTTTCACAGGTATAAAAGTATTATTTATTATAATTTTATATTGAAAATTGGTAAATTGAAAGTTCAATAGCTACTATTGGACATATTCATTGTATTGCTCCTAAGTTGCAATAACACCCTTGGGATGTTATGGAAATGAGGAACAAGATGAGGCAATCTCCTCTTATGCCTTTCTAAGGGCTGACATGAGTTGAATTTTGGAATTTGGCTATATATTTAGTGCTGTTTTTATTATAAGAGTATTTTTGTAATAAAATAAACCAACTATACGAGAAAACTAATCAAAAAGTCTTTGCATGTATCACTATAGCATATTTTTGTATCTATAAGATGCACACTATAACAAAAGACAATAAAAAAGCTATTTTACTGATTACAAAAATTATATTCAAGAATTTGAAAGGAAATAGATCGAAAATATAACAGTTTTATTATTTATTTTTGTTTTTTTTTTTACCCAATGGAGATTATTTTATTTCTTGAATATACTTTCCTGTTTTTTGTTGTTTTTTTGTTTTATTATTTGTTATTTATTATAAAGAAAGTAAGTTTGTCCTGGGCTTGGAAAAAATAACCCAGTGACATGCAAAAAGAAAAGAAAATATTCGCTCATGGCAATGATACTCACTTTGTGTCTTGGACTCTCTGGTATATCATTGTAAACATACACTATAGTGGCTTGATATACCGGTACCATAGTAGTACAGTACCGGGGTATCGACACACTTAAAAGAGTAATAGAGGATGAGGATCCAAAACTTGCAGTAGCATATAATTACAATTATATCCCCCTTATTTTTAATCAAGCAGTTTCATTACACAGCCAAACGATAGCTGAAACAAAAATAAATAAGTTTTGTTTTATTGCATGTCTGTCCAAGCAGCAACAAAAAAGGTAACGGGTGTACAATCTTCTCCATCCAAGTGTCAGTGCTGAGAAGGCTGGAGAAACTATTGGCATATCCACAATATCAAGAAGTCCATTCATTACAGTCCCATACAGTTCCAAACAGCTGCTAAAAAGAACCAAAACTTCTGAAAAAACAATATGGCTGACATCTGGCTTGTCTCAATGGGGCATCCTCCAGTCTTGATCTAGACTTTGCAGTTTGGGGCGTCTGGGAGTGTAGATATGCTCTGAGCTGCCATCATAATAGGGAGTTGCACCAAGAAAACTGCGTTCATCGTCAAGAACTGGCAATCTGGTCGAATATCAAGGCTGTTTTTTGCTTGTTAAAGAAAACATATTGAATATAAAATATAGTATTTAGAGATCTCAAAAATTGGTTCTGAGTTGTCTTTTCTTGATTCCATTAAAAACCTTAATTTATCTTAATTTATTTAAGGGTGCTACAAGTATTGTACAAGTCCCTACTCTTTACTTGATGTTGGAACCGGACACCGCTACGTGCAGATACGTTTCAAAAATATTAACCTAACAATTTGGTAATCTCCAAAAGTCATTAAATTATAACAGGGGGGGTCCACAAGACTATATTTTTGGGGGAGAAGAGGGCTTGTTTTTTAGAATTTTTTCAAAAATTCCTTCATTTGAGGAGCATACATACACTCCATCCCACCTGCAAGGCCCCTGACTCTATGGTAAACTCACCTACCCGCTGCATCCTCATGTAAGTCCACGCCACTTGCCCTTTATGACATTTTCTTTTTCATATATAAGTTGCAAAAGATCACTAAATATCGTAATACAGATACTATTTTGATGTTGGTATCATGGCAACAATACTACTATGAAGCATCTTGGTTTTTTTTGTTTCTGTGGGGGACTGTAGGTTATGAAACTTGTTATACAAATATTTACGTTGTTGACCTCTATAGTATAACATGACCTTTAATATTTGAAACGTCAAAAGCTAAATGAAAAAATCAAAAAGTAAATTTGATTTATAGGCTCAATAGCTTTTCCATGGTGTGTTATTGTATGTACAATGGTACCTTCAAGTCGATTCGTCTTCCAATTACAATGTGGAAAGGTTTCAAATTTATATTTTGATTACAGAAATCTGATTATAAATTCTAAAAAGGTCATACAATTTTTTCCCATATTTTTTTATTATTATTGCATTACTTAGAAACAATTAATATTTAAAGGAAATGGAAGACTTGAAATAATTTATTTCAAAAATAACATTAATTTCAAATACTATTGATAAAAATATTTAATCATATACTCGTGAGTGTGAACATAAAAACAACATGGCATAGTTTTTTTTTTCAAAAGTGAGTCTGGATTATTTTTGTATTTGCAATTCAATTATCTTACATTTCCATAAATACAGGATTATGACAAATCCTTTAGAAGCGGAGAAAATTTTTGCATAAAGTTTGTAAAAACTCCATGAAATAATTTATAGAAAAAAGGATATAGCAAGTTATATTTGAATGGCCATAAAAGAAATTATAAAATATCCTACTTATTTGAAATTTAGGGCAAATATGAAAAAAAAAAAATTAATTTTTCAAAACCAAACTGCTTCAAAAAAGGCAAATCTGGTAACTCTGTTCAGGATTATATTTTGGGGGCCTTGGTTATTTCGATTTTTTTTAAATTAAATTTTTGTTTCCGCTGCATTATTTGATCGAATGACCTTTTTTAGAAAAGAAAAAATCTATCTGTTTACTAATAAAGAAAATTTCCACCGGAGGGATTCATTCTCAAAAATTCCTATTATTTGCAAAATATTTTTCAATATTTGTACGTATTATGCACGTTATACATTATTAAAGGCATCAATTAGAAAAATGTTATTTAAAATAACGTTAATAATTAAAGCAAGCTAGAAACTCAAAATGGATAATCTTATGGTACATCGAGTTTCTACAAAATTATATAATTTCTTTTGAAATGACTCATGTATGCAGTTACATAAGGGAAGTGTATGTAGAGGGAGGCAGTCCAGAGTTGGGACTGGTTATCCTTCTCCTAATTTTTTCAGAAATATAATGAAAACATATTTGTCAAAATAATAGTCACTTTTTGACTCATTTTTAAAGTAGCAATCACATTAAATGAGTATCCTACTGATTGTAACCTTCTGCCATAAAAACCAGAGGTGGAAATTATGAATGACTAAACCTGTTACATATATATCTGGAAAATATCAGTATTCTGTAAGAAAAACAAAGCAAATATTTTATAGACTTTAAATATGTTAGAAATATAAATGTTTTGATCCATAAACATAGATCCTCCCGGGCTCAATTAGGCAACAAAGAACATGTTAAAAGTTTTGAAAAATAATAGGACTGAGGATAGCATAAAACATTTAGAAAATGCTTACTGAATTAAAAATACTTTGACAGGCCCTTACAAATGTACTCGAGCAGTCATTAAATATTTGTTTTTGAAAGTGAATCATTTAAATAGATTTAAACAATAGCAGACATATGAAGGCTTGTTGTGTTAAAATTTGAAGCGTCTAAGCAATTCCAACTCGGAGTAATTGAGTCAAAGACGCGAAAAATCTTGTGAAATATTATTTAAAAAAGAAAAACGCCGAATACTATTTGTACGGTTTACAGAGATTGGAGCATCGCTGAGATAAGTGTGTAGAATTACAAAAAGAATTCTATGAAAATTTTCAAAACAACAGCACTGAGAATATCATAAAGTTTGTACTTAAAGATTACTAAATTAGAACTACTTTGACTAACGCGAACAAATGTACTACGCGAGATTGGTCTAAAAAGTGTTCGACCTCAACGTGAAAATGGCACCACTCATAAATAAAAGCCAGTCACTTATATCTAGTATCTATTGGGAGTTACTTGCCAAATTTTTAGCTATTTTAGACGCGAAGTTGTTTTGTAACAGTCTTTTGAGTGAGTTGATTAGAGTATATTTGTGAAAATCGAATATCGAGCTATCCTTATTCCATTTTTTTTTTGGGTGGAGTGGGAGGGAATTACCTTTAAATAGATTCAAACACAAGCAGACATATAAAGTCTTGCCCTGTTATGATTTGGTGGGTGTAAGTCAATCCAACTTGAAGTAATTGAGCAAAAAAAAAGTATCTTGTGAACAATTACTTTCCAGAGAAAAACGCAAAGTACTATTTCGAAGGATTAAAGTGATGGGAGCATTATTGGAGAAGTTTGTAGAGGTACAAGGATTATATTGAATTAAAAAATTTAAAAAAAAAATTCAATGCAAACGTCTTGTATCTTTGTTAGGTCGGAAAATTTTCAGGCAATCCTCGTAAACACAGAGTTGATGATATAGAACATGTTTTTCAATTATTACAAATCTTTGCACAACTATGCCAGGCACAGAATATTAGAATTGCTGATACAACTTACAAGGATGATGGCAATTCAAAACTACATCCATCTGACTTCTTTTTTATTACTTGTATCGTTATCATTACTATTTAAGCATGAGTTTGAAAGAGGGTAAATAGATTAGTTTTGTTATTGTAATATGAGGTAATTAAGAAATAAGATGTTAATCTATGAGTATATTTTGTGGGGTCTTTTTCAAAGCCAAAAAAATCATTGATATCATTTCCCTCATATTAATTTGATTTGAAGATTACCTTTCAACATGTTCATGCATTTATGGGTATCTTAATTTTTATGGGCAAAATTGTAGTTCCTCAAATACAAAAAACTAAAAGATGCGTAGAAAGATTCAGATCATCTAAATATAAGTTGTAATCTACCAAGGAGAGTGGTCTGAAATGTTTCCAACCTCAATGACAAGACGTGACAGTGACATTCTTAAGTAAAAGCTATTCATCTGTTGAGAGTTACTCACCAAAGTCTCAGTTATTTTGGACGGGCAGTTTTTATGTTTAGTCATTTGAGAGAGTTGATGCGAGTATTTTTGTTGAAAAAAAAATACGAATTTATATTCTTCAGCATAGTTTCTTTTTAACTCTACACTCCTCCACTAGCGATGCTCCCATCTCTTTAATCCGTCCCGTCTGTAACTACGGTGGGAGGACAGTTGCAATATAGGTCTATCAATATTCCACACATATTATATCTTAAAATGAAAGAAAAAATAATTGGATCCAAGGCTTGCACAGCTAAGAGTCCTTATTCATAAACGTAGATTAGTCCATACTAGGATCTTTACTTCTTTTTATTGGTTGACCATTTTAAATTATAATTTTTTGTTTTGTTTTATAATGTACATATATAATTAAGTCAGCACAGGTATAAGAGGAATCGGTATTATTGAGCCGATTCCGATAACCAACTCGGATATTTCACAAAAAAATAACACTTTTTCCCGGTTCTGATACATTGGTACTCCCTTACTTTAAATGGATTTAAACAATGTTAGATCTATCTGTGTATGTTGTATTAAATTTCGATCAGTCCAAATTAAAGCAACATTGAGTTCTTGAACCAAAATCAAAAAGTGTTGCAACTCTTTCGGTCTACCCTACCTAAATATCGCCTAAGTCATCTCAACAACCCTGCCTACATACTAATGTACAATGTGGCTATGTGTGATGAACATTTTTATTATTTTATCATTTTTAGTTGTTGTTTTTGGCAAGGTTTGCTAATGATCCAATTTGGAAAGGAGTTTTTGTGTTGAGTGAGTAAGTTAGGATCTAATGTCTTCATTTTGTAGTCTATCTCTCTCCATAGATTCTTATCACCCATATATGTCTGTATGTACCTACATAGGAACAATTATTATTACTCCGTCATATTTTTTGGGTTTTTCTTTGCAGATATTGGAGAATTTAATGGGTAGGTGGAACCCTCAAGATAACCATAATTTTTCAAAAATGGTTATTGAGATGTTTTGGATTAATGGCGTGGCCCTTAAAAGGACGATAAAGGATTTAGAAATTAAATATTGAGATCTATTTTATATCCATTTATTTTTTATTTGTATCATCTTTTATCATTAAATCGAAGAGTAAAACTTTAAC
Source organism: Lepeophtheirus salmonis (assembly GCF_016086655.4). Taxonomy (NCBI): domain Eukaryota; kingdom Metazoa; phylum Arthropoda; class Copepoda; order Siphonostomatoida; family Caligidae; genus Lepeophtheirus; species Lepeophtheirus salmonis. The sequence goes on along the minus strand of NC_052144.2, from coordinate 37,328,409 downwards.
CATCAATTGATCAGTGGTGCATATTTGTAACAAGTTTTTTATTCATCGCGTAATTTGTCTATACGGTAATCATTATGTTGTCGTTGTTTTTTTAAATAAATCTCAAAAGCAAGGTATCAAAATTAGGACAAAATATTTTTGGGTCTTGTAAATGGTATCAAAACATTGGATCCAAAACATAGAACATAAGCCAACCAACCAAATATTTATTAATTCACAAGGGTGTAGAGAAATTGATTATATTAAAAAAAAAAAAAGAAGCAAATAAACCTAACTCGTACTCTGGGTATTGTACTTTGAATAGTTGCTCTTTTTGTTCATAATCCATTGGACAGGAATAATATTTGTATCATCCATGGTTTAATTAGGTACTCCAGTATAATTAAACAGTGACATTGGACTTGAAGGGAAAAAGCTCATAATACAAGTTCACAGACTCGCCTCCACTTGACTCGTGAACAGCTCTATCATAATGGTACAGCCAATCCGTACCCTAATTAAAAAGAAGAGGTACCTCGCCTAAATAATGATTCTGGCTTTAACTTATGTAACTAAATTATAAATTTACACACGATTGAAACTTCATTCCACTAAAACGATTAGATTTTTATGTTAATTAGAAGTTAGAAGAGGAGGATAGAGGGTATATCCTCTTTGCATTTTAGATTTCTCCATTAGCCTCTAGCCCCTCCCCCACTCCAAAAATCTATTTGTGTCATTCCATGGAAACTGTACACTTTTTTTTATTTTTTTATTTAAAATGATCAAAAATCGTCAGATTTTTATAAAATATATGATAAAAAAGAGCTCAGAACTCAGCGGTTAGATTGAGTTACATATCTAAAATTTAATTTCTTGAATTCATTTTTAATAATTTAGTTGACACCAAAAATTTTAGGTGTCAAATTTTCATGAAGTACATGTCATATAATTATATATATTTACAGGGGATATTTTTAAAACTGTGGCCTTTCTGGCTTGTTACTATAAGTGGGTTGCTAAATTTATTTCATTATTATTTCACACCATAAAACAATCAAAAAATTAGACTTTATTTAAAAAAAAAGAGTAATTAAAAAAATTAAAAAATAACTTGACATTTCTGAGCTGGCCAACCGGTACCCTCTAATGGCCGTCTTTACATAAAGTTACATACGAGACAAAGATAAATGAGCATAATTTTTTTTTTTTTTTACATTAAGTTTATTTTCTTGCAGAAATGAAAAATCCAAGTCAGAGCTCTGCGCTCTATTTTCTAAAATATTGAGTTACACCTCTCGAATTTTGGTCTAGTTACGAGACTGTACCGAATGATAACAGCAAATATATGCATATTGTTACTTCCAATGACGTAACTAGACGTAACGTAATTCTAACTGGGATATAGGTACAAACCTATACATATAATATTTTATTCAATTAGTGGAATTGTGGGCTCTTTCGAATTTATTGTGCTAAACAGTAGTTGCACCCTCCAAAACTGTGACTGCAATCTTAAATGTTGAATAATCTGTAATTTATTAAAGTAAAATAGTAACAAATTTTGGGCATTTCTAAAAAAAAAATCAAAATTAATCAATAGTAAAGCTAGTAAGACAAAGGTTGGATAGATTAGGTCTCCCCAGGTCTTAGATCGATTTCACATCACTTTTTAAAAATCATTTTACTTCTGTAAAGCAAAAATGGCTCCGTTACAGAATCGTTGCCTCTTCAAGTTATAACTAATAAGTTGAATCATCAAGATGAGAGTATTATTTGCACATTCTTTAGCAGGAAACTAAAAATATCAGTACACATTATTTACGATTTTGTTAATATTTATCCTTTTGTACGAATGTCTGAATATAAAAACAACAGTCTACTAGTCACGACCTCAAAAGCTGATTGGGTAGTGGCTATGGATCCAAATCTTCTTAGGCCACCATCAGCAAAGTGCAGGAGATCATTTATTCATGCAGATGCAACAAGAAACCAATTTCAACAAATTTGGAATGTGCAATCGCTTAAAAACTCGACGTTTTGACAAATTTTTCTAAAAATGGTCATTAATTCGGACTTTTTGATGTTTAATTAAAAAAATGAGGGAAAAAAGCTATGATTTTTGTGTCGTTTTTGTCTTCTTTTTTACTTTTAATTTTTAACTATGTCAGATACTTTTAAAAGTTGTATTTTAATCATTTAAAGTTTTGTTTTTGACATAATCAAATATGAAAAACTACTTATTATACTTTTTTTTTAAAGAGTAAATAATTTAAAAAAAATTATATTTACGACTCTGATAAATCCTAACCTAGGATATAGATGCATAAGTCTGGTTACAATGGTTGAAATTTAAAAAAATTTATATAAAAAATTGTTGTTTCCTTAAAAAATATATAGTTATAGATATAGTTAAAAGAGTTATCGTCTTGTCCAAAAAAAGGACTCAATACAAATTTCGTCCCCTCCAAAAGAAATTTGGAATAAATGTTTTTGTCAAATTTTGTCTTTGTGTCACTATTAAAAAAATTATTAAATAAAAACAAGAATGTTATGTCATAGATTTTTCAAAAAGCTTATCAAAAAAGGAAAGACAAGATGAAACTCAAGTCAAGTAGCAAGGAAAGAGAGAGAGAAACAGAAATTGGACACAGAGGAGCAGTTTAGCCTGGAAAACGTCGATGTACATGGCTGCCGTGAACCTGTAGCCCTCTGGGAACCAGATCGAAAGCCCCACAATCCTTAGCGCCAGGGCTGATGCTGGGTATTTGGTGGTGGTGGTGGCCATTCGAAGATCCTCAATGATTTCCCCGAAGCAAACATAACTACCTTTACTGTGATTCTAGACCTCTGAATAAGTGTGACCCACAGGAAGAAGAGTTGATGCACTGAGCTTTGATTCTCGCCGTAATGACATTTTTCGTCTGTTTAAAAAAAAATCAAAAAGCATCAGGTCTTTTACATACTTGTTTACCTATTTAATCACAGAAAGATCTAATTTCCTCTCATAGAACTTCTCAAATCAATATAATACAAGTGTGTAAGTTTCAAGTTTCCACCCAATAGAATTATTCTTCAGTAATTATTGAGAATTGTTCAAAGCTTAACAATAGCTCATTCTGATTCAACGATTCAATGTTTTGAACGCCAATTAAGCACAAATAAACAGAAACATGGACAGCTGACAACAAAATACAGTGTACATTTTTGTGTTAGAATCGTAACGCCGTGAGAACGATAGAACAAGACTTATATATTTATCTGATTAAATTTCCCTCTCCAGCATTCAAAAAGTAGTGTTGTTATTATGTACATATGTACTACAAAAATAAGGTATGTTATATATAAGTAGAAGGTAGTTAGATAGATAGATATTACCTATCATGTTACTCAGAATGAAATAAAATAACTAAACATATGATAATAATATGTAATTAAGAACATAAATTCTCAAAAATATTTATTTTCAGAAAAATAAAATAATATTATATATTGATTTCCCTTAGAATCTTATGAAATTTAGATTGGTTCTTAAATTTGTTTTGTGTTTTTTGTGCTTCTGAAGGCAAGATAGTCCAAAAAATTTATCAAAGTAAAATTAATGAAGAAATATAAAATTTTACCCAATCAATTAATCAATTTTTAGAGGTTGTACAATGTTTAGTGTGGATCCTTTTTAGTAGTGAAGACTGCAGTCTCGTCCAGTTCAGTCTCAGTCCAATCCAGTTCAGTCTTTAAAATATATGAAGTTATTACATTGATGACGTCACTCAGCTTTATTTCTTCTTATTTATTCGGTCCAATCCAGTCCATTCTTAGGATCGGTCCTTGAGACTGTCTGTCCTTCGGGCAGTCAATACTTGAGATGATTAAAACTTAAAACAGATGAAATAAAGTTAACTATGCAACCACTGTGGTGCGCTCTCTTGACAAACCCAGGAATTAGGCAACTGATTTTTTTTAATATGATAAGTTGTTCAAAACTGCACCAGTGGAAAAAATATAATCTATTGACAAATTAGTTGTTTCAAATATTTGGAAAAGGGGTGAAGCCCTCCTTGGAATCTATATCTGTAGGGAGATCATAACAATTTGCTCGAACTTTGGAACTCAGTGAGGTTAGGAGGGAATTTGAGGTATCTTAAGGATTTGGCTCCCTCCCACACCTTGAATAAAAGGCTCAATGGCTCAAAGACATTTTGAGGACTTTAACTGGCTGGACTTTTTGCTTCCAAACTCGTCGGATCTTAATCTAATGGTTTTTGTGTGGGTCACGATCGAATGACAAACCAAACGAACCCCTTCAACACCGAAGACGAACTTATCAGTCGGATCAAGAAGGAATTCCAGGATTTCCAAGGGACCATGTGGTGAAGGCCTGTTCGCGCTTTTGGCCTTGCATAGATACTTTATTGTGGCTGGAGGAGATTTTATTGAATAAAATAAATCAGAATGCATTATGTTTTCAGAATCTTCCTTTATTTGTTTATGTCATAATTGATTTGAGAGGAAATTGCGTTTAAAAAAATCATTTTTGAAGCCAAAAGCTGTTCATCCTGTTAATTAAAAAAGATATGATAACTTATTCATTTTCTTAACTTTTATTTAATATTGTTTATATGTTGACATGCCGCATAAATTATACATAAAAGAATTGAAAAATCATTCTCTTATTTGAACTCATTCAAAGATCTGTCTTTTTCATTCTTTTGTTATTTCAAAATCCAATGTAATTAACCTATTTACATTCATAGAGTCATTTTCTTCACCTACCTATGTTGTTATTTATACACAGTACACTTCCATAGGTAAATTATATTAAATGATTTGTAAAAATATATATTATAAACAAATGAAAATTAGGAAACTTATTTATAAATAACAAAACTTTGTATTATTCTGCAATTTTTGTGTGTAAACAAATAAATAACTATTTATTTAGGTAAACCCTCGTACAATTTATTCTTCTATGGTAGTATTTCTAAGGGTTCTTCTTTATCCAAATGAAGCTATGCGTGAAATAAATGATTGTTTACATTGGAGCATATAGTATATAGTATGTTGGGTGAATGACAAGTCAATCCTTTTCTTAAAATCTACATAAAATCTTTGAATAGGATCGCATATGTATTATGTAAATTAAAGTGTTTTCATTTTTAGGGTGATTTACGTCTAAGTATATTATTTTGTCTGCTTCAAGGGATTGTATACTACAAAAATGGTATTTTTATGAAAAAATGAGTTTGGGAAATTTTCAACATTTAAATGCCTTTTTTGTCATAAATGTTGGTGAGTTTATTTTTTTGTTTTTTTTGCAGAGCTCTCGTACTCAAGTTTGGCATGGACTGCCACAAATTTAATTTAAATTAAACTCGTCAAATGATGAAACTGTGTTTCTAGGCAGGGACGGTGCGGTATGGGATTGTACCACGGCTTCGTTGGTTTCGTTTTTACCCTCGGTGCTGTACGTATATTCACATACTAAATATTTTAAAATTATTAAATTTTTTTATTTTTTTTTCATCATTCGTGAGTGATTATTTTTTACAAAAACCAACATATATTTTGCTTCATAAACATCTACTGCTTCTTAAATATTGATATGCTACCTAAGAATCTGAGTCAAAAGAAATAAATATTATGCAAATTATTTATAATTTGACAAAAACCCAGTGGTATGGTGGAAGGATAATTTAAATAAATTTCCAAATGTTTTCAAGTAAACTTCACAATATCTCGCAAGTACAGGTACATTTGTATCAAGCAAAATAATTTATTACATAGCTGGGGATATTGCATCTGCTAATCGGTCGTTTTTATTACCGGAAAATGTTGACAAAATCATCTTTTTTCAAACTATTTTTTTTTATAAATTAATGACTAATAGTGAATAAAATATGAATAAAATTACGTGTATATTTTATATCAGACTTTATTTTTTAGAGAAGTTAAGTTTATTAAGGAATAATTATTCGTACAGAAATTTTATTATTGAAGAATAAAATATCGAAAAAACTTGAAATCACATTAATTCTATTTAAAAAAACATTTTCCTATTATACTCTATCAAACCGTGTACCGTGAAGGGTGTAGCGCAATTTGTACAGAACTTTGAGGTTTGCGTACTGTCCCAGCCTTAGTCGTAATAGTTAAAAAATATCCCATTTAATTTCGAAATTTAAAAAATTGAACTTGGCTTTTCATGATGCTCAAAATTAAATTTGAATATATTCTAAAATATTAAGATATATAATCAGATTTATATCCTAAATTGCAGAACTGCAATCTCAAATCTCTCTTCTAGATTTGTCTAACTAGCATGTTTTCTGTGTAGCGTAACTATATAAAATGATAATGAGGAATATAGAGGCCGAGAAATATTTGTAGCACTAGTTACAACTGACCTCTTTTTATTGAGCATTACAATATACCGAAATTATCTACAATGAATTAAATATAGTGGTTTAAATCTTGTGTGTTTTTTAGCTGGACTGTCTTTTGAAGTGGTAATCTGAAAAAAGAATTTTCTTTATATTAGCAGTTGTCATGATTGTTTAATTCCTATATAGTGAACATTCTTTACTAAATAGAACGATTTTATACAAAAACAATTAAAAATTGTGCTCATAAAAGACAGAGATTAAGATTTGTTACGGAATTATAATTTTAAGTCTTTGTTGGACTCGGAGTAGAATTGGACATCAACATAGGAGAAATTCTTCCAAATTTCCTCCTCCGTTCTCACAGCTGGTGGTAGCTGACCTCATCTAAAACATTCTTCAAATTGTTAGGGTTAACATGTTGATTTTCGGGTTTTATATTAACATGCCCATTGTATACAAAATTTGCATCATTAAATGAAAATTATGATAAATTAAATAAACTGGGGGAAAAAAGTATTAATAATAATTCAGATGTTATATCAAAAACAATAGAAAACTGACTGAATGATTGAAAGAATATTGTTCCTCTAAAAAATTACTTTGACTTATCCATAATCTCAGAGAAAAAATGTTTGATTTTATCTTCAATAATTAGCAATTCATTATATAATGTTTTTGTGACTATCGTTTTTTTTATCTTCCAGAAAAGGGGTTCGTTCCATCTGTCTCGTTTCGCAACTGTCTTTGGTTTCTCCTACTTAATAGTTTATCTACTCAGAGCAGTAGTACTCGATCCTGCACTCGGCCATGGTAAGGGTTGCTTTGATTGATAAATCTCAATTTTAAATATTTATTGCTCAATTTTGATGGACTAACTCATTATGATTTTAACATTGAAAAAAAAATGTTTTTATGGATTTAATAAAATACATATTCCTCTGTGTGAATGTGTGAAACAAAAGTTGAAATATAATTCTATGTTGTAATTTTTGTTTAAAAATTATAAAAAATGGGCAGTTTACTTTTATAATTATTAGACAACCCATTACTCAAATGAATTCTCGCGTTTCCAAAGTCAAACCTGTAGTTCAAATACGTAAGATAACACCATAATCAATGTTTTCCGGGATTAATATGAATATACTAAATCATCTTAGCCTTCATCCCGTGAGGTATTAAGTTTTTATTGGTTTTTAGAGCAAAAATATTAATCTGTATTTTGGCTATCAATGCTTCTATGTTACACATCTCTGGGTGACTGAGCACTACAAATTGCTTTTATTTATCCTTAATTCATTTTTAAATGGCCAGAAAGTAACCACTTTTTGGGGGTGTTGTTAATAGATTCAAAGATATTGAAGAGTAGGATCGAAATCAGGAGTGGTTTTATAAAGCCACAAATTTGACAAACTTGAAAAAGATTTTATTTAAGTCAACTAATTATTTATTCATAATGTACTTTCTTTTAACAATTTCTAGCTTTATTATAAAAAATGTGGCGAGGGATATTTTATTTATACCCCTACCCCCTTCTCTTTTAGAACTGTTCTGGCTTAAAATTTCTTCCGTTTGTCATATGTAAATAGTTTAACAAGAAACCATATGCAAATATATAAATGATTCTTAGAAAGACAAATTTCGAACTCATCTTCCAGCATTCACAATATCTTCATTTTAATAATTTCTCGAAATGTACACCTTTGACCTATTTAACAGCAGAAGCCTTCGGATTGAGTAACCCGGTGTAAAATCTTCTTACACCCCCACCCCCAGCAAGCTCAAAAAGCAAGACTCTTGTCCTCACTACAGATCTGACTGTTCCCCTGGGTTTTTAAATTTTTGGCACATCAAGGGGAAACTATTGGGAGTCTAATATAGAAACAAGGACCGACTGAATGCCGTTGTCATCACTGCTTGAGCCAATATAGACCCGAGCTTTGTAAAGTTTTTAACGGTGTCACAAATAGACTGCAAAAATATCATCATAAATTATTATCTTTGCTAATACAAGAATTGTACTTGGGTATTGATTTGTGAGGCTTTTAACACAGCTTCCTCTCAAATATGGACTATATTGTAAAGTAGTACATTGCAGCCAAAAAATGAACAAATGAGGTTTTTCCCACAAGGCAATGCTATGTACGTTTTCTATTGGTTCAATTTTTTCCATAGTTTTCGGTGACTCTAAATATATTTGGTTACTGAAAGACTGACCAAAGGGATGGTATTGCAGAATAAAAGTTGAAATGAAAAAGAAAGACTTTTAGTTTTATTGTACATGTTACTTCTGAAATGAAAACCTGTGAAACTACAAGCCCCTCCGTCTAAAATGAAACACTTTTTTTAAATGGGGTCCCTTTGTTCTATGTATTATATTTCGATACTTAGCCATAATAAACTTACTGTAAACAATTATCTACAGAAATTGTAAATTAAAAATAAGTAAAGTCAACCCAGAAATAAGAGGGTCATAATCAAAAATATGAAGCAACGCAGAGCTACAATTCTGGAGTTATCGGCTCGTGGAAAATCAGCATCAGTGATATCTTAAGTGCTGGGCTCTAGCCGCTCTACTGTGTATCGGGTAACCGCAAGAGGGCACTATAAGCTTCCACTAGGTCCAGATCAAAACCAAAAGAATTGGTTGAGGCAGCTCAAGGCACCTTTGAAGGCACAAGAAGTAAGGTTACCGTCAAGGGCCTTTTTCGGGAATATGACTGCAGTCAGACCACCATACGCCGCTTGGTGAAGCAAGACTTAAGCCTACAAGAGAACTCCTCGTCAGTGTTCGAAGCCTTCGGAGTGAGTAATGCGTGAGACCCGGTGCAAAATCATCCCCCCCAACAAACAAGCTCAAAAGCAAGACTCCTGTCCTCCCCACAGACCTAACTGTTCCCCCTGGGCTTTGAAATTTTTAGCACATCAAGGGGAAGCTATTGGGAGTCTAATAGACAACAAGGACCGACTGAAGGCCGTTGTCATCACTGATTGAGCCAATATAGATCCGATCTTTGTAAAGAACTGATGTGCAAAAGTTCCCCAAAAGGCTGGAACTGGTCATTAAGGCAGAAGGCAGCTATATTGATTAAAAATATAGATATGATGTCCCTGGATAGTATTTATGATATTTTTTGAAATATAATCATTGTCTAAAAATGATGCATTTTACACGGAGGACCCTGTATTTGTTAATAAATGTCTGTATATTCATTTGAATCATTTATGTCGTCTCTATAATTTTTTCCCATGAGAGTTATTATTTAATATTTGTAGCTCATAAAAAACTAAATTTAGATTTTATTACTAGCCGCCTAATGAGGAAGAAAAGCTGTCACCTAAAACTAATAATTATAATAATAATCAGACTAATATTATGTATAACCCTGCTCATACAATAATATATATACTCACATATATTACAATAAGGTATTTAATACCGTCTTTAAGATGATGGAAACTTGGCAGCTCTGCAAAGATAAAGACGATAAAATGGCGTGGTTAATAGCCATGAGAACCTTAAAATTGGCTATGACGATTATTAAGCCTTCATTAGAATTAGTACGTCCGTTGCATTCAATGGTACTTTAAAAAATAAATGCGAGACGGAAAACTTAAAAATGAGATCTTTGCCTAATTTTAAAGTGCTTTTTATATTAATTATCGAAATCTAACCGATCAAAATCCAATAATAATTATATTGCATTGAATAAGTAGACGTATTGCACTTCAAAAAACCTTTTATTACAGGTGTGTGAATAATTATTTATGTGCTTTATTTCTAAAAAACTTAAATACTAAAGACATTTCATATCAAATTGACGAAAAAATAAGGAAACTTGTAACGTGCTAATCAGAGGACTGGATAATTTTATGATCGCTTAATTATTATGGTTACTATACTTTGACTTCAAAAATGAGAATACATAGTTGACAAGTGTTGGTTTTAGACGGGTGGGGGGGGGGGGTATAGGTATTTTGAAACAGATAATAATAATTTTTTTTGAATATTATCTCAATTTATATTTGAATTATTCTCTATTTTTGAAGTATATCTTCGACGTTTTCTCCCTACAAATTCAGATATTTTATGAATTTATAAAAAAAGAATCCCAACGCCCTTAAACAGGGTGTAAAAAAAGACTGTTGGTCACACAAATCAATGAATACTAAATATCATTGTCCTAACTTATTAGTTGGAAAAAGTATTTTTAAAGAGTAGTTATTAGGTGCTCTTGATAATTAGAAGCATGATTAAGCTCATATTTCTACTGGTTGACTCCTTTCTTTCTCTATTTCACTCATAAGTTCCGTTACTCTTTCTTCCATAATTTGAAAAACATTGAAATAAATTTCTTAAAAATTTATTATTTAAGAGGTGACAAAAAAATAAATATATTTTTTTACACACAAAACTATATATAAATGGCCCACAAGCTATCCATGCAACAGGATTAGGCTCCCAGCCACACATCGAAAAAAGTATCAAACGGTTCCAATATAAACTTTACTTTTGACTTTCAAACTCGCCGGAACTGAGTCCCATAGATTTATTTTGTATGGGACGCGATCGAACGACAAGCCAACCGATCCCCCTGCAACACCGAAGACGAAATTATCAGTGGGATCAAGAAGGAATTCCAGGATTTGCTTTGGCACCAAGTGGCAAAGGCCTTGGCCTTTTGGCCTCGTATAGAGTCTGTAATTGAGGCTGGAGGGGATTTTATAAAATAAATCAGAATCTATGAAGGATTCAGAATTTTGTTTTATTATTTTAATCTGATAAATGTTTGGAAAATATTTACGGAGCATATAACTTGAGAACCCTCCTGTACATACTTTTTTTAATAGTAATTTAAAAGATCATAAAATAATTGCATAGAGTTTGCTCCAAATTTTTGAAAAATTAAAACCCTTGTAATTAGATACTTTTTGTAACAAAAAAAATCACACAGAGTAATTGATTTATATCTCTCCATCATCTATGAGTCAAATATAATTGAATGGACTAAAAATATCAAGCACTATGTTTTGATATATACTTTATGTAATGCAAAAAGAAGTATGAACTAATTTCCTCATAAAAGTAACATCGTCCAAAATTGTCTAATGATCCGTATTTAGGTCTTTAAAAATGAGGATTAGTTTGCACCTATTATAGATAGATGTCTGTAAATTGTAGTCATAGTTATATATGTGAAGATACTCAAGCTAGTGTGAATTTATTTACGGAGGTAAATGTTGGTATAGAATAATTGACATATAAATTTGTCACTGGGTCATCACTAAACTTAAACAAATATATTATCCTCAAAATGGTGCAACATACAAGGGCATTTTTTTTTATCTAGTTTTCTTACAATTTTGAATTTAAATATACCCCAAATAAATATGTCAAATACTATTATTATTCAGGGAGTTGTATTATTTTGCTGGAAGAGGGCAGGCACCCTTCTTGATCATTTTGTAAATAAAACTTAAGAAATAGGCAATGCTCATGTCCAATGGCTTATTTTTTATTCCCCCATATTAACTGGAATTATTTCATGGATAAGAGGTCAAAAATCTATTTGATAAAGTTATATAAACATTAAACTAAATAGTGGTTCATCTCGCTAGCCGAGAGAAAAAAAGTAAAACGCTGTTGTGACTTTATTTTTTAACCAATTTTGTTGAAATTTTCACAAAAATCAACATTATAAAATAAAATTTACATTCAATCAATAAAATCACTGTTAGATCAGAGCACAGTTCCACAACGTCCCCGGAACGTTCCACTGTCTTCCAGACAGTCTCACTGGATTGCCCTCCTTATTCCCAATCTAAGGGATCTTGTGGTGATGTAGGGACCTTCATTGGATACCTATTCAACCTTGACTCAGACCAAATATTCGAAAGGATTAAAGGGCCCAAGGGCGAGTTAGGACACAAAGAACTCGGCGAAACGTTCATTACATTCTCATAATCATTAAAATCTAATCTTGTTTTGCTGGTGTGACAGGGTGCCCCTTTTTGCTACCAGATCCAAGGTTGATCTTTCATGATGCTGCCGATCTAGAGAAAGACTTTGATGGTCAAAACACTTATGTAAACGTTCGTGTTGACCTTCAGAGCCAGTCCTGCTGGGTGGCATAACGTGACCTTCGCTGCTAACAATTACAAGAACTAAACTTGGCGTCATGATTCTAACAATGGCCTAGTGCAAATTTTAGACGAGATTGATCCCAACCAAATTCTTAGACGGATTTAAATTCAACTTATTTATAAGACAAAAAAAAATTTCACAATACTGGACAGATCCAGAATTTCCAGACCAAATTAAAGTGATAGTCGTTATTAGAGTTAAAACTCGGTCCAAGACCATTTTTGTTGGATTGCTGTTAATTGTTTCCATATTGTGGATCAATTTTCTTCTTCCCATCCCACTTATACCAGCTGTACACATATAAAATACTTTAAATTTCACAATATGGATACAAATATGACAACATCAAAAGTTCATCTATTAAGTCTAGGTCAAATTTTAAATGAAACAAATCAAAAAAAATTTAGACCAATCTATACTTAATTTTTTGTGTGAGAAATCTGAACCAAATAAGTTCTGTCCGACAAGAATTATAACAATATTATAAACCGATTCATAATTTTCTTAACGAAGCACAACACTAATAGCTTATATTTATATATATAATACGTGTACGCATTGTATGATGATATATAGGCTTAATTACAATAAATGCATATGATTTAATGAGATTCATAATAACTGATTATAGTACAATAGGCATAGATACCTATTAGACTGACCCGTTTTTGGGTAAATATTTATTTCCTCATCTACAAAGATTGAGGCCTCTCAGGTCATTTTTAGTTTTTCAAAAAAAGAAGTACTTTTCAGTCAAAATTCGCCATTTGTAGGACTTTTGTAGACCAGTTTGAAATATGATGATATGAGTTAAAAAATGTACTTTTTTTATGTAGTACAGCTTGTTTTCAATCATTTTGGAAGATGTGGTCAATCATTTGCGCTTTTCAAGCTCTATCAGACATAACATACCGGGTGTTCCATTGAAATGTGAACATTTACTAATTCAATAATAAATAAAAGTCGAGTGTTTGAAAATAATTCATATTTCGTTTTATTAAGTTGTAAGCAATTAGTTACAAAAAAAATAACACTGAGCACTCTAGCTTACGTACAAGTCGATAAAATGAAACTTGAACGTGATCAAAGATTTTCTATTTGCGCACTTCAGGCAGTTGGGCGTCTCCAAGACCACCGTCTACAACATCAGCAAGTTCAAAACGTTGGTGAGGAAGAAGGGCTCACTCAAAAAGCCATAACTGGACCCAAAGGAGTTTTAAAAAAAAACAGCCCAGGCCCATCCCCTCAAGTCCATGTGGGCCCATACAAGAGATCTCAGGGTTTAACATCAGAGACCTATCAAAAATACCAGTGGAAAGAGCCTTCTGAGGGTATAGAGGCCACTAATGTAATGACACTAGCATCTCCTCCCTTGCAAGACTATTGGAACCCGTTTATGACAGTTTTGGATCCCATACAGCCTTGATGCCAACCCCCTCGACTACACCTTTTCGGTGCATGTCGTGTGGAAGACTTGCAATATCCGCCATCCAAACACTGAGTCCCTCAATGACACTGCGAGCCAGTACTGGGATGCCATGACAGCATCGGGTGACATACTTACCGCCGCCGCCCGGAATCCGTCATTGTCAATAAAGGGTGGCTACATTAATGATTAAGTGAGCTCAGGCACACATCCTTTAATAGTATTCATTTTGTTAAAATTCTATTGTTTTATTAATAAATTATATATTCTTGAAGTTTATAATGGAAAGTGTTCAGATTTTAATGGACCACTCACTTTGTTTAGTGTTGGATAAGTCCTAGGAGTTTTCCCACCCCCACCCTTTTTATTATTGGTACGATCTTTTTTACCAGTCTATGGTCCAAAGAACCGATCTTTCAGTCGGACCGTCCTAACTTTATTCTTCATTTTCTTCACTCCAAGGTAGGATTAAAGAATATAAGAACTCAGCAAGTAATGAATGATAGCTAGAACGTTTAGAACGTGAGGCTATACGTTCTAGCCTCACACATCCTACTTTAAACTTGACTTATTTTCACCTATTTTAAAGGAGTAATACTGAACGCTTTCCAGTCAAAGACCTCCTACTTTTAACTAAAGATATTCGTCTCTTTGAAAGAGGATAAAAATTATGATGAAACTTTGGCAATTCAAAAGACTTAAGTAGTTATAACTACGTCATTTCAGCTGTTTCATTTTCTATATAAGACCCATAAGGACCATTCCTAGGACTGACAAATTTTATTAGGATTGAACTGATAGGACTGCAATCTTCTTTAGGTTGTTTTTTAAACGGATCCAACACTAAGAAATCTCAAGTCATTAAGCACATCTTAAACCCCTTAAACTATTGAAAACAAGCTGCAAAATATTTCTAACTGATACACCCAATACTTAAAAAATATATAAAAACAATTTTTTAATCTTTGTGCTATATTTTGGATAGTACAAAACCCCCTTAAAAGAACCCATTTTGACCCAAAAATACTATGTATTTCTCCAAATTAACATGGCTTATACCACGCCAAAAGTGGCTTAAGAGGCCTCAAACTATGCCAAGGGTTTGATTGTTCCCAGTAGGAGGAGAAAAATATTAATCCAAACGTGGGACATTCTAATCCCAATGTACACAATACCTATATTATTAGTATTCGGCACTAATATATTAGATATTAGGAATGGATGAGTGCTCGGCAAACTTCTTTCTTCACTTATTATTGAGATATTTTTATTCTACCCTATATATATATATATATTCACCATGTTAATGCTGTAGATATGTAGTGATAATTATATTCATGGCATTCCCTGACTAAGTTCAATTTAAAGACGAGTAAAATAGTGATGTAATTACATTTTCGATATTCGTTTAAAAAATAAAAATTTAATGTATAAAGAAGGTATTTATACATTATGTATGTATATAGAGCTGAGATGTTTTTTCTCTGAAGCAAGATAAAGATCTGGTTGCTCTATTCATATAGGTAACATAGGTAAGGAGGGGGGTTAATAGCTCTATGTACCTAGGTATACGGGTACATAGATAGATGGATATAAAAATAATATAATGCCTTTTTAATATTTGTTAAACGCTATTGATCTAAATTTCATGGGTCTATGTAAAGTTTAATTAAGTTTGAATTGACGATTAGACCGGTTTGATTTTAAACATTTTTCGAATTTCGATTACGGATAGTACGGAAAAGTTGTTATATGGTAAGAAAAACACATATGTATATTTTCATTTTTTTAGGATGTCAACTTTATGTAGTACACGTCTTGTTCAAAGTTGGAAAAGAGAATAAAGTTCTTTATTTCGCCAATAAAGATTAAAATACAGCATTTATCATAATTTTATATAAATTAATTATGATAGCCATTATTCTTACCTATAATAAACATGTAAAAAGGTGTTTTTTTCTATCTAAAGCTAGTCTATGGAGGAGAAAGAGAATACAACATTAGAAAATTTGGATTATTTTCTTTCCCTATACACTGTTTATCAAATTTTCCTAACTTTTTTTTGGTTCCTTATGACAATTTATAAAAGAAATACTTAAACACTTTTTATAGGTTAAAACAATGTCTATCAAAATTACTTTATAGAAAATATATAAAAATGTCTTTTACTATCTCTATTGACAAAGTAAAGAGTTTTTGCTTTTTTTTTTTCATATTTTGATCAAGATGTGCGACCTAACGACAACTCCGTAGAACAATACAATTTTGCATTGATCATTTAAATGCCATATGACGACTTCAAAAAAGTTGAAATTCAAGCACCTTTATTGAAGATGGATTTTATGAGTCGGACCCTATTCGTAAATTGCCAATATGATAACCAGTTACAATCCGTGTCTTTACAAACAGAAAATATTTTGAGGGTGAGGATCACGGCAAAGTAATTATTTTCTAATTTAGAGAGGGGTATAAATATGTAAATGACGACACATATTGAAGAGACCATAACATCCACTTCTGAGTATAATTGTTTTTTTAGTATCACTTTGGCTCCATTGTTCTGTGAGCTATGGTGGGGATATTGGAGACAAGTAGAGTCAGCTCCTGGTTAAATAAGGAATCAGCTTCCCTAATTTTAATAAAATTAAAATACAAAAATCAAATCACAATATATATAAAATTTATTTCATAGACCTTGACTCCCATGTTTCGGCCCTTATATTCCTGACATATGCAATTCAGCTCCAAGTATCTTGTAGTTTAGTAAATGACCTCATTGGTAACCCAAATATAGGTATAAAACTATAGAGAATAATTGAAGCCCCTAAGAATAGCGTTTATAAATATGGAATATATTGAAAAACAAAATTAAATTACTACATTGTTTAAATTTTTACGTATTATATCTACCCAAACAAATGCACTTATTGACGTAACTATCAAGAGAAAGAGATAGATTTAAATCTGGTGTGTTTCCCCCATGATTTTCTTGTTGCTAACCTTGTTCCAATGACATTGGGAAGAACTAAGATTAAGCTCCCCTTCCTTCGGCGTCTATAGTGGAGATATTGCAGACAAGTGCGGTTTAACTAAGATCTGAGTAAGGAACAACTCCTCAGTGCCTTGTTTAGAGTGAGAAAAAAAAACAACTAAATTTCAATTTTTTATTAAAAATAAATATTTCAAGTGTTCATTACCATTTTTCTTGTTTACTTAAATTGATAAAAAATACAAGCATATAAAAAACGACACTACCTACAAAAGGAAACATTTACTACGTTATTAATATAAGTAACAACCCAAGTGTTGAAATTTAAGTAAAGTTTGAAGACGCTGACACAATTTTATAATAAATTGGTGTTTTGCTCACTTTTGTATTCTAAACTTTATAAGGCTATGTAACTCGGCCTAATATACACATTGTATCACATGTTTGTCATAGTTTAAAGAAGGATAGTATTGTACTTAGTCCAAACAACAGTCTATCAGGTCCTATGAATCACAAACTTTGAGCCCATGACTTAAACTTTAAATTGAATGCTTTGTCAAGGGTGGATTTATATACGAGGGGCGTATGAAAGTTTCTGACCTAACAAAGATACAGTACATTTTTTCTGAATTGTTTTATTTATTTTTCAAGATAGTCTCCTTGTAACTTTACACACTTCTCCCATCGATGCTTCTATCTCTGTAGCCCTTCCAAATAGTAGTCTTCATTTTTCTCTGTACAATAATTGTTCACAAGACACCTTTTGTTTTTGGTTCAATCACTCTGAGTTGGATTGACTTAGATGACCCAAATTTGAAAACAATAAGCCTTTATATGTTTGCTATTACTTGAGTATATTTAAGTGTTAGACATTCAAATACAAATTTTTAATGAGAGGTCGATTCTCGATTTTGTCCATATTCACACCAACACTCCCATCATCTCACTCAAACGACTGTTATTTAACAACTGCGCCTCCAAAATGGATGAAACTTTGGTGAATAACTGTCAATAGAAGCTAGATGGATGTAACTAGCTTTTATTTATGAGTGGTGCCATCTTCACGCTGAGGGAGGAAACTTTTCAGATCACCATCGTATGAGATAAAGTGTTTTTGGAACTTTAGTACAATTCCTTACAAGAGTTGAAAAGTAAAAGGACATAAGAATTGAACCTCTCAAATTTTATGACCTTGAGCAGAACATCCTACATACATATGTTATTGTGAAGGTACTTTAAATCGGTATTAATATCAGAGATGAGGAAAAAACTATAGCAAAATGCATTTATTTGTGCATGCCTTTGAAGAAATTTCCTCCTTACAGAGTTTGAAGGGTTTCTTGGGAAATGAATCCAATATATATTTATTTATTTAAATGTGTATCGATAGTTGCATCCCTGCAAGAAATTAAATAAATCATGGAAAAGTAATTAATACATAATTTATTGAAGATTGCAACACTTTACTCTTGAGTTGAACACTCTCTTGCAAGCTCGATATATATGTAATAAGATTAATTACTCTTTCCTCACACATCCCTACTCATTTTGGTATTGAACATATTCATAATCGTGCTAATTTATAATAATTAGTATTATTCAAAAGAAATATAAATAAAAATATACTCGTGTTTAGTAGAGTTGTTTCTTATACACAAGATACTAAGAGGCAAAGTAATTTAGAGACATTGTTTCAAGAAAAAACAATGAAAATTACGCCTAATTATGTGACGTATTAATTATAAGCCTTACAAAATAAGAGATGGACTTCATACATTGAATACTTAACACAAGGATGAAAATGATTTTTTTTTTCATAAGTCATCTCTTGTTATGGTAGAATGAATTATGACTGATATATCTTGTCTCAGTAGTGCTGGAACCATCGGGGCCCGTCTCCACTCAGGGTTCACCCAGATCTCTACCTCTGCCATCATAAGGATCGGATAAATTTTTTTTACATTCGTAGAATAGATAAAACGAGGTCTCCAACTACTTATGTAAAAATAGCAATGTCTCTTTTTAGAATCTTCCTGTCAACATTTTAGTAGTTCCTATTATAAAAGTATAAAAATATTCCTTAGGGTATGTTTGTATTCTCAAATATACATAGAGACAATAATTGACGATATCTTGCACCTTGAAGGAACACTTGTACAATGAAAGATTCTTGCATTAAAGGAGATTAGATCCACCTAGTGAGGCATAAAGAGACAAGATCCCTTGAACAGAACGTGAATTCGAAGAGAGGATCAGAAGTGGTGTGGATTGGATACCTACAGAAATGGCAATAATAGTGTAGAGTAAGGGTAGGTGGATACCAGTTCATATATCCAAATGCTTCGTGGTTAAGATCCATCTAAATCACCATGAATTGCTTCGCAGTTTATACTTTACAAACAGTTCAACATTCATATTTGAATATTCAGTAGTTATAATATTAATAGCTATTACAAAAAGTCAGAAGTATTTTGACGTATTCTTATTCAAATTCAAACATCATCAGTTGACATGCCACTCGAAAAAAAATGGCCTATATTTTTTTAAATGCTATTTGTACCCACTTATTTTTTTTTTTCAGGGGTTCCATTTTTGGTAATATTTCTATTATAAATTTGTGAAGTTGTGTTGTTGTGACGTCAACATTATATAATTGTAAATACATAGCGGTGCCGTTTGGTTATAACGACTCATGGGGAAAGTCGATCTCAAGTACCCAGGACTTGTAGAGGTAACTAGTTAATTATGCATTTAAAATGGTACTATACTAAATTGATATTTGAACGTCATCTTGTAACCACCATTACATCATTATAATATAGAACTGCCGATAATAAAATCCCCAAGTCTATGAACTAGACCCCTACTCTTTCCCAAAGTGCAAATAAAAAACATGCTTCATAAAAAAGAAAGAATGGAAATTTTATTTCAAAAGCTAATTAAAACTCAACTAATCAACATTCAAACTACAATGTAAAGTAAATTTAAGTAGGGAAACCCAAAAACAAAGTAATAAAACGGTTCTAAAATATTGTCAGCATAGATCATGCTCCAAACAAAATTGCTAAATGATGGTGGC
Source organism: Lepeophtheirus salmonis (assembly GCF_016086655.4). Classification (NCBI taxonomy): domain Eukaryota; kingdom Metazoa; phylum Arthropoda; class Copepoda; order Siphonostomatoida; family Caligidae; genus Lepeophtheirus; species Lepeophtheirus salmonis. The sequence continues at coordinate 37,308,411 of NC_052144.2, read as the reverse complement.
AAGAAGTTAGGTGATACAACCTGAAAAGGAAAGTTAGTAGAGAGAAACAGGGATAAAAGCTGAATAATTCCAGTGTAATGATTAATATCCTGACAATTTCATAACACAACTTTTACACTCAAGTTCGAGTTGCTCAAGATTTTGCGCCAAACTATTTATCTATATAATATAAAAAAACATAAAATGATTATTGTCTGTCGGATTTATTCCCCAAAATGTCAACACATAATATCAAATGAGGTCAAAATACTCATAACGTTAATGAGATTTTGATATAAATAGCCATATAATGTATTGATAGTAATACACATTGTTTATTTTGATTAAAAATTCAAAAGGAATCCAAAAATACACACTAAGGACGCATAAATCTCATTTATTTATATATTACAGCAAATTATCCTTGGAGTAGAGTGGCTTTTCATCATCCTACGGCAAAATGTTGAGCAAAAAATGAACCACGGACACACTTCAGTTCATTTTTATTTTCACAAAAATTAAAGGGCCATGCCATCCTATTTACAGACCCTAAACACTATCGGTTATGACTCATTCTAATTACTGACTGTCTTCTTCTTAACATTTGACGATATTTAATTTAATAACTCTTTTTTTTTTAAAGAAGTAACAATAAAAAGTTCCTGTGTCTTGAAAATGTGTTTCTTTCTTTATTTTTTTTTTAAATACCTTCATTTCTAACGTTTTTAAGTCGGTATCTACCTAAATCATCCAAAATTATGTGTGTCATCTTATTTTGTTCGACTTTGATACTTAATAGGGGGACCACCCCACCCCCAGGTCGTAAAAGACCTGATAATCACACGTACCAAAATTCAAGCTCTTGAATTGAACAAGAAAGGCTATTTTTAAAGCGTACATATTATGTAGGTAATATAAGGGTTCACAAGCAATCTATGCTGCCAATTTGGCGTGCTCTCATAGGGAGCTTAGACAGCTGATTATTTTTTTGTTAGAAAGATTGTTAAAACCTGTACCCGTTGGGGAAAAAATTGAGTCAATTGACGAATTTGTTATCCCACATAACAGAAGCGACTACATAACAATTTCTCAAACTCTTACACTCAGTGTGAAGTTCGTATGCAAGGTTAGGAGGAAATTTGAGGTCTTTAACTATGATTTTGAGTCAACAACAAAGCAAGCATTGTCTCAAATGGCTCCAAGAATATTTTGAAAATTTTACATTGACGGAAATTTGGCCTCCAAACTCACCAGATCTGAATTTGATGGATTTGTTTGTGTGGAAAGAGATCAATCGACAAACCAACTGAACGCCTTGCAACACTAAAACCGAACATATAGTCGGCTCAAGAAGGAATCCCAGGATTTACCAAGGGGCCAAGTGGCGAAGGTCTGCTCACACTTTCGCATAGAGAGTATAATTGAGGCTGGAGGTTATTTTACTAAGTGAAATTAGTCAGAATTCATCCACCTTTCAGATTTTTTTTTGCAAATCTGATAACTGGTTGGAGAGAAAATTGCGTTTGAAAAAAATCCTCTTTCCAGCACAAATAACTTTCTCACCCTGTATAAGTAAACTGTGTTTAGCTATAAATAATTGTAAACTCAATATCTTTTGAATAGATCTACAGCCATTATAAAGATAAAAGAGAGGGGAAGGTAAAGAGTCAATAGCACATTCAAATCCATGTATGTACCTACAGTGTACTCAGAAAATATCTACATATTACGAACATTCCAACGTTGTTTTATCACAGAGAGTAGATAATACGATTGAAATGAGTTCATGAGTCAATTATAATGACTATATCATGGCCATATAAAATCGTAGTACATGTCGACCTTTAAAGTTGATAAAAAGATTGGCTCCTCATCTAAGTAATGGTAATTTGATTGTACTAAATCGCAGTATTGATCCTTTCAAAAATGATGTTCCTACTTTCAAATAACTAAATTACAGTCAAATTCTAAAAACAAAATCATTTTTATCTAAGCAAAATAATTTTTTCACGTCATAAAAGCAACTTTAATACGAACAACTTTTAATTTTACCAAATCACATTAATTCTAAAAGTATCCACATACGTAGAAAATTCATAAATTCCCAAATGTTTACTCAAAAATATCTGTTCGAACAAACATATTCCTGCCATAAAATGTATTTATTATATGGGCCATAACAGCCATATGATAGATAATAGTATAATCACGAAAATGAACTCCATAATTTCACCATATTGAGTGCGATGACAATAAAATTTGTTTATTAACCATATTATTTAATATTATATGCTAAAAATTGTTCGAACTGGAATAGACACCAAATTTGATATTTCCATACAAGAAATGTTCGGTATGATGCAATATTTATAGCCTATTTTTTTTATAACGCAGTACGTAGTATGTGTTTCAATATCTATTTGAAGGCCCATATTATTACTTTAAAAATTAGACGTCAGCCTAGTGCTCCTCTAAGTACTCCTGACGAAATGTTTAAATTTGTTAATTAGTTTATCGAGGACCTTCTCACGATGACTTCAGTAAATCCTATCACAATATTACGGTATGTATATTGAATATCTATAGATTGTGTTTATGTGACGTTAGCATTGTTCATGTCGGCCATTTTAAACAACCAAGCTTTATAATTCCATTTTCGTTAATATTTGGTTAAATAAAAAGTTCTGAGCGTTTTTCTCTAATGACCTATATCTCACGATCAATTCCTTGCATTAAAGAAGAAGCTTGAATTATGCTTAAAGGTTAAGTGTACACTTAAAAAAATTACATTTACAGTTTTGGGTTTGCTGAACCCATTATGTGTTACAGCTTTCCAAAATAGCAGTAAAAAAACACAAAAATTTGATAGATTTTACAGTATCACTACGGCCAAGGTGAAGAGGCGGAGTATCAAATGCAAGAGAAAGGCCAGGGCTCTAACAATCCCGTTTGGGTAACATGGACGTCGAAAATGTCGATAAAAGAATGGAAATCGTCGAGTGGAACCGGCATGTAAGCATTTATTTCATTACCGAGGAACTGAAGTTTGGACCCATTTAAATCAGATATTCTCAAATATGTTAATTTTATTGTTAAATAAAGCAAAAAAACTGTCAGAAATTTTTATTTCACCTATTATTGAGGAAAATATTCCGCTATTGGATTTCAAAATGGGACCTACAAATAAAAGGACTTACACTTTACTGTCCCTGTAAAATTAATCCATTTATTGCCTAGTTTTATTATGTATCTGATCCTAAAATGTATTAAAAATATGTTCTTTCAACGTTATATAATATGATTTCCATGCTGAAGATGATAGTTAACTATTGTAATGGAAAGAATAAGACATTTTTCTTTAATTATTTTACTTTTATCGTCCTTAATCAATCATGAAGAAAGTTGTACAAATTTAAACATAGGGATTTTCAGTATATATTACTTTGATTAAATTCAAATATCAGTGTTTACCATCGGCGTCAAGTAATATTTAATGCAGGTGTTAAGTATTTTCTCGTTAATAAACACGTTTCAGGAAGTTTAATCAAGATTTATTAGAAATGAGTCCATTTTAGTTTTTAAATTATCAACTATGAGCCCCCAAGGTGTTGTCTTCTTTGATTAAGATGGAATTTATGACTTCAGTGAAAACGCTTTATACAATGGGCAATTTCATACTGTTTATACCGTCATTCTGAGAATTTACCGTGCATCCCTTGTCTATATTTACTTAAATAATCATCCAATCTGAACGAAGAAATTTTTTTGAAAAAATACTGGGCTCTTATTTCGTTATTATTCAAATTTGAGTCACAATCTTATATCTTAGTCTTTGGCATTGCTTTACCATGTTTCAAATTTATTTAAATTACCCGCCATATATTGTTTATAAAATATGGAAATTTGAAGATTATTTTCATAATATAAAAATATTAACTATTCAAGAATTTACAATTCAATAACAAATAACACACCAGTAAGGATTTTTGAAATAAAGTTTTATTTTCTAAAATGCGATCAACAACAATAAAAAAATTAAGCTAGCAAATAAAAACTATTTTAAATATACTTAGATTACATATAAACGAAATTTCATTAAAATTACTTAAAACTTATTTACACCTCTGAATAAAGATATAGCAAGTTAAAAAAAGGTGCAACACTCAACTTATGTAGAACATTTAAAAAACAGAAGAGCTACTTGATTGTTGATGTGGATCAACCAAATTTTTAACCAGACCCACAATCTTCGAGTTCATAATGTGTTTTTATTTTTCATAAAGGAGGAACGTGATACAACTTGTAACTACAAGAGAATAACATAGTCCTCTACTTTGCATAATTTATAGTAATTATATAGTAAAAGGCTACCTTTCATTTGAAATATATTTGTATGAACGAGTAGATTAAACTATTTCATAATTGCAGTCACAATGAAATTATAAACGAAAGACAGGTTTTTATAGTTCTTTAGGTATACTTTAGATTAAAGAAGAGTATATATACATCTAAAATGTCTCATGTTTGTACATATGTGGTCCGTCAAGACTAAAGAAAGCTAGAATGACTTTTCTTAAAATTGAATGTCGATTACATCTATATTTTTTCACAAAGTACCTTGGGGGGGTCGCAAATTGCACTTAAAGTAGCCAAAATTGATTATTACAATACAATAATAATAAATTGATAGATTACATGCTTCAAAGACTATATTGTAACTGATATAAGTATCTTAATTTAAATATAGGCTCTAAACTATAGCTACGATTCTTAAGTATCCTGACTCATCCCACCAATTTGAATACAATGGCATTAATTGACTCAAATATGTCTATGAATCAATGGTTTGTATTTATACAGGGCTGATTTTATCTATTTGTACATTCTATTATTTTCAATCTGGAATGACATTGGTCCAAAATCACAGAGGAGGACAAAGCTGAGACGGTTGGAAAGAGCTAAGAAGATTCTAAATTTAATGAAGGCCAACCAAAATTTTGGGAAAGTTTTGGTCTTTCCTAATGAAAAAAAAAATCACCGCTGATACCACTGTGAATAAACAAAACAGCCACTAGATCACAACTGAGCATCCAGACAACGTATCTGCTTTAGTGATATATGTATTCAGAACAGATAAAAATCCAGCCGGAACCATGTTATTGGGCGTTGTGGAGTCTGCTCTCCCATTTTTGTGGAGATGAAGGAGCTGAGGTCTCATATATTGAATAAAAGCTGTGCAGAGCACTATTTTCAGATGATTCTGCTAAATAAATGTTTACATAAAACTTCTCATTTAAATTTATACCACTTGCTAAGAACAACTCTGTATATATGATGTAAAAACAATTAGGATTTTTTCATTTTCTTGTTTTTTTGTCAAGATTGTTTTTATGTTGATGTACTACATATGATCACTTATTCATGGTTCTATACTAAAAATTATGAATGTAATTATTTCAGCTACTTTGTTCTCGTTCCTTCTGGATGAGTACCTAAATGTCAATTATTTGAAAACATTCTAATAAATCATGATAGAAAATGTAATATGTTCATCATTGATGATGACGTTAAATTTACTTCTCTCTTATTTTAATATTAATATTTTAGGTAAATAATTAGCCATTGAATGTAGATAGATATATATATATCAAAGTAAACATTGTGCAATAATTATAATTTTTTTATTTCAATGACAAGGCTTACATTTTGATTTATTTTCTCTCATTGCATTAAATCAAACTAACTGTAAAAAATATTTGGGTAAAAAAAAAAAAATTAAGATATTTAACTTGGCCTCTAATTTTATAGCAAATAAGCATATGAGTACGAATAAGAATAAAATTGTAATTAAAATGCTAATTAAATGCTACACCATAATTGGGTCACCAATATGTAGTTGGCAAAAAAAAAAAAATCCAGGAGAAAGGGTTGATTTGTAAAATATAAAATTACATACTTTTCTGTAAAATAATATACTGTTTTAAAGTTATTTAAATATTTGGGAAGTTGATGTTCAATCTGACAAAAATGTTAAAGGAATTAATATAATAAACTTGTAATAGAAAAAGTTGATCCTTAACTCATTTTGATTGACTATGACGCAATGAATACATTTCATTTTCAATCCTAGCTCGTAGTTTTGTCCATAGTATTTCAATTGGTTAAAGATTGATTGGCATACAATAAATACATATAGTTATTGGGTGTTGCACTTTGATGATCAATTAACTACAAGATAATTTTTACCCATGTTTTGAAATGAGCAAGTTATTATAATAATATTATAAAATCCCACTAGATGTTAACAATGACATCGACCTTTTCAAATTTTCAACAATTGTAAAGTAAATAAATTTACTCCGTCAACACATAAGCAGGCTATAATTTTTTTTTTTCAAGTTTGAGTGTGAATTATCTTGGTATTCCTTTACAAATTATCGTCAATTTCTATACACAAATTATTCTTATTAACTCTTGTCACAAAAAAAAATATTGAAAATGATAGTAATTAAGCCCATATCGGGGATAATATGAGTCCCTTACATCAAATAAAAGAGTTAGAATATTACTAATTTTCAGAGGAATCTTAGCCTATAATTAACTCAATTATGTCTATACATATTTTTGGGTAAATTAATCAACTGGGATTTACTCATTGTCTTCACTTTTGTACAAAATTGTTTTTATGTTGACGTATAAAAAATGTTCACTTAAAAATCATATATAACGATCTTGTAACATTTTGAGATCCAAAAATATACTATTAAAATTAAAAATCTGTTTTTTTTTTTTTTTTTTGAAATTCGAACTTTATTAACACCCTGGAGTCAAAATAAGAAAATAAAAAATATTCTGTTTTATAATTCTTCCGTCAAAAAATATGTATGTTTGTATATAGATGATTTGACTACAAAAACATTTTAAGGATTTATGGGCTCAAAGTTTTCGACTGTTCTCCATGTAATAAAATAATTTTCTTTCTAAATTTATGATTATTTAAATTTTTATGATTGACGATGGGTAATTCTGTAGGCGGAGATTATCGGGACTTGAATGTTCTATATTGTATATACTTACTCTTCCAAAAGTGCAATCCTGGGCTATACACCCATATCGTATTTCTTGAGAAAGAACAATACATTTACTATGCACGTCTTATCCCATTATTTATGTATAAGGATAGCTTCTCATTTCAAAGGCATCATATTGCATGTATGTATACTAGAGCGGTTTGATTTTCAACTTTTTTCAAATTTGGATTACGCCTAGTTCGGGAAAGTTGTTATATAGTAAGGAAATTACCTAAACAAAATTTCATTATTATAAGATGTAATCTGCAGGTTTTAGGTTTAAACCACTAAAAAGGGGCTGGCGACGCCATTGTGATAACAGTAGCATCATGAGCAAAAGGAAGACAGTTACAAGTCTAAAAAAATTATGAAAAAATTATTTTAAAGTTATGTCCAACTTTATGAACAAGTAATACAAAGCTATAAACTACTACTTTTTTTTTTTTTTTTTTTTTGATTTCTCAACTTATACTCAATGTTATTAATTACTGTGGTTCAGTGTTCTTTAGTCAGTCTATATAAATCATAAAATAAATTAAAAATATAAAAGCTTAATTAAAATTGACCAAATTTCCGGAGAAAAGGAACTTAACTTTGAGATACCGCCCTGGAAGCCATGATAAAAAAACCAACATGATTTTTGGCACTGTACATATGTAAAACATGTTGCCAAAGTTTCATATTTATAAGAGTTGGGCAATTTTTTTTTTTATTGTTTATCAAGTACTTGCTAGTGTATTTCATTTTTTTTTTTTCAAATCCAAATTGAGATCATAAGAAATTTAAATATTCTACTTTTGACTTCATTTTTGAAATTTTCACACTTCAAAATAGATAAGTACCAAATTTCAAGAGGTTACTTCTTATGGATCAAAAAATATACAAGAAAAAGAATGTGCCATAAAGACATTGAAAATTTTGGTCTGAGACGAGTATCTATATCTCAGAAAAAACTCAGAATTATCTGCTAAAACTTGGCACAATTAATCTACTGGTGAGTTTGAACTTGTGTGCCATCAATCATCAAATCTGAGAGGGTCGGGTGACATGCCCTGGTCGATTTGAAATGGAATGGCGAGAAAATAAAATAAGTAAAATGTTCCCTTTGGAAAATTTATAAAAATAATGCGTGCTTTATCATCAAAGACAATTTTGGGGTAAAAAAAACTTTTTATAGTTAACAAAAATGCCTATCAAAACTATTTAATGTAAAATAACTAAAATGTATTCTTGGTATATATATATTGTCTAAGTAAAGAGTTTTTGTCTTTTTTCATAATTTGTACGACTTAAGGACGACCTTGTAGGACAATGCAATTTTGCAAAAGTAATTTTCATACCATACGACAACTTGAAAAAGTAACTATTCTAACATATGCATACATTTCGTAGGTGGAAGAGTTTTGGTCTCCTATGAAAGAAAGGCATCAATGCTAGATTATCTATTAATTTTGCATTAATTACTTTGTTTTCGATGTTTCTAGTCAAGCGCAGTAATATGCACATACGACACGTAGATCTCCGTAGTTATAAATGTTACGTGAGTAAATGTAAATTATATAAACATAGAATTATAATTATCCACATGGCAGTATTAGAGTTTCTCATTTCCCGGGAAAGTGTCTTTTGAGCGAGATCCCGGGGAACCATTTTTAAATGTTCCTTTGATTGGTTAGATGAAGTTGCGCTGATTAAGTATGAGTAAGCATTACCCCATTACATTTACTCGATCTAACCTATGAATCTTGTATGAAGTCCATATACATAAAGTATAACATACATGGAGTTCAAGAGAATAATTTCTCACGCGCGCTTTGTCCATAAGCTACGCAAATTCCATACCATTTTTTTAAACTACAGAATCTCAGAAAACATAGGCATTTTTTCGAAAATAATACTTACTGAGAACTTTAAGTATTTTTTTATTAATATATTTTTATAGGTAGTTTTACCCAAAATATATTAACAATTATCATGATTTTCTTTTTATCATTATCACTAATTATTTGATGTTTATTTATTAGAGTCCTAGGATAATTCATTAACCCGATCCCATCCCCTAAAAATACTTTTAATAGTAAGGGATGAACTAGCTCATTTTTGTTAAATTATGTATCAAATAAAATACTGGGAAACCGAGATTCAAAGAGATATTTATCAATAACTCGACAAAACAAGTATCCAAGAAGTAGCCTCACGCTTCAGTATCAGTTTTTGGAAACAATTTACAAAGTGGTAAGATTTTGGGTAACCTCATGAAAGACTGCGTGAAATTATCCGGAAGTGGGGACAAGTGAAACAAAGGATGAAGAAGACAGAGTGTCCCCGAATGAGAAGGAATCGAATGTGGAGAATTTAGGAATTGACAGTCATTAGAGAATAGAAAAATCAGAAGTAGGGATTCTCGAGGAACGTGAGATATGAGAAGTAGAGAAAGAAAGATCCCAAATACGAAAATGAATTGATGTGGCAGGATAAAACCGGAAGTGAGAGAAACAAACAAAAAGGTATGTGGTTTGACAAAGAGATTTACTCCATTGGAAATCTGGAAAACTAAATAAATACCATTTAAAGTTGGTTTTTTTTTGTTAATAAGATGTTCAAAAATATACAGAAAATATGAACGGGGGTTCACAATATCAAAACCAGCATAAATCCTCACGTTATTTTGGATGGATGTCTGAGAGGTTCGATCCTGTTTAGTCTATATTTCTGCTAACAAATAATATCTTATCATTTTAATGATCCTTTTTACTTAACATACGTGGAACATAGGTACTCATATCAAGACGATAGGAATGTAACATTATATGTTTGACACATCCAGGAAGATAGAAATGGAAGCGAAATGGTATGTTATTACGTATATACACTTGTACACAACTAGAGTGGAGTCTCCTTCAACTACATATATTTATATACTTACATTTGTATAATCAGATGAAGCTCATATAGGTACTACTTATCAGCTTAATCATAGGAAAAAAACATTTCCTTACTACTGCCGTGGTCCTCGTCAAAAAGATAGATAATGAAGAAGTATAAAGTACACAATAGATACCGGGTGGTCCATTGAAATCTGAACATTTACTAATTCAATAATTAATTAAGGTTGAGCAATTGACAATAATTCATATTTCAATGTATTAAAGCATAAGCAATTAGTTACAATACGAAACAAATCTCAGCTCTCTAGCTTTTGTACAAATCCAGAAAATGAAACTTGAACTTATCGACAAGTTCCCATTCGTGCACTCCAAGCAGTTGGGCGTCTCCTGGACCGACATCAACGCCGTTCGCAAGTCCAAAACAACTGAGACGAAGAAGGGCTCCGTTAAAAAAAAAGCCAAACTTGACATGGAGAAATTAAAGAATACAGCCAATGCCAATCCCCTCAAGTCCATGTGGGTCCATGCAAGAGATATCGAGGTTTCACACCAGACTGTTCAGAAAGATATAGTGGGTAGTAAGCGCCTTGTGAGGACTGAGAGGCCGCTTTTAACACCAGTAATGAAAGACAACCATCTCCTCCCTTACAAAACTCTTTTGAACTCTTTTTTGACACTTTTGGGCCCCCTACACCCCTGACAACAACCCCCTCAGCTACAACATTTGGTTGCATGTTGAGGGGTAGGCCTGCAGTGGGTGTCAGGCCTTTCATCACCCCTGGAAGCCATCATTTCCGCAAAGGGTGGCTACATTAATGATTAAAATAACTCCGACATACATTTATTGATAGTATTAATTTGGTTCAAATCCCATTGTTAATTAATATATATAACTTATAATTATATCTAGTTAAACTATAAAATTCAAAGTGTTCAGATTTTAATGGTCCACTCGGTAGATAGATAATGAAGAAGAATTAAATACACTGCAGACAAATAGTAAGTTCATATATATTCAGAAGCACGGATCAAAGGAAGATTCAATACATGAAACATATATTTACAATAGAATTCTATTCAGGTTCTTATTATTGACAGATGTGTGGTTGTATAAAATTAATACATACCCATTATTAAAAGGTGTTCTCTTTGAACTCCATGCCGACAGTGTGGGCAATTACAATATTATTTTGTGGATAAAGAATCCCCATATTGATTCATTTAATCCAATTAATCTTTACTATTAGAGGCTAAAAGTAAATAAGAAAAAAACTTTACATACAATTAATTATGAATCAAGGCTCAAATAACAATTTCCTTATATTATAAAATGAAAGCTATGTATTTGTCTTTTGGATGGTCATTTAAAGAGGACTCGCCTATTATTAATTATGTCATTAATGTTGTGGATAACGAGGTTATATAATTGTCACTCATTAGCACTTATTAGAATAAGTATTTCTTTAATAAACCCCAAATTACTTATACTCAAAAGAAGTAATAATTATTCTTTAGAATCAAAAGTTTACCATTAATTGTCAGATTATAAGACAAAGCTCAAGAGATCTTGATATACTTGATATTTCATATTGGCTTCCAGATATAAACTAATACAAAAAAAAACATACTTTAAATCAATAATTTGAGGCTTTAATTTATAAACATACACATACGTGATCCGAAACAATTAGCAATTTAAAGAAAAAGATCCCCAGTAAGCGTAAGGTATGAGCTTACGTTGACAGCTTATACCTATGTAGTTTCTAATTTAAAACTATGGAACTCTAGAAACCTGGAATAATCATGCAAGGCACGTCAAAAATTTACCAACATTATAATGAAAGAAATAAACAATGATAGATTTTATTTAAAAGGGGTCATATTGGGTCCGAATATAATTTCATGCAATTGACATAAATAAGTCCATGAAATATTGGGCTATATGCTTTAATGCTGTAAAAAAAAGTGGGCAATTATGTACTTTTATATATATTTTTGTTCAAAATTGTATATAAGCGTACTGATTCTTTTTGCCCAATTTATCAAGTTGTATTTATATAATTGTAGGTTTTATTTCACTTAAAATATCAACCATAAAGGTTAGGCCAGAATTATATATCCTACAACTAGTCAATTTTGGTCTAGTCTAGGAGAAGGAAGTACATGAGCAGATATCAAAATATTTTCCGACCCTATATCATTAAAAAATAATTTCCCGAATCGATACTTTGCTAATTATTAGATGTTCCCATATCCCTTGAAGAAATTGTCCTATTTTGTTTGCTAACATACTTATATCCTTAGTATTAACTTTTAGAAATCAAAGCTAAATATTCATTTGTAGCTTTTTAGTGTCAATATATGTATAGTTAGCTTAAGAAATAGATTCAAACGACCATGAAACTATGTTAAATATCAATTAATTAATCGGCCGTAAACCATCCCACAGTATTTTTTATACTCAAGGGAATTTTTGGTAGAGCTAGATTGAAAATAGTTAAAATCTATTTTTACAGACTAAAACTTGAAAATTTTCAAAATCTAACAAACTTTTCCTTTTGAGATAATAGTCCTCGCAAAGTGAGAATATTTAGCGTCAAAATGGGGTTTTATTATGTTAGGCTTCGTCAATTTAGCTGACATAATTTATTTGCAAATGACACATTGTGGTTTTTTATTTCCTCCTTCAACAATAGAAGTAAATCCATACTTTAAAAATTCCACACTTTTTTTTTTTCCCCTAATACTTGTCTCTTAATTAATCAGGAGCAATCTGAAATTTTACAATATAAATTTTATTTTAGTTGACTCATATACAAGGGCCGTTTGAAAAGTCCGTGCAAAGTCCGAGAGATGGCACTACTGCCGCGTATTTTTTAGTTATTAGTATCTCTTGGAAGAACACTAACCAACTTTTTGCCAGATATGTCTATTTCTTTTTGTTTGACATTCGTTTGAATCGAGGAAGTGGAGTGATTTTCAAAAAAAAATAGTCGAAACATAATTTCTTGATTTGATTAAAAATTACTTTATGAAAGACAAAACGCCTCAGGAAACTAAAAAGAAACTTGATAAACATCATGGGGACTCTGCCACTTCGAGCTGTGGGCATTGTCGTGATGGAAAATTATTTTTTGGGGGCGCCAATCGTGGGCATTTATCTTGCAGCTCGGTTTTCAAACGGTCCAATAACGTTTAATAATATGCACCTGTAATATTTTTATCTTTTTCCAGATAGTCGATGAGGATTATTCTATGGGATTCCAAAAGACAATCGCCCTAATTTTTCTAGAAGATTCCACAATTCTAACGAATGCCATACCTAAAGAAATAGACAGATTTGGTTGAAAATTAGCGTGTGTTCTTACACGAGATGCTATTAACAAAAGATAACCTTTAAAGAATTATAGAATATTGATATTAACAGGAAAATTGCAACAACAGCTTTTTAGAATGCCTTAGGTAACCCCAGTTGGGATTGTGATCCACAAGTTGGGAAACACTGTTCTATAACAGTCTCTACCATGAGCATTGAGGGAATTAAAGTCGTACACCCATCATTACCACCATTGGTTCAAATGGCAATAAAATTCAAAACTATTTTTTTTTAATTAAAAAAAAAATAGAGAAATAAATTTTCCATCATATTTCTTCGAAGCTCAAAATATGAATAATATGTATGTTCATAGATATACTAACAATATGCAGTCTACAAAATATGTACAGCATAGGATCATATACATACATATTATATGAATGTTGTAAATTGTAATTGTAAAAAAGAAAAAAAAATGAAAAATTCCATTATCCTCAAACAGTGTTTACATTTAAAAAACCATCATAATCCAAAAAAGAATTTTACCGCTGCCATAAAACAAAAACAAAAGACTGTTTTTTAAACATACATACAGATCGTTTGTACATATTGTTTATTTCTTCATAAGACAGAAGAAGAAAAAAACCAAATACAAGAAGCGTTTGTTGATTATTATTATTGATTCTCAAAAAACAAATATATATATTATACCAATGCTTCAATAGTAATAATATGAATATAAGTAGAAAAAGTAAATTGATTTGAAAAGTGTGTTTTTTGAATAACAAATGTACTGAATTAACATAAAAACAATCGGGATCAAAAATCAAGATAAGCAAAAATGTCCTTTTATTGTGCAGAGTTGATCTTATCTCGTGGTAACCTTAATTTAAATTTTAATAAATTGGAAATTTATACGTCAATTGTCTTCAAACTCTGTGAAAGATTGGTTTTGTGACTCCAAATTCCTTATGTAAAGTTTTGACTACAGTAGCGTCGCTAGCGCTTTTTGGAGGGCTTAATCCTCCCCAAAAGTTTTTGACCCCCCAAATAAAAAAGTAAATAAAAGAACCAATGTCTTGGCCTCATCCATGCTAACATGTTAAATAAACTAACTGTAATACTTTCCTTAAGATTTACAATGTCCTAGATTTATTCAAATTATGACTCTTTTTGACTCAGCAATTTAATGAAAATATAAAAAAGAAACACAGAATTCAACATTTCAGTGTCAATTCAAGCAACACTAAAGGGTTGTCTTATCCAGTGGTACACTTAATATAAATTTTTAATAAATCAGGCATTTATTCGTGACTCCAAATTCCTGTGTAAAGTTTTGGCAAAATTAAAAACAAAACAAACGATAAGGAGTAAAATGGAGCAAGAAAGGACTGACCTTTTGAAACATCTCTCACGCGGCATGTACCCCATGGACATTTCCAAAGAGCTCGGGTGCAGCTGTATCACTGTTTATTGTACGAGGGACTTATTGTCACCATGGTCTTGGGCGTTGCAGCCAAGACAGATGAAGTCTTACCTTCCATTTTTGTGGAGAGGAAGGATTGGCTCAATGCAGATGCTTACATGGTACTTCTGGATAAAATGTTACCTTGGCCTGGAGATAAGTTTGGGGAATACTTTTTTTTCACTCAAGACGGAGCTCCGCATCATCGCACCGCCAAGATACAAGGCTCCACGAGATGCATCTTTCTGGAATTTTGTGACCTCGATACTTGGCTGACCTCCTCTCCAGATGGGAAGCCCTTAAACTACTCTATGGGGGCACGTCCGGAGGAGAGGATGAGTGCTACTCCTCACAGGAGTGTACTGTCTCTAGAGGCTTCCATTAAGAAGAACTGGCTCAAGCTCTATTGGGACAACATAGTCAAGGCCAGCAAGGGATTTAGGCCTCGTATTGAAGCAATTATTAGATCTGAGGGCTCATATATCAAATAAAAATGTGCCGGCACTATTTTAGGATGATTAAGTTAAATAAATGTCCTTACAAAATCTCTTGTTGAAATTTTACTCTTGAAAAATTCAAAATAATAAAATGTGAACAACTAGATCTTTTAAGTTGATTTCTATATAATATACAAATAGTGCGTCAACATAAATACAATCTAGAACAAAAATAAAGACAAGGAGAATGTAAATGTAAATTGTACATCCAGCCCAATATTTCATAGATGTATTTGAGTCAATTATAGGCCTATTATACAAATTTGTGGTTCGAGTTAAGGTATCCAAGAATTTTAGCTACCGGGTGGTACATTAAAATCTAAATACTTACAATTCAGTAATTAATAAAGGTTGAGTTTTTAAAATTAGTTCACATTTCGTTATATTAAAGAATAAATAATTAGTTTTAAAAAAAAAAAAGCTGACTCTCTCGCATACGTATAATTAGACTGAATGACACTTTAACATGATCAACAAATTTACATTCTCGCACTCCAATCAGTTGGGCGTCTCCAGAGATCACCGTCTACGACATCAGCAAGTCCAAAACGTTGGAGAGGAAGAAGGGCTCTGTCAAAAACATCAAATTGTATTCGTAAGAGTTAAAGAAACAGCCCAGGCCAATACTCTCAAGTACAAGAGGACTCATGCAAGAGATATCAGGGTCTCAGACCAGACTGTCCTGAGAACTATCATAAAAGTTGGTGGAAAGAGCCTTGTAAGGGTAGAGATGCCCTTTTTGGCAGAAGCGATGAAAGAAACCGATTTCCTCTGTTGCAAGACTTTATTGAATGAGTCTTTTCAACTCTGTTTTGATACTTTTGGCCCTGCTACAGTACTGATGCCTACCTCCTTGACTGTACCTTTTGTGTGTATGTCGAGGGGAAGGCATGTAGTGTCCGTCATCCAAACAACAAGGCCCTGTCACTGTCAGCCTACACTGTGACGCCATGACAGAAGACTATATCTGCAAATGGTACAAGACATTCGGCCACCGTCTAAGAGACATCATTGTGCTAAAGGCGGCTACATTAATGATTAAGAGAACAAACGCGCATATATTTATAGCATTAATTTTGTTGAAATTCTACTTGTTAATTAATAAATCAAAATCCTTTTAGCTTGCTTTGGTGTTGAAAGGCCACTACATATGTATTCCTACAATTGATTATGTCTGTAATTTGAGATGTTTTCTTATTATAATTCAAAGTACACCCCAATTGGGGAAAGGCAATGAGTAAGACTTTCAGAAAAAGCACACGTATATATATAAATAATAAATTATGTACATAAAACGTCATTGTAACCTCTCTCCCCCCCCCTTTTCCTCATCAAAAAGGTGGAGAAACATAGTATACATATGTATATATACATAGAAAGAGTCACGTTGATCTCAGCATAATGAGGTGAAAATGAGGATTCTCAAAAAAAAAAATTGAATGTTTCTTCTGAAACCCACTTCTTTTCAATAGTTTCTACTTTTTTTCCTTTAGAAAAGCTATATACTAGTATTGGATCAATCTAAAAAAAGTAAAAAAACTGCAGTCCTATCAATACCACCCTAATAAAATTTGACAATCCTTGAACCAGTCCTTATCGGTCTTTTATTGCAACTACCACAGCTGAAATCAAGTAGTCACCAACTATTAAAGGACTCCCTTCAGTCCTTTACAACATTCTTTCAGCTGTTCAACATAACTTCTTTCAAGAGACAATATAGCTTAATTTTAAAATAGGAGGTGTGTGGCTAGAACTTATTATTACACGTTCTAGCTATCATTTATTATTTTCTTCGTTTTTTAAATGATTCAATCTGAGCTAAGAGTGAAGAATAGCTAGGAACGTAGGACTCAAGTACCAAAGTATCGGTCCTCAGGACTGTTGAATGGTAAAAAACATCGGACCGATAAAATAAAGGACTGAAAGGGGTGGGGGAAATAAATGACTGATTAGACATTCAGTCCTTGGACCGATCCCACACTAATCTCAATCTACCAACTATATAAAGGTATGGTCACCAAATCAATATTATCAGCAACTAAATTGAGGTTATTTTTTTTTCTATAGTGAATCATGAACATTAGACCTGTTCAAATTTTAACTTTTTTTTTTTTTTAAACCTTTTAATATTTAACTTTTTTTCGTTCTCCATGGTCTAGAGAAACTAAATATGCCAGTCATTAGGATTTTGAACAGTGACTATGCCTGCCACATTAACCTTGAAAATTTATTATTCGTTGCTCTAGACAGAGTCAATAAAAACGTGAATGTTTGTATTCTATTGACAATAACTTCGCAATGGGATATTGTATATGGGTATCAAATCAAAGACAATAAACTGTGATTTTACTTGTAAAAATATTTTATCAACCCTTTATTTGTGCCCATGGGTAAGTGTCATCCCAGATATTTAAAAAGGCTTGTTTTTTTATAGTTTTGCCATGTCTTTTTAGGTATTCTCCCAAGTTTTTATAATCTTGACGTATATGTATACAAACAAAGAATAAAAAAAAAAAATCCTTGAACAAAGCCAATTATGCACATTGAGTTATTTCTTGCTCAAAAGTCCAGAATCTAAGTCTACTATAGATCTAGGATTTAAATAGAGGGTACAGATATTTGTAACAATTAATATCAATAGGTTATGTTGTTTCACTTATTGCCAGAGTTGTCTCTTTGACTACACCTTCCATCTACTGTAAGTGTTACACCTTCAACATAGATTGAGATAAATAGCGAAGCAGGTAATTCATAATTACAATATAATAAGATGTTGATTGATAAGCTCGGGAATACTCTGTGAACGAAACAATGATTTAAAAAAGAGAGGTGTAGCCTCCCTACAATTTTTATAATTCCTCAACGTACACAAACCAACGTATTTTTTGTAACCCTCTTAAACGGATCGTTTTTTATAATAATTATTAATTTAGATATGATCAGAGTTAATAAAATACCTTCATTGGCTTGAGAGTGAAGATCAGTTATAGTAAAGTATTTTGATGAAGCAATGGAGTGGATATGAAAGTGACTCTATGGAATGTGATTAAAAGAATGCCTTTAATGGACAATCAAGAGTGTAAATGTCCTTATCAAGAGAGGAGGAAATTTCTAATAAGGGATGAGTGTTGGTTCATGTGTAATGATGACATTATTCGTTATGTTTAAAAAGTTAAGGGTTAATAATATTTTTTAATAAGCCTTGCTCTCATCTGAAAAAGAATGATGGACTTTACCCTTGAAAGTACACATAATTTGGTTATTTCATTAAGTTCCCTCTTTCAACCCTTCAAAAATACTCTTTTTTGGACTCTGACAGTTGATATGAATAACATACATATCCGATTTTATAATGTTTAATTTGTTTTTTTTTAGTTGTATTAAAACTGTTTGATGATTTAAAATTAAAAAACTAAAAAAGATATATTTTGAATCAGACGTTATATCTATTCTATTGAACATACATGGTTACCATATGCAAAAATCAAAAGGATGGATTTACATTCTTAACCCTTTAATGCCAAACGTATTTAAATTGATAATTCAAAAAAATCTTAGCTTAAAGACATTATAAAAGAGATTACAAATGTATAATAATTAATCCATTTTAGTATTTATAACTTTCCACTGTAGTAAATTTATTGCATTATCAAAAAGAGATAAAATCACGTATTTAAAAAAAAATGATAAATATATATAGTTTAAAAAGACGTTATATGGAGAAAAAAAAATTTTTTTAATAAACATTGGCAAAAAAAACTAGATCGTTTTTTTTTCTAAATCTCAATTTCTAACCTACAATTGAAAAATCTTTGAATTTGACCGATTTAAAAAAACAAACACCTTATGGAACAACTCACTCAGAAGAAATAGTTCTCTTGAACTCAATGTGCGTAGGTTCGTGCCTCGGTCGTTCCTATAGAAAAAAAAATACCTTATGTGTAAAGAATTCAATGAAGATACGTAAGTCAGATGGAGTAAATGTAATACTATAATTTTTACTTAAATTTAATCAGTGCAATTCCATTTGATCAATTAAAGGAAAATTAAACAGAAATAAACAACCCAATTTTTTTTTTTTTAAATGGAAAATGATCTTATTTTCAAAAAATCAGAAACTTAGGACCGCCCCTTAATTGAGTGAGTATTATAGAGTAAAGGTTTGTCCAAGCTATAGGAGGTTATCTAAGTTAGTCAAATTTTGAGGATCACTTAATGGAGGAGTTTTTCCATTTTGAATTTTTAAAGTCAACCTCGTGTTTGGGAATAGAGGTGTCCTACAATCCCCTTGAAGCTGAATGAAAGAATAGAGAAAAGTAATGAATATGTTGGAGCGTGGGCCTCAACAGCGGTCAAAATAAACATTTTATCTTATAAAGTTTTAGTGAAGTTAAGCTTTTGCCTAGTGATATACATTTGAGATAAGGGAGGAGCTCAATCCAACAATAATGTAAATGAAGGCATTCATCTACTAGAGACTATCTTAAGAATCACAAGAAAACTCATATGTACTCAGATAAGTTCTAAAAATCCTTTGGAAATGTGGTTGCATATGACTGGTAAAAGTTGCAGTACCTTGTCATTTTAGAGAGAGGAGTTTACCAATTCTATTTGAGTCTCAGAACTTCTATAAGATTCCGGACATGGCAACACCGACCATGAATAAAAATGAATCCGCATCAATAAAAAAAGAAAATTGCAGGAGCAAACTGAAAAACTACATTAACCATAAGGTGGTGTGACAGAATAGAGTGTGGGAGCGCAATTTAAAATGCATTGATGGGAGGTTCCTTTCTCAGTAAAGGCATCTTTGAAAAGTGCAAAAACCTTACGGCACCATAATGGAAAATATGATTAAAAATGACACTGTATAACCTAAGGCAAATGTTATATTTATTTAAACTAGATAGTAATTAAGAGAGCACAATACAAACTATAAATAATAATAACTTTTAACTAGAATGTACCGAGTTCAAGTTCAGTGGTTCTATCGGTCCCTGTCTCGGTTCAACAGTTTTCGGTCTCGGTTCATCTTTATTTGTCTTATTTATTTTTTATTCATTCTCAGCTTGGTCACAGGAACTTAAAACAGGGAGCGTCGTTAGAAAATTTGGGCCCAGGAAATGATATGAGATACAAACAGGGCCGCAGCTACGTAAACGCAGAGTGCGTAGTGGCTCAAGTTCAAACAGGGTCCCCGAAAACAAAGGTTCCTTAAGACAATGGTTTACAATGTGGGACCGGCTGCTGGAAGATGGTGAATTGAGAATTGCGTTAAGTCTACACATACATAATACACATGTTATGTTTCGTATAAAGGGGGCCTCAGCTAAGAATGTATTAAAGAAAGGGGTCATGGTGTAGTAAAGTTAGGGAAACTCTGGCTCATGAATTATAGGGGCCAGACAAGCTTAGTAGCAGACCTGAATCCATAATCTACACCCCCTCCCCTTCCCTCTTTTATTTACACTGTCTGGCACCAAAAACCACTTTTCCAGATCCATAAGAATCCCTTACCTATTTTGAACTCAGATACAACTGTATCACTCTGGCGACGTAAAAAGTCATTCAAAAACCCTGGAATTGCATTAAAAAAACCTAGAAAATTGACTCATTGATTAAAGATAATTTATTTTTTATAATTTTGATTGTATTTTATTTATATATTACACATAGGAACAAAAGCACAAGAACCGAGACCGATAAGCAATACATTGGAGCCTTTGTCGAACTTTGGTGGTTCCGATTCTAGCGGTTCAAGAACCAGAACTGCTTGAACCACTAGAAGTGTAAGACCGATGAAAGGACAACCTTGACTTTAACTTTTAAAACACAGGTTTAAATGCTTGCTTGACATCCCAAGTGATATAACAAAACAAGGACCCAAGAATAAGACAAGATGGGATCAAATGAAGTGGGCTGAGGATCCATCTCACTGTCATTCATATCCAGTATTTGCTGGGCTTTTTTTTTTAGAAAATAATTCATAATTTTGTTCAGGCAGTTTTAAACAGAACACAAATATTTTTTTGACAATTTTTAGCATTCTTTTCCAAAAAATCTCGCTGCAGTTACTCCTAAAATTAAAACTACTTACATAATCAGTGTTTCCACTCAAAAAAAAAAAAGAATATATATTAGTGTCTCTCAAGTTTACCTAGAGAACTTCTTTTGGGGTTTATTCTTTTTAATATCATTTTTCTTTCACTCCAAATATTATTTGAATTTAATATATAATATTATCATTTAGGGAGTTGTGTTATTTCTCCACAAGACGGCAGCACCACTCTCGATCATTTTGTAAACAAAATAATATAAGTAAACAACATCAAGCCTTTATCATATAACATCATCCTTTTTGTATGAAAACTACCAAAGTTTGGACAAGTAAAACTGACAAAATAAAGCATACATTTTGCTAGAATTGTATGAATGGACATACACGTGCGTGTGATTATCATTTCCTGGGGGCTTTCGAGAGGCTTAATTGGCTCTACTCATTGCATGTTCTAGTACAATATAGGCATACAAATATACTTACATAATAACCAACTGTACGAGTATGTATTAAGTTAAATTTTTTTTTGATTCTATGAATTCAAATTTAAATTTTAAAGAAAGAACAAATGCTCTTATAGTAGTAAGTACAAAGAAAAGTAATTAACTTAGTCAGATTTTTGGTATTCCATTGGGAAAGAGCGTGACTTTAAAAAGAATTTTAGTTTTTCTTTTTTCTTTCTAAGTATTCTTTGACTCAAAAGTAAAATAAAAATCTTGTGTTTTCCTCATAAATC
Source organism: Lepeophtheirus salmonis (assembly GCF_016086655.4). Classification (NCBI taxonomy): domain Eukaryota; kingdom Metazoa; phylum Arthropoda; class Copepoda; order Siphonostomatoida; family Caligidae; genus Lepeophtheirus; species Lepeophtheirus salmonis. Next base: position 37,286,402 of record NC_052144.2, on the reverse strand, counting down.
TTGTTTCGTTTTTTTCGTTGTTTTTTTTCTTCATTTATTTCTGTACTTTGAACAGTGAAGAACCACGAAAATAATAACAATAAAATTGGTCGTTAGAAGAGCAAAAAACTTCTTTTTTTTTTTTTCAAAAAGTTGTACCAAGGATCAATTAGTTGTATATTTCTGTTTTTGAGTCTTGTCCAGTTGAGTTCACTCTTATTAAGAGACTCGAAAATGTACATATCATCCCTATTTCGTATTTGAACCTAGTATGTATATATCTAAAACATGCTTTTGACAAGGGATTAAAAATATTCATAAGTACATACATATATCTATGTATGAAAAAAAATATATATGAAATAGCTAATCTTTTCTTTGTTACGCATTTGTAGGGCACATATCATCACGAATGGCTCAAGTAGTAAGTGATCCACACGTGCATGAATAATCCTCTTGAAAATGTCCTATACAAAATATTAAACAAAAACACTATGTATTTCGCTGCTAATTTTATTTTGGATTAAAGTAGAGAATTGGTCAAGGGTTTGATTTTTTTTTTCACTGTAGAGATGTTAAAAAAAGAGCAATTCCCGGTGAGTGTAATCCCCCCCTAATCATGTCAGAAATGAAGTAATAGAAATAAGCTAAGACTGTGAGACATCATGTAAGCAAATTTGTTTCCGAGTCTTAAATAAGAAAGATACTCAAAAATCTGGTATCTGGCTGTTTCATCTCAAAGTTGATATTATTCAATCAATTCGAGTAGATTACTAAATCAACGAAGTACGAAGTCACTTATATTATTTAAGTAATTTTTGTCTATTTGTCGAGTACATATTTTAATCAAATTTTAAGCGCACTCCATGTGTTGTATACATAGGTATTTTAAGTGTAGTACATTCTTAGCAATTTAAAGCTTACAAATTGTTATATGTTGGCAGGCAGGAGGGTGGTTTTTTTTTTTTTTCCTAAAGCTGTTATCATGATTCTCTCATTCTTTAGGAGAGAACATCTAAGTACTGAGTAACAAAGTGTAAGTGTGCACACTGCTCATTAAAAATGGAGGGTAACACTAAAGATTTGTCATATAGATATAGCAAATTCTATATTTTAGGTGTGTTATAATCAAATTCAATTTAAGCCCTACTTTTCGGAAGCAAGAGTATATTTTGAGTACTCTAAAAAAATAATTTATAATTTCAGTGCAATCATCGGTTGCCAAGATGGAGGGGGGTATGCCCCCCCCCACGCTTCTTTGCAATTTATATAGTTACAACAATAAATTTGGAAATAGCTAATGGTAATACATAAATTGTTTTTTGGCTTAGACATACGATTCAAATAGGCATATTTATGTATATATTGCATTCCTGACGACCCGCCATGAGGCAACAGTGTTGCAAGCAAAAACAGTTTATCTATTGTATTGACAATATTTTAGCCTTAATTTGAGAACTCTAAATCATGGAATCAATTAATGTGAAATGGAACTAAATTTAGTGTGGGAGTTTATGAACCTTTATCTTTTTATTTGATCATTTTAATCGAAAAATAGGCGTGGCCCAATAAATGTTGCTTGCATTCCCTCATTTGAGGGAGTCGATGTCCTATTATTATATGTCTATTTAATACCATATTTCCAAGGATTAGCAACATACACAAATGTTTGATACACAAAATTAGTACTTAAAATGAAGGAAATATATCTTGATTTGAAAACAATAAATCTAAAACTCTTCCATGCCAGCCCACCTTTCAATTAATTAAAACATAATTGTAAAAGTAATTATTCTTCTCCTGGAACAACCGAATGATTTCATCAACAGAGGACAAATGTCTTTGGATTGAAAGATTTAAATATAATGCTCAAAACCCTGATTTCAATTATTTTTTATTCACCAAAATAAGTTAGAGAGATATGTAGTCATTAGAAAAGTTGGGCTAAAATTGAGTTTGCTCCTCTTCATAAATTAACCCCCCTAGTGTAAAGAATGTCTGTCTATTTGTCAAAGTTTAATAACTCCGAGCAATGTCATGTACATCCTCTAGTTATTTATAAAAATTGTATTGTGTGGCATTTTTTAAATTATTTTTAATGCCAAAACATTTTTATTTAATGGATGTGATCCACATTTCTGCCTAGGCATATAATTATAATGAGAAGAATCATGTTCCCTACTCAATAAGCTTAATTAATTCAAACAAAAAGTTGACGTATCGAAGTCCTTCAATTTTTTGAAATATTTTGACATATTTTGTAATAAATTAAAAATTAATTAATGGATTGTTTTCTTGCATGTCGTTATTTATGATTGTATCAACTTCACAGAGGCCTGTCTGCCACTCAACATTTTCCAATTAAGTATGTATTTTTATATGGAAGAAGCAGGACTCTTGGAAGTTTCATGTCTTTATATTGAATAGTAATAATAATGGTAAGACAACTTAGTAGAATGCTACTTGAGAAAAAATATACAAAGGAGTCCCCCCCATGAGCCACTATAATTCATATTTTCCGAACAAGAAAATAGTTCTTTTATATCAAATAATACTATGAATAAAATGAGTAATAAAAGAAGGATGAGAGGGGGGGTTAAACCTTAATTAAGAACTCTCTTTTATGCCTTCCGACGTGCTCAAGAGGTTGTCGTTACTTCTACTCCAATAATCTGGTTATATAAATGGTTAACATATTTTATTATTTCTTTTCTTATTGTTTGAAAAAGAATGATGTATAGAGGAACTACTTATAAGGATTGGAAGTGTATTATAAATAACTGTGTAGGGGCGTTTGCAGCGGTGGACTGGAGGGACTGAAGTCATTCCTAAATGAAGGAATTACTGTTTTTTACTAGTAATTTGTTTGGTCAGGATAAACAAATTTATGGGAAAATAGAAGTCAATTTTTATTAAAGATCTATTTTCTTTAAAAAAAAAAAAGTCATTCGGACAAATTATGCAGTTGAGCAAAAAATTTAATTTTTCTGTGAATAGCTTTGGATTTTTAAAAAAAATTCCAAAAAATTAAATAATTGAAATTTATTCTTTGAATTTTGTTAGTAAAAATGTAATTTTTTGTAAACAGGAGTGGATTAATAAAAAATGTAATTTTTAGAAATATTTAAATAAAAAATTATTATTTTTTTAATACCTGTAAATTTTTGAAATTTTTTTTCGAAAAAATTTGATATTTGAAATTTTAATTTTATATTATTTTTCGAAAAAATTTAATTTTTTGTTTTGCTTTGGATTTTTGATTTTTTTACAAAAAAAATTTATATTGGAAATTTTATTGTTATGCTATTTTTTCAAAAAATTTAATTTTTTATTTTGCTATTGATTTTTTTTTACAAAAAAAAATTATATTGGAAATTTTGCATGAATAACTGTGGTTTTTTTGAAAAAAAAATTGAAAAATTTTAAGATTTGAAATTTAACTTCTTAGATTTTTATAAAAAATTTATTTTTCTTTTATAAGGATTAACTAACTACTAATATGGATTGGAAATGTATTGTAAATAACTATGCTTCGAACTGATGTCACTAAATTAAAAAATACACCATGTTGGAGATTTATAACTTTAGTTGTTGATTAGTAAACAATCTGGACCACCGGGTCTAAACCTTTCTGGTGCTGTGACCCCTTGATAACATTTATCAAGTTACAGTGACCCAAGGAAACAAAATAATTTGAGTTACTCCTCCTTGACATCATTTTTGAAGCTAACTAGAGACGATGTTATTAAACATATATTTTGTATTCAATTTGTTAACATATTCAGCTCCAAAAATGTAGTGAAGAAGGATCAACCACAGACATTGGGCATTAGTTGCTCGCAGTAGAAACTTGTTTGCAATTTTGTGAAGTTTCTTCTCTTTGGGGATTCAGAGAGCTACCAAATATGAAGATGGTATTTCCCGCACAAATCAAGCCTTTTCTTGTTTACTTTTTTTTTCTTTTTTTGTTTTGTTCTTAAAATACTCGACATCCGTGCTCGCATAGTGTGGATGTTAAGCGTCAAAATGGCGTTTCATTTTGTATGGCTTCGTCGATTCGCCAGACATCATTTATTTGCAAATTTTACATTGTGGCTTTTCAATTCCTGCTTCAACTATTCAAGTAAATCCATACATTAAAAACTCCTCACTCTATTTTTCCCGCTAATACATATCTTCAACATAGGCAATCTAAAATTTAAAAAAATAAATACAGCAGAAGGACAATTTGTATCATACAACAACTTTTTAGAAGGTATTAGGTGACTCCACGACAATTGTCATGCAACCCCATTTGGGGTCGTGACCCATTGGTGGGGAACCACTGATGTATACAAGAAAGTATTGAAAATTTAAAAAAATAATAATTGTATGTGTTTCGTTTATAATTCTTATGAAATTGGTTGCTGATGCTTCCTCAACCTCTGCAGCCTCAAACATACCCCATAACCCTTCTAAAGGAGAACAAGATGTATGTAGAAAAGATTTTAAATTACTTCCTTGTGTTGTTTCTACGATACTGAAAGATGTGAATATCAGCTAAGTTGAAGTAATCTAAAAAAAAAAATAAAGTAACATTGTAGAATAACTTATCTGGTTACAGATCATTATAATGGCAATAGGGATCCTTGCTCCTTGATACAATGAATAAAGCATAAATCTTTTGGTATTACCTCCATACATATATTTTTTTAACTTATACTCGCCGTATGGTTTGCCTATAAGCGCATCCCTCTGTCTATAATTATTCGCTTTCTTGATCATGAAATGTTGGCACCACTCCTCCCACTTTCAAAATGTCCGACTGTTCGAATAATGACGTCATATGAAAACACTTTATATATAAGACTATGTTTCCTTCTGGTCAGACTATAGTCCTTGTTTCTCGAGGGATAGTTTTTTTTTTCGCTAATAAGTTTGTTTTTCTTCATAAAACAAGATCGATTCCCCGTGTCTCAAAAAAAATTTCCAACTATGGTTGTAGGTTTGAAAATGCACAAAAAAAATCCAAAAAACGAATTACTGTACTAATGAAAAAAAGGGAGAACGTATATATTGAATACGAATTAAAAACATGATTAGGAAGAGGATTAGCGAGTGTGTCTTGGTATTTATTAATAAAATAATTTGAAATCAAATCTTTAATACGAGTACATCCTATATATACACCATATAGTATTATTTGGTTCAATAACCCAGAACTGAGAAATTGAATGACCTTTTTTATAGTGGAATTTTTATTTTGGTATATTTTATATGAGGAAACTATTTTAGCGAAGGGTAGCTAGCGAAGTTTTCACTGACGTCACACATTGCATGATTGATCAAGAAGTAATACCATGTTGGACTTGATATACATTCGATTATTAGACAAAAGAACAAAATTCAAAAGAAATCTTACCTTAATCTACAAAACGAAATAGATATTTGTATTGAGTCCCATATTTTCAAAATTACAACTACTCAGAGCCTTTGAAATAAGTCAATTTTAGAAGAAGAAAAAAAACGTCATTTTTCTTTATTTAAAATGGCTGAAGAGATCTGAATAATGGCTTACGAAGGCTGAATTTTTGCAAATTTCTATTTTTCGATCACTACGTAACCGAAAATCGTTTGGAACAAAATAAATATAAGATGATGACCTTTAAGACAAGACAGTCTATTGTCATATATATATATAACATAATAAATAAGGGTTTATGATTTTTCAATACTTTAGTTCTTTATTCCTCTTTCAAAATGGCGGACTTCCATAATCATGACGTTACAATTTCTACATCTCATTACAATTTGATTAATTATGTACAACATAAGTTATTGGTATTAAAACCTATAACATTGATGCTATCATGGCATTTTGTCTGTTAAAATTACACAATTATTATGTCATTACGATTAATATATCTGAGGATACTTGAACTTTATAAAGTGCCACAGACTACTTATCAATCATTATTTTCAATAAGGTAGTTCAGAATTACATATCTAATTTAGTAATCATTCATGGAATATTCAATTTTTGCATTAATTGCATGAACAAATAATCTAAATTATTCATATCCCTTTTTGGTAGCAACTTGTACAATTTCCTTATACAAGTTATAACTTGCACAGAACATATATATAAATGATTTTATAAATAGAAGGGTGTAAGAGCATCAAAGAAGCGCAATCAAGCGCAGACTTTCTCTTGTAGATCTATGCTTCATTTGATCTATATATGTATGTACAATGTACATCAATAACTCTTTTGAATTCTATGGAATAACTAAGATCATCATCAACCACTGACGCATCTATATACGTGGTGAGTTAACACAGAATGAATCTTATACAAAAGTCAAGAAAAGGAGAATTATTGCCCAAGTTATTATTTTTACATCATAAATATTTATATGTATATACGAGTATAAATACTTAAAACCCAATATTTCATAGACGTATGTATTTCCACCAATTATATGCATTAAATGCAAATTTCTGGCATAATTTGAGATACATTTGAATGTTAACTATATATTAAAACCTTAAATTCATTAATGAGATCTAATATGAGCCCATATAGCTCTTTTTAACCATAAAATCCATCAAAAACTTATTATTTTATTGTACAGGTAAATTTGTGTTGCTTTAAGTGTACATTGGTGCGGCTTCAAAGAATTAATCAAAACAATTTGTTGTTCAAAATTGACGATAGTTATGTAATCCACACTTAATTTTGAGAAAAATCATTTTAGCTTGCTTTTGTCTTGACGGACAAGTTACCTATTTTTATTTTTTAGTTCTTATTGTATCTTTATGGGCTTATAACTAGGGGGGGGGTTAATTCATGAAAATGAGCAAATTAAATTTGAGCCCACTTTTTGGATGCAAAAGGATCTATTAAACACTCTGGGGAAAAAAAATCCGGCCAAACGCCCTCCTCTCCTAGCCAACATAGAGTACTTTTTTGCCCATGAATACGTCTTTTTTTAATATACATATTTTCAAAGTAATCAGAAGAAACTCACCGGAATTAAACCCTTTAGACTATTTTGTCTGGGGCAAGGTTGAACGAGTTTCCAATGCAGGTCCCCACAGCACTACAAGATCCCTTAAAGTTGGGATATGGAGGACATTCCTGACTTTACGCAGTGGGACTATCCGGAATACAATGGAACGTGTGGTCTGTGCTAACGGGAAATTTATTGATTGAATGTCATTTTTTTGTTATAATGTTGATTTATGAGAAAATTGTAAAAAAAAATCGTTAAATCAGCGTTTAACTTTTTTTTTCTCGGCTTGCGAACGTTTAGATGAACTACTCTTTCTTTCCATAATGTAATATGTACATAACTAAATGGTCACTTATTTCTCCAGGTCTTCTTTTCCCTGGAATACCATTTCCAAAAGTGAACAATCATACAATGGCTACAGAGGTAGAAGTGTATATAAGAGAAAATCTTATTGAACATACCATGAAAGCGGAAAATTAGATTCTATAGTCTACATTCATACAAAATACATTTCTGGAGTGATGAAATTCTTTTTCCTTTTCTTCAAGACCTCAAGAAAGAAAAAAGGATGAATAGCCTACAACAAACGAAAGAAAGTCCCCTCCCCTCCACCTTCTCTTCCATATATGAATACATATAAGTCCTCTTTGAAGTTCGTTAACAAGGTATATTAATAGGCTCTTACAGAAACACACCTGTAGATTTGTGCTTTTTTTGCTTGTTTTTTTACGTACTCTATTACATGAAATGTCCCCAGCTTCATCTCATAATAAGTATGGAAAGACAAACAGATTTCAACGTAACTTGAGACTGATTGAAAACACTTGGATTTCAAGATATAAATATGTAGAGTACATATTGGGAGCGTCAAAATAAAAACAATCTTGAACAGAAATCAAGAAAAGGAGAAAATCCACATTTATTTAATTACTTCATTTATACGAGGTGTGTTTAAATTTCGCGGGCAACTTATGTTTGGTATAGTAGATTTTTTTATTTGGTTATGTTAGCTCATTCAAAAAAGACATTTGTATCCATTGTTTAAAGCTATATAGTATGTTTATTTTGTTTGTTAGAGGCATAAGGGTTGGAAGTATTTTACGTGTCATTTGACTATTTTTAAAAATGATTTTTTCCACTGCTTCAACGTTTTCAACTTGATTCGGTGTCCAGAGCAGGGCTCATCATTGGTATCTTCGCAACCATCTTGGAAGAATTTGTACCACCTATAAACATTGTTTTTGTTCAAAAGGGGTTCTTTGTATGTCACTATCAACATTTCAAGTGTTTTAGAGCACTTAATTTCATTTTTTACACAAAATCTTTTACAAATTCTTTGATCCATGTTTTTCAATCACAAAAAATCGTCATACACACAAAATATTCTACCCATTTGCCTCTCACAAACAATCTAAACATATTATATGGCTTTAAACAATAAATATGCCAATTTTCAATTAAGGGCCTAATGGAAGGTGATTCCATTGGGATCCCACTTATATATTTTGCAAACTTATAGGTAGACAGAGGATATGTGTACAGAAAAAACAAGGCATGGCGATTAGAAAAGGAAAAACGGGTGATGCGTCTAATGTTTTTTTTTTTTTTATTATTATTTGATCAGCCCTGGCACTGTGAACATCAAGGGTCTTAATTCAGGAGCACATGGACAACATCCTGGAGCAGGTAGTGAAGCCTTGGCCTTAGAAAGCCTTAGAAAATACAACATGGAATGAAAGTATGTTTTTGTACAAGATTTTGCACCCAGTCATCCCTCTAAAAAATATATATATAATATATTGGTTGGCATCACAAAATTTGCCTGTTTGTCTACCAGAGTTAAATCCTATGTATTATTTTAGTTAGAGATATCTGGTGAGGAAGGTTAATCAATCCATCTATAATTATGTCAGCTATTTCAAAACGTGCTATTTTACAGGAATGGAACAAAATTCTCCAAAAATATATTTTTGACTCCTCCAATGCTCTGAAGAACCGTTTAGAGACTGTAATTCAAATACAAGGTGGATATATTGAATAGGTTAAAAATATCTATAATTATTTACATCACTTTTTTGATAGACTTCAAATTTGGGCTTTATATTGAATAATATGTGCGCACACTCATAGTCCAAAAACTATAGTTATTTGCCATTATCACACAGCAGACTCGAGAATAACACCACGTGATGGGCTCAGCCCATGATACTTTCAGTTCTGGAGAGTTCAATCGATCGATTATTTTTATCTCTGATTAAAAATTGATCTTTGGAGTCGAAAAGATTAATTAATGGTGGGAAAGGAACGGGAAAATTCAAAATTGTCCACGTCTCGGGTTTTAAAGGAGGATATATTGTGTTGTTGTTTTTTTAAATTTTGTTTAATTTAATTGTTTTTATGATAAAAATAGAAGTAATCAATAGAAAACTTTGGCAGATCATGAAGAAACCTGTCACTCATTTCAGTTTATTTAATCGATTCAAGGATTGGGTTCTCTAGTACAAAATGGTTAGCCATAATCTTTTTGGAGGGGGGAGGAGAGAGGACGTGATGACAAATGAGACTCCATTTTTTATTGTTTAAATACCTTCATGAACTTTTCATGCATTCCATGTTGATTTTTTTTTCTTTAATTAGCCATTTGATGGATCATTGCTCTCAGTAGTTACTAAATAGTAAATTGTTCGTCAATTTTCCTGTCTTAAATAGTATATATGCACGTACTTATTGGAATCCAAGTACATTTATGGTTAAGCATATATCTTCAACAACTATCTACCTATTTCATTTCTTTCTCCATAAGAATATCTGCATATTAGACTGTTCTGTTTTCGGGCTTATATTTTCCTGCATGTACAAAGAACTTTTCTTAGGGAAAAAAGGTTTTTTTATGTTAAAGTTTGAGGACTCTGAGTTTATTTTATATTTGAAAAAAAAAATAGGGATTTTTCCATCGAAATAAACCATTTTTACCCCGTTTGTACATGAGTCAAAAATTGTATTTAATACAATTATTTGGTATTTGGTTTATAAGTGAACAACATTGTGCCCATGGAAAAAAATTGAAGTAATTAATCATTTGCAATTTGCTTCTTTTGTCGAACAAAAGAGAAAGATAAATAGGTCAAATAAAATTGAACTTTAGTTGAAGTGATGGTTGCTGAACAAAATCTAAAGTATTTTTTAAGTTAAAAAGTAAAATTTTTGACTACTCATGCATGAAATAAAACAGTATATGTTCAACTTAGTACAATTTGATCCCCTGATTCCAAATACGGCCTTATTTTTTCCCTCATAGCCTCGTGGCCTTCAAAAAAGGCCATACATTTTTTGGCTATTTTTAAGGTTCAAAGCTATTTAAAGCCCTCGGCTTTGAAGATAGGGATAAATTTTATTAATATATTTTAAAACCTAAGGTTAAAAAATTATGTTTTAGAATTTCTTAACCTTTGTTGAGCATATGCTGTTCTTGTACATAAAAAAAAAAGTGTGATTTTGTTGGATAGTGAAATTCATCCATCATTTCATTCATAAAATAATAGGGCTAACAGAAAGAGTGTATAATTTATGTGAAATGTTCGGGTAAAATAAGGGGCTGATACTTTCTAAATTTCCATTATAAACCTATGACAACTCTCTAAAGTCAATATAAACCATTAATAATGATATAAATTGTGTGAATTTTTTAGCTCACCCGTTTTTTTTTGCAATTGGTAATAGGAAAAAGAACTTTCTTTTCCTTAAAACTATTATTATCTATTTGTTGATTTGTGAACATCCTTTTCTAACTAGATTCAATTATATTCAAAACTTGATTGAAATTCGTGTGTGCTCATAAGAGACGAAGCGTAACCCTGATAATTTTTTGCGGAGTTATAATTTTTAGTCCATGTTGGACTTACAGTAGAATTGGGGATCGACACCGGAGGAAATATTGTCAATGACCTTGTTTATTTCTTCCGCCCCCCTCCTCCCTTGTCACAGCTGACTGAAGCTGATCTCCACCAAAATATTCTTCAAATCGTTTTGGTTTTTGGTTTCTTTTTTTAACCAGCTCATTTTATACCCTACTTTAATAACTAATCCTAAGGGTTGAAAGTTGTAAGCATTTTAATTATGAAAAAAAATAGAAACCAACAATTTAGATGGTTTGTATAACTTAACAATTTGAAGAATCTTTGAAAGGAGAGTAGCTTAGCTGTCAGAACGTTTATATCAAATGACCTGCAAGCAGTTGGGAGAGGAAGAGAATAACACACAAGTTCAACTCCGTATCAAGCAAGAATATAGGTAGGAATTACTTTGTTTTTTATACTCAATTCTACTCTGAGTCTAACAGAGACTTACACTTATAACTAGTGATGTAAACCATGTGTACTTTTCCGTTGGCCCGTCTAAATAGATTCAAATGTATTCAAAACCTGATTGAACATTCGCGTGTGCTCATAAAAGACGGAGAGTAACCTTGAGGATTTGTCGCAGAGCTATGATTGTAAGTCCTTGTTGGACTCAGAGTAGAATTGGGGATCCATATCAGAGTAATAAATGTTAATGGCCTAGATTATTTCCTTCTCCCCCTCCTTCCTTGCATAGAGTTGATTTTAACTGATCTACAAAACATCCCTCAAATTGTCAGGAATACCATGTAGATTTTCGTTTTTTTTAACATACCCATTATAACCACGATTTTCAACACTACTTAAAACTGTTCGACATTCATGTGCACCCCCACTCGTAGTTACACTTTATATTTAGATGTTATCTCCTCAAGAAAAATTATAAAATACTCTCCAGGTTGCCAACAACAACAAAATTTGCACGCCTAAAAATATTTAGGATTTACAACGCTATAGATAATATGTTTTTCCTTCTCTAAAAGTGACTGGATAACGGATTTGAACAGATTGATTTTAAGAGAATAACTTTTCCCGAGCGTGGAAATTTTTCAATTAAAAGGACTTGTACCACATTAAAAATAGACCAGAGATGTCCAAAACTTTGTACAAAGTCAGCTTTTTCATTTTCCCGTGTAGAAAATGTTTGTGTGCATGAAAAAAACAAAAACGGGACAGTCTAAAAAAGTAAATTCACATATTTTAAAATAGATTGACTTAAATTTAGATAAAGACATACCTACATAAGTATATAAAGAATACCTATCAATGATGGAGGGGGGTATGAGAGTGAAGATAATGAATAAATATATATTATTCATATATATATACCAACTATATAAGGATAATTTGATTTTCTATATATAGTTGCCTATAAGAAAAATTACTGATTTATATCAATGTCATTCCGTTCATTTGATATTATTGCTATTTTACTTAATATGTATGTCATAAGAAAAAGACTATATGTAGGAATAGTGTTGAGACTCGGTCTGAGATTGATTTTTTTGTCTGACCTGGTCTTAACCCTACAACACTGACTAGGTTAATGCGTGATCAGAATTGACCCCTTATATTACCTCTAAAATTAGATGTATATTTTTATCCATAAACAACTTATTTTAGCACTTTCAGTTAGAAATTCACATTGATTTCTTGTTTATATACATATAATTCAATGTGTATGAGTGTCTTTTATGGGTGTCCACACCGTTGGACCTAGGAGGCTCAAAAACTTTGCATGGGTGTCTCTTTTGAATTTGGTCAGGCTAAAACGGGCGTGCAGATTTTTGAGGGGAGGAGTAAGGGGGCTTATTCTATAACGAAACAAAAAAAAATTGAGCTCAAAGGGACAAAATAGTTTTAATTTTATTAAATGTCTTCAAGTTTCCTTTGTAACGACATTTTATTATAAGCTATGTCTTGTATGCTTTGCTACTCATCTAGACAGTTTGGTAATACAGTTTAGAAACAAATGTTTAATACTATCCTTTCAGAACAATTTTTGCTCATGATGATGCGTTAAAAAAATATTAAAATAGTGTTGGAATGATCCATAACTTCCGGATTGAATTGCAAAAGAAGTAGATACAATATATCTCGCTGTAGTGGGACCTCAATGTACAGACAAATCTGATTTAATTAATTAATTATATACTCTATACTAACTCAGGAATTTTATAAATAACCATTTCAACTAATATCGGTTCTAGGAAAATCGTCTTGGAGAAAAAAGCAAGTGGAAAATTGCATTGCAAAAATTTCCATTTGTAAAATTTCTAGTCATTTTTTTAACAAAATCAGAATACTTTGGTCCAAAACTTGTTTTGTGCAATGACAGGGCCACCAATCAGGTTGAACCCCATTGCCGCCACTTCACAAAGCAATTAGGCCTCCTCCTGATACTCCAAATTGAACCCTGGATCCATTGATTGATTAACGTTATTGCAAAAAAAAAAACCAAGCAGTTTAAAAACCACTGCCAACACTTCAAAAAGCAGAAGCATTTAAACATCAAAATAAACCATGGACTCATAGATTGATAAAGACTAAAGCCAAAACACTATGGAGATTTGGCTATGTGTTCGTGATTCATTTGGAAGGGGTTTAAATGCTCTGTGAAGTGTTGGCGATGGTTTTTAATCCCAATGGCAATTTTCCACACTGGCCATTTTCTCCAGGGAAATTTTCCATGAACAACTAATATTCTTTGACGCCTTAATGTGATTCCACTGTGTGTATTTTGTGAGGCTGTTACAACTACATACATGTTCAGAAAGCGTAGGACTATGAATTATCTTATGGGTAGTAACAAGGTAGGTATATACAATGCATAACTACATATTATAAGAAATCAATTACTTACCTATTTGTAAATAAAAATGAGAAGTTATAAGCCAAAACAACACATAAATCAAAATTAGAGCTTTCGTGTTAAGGTAAAGGCTCTGCTACTAGTCCCTCTACCTCATCAGCAGAGGAAAAAAGGCTATGTTAATGTAAGGTAAGTATAATTTAATAGATTGGAACAAATAATAACCTAAAGAATAATTGGTTTTTGAATGATTTCTATGTGTTTCTTGGAAGAAAAGACAACGCCGTGTCTTGATTTAAAAGTGAAATAGAAAAAATATCTGTTTATCTCTGCTTACAGGGTGCTTCTGAATTAAAGTCCCCTAAAAAAATAGAATTTTCACAAATTAGAACTTATTTGGTCTATATGAGGTATTAAGACTTCTGTATAGGTGCTGTTTTTTACAGACTTAATGTTGTTCTACAATTGACCAACATCTCGTTTAAAACTGATTGACATTGTTCTCAACAACCTGGCGTCAGACTTTGTCACTAGTGGTGCGTCGGTCCTTATCTAGGACAGAGAACCCCAGTTCAGTTCCAGAAGAGGGCAAAGTCGATCCCAGGTGATGTTATTGAGTGTGTTTTCTTCTTTTTTTATTTTATTTAATTATCCAATTATATAATAAAATTAACTATATAACTAATTAAAAATATAATAAGTTCCAACCATATTGTGTTATAATGAAAACAGGAATTTTTTTGCAATGCCCTTGGTACATATTTCATATATATTATTTGCATAAATAGCCATCATTATTTTTATGAAACATTCCAAGGAGTTAAAGAATTATCCCAAGTACTGTCAGTCTTAAGGACTGGTCTGAAGGACCAACAATCCTAAGACTGTACTCAAGAATTTACATTAACACTTGTCCCACCGTCTGGTACATGCAAATTTTTCGGTTAGACAGTTTAATGCAGTGTAAATCAGTCCGAATAGGCAGATGGTCCCAATTCATGTAAACTAAGTTCGTTTAGACATGTAACACCGTTGTATTATCGTTTGTTTAACAAAAGTAACATCATCAGCCATTATTTCCATCTAATAATTCTTGTGCATCCGTAAAGCACAGATTTTAAAGCTGTATGGTAAGTAAAAAAGTCATGTAAAGCTAGTGGACTAGATCGAACAAATAAGGACGAAGGCAATTCGACTCGTCACTGACTTGCAAATTATTATGTAAAAGGTATCCAGAGTATTTGTTACATGGAGCCTCCCAACTTCTACAAGGGAGTCATTTCTGAGCATGGAGACTGGATAAACCTTCCCCTCAACCATACTCAACATTGGAAGTCCATGCGGTTAGAAACCATGTGAAGAAGGAGGGCAAAAGTGTCTCGAACTTCATTTGCAGAGAAGAATTGTGCCCCATTCTGCTGTTGCAATATTATTGACTTGGTTAACGAAAACTCTGACCACCATACTCTTAATTTAATTTCACAAAAGTTAAGGGGACGATAATCCTGAACCACCCTGTACATATCAATTGTTTTGCTAGTAATACCTACCTACGATGTAGCTATAGAGCAACAAACAATATACGTAAATATTAGGTAGACTCCATATTTATGAATAACATTTGTTGTAAAATAACTGAGTGACAGCAGAAGTCCTTGAAATTATTAAAATCTGTGACTCGTGAATTTTCTAGTATATATGTATAATATTAATAGAATGTTGTTCACTACAGAACCAATTCATAAAATTAGAAGAAGAAGAAAAGAAGAAGTCAACTTCTTCTTTTCCACTAGGGTGGTCCAACATGGTACTCAATAAGAAAAGATTTATGGTAAAATGATTCCTTTCAGATACAACTATACGAATCATTGATACACAAAAGGCAAATTTGTCATCAGAACAAAAATGGTCATTGAACCCCTCAAAAAAATGTCAAGTGTACAGTCGTATCCTAAAGTATTTGCACCCTTCCTTCTTCATAAAGCTTTAGTTTTAGCAAGACAGAAAATGGTATATCAATAAACTATTTCCTCTTGATAAGGTAATAATGTTGGATGTAGTTTCCTTGGATGTAATTGATTTATATTCTGAAGGGGGAAATATGTGCTGTTATACCTCGGTACTCGTACAATTCATAAAACGTTTGGTATTGAACGAAAAAAAATAACACAAAAAAAGTATTTTAAGTCGAACTGATTTTCTAAACTTTCCCTTTGCATTTTCTTTTCTTGTTTATTCCAGCTTTCTATCATGGAATCCAGAGAAGGTAGGGATTTGGAGAGCATTTTAGTAATCAAACAAATTTGTTTTCGACTATAATGAGTAATGATCTAATACTTAGGTACCGCTGTACTCCAAAATTGATTTTAATACACTCGTTGAGAATGATAGTGAATAAGAAAATATACAGTACTTATAATGTGCTTCAAAAAAATAAGTTTTAAATTAAAGTGTTTTCGATTGTGGATACGTCAGTACATTGCGGTGATTTCTTACTGTATAAAAATTCCTTTCATAAATTTACTATACTGGCATTTAATTATACAGAAAATTGATACATTTTGGCACATTTACTTTGGTATTTCACCGTAATTTGTTTCTGAAATGAAGAACCATTTTGTGATCAAATTAGTAATATTTATATTTGAAGGTAAATATTTCTCGTTTCGAATTTTGATTGACTTGGGAATTTTTTTTAAATCGAATTAATTTTTTCCTCAAGTATCGGAATATAATGTAAGAAAGTCATATTTTGTATTACTCTCTGTTCCTTTGTGAAAATAAACAGTAAATTTGGATTTCAATATATATATGTAGACAATGCAATATAATAATCAATACTTATTCTACCCTATGATGTGTTGAGATTTCATACAATTTTGAAATAATATACTTTTGAAGAAATGAACTCAAGTCAGCCTCAACGTTAACTTGGTTTTAGTATCCAACTATAACTTCTAGATAAAAAGAAATCAAAGAAAACAAAAAAGTAAGTGTGTGTCCCCTAATGGAAAAATGCAATTTTTAAAGTATTAAATTTTAACATTTCTTTGATGGTTTTTTGACTACTTCTTATAGTAAATTCAGAGGCTTTTTAAATCAAGTTTTGTTTTTTTAATTTATATTTAACCTATAAAAAAATTATGTAAAAATTATTATATAATTATTATTACCTTTGAAATTAAATGTCAATTCACATTGAATCTATTATAATGGAATAAAATTATTAATGTTGCTCTCCAGGAAGACATTCTACCTATGTAATAGGGAGAACTTAGGATCAGAACTAAATATGTGTATATAAATTTTTATTTGACACATAAATTTACACTATTTGATTGGGAATATGTATATTTACACTTGATTGGACTTAAGTTTCATTAAATTGTCACTCTAGACTAATTATAGATCCAAAAGTTTAATTGATTCATACTCAAATAATAAAGGTTCCTGGAGAGTACAAAACATAGAGAGTTTCAACATCAACTCGTAATTATAATTAGAGTTGTAAATTCTAAGCACTTTTGTGATTGTATCCGTACGTATTTTTAGAATATTTGAGAAGAGAGAAGCCTAGCTGGCATTAGTATTGCATCAGTGCTTATTAAATTGGTCAAGTCCAGTCTTACGAACGGTCTTATCAGTCCATGGAATCGGTCCTTCAGACTGTCGGTCCTTCGGACTGTCAATACCATAACTTGAAAATATATATATAGTTGAGTAAGTCATCAGGGACCGAATTTTATAAGTTTTTAAGGCTAACATCAGGGGTGTCTGCAGGATTATATATATATTGGGGGGGGGCTTGTAATTTTTTTGAAAATTTCAATAATTAAATTTTAAATATCCATAACTATTTTTAAAAATGCATTTTAGAGGCCTGTTTCAGTCGTATGATCTATTAAGTACGGTCTTTGATAACGTCACTCAACTTTACTTTTTCAATAAATTGTACTACTAACAGTTCAAAGGACCGACAGTCATAAAGACTGATAGTACCAGTCCTACAACTTGGCTGGACATAATTAATAAGTACCAACATAGCATTAGTAATCCCTGAATCAGAGCAAGGGGAGATTCATACTCAAAACTCTACTCAGACTTGCTACAAATGACTCGTGAACAACTCTAGTAGATAATATGTATATGTACGCTGTCCTATTTTTTTCCTGAATTAATTAATAATTAATTCTTCAAAGGATCGTGTGTCTATGATAATATATTTATTCAGGATGGTTTTTTCTACATCAACAACTAAACGTAGGTATATGATGTAGTCTAATTAATATCACGTACACGTTAATATTTAATGTTTAAAAATGTATTCGTGATTCAATTAGATGTCTTGGTATTACTTATTCCCTAGTCCCTGCACATATATATTCGTGGAAATATATGAGGAATTCAGGATTTTTTTTTTTAAATATTTTAAAAATTGGAAAACCTTTATTTTTAAGAAACGAACTTTTTTATTTCTTTTTTTCATATTTCAGTGTGTTTTTATTTAGTCCCTGGTATTAATTAGCATTTTTCGAAGGTAATGCTTTAAAAAATTGAAGTGGAGGAGGCCGAAAAATATGTAGAACCATAAAAACAACAAATTCATAACAATTGCATACTAATTAGAAACATATCAACAGAGCATGGGATTCAAGGTTAATGAAGAATCAATATGCCACTTCTTCGTTTCCCTGAGTACACAAAAACTGCATTAGTTTACATTTATAAATATTAATCTCCTATTTGAATCAAGGGCTCACTGGGAAGTTATGGATATACTGCTCTCAAAAGTTTGATGTCCAGTCCTAAACTACCGGGTGGCCCATTGATATCTGAACATTTACTAATTCAATACTTAACAAAGGTTCAGGGATTGAAATTTAATCATATTCCTGTATATGTAAGCATAAGTAATTTGTTAGAAAACAAAACAAAGATGAGCTCTCTAGCTTACGTTGTATAAGTAGAGAAAATAACAACTGAACGCGATTGCCGGATTTCTATTCGTGTGCTCCATGTAGTTGGACGTCTACAGAACCACTCTCTACGCCTTCAGCAAGTCCGAAACGTTGTAGAGAAAGATGGGTTGTTAAAAATCCCAAACTGTATCCGGATGAGTTAGATAAAACAGCCCAGGTAAATTCCCTCAAGTCCATGAGGTTCCATGTGCAAGAGGTCTCGGGGTTTTACATCAGACTTTCCAGAAAAATATCAAAAAAGTAGGTGGAAAGAGCCTTGGGAGGGTGAAAATGCCACTTTTGGCACCAGCAATGAAATAAAACTCTCTCCCCCGTTACAATACTCTTTCGAATGAGTCTTTTGAGTTCTTCCAAACTCTTTTTTAACACTTTTGGGCCCCCTACAGCCTTGATGCACACCCCCTAGACAATATATTCTGAGTGAATGTTGAGTGGAAGGCCTGTATTGTCCGTAATCCAAACACCAATCCCCTCAAAACCACTGTCATCCAGCACTGGGACTCCATGACAGTGGACTACTTCCGCAGTTGGTGCCAGTCTGTCCGCTGCCGTTTGGAAACCATCATTACTGCTAAGAGCGGCTACATAAATAATAAAGAGAGATCAGGCACACATTTATTCAATGTATTAATTTTGATGAAATTATATTTTTTTATCAATAAATTGTATCTTGTTAAAGTTTCAAATTCAAATTGTTCAGATTTTAATGGACATGTCAGAATAAGAACGCGTACGAATCAGACGCAAGAGCCATTCCAATCGACTTTGGGAAATGAAGTAATCTTAGATAACAGCCAGTGGCGTATTCATCAATCAATCTCGACCATCAAGGCATACAAGAATAATACATACTCTTATACGGCCTAAATGAAGAATATTGACAATTCCCTTCTCTTCAAAGATACTTACAGCTCTATTTAAACTTGTAGTAAACGGAGGTACTTCATTATGATACTTGCAAAAATACTATATTCTATACTTATACATAGGAACTGTTTTTGTATTTTTAATACTAAAATTAAAATTCTAACTTTTAATCTAAAAGGTAAAAATATTGATTATTTCAATTAATTGAAAGAATATAGAACAATTGTAAATCCTCTATACATTCATATGTAGAAGTCTTCTTTTTTTACGAGGCTTTGGTTGAGCACTTCCAGTATCCCAATAACGTTTTAGGATTTTATATATTCTCCTTACCCTATTAGTCCATTTAAGATATAAAAAAATATAGAAGGCTAATTTCTTTCTTGATATTTGGCTGGGGAAAAAGAAGTTTCGTATTCTTTGCTTTATTTCAATTATTTATAAGAAGTGTTACAGCCGTCCAATTTAAGCCAAATATGCTTGTATTGTTATATAACTTGTTCTCAACAAGAATCCAACTTCATAATCCCTTCCTTGTAGGAGTCCTTGTCCTATAGGCAAAAACTTGTACAGCCAATTTTAACAGGCCTCTATTGAGTCCAAATTTAAACCCCCAAGCGCTTTGGACATTGACAGTAACAGGTGGTAGTCACTTGGTGCAAGGTCCAGAATATAGGGTGGATACATAAGAACTTCCCTTCTGAGCCCAAGGAGCTATGTGTGCAACCTGGCGTTGTCTTGATGAAACACAATTCCTTTCCTATTTGAGTTTTTTTTTATATCAAGCCTTCTGCAAATGGTTCAAAAAGGTTTTATGGTCGAAATTCATATCCTGGATGACGCTGCAACTTCTAACATGACGGTATATCGCAATATTTCCATGATTTTATCGACATTTTCGACTTAAGGTCTGCCTGTGTGTGGTGCATCATTCATGCCCACTGCACCAGAACGAAATCGCTTTAACCACTGTTATGCCACACGAACCAAAAGAGTATTGACACAGTAAACATTGCAAATTTTATTGATCGCTTTCGACGTGTTTTTCATATTTCAGGTAGTAAAAATCTAAAATACGGCGAATCTCTTCCTTTGAGAATACCATACTCGACGCACGGCATTTCACGATTTAACCAGACAAGCACAAAAACTGTCCAAAAACGTTTATAGTATACACTGACACCTTTACAACACAATATCGTATGATCCCCCATATTACCAATAATGAACAAGATATACTTATTTTAGAAAAAGAGCGGAGGATACTTCTTCCCCGCCCTAAGATAAGGAAATTATAGCTTCCCTTTGATTTCCATACCTGCTTTACAATGTACATATACGGAAGGGTCAAATCTTTTTAATGCAATTTCAGTGAGATAATATTAGTTGTCATCACTTAATTTTTTGTGCAATAATTTGGACGTCAACTCAAGATCTGCCACTTATTTAGAGAAGTTTACATGCTTATTGTTCCAATTATATACATTACTATGCATTTTACTTAAATTTCACCAAAAAAAAGCAAGTGGGAATTATTCTTTCTGAGGGAGATATGAACGCCATGACAATCAATTATAGAATGACCTAAAAAAAGATCACCAACTATTTTTCTTCTTCAAAAATTCAATCCATGTGCGTTACTGAATTTACTATTCAGGCATGGAATAAAATATTTATAGTTTCATTAGGTAGAGGGGAGTGAGACATTTAGTGAGAAAATGAACAGCTTCTTTTTTTAAACAGTTTTGATTGCAAATAATAATAAACGTTTTTTATATAAGAATTCTATATTTATTACATATACCAAAGTATTTTTAAAAAATCTTTTATTTGATAATAAATCTGTAAATTAAAGAGTAAATGGTTTTTTAAAGCATCTGTGTATTAAATAGACAGAAGAACAGACCACCCCTTATCCCATATCAATATCTTTTGATCCATAGTTGGTTTTTTATTTTTTTATTTAATGGATCGTACTTAATAGGAAAAGGAATTTCCACAAAAATTGAAATACAGCATTTAGTTCATGAGGGATGGTTTGCCAATGAAACGATTTCTCTATTTTTTGCCCCTTTTTGCAATAAAAAATATTATTAACCGAGCAAATAAATTTGCTCTGGAAAAAATTTGAAGGGGAACTTGCAATGAAAAAAATGTTTATTGGGAAAATGTTCTGTCATTAAATAAAAAAATATGAATACCTCGCACCAAAACTTGTTTTGTGCAATGGCAGACTCACTAGGCAGGTTAAAACTACTGCCTTCAAATTAAAAGAATTTAAGCCCCTCATAATACTTCTAAATGAACACCGAGCCCATGGGCTCTAAAACTGAAAAGTACATTAACTACGCAGCTAAAAAATAAAAATAAATACTTAAACACTATAAAACTATAAAATAATAAAACCGGGAAGTATGGTCAACATATTATAAGCCATGTAAAATTATATATGAGACCCAGAATTTATTTAGCTATATTCGGAGTTATCCTACATTCTTTGTGAAGCTTTGGTGGTTGTTTTTAACTTGTTTGGTAGCCCTGGCGTAGTATTAATCAATCCTTGAGCCCCGGGTTTATTTTGAAGTATTTGAAACTTTTCGTAGCGGCGGTGCTGGTTTTTAATTTGAAATGTGTCTCTACCATAGTCTTAAATGACTCATGGCATCGGAGTTCATTTTCAAGTAATTGGTGGGCCTAAATGCTTTGCGAACTTCAACAGGAGTTTTACCCCTGTCTGGTGTCCCTGCCGTAGTCTTAAACGAGCCATGGGATCGGGGTTCATTTTCAAGTATTTGGAGGGGGCATAAATGATGTGTAAAGCAGCTGCAGTTGTTTTTACTTGTTGGGTAACCCTGCCATTGCACAAACAAGTTTTGGGGCTGGGTATTCTAATTTTCTTGTTAAATGGCGGTAAATTTTCCCCAATCCCAATTTTCTCCAGAGCAATTTTCCTAGTACCATTATTAGCATAAGTGCAAAAACATTAAATCTCAGTTTTGCAGAAAATATCGGTTTTATCATTTGTCCGGATTTTTGGCATATTAGTCTACCTATGTTTGCATTAAAAACATTTCATTACCTTTTTGGAAGAAAGACCTTATATAAAACATTGGTAATTATGGGTTAAAGGCAGTGAGTTCTTGTTCGGTTTGCATGTAGGAATAAACAGATATGAGGGAATATCAAAAGAATTTACCGTCATTGTTACATTCTAAGTACATGCCATTATAAAATATGGTCATCGTTTGAGCCACACATGTCTTTATATAATTATACATTTTTTACAATCAAATTATCATCGACATTTCAAAAAAAAAATATTAACTAATTTTAGATTGTGGAAATGAATGAGTAGTTAATTTATTGATTACTATCGCAAGTACCCGGCATCGCACGGAGTTATTCGGCATTGAACACACCAAACAAAATTTGCTTTATTAAAATAGACTATAGTAGGCTTGCACTTTTACAGTCTACATTTTGTGTTTTATAGAAAGTATTAGTTTGTTAGTTAAAAAGTTAGTATTCAGAAAAATGCTATTACAAGGCCATCATGGCCTTGTAGACCAAAAAAAATATTTACCAAAACCATTTCTTGAGTCTTAAAAACCCATAAGAAAAAAATCAGGAAAATCCATCCATTGATTTGCTTGTGATTCCAGTACTCTTTTACACACACAGACATTCGCAATTAATATATTGTACACCTTTATTATTTTCTTTATTAATTTGACGTGCTGAGATTTAGCTACACGTGCTCGTCACTACATAGTTATTTCATAGAACTAGTAGCCATGCAGGTTTAAGATATTAAACACACGCTCAAAAATGAATCCACGACTTACAAACATACGTACCGATAAGCTTCTCGTAACTACATTTTGATTTCAAAGATAAAGAAGTAACGCAGTTTTTAGATACTAACCACTTGAGTAGAAAAATTGGCAAACATACAAATTTTACTTTATTAATATGTATACGAGGGAGGTCTGAAAATTTTCTCCACCTCAATATGAAGATGGCAGCACTCGTAAATAAAAGTGAGTCACATCTATCTAGCATCTGTTGATAGTTACTCACCAAAGTTACAGGCATTTGTGACGTACAGTTGCTATGTGACAGTCGTTTGATTGGGTTGGTGTGTTTGTTTTTGTTTAAATGGACAAAATCGATTCTCGCTTTGTTGGCACAGTTTAGGGCAACAAATCCGAGTTTTGTCACCAATTCATTACAGGAACTTGGAGTCACCATTGTACAACCGAAACAAAAAAAAAGTACAAACAGTTGAATGCAAAGATATTCGTCAAATCATCTTTGTGATCAATTATTTTGCAGAGAAAAACGCCGAGACCTATTTTGACGGGTACCAGAGCTGAGAGGATCGCTGGGAGAAGTCTGTGTAGTTACAAGGCAACTATGTTGAAAAATAAAAATTCAGAAAAAATATCTTGAATCTTTGTTTGGTCGGAAACTTTTTCCGACCATCCTCGTATATTGTAAGTAATTTCACCTTATGACATAATGTCAAAATTTTAATTGTGATTTATGAAACATTTATTTTAGTTTGACTAAACCATCTACAAACTACAATACGCGCTGATTAACCCTCTTTATAAATACTCCAACTAAGTGGCCCATAAAACATCTATTAAATTATGGATGTCAAATCTTCAATAACCACGAATCTATTTCTTCAATGTCATTTTATCTGTAAACTTATTTATTCAGCCCATGGAAGCATTATCATCATGAAATGAGTCAACAATGAGGACCCACCCAATTATTCTTATTCGTGGCAAGTACCCTAGGAAGAGCATTTAATCTTTCAAAATGAGAGCACCGTGAATAAGATTCATAAATAAATGCTTAGTAATGCAACATGAATCATAATCAAATTTAATAGAAATTTTTGCCGCTGCTGTTGTAAGGCCCACTCTATTCCTTTTTTTGGAAATAAATATATAAGGGAACAGGGCTCAGACCCAATTAGAATGTTCTCCTTTTTTTCTCCTTCAAAATTGTTTTTATGTTGACGCACCAAAAATATGCTGTTATGTTATGTTACACTTTGGAGTATCTGAGTGAACCCTGCTCCAGGTTAATTGAGACGCAAATATAAACTCTATTTACTATCGTCCCCTTTCTCCCCCTACTTGTTGTGCAAAATGTCCCAGAGCCCTATCAGTACGCTATTTCTTGGAGAAAGGAGACAAAGCAAAGGTGACAGACGAAGGAATAATGACTGAAGACTTATACAGTTTGCATGTTTTTATTTAAATATATTCCAGAGGAAATTATACATTTGTTCTTATTACATAGTACAATAGGGCGGTTTGTTTTCTTAACTTTTATCGAGTTTCGATTACGGCTAGTTTGGAAAAGTTGTCATGACGTAAGAAAATAACCTATGCAAAATTATATTTTCCTATGATGTCATCCTTAGGTAGCACATCTAGTTTAAAGCTTGAAAGGAGAGGAAATTTCATTATTTCGTACATATGGACCAAAATAATTAAGATAGTTCCTTTACGGTAAAAAAAAAAGAATGCACAGTATACGCGGATCATCAAATTTTCCTTAGTAAGTCTCTTCCTTTTGTTTAATAGAACAATTTTAGAAGCAAACTTTGAATACACTTTTCATAGTTTAAAAAAATGTCTATCAAACATATTTTATGCAAATTCAATAAATATGTCTTCTTAGTATAAATATTCACTTAGTAAAGAGTCTTTGCCTTTTCGTAATTTGATCGAGATGTGGGACCTAAAGATGACTTTGTAGGACAATGCAATTTTTCATAGATCAGTTTTAAACCACACGACATCTTTTTCGATCTACCTGTAATCGAAATTCGAAAAAAGGTCAAAATCAAACCGCTCTATTCTACATATAACTTAATCCCCTCAGAATTGTTCCAAGGAACTATTTTAACAATTTAATTAATTTATTTCAAAAAAAGTATATTTATTAACACAAGTAAGTTTATCAGTAAAGGTAAGAATCTAAGGCATTTTTTCATCTATGTATGTATATACATTAATGTACCTCAAAGGAGCTTGCAATCTATGGGTAGTGGACCTGCTTGTTTTGTTTTTTTTCATTCCAGGACATTGGAATGTGTAATTTTATTTCTTATTTTATTTCTTTTTAGAAGTCAAACTTTATAATTAGGAATACTGCAGTGGTTGTAATAGAATGGTAATGGTGCTGGAAGTACTTTTTAATTGTTGCCTTTAATGTGTGGAAAGAAGGGGAAGATAGGTAATCGACTCACTGGCCAAAAAAAGAGCTTATTACTGTACCCAGGTACATACAATATGTACAGTCGTCTGTATATCAAATATGGGTCACAAATTATATATCTATCTATAAGGGAAACACTTCTTTAGTGGGACATGAGCAAAGTTAAAAATAGATACAAGGTGGTTCAGATATATTCCTTGCAGGCCAAAAATCCTGGCTCCAGAAGTGAGGACATTTTTGAGGCCAATACCTGCTGCACTTTTTTGAGTTGGTGGGCCGGTTCACTGACTTGGACTACTCCATCCATACAGAGAAAATAAATGAAAAGTGCAAAACCAGAACCTTTTATACTGGATCTACACGAGGTTGTCCAGGCCTGCATCTTATTATGAATAATTGAATGTTATTAAATTGAATTTTCAAAAAATAATTTTTTTTATTTTACCTCATCCAGTTCGTTAGAAATAAGCCTTAAAAGTGTATCCCAATTTATCTGGAACACCCTGTATATTATTCACAAGGTATTGTGACAATATGCCCTTTTCTTAAATCCAAATTTAAAATCTTAATAGTGTCTCAAATCAAAAACTAACAACGGGTAAAGGTTTAGTAAGACTTTGTTAATCATAATTTTTTGGGTTAACAATTGATAAGTATCGAACAGAGCAAAAGAGATGGCGTTATTACTACCTACCATGCGGGCCATGAAGCCAAGGACATTGCAAAGCTCCTAAATTTCCACAATCGAACTGTTGATTGTATTATAAATACATTAAAACAATTTGACAATGCTACCAGGAAGAAAGATATGAAACACACACTACAATTCTTTTCTGGTCTCAAACGGTGGATAACAGCATCCCCAAGTTCTCCAATGAGTAAGTTGGCAAAATATCGCCAAGTAACCAAGGCAATCATCTGTCATGCTTATTGCCTAAAGCATCGGCTTCTACTCAATGATGCAGTTAAGGCCAAAATAGTGATCCATAGGAAGATAATTCTTTCATCTCCAAAATCCACTGGTTGTTACCTTTTTTTCTTTTCTGATGAAAAACTCTTCAATATAGATCGATCATTTAACTGCTAAAATAATTGGTTGATCCACCAAGTCCCTTTTGTCTTCAGAAGCAAAAATTTGGCTACTTTAATTACATTGAGTGTTATCGGGAGTGAAGGCCATATTTTGGATCCCTATTTATTTAGTGTTGGCCTCAGAATAAGGTGTTTAAATGAATATCCTAGAAACGGTTGCTGTACCCTTCATAACAGACTGTAGCTGCTGGAAGGCCGTACACATATTCCAGTAAGGCACTGCACCAGTGCACAAAGCCGAGAAAACAATTTAATAGTTGAAGAATAATCTACATCATTTTTGGCCAACTGAGTTATGGCTATCAAGCTCCCCAGATTTAAATACATACGATTACTATATTTAGGGAAAGTTGGATGTCAGTGGCTAGAGGACTCAGTATAGCAATATTTTACGCTCTAAAGCGTTACACCACCAAAGCAGACATGTAGTTTTGAGGGAGTGTGTGGAAAAAGGATTAGCCAAAATGGAGGACACAATGAATAACAGCGTTTTGTCTATATCTTTATAGTAAATTTCATTGGTAACTTTAAAAAAAATAAGTTTTAATATAAATACATAATTGTTATTCTTTGTGTACAATTGATCTGAAACAGTCTGTAGTTTGGGAACGCAATTTAAATAAATTATCCACTAAAACAAAAATTTAAACTATATTTTGTAGTCAATCAATAATGTTTCTTCTTTTTCTTTTCTCCCAACCAGTATTATGAACGTTGATTGGTTGAGTTTGAATCAGCTCTTTTTAACCTGTGAACGATTCCCAACAATTCTTAAATTCTAATTCCACAATAGGGAAGAATTGACTAACTATCAACTGATTTTGGTCCTTTTTTAAGTTTTTTTTTTTTTTTTTTTTGAAGGAGACGTTGCTTAATACAATAAAGGTAATGAAGTGCTAAGATTCATTCTTCTTACGCCCCAAATATTACTTTTTATTTGAATTTATAAATATTAAAGAATAATACAATTAAATTATTTGTAAAAAAACATACTTAAGTAAACAACGCTCTTGCCTCATAGATATCATTCATATGTGAATATGGTTTTTATTCAAAAACACGCAAAATAAAGTCTGATAGAAAGTAATTGTCATTGTTGCTTACTCTGATAAAGGGCCATAAAAACTTGCTTTTATGGCAGATTCATGACCTGATTATATCCAGGGAAAGCATTTTTAATTTTCTTTCAAATATAGTGCAAATACATACATTGTATTAACATTTAAAATCCCTGGTTGAGACAGTGGGTCTGTTGAATAGTTAAGTATGTGAGCAAAATATATATCACATTTTCATCTTCTGCGCCTATTTGGACTAACTTACCAAAAGTGCATCTCATTACAAAAACGTGTGTTTAATCCCCATTATCAAGGAAATTAACTTCCAAAGGTATTACAAAGAACCTGGCTCAAAAGGCCTTAGCTAGTTTCATAGGCCGTATCATTGAATTCTAGACAAAATAATTATATGACCTTATTCAAGCTGATATTTTTAATGATCTCCAAGTATGTACTCTTATTAACATTGGCATCAATTCAGAAAGATATTATATCGTTTTTAATTTACCTCTTAAAGGAATAGAGTAAAAAATGATGTTGACTCTTATTGTTACTTTTTTTTCTACCCATCATTTCTTTTATATTACCCTCGAGTGGGAATAAAAAAAATTGTGTGATTATTCTAGGTCTCTAGAATTTCATGGACGTATTCGATTTTTTTAAGGATTTCTACGCATATACTATTATTAACATCGTCACCGATTCACAAAGATATTATATAGTTTTTAATTTATCGGGTAGTTTGGCCAATATTTGATATAAACACTCTGGTCCATGTGCCAATACTTTAGACTATAACAATTTTATATACCATTATACATTTGCTAGTTTTGTTTTATCTCATGTTATGGTCCTACAAGGCTGTGGTTAGTCTCAAAAGACTGTTTCACGATGAAGGAACATAGTTCAATGAACAAAGCACTCAGTATAAATTATTCTCTGGACCTGAATGCGTGTATGTTTGATTCTTGATCGCTCCTAGAAAAGTAAATATACATAATGTATATGGACTTCAAAGCCAATTTTTAGGTCAGATTGAGTAAGTGTAATACGGGGGTCCATTGAAATCTGAACACTTATTAATTCAATAATTAATGAAGGTTGAGGAATGGAAATTAATTCATATTTTGATATATTAAAGCATACACAATTAGTTACAAAACAAAACAAATTTTGAGCTCTCTAGCTTATATACAAGTCGAGAAAATGACACTAGTCCAAGATCAAAAAATTTCCATTTGTGTACTCCAGTTGGGTGTCTTCAGGACCACCGTCTACGCCGTCAGCAAGTTCAAAACATTTGAGAGGAAGAAAGGCTATGTCAAAAAAAACTGGATCAGGAGAAGTTAAATAAAACAGCCCAGGTCAATCTCCTAAAAATCTAGGAGTTTCACACAAGTCTGAACAACAGCAATGAAAGAAACACATCTAATCTGTTACAAGCTGCATTGAGTGAGTCTATTGAGTTCATTGGAACTTTTTTTTGACAATTTTACTCCCCCCTCCAACAGTTCTGATGCCAACCTGATCGACAACACCTTTTGAGTGTATGTCGATGGGAAGAAGGCCTGTAGTATCCTCCATCGAAACACCGAGACCCTCTAATCCACTGTCACCCTGCACTGGAACGCCATGACAGAGGACCACATCTGCAGCGGGAGCCAGACCTTCCTTGGCCTCCTGGAAGCCATCATTGCTGGTAAGGACGGCTAAATTAATGTTTAATAGAGCTCTGACACACATTTATTCATACTATTAATTTGGTTGAAATTTTGTAACTAATTAATAAATTATATCTTGTTGAAGTTTAAATTCAAAGTGCTCAGTTTTTAATGGACCACTCGGTACAATAATGTTTATTTATACTTAATTTTAAAAAGACCGTTTCATACACGTTTGATGTAGTTAAAAGGACTGATTTTTTACTCATTTTTAATAGTTGCAATTTTAGAAGAAATTTGGAATCCATATTGGAGAGTATAAGGTAAAAAAAAGTCTAATAAGTAGTTAATGGATGTATTATATGAATGACCTAGACCTTCCATTCAATTATATTTCCAAGGATTACTCCAAACTTAATCAAATAAGTATGATTTTAAAAAAACACATAGTTTTTCAAAAGTTTAATAATGTAAATTATCGAACTCGACCGTTGCTATATTGAAAACAATTCCTAATAACTCTTTCGAAATAATTATTAAAAAATGGATCAAAGAAAGCAAAACAGGTATATTTATCACACTTTTCAACTTATCTAATGAAATGTTGCATTTAATGAAATAAAATTGTTCTTAATCTTTAGTAAAAATAAAATCTGAATCTTTATTTTTTTAAATATGATATTCCAATAATAGCTGATATTTGGCTTAATGATGGTAAGTAATTAGATACTATGCTCAAAAGGAGCAAAAAAAAAAAAAATTAACTGATCAACAACCAATTTGTATCATTTTTCTGTGACTGGAACAAACTGGAAATTGTTCATACTTAGACCCTGTTACTACCCTAGAAATTCCTTCACTATTGTGCCCTTTTAATATTTCTTAGCGTTATAAGGATAAAAATCACGTTACGGTGTGGCTCAATGGAAAATCCGATTGGGAAATAAAACTCAATGTGTGCAGGTTCATAGAGAAGGAAATATACATTATGTACTGGGTGGTACATTAAAATCAGAATACTTTGAGTTTTAAACTTCAACAAGATATAATTCATTAATTAACAATACATATAATTTGAACCAAATTAATACTATAAAAAGATGTATGTCTGAGTTCCTTCAAACATTAATGTACCCGCCCTTAGTGGCAATGATGGTCTTTAGGCGGCGGCAGAAGGCCTGTCGCCCGCTGTGGATGTAGTCATGCGTCATGGTGGTGTTCCAATACTAGCTGACAAAGTGTCTAAAATAGTTTAACTCAAACTACTCATTCAAAAAAGTCTGGTGGATGTCAAAAGTAGCCCCTCAACTCTCACAAGGCTCTTTCCATCAAATTAAAGAAACATTTTTAAAAATCACAGAAGACCGAACGGACAAAAAAAATCGGCCGCGGACCGAGTCTCAACACCACTAATTATACAATTCAAGGATTTTTTTTTTTTTAATCCAGCAACACCCTGATCATGGTCACAAATCCTCGTGTAGTAATTATAAAAACGCCATATTTTATGACACTGTCAGCTTGTTTTAGAGGAGAGGGAAATCTATATTTTCTTTAAAATATGTATATACAGAATCAAGGAGACGGGATAGACATGTTCGGGCGGAGTTTAATTTCCATTGAATTCTCGTAACTCATCCCTTACCATGTGATATCTAGAGACAGAGAGTTGGTATTTAAAGGAATACAATAGATATTTGATAGGAAATAGAGAGACGCAGGGTAGGGGGATGTGGGTGTGAAGGAAGAAGAAGACTTTAAAAAGATATTCAGAGAGATTTCTTGAGGAGGAATAACAAATATAGGTACTACAAGTACATAGGTATAATAGCAATTATCATATCTATATTATTTATCTTTATTCTCTTTCAAAAGAAAAAAACATTTATTTTCTTTTGAAGAAAAAAAATATTTTTTTACCAAAAAAATAACACTATTATTTAAATATAACCTATGGTTGTTGAAGATCCAGCATAATTTACAAAAAAGTGTTTGAAATACTCTTAAAAAAAAAACATAATAAATCTAAATACATTTTTGAGCGTCAATTTTTGGGGTAAACTAATTAACACTAGTATGTTGATGCAACACATAGCACATGGGCTAAAAAGTCCTGAGCTATACATGTCATGATATTTTTTTTTTTTTTTCTAATTTAGCCTGGATAAAAAGTTGTTGCTCCCAAACCTCAAGGAATGTTTCTCATATCACTTCTGCATCCTATTGGATGTGTAAGAGTTCGCATATTCTCGTTGAAAGTTCTCAGTCTCTTACCTGAAGTGCGAACTGACTCTTGGCTGAAGATTTTTTCCAAGATGGTGCTCACAGGCTTAATGCTATTATTTTTCACCTCCAAGTGCAAAAAGATAATGAGCTGTTGGTACCCTTTACCATCACTGACTCTGGTGTGTGCATCTAATAGATCCTACAGGGCGAACCAGATCTTTTTGACCCAAATCCGATCATTTTATGTGGTTGGATAGACTCTTAACAGAAAAAACTATAGAAAATTTTGTGAGGAGTGCCAGACTTTAACAAATTTCTTGCTTCTATTTACTTTCTATCCACTTATTTTATAAAAAAAATACCTTACTGTTGAGAAAAAAAAATTGTATGATAGGTCTTATATTTGCAAGTGTTGTGTTTGCCAATTGTGTTCAACAGTAAATGTGTGAGTGAAGTACAGATCAATAGTCAGAAAACAAAACACTCATATGTAGGTAGATCTATTGATACAATAATATGTCCATATCAACATCTGTATCTTTATTTGTTAATCATGGAAGACTCGGCAGAAAGGGAAGTTGGGCAAATAGTTACCTATAAGTAAAATGTAGATTAGATGAACTGATATATCTTCGCCTATGCATATCGATGCTGCTTATTTGATCATTTATTTACAAATGGATTCTTGCAAATTAATTTGTCATGGTCTATTGTTCAAATCTACATACATTGGTAGCAGCGTAGAAATACAAAAAGATACAAAATCGTATATTTGCTTTTACATCAATATCTACTTGCTTCATAGAACCAGTAATCTCTCGTAGTGCGATGTATTTAGTTAGGGAGTCTTTCAGAAATAGTATTGACCATGATATTTTGAGGGATTTGGAGCAAATTTCCGTTTTCAAAAATATCACTCAATGGAAGCTGATTGGTCCTTATATTGATGCATGGACCAATCAGCTTCCTATAAATACACATATTGATACCAATTGGTTAATGCAATGAGATAGGAGTAAATTTATATTTATAAACAAATTTGGTGTCGCCATCTTTGGCTGACAAACACTCTTCCATACATCGATGTTGCTCGTACTATAAAGTGTGACTGTTATATTTGCAAAAAAAAATAAAAAACTGGGGATACTTGTGCATGGACTTTTAATGCATAGCTACATACCTGGGTATTTACGTCCTATGTAGTTTTATTCCATTAAATTAATTCAAGAGCCTTATTTATAAAGAAATTTGTAATTCTGTATGAGGGCCACTTGTATCTAATCGCAGTTCTTGGCATCCCCCAAGATGAATGTAAAAGAGTGAAAAACAGAGATACACAAAAAAAAGTAAGGTGTTTTAGTTAGAACCTGATAAGGCCCTCTGTATGTTGTAGATATGTACTACTTTAAAATAACCGAGATAAGTCATTTTATTACCATTGATGTTGAGTGTTTTTGAAGGGAAGATTCTTGAGTAGTGAGTAGGTATAGATACAAATGTTGTTTCTTTACTTTTCATGTGACACTTGCTAATCAGTAGGGATGAAAATCTTATCTATAATGGTTGTTTAAAAAAAGAAACCGAAAATCAATATGGAGGAAATCAGGTACAATCAGCTGTGAGAAGTTAGTAGAGGAAGTAGGAAATAAACCAGGACATTGTCAAAAATTACTTTAATGTCGATCCTCAATTCTACTCTCTGAGTCTCTGAGGTTAAAATAAATACAAGGTTATACCATAACGTATGTACACTTATTTCTGTCTTTCACCATTCTTTTTAATAGTGACGTCACTGAATATGTTTGTGTATTTTGCCAAAATCTGTCTGGTTCACCAAACAGTCGGTTTGATACATCAAATTGAAAATTCTACCAATAGTGACGTCATAGAGTATGATTTCTTGCGTGTTTTGTCACAATCTGTCTGTTTTGCCCAGCAATCGATACGATAAATCAAATTGAAAGTTCCTGTAAGCCTGATTACATGATGATCTAACCTTGTATTTCTATTAACCTTGCTCAGGAGTTAAATGATAATGACAACGGCTAAGGAAAAGAAAATGTATTCTTTAGATTACTTATTCCAAAAAAAACCGGGTAAGCTAAAAAATTCACATAATTTACATCACTACTAATCACACTAGATATGTGGTGAAATTTCTTCGACTTAGATATCATGTACTTTCTTTATTGTGGATTTTGTCCAGAGTTTATTAGAGGCATCATGCTCCGAGTCCATATTGTTCAGAGTCTAAGTTAAGTCTGAGTCTAGTTGGATTCGATACAAAATAGAGAATAGTTTGTTTCAGTGATACAAATAGTCACTTATTATAAGTTTCAGCATTGATACGCACTCAATTTTGAAAATCTTTATAGGATATGTTTTTTGGCTATTGAAAGCTATCCATTTATATGTGGTGTCGGAACCAGGAAAATCCATATTGTAGATTCCTAAAATTATGTTAAGTATAGTTAATGAGCAAGATGGTTCTTATAAATATGCATCCAAGTGAATTAAAGCTATTTTAAGACGACTCAGAATCCAATATGAGTCCATATGGTACCGAATTGGAATTCAAGTCAAGTTCGAGTCCACAATGCTTCGAATCCGATCCCTTAAAATATATATTTAATTCTTAAATGAAGTTCCATTTTGTTTGTTTAATATGTGAAGAACATGCACCAACAGCACACTTAATGAGTATATGAAGAAGTCGCATATGCTTAGAGTTGTATAAAACATAACTTACCGGTATGTAAAAATACAAGAAATCGTAAATTAATCCTGACAATTTGAATAATCTTTGAAAGGAGAGTAGCTTAGCTGTCAGAACGTTTGTATCAAATGATCTGCAAGCAGTTGTCAAGAAAATAAACACAAATCCCACTGCACTCCTGTTCAGTTCACTCTCGGTCTGGTCCAATTAGCATATCAGTCCTAAAAACTTATAAAGTTTGATCCTTGATGAACTTTATCAAAACTGTATTTGCTCTTTTTTTAATCAGTTCTAGTACTCATAGTACGAAGGAGTGACTGTCCTTAGGTCTGGTTCATATTAAAGGACTCTAGGTAAAGAGTGGCCACTCCAGGCAAGGAAGGTAGGATTTAGTAATACTCAATTCTAATTGGCTTAAACTTAGAAGCTGCTAGATACACGATACTATAAGTCGGTTTTAGGAACATAGTTTTCCTTGTTTTTAGATTAAACTGTTTATTTTCCCCTTAGCCTCTCTTTCCCTAGAGTACTTCAGTTCTTATTATTTAAATCTATTATTATATCTCCCGAGGAGCAAACTCTCTTTGCTTCTATACGACGTTCATGAGCACACGTACTAGGGATATAATAGTTAAAGAATGAAATAAGCTTTTGAAAGTTAAAACCCTTCTCAGATTCCGCAAAAGTGTTGTGTCAGGCCTTATTTATTTAGTCGGTTTTTAAGAAGGTAGGTCCTTCCGACAGTCAGTACTCTAGAACTTATCAAAAGGAAGAAAGTTGAATGATGTCAATACGAAACGAACTTTATAAGTTTGTAGAACTCATATGCAGGACTGAACTGGGTGGACCGAGAGTGAACTGGATACAACACTAGTTGCGTCTACAAAAAGCATTGCCATGTTACTTGGTCATATAGTAGCACAACTCTACTTATGTTACTATACATTTTGAGTGATATTTTAGTACTCACTTTCCATATTATTAGGTCAAGTAAAAAGTTTTGAGCATTTTTCGCTAAATGTCTTTAAGGAGCTATATCTCACGATTAATACGTTGCATCATCAAAAAGTTATGAATATGTTTAAAGATTAAGGATACACGTAAAATAGTTTAATTTACAATTGTGTGTTTAGTGAAGGCATTTGTGTGTTACAGCCTTCCAAAATGGAAGTAAAAAAAAAGAAAAAGTAGATACATTCTTCAACATCACTACGACCAAGGCGAGGCAAGCAGCCAAACAAAAGGAATGCTGTTTATGGACCCAATATGATATGGAGTTCAACAGTAAAGTGGTGATTTCAACGATTCCGTTCTGGTAATATGGACATGGAAAAGGTCGATAGAATTATGGAAATTGTCTAGTTGGATCGGCATGTGAGCACTTATTCCGTTGCTTAGAAACTGAAGATTACCCAGAAACCCGTTTCGAACCATCTAAATCGGTTAATTTTATTTTCAAAATTGCTACAAAACCCTCAAAGCTTTTTACTTCATCTATTATGTGTACATAAGGTGAATTTTTTTGTTTTTACTTGTGTGTGATACTGAAATTAATTCTAAGTAAAGCAGATTTTGTTCTACAAAAGTTCCGTGTGCCACCAATTTGTTTCTCTCTCCAAGGACGGGGAACTTGGTTCTCCTCCCTATTCGTTTTCTCTTATCATAATGGTTACTATTTTAAAAAGAATAAAAAACGGTTTAGATAAGGATCATAAACAATATCAAAGAAAAGAATAAAAAAGAGAATAAAAGACATGGGTTCCTACATTGGTTGAATCACAGCCCCTGAAGGTGCTAGTCAACCCATGTTTGATATGACTTTTTAATGTATCTACTTACTTACTTAAAAATATATTCTGTTACTTGGCAAACGGAATA
The DNA here is from genome assembly GCF_016086655.4 of Lepeophtheirus salmonis. Taxonomy (NCBI): domain Eukaryota; kingdom Metazoa; phylum Arthropoda; class Copepoda; order Siphonostomatoida; family Caligidae; genus Lepeophtheirus; species Lepeophtheirus salmonis. The sequence continues at coordinate 37,250,000 of NC_052144.2, read as the reverse complement.
ATTCATATTTATCACATATAAAAGATAGGAATACTCATAGAAATAGGTACACATCATATCTAATCCATCATAACAGCTATTTAAAATAAAAAAGGAAAATAAAAACTTTGTTAATGCTCTAGCTTGCACACATTATATTCTTATTATTGTAATGTATTATACATACTTATACCATTGTAATAATATCAAGAAATAAAATCGTCTAGTGAATAATCACTTAAGCACATAGACAATTCTGTAACAAACTCCGAATTATGATGAAGAAGAAATGGGGAAAAAGATAGAAAGAAAGGATTTCTTTTTCTTCTGGTCTAGGAGTCGAGTATTTCTTTAATCATTCTTCATAAATGATTATACTTATAATAGGATGGGTCGAGTTTCGACTACGGATATTGAAGAAAAGTTGTCATGTGGTAAATTAATCAACTAAGTAAAATTGCATGTTCCTACGATGTCATCTGTAGATGGGACATCTTGCTCAAAGTTTCAAAAGGAGACAAAAGTTCATTATTTCGTTAATAAGGGTTAAAATACAGTATACGTCATTATTTTGCATTTATTAATTATGATAGATATTACTCTAGCCTATCACTCTGCTCGGTAGGATGCCACAGTAATGTCACTGGAAATGAGGTGGCTGATATGCTAGCCAATGTTGGAGGTATGGATCAACTTCCTACCCCATTTTTTTGTATCCCTCGGTCATCTCTTAGGGAGAAGGACTCTGCTCATTGCAGAGACAAATGGCAGACACTTTAGTCGAATATTGACTATTGACGTACAATCCGTGCGATGCTCCTATGAGAAAAAGGAAGTATCCTTTGGATTTTTCGAAAGGAAAACTGAACGACATGGTTCAGCTCAGCACTAGGCATTGTCTTCTACGCCGACACTAACATCCTATGCACCATGAAGTAAGCCCACTATCTCGTGGATGTGTTTTAAGAGATGAAGAACCCCCTCATCTGATTTATGAATCTCCTAAATTTATAATTGAGCAGGCAGAGCTTTTGGACAATTTTCGATCTTTTCAAGGGCATTTCGTCTCCAGCCTCTCCAATTTCTTTATGAATTCTGATATTGGTCCCTGGTTGAACAATACACCATCCCTAGAACGCGCGTTCATGACGGACTGCAGTAGGAGACCTATTTAGAAAACTAATGCAAGGACACCCCAATTTAAAGTTATTTTTACTAGTGCCCATACTGATTGTATATTTTTATATGATGTGTAGCAATAAATGTTCTAATACTAATAATACTCTAGACTATAAAAAACTTTATTAAAGTTTTTTTCTAAAGCTATTCTATGGAGTAAAAAAAGAGAAATTAATATAAGATATTATTAATCTTCCTTTTTGAAAATGAACAAAAAATACGCGGATCAACAAAATTTACTAACTTTTTTATTCGATAGAATTTGTATACTAGCTTATATCAATCTCGTATAGAATTCGTATCATTTAATTTTCAGTCATTGATCAGATTATCACTTCTACGTATGTAAGAATTAATAACTAACATTTGTCAAAAAGAAAAATACAGAAGCCCAGCTACCATATTGTTGGGTTTTTTATCAAATGTTTCCTTTCAATTTTGACAGTCGAGTTTGAGAGAACATAAAAAACCTCGTCGTGAATGGGCACTGAGTTTAATTTAGATAATGAGTAATTACAATTTACGTGATATTTATATCCTTTGCCTATTTTTTAAAACACTTTAAATATATTTATTGTAATATCTACTAGAAAGTACCAAAATCTCGCATTATAAGCGGCACCTTCAACAAACTACTCATCTGCTTGTTTACTAGAGACACTTTGATCCTAGTCATTAAATTGTATTATATTATTTGTCAAGAAATAAGCTACCATTTTTTGCTTATCAGATTTGCACAAATGAATATAATAACTTAGACACCCACTTTTTATATAACTGAAGGGTAAGAATATAATTAGAAACTCAACTCAATTACATTTAATTAAATAGTAGGAAAATTTGAGATAACTTTTTCCGAATTTTGATTATGGTTAGTTCCAAAAATTTGGGATATGGTAAGGAAATAACATATGCAAAATTTCATTTTCCTACAAAGTCATCGATAGGTAGAAAATCTAGTTCAAAGTTTGAAAGGAGACAAAAGTTATTTATTTCGTTAATAAAAATTCAGCATTAATTAATGTATTATGATTGACATAATTTAAACTTATAGAAAATAGAAGTAAAGTTTCTTTCTAAAGCTACACTATGGAGCCAAAAAAGATAATATCATTTTTTTTTTAAATGTATCCTTCCCTTCTGAAAATGTAAAAAAATGATACACATTATACGGAAAGCATCAAATTTTTATATCTTTTTTCTCTTTTTTTGTTTTTGTTTTTTGACAATTTTAGGATAAAACTGTTTTTAACATTTTTTTATAGGTTAAAACAATGTGTATCAAAATTATTCAATGCAAAATAACTAAAAATGTATTTTTAGTATCAATATTCACTAAGTTAAGAGTTTTTGCTTTTTGTCATAAGTGATCGAGATGTGTGATCTATAGATAACCTGTTAGGATAATACAATTTTGCATAGATAATTTTCGTACCCTATGACAACTTTTCTGCACTGACCGTAATCAACCCCCTCTATTAAATAGTTCTTTTAATTAACACTAAACGAAGATATAGTTTTTTTTAGGTTTTTCATCTTAAACTGCAACTCTGTATAAAACTGGGTGTGATGACGGTTCATGAAGTCCATTCTTCTATTTGAATAGCTTTTAGAAGAGGATCATATTACTAGATCCAAATACTCTGTTGATTGCATATATATATATACATATTATAAAATTACCACGAGCAAATGCTTACATAAACGCTCAATTTACCATTGGGACTTCATTATTTCCATGACATAGATACGTAAAAAGAATTATATGTAATTCATAGAATGGAGGTGTTATACTTTGATGTCTGAATTCGTATCGATTACAAGTTTAATTCAGTTATTTCTAGGAGTGTTATATAAAAGGATTTGTTCCATTATTCAAATAATAACACATCATTGATTTTAGATTTCATTTATTTCTTATTAGGTACCTAGAAATTGAGGATCAAAAGAAAAAGTTAAGTCCTTTCATTGATAAAATACCTTGAATTATCTTAAGAACTCTTTTCATATCGATATTTGTATACAATATTCATACTTAATGATTGTCAGTCCTTATTTAATAGGTACAGTCTTAGGAACAGTCTTATGAGTCCTTGGGACTAGTCCTTATGACTATCAGTTCTTCGAACTGTCAATATTCGAACTGATTTAAAAAAATGAATGACGTCATTAAGGACTTCACTTAATAAGTTAAAGTACTGATATGCAGCACTGAACTGGAAAGACTCAGACCTAACTGGACAGGACTCCAGTCTTCAGCCCTGAATAAGAACTAACACAACACTATTAAAACCTATATTTAGTACATGTTCAAAGAAAAAAAAACACATTTTATTTATATAAAAAACGTTATTTATAATGAAGTGTCACGTTTTTATATGAATCCATTTTAATTATATATAATGGTAGCGTAGTACCTCAGAGTTGAAAGGCAGATCTTGGCATAAATATATATATATATTGTACATAAGCATTTGGTCTTCAGATGTCAAAAAAATATGTTGGACATGTAGCAGGATTCTTAGTGTTGATTTAATCCATTTTGAGGCTTGAAAAAAAGTGTTCTAGAGTTAAGAGCTGTTAATAAAAAAATGACTCAGAAGTTGATTTTTGCACTACGGTAAAAACATCCGTGGTTAGAAATTGAGAGACCTCCACAAGAATTTTTCAAATAATAGCCCCTAAAAATAATCAAAACATCGTTGGAGTAAAACTGGTGAAAAAATAAATAACATTTCGCCAAGAAAACTGTTCCCATCTAAAAATGCTTCTCTCTGTCTCTCGACCTACATAAATTTTAAATTACAATTTAAGCTTTCTTTTATTATTTGATTGAATTATAATATTGACAATATTACAATAATAGTTTTTGGCAGAAGACCGAAATTTAACCGTTGTCAAATTGTGTGCGGATTTTTCGGTATCACTCTATGTATGGACCCATTTTCTATTTCATGCAAGTTGTAAACTTCTGAAAGAATTTAAAATTAATATGGTATCATTTGTCCGATATTCATAATTTGGAAACACATTTCAAGTCATTGACAATTTATATGTAATTGAATAGTACAGTGATGCGTATCAAAAACGAATCATAGTGGACTAAATTACCAAATTCATCAAGAGATCAAACTTGATTAAGATTAGCACGTTGAAATTTATTAACTAGTGAAAAAACATGTCTTCGTTCCTTAAAATTCAAAATTACCACCTTTAGTCTCAATTGAAGACTCTACACAAGGTCGGAAAGCATACTCTGACAACATACTCTTATCTCCTGCTCAATGGAGGCCTTTAGCAAAACAGTATTTCTGTGGGGAACAGCACATGTCTTGTCCTCAATAGCACCCCAAATTCTATAGTGATATGGGTTCCGATTTGGTGAAGAAGGAGGCCACAATGTCCAGGGCCCTTCATCCAATTTTTGAGTTTTTTGGACTTGGTCAACCTAGTGGCATTTACCGTTGTTATTATGAGCCGACGTTTTCATCGGACGTAGCTCTTTAGGACCATGTCTTTTAATGTATCCTTGATAGTCCCTTCAATAACGTTGTGTTTTTTTGTGCACTTGCAGATCGAGGTTTGAGGATACAGTCGATCAACGCACTCATGAACTCATAAATAGTTTACAGATAAATATAGGTAGGAAAAAAGTACTACTCTTTCAAACAATGCATGTTTCATAATACGTTAATTTGTTTGGAATTTATTTAAGCTCTAATGCATGATGCATTTTGGCTAATCCACACTGAAAATGACAATTGTTTTTTTTTGTGTGTGACAAATCTAGACCAAATGTGTCTATGTGACCGGGCTAGACCAAACTTTTTTCAAAGATCGAATTAGTTTGGCTCAACAACCATTATCACTGTCACAAGAGTTCCAGATTCAAACCCAACACAAGTAAACACCTAAAGCGAACATGATACCCAATTAATTAATGACTATTATTACTAATATTGACACTTTGCATTAAAGGAGTACAAATAATTAATGGATCTAGCTCATTCTTATCTTTAAATAATATTTATTCGTGGGTAGATTGTATGTTTATTTGTACATTGTGAATGAGTACATATTAATATCCATTATAGTTAGACAGACATTACAAATATCAAAGGATCCTTAAAACATTACTATACTAATATTTAGTTGAATGGGTGAAGACACCGAATAATATTATATTTTGTTGCAGAAGCAGCTGTGGCTTGTTCCGAGGTTACTTAATTCTTCTTAAGGATCTGTTTACTTAATATCGATAGCAGCTATACCTGTCCATTTCCCATCATTTCACATAGTTCCTCTTGCTCTGTCAAGAGGCACCACTAAGATGTTGCCTTCAATTTTGTTAACCGCCACTGTCAGCAGTAGTGTTGTGTCAGTCCTTAATTAAGACCGCAGTCCAGTCTGGTCCCATACAGTCCAGTCTAATCCCACTTATAGGTCCTTCAAGAAAGTAATATCCATCCTTTGTGACGTCATTGTGTTTTTCCTTTTTTTTTCCCCGTTTTATAACAAAATTAATTATATGAAACTTTTCCAAAGTTTCATTCACGATTCTCTAGGACACACTGTAGCAGAAAAGGGGGAAAATTGGTCTATAGATGGAGACCAAAAAATTTGGTGTATATGTAGAGATAGTAGTAAAATTCAATTTCAAAAGATTAGATTTCAGTCTATGGTATGAGATACTGGTTTGGACTAAAATGTAGGCCTAAATATATCATGGTATGTCCTTGTTGGACTCTGTTGTCGATCCTCAATTATACTCTTAGTAATTATTGTATTTATTGTTGGTTAAAATATCAGAGTTATCATGTTGATTTTCGAGCTTTTTTTTTTTTTTTTTTTTTTTTACATGCCAAAATGCTACTGATTAGTATCAATGCTGATAGGTATAAAATTGCCTCCTTTCGCATTGGCACATCTTTTGCTTCTTTTCTTAGAGACTCTTTATTATATATGTACTATGTAGTGAAAAAAAAGTCATATTATACATGCCATTGCATGTTTGTTAGTATGTGTGTATGTAAATTCTTTCAAATAAGATAATGTATCTTGTAAATCTGTAAATATTATATGTTGTATAAATATGTATTTATGTAAAGAGGCAGTCAAAAATTATGTATGTATATAATTTATATCATGAATTCAGTCTGCATACGTACGATGGTTATATATTATGTATATTATGCTATATCCCCCCTCCTCCCACAACAAACAACGAGATTATGTTGGACAGAAACAGGGACACAGAGGGATAGAGGACCATGATATTGCATTCTATGTATGTTGTTACTTGAGTTGAAACTCGGTCCAAGACCAATTTTTTTCTGGCTCGGTCTTAAGTGATTTTTTAGAGAGATTTAAACCTATATTTCGCTCCAAACCGTTATCTCACACCGGCGACCGAAATTTAATCGTTTTCAAATGGTGGACCGATTTTTTCGATCTTTATATATAGACGGATTTTTCTGATATAGAGTGTACGAGCAAATTGGCAAGGAAACTTTAGAAAGGTTACATTTACTTACAAAATCATTTACCAGATTACACCCTAATATCAACTAGTAAAGCAATATATAGGGTGCTCCAGATAAATTGGGAAAATATTGACCAACTATCCCAAAGAAAATACGTTTTCTAGCAAGAGTTGTGCACGATTCTCAGGAATAAACTTTTAACTTTTAACTTCAACAATATATAATTTATTAAATAACTATAGAATTTAAACAAAATTAATAACATAAATATATCTGTGTCTGAGCTTTCTTTATCATTAATGTGGCCACCCTTATCGGCAATGATGGATTCCAGGCGACGGAAGGCTTGACACCCACTGCGGATGTAGTCCTCTGTCATGGCGTGCCAGTGCTGATTGGCATTGCCTTTGAGGGCCTCAGTGTTTGGATGACGGAGATTTCAAGCCTTCCCCTCGACATTCATCAAAAGCTGTAGTCGAAGGGCTTGGCATCAGGTCTGTAGGGGATCGAAAAGTGAAAAAAAAAGTTCAAAAGATACATTTGAAATAGTCTTGCAACGGAGTAGATGGGTTTCTTGCATTGCTAGTGTCAAAAGCCCCCTTCACAAGGCTTTTTCTATCCACTTTTTTTATAGCTCTCTCGACAGTCTGTTGTGAAACCACAAGATCTTTTGCATTGGCCCTCATTGACTTGAAGGAATTGGCCTGGGCTATTTTCTTTATCTCCTCCGGATCCAGTTTGCCCTTTCTGGTAGAACCCTTCTTTCTCCCAACGTTTGGGACTTGATAACGGCGTAGTCGGCCCAACTGCTTGGTGTGAATAAAAGGAAATTCGACGATCACGTTCAAGAGTTATTTTCTCGACTTGTAAGAAAGCTAGAGAGCTCTGGTTTGTTTTGTTTTGTAACCAATTGTTTATGCTTCAATATATCGAAATATGAATTGATTTCAATAACTCAACATTCTTTATTTATGGAAGGAATAAGTGTTCAGATTTTAATGGACCACACAGCATATGAGTTGTATTTATGCAATACTGCTAAACTTCATACGTAATTATTGTAGGTTGATATTCATAACCTTGAAACACACATGATATCATCAAGAATTGATCTGTAGAATCTCTCTAGACCAAATTTATATTAGACAGATGTAGATCAAACTTCTAAAGTATACGTAATTAATTCGCTCTACTAAATATCCCTAGGTTCCCTAACCGGTCCAGGATTGTCAAACCTAAGCCCAACACTAATATTTACTAATTGTGTGTGGTCATTCACCGATTGGGCACACATTAAGCTAATTCAATTCATCGTTCCTCCTGAAGGAATTTAAATGATGTGTTAGTTACCTGAATGTATCTCTATATTTGACAAAGACACATAAGAAATACTCTTATGAATATGTGATGAAAGAATTTTCTTCATGTCTATTGAAGATTGCATTTCGTGATTTTGTCTGTGTGTTCCTCTAGTTATTATTAAAAGCTTCATTTCATTAAAGAGATGTTTATAGAGCACTGCAAACCTACCCTATATACTTAAATGGATTTGGCCTGCATCACGATAATTGTTTTACCTCAGTAAAATTATTTACGTATACGTACATACATATTACACATCTTCAACTTCTTTCGTAAAATGATAATGAGTCCCAATTAAAAGTACTCATTAACTGCCTATTATGAAAATAATAAAAAGATTTAATAATGATGATGATAAAAATTAATAATCTTTGAAAGGGATAATTAGGGATTAGGAACATCTGAGGGAAAAGGCTCTTCTTCTGTAGGGAAATTCTCAAGCATTTTCCCTGATTCCCTCCACAAAAAATCATTAAATACCCAGTAGCTATGTAAAATTGGTCATTCCTCACTTTCCATGTATTTTTCTCCTCCTTAACTTTGGGTGGTCATTATATACTATATACATAAGAAAGTGGTTATACCTGTAAATAAATAAGTAAATAGGATCATTCAGTCTAGTTTTAGCTTTCCGTCTGGTCCAATACATGTTTAAGACCACTATAACTTTTGTTCAAACGACCTAATTTGGTCTTTAAAAGAAAAGAAAAATTAGCCAGTTTTTTAATGAAACTTTTGATGACGTAATGTGTGTATTCAAATTGTCCTCTTTGTTTTTCACTTTTTTTTAATTTCGATTACAGATACTGCGGAAAAGTTTTCATATGAGTAAAAAATGAATTATACAGACTTCTATTGCTCTACACGGTTATATTTTGGTCGCAGAACTCGATCAAATTATGAAAAAACGCAAAAAAATAACGTTTTTAGTTATTTTGTTTATATAATTTTGGTAGACGATTATTTAACTTATAAAAACTGTATCCAAAGTTGTTAATTTTTTCCCAAATTGTCTAATGGAACAAAAAAAAATTAAGAGAATTTGATGAACCGCGTATAATGCGCATCCTTTTTTTACATTTTCGGGAATGAAAAATCAAATTTTCTTATGTTATTGTCGCTTTTTGCTTCATAGGGGAGCTTCAGAAATAACTTTATCAATATTATTTATGGATTAAAATAATATCTATCATAACTAATTTATGTAAAATGATGATTAGTGCTGTATTTTAATCTTATTTGACAAGATAAATAACTTTTTTTCCTTCAAACATAGAACTAGATGTGCTACCTAAATATGACGTCATAGAGCAACGCCATTTTGCATATGTTATTTTTTTACCACATGACAACTTCGCCAAACTAGCCGTAATCAAAATTAGAAAAAAAGTTGAAAAACAAACCACTTTATTTTACATATCAACACATTGATCACATATGAGTTTTAAAGTATTTTATATGAACACAATTCTTATAGCTAAAATGGAAGAGAAAATGATCTGAAAATCTTAAAATTTTATAAAGTGGTTTCGACCACAATATTGCTTCAAATCGGTAAATAAATAATAACCTAAGACCGAACCGTAAAAAAAAAACAATCTCGAACCGATTGTAACCACTAGTAAGTACGTACAACTATGACTAAATATTTTCCAAAAAGAACATTGAACAATTTATTAATATAGTGTTGAAACGTGAGCTTTTAGTGGTTCAGTGTTAATTGGTTCCTTCTAGAACGGTTTAGGACAATCTATATATATCGGTCGATAAATAATCATTCTCAGACTAGAGACTGAAATTGAATCGTACTCCAACTGTAAATTCTGGACTGGTTTGCAGAAACCCTAGTATGTAGATACCCTGGGAAATTGAAAGAAAACGGATAATTAAGTATTATGCATCTCTTTTGCTCAAGTTGTGTGTATACACGTGTAAACAATATACTCTCAAATCATCTATCACTGGTAGTATTACATATCACCACAACATGAAAATTATCCATATAGATTACTTTTAGCTAAGGTTGATCCACAATAACATTCTTCTCAGGAGTTTATCGGGTTTGTCCATTGAAATCTGAACACTTACTAATTCAATAATTAATTAAGGTTGAGCTATAGAAATTAATTCATATTTCGAAATATGAAGTGTGTTCAAACATTAAGGTTACTTTTCAAATTTTGCAAGCAACATATATTTTATATTTTTTTATGTTAAAACATTCGAAAAATAACCTATATTTATTGTTTAAAGCTATATAGTATTTTAGTTTGTTTGTGAGAAGCATAATGGTAAGAAGTACTTTGTGTGTTCGGCGATTTTTCATTTTGCAAAGTTTTATGACCAATACACAGTGCCAGTGGCACAAGGGCATGTAAAGGGGAGGAACATCTCCATAAGTAGAGGATTAGAGTTGGAAAAAATGACAAAAATTGTGATTTTTGACGGAGTGCCTTTTAAAAAATTTGAAATAAAGGCCTTTATAAAAGAAATAATACACAAGAAGATAATTGTGAGTGACCTTACCTTCTAAAGGATTAAAAAGATGACTCTGTAGTAAAAACAGAAGAAACATCTCATTACGACGGCCACAAAATAAAATAGGTTTTCTTGAGCAAGGCTTCTTTTGAATGTGCCCAATAACATATAGTCTCCTTGCTTCCAAGATCTTAATCCTTTGAATTTTATTCCATCCAGGCAAAGGTGGAGGAAGCTGCCATCAACAAGTATTATGGGTATGTGAGATCTTTGGAGTCCACCAAATAGGTCAAATGTGCTGACTTGCTATAAGACTACATCTGTAAGTTTGTACAGCCTTCAGGAAGAGGTTGGAGGCCGTCATTGAGGCTGAGGTAGGGCATATTTAATATAAAATGTCGATTTTAGTTATAATTTACTGGAAATAAACTTAATTTTGTTCTCAGTGTCTTCCAAAAAATAATATAAAGAAATAATACTCTTCTTTTTCCTATAAAAAGGTATTTTTAGAAATAAATAAAATATAAGTACTTTCCAAAAAAGGCATCTACCCATGAGTTATTATTGCATCTACATATCAGCAAAAGAGGGACTCGCCTCATATTAATAGAGGACAAAATAGGAGATATGAGTCGAAAATTTAAAAGAAAAATCATATCACCAGGCCTACAAAAACACATGCAAAGAGTATAGCCAATGGAATCAAGGTTCTACCTAATTGAAAGGGGGCTACTGCTACTAAGTACTATGTACTTTGTACACATTGTATCTCTATGTACTCACATATGTAGGTACTTCATTTGGACGGTGGAAGGAGAAATAAAAATAATATTTAACTTGGGTATAATAAATAAATTAGCGCGGAACAAATTACTATATCTACAAACAGTCTGGGTGGTCTCACTCACTCACTCCCTACCACCGGTGGTTGTTCATTTTTCATTCTTTAAAACACAGTACATACATACCTATAATCATTATCCAAGTTCTCCACTTATTAAATGTCCGCTACTGCAACGAGTATATTGTACCTATATACATACATACCTATGATCACCTCTTCATTGGGGGAATACGTAAGTTGTAATACATGGGTATAGTTATGTAGAATCCTTCTCTCTCTCAAAAGGATATTGTTCTTATTGACACTTTATGGAGAAACATTATTCTATATTTGGGTGATGTACAGTTGGGTGGTTTTTTTTTTTTGACTTCTTCGGATTTCGATTACGGCTAGTCAGAAAAAGTAGTCATGTGGTAAGAAAATAACCCATGGAAAATTTGATGTTTTATGGCGTCATCTTTAGGTAGCACGTTTCGATTATAGATTGAGAGGAAAAAAAGAAAATAATAATTGAAATTCTACATTTATCATTATTTTGTAATAATTAATAATTATAGACATTATTCAAACCTATAAAAAACATGTATTAAGTGTTTTTCTAATGCTCGACTACGGATCAAAAAGAGTCAATAATATAATATAATTTGGATCTTTCCATTTTGAAAATGTAAATAAAGAATGTTTGCTACACTTGGATCATCAAATTTCCTCAACTTTTTTCTATTTTGTTTGTTTTATAGGACTATTTATGAAGAAAAAAACTATAAATACACTTTTTATAGCATAAAAAAATCAAAATTAAATAATACTAATTAACTAAAAAAGTCGTCTTAGTATCTATATCAGCTAAGTCTTTTTTTTTCATAATTTGATCGAGATGGTTGACCTAAACATAACCTTACAGGGCAATTTTGCTTATGAAATTTTCATACCATACGACAAAATTTATACACTAACCACAATCGAAAGTCGAAAAAAGTTGAAAATCAAACCGCTCTACTGTACAAATTGCTACAATCAGCACGATTTTTTTAAATGGATTATCTCCTAAATTAATACTCCGATTTATAAAAAAACTAATATCAAATGACAGCTGAATATCTTATTTATTTATTATTATTCAATATAAATCGCGTTAGGCGTCAATCATGGCCTCGATTCGACCTCAGAAATAGGAGGAGGTCTTAGTAATAGTATCCATTGGCAGATTCCTTCGTAGATCTTGGACATCAGCTCAGATTTTGTGTTCCAGGCAGATCTATTGGTGCCAACACAAAAAAGCTAACTGGGTTGAGGTCCGTTGAGTTTGGAGGCCAATCACTTGATCCATCAAAGTCAAAAAAAAAAAAAAAAAAAAGACACCCAGCCAACCTTTTCTTTTCAGTGTGGCATGGGGCAGAGTCTTGATGTCACTCTTCCTTTTCTTTTCACTCTCCAGATAAAGAATCTGTCCAAGAAGTTTGCAATCTCAACCCTTATCCACAATTGTAGAATAAATATGTACTTTGTTTATTTATGCCATTTTATTTTTTGTAGAGTTCAAAGAAGGCCATCTTGAAAAATAAAAATTCAGAAAAAACGTCTTGAATATTTGTTAGGTTGGAAACTTTTCGAATCATCCTCGTAAGTCAAATGTGGTATATAAAACACTCTTTCATATATTAAAACAAAGAATTACAAGGTGTCCCTCCTAAGACATTTTCTCCAGGCCTACGACATATTATATTACCTATTAGGGTTTCAAAGTTCATCCTCATCTATCATTAAAAAACGATTAACTCAAGAAAAGTGGAGCATATTAGATACATATATACTATAGTAGATTAAATAGTTACCAACTTTTGGCAACACAGATTGTACTCTTAGAAAATTGCAAAAAAGTCGACTATGAATTCTATTTATGTTAATACGTCCATATATTAACTTTATCATCCTAGGAAACAAAATGATAAAGTCACATTAAAGTTGTAATCATCAATTAAGAACTCTACATATGTAATGTACTATGAAAACAAATGATATTATGGTCTTTTGCAAAACTGATCTAAGGAAAATAATTTTGCAAATGGATGAGGACTTTCAACTAGAATAGAGTTTTGATATTTTATACATGGTATCTGTCCCACCAATTTAGCGCACTTTCTTGGTCAAACACGGGCACTAAGACAGCTGATGTTTTTTTTGGTTTTTTTGTTGGATAAATTGTTCAAATTTGCCCCAGTCAGAAAAAAATACAATCAATTTACAAATTTTGATTCAAATATTTGGATAAGGCACAAAAACCACAACAGAATTTGCGACGATAGTAACAACATAACAATTGTTCGAACACTGGAACTCAGTTAAACATTTGTTCGCAAGGTTAAGAGGGAATTTGAGACCTTTATCGGTGATTTTGAGGCAACAGTAATGTCGTCTAATGTGTGATTCTGTCTGTGACATCATACCAGCGAACTTTTGGCAAGTTCAATTGTCATTTCATTTTGATTTATTAAATTTACATGGTTATTATGAATTTATCAGTAATATAAACCTGGGCATTTGTACTTTATTATGTGTCAGATAATATTTGAGTAATTTGTATTAAAATAGTCAAAAATGACACTTTTAATATATTGATTATCATTGCATAATAAAATTATTGCATTATACTCATCCAAAGTACTGTAAATCTTTCATTTAACCTTATCACGGCCAAATAATTTTCCAGAAAATATAAAACATTAGAAATATCTCTTTAGCATAAAGAAAGGAGAGAAAATCATTCAATTTTTATTGAAATGGAACATATGTGTACCAATTTAAGAAAAATGATAAAAATATTCCCCTAATGCCACATATATGTACTAACTAGTAAGTCACGCTAAAAAAGTTAAATGCTATTTGATATTGATTATAATTTTTTCTTGTCCATAGCTGCCCTTAAGTTCTACCGTCATTCGTTGGAATGTAAACAATTATGCAAGACCATGGGTGTCCGCAAGGGGAGGGCTAGTGGGGCTGTAGAACCCCTCCCCCCAAAAAAAAAAAAAAAAGGAATTATTGCTTTTTACTAGAAAATTTTATATTTGAAATCTAATTTAATATTTTAAATCTTTTCGAAAAAAGTTAATTTTCTGTTACAAGCTATTTATATTTTTTTAAATTCAAAAAAATTTAATTTTTGAATTTTTCATCAAAAAAATTTAATATAGAAATAAAATTTTGAATTTTTTTGTAAAAAATTTGATTATTATTTCATTACTATTACTATTACTATATGTATTTATTTTTTTTTAATTTCCAAATATTTTAATTTTTGTGAAGAATTTTTGAACTTTTTTTTCAAAAAATATAATATTGAAATTACTCTTTTTTAAAAAGTCCAAATACCAAGTTTTAATATATAGTATTGCGGACGCCCCGCCCTACCGGGGCTATTTAGGGCAGGTTTTTTTTTTTAAACGATTCAATAGTAGGCTTCAAATTCAGTTGTAAAATTTTCATTCAACAAGTTTTTCCAGCTTATATCCACGTTTGTTTGAAATGGAAAATATAATGGAAAAAAAAAGGTCCTTCTAAAGTTAAATTTATTCATCTCATTTTTTGGTTGCTACATGTAAAATTTGCTTATACAAGTTGCAACTCGTAAATGTAAATAGGCATTTAACAATTCCATTCCGTGCTCACTTTTATGTTGACAGGCCACCATTTATATATTGACTTCAGCCACGTTTGAAAAATAGGTATGTAATATATGTATGCATTTACAATATTGTAAAAGCTGTCAGGCAAAAGAGTTTATACATGGAGTGTGTACTCTTAGTCAGTTACGTGTCATTTATCAAAGACTTGAGTTTGAAGTGTTTAAGAGAATATTAATTCTGGTTGACATGCATGAAAATGAATCGATTGTGTTAAGAAGGAAATAAAAAAAAAAGAGAAGAAATGAAAACACGACAAATTCTGACAACTTGTGACCTTTACAAATGTAAAAAGAATATTTTTTTCTACTCGAGACATTTTTGGTTTCTGTAGTATTACAAGGGCTTAGATAGTGGACTCTACGAGGTTGATCTGAGGTTTATTTTTCAACATAGTCACCTTATAAAATCGTATAGTGGTTCTCCCATCTCGGTAAGCTGTTCAAATGGTACACTTTTTTGTTTTTGGCTCAATTACTCTCAGTTGGATTGACTTAGACGCGTCAATTTTTAACAAAAAAAAACAACAATTATATGCCTGCTACTATGTGATTTTTTTTAAAGGTTACACTTTAAAAAAATGACAGATGAATACTCGATTTTGTCCCTTTTCACAAAAACACTCACATCAACTTATTCAAATAACTGTTACATAACAAAGGCGCTTCTAAAATGGCTGAAACTTTCGTGAGTAACTGTCAACAGTTGTTAGATAGATGCGAATAGCTTACGTTGAGGTCGGGCATTTTCAGACCACCCTCGTTCATCCCTCTAGGTTTTGAACTGGAAGCATATAGAGCATTTGTACATATTATGAATTACAAAATGGGGTATTACAATGACATTTGGAGGCTTATAAATGATATTTGTACAAATAAAATAAACCTTGATGAAACACAGTCAAATGCATTAAGAATAAAAAAGACTGAACACTTGTATTGAATATTACTTAATTTCCAATGATAAACAGTGATATTAAAATGTAATAAAAAAATTATATAATTAAAATCTTTATAAAATGTCTAAATTCGTACTTTTTTTTTTTGATCGATTAAGAACGATAAAAGTAGCATAGTTAGAGTAAAAATTCCACTGGAATAGTTCATTCGTTGTATAACAACATGATAACACATTTTATATAAAAATAAGGGTGAGATATATTCTAAAACCAAGCAATTAATGGATAGTTTTTTGATAGACCGCATCATTTTATTTCTTGGTCCCAATTTGGCATCCAATATCTTTTATATTAATGAAAAAATTGTTTCTATTTATATGAAACTTGGTTGTTTAGGCCCCCACAAATTTCAACAGCAACAATGCTGACGTCATAGAAAAACGCTATATATAGGTAAATATAATATATTTACTTTCGTCACAAATTGCATCATAATTGAAGGACATTTGGGGACTTAGAGTTGATATTTTAATTAAATAAAATGGACAAATTTATATATATATCTATTTATTTATATTGGAAACTTAACATCTCTATTGAATCTGCTTGATTCAAACTATAATATTTGAATTGAGTTCAACTCATAGATACTCAAAATCCCTATGAAATTGTCATATTTAAAAATATTTTATTATAAAAAGACTTAAATAGTAGTTAAGCAGATCTTATTTGCAAACATATTCTTTTTTTTCTTCTAAGGCAAAACTTCCGCAAAAAGCATGCAACATTCCTGGTTTTAGGGGGAGCATTTACCCGGACTTTTTAAATGAGGGAAACGGTTAACGATTTAAAAAAAATGTATTTCTACAAAAAATGTTAAAAATGAAAATGGATGTTGTCAAATTTGTTATTTAACAAACAAAAATTAATTCAAAACTTCTTCTGAGAAAACTAGGTACTTCGTGTAAAATAAATCAGATCTACATAACTCCTGAAACAAAAACTTATAGCTAGGCCCTTTAAAGAGACACTCATATGTTTTTCGCTTAGCTCACGAACTTTTAAGGTCATTGCTAAAACCTTTCTTTGAGGAGTTGTCTAATAGTGGCATTTGTTCATCACCATAGATTATAATTGGTCGTTAATACTCAATACATTCATGTGGCAGTCAAATTGAGTCGATTTTTAGATCAACCAGATCATGAGCCTTTCAACCACTTTCACAATTTCCTTGGGTACTCTACTTCAACATAATATTGTACATAGTTGGCCGGGACACCCTAATTACTTACAAGTTTGTGGGTCTCTTGCCTACATCCATAATTGTGCGTATTTGAATTCGTTTATCAAATTTAAAAGTCATTGTCTTCTTATAAAAATGATTTTTTTTAAGACATTGGCTATTTATATATACAGTTTATTTAACAGAAAATCATTAGGCAATTTACAGTAGGTCTTGTACCTAATTCATGCTTTTATAAGGGTTTTTTTTCGTCCTACCCTAAGTCATTACAATTATACGTTAATGATCTGTGAGTTGTAAATTTGATTTATTTTAAATATGTGGTGAAGGTTCAAAAATACATAGGATATCAATAAAAGGATTAATCGAAGGGACAAATGATAGTTTTTTCGGGATTTCAGTAATAAAAAGAGTGAGATTTATAGTCCAATGGTAAAAAAACATAATAAATAGATTTTTTATAGTCTTTAAGGGGAGCTCTTACCAGCACTCTGTAAAAGAGGGCAGCGGTTAACGATTTAAAAAAAAATCATAGGCATGAAAAATGTTAAAAAGGGAAATAAAAGTCAAATTTGTCATTTAACAAACAAAAATTAATTCAAAATTTCTTCAACTAAACTAGGTACCTTCACAAAAATAAATCTGAACCAGACAACTCCATAAATTGAAGTTTAAACCATGCCCTAAAAGGGCCCAGTAGGTTTTTTTGTTTCATTCAGGCACTGGCCTTGTTTTTTAATATATAGAAAAATTTTCAATTATAAAGTAGAAACAATCCCACATTTCAACTTGAAATACTGTCGTTAATGTATTATTTTATTTAAAAGGTATTTTAAAATAAGCCTATTAACAAGAATCAAAATGACTTTGCTATTTTTTATTTGTTTTTTGGTACAAATATATATTAATGAGCCATACCTACATAACTGGTACCAATGGTTCTTTTATTAACCTTTTTCCACATCCAAAAAAGAAAAAGAAATATTGAAAAATCCCTTACTAATCAATTGAGAAAATTTGATTTTTTTTTTTTTTTTTTTTTTTTTTTTTTTTTTTTTTTTTTTTTGTGAGCGTATTTATGAGCCTGGATCATCCAAAAATACGCATGAAATAAAAAT
Organism: Lepeophtheirus salmonis; assembly: GCF_016086655.4. Taxonomy (NCBI): domain Eukaryota; kingdom Metazoa; phylum Arthropoda; class Copepoda; order Siphonostomatoida; family Caligidae; genus Lepeophtheirus; species Lepeophtheirus salmonis. The sequence continues at coordinate 37,231,733 of NC_052144.2, read as the reverse complement.
GCTTATAATAATTTATTAGATACTTGCCATTATTGGAATATTTTTGTAGCCAATCAAGAAAGAAACTAATTAATAATTAATCATTAATTATGGTATTTATGTAGATTATAAATTTATTGAAGGATCATAAAAACTAACTGGTTTTAAAAATACAAATGTATATAAAAATATCAAAAGCGAGATATTCAATTCAGCTAGTACCCATAATAAATTCAATAGGTAAGCACCTGGTTGTAAATCTATTAACAACCCCCCACCCGACCCCATTTGCAGTATCCTGGCACCTCTTTGGATCATTTTTCCATTTGAGTATAAATCCCACTCTATTTATTACTCGAATAACGAAAAAACTCTTATCTGTTCCTTCCATTAATCCTTTTATTGATGTCTATATATAGTGATCAAAATTGAGTGTATAATATGCATGTTAAAAAGAGAAACCCGAAAATCAATATGGTAGCCCTGAGTCCCACAAGGGCTTACAACCATAACTTCGTAAAAATGTTCCGGATTACTCTCCGTCTTTTATGAGCTCACAGGTAGATATGTTCAATTAGGCTTTGAATATGATTGAATCCATTTAGGAAATGAAGTTCACTACTCAGGAATTAAATAATAATAACAACTTCTAAGGAAAAGGAAATACATTCTTCACATTGCCAACTCAAAAAAAAAGCGGACAGTCTACAAAATTCACAAGATTTACATCACTACCTACATATTTTTGAAGCTTCGCTGTAAATTCAAAAAAGACTAAATTTACTGCTTAGAAATCATTAAAGTATAATTGTAATAATTTGAGATGCCTTTATGACATTGGGTGCGATGAGAAAAAATACACTTACGAAAGCATTAATTAGGTATAAGACTTACTAGAAATTACAAAATGATTTTTATTCATTTAAATAGTCAAAGTCAAAACACAAAACGAAAAATCTTATAATGGGACATTAACTTTCAAATTTGATAAACGAATTCAAATCCGCGCAATTAAGGACGTATACAAGATACCCACAGAAATTTCTCGGTAATTGGGGGTGTCCAAGCCAATGATGTACACTATTAGATAGAAAGAGAGCCCCAAAGGGAATCGTGGAAGTGGTAGAAAGGCTGGTGATTTGGTTGATCAGATTTGTTGATCTAAAAATCGATTCATGGTGGTCGACTTAATTTGGCTGCCACATGAATATATTGAGTATTAACTACGAATTTAAATCTGGGATGATGAACAAACATTCATATTGGAAAAGCGCGCCTGCTCACACATACAGAGTAAAGGGAACACAGGCTGGAAGGGCTTGTTAGTTTTGCTCCTTTTCTTGGTGGAATTAAAAATCTGAACAAAGAAAATTGAGTAAAAAATCTAAGATCTAAGAAACATGGAAATTAATACTTTTTATTTTCCTTAGTGAAAAAAAAAAAAAAACTTTGTCAATGAGAGGAATTTTCTTCTTTTTGTACTCTAAAAAGAAAGAAAATATTTCACCTGTTAAAGGTTTTAATTATTTTAGGGAAGATTAGTTGGTATATACTTGGTTGTAAAATAAATGTGGCCCATAAAATCCTATTTTTTTTTTTTGGAATAAACATATACTACATATTAAGGCCAAGAAGACCCATGTATGGCCCATTTAATATCAGTTATTTTAAAAACTCTGTCAACAAGTGCTTGAAACAGATTAAGATGTGTTCCACTTTTAGCCAGTCCCGGGAGGTAATAATTGCTCTATAGGAGAAGAGTACATTAAATGAAAAATATTAATAGGTAGAATAATTTTAAAGTGTAACCATGATTGAATATGCTTGTGAAGGACAAAGAGCAACAGAGATCAATAAAGCCTTGTTATGCTTAAACCACTAGTTATATAAAATTTTAAGTTTGTAAAGTACAGTTATAAGGTCATAAAACAATGTCAAAGGTCACAAAAAAGGTCAACTTCTTCTGAATTTGTCTTTTAGCGTGTATACTAGGGTGTCCAATTTTTTAGGGCCACCTGTTAATTCCATCTTTTGTTGTATTTTAATGAAAAGATTAAGTTTGTAAGGCTCAGTTTTCAGAAGACGTTTTTAGACCTTTATAGTAATTCAAAAGTTCCTTTTTTAACGGTATTCTCTATAAGTAAAGGGATTTAGAAGTTTAAATTTTAAAGTGATGGTGCTGGATTTCAGAAGTTTGAATTTAAAATTATGTTTTTGAATTTAAAAAATTTCATTAAAGTTCCTTTTCTCAAGTGATTCATAACAATTTAATCCTTGTTTTTCATTAAAAAAAAATTGTAGTCCAACAAAATACTTAAATAAAAATTGTAATCATTTTTCAAAAATTAAATTTTCAAATTTTTTTTCTTTTTTTGAACAACTGTTGACTTTTGAAATTTTTTTCAAAAAATTTTATTTAATTTTTGAAATTTTACTTTAAAAACTATATTTTTTTGGATATTCAAAATTCAAAAAATTCATTTTTTTGTGAACAGCTGGGGATTTTGAACTTCTTTTCTAAGAATTTAATATTTGAAAAAAAATAATTTTTGAAATTTTTTCTGAATAGCTATGGATTTTTGAAATTTTTTCTGAATAGCTATGGATTTTTGAAATCTCCCCTACCCCGCCAATATAATCCTGCAGACGCCCCCGTATAGTTATATGACCATTGATACGGAATGGGGCTTGAGTTTATTTTTTTTCTCTTTTGGGAGCTTGTAAGTAATATAATGAAATGTCATGACAGCTAAGCAGTTCTCCTCTCAAACATACTTCAAACTGTTAGGTTACCCTACCTTTTTTTACATAACCAAAATACTTACGATTTACAACTATATCCTATGTTAATTTTGTTTTGTAAAATTGTAAAAAATTGTTATTGTCCAAATATATCATGTTCTTGAAGTTTTATGTATCAAATGTTTGTTTTTTTATCCGCACCGTTCACGATACGATACGAAATTATATAAATAAATATTTACATGTTAATTATTTCAATTTGTTTTTTTGATATTATAGATACAAAATGTTAAAGAACAATAATTATGCTATAATTTTCCTTTTAATGATACATTATATGCAATGGATGGACATGAACCATAATTATAATTATCCGAAACTTTAACGAAACAAATTGAACTTCAAGTATGCAATGCATTATAGAGTAAAAAGTCAATCAACTGCATTGTATCTTTTATGATAATATCGAGCTACTCTAAATGATATATTATGTTACTAAATATTCATAAATTTGTTTTCATTTATTCATAATTATCATATAAGCTATATCTTTTTATAATATATTGCAGCCTACTATATACGTTACCATTTGATTAATTAATCTTTATTTAATAAGAAGGATTATCATAGTAAACTAGAATAAGGATTCGATACAGTGCAAGCCTTTGCCTACTATAATTTCCTCTAATTATGGCTGATTATGCTTTAAACTTTTTTGTGACATGGACCTTTCAAAATTTAATTTGAGCAATATATCTTAATTTTTTAATAGTTATGGTAAATTTGCGATTTCCTCAATAGGTGACCTTGACCTTTGAGCTTGACCTCTCAAAATGTAATATAGTCTTACTGTCAAACTATTTAACCTCCCTACAAAATTTTACTAAAATTTTTCGATCACTTTTTTCGTAATCCTGCTTATAGACAATCAATCAAACACATGCAAAAAAATTGTTGCCAGAAATAATCACAAAGTCTAACTTGTGTCCACTTGATACGCAAATATGAAGTCAGACTTGTGAACAAGCGGTTCACTTGCGTAACCCGTGGGGGATGTGTATTATAGGATATCAAAGGGGACCTTGATGCTCAGGGAAGTGGTGGCGGTGGGTAATGATCCACCTTATTTTCCAGTAATCAACTTGCACAATTCGTGAGCCTGGGTGCATCATTAGATATTAGAAGGGGTCTTTGATACTCAGGATAATAGTTGTGATAGTTGTTGATCTCCCCTGGGGACCAGCTGTTTACCTGCACAACCTGTTGGCCGAGTTATATTTTTCAAAATAGAACTGAGTCTCTCGTGACAATTTCTCATCATACAATGGTTTGATTGTGTGAATACAATATAAATTTTAGTAAAAATAAACTATAGTATCAAATTGCTTGTCAAAAGACAAAATATATTATGATAATATATTAATTAGAAATGTATTTTTTTATTTTTCGCAATAATGATATAGAATCCATCAATATATGTCAAATTTCGAATGTAATTGTAAGTTATTTGTTCAAAAAGTGAAGATCCGTTGTCAAATTTGTGTTTTATTATAGTATAAAACAAACACATACTTTTACAAAACAAAAAAGTTCTGAGCAAGTCAAGCCATAGACAAAATCCTATTCACGCTATACAATATTACAAATTTTATTTAGGATTAGATACATCAAATTTTACAAAAAAAAAATTGTAACAATGGGTCGATAGGACTCTGGTAGAACCAGGCATTTACCTGGGTATTTGAAGTACAGAATAATATACTTATGCAACTAATTTACTATATAAACACCCCACATAGAACAGAAGCAATGGACCTTCCTTTTTAAAAGACTTTCAAAATGAAAAGTTTATGCGATTATGTTGCCCTTAATATTATAGTCATTTTCATGAACCTACTCTAGCCCATACTTTTGGATTGATACAAAGACCCTGCACGACTAGATTTTTTTATCCAATCTCAACCTCGTTATCAAAAGGAAAAAGTAGATAGCCTTTTGTATTTCTCTTGTTACCAACTGTTCATTATTCTTTAGAGAATAGTTATTAATTATTATGTACATTGAATTGATAGTTTTATCAAAATAAGTATCAATGATGGAGTATTAAATGACACGAACTCTAAACAACGGCCCTATATTATTATAAATTTATATAAAATTCCAAATCTTGTAATACCTTTCTTGAGTAGTTCATAATACGAAGTCCCCTGCTTTAAATCATACAAGAGTCAACACATGAAATCAAGTTAAAAGAAAATAAACTACATAATATTTATTTATTTTTCAAAGTGCGAATTGTGCTTGGGATGAATGAGAATGCAGGAAACAAACAATTTACTTCTATGTGTGACGTAGTTATAAGCATTTCTTACTTATTTATCAAGACAGACGACGATGATGTCACAAAAGCTATCAACTACTTTGTTTGCTCATCCATAACTCTTGAACAGGAGTACTCATGCAAAACGGAAAAGACTCAAAATTATCCGCTGACTGTGAGAAATATATCTAAAGATGTAAATAGCATGAATTTTTAGCTGGCTTGCTTTTTTGGAATTGTTAATCGGAAGAATGAATTTTCGTTTCCTAATCAGTTCTCATTATTATGTCTTTCCTGAGTAGTGTACTTCCTTTCCTAAATAGATTCATTTATATTCAAACCCTGACTAAGCATAGAACAGGGGCGTCCAAGGGAAGTGGTCCGTATGGGCTGTAGCCTCCACGCGAAAAAAGGATAGAACATATTTTTGAAAGATTGATTTTCTTAAAAAAAAAGTAATTCGGGCAAATTATGTAGCAGAAAAAAATAGTTAATAATTGAAATTTTTTCCAAAAAATTTTATTTTTTGTGTGAATGCTTATGGATTTTTGAAATTTTGTTTCAAAAATTTCATATTTGAAATCTAATTTTTGAATTTTTTTTTCAAACAAATAAATTTTTTGTTTATAACGTTGAATTTTTTAAATTAATTTTTCAAAAAAAAAAGTTCTAAAGATTTTCTTTTAAAATTTTTTTCAAAATAATTTAATTTACTGTGACAAGCTATAGATTTTTGAATTATTTGCCGAAAAAGTTTGATTTTTTGATATTTTTCAAAATAATACAAAAAATCAAGCCCCTTTCCCCCTAAAATGAATATATAAATATATAATCCTTCGGACGCCCCTGGTAAATCATGAGGATTTTTACGGAGTTATAATGGCAAGTCCTTGTTGGACCCAGAGTAGAATGGGGGATAAACATCGGAGTCATTCTTACAAATATCCTTGTTTACTCCTTCTCCCCCTCTTCCTCTGTCTCAGCTGATTGTAGCTGATCTCCTCCAAAACATTCTTCAAATTGTGAGGGTTACCATGTTGATTTTTTGTTTTAACATGCCCCTTATACACACGATTTTCATCATTATATATGTCAATTATACCTGGGTAAAAATGGGTGAACACCAAATAATATATATATGTTTTTTTTTAGATTGTACCCGCCAATGAGCAATTACCTGAAAAGTGTTCATTTTTGCATGAAATATGCTAGCATTTTTACATCAATGACTTTGTCCCGGTATTACCCGGACCCAACACTTCTACATAATTAAAGTATTCTTTTCACAAAAGCCATAAAAAATGGTGCACACCATTCCTATATATTTGAAGTGCTAAAAATAGGTACGTATTCATGCTTGAGTAATATTTAAGACATATCAAGTCAAAAAGAAATCAAATTATTATTTTTATTGATTAATAATGCCATAGATAGGAAAAGTCATTCAACCTCAGTGACATATTATAATAAATATGCATACAAGTGTCTAGATAGATACAAGAAAGTATGCAAACAAGTAATCATATACTATTAATTATTCAAACCAAATCAATAACACTCTAATGGTGTGTTTGCTTGCTTCTTTTTTCTTTTATTACACCATCAGGACAAAGCCTGTACCCTATGTATGTGAAATATGAGGGATTGGTATTATTTCCCAAACAGAGTAAAAACGAGTTATGGACTCGAGTGTTTTAATACCCTTGGATAATTTGTACCAAGGCCTTAATTACAAATAAGTGAATAAAAACACACTTAAGTTACTTAGTTTTATGAGGAGAATTAGCATTCTTGTAAGGAAGCAAAGAGTACACCCTTGTCAATATCAGCTGCCTCTGATATGATTTGGAGGGAACCAAATGAAAGAAGAAACCCCTCAACAATTAAAATAGCCTAAGTATATGGAATATATTGTGATTATACTCGTATATTTATTTTAGTATGCACTTTTAACACATTTTGAACCAAAAATAGGCAAGAATGCTTACTTTAGAGGAAGAAGTTAATAAGACAACGACCCATTAAATAATGTACAAAATGTTAGATGAAAGAGCCCACGCTTCCACCCTTATACTTTTTCTAATTTTTTTAAAGGTAGTTTTTTTCATTACAAAGTACTCAACTCTGGTTATGGATGATGAACGTCGGAACTAGGTTGGGTTGGGGCACTTTTCAAATACAATAACCCAAAAAAAATGTAGTTATGTTGTCATTAATATATTTTTCTAAACTGTCTCCCCTTGAATTGGCTTTGGCATCCCTGGGTAATAGTCCAGGATCCCACCCTACTACCTACTAAGGAAAATCCAAGATGGAAAACTGCATCTCACAGATAATTAATGTACGCCTATAATACATATATGTTATTAGAGTATAAATAAAATGTTCAATATGAGGGAATATTAATAGCTTTATAAATGGGTAATTAATTGTTGCATAGTACTTGTAGATAACAATTAATTTACTTCAACTCACGTATTATGAGTAAAATAGGTACATTTGATGTTAATAAATGAGAGTTTACTTAAGATATGCTCTCAAGAATTCTTAATAATGCATTCTTCAAACACATCAATAACTCTGAAGTACTTTGTCAGTTATCGATTAGCTCACAACTATAATCACTATGTTATAATTGTATAATAAATATTCATAGATTCATATATTATAGATTATATCAATTGATGTCAGAATTTTGATGTCGTTCATTTTTGGAGCCTAAGCAATTAAGTTTTATAACAATGAAAATCCCTGAACTTTTGGATGTCAAAACAGAACCAAAAAATACAAGGACTTATGTCTTAATGTTTATTAAAAAAAAATATCGGTCAATTACCTTGTTTTATTAAAAATATGAGCCCAAAGTGTATTAAAAATATGTTATTACATCGTTGTACAATCTTATTTCCATATTTTTTATACAAATTACGATTACAGTGGTGAAGAATAAGGAATTTATTTCTAATTTCCCCACTTTTCTCATCCCGAATCGATGAAAGAAAAAAAAATGCAGATACAAATCTAGCTATTAATAGAGATTTTCAGTAGATATATGTTACTTTGATTTAATTCAAATATCACTGTTTATCATTATTGGTATCAAGTCTGTTTTGAAGTTTTATTAAGGTTTATTGGAAATTTCTTTATTTGATGTAGTACAAATATCAACTTTGAGCCCCCAAAATGGCGTCTCATTCAATTATAATTCAATTTATTTCGTCTGTGAAAACGCTTTATAACCTCTTTTCCTTCAAAATAAAAAAAAAGACTCGAAATTAACCCGTAGTCAGACAATTCTTCACAACCATGAGACTAAAGTTTGAAAAGATATTAAAGTGATTTATTTCGTCAATAAAGATTAAAACACAGTATTAATCAATATTTCGCATTAATTAATTATGATGAATATTATTCTACTCTATAAGAAACATTTAGATAGTATTTTCCTAAAGCTACCCTATGGAGAAAAAATAGAAATTAACATAAGAAAATATTGATGTGATACTTCCATTCTGAAAATGTAAAAAATTAAAGAAATACGCTATACGCAGATCATCAAATTTTCATCACTTTTTCCTCTTTTTTGGTTACATAGAACCATTTTAGAAAAAAAAACCCACTTTTTTAACACTTTTTATAAGTTAAGACAAAAATTATTTAATGCGAAATAACACAAAATGAATTTTTAGTATCTATATTAACTAAAGAGTTGTTTTTTTCATGATTTGATAGAGATGTGCGACCTAATACTGACCTCGTAGGGACAATATACTGTTTGTATATAGTTAATTGTCATACCATATGAGAACTTTTTCACATTACTCGTAATCATAATTCAAAAAAAGTTGAAAATCAATCCTCTCTGGTATACAAATAGAGTAATAAGTATTTTTGTAGTTATGTTCTACAAATCTTGAAACAACTTTGTAAGATTATCGAGAGAAAAAAAAATGTTGTTTATTTTTATTGAACCAGTTATTTTTTTCTCTCTCTTTTTTTACTCCTATTTTTATTATTTTCTGCATTGCAAATGCAATAAAAAGGGAATATCTCAAATATATTAATATAGAATTGTTGGGTTAAATGTTAAATGCACATAACATTACATAGGTACATTTGAATATAATATATGTATCCAAAAAACGAAGCGTTTCTGTGGTAGATGAACCTATAAATACATATACTATATAATTTCTGTGGTTGAATAGAATAACGATATTGCCTTGGGTGTGGTACATGTAATCAGCACTCTTTGTTCATCATAAATGTCACTATTTATTCAATACCACCACCACCAAATTAATAATTGGCAAATATTTTCCATTTATGGAGCGAATGGAAATCCCTTTTACATTAAGATTCAATAAGGTGTGTCATGGCCTCTCTTGAACACACAATTCGGGTTTCGAAACCTTCAAATTCATTATGGAGCATATATGATTATTTTATTATCCAGGGACAGCCTCAGGTTTATATTTGGGGAGGGGAGTTGGTTTTTGGAATTTTTTGAAAAAATTCAAAAATTACAATGTTTTAGAATAAAATTTTTAGAAAAAAAGCTATTTTAATAAAATAAAATTTTTTGAAAACAAAATTCAAAAATCCAAAACTATTCTCAAAAAATAAATTTTTTTGGAAGAAAACTTCAAAAACCCAAAGCTGTTTACAAAAAATGAAATTTTTCGGAGAAAAATTTGAAAAATCCATATTTATTCACAAAAAATTAAATTTTTGGAAAAAAAATTCAAAAATCCGCAGCTATTCTCGAAAATTAAATTTTTGGAAAAACTTCAAAACCCCAAAGCTGTTTACAAAAATGAAATTTTTGCAGAAAAATTTTAAAAACCATATTTATTCACAAAAAATTAAATTTTTCGAAAAGAAATTAAAAATTTGCAGCTAAACTCGAAAATTAAATTTTTTTTCAAAAATTCATAGCTATTCACAAAAATTAAATTTTTTGAAAAAAAAAATTAAAAATTTGATTAAAACTTTTTAAAAAATTGAAAAATTTAATTAATATTTTAAATCAAATATTACATTTTCTGAAAAGAATGAATAACTCCTTTATTTCGGGGGGGGTTAAAGCTCCTCCAGCCCTCCTCTTGCTGTGATCCCTGTTATCTACCCATCTAGAGGACTTAAAAAAGTTATCATCTTGTTTACTAATATTAGTGTAAAATAATTCCGTTTAACAACTGTGTAAGACCTTTTTTTTGTTGGTCCCATTTTGACATTTAAATTCAAGGTCGAGACTCACAGATTGGGAAGTATTCCTTCAGAGGCTCCAAAAAGAACACATAAAGTTGGGAAAATCTATTTCTACACTCACAGAAATACACATAGATGGATTTTATTTGAAAGGGCCAAGTCTCATAAATCAAATGAATGTCTTAAACTGTAGTTAACATTATTGGATATATCAACTTACTCCAGAAATTTGTATGCATTGCATAAATAATTAATTGAATAAAATATTAGGACTAAATCGTTAATGAACGTGGTTATAGTAACACAAACAATGGTCATTTAAAGAAACTTTATGATAAGAGAAGCTGCAGGGAGTTGTATGAGGAAGGAAATTAACAGAAATCCCACTCCGATTATAGGCTGAAATTACTCCAATGTCGATCCTCAATTCACTCAGAGTCTTATGCTTTTAACTCCCGAGCTATGCCTCGTTGGTAGTCTTCGTTCTTCTTGAGCACACGAATTCCTTATTACTTTGCACTTAGATGTTATATCTTCAAAAATCCAATAATTATGACCATAGCTCGGGAAAATATAAAATTAACGTGCACATTGAACATAAAACACGTGAATTTTTAATAGAAAAAAGCAAAAATCAACATGGAACCGTAACAATTTGAACAATGTTTTGGAGTAGATCAGCTACAATCAGCCGTGAAATTGAAGATGGAGGTGGGTGGGGGGTAGGGGGAAGAATTACTCCGATGTCTAACCCCAATTATATTCCGAGTCCAATAAGGAATTACTATTATAACTACCAAACTAATCCTCAAGGTCTTTTGTGAGTACGCACGAATATTCAATCTGGTTTTGGATATAATTGAATCTATTTAGGAAAGAAATTTCAATACACAGGAACTAAATAATAATAACAACAATTGCTGTGTCAGTCCTAATTGATTCGATCCGGCCCAGTTTAGGGACCAGTCCTATCAGTCCTTGGGCCGGCCCTTAAGATTGTAATATTTGAAATATAATTTTTTAATTTTCTTTCAATAGCAATAGCTGGTCACTTATTCGAGTGATCAAATGAGCGGAGTAAAAGTACAGACTGGGATACCTACTCCATTATTTCTTTTCAACAACAGAGTTCCTATTGAGAATAAAAGGAGGGAAGAATACAATCATGGTATTTATAGATTGTATAAGTCAGTGTTGCCACTTACAAAAGAAATAAATGGGGCATTACAAGGTAATAATTGGTTTATATTGTGTGCCTACAATCTACATACATACAACAACAACAAGAAAGAAGTTTGAGGAAAAAAGTTCAAAAGTCACTACTCATTTACGATGTTCCTCTGTTGCTTAGTGAAAGAGAAAATGATTACACAAATAATAAGAGGAAACATATTTGTGAATAAAGACCTTTGCTTAGTGTTGGATTGCTTTTAAAAAACTAAAAAGACTCCAGTCCTAGATTAGGCAACAAGGAAATGGCTGGACAAGCAATGCAAATTTATTAAATAAATATCTCTCTCTTTCTATTTCTGATGACGTCATTGGTATGAGTCTTGGTTATTGAAACTTTTTAAAAGTCAAAATTTAAATAAATTATATCATTATCATAGAAGTGGTTGTTACTCTATATTTCTTAAGTGATATTTTACTGCCAAAAGTAAGTTTTTAAATTTAATAAATTGATTATCAAACACTAATATGTTATGTATTGTCTTTTATTTACTTTTAGATCATGACGTATAGGGATTTGTTTTAAATAGATAGTAATGTACCTTGTGTTTTACGAGTTGATATATTTAAATAGTTATATGTATGTACATCCTTTTAAGTGGAATCCCTTATAGAATATATGTTTTAGTGTATGATTGTACCCCCAATCCAAAGGTGTTCTTATTGGCTTTACTCCAGTCCGTTACTTCCGTCTGTTGGTGATGTTCGTAGAACATTACAACTAAGGATCAAAATGATGTGAAACAAATTCTGGCTTTATTCTGGTATTTAATTCGTCTTTTCTTCGACAAGCCAAGATACAAAGTGGGGAATCAATCGGTGGTATGAAACGCCTAAATTAAATATGTGCAAAATCAAAAATTTTTTAACCCATTATTTTCTAAAAATGGGACACGTATATGTCTTAATAGTTTATGAAGTTTGATAACTTACTTTTGGCCTTATATTTATATTTTAAGAAAACGGCTGGGCATGCCCAGCAGATTCTCCCTTTCTATAACCTTGTTTCATTGATCCTATCAGTACAGGTCTTAATAAAATTACCGGTCCTTATCGATCTTTTATGGTAACTACAACAGCTGAAATGACGTAGTTACTAACTATGTCCGTTCAGCTGTTCAAAATATCATGTTTGATGAGACAAAATAGCTGATTTTTAATGAAGGAGGTGTAAAACTTATTATTATGCGTTCTAGCTAGGATTAATTATTTTCTTTGTTTTTAAATTATTCAATCCTAGCTATGAGTAAAGAAAAGGAATAAATATAGCTATGACTGAAGAACTAAAGAACCGAGGTATCGGTCCTTAGGACCGTTGAATGATAAAAAGGATCGGAGTGATAAAAAAAGTCTTTTTTGGGAATCATTCCTAGGACTGATCTATTTATTCATTCCTAGGTAAACTGAAGTATCGGTCTTTAGGACCGTTGAATGGTAAAAAGGATCGTACTGATAAAAAAAAGGATGATTAGGTAATCAGTCAGAGGACGGACCCAATTTTTCAATCATAGCTAGGAGTGAAGAATAGATATGAAGATAGCTAGGAATGAAGGACCGACGTATCACTCGTTTGGACCGTTAAATTGTAAAAAAAAATCGGACAGATAAAAAATACTGATTATGCAATCAGTCCTAGGACTGATCCAACACTACCTCTGCTTAATTATTATCATTGTGCCCCAAGGCTGTTGCATATTTTTTATGTAAGTCAATTAGATTGCTAAGTTGTAATTGCTACTAATTTGTAAATTATGCAGAAAAATGTCGGTAAATATAATAATAATTTAATATTATTATTATATTTAATAACAACGGGATAATTATTTTAAAGCCTACGCAGTCAATGATTCCTACTATGAAATCTTAATTGGCAAAACGTAATCATTAAATAAAAATAATAAAAATTCCATACAATGATGATAATCAGAATATGATATAGACAAAAAAGGCGAAAGAAGCACCTTTCACATAGACATAACGAAAACCTTAAAAACTTGTGCTGTTCGGTACCATATTGATACCAGGTACTGGCGCATCAGGAACGTCCGCAAAATTATATTTTTTGGGGGTTTGGTTTTTAAATTTATTTTGAAAAAACTCAAAAATTAAATTATTATCGAAATATGTTTTGGGAAAAAATTTCAAATATTAAATTTTGTGAAAAAAAATATTCAAATATTAAATTTTTTGTAAAAAAAATATCAAAAATCTACAGCTGTTAACAAAAAATTAACTTTTAAATTTTGTGAAAAAAATCAAACATTAAAATTTCATAAATCTACAGCTGTTAAAAATAAAAATTTTGTGAATAAAAATCAAAGATTGATTTTGTTTATGAGAAATTTCAAAAATTAACAGCTATTGACAAAAAATTGAATTTTTTGACAAAAAAAGTTAAATATTAAATTTTTTGCACAAAAAATTTCTAAAATTTTTAACCGTTACAAAAAAATTCAAATAGTAAAAAGCAAAACTTATTTCTGAGAGTGGGATACAGGCCCTTCATTCCAGCCCCTGCAGACGTTTTTGTTCAATAAAAACGATACTATACCCAAGTGGTATTGGAACCTGTATGAAACAATGAAAATAGGGAGGAAGGACTCGATTTTTGATCGTTAATTATACTATGAGTAAATCATGGGATTTGGGCTTGATTTGGGAATTTTATTGAAAAAAGTGTGAGCAATAAAAAAAAATTGTCTTGCTACTTAATTTTTTTAATTACTTTTTTATCAAAAAAGACAAAAAAATTTTAAACCTTATTTTCTCAGACAAAAAATTTTGACTAACCAATTTTTTTTCAGAATAATACAAAAATTCCATCGTTGATATTGAAAAGGTTTTGTTGATCAGTCGTCAATGTAGTCGACTCCCGAAACATCCTATTGCCCCTCCTTCCCCTTCATACTATATAATCTTAAAATAGGTATCCCCCCTCCCCCGTCAACGGGACATCATAAATGTGTGACCCTTAATCCCGAGCAAACCCTTATTGCTACTCTTCGTCTTTTATGAGTGCACGCACTGATTAGTAACAGAGATGCAAGCTTAATAGAAATACAGGGTTATATCATAACGCGTGTACGACTGATGTTTGAATTCCAGCACGCTTTTTAATATTGACGTCATAGTGTATGAGTGGTTGTGTGTTTTGTTCAAATCTGTTTTTATTTCCCAGCAGTCGGTACGATACATTAAATTGAAAATTCTATTAATAATAACGGTATATACTATGAGTGGTTGCGTGTTCTGTCAAAATCTACCTGTCTTGCCCAGCAGTCGGTACAATACATCAAATTGAAAATTCTAGCAGGCCTGATTACATGATTGTCTAACCTTGTATTTCTATTAACCTTACCAGTGATGCATGAAGGAACGTTGTAATCATAACAACTTAAATAATGTTCGGGGGTAGAGCAGCTTTTATTAGATCAGCTGCGAGCAGCTACAAAGTGAAAGAAATGCACACAAGTCCCACTCCGTATATAGCAGGGACATACACCCTGGAATTACTCCGATGGCCATCCTCAATTCTACTCCGAATACAACTTGTAACTCCTGAACAAAAAAATTATGGTCAGATTGTCAGCTAGGCAACGCTCCTGCTTTGTAGGACATATTTTATTCATCCCTGGTGATTACTGTACACTTGTATATTATATCTTTAAAACTAAAACAATACTGATAATTGCTTTAGAAATTATAAACAGACACTCTTCTGATTACCAACTATATAAAAATATTGCACGCGTTAAGATCATATTTTATACAAATTAAACGTTACTCTGATAGAAATTGTCTTTAAAAAAAGTAATTCTGAACTATCCACAATCTCCAAAGATTTCTACAGAGACTATCATGTTTGTACATATGAATTGACCTTCATTATAAAATTATTATTTTTTGAAAATATTTTATATAAAAAAAAACTGATAACAATTTTGGTACCGGAATCGGTATAAATATATAAGTATTAGGACTACCTTACTATGAAGGTGCACTCTATACTTAGGCTATAGCTAATATCTTAAAAGAAGGAAGAATGAAAAAAAAACTTGACATATGAACCTTTATAAACAAGGAAAATCCTCCAAATTATTTCTAAAAATACAACGTGTTTTTTTACCTTTTTTTATTATTATAATTCAAGAATTGACTTGGCAAGAGTCTCCCTTCCTAGTCGTGAGGACTAAGGGATCAAAAGGGGGTGAAATATAATGTATGTGAGTACAACCTATGTAGGTACATAATTAAGCTGCAATTACATGAAACCCCATTATATAAGATTGTGATATATCTGTAATGTTTCTTAACTAAAATGGAAAGTGCCGATCTAATGAGGTGATTTTTGCTAGAACTTCCTTATATATTTTGACAAGCAGGCTGTCCAATCTATTTGTAACTCCAAAGGATTTGTTTGAAACACAATTTCCACTTCAACCAGTTATTTAATTTAAAAAATAAAACCAGATTATGAAAGTTTGATGGATTCTGATTAATTTTATTCAATAAAATCACCTCCAGCATCAATTATAGTCTCTATAAGAAAAAAAAGTGCGAGCAGGCCTTTTTCACTTGATCCTTTGGCAAATCCTGGAATTCCTTCTTGATCCAACCGAAAATTCATCTTTGGTCTTGCAGGGGTTCGGTTCGATCGCCCTCCATAAAAAATCAATTGGATTCAGATCTGGGTAGTTTGGACGTCAAAATTATCTTGGGGGCATTCGATACTTTTTTTTCGTCGTGGGGCTAGGAGCTGAGTCTTGGTGCCACATTTAAGGCTGGCTATTTGTACCTATGTCAATCCAGGGATTCGTCTTGGTCTCTAGCACGTTCAAGTAGGAATTATTGTTGACCTTGAGGCCTTGGAGCAACACATGAGGAAACATGACGGTGACTTCGTAGGTACCCCAAAACACAATGACGTAGGCATGGAACTTTTTTTGCATGACCTTTACAGGCCTCAAATTTTGTTCCCTTCCATAATTTGTCGCCAACAAGAGTCCAACTTCATAATGCCCTTTTTGTAGAAGCCCTTGTGCCTATTGGCAAAAACTAATATTCAAAAGTCCTCTATTGAGACATAATTTGTAGCCTCAAGCGTGTTGGCCATAGACAGGAACAAGTGGTTGTCACTTAGTGCGAGGTCCAGACTGTAGGGTGGATGTATAATAACTTCCCATCCGAGCTCCCAGAGCTTCTGGTGCGTCATCAAAGATGTGTGCGGCCTGTCGTTGTCTTGATGAAACATTGTATCCAGCCTTCTGCAAATGTTTCAAAAAGGTTTTATGATCAATGTTCAGCTCCTGGGCGATGCTAAGACATAAAGGTCTTTATTTTCCATGGTTTTATCAACTTTTTCGACGACGGTGCATCATTCACCTCTACTACATTAGAACGAAATCTCTCGAACCACTGTTGTATAAAAAGAACCGAATTTTCTTGGACACTTTTGACGCTATTTTCCCTTTCAGATAGTAAAAATGTAAAATAGGGCGAATTCCTTCATTTGAGACCTCCATAGTCGACGCACGATAATTCAAGACTGAACCGACCTAGCACAATACTGTCCAAAAAATTGTTGTAGACACTCACACCTTTACAACGCATTTTGTATTATTCGATTTGACCATTAATGAACAAGATTTACTTTGTTTAAAAAAAAGGCGGGAAATTAGAAAAATTTGAACTTCTTTTGTGACCTTTTACCATTTAAATGCCCTTAAACTGTACTTGACAAACTTACTTAAATTGTTATATAACTATTCCTTTAAGCGTTAAAAGTATTTAATAATGACGACATTGGGAAGTTTCTTCTTCATACATTGAAAATAGATTAAAATTATGCATTTATGGATGAAAAAGTAATATTTGTAGTAGGGGGGGGGGAGGTTTCGCCGAAAATAAGGAATTAATTATTCTATTGTACTTAAAAGATGCTTTTGCATCCCCTCTCCTTTTAACAAGAGCCCTAATATCTTGCAGATTACCAACATATGCTTTTTTTTTCTTCAAATGTATTATCACGAGGATTTGCACCATTTTCACATCCCTAATGATGATTCCATTGCATAGGTAGATAGATATGTACCTATGTACACTTATAATAACTCCGTTGAGAATGGATAATTCCTTTTGAGCAATTTATCATATTATATTCATACATATTGTGTCCAAAGGCTTCGAGGGAAAACAATAACTTTAAACGCTTTTATCTAGCTACGTACCCAACTGTATGAATAATAAAAATGAAAAAATAAAATAAGAGGGACCCTTGAGATTGCATTGCTTTTTTGTTCTTGTTATTTTTGTAGGTACATACAATCATATAGACCTACGAAGACAAGGCTTTGTACAATGTACAAAATATACTCATACATGATTCCCAATGGGAAGGGAGAAAGGTCTGTAAATAAATAAATAAAGAGGCCATTGTTAGTTACAAACGCTTCTTGTCATTTGCATGTCAACAACTTCTCCTTAACGGAATTTCACTCTATGCCAGCTAGGTATGTCACATAGTTACGTATTTAGTTTCTCTGGCGAATTTATATCTATGTATGCGTTTAGAGGGCAACTTCAATTGAGTCCGAATATTTAAAATTAATATAATTCAAATTTGGGACTAGTATGTACTTCCAATAGTTTTTTTTTAAATTAATAAAATACATCTATGATACCTCAACTTAAAAACAATCTTCAAGAAAAAGAAAAAAAAGTCCCAATTATTTTTTTACTAATATTTTATTTTTACTTCATAGATATATTTGAGTCTCTGATAAGCTTCGTATTTAAATTTATGGGATGAAAAACAATAAACAAAACTTGTAGCTATAGTTGAAAATCTTTATTTAATTTAAAATACTTATATTTGCCCGATATTTTCTAATCTAATTGTCATTTTTTTCTTTTTGAGGATCAATTTTGGCTACTTTGTGGATCCTCCAAATATGTAGATAATAAAAATCATTTGTAGATAGAAATTAAGTATAATTTGTTTAAGCATATAAGTATAATCCATGCACAATACTTTAAAACAACATTGTTATTTGCTTTTATGTTGACGGCACAATTTCTTTAAAATATCAAATAAATGTGTTGGATTTTGGTATTAAAATCATATAACAGTCTGAGGCCGTTATAACTTGACCAATCATAACTGAAATTTGGTCAAGACTGATTTTTATAGATGAATATTGAATCACGACATATATGATTCGAATTGAGAGCATCGATACAATGGTGTTATATACAGAAAAGTGTTTCATATGTGACAATTTGTATAACTGGAATGGGGAGGGAAAATGGGTCCATAGAGTGAGACCTCTAAAACAATTGTTTCACAATTTGAAAGCAATTAAACTTAATTTCAGTGTCTGAGACCGCCTTTTTGACCGAAATTTTTGTTAAAGAGAAAATCCTTTAAGATTGAACCAAAGAAATCGATCTCGGACTGATTATCAACAGTTTTACGTATGTATTTGGTTTTTGAGGGGATCTTAGAATGATTAGAAATGAGATTTGTGTAAGAGCTCAAGGAGAAGACGGCAGTGAGACATATGATATTAATGAATATTAGCCTTATTAAAATCAGGTGCTAGTTAACTGATTTTGGGGGAAGAAAATGAATTACTACTCTATGGAGGATAACCTTCTACAATAAAAAAAAACATTAATGTATGCAAAATATTGCGATTATATTTAAATTCATATATATTTATTTTATTCGGTTAGGTAAAAAGTTATGAGCGTTTTTTGCTACTTGTCTTTAGTTAGCTACATCTTATGATTAATACATTGCATAAAAAAGCTTAAAATATGCTTAAAGATTATGCGTACACTTAAAAAAAGTTCATTTAGAGTTATATGTTTGATGAAGCCAGTTGTCTTTTACAGTGTTTCAAAATGGAAGTAAAAAAAAAGAGAAATTTAGAAGCATTCTTCAGTATCACTATGACCAAGGTAAAAAGTTGGAGCAGGCGGCCAAAAAATGTGTGCCTTGTATGGACCCAAACAGTATGGAATGCAACAGCACAGTGGTGGTACCAACGATTCTGTTCCGGTAATATGGATAAAATAATGGAAATTGTCGAGTTGAACCGGCATGTGAGCACCTATTTATTCCATTGCTTAGTAACTAAAGATTAGCCAGAAAACAATTTGGAACGGTTTAAATCGGATGGATCCTAACATTTTCAATTTTATTCTCAAAATAAAGAGAAAAAATCTTTCGAACTTTTTACTTCACTTATTATTACTCATTTTAAAATTAATTTACATCAAAGATAGGCGAGAATTCTTCTTTTTGAGGGAGATGTTAACACGCCCACGACTTATTAAATAATGATCCAAAAAAGAAGAAAGAGTACACGTACTATGTAGGACTACTACTCCCTTCCTAATATGATTTGTTGACATGTTTTGAACGTTGTTGTAGGACCTTTATAGTTAGTTATATTGATTATTATTATTATTAATTAAACGAAATGTGACATCAAAGAACTTGATTGCAATCAATTATATGAACCAAAGCAAAAGACTCGATTGAGTCTCAGAGCCACTAAGTAATAAATTAAACAAGTTTAATCATACGTTAAAAATAAAAAAAAGAGTCAAGTAAGATTAAATAAGATTTATGACAAAGAAGGAGTAATTATTATTATACAGACTACACACTGACTTCACCTCTCTCTCTCTCTTGTTGCTTACATAGACGATACCATACCTACTTAGTTAGTTACTGCATCAAGTTATAAATCAGATCTACATACGGGTACAAAGAAGGAATGAAACGAAGGCGAAGAAGAAGATCGATGGGGATCTTTATCTTATTAGAGCAAGTGATGCTTTATTAGTAAAAGGTAGGAGGATGAGCGACAAATGTGTCATGTGATTGTTTATATAATAAGAGTTCATAGGATTAGATATCCAACCTATAGAATATGTACACAAAGCTTGCCAAGTCCGTATCAAAAGCGTAATGCTGTACGGGTACGGAACCAAAAAATAGACAGGGAGACAACAAGACATCTTATCTCAGCACAGAGCAAGCTGAGACGTTTGGAAAGAGCAAACAAGATGCTAAATTTTATCAAGGCAACAAAAGTAAGTTCAAAGTTTTGCTCTTTTCTGAACGGCAAAAAAGTTCACCATTGATACCATTGTGAATAAGCAAAACAGCCGCTACATCACAACCAAACATCCAGACAATGTCTCAACTTCAGTGAGACATGTCTTCAGAACAAAAAACCCAGTGCTCAATACAGGTGGAGTCTGCCCTTCTATTTTTTGCGATAACTTCTGGATAAGAAAGTGCGACGTTGAGTCAGGGAAAAAGTTCTCGGACAACTTTGTTTTCACGGATGATGGAGCTCCGTGTCATCGGAGTGCTAAGACACCACTCTTCTGGGAGACAGCTTTCAAGACTTTTGGGACCTTAATATGTGGCCGCCCTCCTCTCCAGACGCGAGACCATTGGAATACTATATCAATGACATCCTGGAGAAGAGGTTGTGTGCTACTCCTCACAGGAGTGTCCAGTCACTAGAGGCTTCTATCAAGAATGAGTAGACCAAGCTCGAGTCTGACTACATAGTCAAGGCATGTAAGGGATTTAAGCCTCATATTGAGACAATTATTAGAAATGAGGGCTCAAATATTGAATAAAAGTTGTGCTCAACACTATTTTAAGAGGATTCTGTTAAATAAATGTCTTCACACAACCTCTTGTTTCAATTTTACTCTTGATGAATTAAAAATTTATTAAATGTGTAGCCCTATAGTAGATCAGCCCTGAACAATACCTATTTATCAAACCATCTTTTCAAATTAAATATATATATACAATATGTTAAATATCATTTTTGGCCAAATTTTCCTTCTGTATATTAGGCAATTTGTCCGTTCGGCAAATGATCCTTTGGCAAGATGTACATTCGGCAAATTGTCCGCTTTTGTAAAATTTAGATGACGATTTGACCACTTAATAATCGACAACAGTTAAAGTAAAGAACTTGAAACTATAATTTAGGAATCCGTTACATCACTAAAAAACACCTAAGCGGTTTCCTTTTATTTGAATGACGTCCCTAAGGGTGTCTTTTATATATATTACTCAGACGACGTAATTGCAATAACACAACGATGACTCCTCCAATTACCCATTTTAATAATAGTAGTACCTAATACCTATGCTATAAATATATGTATTTATATACAAGGCATAAATATTATATATGAGTGACTGTGATACTAGGGAGGATAAAGTTATCTTATTATTATTGCCTCCCCTTCCTCCGCGGCACTCTGTACGTATATCCTTGACCGAAAAAAAAAATTAAAAAAATTCAAGTCATAAATTTAGAACACTAAAATTATCACTGAAAAGTTCCTTTTTTTTTTTTTTTTTTCGCAGCGTTTCTTTTTTATCTTCTTTTATAATTTATTGTCTTACCTAGCCGATGTGCTTCTACTTCGTGTAGAATCCAGGGGCGTCTGCAGGATTATATTTGGGGGGATGGGTAGGCGAGGTTTTTTGAATTTTTTGGAAAAAATTCAAAAAACCATACCTAGTCACAGAAAAAAAATAATTATCTTGGAAAAAAGATTCAAGTATCATATTTTATGAATAAAAAATAAAACAATCTCTATAACTAGTCACAAACAATTTGATAATTTAAATTTTCTATATATAGTTTTGTTGAAAAAAATTCACAAATTAAATTTCAAAAATTATATTTTTTGTAATAAATATTTCAAAAATATATACAGAAAATTAAATTTTAAGTAGTAATAAAAAAGTCCAATATTAAATTTATGGAAAAAAAGATTCAAAAATGAAAAGCTACTCACAGAAAATTAAAATTTTTGGATTTTTTTTTTCAAAAATTCACATCAATACACAAAAAATTTCAGGATTCAATATTTCGGAAAAACAATTTCAAAAATCCAATTAATTTTCTGGGGAAAAAAAGAAATCTAAATTTAAAATATGAACTTTTTGAAAAAAAAATTCAAAAATCCATATAGCTACTAAAAAAATTCGAGTCATCAATTTAGAACATGAAAATTATTACTGAAAATCTTTTATTAATTGTATAATATATTTTTACAAATTACAACTTATAAAAATATATTGTACAAATTAATCAGAGGAATTAATTATTACAAAAAAACGATTACCCCTCAAACCAGCAATATTTTGAAGAAAAATCAAAAATGAATGACTTTTTCACAATAATATGTTTAATACTATATTTTCCTTTTATTGATGTAAGAGTCGTGCGAATGACGATTCTCTAAAGAACACACTTTGAATTTTAATACTTAGAAAATTACTTAGGGCAGAATAAATATATAATTTATTAAATAGCAATTTTAGAATTTCGACAAGAATAAATGGACTGAATGTAGAGTTATGAATAAATGTGTTGTCTGAGCTTTCTTAATCATTAATGTAAGAGGCGACTTTGAATTTTATACTTAGCAATATATAATTTATTATATAGCAATAGAATTTCAACATAAATAAATGAAATGAATAAATGTGTGTCTGAGCTTTCTTAATCATTAATGTAGGCGACCTTAGCGGCTATGACGGATTCTTGGTAGCGGTGGGAGGCGTAGCACCCGCTATGGATGTAGTCCTCTATCATGGCGACAATGACTTAGAGGGCCTCAGTGTTTGCATAACAGACACTGCAGGCCTTACCCTCGACATAAATCCAAAAGGTCTAGCCGAGAGGGTTGGCATGAGGGCTGTAGAGGGGTCAAAAGTGTCAAAAAATAGGGGAAATAGTCTCAAAAGACTACTTCAAAAGTGTCTTGCAACGGTGGGCCTTCCACGCTCACAAGGCTTTTTCCACCCGCTTTTTCGGTAGCTCGCTGGACATTCTGGTGTGAAATCTCTTGCATGTTACCTCATGGACTTTAGGGAATAAGCCCGGATGGTTTTCTTTAACTCCTCTGGCACCAGTTTGGCCTTTTAGACGGAACCCTTTTTCTTCTCCAACGTTTTGAACTTGATGACAGCATATAACGTGGTCCTGGATTCATCCAAATACTTGGAGTGTGCGAACAGAAATTCGTCGGTCACGTTCAAGTGTCATTTTCTCGACTTGTATGTAACCTAGAGAGCTCAAGTTTGTTCTGTTTTGTAGCTAATTGTTTATGCTTTAATATATCGAATTATGCATTTATTTCAATCACTCAACCTTCATTATTTATTGAATTAGTAAGTGTTCATATTTCAATGGACCATCTGGTAGTGTTCTATAGCCGCTTTCTCACATTTCATTAGTTATTAATTTATACGTAGATGTTCTGTCTTCATGAATTAAATAATAATGATAATATTATTAAAATACAATGCAATCAAAACTAGAAAAAGTCGCTCACGCATTCTAGGGCATATTTTCTACACCTCTGATGAGTATACTCTTTCCGCGCCCTTTTTTAAATATTATTATTATTGTTAAAACAACCACCTTAAATAAAACAAGGGGACTGTCAATTACTGACATTTGGTCATACCTAACTAATATCAAATATGGTTAACCTGTAGAATTAGCTGCATTTTTTAGGAGATTATAAAATATAAGAGTCTCTCCTCCTCATTCATTATCCCCCATTCCTGTATGTATGAACTATGGAATGATCCTTCTTGATTTATGAGACCATTTGTACAATGTAAATATAATTGAATAGCAATAAACATGGATCCCTGTTCATCATTCTAAAGTACTGATAGAGCGTTTTCACTGACGTCACAGATTGCATCATAAACCGAAGGGAGGGCATGTTGGGCATGATAGTAATGGATGTGAAAATTGTCCAAATCCTTAATTCTAAGTCTTACGTGGCAAACAAGTTGACTTTAAATTAAAAATGGGCAGTATGGAGTTAAGAGCTAAGGTTTCTTTCCAAAATTTGGGGGCAACGTATATTTGGTATGCTATATTTAAGATTCGGCTATTTTTTTGATTTTTTGCTATACGTCCTTTCATAGGTCTTTTCATTTTTTATTTTTTTTCATAACCATGTACCCATGATTCCTCACCAGTTAAGACCCTTTTGAGTAAATCAGGATCATCATTGAAGCCATTCAACAGCTCATGAGCAATTAATCTCATGCAACGATTCTTTTGTTCAAAATTAAGTATTTTCGGAACAGACTTCTCTGACACTCGTCTCATGCCTAAGACATTCGAAAAAAATTCATGGCACGAGCCAACCGATATGTCAATATCCTCAGCAACTTCTCTGATAGTCATTCGACTATTTTCAAAAACAATTTTCTTCACTGCTTCAACGTGCTTAGGCGTCCAGAGTGATGTTCGTAATTGGCATCTTCCCGGCCATCTTGGAAGAATTTGTAGCACTTATAAACATTGTTTTTGCTCAAAACGGGTTCTTTGTATGTCATTATCAACATTTCAAGTATTTTGGAGCACTTAATTTCATTTTTTACTCAAAATGGCATTTTTTCATAGAAAAAAATCGCCGAACACACAAAATACTTCTAATAATTATGCCTCTCATAACCAAAATAAATATATTATATATCTTTAAACAATGTATATATGTTCTTTTCGAATGTACTAACATTAAAAAAATCCAAAATATAAGTTGCCAGCAAAAATTGAAAAGTCATCTCACTGTTTGAGCACAACTCGCCAATATAAATAGATTTGAAAATCCCTAAGGACAATACATCGACATTCGATAAAACTATAGTTATTGTACGGTATTTTCCGGAGAACTATATAAAGTACAATATAATTTTAAATCACATTATCAGAGTCTTCAGTAGGCTTAAAAATAACCCAATCCTAGGTGCCCATTTTTATATTTCTGACGATGACCAACATCGAACACTCTGAAAAATAAAAATAAAATTCATCTGTTTTCAAAATATTCCAAACCCATATATAAAAAATATGTAATAAAACAAAACAGACATCATCTTTTTTCTTTATTCTTTCCAAGTGTGTAAGTTTCAAGTTTCCACCCGTTCTATATTCAATATGGAATGGCTTTTGACTGATTATGCAACATCAATATGTAACATTAGTGAAAACACACTATAGAGACTTTCATGGACCTCATAATTCGCATCATAATTGAACATATTTCCAATAAAGCCTGCTGAAACTTCATCCAACGGCTTTAAGAATAAAAATACATAACATCTGCAATTAATACTACTTGATGCAAATGATAAACCCTCATATTTGAATTAAATCAAAGTAATGTATACTAAAAATGGCTAGATTTGTACCTTTTTTTATAAAATCGATTAGGGACGAGAAAAATAGAATGATTACAGATAAACATCTAATTCTTTCCAATGTAATAGTCAAGTTTTATCTACAAAATGGAAATGCGATGTAATCGCACTAATATTTATGTCCTTTTATTTGTGATTCCCATTTTGACATCCAATGGTTCACTATTTTTCTTATTACTAATGAAAAAAAAAGGGTTTTCATTGCTATAAAATTTGGTTGATGAAGCGTTCAAAATGGCCGACATCAACAATGCTGACTTTACGTGAAACCCCTAAAGATCAAATACTGTTGCTGATACTAAGGAGTAGTAAAGGAAGATCTTTGACGTCGCAACAGCAGTCGAGAGCAGACAAGATAGTAGACCAAAACACTCAAGAGCCAAATAGTATTTCCCGTTTTAAGCTCCACCAATTTGATCATTAAAGGCATAATTTGTATTTTATTGGTCATTATATGACGTCTACCCGCATATCATCCAAAGCAGTAACTTTTGCAAAATATCGTTTTTAAGAAAAATAATTAGGGCTTTCAATCTATTAATGATAATATATTTAATTCATCTCCTGAATCAAAATTATATCATTTTGGAGAACGTGAAATAATTATTGATCTTTTAATTTAATTGTTGTACGAATAATCTCCCAATTTCAACATAAAGATTATGAAAGGCCCAATAAAAATTATATCAAGTCAAGTAAAAAGTTCTGAGAGTTTTTCACTAGATGTCATTAGTAAGCTATAAATCATTATTCATACATTGTATCAAAGAAAGCTTAAAGTGTGCTGAATGGTTACGTGTGCACTTCAAAAAGTTCATTTACAGTTTTGTGTTTGGGGATACTGGTTGTATGTAACAGCATTTCAAAATGGAAGTAAGAAAAGAGAATACTCGATACATTCTTCATTATCCTACGACATAGGTGAAAAGGCTGAGTAAACGGCCAAAAAGTTAGTGTTGTTTATGCACACCAATATAGTATCAAATGCAAACGCAAAGCTGTGGTTCCGTTCTGGTAATATGGACGTCGAAGATGAGGACCGATCTGGTAGGATAATCATCGAAAATGTCGATAAAATAATGGAAATTATCGAGTTAGACCAGCATTTTAATTTTATCGACATAATATTATTTAAATTGGAAAATAGGAAAAAAAAAGTATACTGAAATTATTAGAATTACAATTCAATTGTTTTGGTCAACTATTTCTCATTTTTGACGGCGTCAACTACTTTTTCACGTCCTCACTCTAGGTACATATGTATTTTATCTCTATGGAAAAAAACACTCTAATCTAATCGACAGCTGAAACAGAAAACTTAAAGTAATGCTTTTTAAATTAAAAGTAATTCAGTTCAATTTATGTAGCCATTTTATGTTCTATTTGCATTCTTCTTCGGGTTTTTTTTAAAGTCATGTTTGTTGACATTTACCAAGGTCAAAGGGAGAGGGGTTTTCTGTTGTTTTCTTTTTCCTTTTTGTAGTCAAAAAAATTCTATTATTAAGAGAAGGAAAGAGAAATATACCATGAGATTTTTTTGGAAAAAAATATTTATTTTTTTCTCTCTCTATAAGGAGCTTCTATTCAGTATCCCAAGCACACAATACAATTATTATTTTTTATAATAATAAAAAAACGGTAACTTAAAGAAAAAATCCTAATTATATGTATATTGAAATTCTCTAAATAATATATATATATATATGTTCTTTTTCTATACAATTACAACTCATCAACTGGTGGTAGAAGAACTTATTTGTAAAAGGAAAGCGGAAACATTCGTCGTCTTTGAATATTAATTCTGAAGGATCATTACTATCATTATGATTCCAGGAAGGAGCTAAGGGCTAATGGAATCATAATCCTTCAGTTATATTCACTTCATTTACAATAATTGTAACGTCATATTTTTCTGATTCTTACTTTACTAAATTATGAAAAAAAAATATTAAATATATCCGTCAAGATTTAAAAAATGGCCATGTGAATTTGTTTTATTGTGTCCTATAATGTTATAAATATTGTAATAAAATAATTTATGATAAAAAATGCTCGAAAACTGAGAGGAAACAAATTAAACACAAACTAAACGTGAACAAAAGTGTTCTAAACACATACAGTGGGTGCAGATATTGTTATTTTAGGGGAATAAGTTTTGGTAAGGTATTTAGGAAAGCTCACCTTTGCAAAATTGGCTTTTGGAAAGTTTGTCGTTGAATTTCTTGTCCTAGGAAAATTCGCCTTGGAACAAGCTCGACGGGCAGAGGAATCGCAATTAATCCTCAATGTTACTCTCCGTCCTTGATGAGCACATACGAATGTTCTATCAAGTTTTGAATATAATTGAATCTATCTATGAGAAGTTTTTCATTACTCAGAATTAAATAATAATGATAACTGGCAAGGAAAAGAAAATTCATTCCTCAGATTAACGACACCAAAAAAACTTTAATTGTAGAAATTTTGTCCCTAAAAATTCAAATTTTTTTCTGAATAGCTCTGGGTTTTTGAAATTTTTTTGAGAATAGCTATGAATTTTTGAAATTTTTTCCAAAATATTTTATTATTAAAATTTAACTTTAGATTTTTTTTTGCAAAAAATTTCATTTTTTGTGAACAGCTGTATGAATTTTTGAAATTTTTTCCCAAAAATTTTATATTTGAAATTTAACTTTAGAAATTTTTTTGTCAACAACTCTGGATTTTTGAACTTTTTTTCCAAAAAATTTAATTTTCTGTGAATAAGTATGGGTTTGCAAAGTTTTTTCCAAAAAATTTAATAATTGAAATTTCTTCCCAAAAATTTTATATTTAAAATTTAATTTTAGAAACTTTTTTGCACAACATTTCATTTTTTGTGAACAACTCTAGATTTTTGATTTTTTTTTAAATTTAATTGTCTGTGAATATATATGGATTTTTTTAAAAAAATTCAAAAAATTTAAATTGGAAATTTTTTTCCAAAAAAATTAAATTTTCAATTTTTTTCCAAAAAATATCTAAAAACCAAGCCCCCAAGTAAAACTTTAAGTATATTTATTTTATTTTGAAACATATCGTGACAGAAATATGCTAGACACATTAATTTGCCATATATCTTGGTTAAAGTATTTATTATTCTCATAAACATTTTACGTTTATCAGAGTGCTATCCCACTGACATGACAATTGATATAAAATGTATTTTTATAGACTATTGATCTCTCTATTGTTTTCTGAATATTGATATGTTCAACTCGAATTAAATGTCGTAAGTAATTAAAATAATATCCCTGCTACTAAATACGTAAAGAATAGTCAAATAGTTGTAATTAAAGGTGTAATTTGGTAAACTACCAATTAATTTCGTTTTTATAACCATTTTTTCTTTACTTTGTATGTTCATCGACGTCTAATAGCTTCAATCATTACCAAGTACTCAATGGTAGATTAAAATCTGAACACTTTGAATTTTAAAATTTCAACAAAATTAATACTATAAATAAATGTGTATGAGCTCTCTTAATCATTAATGTAGCCCACCTTAGCGGCAATGATGGCTTCCAGGCGTCGGCGGTGGAAGGCCTGGTACCCTTGTGGATGTAGTCGTCTCCCATGGCGTCCCAGTGCTACCTGAAAGTGCCTTTGAGGGGCACGGTGTTTGGATGACAGACACTGCGGACCTCCCTTCCACATGCACCCAAAAATGTAGTCGAGGGGTGGATATCAGGGCTGCAGGGAGGGTGGCCAAAAGTGTCAAAAAGAGTTCAAAAGAGTCTTGTAGCGGAGGAGATGATTTTCTTTCATTACTGGTATCAAAAGTGGCCTGTCCACCCTCACAAGGTTCTTTCCACACACTTTTCTGGCGTGAAACTCCGAGATCTCTTGCATGGGAACTCATGGACTCCGGGTCCAGTTTGACCCTTTTGACAGAGCCCTTCATACACATGTACATTTCCATAGGATTTTTGAGGGAAGAGGTTTATTTTTTCAGAAGGGCCAAAAAACTTTTTCCAAAGATTTAAGAGATTATATTTTCCTTCTCAGGAGTAACCGAGAATGGAACTCAGGAACATTGATGCCAGGAGATTAAATTAATTTTTACTGACCACTACTCTATAAGTGGCTCCATAAGTCTATTTTAAACATACGCTGTTTGCCTCTCATTGGACATTTCTTGAATTTATAAAAAGTCCCCTGACAGGATGTAAAAACCCGTACATGACCGGGGATAATACGACTATTAGTCCTTAGATCTTGCTTTAATTAGTGAAGATATTTCTAATTTCTGTATCAAACTTCTGAGATCTTTAAAAAGAGGCTAGCGACGCCACTGGTTATGAAGAAGAAAAAAAAGTTTCTGAATCACTTGACAAATTTTGGATTTCGGTGATGAATGCTGGATATAGCTGGGTTATATTTCTTTATAACATTTGGCTCAACTTATTTATGTGAATGACCTTTTCCGTATTCTCTGTATTAACTTAACCTATCAAAAATAAATACAGATCGTGGCGTAATGTGTAGGATGATCTTCAAGTTGCTGTCTTAGAAATTAAAATTAGAATAGACCTGCTTTGCTCATTGCACAGTGCACATCCGTCACACTTAAACCTGAATTCGTTTATTAACCTATTTGCACAATTTACAGCCTGTAAGGTTATTTGTTCATGAGTCTCAATTTTGACTTTCTTAACGGCAAAAAAGATAATTAATAGTATGGAAATGATTCCAAGTAGTACATATATCGCTGATTTTATAATATGTACAATATATTCGATTATTTCTTTGTTGTATTTTAAATACATGTAGAATTAAAAGCTTTATTTTTTATGAATATAGTCAAATAACTGATATTATTTACCTCTAAGTTGAACTATATATGGTTAATATGTCCTTTAAGTCATCTATTTGCCTAAAATGCACTCGAAATTTTATATTCATCTCTCATTGAGAGGGTTAGGGCTCGCAGATTGTCTAGCCACATATTTGAAGGGTTGAACTTAAAAAAAAAAAAGTTTGGGAATCACTGCTCTAAGGTACCTAATACATAATATGTCTGCTATTGTTTGAATCAATTTAAATGTTTCACTTTCAAAATATATGTTTAATGATAGCTGGATCCTCCATTTTGTCCATTTTCACAAAAATACTCACATGAACTCACTCAAAAAGCTCTAACTTAACAACTGCAAGTCAAAAATGACTGAAACTTTGGTGAGTAACTGTCAACAGATACTAGATAGATGGGACCAATGTTACTAAAATATTGGATGTGACCAGGTTTTTTTAAGGAGTGCTGTCATCTTCACGTATAGGTAGGACACTTTTCAGAGCGACCTCGTATATATATCAATAAGTAAATGAAAGATTACATATTTATTTCTATCATGAACCGATATATAGACAATGTGGACGTATTCAATTTCGATAATATTGAAATTATCGGAAATCTTGAAGGTTCTTTTTCCTTGTGGTGCGTAACTATTACATACGAGTACATAACCTACACAAAAGAATGGAATCAAAATCAATTAATGCTTTTTTTGCGTGATCTCAAGAAGAAAGGAAAAAAGGATCCAAATGCAAGTTATCAATATTTAATATATTATAAAAACCTACTTTAAGAACCATTACGTGGAAGAAAGTAAATGCTTTTATAGTACATACGAATATCGGTAAATCCCTTCTACTCCGCCTTCTCTTCAATTCCCTCCACCCTAAAAGGCCCAAAAGTAATCATTAATATATTTCATGCATTTTATATATAATCCATGTCTAAGGTTGTTTTTTTTAAATAATAATACATATTACATTTTGTTAAAATTAATATACCTCAGATAAAAAAAAAGGAAATATCAATTCATATCCAACCAATTAACAAAAGGGTGACGAATGACGTCAGAGTAATTATATTGAGGTTGAGTGTGTATCGATTTGTAATATCTGACCTCATCCCCTTCCTTCTCCCCTTTAGTGTTGTTTAATAGTATTTGATGATTTGAAAATGATCGTTGTATTTGTGTGTCCATGGAGGGGGGAGGAGGGAGGAAAATGTCTTTTTCAATAATGTTGAATCATTCTCTTTACATTTTCGAAATACATACATACATCCAAAAAACTAGATTAACTACCAAATAAAGGAAGAGAGAGAGAACCTACATATTTTGGTGGTAGGGTGACTCAATGAGCGTTTATAGTACTACAACGGGGTTGATTTATATTATTCTCTTTTTACTTGTTTTTTTTTTTTTGTCTCATGAGATGGTTGGTTTTCTCCGCGCCTTTTTTCCACTATTTTTCTTTAGCGCTCATGAAGAGACGGACTCACGGACGGGGAATAAATATTCAATGTATTACACACTTGAATCCCATTATTCCCGGCGTGTCTTCTTCTTCTTGTTACGTTCTTCTTCTTATTATTTACCTGTCTTCTATTTTGGTGTGTGTATGATAGAAAAGGAAAGAAGTCTCCGCTCCAGTCTCCGTTTGTGAGTGATTTGTGTCGGAGTGAGTTGGATCATTGTATCTAATATTTGTGATAAACATACTACTATATACGTGACTTTAGTAAATAAATAAGGAATTCGGGAATTGATTTTGTATTTTTATCTAATACAAGTGTCATAGGCGTTCCATTGACAAGGTAAGATAAAACATTCAGTTGGTAGGAGTGAGTGACGTTGACAAAATGTCTTCTTCCGAATTATTAATTTATTTATTTTTACTGACTGTTGCATTACGTCGAATAATGGAAGTTGCTCTTAGATTCTTTTTATTAAAATGAGGATGAGTCCATCAACCTTGAGGGTTTAAAAAAAAAAAGATGATGATGATAGGCAAAGGAGGATGAAACCCATGATTATGCCCAAATCTCAGAATGTTTCATTCTTATGTATTTTTTCTTTTCTTTTTTATCATTAACGACCCATTTCCTGAGGCTTTCTGTGTGTAATTGATCTTATTTTTCCAAAAACGATTTTCTTTCCTCTTCTCACTTATTCTCTCCTCTCTCGTGTAGCAGCGAGTCTATTTAATGTGTTATTTTCTTAAATAATAATATGTAATGTCTGTTGTTTGCCTCCTATTAAGTATTAAGAGCTTGTTGAAGGAATCAGCCTCATACTTCAATGCAAAAATAACAAAACACCCCTAGATAGAAAGACCTCAGGATAAGACAAATTGGATCTTTCTTACACTCACAGATATTATTTATGTAGATATCTCCACAATCTACATACTATCTGTACTCGGGTAATATGCCCCACTAAAAGCCTATAAAAAGAAACAGCAAATCATGAACTAAACTAGCATTATGTGAATAAACCTGGGATTACTTTAGAAATGTCTGACGGAAAATCAAACTAAAGTGTAGTATATCAGTTACTTGCTTAGTCCGATTTCCATCATACCGGATTTGACCATCTTCACATAGTGTCAACTCTTGAATTCCGAACCGCAGTGTACAATTTAACTAGTTACATTGCTGGTATTTGTGGATATAGTTTAGTACTCTAAATTATTGATTTTTAAGTGAAATGTTGAGAAATTAAATGTTTGATATATTTTATCAAACTTTTCATTTCAAGATCTTTTAGTAAAGTAAAATCCACGATTTTGAGACTTTGTTGTCGCCGATTGTGTGGAGTAGTAGTATTTCTACGTAATTCAGTCAGTAGCTGATTGGGAGGGAGGGGATTCTCTCTATGAAAAGTCACACAGAATAAAAAAATCGAGAATTTCCCTGGGTATTACTTAATCCATACCTCAAGTAATCCATGAATAACAATACTATCCCAAAAAGACAACAATCTTTTTTGTTTGTCCCAAGATCAAAATAAGTTGAACTAAATTGAGTTTGATCCACCAATTTCAAATATAACCTCTTATTTTTCTAATAGCCTCTGATTCTTCAAGAGAAGGCCATAGAGTGTTTATTCTTAAGATTCCAAACTTTTTCAGTCACTTACTGTTGAAGATAGAGATAAATGGTTAAATATAACCATTTCAAAGCCTCATATTCAAAAAGATTCCAAAACCATTTTTACAATGCCTTGTCTCAAATTGAAAATGGATGTTTTATTTTTCTTAAAATTCTCAATGTAGCTCTAAGATAAATAAATAAAAAGTGTACAAATATCCTAGTTGATAGTACTTCAAATACACCAACTGAATAATCTATCCTCACTTACGTATATCTAACACATAGTAATATCAGTGTTGTTAAACGATATAAGTAGGACCTTACACACATTATATTATATAAAAGTATATCAATCATATCTTGATATATATAATATATTTATTTATTTTGACATGAAAGAAACGTTTGTCTTTAATTGACGAACAAAAAATAGTATTTACATATCCTTCATAATATGATATTATATGCTTACATGATTTGTCATGAAAAATAACGTGTTGATTTTTCCTCCTGCTACGACTTCCCCTTGTGGCACACACGGAAAGCAGCAGCTAATAACGACAGATCATCATCAAATAAACACATAATTATAAAAAAAATTGTATTATAATATCCGGAAGGAGCCATTTATGCGGTTACAACCATTTATGAAGATCAAGGATGTTGATATTGTTGTCGTCGGTCATAGATTGGAGTCTTTGCTTTTTTATGCTCCGAGGATGAACAAAAGTAGTTATTGTTTCATATATACGTTTGAACTTTGTCTTTTAACTTAATAAACGACTGAAAAAGTTGGGGGAATTCTTACTTACTCATTTTCTATATATATAAAGCACTACCATAAAAAGTAATTTGATGCTCAAAAAACATAATATAGCTTAGTTATATGTTTGTATATATATATTTTTCAATTAATTAAATTTTTTTAAGGGGAAAAATAGTTAAATTCTAAGACACATTTTACTATGTGAGAGGAGAGAGGAGATAGTATTTCATAATAACTTATCAAATTCTTTTTATCGTATTAAAAAGATGTTTGAAATTGTATCTATATAAATATATGTATTATATATTTTTTTATTAATACATATATCATAGGATATTTATTTTATGGAACATATTATAAAAAAATAGTATCTGTGATTACTGTTTTTTAGTAGAATACAATCAAAGTTTTTGGGAGTTGACACAAAAAACAATCTGGAACATACATTTAATTAAGTGAAAATGTCTAATATTTCTCTTGGGGAGTTAAAATTTCCAAGAATAATGTGAACTAAACTTTAAAGAAGGGATTTCTAAACTTTTTCATATCTGTGGTGTCGTGCTTATGAATTTTTGTTATTTTAAGAATTTCCGGGCTCTACAAAGGCTTAATAAGAATAAGTTGTTGATAGAATTGGAAGATTATTTAATATCCAAGGGTACAAATGTACCTAACCCAGGCTCAATTGTTAGAAAAATCATGCAACATAACACGGCGTTTCCTCGCTAACACAAAAATACCCAATATAATTTGTTGTTAGCTCTCGATTCATTCATCTTACTTGATATGTCATGGCTATTTCATAATTTATTCTTTTTGATAAATAAACGAAATGATAAGTTCTTCTATACTAATGCTCCATTTCCGAAAGGACAGGAATACAATTCCTTATTAATCTCTCGTAAATTGAGCCATTTTATTATTTATCAGAATCAATTTTGGATAGCATATAGAATTAGAAATTTATAGCTACGCTACGCTCTTAATATCTAAAAAAATACTATGTAGGATTTTAATTCACATGTGTAATTCTTTTTAAAAATTGTGGAGAAATAATATGAGAATGATGTTCTGGGAGTTCCTAGGTATTATTGCCTTATTTGCCAAACTACCGAATGATTTCGGATTTACTTTTCTGTTTCTTTTTGGAAGAAAGGTTGCGTGACATTATAGAGTTAACGACATGACAAATATTGTCGTCAGATTTCTCCCTTTCTACAAAAAAAAACAACAACAATATAAAAGTATTCCGACTGAATTTTGACATTTTGAACTTAAACTATCATAAAGGGGGAGTATAATGAAGACTCTGGAACGGGGAATAATTTCTTATTATAACTTTAAGTCATGTTCATAATACTATGTACTATAATATTATTATTATTATTATGTAAGGAGTTGTAAAAGTTGAAAAAATAACTTTATTTTCTTCGTTCGTTCAAGTGTCGCTTCCCAAGTGTGTAGTCCTCTCTTTTTCGCTCTCTATACAAGGTCTTGAGAGTGTAATAAAACTTGCAAGAAGTTATTTTATTACGGCTTTTTTATTCTTTAGTTAGACTATGTTATTTTTATTTTGTTTTGTATGATTATTATAATGGTATAAAAGTTAAATTATGATTATTTTTTAGCCATATTTTTTGACAAAGGTTGGAAATCGATTTCCTCTTATTCATTCAAATTATAATAAGGTCTTTTATTTGTTTGTTTATTTTCAGTTGGAACATAAAAACTTACATAGATTGGATAGGACAAGTTCTTCATTATCTAAAGAATTATTCAACGATATCAGCTTTGCCGTAAAGCTGTGCTTCCATTCGAAGTATCTGGAATGAGCATTTAATAATGTCTCTTCGATATTGCATCTATTTGCTCATCTCATCTGTGTGTTTGCTTATCCCTGGATCCCTGTCTCTCACGTCTCCACGCTCTGGGTCGGGGGAACAGTCCTTTATACGTGAGCCTTCGGATCAAATCGCCATTGTGGGAGAGCATGTGACACTTCCGTGTCGTGTAGTGAATAAAAAAGGGGAGTTACAATGGACGCGTGATGGGTTTGGACTTGGAGTTGAGCGAAATTTGACGGGGTTTAGTCGTTATCACATGATTGGGAGTGATGAAGAAGGTATTGACTCCTCTTTATCTTATAATATATTGTATACTACCTTTTAGGGACTGTTGTTGTCTGTGTGGTCGGATTTAAAAAAAAAAAAGTTGTTGGTTTTTTTAATTATTATTATCGTCATTACAATATTATATTTTTTCATTCTTTCTTACAAGTATTTGTCTCTTAGAACTAAAAAAACTGGTTTCTTTTTCTCTATATACAAACATTTTTATATATTAGTTGTGGCAGAGTACTACCACAACATTAGGGGTAGATGTTATTTATTATAAGCTATTAAAGCAAGTGTGTCGTGCATTTAATTTATTAAAGGTAGTAATAAAAAACTCGACAAAATGTCATATCACTTTTGATATTATTTTTTATAATGGTAGTAGATACCACTACGATTCATGACGACTTCTATTCTTCATAATAATAATGAACTATGTTTAAAACTTTTTTAGTTTATGTATTTTCATTCCTTTAGTGCATGGATGTACGTTCGACTATCCGCTTACGAGTTCATATATTGCTATCTCCCTGCAGAAATACCTTTTCTCTGCTAGGGACAATACAAAACTGTTACAAGTTTGAGACCTCTCATGCCATTTACATGTCATTTTAAGGCCTCTTGTAATATGATGCTATGAGTCAAGTGTTCTACTTTTGATAACTTTTAGTATTTGATTTATCAGTAAAAAACGTTTTTCACGGAGCCTTCACATGTACATTGTACAACCCCTGTCCATAATAACTTTTCTTATAACTGCAGCTCAATCCTAAATAAAGAGGCCCATAGTTTTAAATGTTACTGTAAAACTTATTTCACTGATTGATGGATATCAATAGTAAATAACATTATAGATATAACTTCGAATTGCAAATATTTTATGTACTTGAAAATTTTCCTCACAAACATTTTAATGCTCGACACTAACGTCATAACTAACTGACATCACCATATTATTTTTAGTGGTAGTATATATTGGTCTATTAATGGCAATTCATTCAAAGTAACTCCAACCAGGCCCCCAAATAACAAAACTGTGATATCGTCATATATGCTTATGTTAAATCGCTGAGCTGAAAACTTCTAACTATATTATAAAATTGTTTGTTTAACATATTAAAAAAAAGAGTCAACTATTGGGTAAATTACGGTGGCATATAGTTGTAAAAATGCAGTGCATGCCGGCTAGCTCATAACAGAGATTGAATTGCTTTCTAATTGCAGACGGCCTGCTATGTTATATGTCAAGGAAATCATTGCTAGCTACCTACTCTTGAGATTTAGAACTTCATTTTAAAGCATTTTATTGTTGTTAAATACAGTTGATTATTATTGTTCTCTATTCATTGTCACAGAGTCTATTGCTGCTAACCTTTTTGTATATCCTTTATTATCCATACAACTACTCTAATATCAAAATATGAATATTCATTTATTAGTAGGGGAAAAAGTTTATTCAACTTTGATATTTTGATCTTATTCTTCTTCTTAAGGCTAGTGTTGAAATTTTATATAAGACAATTACCTACTGTAGTTAGTAAATATATATATATATATATATATTTACTATCTTTTGAAATAATTGTAAAGTAAAGCGTTTCTAAATCCTTTTTTGGCGTAATTCATACTAATTATGCGTATAAATAAATCTTTTCTCCCCACTGATAATAATTCATGAGAGCTACTACACACATATTATAAGAAATATTGTTTTTAAAATGTATATAATATATTATAAAGAGAAGTTGTGTGAAGGAGGAGAAAAAGTAATTTAGAGCATCTAAGCCGATCGTAAATTTACCGATATATTTGTCCTAATTAAGAATAAAGGACTGCTACTCCGCTCCTGATTGTCGTAATGGCTCCTCCATATTGTGATAGGTTGCTTTCGGAGCAAACTATGTCGATCCTATCAAGCGTCCCTCCCACAAAGGGGGTAGAAGAACTGACAAATTACTACAATGACATTAGATAAGTTCAAAAGGCAATTTGTTATATTTTATGAGGGGAAAAAGTATTTATTAGATTTAAATAGTCAAATATATACACCTATATAAAAAAATCTGGCTTGTGAAATTCATAAATCACAGTTTTTATGAAATTATTTAATGCTAATATCAAGCCCATCAGAGGTCTTTTTTTTTTTTTTAGGTATAGGTGTACATTCGACTGTTTAAATCTAATGATAGGGTGTTTTTCTCATAAAATATGACAAATGACCTTATGACACTTATGTTATGTCGTAGTTGTAATTTCTTAGTTATTCATTTGTAGTGGGTGTGCTTGAGCCTTTGATTCCAGGTTTTTAGTATTATATGGGTATGCATAATGACGGTTGTTAACATTAGCTGCCTGTTAAATGACTTTGGTACTCATTTTAGTACTAATAAAAATAAAACAAAAATCATTTTAGAATCCCAGCGTTTATATTTAATTCAAATCTTAAAATATACTGTAAGTGAACATGAATTTTTGATATATCTAACAGAATAATAATAAAAACACGCACAGACCTCGTATATTTCATTAATACGACTACATTATAATTTCTTTTATATATAAAAAGTATTTTTATTTAACCAAATATCAGTCATAAGTATTCAATGATAATGCTTTGAAATTCTCAGAGGTTGATTCCGAATGGCTAATAAAAAAATTAGGATTTGTGAGCGATTGCTCAAAAAATACCTCATTTTGCCCTTTTTTATGTGAAAATTGCTCATTTTTCTAAATTGGTACGAATGAAATAGATAGAATTTGGATTCTAGTTAGATTACACAACATTTTTTGATGATATTTGTGGAGGGAAAGTCCACATGCAAAAACCCTCTTTATTAGGCTCTGTTTTTGGAGGTCAAACTTTATATATATCTATGGTATATTTACAATCATGGTTAGGATGACTTAATCGGATATGTGAGGGAACCAGATTCCGACGACAACAGGCAATGAGAGGAAGGGGAAATTTGGTGGACAATTGAATGTTTCACAATCCCTCCTTAAATCTTGCAACAAAGGAAAAATATTGTCAATTCCCGATATTCTATTTATACAAAATATAAAAAATATATAAAACAACCCTAATATTTTTAAATTATTTTTATACAAGTGTATTTTTATTTTAATACAAATTGCTTAATTTTGATATTTTGTGTGTTCATTTTGCCCAAAAAAATCGTAAGTCTACTTATAAAATAAACAATAATTATCCTGAATTATAATGGATCCTCCCCTAGATATGATTTCCCTACACATGATTCTCAGTGTTTGGAGGAATATTATTTTGGGTTAGAAAAATGCGCATGAGAATCTGTGGACCATCTTCTTTTTGACTCTGACAATCATCCCTTGTCAACTCACCTCCTTGTTAGTTTTTTCCCTCCCCCCTCTTTCCAGCTGCAATTACAATTAAAAATTAATCAAGAAAAATAATAGCAATATGTCAGCACAGCAGGTTGTTTGTGTGAAGCAAGAGAGGGGGGGGGAGACTTCAATCATTTCTGCCATTTTTATTTGTTATTAATATTTCTATTATGTACTTCAATACACAAAAAACATGAGAGGGGAAAATTTGGTATGTTTCAAAGATTTATTTTAGATACTACACACAATCTTTTACAATGATATCCAATGAGTTTTCCATTGGGTCCTTCCTATTTTCTTTTTAAAATTTAATATTAGAAATATTACTAAATTTTTCAAATTTTTGTACAAAAAAATTATCGTTCTCTGAATAAGTATTTTTTAATTTTTTCTCAAAAAAAAAAAAATATAAATTAGAAATTCAATTATTCAAATTTTTCAATTTTTTTTTTGAGAATAGCAATGGGTTTTTGAATTTTTTTTTAATAGTTGTAGATTTAAAAAAAAAAAAAAAAATATCATATCGTATATTTGAAATTTTTTTTTTTACAGAAAAATTAATTTTTCAATTTTATTTT
Source organism: Lepeophtheirus salmonis (assembly GCF_016086655.4). NCBI lineage: Eukaryota > Metazoa > Arthropoda > Copepoda > Siphonostomatoida > Caligidae > Lepeophtheirus > Lepeophtheirus salmonis. Next base: position 37,191,240 of record NC_052144.2, on the reverse strand, counting down.
ACATAAAATTTCAATTTTAATCTATTTTTTTCAAAAAAACAAAACAAACACAAAGACCCCCCTCCCTCCTAAAATATAAGTCTGTGGACGCCCTTGATAGCAAAATTGGCATCCCTAAATTTTACTAAAATTCCATCGGAATCCCCCTCGGTTTTTTTTTTTTAATCGTGCCATCACTACTTTGTACGTAGACAAAGATTTATTTTAGATACTACTACACACAATCCTTCACTATGAAATCTTAGGAGTTTTCCATTATGTACTTCTTATTTTCTTTTTGATAGGTTGTGAGGTTTATATAATAATAAAGATAAAAAAACTACTATTTTATTCTGTCAAAAAATGAAATACCTTCATAGTTTAAAAATATAAACTAGAGGCAGGCAGCATCTACTTGAATATGCATTAGTTTTTATTATTAGTAGGATTTTTTTTTTTTTTTTTTTTTTCGTAAATGTATAAATAAATAATTTGAAGAAAACCTAGAATGCTTTTTTGATTCATTTCAATTACATTTAACATATTCCATTTAAATGACGGATATATATCTTTATAAATATATATATATATATATTTCTATTAGTGTTGCAATTCGATTTGGAATTTCTGGACCGGTGCTAAGAGCATTCATTCTAACATGTCTTGGACTGATCTAATAGAATCAATCAATTTTGATCCGTCATATTTCTAACACGAATACCTGGGTATATATGAATATGTAGATTTAGTGCTGTGTCAGGACTTATTTATTCGGTTCACTCCACTCTTAGGACCGTTGCTATCAGTCCTTGGTGGCTGTCCAGTGGTGTCCGCAGAAAAATATTGTTTTAGGGAAGCTTGGTATTCCATTTTTTTTTTAATCCAAAAATTAAAATATCTTGTAAAAAAAATTAAAATATTAGCTTCCTTAATTGGGGGGGGGGCTACATCCCCTCCAGCCCACCCCCTTCGGACACCACTGCTGTCCTTAAGACTGTCAATCCTTCGAACCGCCTTTAATAGAAATGATTAACAAAAAAGAAATGAAGTTTAGTGACGTAATCAAGTTTTTTAGGACTGATATGCAGGACGACTTAACTGGACCGGACCTAAACTGAACTTGACGGGCTGCAGTCTTCAGTCCTGAAGAAGGACTGATACAACATTATACAAATATGTCAGGATTAATATTCTGTCGCTAATTAAAGAAGGTTATGTCGATCCCTCGTGACGTCCTTTTTTTAATTATTCCGTTATATAATAGAAATTATTATATAACTAAGTAACAATATAATTTGTTCGTATTATATTATATTATAATGAAATAAAATCATATTTATTGCAAGCAATGTGCAATAATATTAATACATATTTCATATATTTTATTTGGATTGATAAACCATCGATATTTTTGGTAAAAATTCCAAGGGCCGACACTTAATGACCGATCCCCAGGACTGACAGTTCCTATGGACAAATAGGACCGGTCCTAATACCGGACTGGACCGAACAAATGAGGACCGACACAACACTAGTCATGACGGTTTCTTTATTGTGTCTCTCAAACCTTCATTCCTTTCCGAAAATTGAAATTAAAAATCCCTATAACATTTAGTAAAAATAGTGGCCACTTATTCCCAAATCTGTAGACTATTATTTACCTATTAATAATAATAGGTAATGGTTCTGAACTTAATAAGAAAAGATACGACTTAAACCAATCAACGTTGTTCAGAACCAGTAACGCTGTATCATCACTCTTGCAGAATTTTTAAAGTTATCACAAACAATCTCTTGTCACAAAACTTTCAATTTCATAACTTTCTTAAAAAAAAATGTAAGTCGAATTTGGCATTTATAATAAATAAATAAACTTCAAAAAAGCCCAACCACCTTCGGCCACCCCTTATGACGTTACCATTTTATAATTTTTCCCTCCCCACTTGAAAATACATTCTGGGGCCTGTGTTCAGAACATTACTAACATCGCTTTGACCATTATTGGAAAAATTTATTTTTATTTTAGAAAAATAATGACATTAAAATAGAGTTGTGTGTTATATTTTCATCAATATATGACACCATTCTTATGAAATTGACCCTCCCTATACCATTTTAAAATGTTATGTTTTTTGGACATATTGATATATAAATTTTGAAAATGGAACGTATGATGGAGAAGATAAATCACATTTCAAAGTTTTGAAGTGAGGAGACTTTCTGACCAACTCCGGCATCAATACATCGTGTCCCACTATAGACCTGAAGCTGTACTTTATTTTCAAAGTAAACTTAGGATAAACGTACACTTGACATGCAATGGAGCAATAAATTTATAAAATCGAGAGTTGATCAAGTAGACATTTTTATAAGTCCCGAAATAGCTATTTAGTAGTTAAAGGTGAACTAAAAAGTTCTGAGGTTTTTCACTTTATTTTGACAATAAAATGAAAATAAATTAATAAAAACTAAAATCCCGGTCCAACTCGAGGATTTCCATTATTTTATAGACATGTTGGATGATTGGCCTACTAGATCAGCCCTCATTTTCGAAGTCCATAATACCAGAACGGAATCATTGGAACCTTGGGGTTGCTGTTGCATTCCATACTATATTGGGTCCATAAACAGCAGACTTTTTTTGGCAGCCGCCTTTTTACCTTGGTTGTAGTGATACTGAAGAATAGATCAATTTTTCTATTAGTTCCATTTTGGAACGCTGTAACTGGATAATTCACCAAACACAAAACTATAAATGAATTTTTTTTAAAGTGTATGCTTAGTCTTAAAGCATATTTTAAACTGTTTGTTTAATGCAATGTATCAATCGTGAGATATAATGGCTCACTAAAGACATCTAGCGAAAAACGCTTAGAACTTTTTACTTGACCTAATATAATAATTAATTCAATAAGATGGTTTTCTTAAATAGTGAACAGATTTATTTGGTCCTTTGAGATTCAGCTTAAGTGCGGGTTTTATTGTTTACATATCCCTAATTAACAACCTCTTCTATGAGTGTCCTTTCTCTTAGCCCCTTTAATTTTATATGATATAGTATCTAATATATATACATATATAGTCCTACATATAATTCAATTTAAAAAACTGTTTTGTTATGACTTGTCATTCGTTATTATTATTTTAAGACGACGAGAACAACAATTTCATACCAAGAGTAAAATAATGATATTTATACATATATTTCTTTAATTATTTATTTTGAATTTTTTTGTTCTTAACCAAAGGGTCACTTTCCTTGGAACAAATCTATTTATATTGTTGTTTTTCTGTTTATTACACATAGTTTCTGTGTCATGCAATGTATTAAATTATTATTATTTGTATTAAAAGAAAACAAGGACTATATACATAATATATATTAGGGTGGTTTGTGGGACAACTTTAATGTTTAAGTGCGGTGCACTACTTATTCTCACTTCAAGTTGTATTTTTAGCAAAATTGCTTCCATAATACATACAAACATTGGAAAATATTTGACGTCATCTTGTATTTTCTGAGAATTTAACATCAAGGGCGTCCACAGGGAGGGGTTGTAGCCCTACCCAATTAAAGAAATTTTTGAAAAATTATCAATCTGAAAAAAAAAAAAGGAAATTTTTTATTAAGGATTTGTTTTCTTAAAAAAATAGTCATTCCATCACCTTATGCAATGGAGTAAAAATTTTATTTTTTTAAATAAATTCAAAAATCTTATTATCTTATTAGTTTGATTGGAAAACTTTGGCCATACTTTACTTTCTGGTATAGCTAAACTTTTAATAAAATATTAATATGAAATATCATCATACTGTATCGAATAAAGTACTATGTAGGATTGTAATATTATGAAATATGTTTATGTAATTCATTTTAAAATTGTGGATAGATAGTATGACAATGATAGTGTGGACTACTTAAAAGATTAATAGCCGTTGGATAGCTAATGGATTGCGGGACATTTGAATAAAGGTTGCGTGATACAATAAACATAACGAAGTGATATATACATATATATATGGTAAAAACTAGAACCTTTTTTCAACTTTGACCAAGATATGCTATCTATTGATAGGCTTGTGGATCCTAAGCATTTTTAACGTGCAAGTTTTCTTGTTGTTGCCAACCTGAACAATATATTTTTTTTTTCATTAATCTTCTCAAACTTTACTAATTATTATTCCTTTTTTGAGGAGATAACATCCAAGTATTGAGTAAATACGGTTGAGAGCTCATTAAAAAATAGAGAGTAACACTAAGGTTTTTGTTTTTTTTTGGGTTTTATAAATGTACATAATTGAAGATCAAAAACGAAGTAATTCTTACCCTGTTCCTTCCTCGATACGCTATTGGACTTGGGTTTATGCAGGGGCGTCCACAGGGGTGTCCTGGAAGGGGATTTTTTTCCAATAAATTTAATATTTGAACTCTAATTTTCTGTGAAAATCTATTTATTTTTAAATTTTTGGAAAAAATTTAATTTTATGTGAATACCAAAGGTTTTTTAAATTTTTTCAAAAAATTCAAAAACCAAGCCTTTTTTACCCAAATATATATATAATTCTGCAGACACCCCTGTTATTGCTAAAATAAACCAAAACATTCTTCATATTGTTAGGGTGATTTTAATTTTACGGGGTTGTTTTTGCATAGCAAAAATACTAAGATGTACAACCCTACATATAGATAGCATTCTAGAACAATGTCTTTTCTGGTTGATATTTATTTTCCTAAAACATGAACATAACTTTTCCTTACTAATCCTAATCGAAATTCGAAATATGAATTTAAAAAAATCCACCCTAATATACTCAAACTTGGATGTTTTAAGAGTTTATAATAATAAAAAAGTTGCCTTTGAGAAGGTTGTGTTAGTAGGTATATTGTATACATACATAAGCAAGCATAGCTTGCTTATGTAAAGCATTTTCTTATTATTCTATAATATGATAATAATGGTTAGAGAGAGAGAGAGAGAAACCAGTTTTTTTTTTTTTTTCATGAATTTTAAAAATTCCATTTAGAGCAATACAATAAAACAATTTGAAGTTATATATATAATGTTACCTTATAATAAGAAATTCAAATTAATTCTACTGTGGGATTTACATCTTCTGCATATAATACTTTCCCCATTTTCACAATAGTTTTTGACTCATCCAAGAAGGGATTATTTTGAATGGGTTGATATCCCTTTTGAAATAGGGCTAAAGGCGGGTGTACATGCAATTTATTTCTAAGAGTTTCGTATATTATAATCTTCAAACGTCAATAACTCTAACTGTCAAAATAAAGGAGGCTCTCTGATTTAAAATGGTTCTGATTTTAGGTGTTCCCGAAAGATTATATCATTATTTTTTATTTTGCCGTGTTCTTTGGTTTTTTTTTTTAATTGAAAAATTATAATTATTTGGGAAAATTTGAAAAATTAAATTTTTTGGAAAAAAAATTTCAAGTATTTAAAATTTTTAGGGAAAAATTCATAGCTATTCACAAAAAATTTAATTTTTGAAGAAAAAAAAATTTAAGGTATTAAATTTTTTGGAAAAAAATTTCAAAAATTCACAGCTGTTTATAAACAAAATTAATTTTTGGAGAAAAAAAATTCAAAATCCACATCTGTTCAGAAAAATTTTAATTTTTTGAAAAAAAGTTCTCAAATCCATAGATATTGAGCGAAAATAAAAAAAAATTGGAAAGAATTTGAAAACTTTAATTTTTTTTCAAAAAATTTATAATATTAAATTTATTAGATAAAAGCTACTATTTCTAAGCACGAATGGGCATAATGGATTTCAATCCCCCCCATACTAGCTTTTTACAAAATATTTCCTAACAGACCCAGAAGCATTTCAATCTCCTTTAAAGAGAAGAAGAGATCGTGTCATGATGACGTTGATGCTACGTACGTGTTTGCCTCTATTTAACATTTCGACCCTGCCCTGACCACAAAGGTTATAACCACTCATTAACCACATACACAACATATACTTATTGTATTGTTATTATTATTTTAAAAAACACTTTTCCAAGCCTCAGGTGTTTGGTTGATTCTTCGTTCTTTTCCTCTATTCAAAAAATATATGTGTATGTGCGTACATTAGACTGTCCTGTTTTCGAGTTCATATCTTTTAACTCACTGCACAAAGACCCTTCCTCTTGGGGGGAACAATCAAAATACTAACTTTCACAAATTTTGAGGCCTATCATGTCATCGTTGCCGTGATAGATACAATTTTTTAGGGCTCTTATACCCGATTCCAAAATATTAAAAATGTACATTATATATTTTTTTAGTATTTGGTTTATTAGCAAAAAAGAGTGTGAGCCTTGCTCTTAATAAGTTCAATGATTTAGCGGGTTTCCTGACTATTTTAAATATATATATATTGTTCCTCCTTTTGTTCAACAACTATCACTTCAACAAGGGTTAAATTTTGCTCTTGTATGTTTGATAAAATCCTCATTCCTTTCAAGCAAGTAAAATTGCTAGAGACATCAAACTTTAAAAGTCTGTTTTTTTTATTATCACCAGCAGAAAAGCGTTTTTGTGCAGATATATATTAACCAGAAAGAGGGCAGTCTGGAAGTGCCTTCCAGTAGCGTAGCTAGTCCTTACGGGAGGAGGGGATTGAGGCCCCTTGAAGTTCCTCAATCCCTCCCAAAAAAGAATCATCATATATTCATGGAGCTGTTGCTGGTGTTGTCACATATATAATCCAAAATAGTTGAACAGATTAGTCTGGAATTTAGCTAGTAGACCTAAAAAATAATCAAGTATGTTATTAGAACATTTTTTTGGAGCTCCGAGGTCATTAAAACTATGTTTTTGACAGAAATAAAATATCATTTCCCTTCTCTATATCTCTTTCTACATCCCTTCTCTCTTTTCTTCTAACTTCATTCCTTGTTTCTATTACAATCTATTCAGTTCTGCAACCCTGGCACCTTTTGCTAGTGTATACATAAAGTAAACCTATTTATAAGAGTAGGTAATTATATAACGGTGTTGATAAATTTTTGGGGCTAACTCTCCAAGTATGAAACCTAACAACGACCCTGGTCTCTACATTCCATTTACCTATTGGGTCATATCCATTGATAAAAATAGTGTTCTACATCTTATACAATTTATTATTGTTACATATAAACTCTAAATATGAAAAGTATTGTGGGAATATTTAAAGGCTATAATATAGAGTGATGTACATATACATATGTTATGATCTTATTTTTTTTTTTTTTAAAGTTCAAAAGGATTTTTGAGTTGGACTTGCTTCACTCTCTTTTGAAGAGTTGTATCTCATTTATGTTTTTTCATTTCCATGTTATCAAAGATTTTTTTATTTTGTTTATTTTCTTCATGTCTAACACCACTTCGAGTGTATGTACTTGTATAACAATTTAGCCCCCCTTATACATCATATTCTCTATATGTTTCGTGATGTTCAAATTGAAATCATAGCTTGTACTCTTTGATGCCTTCTTGGTGTTATTAGTAGCAACCTTCTTGGAGTCGCTAGTGACTAGTGTTGTGTCGGTCTTTAATTAGGACCATGGTCCAGTCCAGTCGCACTGTTCAGTACTATAGAAGTTAAAATCGATCCCTCGTGACGCCATTGAGGGTTTTTTCCCTTTTTTTTAATTATTTCGTTCTTTAATAAAATAAATTATATACCTATGTAACAATATTATATGTTTTTATTATAATGAAAATAGCAATATTTTTTGCAATATATGTGCAATGGTCCTAATACATATATCTTATTTGGCTTAATAGTCCATCACTATTTTTATGAAAAATTCCATGGACCGATAGGACCGGTTCTAAGACTGGACTGGGCTGAATAAATAAGGATCGACATAACACTAGAGGCAGCTATTACAAACTATGTTCTTCATTCAGTAATACCATATGCCTCGCTCCAGCCTTCTCCTGTCGCTCTTACACAAATCCCACCATCTCTGGTCATAAGTAATACATGTGCATTTTATTATGTATGTTCTATGATCAATTTATATACTTGTATATGCAATTATATCCATGAAGCTTTTAAGAGAAAAAATGGTCAAACTGCTCAAATCGAGACTTCCAAAACAATTATATCAAATATGATAGGCGTTATAGTATTAAGAGTTTGAGTGAAAGAAGAAAAAGACTTGATACCAATGCAGATATTTCACAGTTTCTTTCTTTTTTTACTAAGCACTCATATATTTATTTTATAAGGAAAAAAATAATATTATAAGAAGCAATTAAAAAGTTTATAGAGTTAATTAATGTATATATATATATGTACACAGCCTTAACCTTAAGATTTGTATATATACTCGTATATATCATACAAATGTTGCAGTCAGGCAGTTATGATTAAATAACGAAGTTAGTGCCTTTCTGCATTTCTTACAAGTTTTGACTTAATATTGTTGCCCAACTGCCTAGTTCCTCTTACTCACTAACTTATTATTCCTTATGATTATATAGATGACTGGACCCTTGACATCAATCCAGTGGATCTAGAGGACGATGCAGAGTTTCAATGTCAAGTGGGAGCAGCTGAGAACACGCCTCCAATTCGATCCCGGGACGCCGTTTTAACTGTCCTTGTCCCACCTTCCAAACCCATTATTCATCCCAGTGGGGACTTTCTAAGGACTGTGGAAGGGAAAGGTGTGGAGATTGTCTGCGAGTCTCGGGGTGGAAAGCCAGCTGCTGAGGTAAGAAACTGATCTAAAGATAAGGTTATCTTATTTATTTTTATTTATTTTTTAGATTACTTGGTTTGATAGTCAAAATGAAGTCGTTCGTGAAGGAGTTCAAACCTTTCAAGAACTTGCAGAGGATGGAAAACGTTTCAATACGAAGTCCATTCTCAAATTTGTAGCAAAGGCAGAGTCTCATCATGAAAAGAACTTTACGTGTCAAGCTCAAAACTCTGCGGATCGGCAGCCGCATTCTGTTTCAATCAAGTAAGAGACATACATAGTAATAAATCTTAAGCATTTTTACCCTGCAAGTTTTTGTAGTTGACCGTATGAATATTTTTTTTTAATTATCCAAAGCTGTTATTATTATTCTTTAATTACTCAAGTAGGTACATCTAATTTTAAAGTGCGTGTGCTCATGAAAGATGATTTGTTAGGGAGGTATAAGTGTAAATCTTTGGCGGAGTATAATTGAGGATTATAGTAATTCCTGCCGATGTCCTTGCTAATTTAATTTATCCTCCTTCCCACTGAACCAGGTGGTCCATTAAAATCTGAACACTTACTAATTCAATAATTAATTAAGATTGTGTGATTGAAATTAATTTATATTCCGATACATTAAAGCATAATAATTAGTTACAAAACAAAACAAACCTGAGCTCTTTAGCTTACGTACAACCCGAGAAAATGACACTTGAACGTGATCAACGAATTTCCATTCGGGCACTCCTTGACTGTCGACCCCGTGAGGAACAGTCAGAATGATACGTTCCTAAGCTTTGGAGACATTGATGAATCAATAAGGATAATTAGTACCACAAAACATCCTACCTCTGCTATGTTCTTGGGTTTTGTGGCTCGGACGGTAAAGTAGTTCCTCTGTTGTTGTTTGGCGATCAGATACAGGCTCACGAGATCCGATTATGTGACTGCCTTGGAGTAGAACCTTTTACTGTGAGTGCATGCAAACTATCCTGATGGAAATATAGTTTTACAGCAGGATGGTGTACATGCACACACCTTAAAAATGGCACAGGAATAGTTGGTCAACAACATTACCTCCTGGACCCTCTACACCCCTAATATCAACCCACTCTACTACAACTATGTTGAGGGGATAGCTTGCAATGTCCTTCATCAAAATACCGAGGCCCTGAAAGCTACTGTTAGCCAGCTCAGGGACGCCATGACAGAGGACTACATTTGTAGCAGGTCCCAGGCATTCCACCACTGCCTGGAAGCTATCATTGCCGCTAAGGACGGCTACATTAATGATTAAGAGAGCTCAGACACACATTTATTTATAGTAAATTTTGTTGAAATTGTATTGTTTATAGGTATCTTGTTGAAGTTTAAAATTCAAATTTTTCAGATTTTAATGGATCACTCGTTGGATTCTAGTTATTGTTCACTTGAAATGTCATTACAACTAAGCTGACGTGACTCCGAAACATTTTATTTTAGTTTTTTTACATACAAAAATAGCTAAGGATTTACAAATCAAAACTCATCCGCCTATGATCATTTTGCGAAAAAAAGAATCTCTTTTTGTCCTGAATAATTGATTTTTACCTTCCTACCTATTCGTTTGAACTATACACAATCCGTTGCCCTTCGATTTCCAATAAAAATACTCCTAAATATGATTATTATTTTTGTTTTCGATAAATCGATATTTTTGCAACAAATATATCTAACAGAATAAATCATTATTTCTCTCGATATTTTTATATTTTCACTACATATTTGTAGTGAAAATGAATTGTGTAATCATTCGTTGTTGTCAAATCAAGTTCCTAGAGAGTTTTTATGTGACGTCAGCATGGTTGATGTCGGTCGTCTTGGAGGAAACATAAACAATCAAGTTTTATAAGAATAAAATTCTTTTTTTCCTTAAGATTAAGGAAAATGGTGGTGAACTACTGCCGTATATTTAGATACATCGAGGTACTTACAAATAAAAGGACTTAATCCTTTACTCTCCATCAAAAATCTATCTTTCTAACTTATAGCTTAATTATATGTCAGACCCTAATATGTATTGAAAATGTTAGAATCTCCTAATAAATTCATATTTATATACTGGATGGTCCATTGAAATCTGAGCACTTACTATTCAATAATTAATGGAGGTTAAATGATTGATATTAATTCATATTTGAGATATTAAAGCATAAACAATTAATTACAAAAGAAAACAAACCTGAGCTCTGTAGCTTATGTGCAAGTCGACAAAACGACACTTGAGCGTGATCGACGAATTTCCACTCGCCTACTCTAAGCAGTTGGGCGTCTTTAGGACCACTGTCTACTCTATCAGCAAATCCAAAACGTTCTAGAGGAAGAGGCTCTGTCAAATGGGCCAATCTGGACCCAGTGGAATTAAAGAAAACAGTCCAGGTCAATTCCATCAAGTCCATGCATGAAATCTCCAGGTTTTGCAGCAAGCGTTCCAGAGAGCTATAAAAAAGTGAGTGAAAAGAGGCTTGCCAGGGAGGAGAGGCCAGTTTTGACACCAGCAATGAAAGAAACTCATCTCCTCCATTGGAAGACTCTTCACAATTCTTTTTTGATACTTTTGGCCCCCTTAGACTTCAACTTTTGGGTGTATGTCGAGGAGAAGGTCTGCAGTGTCCGTCATCCAAACACAAACACCTTCAAACCCACTGTCAGTCATTACTGGGACGCCATGTTAGAGTACTACATCTGCAGTGGGTGCCAGGGCTTCCGTAAACGCTTGGAATCCATCATTACTGCTAAGGGGGTTACATTAATAATAAAGAGAGAGCTCAGACGCATATCTATTTATAGTATTAATTTTCTTGAAATTATGTTCTTAATTAATGAATTATATCTTGTTTAAGTTTTAGAATTCAAAGTGCTCAGATTTTAATGGACTACTTGGTAGATAGTGTAAACAGTAAATCAACTAATATATTTTCTCCAATTACCCTAATTTGTTAGTCCTTAATCCATCCAAAACAAAATTAATTGTTAAAAAGTACTCATTTGAATTAAATCATATTAATAAGTACTAGATTTAATTCAAATGAGTACTTTTTATTTCTTTTTAAAAACCAATTGATGAAGTTTTTACATAATTTAGGTTAAATTTGTTCATTTTATGTTGCAAAGATATCGAATATCTCCTTATCTCCCATGCAATTTGTGACGTCTGTAAAAACGCTCTATTCATGCTATCATGGATTTGCAGAGAATAGGGATTTTCATTTTATTGCCCTCGCCATTTAAATATTCATTACTTTTTCATTTGGTAGTTCATGTGCTATACGTACTAACTCCACCAAAAAGTATTAATTTAATTCTTTTTTTTTTATATAGCCTTCAGGTCCATTATCCACCCAAAGTGAATCTTCAACAAACAGATCCAATGATTAAGGAGGGTAGCAGTGCCAAGTTCTCCTGCAATGCTCATGCAAATCCTTCTCAAATGAGCTACAATTGGTATATATCTGGGAAGTTAGTTCCAGAGGCGAAGAAAAGGGACTATATCATAAATAGTGTGGATCGTAGACTTCACAACGCCATTATTCGATGTGATGTGACCAATAGTATTGGGAAAACGGTTCAAGCAGCAAAGCTCAACGTTTCTTGTAAGTCAATTAGTATAGTATTTTATTCGACGTCTGTTTTATTAATTGAATATTAGATTATAATTAGATTAACTATAGAAAGATGAGAAAAAGTTTTTTTTAAATTGCATTTTTGATTTATATAAAATTAAGTAAGTAAATAAGGAAAGATGGGAATAAATGAAGTACTCACATAAGTTACTCGAAGATGTCTGATCAAATGATTTTTTTTTACTTTTTAGAGGAAAGGTTCCCAAAAAACGAGTCGTGACTCATATCGTTACCTTTATTGTATCTCGCCAGGGGCGTCCGTAGATTTATATATATATATTTTGAGAGGGGGCTTTGTTTGGAAAAAAAATTGAATAATTAATTCAAATTTTCTATTAAAAAGCAAAAATTCCTGAATTTCGGGGGTTACCGATCCTCTAGCTCACCTCATGCGGAAGCCCCTGCTTGCTACTTTTCCTTCAAAAAGATACAGACAGATTGTGGGACCGTTCTTCACTGAATTTTTCTATGTCATTTCTCCAAAATGAATTAGTTCTTCACAACAAAAACAAAAAAATAATAATGTTCGCAAACCGGCCTAGTATTTCAAGACTGAATCCTAACACTAATATTCATTCATTCTTTTAAGGGCTTTTCTTGATATACAAAACCTTACAAATTTTATTCCTCTTAAAATTTTGTATACGTGCAAAATATTATATAAATCCAAGATGTTTATCAAAGTTTTATTAGTGAGTCCCTACGCTCAAAGAATAAAATGCAAATATCATTTTAAAAGGTATTATTTATTTCCATACACAGTGGACAATTATAATGATAATATTCATTGTTATGATAAATACTTTTTTGTGCTTTTTATTATTATTTTGGTCTCGTTTGTGTGATATTGTGTAGTTATAAAGGGTGTCCGGTGATTTTGCCTTCACTTTTTTTGCTCAGGATTTTTGCCTTAAACCATTTCACCTCACATATATAAATGAATTATGCTTATACGCCGTTTTTGTTATTTTTGGTTGGGATAGATATTGCCTTTGAGTTTTCTAAATCCATCAATGTAATATTTATAACTATAAAATGCATTAAATGCTTGTTTTCTGTTAGAATAATGATGTAATTATGTTCTTGCCTCATATTATGCTTGTTCGACAATCCATGAGTCTGTTCTACTATGAATAATCCATCATGTCTTATGGTGATTACTAACAGAGAACTGATAATCAATTCTTATATTCGAATCGTTGCCGTGTTTATTTATTTTGTTTTTCTTATTATACTCATTTTATTACCTATGATCTCTGGTTTGAATTCATTGCATAGTGAGATTTTGTTGGGTGTATGTATTAAAACTTTGAGGCATGATAACATCATTTTCCCCCACAGAAAACAACCATTTAATGTGTTTTATGGTAATACACATTACATATTTTGATTCAAAAATTCCGTGGGAACATCAATTTTAATCAAAAATGACATATAAATCTCATTTATTTATATATGAACTGGAAATATCCAAGGCGAAATGGTTTACAGCAAAATGTCCTGAGGGAAAATTACATAGCGCTGTTATAAAGATTGACCATTTATGAATGCTTCAAAACGTTTATATTTCCTTCTGAACTAGCATCACCTTCTAAAAATGTACCCATTGCATTTTCTTGAATGATTGTCTCATCATTATCTTTCATTATTTTTTTCAGATCCTCCCCTTTTTCTAACAAGACCTGAGAGTTCTTCAGGAAGTCCTGGAGAGAATGTTCAACTTAGTTGTCGCGTGGACTCAAATCCTAAAGCCCTTTACCAGTGGTATCACAAGTCATTTTTAGTGGGTCACTCTGAGAACATAACAATTAAGGTGGATGAACGTCAAACTGGAGAATATGTCTGCAAGGTTTGTTCGTTAAATAATATAATAATCATAATCATATTTCATTTTCATACATAGCAATAATAATAAGAGTATGAAATAATTATAGCCCCCCTCTACCTACTTCTGTACACTTCTTGTATATTAACCCTTTTTCAGAAAGTTTTTATGTAACTTCAAACTAAAAAAAAAAATTAATGTCTATTTGTAATTTTTTTTTTTTTTTTTTTGCATGATATGTTATACTGTGAAGGAAAGAAGGAAAATGATTAATTTTTTATAATCTTTGCAAATTCTAAAGAAGCATTTAACATAAATATGTGTAGGTACATATTCAAATATATTTTTTTTCTTCTTTTCAGGCTTTTGTACCTGGCTATGAGGATATCACTGCAAGTGCAATGCTCTACATGAAGCAGTCCCCCATTATTCGCAACGGAAATCGTTTTGAGTCTGGAGCAGTAGGGGAAACAGGGTCTTTTAGCTGCTCAGGGCTCTCTGTCCCTCCTGCAAAATACGTGACTTGGTTTTTTAATGGTGCAAAGATTAATATCCACTCAGAGAAGTATACGATTCAAGATAAACTTTCCTCTAATGAACTAGAGTCAACCCTCATTATTAAAAAAATTGATGAAAAAGACTTTGGGTCATATTCTTGTACTGTGAGCAATGATCTTGGAGAAGATACGGATATTATGCATTTGAGAAAGAGAAGTAAGTTTGGAAAAGGAGGAATCCTGATTGTCTTGTTGGCCCAAAACTCATATTCTTTTCTTTTTTCCCTACTCCACAGGTGCACTACCACTTTTGGTCATTATGGCTGCAGTCATTGGAGGAGTGATTTTGACGATTGCAGTTATTATGATTGTCGTTCTATGTCGTCGCTCCTCAACAAGCTCCAATAAGAAACTGAATAATCTCCTCACGATCCATAGAACCGTGATAAAAGGAAATCATAATAACAATTCATCTACATCTGCAGATGAAATATCCAACAACTCATCGGAGATGAATAAAGTTGAAGTTCGAACTTCTTCATCTCTAAGTCAAGAAGAGTGTTGGGGTGAACGCTCCGAAGATTCCTACAAGAATCCTCCACTCTCAGTTTCACCTCCTCTTCAGGGAGTAGGAGGAGGGGACATAAATTCATATAATACTCAAACCCAAAGAATCATTCTGCAGAAGCCAACTTCGATTGATGTTGTAGACTCCATGAATTACAGAGACACTTATGGCTCCGGCATTGTAAGATCGATTTTTCGCTTATAGCAGTGACCAATTTGTTTGAATGACGTGTTCTTTTCTTTTACAGGCTCATTTGAATGGTGGATACACTTCTAATAATGCTTCATCTAGTCCTTTAATGAAATCCAATGATAATATTTTTTCTTCGTCAGCGCATCCCTCATCCTATTATGCCAATACCAAATACACTCATCCTACTTCCAGTGGAAATAATGGTGTTGTTGGTAGTAGTGGTAGCGGATATCATCATGGTGGAGGACAACATGGTGGCTTCGACTACATTATTCCTCCTGCTCAACAGTCAACACCTCGGAGTAACAGTTCCTCTGTCGTCTCAAACAATATTAATAATTTAGATAATTACTGCGTCTATGTTAATTCCACGGCTTTGCTTCAACCCGGGCTTACAGCGACAACGCAGAACGTTGGAAAAGTATCATCTCTTGCAACTCATGTCTAAAAATATTACAATCTTGTAATAATCCTTGTTTATCCTGTCTCTCGAAGACGACGACTTACGTCTGTGATATTATTATCTCCTTTGATATATCTATTATTAGTAAAATGTTCCTCTTTATGATTAAGACATCAATAGTTATGATTTTGCGTGTCCTCTCAAGCCCCCACCCCTCCCCCCTATCTCCAATAAGTTTATATAAGAGTAATTCATACTGTGTCAGACCCCTCTTAAAAAGTTCATTTATTGAAGTATTAGATTTTATTATTATTTTGTATCTAGTTACTTACTTAATATTGTCCCTAAGTAATGACGTTAGTTAAATTTCATTCTTTTGTTTGAAAAACACGAGAAGTCAATCAATCAAGAACTTTGTTATGATTATAATTTTTTCTTCTTCTCAGTTTAGCTACTTCAATTCATTCCATTCTACCCACCCTGGAGCCCCTCTAAACCAGAAATATGAAAATATATATTATTATTTATATATGCTATATATTATAAAGCTATAATTACTATTTCTTATGATAATAAAAAACATTAAATAACAATTCGTACTTCGTTTATTCGTATGAATGCTATCGAAAAGTTCTTTTAATAAGAGAGATTCCATCCCTATGATACAGGAGTCCTCTTGACGGTGTGCAATAGTGGTTCTTAACCAGTGGGGAACCATGGAGTTGCCAGGTGGGGAATGATCGTTTTTGACAGATGAAGGACTGCTTCAAATTGTCAACCAAATTTCAAATCACAACCATTTACAGACAGTTTTAGTAACAAAAACAAACAATATATAAGTTATTGTATGCCATGTTTGGGTAAATTTGACAACGCTGATTGGTTAGAAATGTCAACTCCAATTGCGTCTATACTAAATATAACAGGATTCATATTATTAAGTAATTACTCATACGTATATTCTTATGGGTATTTTATTTAGTTTGTGTTTGTTGTGATGATAGTGTATGTTAAGGGTTAAGATTTTTGAATGAACAAGAAAGAGTGAGGGAAATTCGAGTCTGGTCGCAGCACAACGGTTTTTACTACGTAGGTGTAGGTGCGAATCAGCTGCTGGACGAGTTTCAGCACTATTTTCTGGATTTCAAAAGTGACAAACCAATGATGGAGTTCACGAAGGATATCTTCAGCTTTCGAGTTGATAACTTCCCGAAGGAAGCAGAAGACATCGATGACCAATTTCTTAACATGGTGCACGACTTTGCAGCAAGGGATTCTTGTTTTTGTTTTTTTGAGAGAAGCCTCAATACATTCTGGGCCACTATGCATTACTGTGGTAGCGCTCAAACTACTGGTTGCATTCCCCTCCTCATACCTGTGTAAGTCGGTGTTTTCGAGTATGCTTGAGATCAAAATCAAATCGCTGATTGACCTAGAATCTTATTTGCGCTCTGCCTTTTCAAATGTGAGACCTAACATTGTTGCACTAGTCAAGTCAAACAAATGCATAAGTCTCATTAACCTGTATGTGTCTAGTGTTGCACTTTTTGTATGTTTTTTATGTCCCAAATAAATTGAGAAAAAAACATAATGAATCTTTTATTTCCATCTGATAAATGTTAGTAAAAATATAATATATGAAAATAAAAATTAAGGGCTGTAAAATGGCACAAAAAAGCAAAGTGTATATTTACATACTAAACAATGTGTGAATTATAATCGAATTTGTCAAAGACCGATGTTGGGGTGGGAAATGTAGAGTTGGCTCACTTCAAAAGAGGGGAATTGGGGAAAAAAGGCTAAGAACCCCTGCTGTACAGTCTATACGTGCTTACCTTTATTTTATCTCGCAACCTTTGTTCTTCAAAAAATGAAACATAACAAAATGCTCAAAATCTGTTCGCAAAAGTTAGCAGTTTTGACTAACTATGGAATTATTGTTGGTAACGGTTCACAACTTAACAAGAGCTCAATGAAATTGTTCAGCCGATCAATGTTTAGAACACTGATGAAGAAGTAGAAATACTTACACCTGACTACGAAACACTTAGTAAATTTTTAAGTTAGTGGGGTACTATGAGCCATATGCAATCTTTTGAGGAATGTATTCTTTTAAAGGATTGAGCTTATCTAGTGGTACATATATTATTATTTTCAATCCGGAATTACATTGGTGTAAAATCGGGGAAGAGGAGAACAAGACATCTTATCTCTGAACAGAGCAAACTGAGACAGTTGGAAAATGCAAAAAAACAAACAAAAATTCGGACAAAGATTTACTCTTTTCTGAATATTTTTTTTACTGTTGTTGCCCCTGTGAATAACCAGAACAACCGAACATCCAAGCAATGTCTCAGCTTCAGTGAGGCATGTGCTCAGAACAAAAATGCAACTGGAACCATGGTCTTAGGCGTTGTGGAGTCTGCCCTCCCATTTTTGCCGAGAGGAAGGAACGGCTCAGTGCAGATGCTTGCATTGAACTTTTTGATAAATAAGTGCTACCTTGGGCCGGAGAAAAGTTCGCGACAACTTTTTTTTCCAAAAAGACGGAGCTTCGTGTCATTGCACCGCTAAGACCCAGCCCGTTCTGAGAGACAACTCTCTTGACTTTTGGCAACTCAACATGCCGTGATCTCCTCTCCATACACGAACCTCTGGGACTACTCTATCTAGACGCGTCTGGAGGAAAGGGTATATGCAACCCATCACAGGAGTGTCCAGCTCTCTAGATGTTTATATCAAGAAGGAGTGGACCAAGCTCGAGTCTGACTACATTGTTAAGGTCTGCAAGGGATCTAGGCATCGTATTGAGGTAATTATTTGAGCTGATGACTGATTTTGTTAAATAAATGTCCTTGTAAAAACTCCCGTTTAAATTTGACTCTTGAAAAATTGAAAATAATGAAATGTGTACCACATGATAAGATCAACCCTGTATATAGACACGATTTGGCAAGAACAAGATACAAAATTATATACTGAATGCTTTACCCCGTTGCCCTAGAACAATTTCATGATTTTTTTTTTATTAAAAGATTCTCCGTAATCACTTTAAGGCTGCATTTCTGACAAGTGCCCGGACTCCCTGCTATGATAGTTCAGAACATAGGTACATCAATACAAATACAAGATCAAAACATTTTCTCACCATCACAAATTGACTGATATTTTGAAAATTTTACCGCTCACTTCCAATATTATCATGTCCTTATATTTGGATGTTCACTGCATGCAAAGTGATTTTCATTACCCATCAAAATAATAGGTAGTCGAAAAGCAATTTAGTATTTTTTTGCTTTATTTCAATGCCTTATAAGAAGTGTTACAATCATCCAATTTAAGTCAAGTATGCCTTGTTCTTTTAGATACCTTGTTGGCAACGAGAAACCATCTTCATATTGCCTTTTTCGTATAAACTTTTGTCTTTATAGGCAAAAAATCGGTCAATCAATTTTCACAGGCCTCAATTCAGGCCAAATTTGTACTACCTCCAGGCGCGTAGACATGAACAGGTGTTAGTCACTTTGTCCCTAGGTCTTGACTTTAGGGTGGATAGATAAGAACTTCCCATCTGAGCTCTTGGAGCTTCTGACGCTTCTGGTGCAGCGTGGCGTTGTCTTCATGATGTCTTTTCATTTATGCTACTATTATTATGCTTCATTTTAAAGAAGAACTTTAGAACTGGATGACTACTTTATCTAGTTAATAATAATCTAGCACGAGGGTGTGTAGCAAAAGCTCAGCATGTCATTTAAACAAAGAAATGGGGATTATATATATTTAAGGCTTGTAATCCTATTTATTTTTTCGTCAATCGTCCTGTCCAATGTGAATAATACATCATGTCTAATGATATTATAATTCATTACAGAGAATTAAGTGATTAGCACTTCTTCCATTCGAACTGATGTCGTGTTCTTAATATACAAGGTTGATCTTATGTTGTGGTACACTTAATTTAAATTTTAATAAATCGGAATTTTATTTGTCGATTGTCTTCAAACTAGGGGAAAGATAGGTTTTGTGACTCAAATTCCTAGTGTAAAGTTTCGACTCCATTAAAAACGAAACAAACAAGAACGAATAAATGGAGCAACAAATAGGGTAATTTTGTAGCTTCTCTCACTTTGCATGCCCCTCATGGCCATATCCAAAGAGATCCGATGCAACTTCAGTAATGCATGTCTTCATAACACAACATCCAGCCGAAACCATGGTCTTGGAGTTGTGGCCAGCACAGGCGAAGTCTGTCCCCCAATTTTGTGGAGAGGAAGTAGCGGCTTAATGCAAATGCATACATCAAACTTCTGGATTAGAAAGTACTACTTTGGGTCGGAGAAAAACTCGGGGACAACTTTGTTTTCACTCAATACAGAGCTCTGTGTCATTGCACCGTTATGACAAAGCATTCCTGAGAGACAACTTTCCGGACCTTGGTACCTCAAAATGTAGTCACCCTCCTCTTATACATTGAATTATATATATACGCTGATATGCTAAAAAGGAATTTTGTATGTTTTTATAATTCAGCATTCTAAAGACTAAAGTACTCATAAACCATCTCAACATATTAAAAAAAAATCATACTCTTATTATTATTCTTTAATACTTGGAGAGAACACGTCAAATGAATTGATATAAGCAGTCATAAAAATACAGTGTAGAATGGGCATATTAAAAAAAAAAGAAACCGAAAATCAAAAAGATAACCCTGACAATTTGAAGGATGTTTCGGAGTAGAGAAAAAATAATGCTCAGGAACGTTTCATTGGATCAGCTACAATCCCCTGTGACAAGAGAGGAAGGAGAAAATAATATCAACAAAGACATTTCTTAAAATTACTCCGATATCGATCATAATTCTACTCAGAGTCCAACAAGGACTTACAATTATAATTCCACAACAAATCCTGAGGGTTAAGCTCCTTTTTTTGAGCGCAACCGAATGTTCAATATAATTGAATCTATTTAAGAAAGTATGTCCACTACTCAGGAATTAAATAATAATGACAACTGCTAAGGAAAAAAACATTCTGTCTCTATATTACCAATTAAAAATTAACAGGCCAGCTAAACAACACACCAGATTTTCATCACTGGATATAAGTATTATTGTATTGAGTAGTTGCGCGTGAGTGTGCTCATTAAAAACGGAGAGTAACAATGAAGGCAAGTTGCCACATCTATCGAGATTTTGTAAATATACGTATAGGTTTGGAAAAGACAAATTGACAAAAAGCATATAAGTAACTTAAGTTTTCCCAAAATATATTTTTTGTGTCATTTACTCTCCTCCCAGCAAGGTTCATTTTAAATCACAAAACCTCTTGATTTTGAATTGAAGAATTGTTGAAGTTTGAAGATTATAATATGGAAGGTCCTTAAAATACATCCGTTCTAAACTTCTACAGGTATATTTACAAAATCTCGATAGATGTGCTAACCCATCTTTAGGATTTCTTCTCAAGATTACTAGAAATACAAGTTTATACCATAATGCGTGTATGATTGATGTTTGAAATCCACCACGCTTTTAATATTGACGTCATAGTGTATGAGTGGTTGTGTGTTTTGTCAAAATCTGTTTTTCTTGCTCAGCAGTCGGTAAAATACATCTGATTGAAAATTCTATCAAGTCCGATTTCATGATGGTCTAACCTGGTATTTCTATTAACCTTGTCTTCTATATTATCAAAAAAAAAAAATTGTTTTGTATACAACGCCTAAATTATCGGCGCAATGTCGGATACTACTACTCGAATATAATAATCTAAATTCTCAAAAAGTATGGAGTGAACATTTACTCCTCTGCCAACTACTCTTACATTACGATTTACAACCGTGGTTCTCAAGCTTTTTATATTGACAAAAGAAAATCAAATATTATTAATTATTATTACTATTATTGACCTGAGAAAATATAAAGATCTCTGAAAGTACCAATATTATTATTTTATATTTTTTTAATATTCATTTAATTGGTCAGATGGAGTTGCACTGATTAGGTGTAGCATTACAATTTACAACTACTCCATCTGATCCAAGGCTAATACAAATACAGGGTGATACCATCCTGTAATCGGGTTTGTCAAAAATTTTAATTTGATGTACCGTACAAACTGCTGGGCAAGACAGGTGGTTGTTGACGTCATAGAGGATAACAATGGTATATTAAAAGTATGTAAAATTAGAAATTATATGATTAACGGTAATGACGTCATTATTAAAAAAAAACATGGTGGAAGTCAAACATCAGTTGGAAATAATATAAACTTGTCTTTCTATTACCCTTGGGATCTGACGAATGAATTGTCTTGGTAGTCCATAAATACCTTAAGTATATTTCTTCTGTAGGAACAACTGAGTATTGAACCCACGGACATTGCGTTCATTTTTTTGAATACACGTCAGCGGGTGCACTGTATATGGTAATCCCTGATTCAAATACAAATACACTATAAAGACAGGAAAAGGGAGTAGCACTCTATAAAATAAATGAAATCTGGTAGGTGTTTAGTTAAACTTCTATTAAAAAAGAAAAAAAAGCTGGAAGTACTTTTTATAAAATTTGAAAAAATAAATGTATGAAGTTAAGAAACGAGCTAAAATACTCCCTGCCTCATAAAATCATCTGATTTTTTTTCTCAATCTGTTTATTATTTTATTCTTGAGGAGAGAATTACTCAGCACTCAGTGAGTCGCTACGCGTGAGTTTGCTCTTGCACAACGGAGGCTAACACTAAGGATTTGTTGGGAAGTTATCTTCTAGGGGGTACTCCAGATAAATTGGGAAAATCTTTAAAGGCATCTTTAAACTAGATAGGGTAGAACCATTATTTTTTTAATTATTTCAATACTACATTTAAGGATATTCAATATTTTATCATGATATCCAACTCTTTTGATAATTTCGGTGACAAGGCGCCGGAGTCTTGGAATTTCTGGGCGACCTCGGGCAGATCTAGCATTGCCATTATACTAGTTCCGGTTTTGGACTTTTAATGTACATTCTCTGGATGGACAAAGTAACCCAAGGAAGAAATTACACCTTCCAACTCACAAGACCAAAAAGTGCAAGAAGATGTCTTGTCCACGAAATGTCCTCACTTTTGGAGCCCTGATTTTTGGAACGCAAACAGCCCAAATCTAACTTATACGATTTATTTCTCTATGGGAGAGTCGAGCATGAGACCTGTGCCGTATTATTCGTCTGTGTAGGACCTGAAGAAGTTCATTGACTACACAATGGGAATGCTGGATCCACATGAGTTTGCCGGGGACTGCCAAAGCTTCCACTGACGTGTGACCGAGGTTATCAAAAGAAGTGGATCTCATTATAAACAATTGAATGTCATTAAATGTAGCTTTCAAATAATATATTTTTTTCTTTTTTATATTACATTTAGTTCGTTCGTTATAAGGCTTTCAATATTTTCCCGATTTATCTGTACCAACCTGTACAATTTTTATTTTTTTAGAAAATGCATTGAGTATGTAAGGAAAGAAATATTCGCCCTAGAGACTGAAATATCCTGGACCACCCCGTATATTATTTAAGTAAAATTTGTATGTTTGTCTACACCTAAAACTCCGGGCAATGCGGGGTACTAACGCTAGTTAGAGTTATATATTTTTATTAGATGTGCCCAAACAGGAAAAGAATCGATGTCTTCAAGGTGGTTTTGAGTCATCATGAGACATTGAAATATTAACAATGCATAAAATAGATCATCATGGTCTGGTGGATTTGTAAATGAGAGAGAGGGGGGAGAGGCATACATTTAGGAAATGGCCATAGCAGAAGGAGGAGGTGCTTTGTTAAGTGACAAATTCGTGTTTGTTAGTGAGCATTAAAAGCAATAGGTACACATTATATTCAATGAACTAAATGCATGCATGCTCTCTTCTTGTCTGTATACATGATGAGCTCCGAAGAAAGAAGTCATTGAAAAACATCAATGACTTGAATTAATAAATGTATTTTATGATGACAAGTACATACATTAACCATAAATTGCAGGGTGATTATTTCCTTAATCGTCCTTTTCATTAAGCTTATACTAGACTGTATTTACTATGGGAACATTGTATCACACTTGAAGCACAAGTTGTTACAAGTATATACATAGCAAATTAAAAAGTAAGTAAGTCTCCTTGAGAAAGAAACTTGAAATTTTACATGTATCCTCTCAAAAAGCATTGTTTTTGTCCATTATATGCTTAACTCTACCTATTCTTCTTAAGTTAATTAATATTTATGACATCATGTACTTAAAAGTAAAAAAAGAGAAACTCTTATGTCAAAATCAATTGTCATTTTTTAAAAATACATTAATTAATTCACTGTTATTATAACTTTTTTGTATGAATTTTCATTTGAAGGACCCTTTTCTAATCTTTTTTTTTTTTTTTAAAGAAAAGATTAATGATTCTTCATTGATAACTGATACGCCAGTCCATTTGAAAATTTCAAAAGGCAAATACACATTGCTACTAAAAAGTACTAGAAGAAGACTCAATTGATAACTAATGCCTGAATTTAGTTATTCTACACATACTTATCGATGCACAATCCGAATCAAATATATGATACGTCATTATTCTTGGAATATAGAGTATTTTCATGGGACGTCATCATTGTTGATGTCGGCCATCTTGGGGCCCTAAAGAACTACAAGGGTGATCTGAAAAATTTCTGACCTCAAAGTGAAGATAGCAGCACTCATAAGTACAAGCTTGTCACATCTATCTAGCATATGTTGACAGTTACTCGTTAAAGTTTAAGCCATTTTGGATGCACAGTTGTTATGCAGCAGCCGTTTGAGTGAGTTGATTTGAGTGTTTTTGTAAAAATGGAAAAAATCGAGCTGTCATTAAATATTTGTTTTAAAACGGTCATACACCTATGCAAATCAAAAAATAGATTCCGTAAATGAGGACTTTGCACCATCATTTACCACAGTTGAATTTCGGTCAACAGAGTTTAAACGTGCCCGTAGAAGCTTGAGAGACGATGAACATTCGGGACGTCGAAGAACTGCAGCTACCAACGAAAACATCACCAAAGTTCACCAAATGGTGCTAAACGATCCCCGAATTAAAGTGAAAGTGATTGCAGAGACTATGAATATTTCAATAGAACGTGTTTGTTACATATTAAGTCCTCATTTAGTCATGATAAAGCTGACCGCCGTTCGGTACTGCGTTTCCTTACGTTAGACAAAAAACAGGTAAAAAAGAATATTTCCAACGCTCTGTTAATGCAGTTTAGGCGCAATTAATCCAAGTTTTGGCACTGATTAATTACTGTAGATTAAACTTGAACACACAATTCCACGCCTGAAACAAAAATACAGGGCACAAGGTGGATTGAAATGGGAGAAACGTTTACAAAAAAAGAGAAAAATTCTTTTTTTCGTCTGGGAGAGTGATGCGATTCTTTTTGGGACAGTCATGGAGTTGTTTTTTTAATTCATTATCTTGAAGAAGGAAAAATCATTACATGAACATAATTTGCTTACTTGACAAGCTGACGGCAAAATTTGCGGAAAAACGTCCACATTTTCAGAGGAAAAAAAAATATATTTCACCAATACAAAGCACTTTCTCATACCTCACGGTTGCGAAAATCTGACAGTTATGGTTTGAACTGCTTGATCATACGCCTTATTCATTAGATCTAGCCCCAAGTGATTTATTTTTGTTCCTTCGTTTAAAAATGTTGCTCGGAGAACAAAGATTTTCGTCGAATGGAGAGGAAATCACCTTCGTAAACAATTCATTTGTAGTCAAAAATACCGAGTACTATTTGGATGGCTTACAGAGATGGGAGCATCGTTTGGAGAAGTGTGGTGAGTACCGAGTACTATTTGGATGGGTTACAGAGATGGGAGCATCGTTTGGGAGAAGTGAGCAGAGTAACAAGGAGTCTGACGTAGAAGAATAAAAATTTAGAAAAAGTGATTTTATCTTTTTCGTCCGGAAACTTTTCAGACCACACGCATAAGTATGGATTACAGGTGTCTCCTCTATGTAATAATGATAATTATTGTTCAAAGAGTTGTATTATCTTGTCACTCTCTCTCGCCTTATTTTCAAACTCAAATAAGTAAACAACGCTCGCGCCCTAATACGCTGCAATTTGGGATGTAAGTGAAAAACCTCTTCTTACAATGGACATATTGAAATCTAGGTAAAAAAATAAATATTTGGATTTCAATTCCATATTTCAACATTCAAAGATGGGTACTAACCCATCAACTTAATGTGTAAATAAATTTGTGCTCAATATAGGTACATAGGTGATATAAAATTTATTGAGCTAATTTATGTATTAATAGATTTTACAAATTCTAATTAGATATTTGTGCATTTTGTCCAGGGAAAAAACAAGTTAGTCATCATTTTGATTCTTTTGAACTAATTAAACTCTCAGGTTGATTGAATTGATTATGAAAATAAATAATGTATCCAAGTAATTGATACTCAATTGAACCACTAGAAACTGGTTCGTATTAATATACTCAATTTCTACAGTATGTAATTTATTTTATTAACCTAAGACATATAAAATTTAGTTGGTTTTTTTTATAGTGAAATCAAATTACATTGATATGAAGACTTGAACATCATGACAAGTTTTTTGAAATAAACAACAGGTAAACAACCTTTACTGTATTTAGCAACCTTTCTTTAAAAAAAACCCCAGAAACTCGAATGTGTACTCGCTAAAGCACAAAACCTCCGCCTAAAAGCAAATTGAGTTATGTACCTTAATTGGTTCCAAAGTTATGTTTGATTATGTATTTTGTACGTTTTGTAGTAGTATAATGATATTCATTAATGTTATAAACGCATCAACATCCTCTTATCAGCGTGTATATTAAACTATACATTCGATATATATAATAAAGGTGACTTGAAATACATAAGATCATCTTGAATGGGATTTTAAATATACATATATTCAACATGTTTATTTATACGTATGAGTATGACATACGTTAATATACAACAATTGCCTTGACCTCCCAAAATTTAATGGCCTCTTAATTAGACCATGTATAAACTTTGCACCAAGTTTGATCAAAATAGTTTCCTTATTTTTCCCGTATTCCTGGTGCCTAACAAAAAAACTAACAGAGCAGAAACATAACCTCCGTTCAGCTTCGTTGGTGAAGGTTTAAAAACCCAAAATCAGTTATAAACAGTTAATAATTTTTCCCACCTATGGAGTTATAATTCAACAATTACTAAGATTATTTCGGAACAACTTAACAAGAACTAATTTGAATTTAACAATTCAACTTTCAGAGAAATGAGTAGGGAAAAATACCTGGTGGTCAATTGAAGTCTAAACACTTATCAATTCAATAATTAATGAAGGTTGATTGATTGAAATTAATTCATATTTCGAAATATTAAATCATAAACAATTAGCTACAAACAAAACAAATATGAGCTCTACAGCTTACGTACAAATCGAGAAAATTACACTTGAACGCAATCGACGAATTTCCATTCGCGCACTCCAAGCAGTTGGGTGTCTCTAAGATCACCATCTATGACGTCAGCAAGTCTAAAACGTTAGAGAAAAAGTAGGGCTCTGTCAAAAAGGCCAAACTGAATCCAGATGAGTTAAAGAAACAGCCCAAGCCAGTTCCATCCAGTCCATGAGGGCACATGCAAGAGATCTCCGGATGTCACACCAGACTGTCTAGAATGCTATTAAAAAAAGGCGGTGGAAAGTGCTTTGTGAGGGTAGAGAGGCCCATTTGATACCAGAAATGAAATAAACCTATATCCTCCGTTGCAAGACTCTTTTGATTGTGTCGTGCGAACTCTTTTCTTACATTTTTGACCCTCCCTTACAGCTTCGATGCCAGCCCCCTCCACTACACCTTTTAGATGCATGTCGAGGGAAGGCCTTCAGTGTCCTTCATCCAAACACCGAGGCTGTCAATGCCACTGTCAGCCAGCACTGGGAGACCATGACCGAAGACTACATCTGCTGTGGGTGCCAGGCCGCCTGGAAGCCATCATTGCAGCCAAGGGCGCTTACATTAATGATTAAGAGACACCAGACACACATTAATTATTAGTAATTAATAAATTATATCTTGTTGAAGTTTATAATTCAAAGTGGTCAGATTTAAATGGACCACTCGATAAGTAGAACATCTACAGCTTACAACACAATACACTATACTCTTTTTTTTGTGTAAGTGAGGTAACACTGTGACAAAACTCCTATCTTTTATCAGCTGTTTTCATAAGTTTACTCTTGTATGATTTGAAGCAGTTTTCTCTAATCTTTATGAACCCAAAAAGGATATTAATTTTGATTTTAGATTCATTTATATAAAATTATAAAAGTATAATAAACGTCGTGTGAAATATTTGGTGATAGGGTACCCTATATATTTATATGGAGTCTTGGGCCATGATTGAAAATTAAATATTCATCTGGATATTTTCTACAACAAGGAACTTATTCCATTCCAGAGGTATTGAAATAAGAATTAAAACTACAATTCCTTTAAATACAATTTTCCCTACCGATACTAGTAATATACTCTATATAACGTACATTTATAAAGCATATACAACCTGTAATCCAAACCTGTGAAATTACAGTTAAGATACGTCAATATAAGGTACGAACAATAGGCGGGTTTATTTTTCAACTTGTTTCGAATTTTGGTTACGGATAGTGCGGAAAAGTTGTTATATGATAAGAAAATCCTACAGGGATTA
Source organism: Lepeophtheirus salmonis (assembly GCF_016086655.4). NCBI lineage: Eukaryota > Metazoa > Arthropoda > Copepoda > Siphonostomatoida > Caligidae > Lepeophtheirus > Lepeophtheirus salmonis. The sequence continues at coordinate 37,162,666 of NC_052144.2, read as the reverse complement.
CATTGTCCTACGTGGTCATCTTTAGGTGGTACATCTCGATGAAATTATTAAAAAAAATCAAAAACTCTTTACTTAGTCAGTACAGATAATCACAAGACATTTTTAGTTAAATTGCATTAAATAATTTTGATAGACATTTTTTTAACCTATAAAAAGTGCTTAAAAGGTTTTTTATAAAATTGTCCAATGGAACAAAAAAAAAAAGAGAGAAAAAAGATAGGAAAATTTGATGATTCACGAATGGTGCTCATTATTTTATATTTTCAGAAAGGAAAGATTAATTTTATCTAATTTTACTCTCTCTTCTTGATCCATGGGGTAGTTTTAGAAAAAAAAAAACTTAATTATAGTTGACGAATACATGTTCTTTAGTCATAACTGACAAAATTTACATTGATGCAAGTCAAATATACCTCAATTTACCTCAAAACTTTCTGGTTGTGAAGTGTAATGACCCCATTATAAAAAACGCGTGTTGTCAAATGAGCACAAAAATAATTGAATAAGACATGCAGACGACTAAACACTTTTGTTTTCTTATTCAATTACCTCTATTAATTGAATAGAATTAAAAATCATACAAATAGAATTAAGAATCATACAAATAGAATTAAGAATCATACAAATAGAGCTTATTTTAGTCATTTTGAATGAACAGATTTATTTTTAATATGAATTTAACTCTACTTTAAATCATATCAAATTACTTGCATTTGTTCATCGTTTTTTGTTACTAAAACAATAACAAAACATTAGTAAAGGTATTAAAAAAATCATAAAGTAGTTATTTTAAATAATCTGGATTAACATCATTTTATACAATATTAGAGTTCAGACGATAGGTGCATTTTGAGGGATAGTTTATTATAGCTATAAACTTGCATATACATTTAGTAATAAATTTTAGTTTTTATCCTTGTTTGTCCGGGAGTACTCATTTTTGGGGAAAAAAGTGTCTGTAGCTTAGGCTCTGCACGTCATATTACAAAAATGAAAAGATAAAGGGAGTAAACCTTAAAAATAATGAATGCAAATTTAGATTAGATTTAGAAAACAGCGTAGGTAGGTAAATTCAATGCGCTACATAAAAAAAGGCTATAATGTTGGCAGTATAGCGACAAAATAGAAAAAAAAAACATGAAGCAGGAAACTTTTCCAATTAAGAAAACTTTAAAAAACTCAACTAAATGCATTTTAGTAATGCTTCACTGTATAGACAAGGCCGGAAAAAAATGTGAGTATAAGGGCCTATCTAAATATGAACACTCATGCTATATGGGTAAATAATTCAGTTGTGGAGGAAGTATTTAGCTCATTTTTAAAAACCTGGGCCTGATGGCTTAGTTCCTATTATTTTCAAAATTTATTAGATGAATACATTAACAGAATAGCTTTTATATATTTAAGTTATCACTTAAATCTTCCTATGTTACTATGATATGGAGAGAAGCTATGGTCAATTTCTTACCAAAACCCAGTAAAGATGATTATACACATCGAAAATCATATACACCAATTACCATAGTAAAAGGACAAGAAAGACTGTTGTATTGTCATATTGAATAAATAAAGCTAAAATAACCCTCAACTAATCAGTTTGGTTTCTAAAGAGGAAAGTCTACAGATTTGGCAAATGGTAAAAAGTGCCGGTTTTAATAAAAAAAAACATGCTATATTTCTTTTCTTCAACATCGAGGGAGCATTCTTTACGGTGCCATGGAAAAATCGTTCGAAAATAATGGTATTGACCCATGCACAATTCAATGGTATAAACATTACTTGATAAACAGAGAAATCACCTGTTTTCAACAAGGATATCCTCAAGAGGGATTATATCGCCATTCGTACGGAACTGCGCCATTCAGCACATTATTCTACCTACGCAGGGGTCATTACTTACTATTGGTTTTGCAGATGACATAGCCTTGGTGATCACTGGGATTGATCTCCTTTCAATGGTTGATATAATTCGAAAGCATTTAAACGAGATAAACTTTTGGATATCTCAAATGGATCTCAAGTTTAGTGCGTAAAAGACTGAGGGGATGTTATGTACCTGGGCTTTTCCTGAGATCGAAATAAATGATACAGCAATATAGTGGGTGGATCATTACAAATACCTGGGTGTTATAATTGACCCACGACTGGGATGGGGTGCTCGTATTGATCATATCGTCAAAAAAACCAAAAAGGCATTTTTTGCTGCAAGGAACTAAGTTGGTTTCTAATGGGGCATTCGCCCTATATAAGTCAAAAGATTTGAGAGGCATGTTTGGAATCTGCATAAATTATGGGCGACAATATGTGCACTTCCGATCATAGAAAAATAGGGAAACATCACTAAGTTTTGAAGGGTCAAGAGATTAGCGTGTCTCTTGATTTTAGAGCGATGTGATCAACACCAAAAAAAAAAACAGTGAAGATTATTTTCAACATGGAACCTTTACATCTTAGTATTAAAAGACATGCAGTGTCAACTAGATTAAGAATTATGGATGATGTTCCAATCACATGGATTGCACAGTCAAGAACAAAAGGAGGACAAACCCTTCTCAAACAAGATTGAGATAAAATACTCCAATTTGATGCACCTATAAAGAAAAATAGTTAATAAACCTTATAACTGTCCTTCTTTTGGGACTATAAAGGAAAGAACATCCGGATCATCCGGACATGGATCAAAAATTGAAGATAAGATTGGGTAGGGCTGGTGTATTTCGTATGGGGACGAATCTATTCTTGACGGCTTTGGAAATTTAAAATGGTATGATGCAGTGTTTCAGGTGGAGTTGAAGGACGTTTTTCCAGCATTGCACCTAAAGAGAGAGCTAATGTGTCCCAGATTTTTAAAACCAAGTTTCTGGCCAGTATCATGGCTCTTGGGGTCATTGGATGCAACGGCAGTGTCATGCCTCCATCTTCTTTTATCCAAATGAGAGAGTAGAGAGAGAAGGTGCCATTTTGGGATTCCCAGATCTGCCCCTCTACCTCTCCCATTAAGAATCCCATGGATTACTTCTTTTAGGTGGAGTTAGAGAGGAAGGTCTCTGCGAATTCACACAACAGCATCAACCCCTTGAATACCTCTAGGTCCTTATAAAATTATGTCGGACTCAGATCGTTTAATGATTTATAGACCGAAACCGAAAACTACAAAATATACAGGTTCAGCAGAAAGAATACTAATTCTTCTGATTAAACACCGTATATAAAATAACGGCGTCAATCATAATTAGGGAAGAAAAACTATTAATTCGTGTATTGAGTACAAATAGTTATTAAACAATAATTAATCAACGTTTCATGAATGTATCTACATTGATACAATAAATTATCATGGGTCTGTTAATAGCTAGTGGAACCAAATAATGAATGAACCAACATCATTATTGAAAGAAAAAAAAATACTAATTAATTTATAGCTAATTTATTGTGATCTTTATATTATTATGAAAAGAATCTCCTATGAAAGATATTGTGTGAGTATTATGTAAAATTTCGTTATTATCAGTATTCTTTAAATGTCAATAATGGGGTTACCCGCCTAAAAACAAAATTGAATCTGCATATTGTTGCCCACTGCCCATGTTACAGCTACTTTTCCCCTATCAGAGTTTTGAACGTTGATGGTTTGAATTATAATTAGTTCGTTGTTAAGATGCAGTTCTCAACAATAGTTATTGAATTCTATAGTTAGTTATGAAAATGGTGAGTATAATGGGCGTATTAAAAAAAATAATAATCCATTTGGTAACCCTGCCCATTTGAACAATGTTTTGGAAACAAAAATGGTTCAATATCGAATGACTACATCCTCACTCCATTCTAACAAATCAGCAGAGGAAAATAGATACTGCACTTTCTTTGCCTTCGTGATAGAAAATACAGAGGATCTCTTCTTCAATCAGGTTTCGAATTTACACACACAAGCGCCCTCTAGCAATCTAAATTTACATTAGGCCAGGCTACAGAATGTCACACCACTTTGCAGATAATATATATAGTTTTTAATTTGGTCATACCTTATTGAACCCATATAGGAAATGAAGTTTACTACTGAGGAATTAAATAATGTTGAAACCTGCTAAAAAAATAAAATTCATTCTTCAGATTACCAATTCCAAATAAACGGGCAGCTAAAAAAATTCACACGATTTACATCACTATTTATTAAGTAGAGAAGAATTGACTAACTGATTTTAGGCTTACCTTGTTTCTTTATGTAGGAAAAGTTGCAATGTACAATAAATGTAACGACGTGTAAAAGCCGGGAGATCATAAAATCCACTGAGTTCTGACTATTACTGTCTGGAGTACCTTACTAAATCCCAAAATTTGTTGGGTTGAATGCATCACTTTTTATGAAAAATTGATCTAAGCAAACTAATATAAATTTTGTATGAGTTTTATTCCGTGAGCAGAGTATTGCCCGAAATTTTTTTCCCCAAGGTTGGTCCAATTTATTTGGAACCGTTAGCATTGTAGCATTTTAAATAAATAAAATAATGGAAAACGCAAAGCAATTCAAATGGAAGAAGTCCTAATCCCTTTTCCTCCATCAATTAATTATCCTTCGAACTATATTCAAACCACATAGTACTGTGTTGGGTTTATATAATGATCATTAATTAATATAATTATTAAAATAAATATTTTTTTTGCAAAAGAACACTAAATTTATTTACCTTATATTACAATCGAATATATCAATACATTAAATATCATTTTTCTGTCAAATGTCCCAAATAGTCCTTTGGCGAAATGTAAGTTCGACTAATTGTCCTTTAGTCAGATGTCATTCGGCCAATTGTCTTTCTGCAAAAATATTTTTTGCCCAATTGTCCTTGAATCGTTTTATTCAACTACGAATAATATTCTGTCATAGTTAGAGTAACATCACATTATATTTCAATAAATTCTTCAATTTCCGGGTACCCTCTATTTGAAATCCACAAAAATTGTTCTTCATCAAAATATAATGAACATATTAAATATTTATATACAGCTCAAAATCTGAGAAGATATTTGTATATGGATTTTCTCAAGAAAATGTTCAAAAAATTATTAATCATATTGAAACTAATGAATTTACCCATCTTAATCATGTATCTACTTCAATTTGTATTCATCGAGATTATGTAACAAGCTTTATTCAAATAGTCTTCAATTGATCTTTCTATAATAAAATATTTCATTCCTTATATCAAACTAAACCGATAGGAAACTTCCTTTCGTGTAGGACAGCATCTATTTTCCAAATCCCCCATTTTTAACCTAAATAGATCAATAAAGTTAGATAAGGAATTGATACACTATAGATATGTTGACTCCCCTCATTTCAGGTCTTTAGTTATTCTTTCAATGACCACTAATAGATGCCCAGTAATTAAAATCGTATGTAGAATGTGCATGTCAAAAAAAAAAAAAAATCAACATGGTAACCCTGACAATTAGAAGAATGTTTTAGAGGAGATCCGTTAACTTCAGCTGGGACAAGGGAGGAGGCGGGAAGGAAATAAACAAAAAAATTGACAAGAACTAATTCGATGTCGATCCCCAATTCTACTCTGAGTCCGTCAAGGACTTACAATTATAACTCCCAACAAATCTTCATGGTTATTCTCCGTCTTTTATGGGCAGACACGAATGTTCAATCAGGTTATATGTATAATTGAATATATTAAGGAAGGAGGTTCACTTCTCAGAAACTCGTTACCTCTATTGTATCACGCAACCTTTCTTCCTAAAAGAAACACAGAAAAGGTCTTAAATAATTCAGTAGTTAACATAATAAGTTAATCATAACAATTGCTATTCTTCTCTATTGTTCTCCCAGACTATCATAGTCATAATATTATTTATCCATCATTTGTAAAATGAATTACATGTGTATATATATATTCCATGATATTAGAATTAATCATAGTATTTTATTCGGTGCTATATTATTATATAGCTAAGTAATATTTTATTCCACAACGTAGCTATACATTTTTACTGTTATATAATTAGATGGCCTATATATATATTATACATGTATATGTATATTCGACGAGGAATCAACTAGAAAATTGTATTCCTGTCGTTTTGGAAACGGAGCATCAGAATAGAATAACTTATTACTTTTTAACTATATATCAAAAATAATAAATTATGAAATAGCCATGAAGTATCATGTTAAAGGAGGAAATCAACAGCTGATCTACAAGTAAATAAGTTTTCTTTTTGTAAGCGCGGTAACACAATGTCAGGATTTAATTAATAATGACAACTATTAAGTCTAGAAAATTCATTTTTCAAACTAACAATTGCAAAAAAACGGGCTAGCTAAAAAAATCATAAGATTTACATCACTATAGATGCCACTTAGCTTAAACATAATGAAACTACATTATCTTAATCCAAGTTTGATTTTAAATAAGGCTAGTGCGCTAAACCCTCTTCTTGACTGTGGCCCCGTCCCTTGTAGATTTAAAAAGAGTTATAAAATTAAAATGATTGACCTTTATTAAAAAAATCATCCTAAAAATACAAATTCCGTTTGTTGTAGAAACCAATAACAACGTTATTCTATGAAATATGCATACCATTTATTATATAAGGCTGTTAGAGAATTTTTTTATTCTAAAAATAAAGCAAGTGCATGCAATAATTTTCTAAAGAATTGAAAAAATATGGAATTTTAAAAGAGGGAATAAAAGAAAGGCACCTGCTCACGCTATAACCTTAGGGCTTTCTTAATCCACTTGGGAAATTTACAAATACATATTTTACTTCAGGACTTGAATGGCTCACTCAAACCCTTGAAAGGTGTGCTGTTTTATTTAGTTACATATTATTCAATACATAGAAGTGAAGGGAAGAAAAAATATTTAACATGAAAATCCGGGACAATCTGGAAGAGTTATCCGGACAAATCAATTTGTTGGTCAATATTTACTTTAATAATATAGTGTTTCAAACTTTAAAATCGGAATTTTTTTTCTTTTTTGTAGATTTAAGAGCCCACAACAATCAAAATGAATGATATTTTGAGCTTTCAACAAATTAGCTAATATATTGCCAAAAAACAGTACTTACTTTAATTTTTTCGCAACAAAACAATAATAAATTTAAACGTAAATTGTCTTGTCTTAAAAAAGTGATAAATATAAAAACTTGTGCTGCCAACCATTTTTCCAATAATTGATGAAGAAGTACTATTTTTCGGAAAAATGACAATTTTCAAAACTTCAAGCAAAATGTGCGAGGGTCTAGGGTGTATTCAGAACCCCCAACAAATGATTTTTTTTTCTTCTAACATGTCAAAGCATGGGAAAAAATACGGAACCCTAACAAAATTTAAAAAACTGGTTTTTTTTAATAGGTCTACTGTGGATACAAGAAAGATACAATAAATATAATTAAGTAATAATCATATTTAGTCATTTAAATTAATGAGTTTCGATGTAATTGATACTACAAGTATAATGTCTGGTACTTAATTTCTTGGAATGGCTCCTTTCCATTTATTAATCATTATTTGTCCACGAAAACGTATCCATAAAAACCATCCTGAGAATGTTTGTATACATAATCTAATATTATATATAATATTATAGTTTGTATGTATATGCGCTAATAAAAACGCATAACCAGGGTATTTATATCAAAAACAGAGACAGATACAGGCCTTAAACATAAAATAAAAGTTGTTTATAATTTTGAGTTACGTACTTAAGGCTATATTTCATTCTTATCAGACCAAATTCCTTGGCTCTCGAGTTTGTTTTTTCGCTAATAATTTGATTATTTTAATAAAACAGGATCGATTCCCCGTGTCTCAATTTTTTTTTTAATGTTTTGGGTTAAAGATTCGAAAATGCACCAAAAAAAAAATTCAATAAATGGTTATTGAACAAAGGTAAACATGGAGAACGTTTATTGAATACGAATTAAAAAAGGGGATTAGGAAGAGGATTAGCGAGTTAGTATTAGTATGTTTCTTCATTAAGATTGAAGGATGAACATATTTCTAATTATTATATTGTCTATCGACAAGTTTTACTAAATTCTGGAGTAATTTAAAGGATTAATAAAATAATGTTAAATAAAATATATAATACGAGTACGTCCTAGTATTAATATGATATTGTTTGCTTGATTATAAGCGAATTATATCAACATTTAATAAAAAATACCTAGAATTGTAAGACTATAATAAAATTTATATAAAATTCAAACAAAATTGTGGTTTACGAACAGTGAAGGGATAATGATGATTATTAATTAATGAATAGCTATACATTTACCATTAAGTAAAACATTATAGATATATAATTTTTAAATTCATAAAAAATATATACAACAGAAATGGTAACCCCTTAAAAAGTAATATCCTAGCTATACATTTTCTGTCACCTCGAAATGTTTTCTTTTACCAATTTACATAATTTATATACTGATATCCTGGAATGCCTGGTCTTATCAGTTTAAAAATCCTATCTGCAGCCTTTTAGTCAGAAAATCAATGTTTAATTTCAAATATTAGCCTCAAATGGGAGGATGGATTAAATTAACACGTGATTTTGTTTAAAATATGATAAATCCAGGGGCTTCACCTCGGGTGAGAAAGAATGCTAGAAGTTTGCATACCAGAAGGCAGCCATGTTCTCCATGCAGACATGCTGCACCTTCTTGGACATGTGTGCCAGGGATCTGTCTTGGGTAAACACATAGTTTTCCATTGGGAACGTGCTCTACAACCTTGGCATAACATGGTATCTGAGGACCTTGTGGTAGACGTCCAGGCGTATTTTCTTGTTTCCCTTGAAGAAGAGGGAGGCATCTTGCTGCCCTCAGCCACCAGGACGCCACGGACCATGACCTGAGCTGGATGTTTGGTCCTGAAGGTTCCTTCCACCTGAGCTCTTGATTTAATGAAGAAGCGATCATTTCTCCTATTCAGAACAGCAACCACTGTGAAGATCTTCTTGTTGGAGTAAATCCTGTTTGTGGAGGAGATCGTAGGCACTCTGCTGTTTTGCTTGTTGCTAGGACATTTTTGATCGCACAAAAACAAAACAAACATCAAATTGTAGCTTTTTGTTTGTATGCGAACAAGCAAAACGGGAGAGAGTGTGCGATCTCCTAAACGCATAGGATTTCACACTAAGTACAAAATTCTCAGACTTTTAGAACGGAGGCCCGACAGCCTCGAAAAAGATTATAATTTTTGAGTCCTCCCCTGTACAAATAATTTACATCACAAGTATCGAACCTACGTACACTGATTTCAGGGAAATTTTTATTAAAGATTAACATTAAGATTTTCTAATCAAAAATCGCCAACTAGTTGCAGGATTTAACATCTCCTCCAGATCATAATATAACTCATCGCCCATCGTATATTCAACCATCCATACCGACAGAACCAAGTAAAATACCTTAATTTTCATTTATTACAATAATTATAATTATTATTGAGTTGTACGCTGAAAGAATTTAATTATATTGTTGATTTCAAGCACAGAGGGGGAGGGGGGGGATAATTAGTAGGTACAACTTAAATAATATTATGTATAGGTTTACATGTCCATCGAAACTGGATTTCATTAATTAATACCTTTCTTATTAGAGAGTTATTTTTTTTTGTTTTTTGAACCTGTGTATTTACTTTTAAATTGGTCAATTTAATAGTAAATATTAATGTTTTTTATCATCATATATGTTGCATTATGTGCATAACTCAACTTCTATTAGTAATCATCATCATCAAACAAGTGGCCTGATTGGTTTGGCGTTTATTATACCTGAACAAGTTTCTTAATAAGGCTATTCCTCAAACAACTACTTTGCTATATATCGCCAGGGATGGGCAAAAGTATCCGGACAATATTTTCAAGTAGGTTTAAATAATACTAGATGCCATTTTATGGCAAAATTTACAACATATGAAATTCAAATTGAATAATTAGTTGATCACCCTTGGCATTGATCACTAACTCTAAACATGGCGTAAAAGCTGAGCAGGAATTTATTACATCCATCTTTTTGAAGCAGGACATGTTACTCTTCACAAAGAGCTTCGGGGATCTCAAGAAGCTATGGAAATCTTCGTTTACCTTCCTTCTCTGTTCTGACCACAACTAATAATCTCACGGGTTAAGGTCAGAGCTGTTGAAAGACTACTCTTCAACTTTGATAACGACCTGGAACTGCCTGTCGAAGTAATGCATGACAGTTATGGCAATATGACAGGGTGTTGAGTCTTGAAATCCACATGAAGTGTGTATATGGAGGGTATGTAGCTTCCATCCATGGCCTCACATAATTCTAACGAAGGTCCAAGTATCCTGAGGAGATCAACTTGATACCGTTGTCAAAATGTGAGCCGGCATGTCATTTCTGTGACTGGTGATCAAGCCTTTCAGATGTCCTCTACCAGCAAACGCACATTCCTTGATTTGTAGGCTGCATCCAATGTGAATTATGACTCATCACTGAATAGCTTTATGATGCTTGGATCTGATTTACAATTTTAGTTGAGCTTCTCGCCTCTTTTTAAACTTGTGTCTTTCATCTTCATGGTAAGAAGGTGACACCCTCCCCTGATGTAAGACTTCAAACAAAAGTCGTCCTTGATGACCCTGGCCACTGTCCTCCTCCTACAGGTAGACCAGACCTCCTTCAACCATGAGCAGGTATTTATATGTCAGTATTGGCTTTGATTAAGCCAAGTTATGAAGTAGTGACGTGTACGCTTTCTGGCTTTGTGTAACCACATGAGGAATGGTAAACATCCTTATCCGTCTTAAGTGGCTTACAAATGTAATAAACGTTACTTCTGGCATGTTTTAAGACTTGTATTATTACATTTGCATCGTTGTCGCCATGAAATAATTCTGCAATTACTCTATGTTTGTTCAATTGTTGCCTCATGGTGAAACTGAAAGGATTAAGTATAAAACAAAAGTTGTTGTCTATAGACAGTTCTTTCAGGTGAATTTAGAGCTTACCAAGATTAATGGTCTAGTTTAAAAAGCAACACACAATTAGAAATATATCACTTCTGCCCGCCCCTGCACATCCATAAAATTACATTTCATGCTAAAATGAATGATAATTTAAGGATTTTTATAGGTTCAAACTTTAGAAATTATTTGATAATCATTTTAATATATAGTAAACTACAACAGGCAGTCTTTTTATCTTGACTCATTTACATAAATAATTTTTTTTTGTATGTATTATAATTAATAATTAGAATATAATATTGCAACTTAGTCTATGAATTGATCGTCTATGAACAGCTATCAGGTGAGTACAGAAACATCATGAACTCTTGATAAAGTTGGAAGACATTTCCTTCCTCTCCTGGCAACTACAGACTTCAAGACTTCTACACTGGACTGAAGTCTTCCAAAAACCCTTCTCTTCACATGTCTCTTTCTACTTAAATTGCTTTGTCTTTATAAATAAATAATTTGACAATAAAAACATTAGCATCAGCGGTTTTAAGAGGGCTTAGTTTTTCCAAAAATATGCAAAAAATTTAAATAAAACTACTTCAAGCACGTTTATACTTATAACCATTTAAGTTTATGCAGTAAAAAATTGCCAACTCCCGATACGTTCTTATAAACAGAGCTATTCACGAGTCCTTTTTACTTGTCTGATTAAAATCTTTGAAACCGAGTGGAGTCGTAAGTCTTAATCGAGCTCTAGTCAAGTTTGAAGTCGAAATTGAGACCTAAGATAAGGAACTATCCCCTACTCTATGGATGAGGTCGATATCATTTCATTCATTTATGTGAATGTCTTATTCTACAAGGAATAATATGCATTGAATACTTAAATTTCGCCCTAATTTAATTAGATATTGTCCGAATCATACAAATGTATTCCAATTCCATAGCTAAAAATGATGGATATCCCTAAGAGAAAAAAAATTATTGCCGAATTGCACACAAAGAGAACTAATGCATGATTATACAGTCAACTCAATACACAGCTACCTACGTTTGAAGCATAATTAGTGTAATTAAAAGGCTATAAAATATGGCGTCCTGATATTATTTTTGTTAATGGATTTTTAATCAACTTAATTGTATGTGTTTTATGGGGCTTAATTGAAAGAAGGTAATAAAATATGTCTAAAAACAGAGTTGCTGTGTCAGAAGTTCATTTATTCATTACTAATTTACGACAGAGATTTAATCATACTTATTTATCCAAGATTATTTCACTAAATCAATGGATTTGTAGGCAAATGTTAATAAATATATTATGTCGTTACCTTTATCGTATCACGTAACCCTTCCACCTAAAAGAAACGGAAAAAAGGCCCAAAATCAGTAGATAGTTAGCCAAATAAGTAACTCTATGTCAACAGTCAACAGCTGTTATTGTTTTGTTAAGTACTCCCATGCCATCATTGTTATATTATTTCACCACAATTTTTAAAATTGAACTATATATATTTCATGATATTAAAGTCCTATATAGAATTTTATTCGATATTGTATTAAAATATTGTTTAGTAATTTATTACTAAAAGTGTAGCTATACATTTTCATTTTTATATGATAGCCAAAATTTCTTCGTAGAAGTAATAAGTATATACAAGGTGACCAAGGTATCTATGTCAATACTTTGGTGCGCTCTCACCGGACTTTTGGCCTCCAAACTCGCCGTACCTGAATCCGATGTGTTTCTTTTTGTGTGGGGGGGCGAACGAACGACAAGTTAACTGAACCCCACGCAACACCATAGACGAACTTATCAGTCAGATCAAGAAGGAATTCTATAAAAACTGTAATTAAGGCTGGAGATGATCTTATTGAATAAAATAAATCAGAATCTATTAAGCTTTCAAAATTTGGCTTTATTTTATATCTTTTTTGCGGTACAGATAGGTTGTGCACCCTGTATATATACTACGAGGGATCAACAACAAATTTTATTTATGTCCTTTTGCAAACAGAGCATAAGTGAAAGAATAAATTATGAAATAGCCATGACGTATCACGTCAGAGGAAGAATCGACAGCTGACAACAAAATATACGGGGTATTTTTGTGTTACTGAGGTAACGTCATGGTATATATAGACAATATACTTTACGAAACCAATGATTTTGTGCATATTTAGGGCAAGTCATGAAATTATAAGCATAATCATCTATTACCATTATTTCATTAAATAAATACTCGTAAAGTGTTGGGTATTTAGTACTCTCTTTAAAAAAAAAAAAAAAAAAAAACCTAGAGCGAGTCACGTTTCTTGTACAACCTACATTGTGCTTATATCTAATTAGTTATGTAGGAATGGACAATGTTGTACACATAACAATGAGTTGTAAAGGAGCAAAATTAAGCAGGATCATTTCGTTATATATATTGATCTACTTATTTATACTAATCCAGTTTAAACAAACCACAGTTTTTGGACAATTTGTAATTTGAATATTTGGTATAGATGCTTACAGAAAGATGGGTTGTAAAAATGCATGTCAGTTTTAGTTTTGTAAGTCTACAGGGGTGGGCTAGAGGGGCTGTTCCCCCTCACCCCCCCAATTTACAATTTTTCTTAAAAAATAATTCTTCAAAAAAATTACTTTTTTGTGAACAGCTGTTGATTTTAAAAAGCTTATTCCAAAAAATATAATATTTGAAATTGTTTTCCTAAAAATTTCTGTGAATATAAAATATAATCCTGTGGATGCCCCTGGTCTATATATCTTTTTTTAAATCCATGCATGGAGTCAATAATATTAAAATTTAAATTGTATTATCTAATTTTTCATCTTCTATTTCATTTACTGGTTAACCGAACGTTGATTGGTTAAATTCAAATTTGCCCCTGTTAATTAGTGAATAATTCCTAACAATTATTCAATAATACTCGCATTTCTATAGTAGGGTAAAATGGACTAACAGTTACCAACTGATTTTGGGGATTTTATCTCATATTGGTTTTTTTTTTTTTTTTTGTTTTTGCAAGATCCAGTAAAGATAATATTGAGTTAAACTACACCAATAAATGGAAGAGAAAATTGACTCCTACATCTAAAATATATAGCCGCCCATAATTAAATATGGACATTATACGGCTTTGATTTTCAACAATGCGCCATTTCGATTACGGCTAGTGTGAGAAAGTTGTCATATGGTATGAAAATTACCTATTCAAAATTATATTGTGCAACTTGGTATAAGTCGATTTAATTATGCAAAAACAGATAACTTTTGACTTAGTATATAAAGAGATAATTTTTAGTAATTTTGCATTTAATAATTTTCATAGAAATTTTTTTAAGAAATAAAAAATGATTAACAAGTTTATTTTTTATTTATTTTTTTGAAAAATTGTCCAAATGTACAAAAAAAGAGAAAAACGTTAGGGAAATTTGATGATCCGCGTATAGTGCGCATCCTTTTTTTACATTTTCAAAAATTTGGATCAAAATTTCTAATTTTATTCTATCTTTTTGCTCCATAAGGTTACTTTAAAAAAAACTTTATTAATTTTTCAATAATAGGCTAGAATAATGTCTATCATAATTCATTACTGCTTAATAATGATTAATGTTGCATTTTAATCTTTATTCGCGAAATAATGAACTTTATTCTCTTTTCAAACTTTAAACAAGATGTACAACATAAAGTTGACATCGTAGAAAATGAAATATGCAATATGACAACTTTTACGCACTACCCGTAATTGAAAGTCGAAAAAAGTTGAAAATCACACAATGGAACGACGTAGCTGAATGGACAACGTTCTCGGAAGAATTTATTCTTTTGAGCTCAATGTGTGTAGGTTCGCCCTCCGGCCGTTCCTAGAGAAGGAAATATAATTTATGTAGATGGACTTAAAAGAAGATTCCTAGGTCAGATGGAGTAAATGAATATGTTATGTTCACTTACAATTAATCAGTGCAACTCTGTCTGACCAATTCAAGGAACATTAAAAAAAATAACACCAGTCTAATGGACATAATGGGCATTGCATAAGATGTTCTTCAAGATTCTTAGGAACTTTATTAAGGTTTTTTTCTGCTCTCATTTGTTTTCCAAAAATAGAATTTGTTTAAAATATAATGTTTGAAAAACATTTAAAGAATATTTGTCTGCACATTTTGTCAAAAACCACATATTATGTAAACCTAGCGGTAGTATCCGTCATTTACTGGAGTACTAAGGCATCGGGTAAGAGACAAATGTTGCTTTAATTCTCGAAGTTACTATCCCCTTTTCGTCAGGAGACTCAAACGTAATTATTCAATACTTATATCAATTAATAAGTGCCCTCTCTTCAAAATAGAGTATTTTACTTTCTAGAGCGCCCATTAACAAAAACAAACAGAAATAGTGTTTTCATGGGTATTCGCAGGTTTATATTTTGGGGGAAGGGCTTCGATTAAAAAAAAGAAAAAAAATACAAAAATCAAATTTTTATAAAAAAATGCCTAAAATCCACAGTTATTCACAAAAAAGTAAATTTTTTGGGAAAAAAAATTGGAACGTTCATAGCTATTCTCCAAAAATTAGTATTATTGGAAAAAAAAAAATCAAAAATTTAGATTCATATATTAAATTTTTTGGGATAACATTTGAAAAATCTATAGCTTTTTTCAAAAAATTAAACTTTTGGAATTTTTTTTTTTTTTTTCTTCAAACATTAAATTTTCTACTAACAAGCAAAATTTTTTAATTTGGTGGGAGCTACAGCCCCTCCAGCCACCCCTGTTGATGCCTATGCTTTTATTTACTTGATGTCACATGCATAGACGTGCAATATTTTTTTTTAATGCCTACATTGTTACTTCTTTTAGATCGAAATGCCTTCATTTAGTTTAAAGATTCATACCTATAATGGTATATACCGATAAACTTTGTTTTATTTATATAAATTTTGTTTTATAAAATCGAAATATTTTTTCAAGCTCTAATTATGAGGAATTGTTCAAAATCAAAACGCATAATGCAATTTTATGAAATGAATTAACCAAGTACTTGATATATTATAATCTTCAAACTTTGATCAATCTCAAAGAGATCTTACGAGAAGGAAAGAACATAAATTTTAGAGGAAAATTATGTAAATATTATGTAATTGAATCATATCTACACGTGGCAATTTTCTTCTTTATGCAGGAAAGTTTTGAAGCCACATAATCTATTTCTTTTTGAAAATGTGCAATGAAGTACTCCATTGTGTAATTAGAAGAACTCACTTTTGTAATTAGGTAAATGATGTAATTGGTCAACTACAAAATAAACTTAGGCATTTCCTTTCCTTTTTGAATTAAACGTTAAAAGATACAATGCTAATAATAGCATTTTGGTGAATCCTCATGATCAGCTCATTCTTTCCCCATGGGATTTGCCACATTTACTTAAATCTGAAGAATTATGTTAAATGAATATATACTGTAACAATAAGGAACGAAATGATATGCATATGGGCTCTGTTTCAACTAGAATTCGACCAATTCATCACTTTGCCTATTTCTACTTGAAAGTAATCAAACATTGGCAAAACTATTATTGATTTATTTTGACAAAGATTTCAGATTATAAAAAGCTTATATTATCTTGATATTACTGTCTATTATCACTAATAGCATTCATTTTGTACGAATCGAAAAGAAAAATAGTCTTAACTTGTTTCTACGATGTAATACTAGAACTGTACTACTCCGCTATGGGTGAAGATTTATTTTATCATTCATGTGTTTTATTCATCTTAAGAGCCATGACCAGTGATGAAAATCGTGTGTATAATGGCACGCAAAAAAAAAAAAAAAAATCAACGTGGTAAATCCCTGACAATTTCAGGAATTTTTGGAGGAGATCAGCTACAATCAGCTGTTACAAGGGAGGAGGGGTAGAAGGAAATAAACAAGGACATCGACAAGAATTACTTTTATGCCCATCCCAATTCTACTCAGAGTCCAATAAGGACTTACTATTAAAACTCCGCAACAACCTCAGGGGTTCGCTCCGTCTTTTATGAGCACACTTGAATGTTAAATCATGTATTGTATATAATTGTAGGTAGTAGAAAATAAAGTCCACTCAGTTTTGAATATAATTGAATCTATTTGGAAAAGATTGTTTACTACTCAGGAATTAAATAATAATGACAACTGCTAAGGAAAAGAAAATTAATTCTTCAGATTACCAATCCCAAAATAACGTGCCAGCGAAAAAAATTATACAGGATTTACATCACTAAGTATTACTCACGAGTAGAGCAAGGCATGTCCGTATTAAAAGCGTACCCCTGTACTTCTGTACCGGTATAGAAGCAAAAAATGGTACGGACATACAGATACTGAATTGTCTGAAAAATGGTATGGACCTCCTAATCCAAATCTTGTCCGTACCCCGTATTTTTTTTTTCGATTATATACATTGTAGCTCATTTTTTTATGTTTTAATGTAGGAGGGGGGGATAAGTACTTTGAAACAAAGAGGAAAAAATGTTTGTTCTCTTCACATCAGAAAAAAGTAGTACCATCGAAGCGACTTGTACAATGTACACACTAGTTTTATAGCTTAATTAAAAAATGGATCTACGAGTCTCAAAATTTGTACGTAAATTCACGTAGATTTCAAATTATAAGAAAGCTTATATTATCTTGATATTACTGTCTATTATCTTTAATAACATTCATTTTGTATGAATCGAAAGGTCTTAACTTGTTTTTACGATGTACATAATACTAGAACTATACTACATGCTAAGGGTAAAGATTTATTTTATCATTCATGTATTTTATTCATCTTAAGAGCCATGACTAGTGATGAAAATCGTTTGTATAATGGCCTTGGAGGTACTTGGACGCACTTTTGAACGAATATTTTACAGGTGGTATATAACTCAGGGGTGTCCTCAGGGAGAAATAAGGATTTTTTGTATTTTACAAGAAAGATTTTATATTTGAATTTTTTTTTCAAAAAATTCAAATATTTGGAAATTTTTTCAAAAAATAATTGAAATTTTTTGTGGATTTTGATTTTTTTTCAAAAAATAATTTTTTTGAAAATAGATATGGATTTTTTAATTTTTTTGCAAAAAATTTAATTTCATCGAGAATACCGATTGATGTTTGTATTTTTTTTCCAAAAATTTAATATTTTGAAATTTTTTCCAAAAAATGTATTTTTACAATTTTTTTATTTTTTTGAAACAAAAATTTTTTGACCCTTTTTTTAAATTCAAAATATTACGGGACAAAGTGCGTCCCACTTCAGGTCAATACGGGAAAGGGGTTTTTTTTCACCCTAAATACGGGACTATGCCGTTTTTCAAGGGACGCGTGGCAACAATAGGTACGGATACAGATTATACGGAACCATAATCTGAAAAAATCGTACAAAGGTACGGATACGTAACCCAATTTTTTGATAAACTGCCTGTCTCTGCTCACGAGTCATGAGGATTTTTGTATCAGTTGAAGTTTTATCATTCACAATCTTTTTCAAAGAGTCGAGATACCTAAAGTTTTTTGATAGGAGTGTATATAGAACCTACCTAGTCGTGCCCTACGATAAGAACAAAATTTGACCCTATCCAGATCCTGAACGAATACTCTTTGACGAACTTTTTGGTTTTATTTAGTAGCAATAGCATATTATTTTCAATATGATCCCCATGGACCTCAATCACTGCCTCAATTCTCCCATGGTGTAATCATTTTACTTCATACAGAAAAATATTAGTCTTGCATAAACGGTCCCAGAGTTGGTTCCAATTACTCTATCTAAATAAATTATATTAATTTGAAATTACAGAATAACGGGGAATCAAATAACACCAGTTATATGACTAAGGGACTAATTAACTCTGGAGTAATGACCGGTTCAAGTAATTTGGAAAATTTCAAATTAGAAAGCCACTACTTGATGAGTGATCGTGTTTCTCTATCTCGTGAACTCACTAAGAATTAAAAACAAACGGAAATATATTTTAGTTGTCACCTAGCCTCTGATATTAACAAGGATCTTAATTCTATAATGCCATATGTCTTGTTCTAGCCTGCTTATCGCACTCTTACACCAATCCCATCTCTATGAATAATTAATTGAGTACTAATATCTTGCTCACTTTTTTTGCGGATGATTTAATTATTATAACGTTGAAAGAAAGTGTAACTTTACTGTTTATATTGATCAAATTCAAGTTTCTTCATCATTAAACTAACTAGCAAGAGTCCCTTTCAAGCACGTCAAGTAGCGTTACAATGACTTGAGTCAGTGATATCAAAACCATAGGGCCATAGCCCACACATTTTTAGACTAAGTGTTATATTACTATAATAAAATTGTAAGGTTACGTGACAATTATATAATTTCTCCCCCCTCCTACTTGCATTTACATTCTGGTGCCGCTGACTTGGGTTGATAAATGAAAAAAAGGAAAAATAAAGAGAAAAAATTAAGTAGCCCTACGCATTGCCCATGAATTAATTTCTATTTAATGAAATAATGTAAGTAGAAATGAAAATGGTGTGTTTCTTGGGCATGTAAAAAAGAAAGAAACCAAAAATCATCATAGTAACTATGACAATTTGAAGAATTTTTAGAAGGAGAGCAGTTTAGCTCTAATGACGTTTCATTAGATCAGCTACAATCAGCTGTGACAAGGGAGGAGGGGGAAAAGGAAATCAACAACATCATTGCCAAGAATGAATCCGATGTCAATCCTCAATTCTACTATGAGTCTAATAAGGATTCAAATTATAACTCCGCAACCAACCTTGAAAGTTTCTCTCCGTCTTTTAAGGGCAATGTTCAATCAGGTTCTGTATATAATTGCATGTAGTAGAAAATGAAGTTCACTCCTAAATAATTAAAAAATAATGATAAAAGCTTAGGAAAAGAAAAACACTCTTCAGTTTAGCAATTATAAACTATAATAATAATATTAGTTTATGTTAGAAAAAAAAATTATCATCACAAGCCATCACTGTTAATTAATCAACTTTTTATCAGCGTTGTTTATTTTTCAAAGCTGTTGTCATAATTCTTGTTGAGAGAAAATCTAAGTTTAGAACAATAACAAATGCATGATCTCATAAATGACTAATAGTAACAAATGAGGATTTCTTGGAGATTTATAAGTGTTGTGACGTGATGAGGCGGAATGAATCAACATATTATAAGAAACTATTTTAATTTATACTTGAAGGAGGGATTTGTGTAAAGAAAAAACTGAGTGTTGCGATTAAAAAAGGAAAACTGTTCATGCGTGTGCTCTTTTTTTTTTTTTTTAAAGTTCATTATTTAATAAGTAGTGATGAAAACCGCTGTATAATGGGTAAATATTAAAAAATAAAAATTGATATGGTAACCCTGACAAATTGAAGAATGTTTTGGAGGGGATCAGCTACAATCAGCTGTGACAAAGGAGGAAGGGGAGAATGAAATAAACAAGGACATTGGCAGAAAGTAATCTGATGTCGATCCCCAATTTAGTATGTGTCCAACAAGGACTTACAATTTTATAACTCCACAACAAAACAACAAATCCTCAAGGTAACCCTATGTCTTTTATTGGTCAACCAGAATATCCAATCAGGTTTTGACAATAATTGAAATGGAAGTTTACTACTAAGAAGTGAAATAATAATGAAAACAGCTGAGCAATAGAAAAAAGATTCATCATAACACCAATTCCAAGAAAAAAGGAAGAAAAAAAAAATGAACCAGCAAAAAAATACAATCAATTTACATCACTAATTATAAGTTTATAAGTTTGCACTTTATTTGTTTGCGTAATGACTTTTCATGTACTATTGCCTCGAATTTGTTTTAAATGATTGAGCTCTAATGAGCTAATATTTTTAAATAACATTTAGATCGTCCAATTTGTAACAAATTCGTGGCATTTGTCAAGTTTGTCTCCTCAGAGATTTGAAAAGCATCATTCAAAATCAACTCAAGTTTAGTCAAACTTAGTCAATAACTGTTCAAGTAATTCACAGCACAAGATTAATTAAAGTAGCAAATTTAGTGTAAACATTTGTGATATTAAAAGACCCTTGCACAAATAGTTAGGTATTTATTTGTAAAAAATAATGTTAAAAGCTTCATGTAAATTGTTATATTAAGCTCTTTAGGTTATGCATGCATGCTTGTATTAGAGCTTTGAGCTGATTGTAATATACATCATTCAAATATGTACGCTAGGCCATTTTTCGAATTTCGATTAAGACTAGTTTGGAATAGTTGTTGCAAAATTGCATTGTTCTACAAGGTTATCTGTAGGTCGCACATCTTGATCAAATTATGAAAAAAGGGAAAAACTAATCACTTTGGGAATTTAGATACTAAGAATTCACTTATTTCGCATCAAATAATTTTGATCTACATTTTCTTAGCTATAATAAGTATTTTTGAATTTTTTTTCTAAAGTTGTCTTATGATATAAAAAAAGAAAAAAATTGAGGAAAATTTGATCATCCGGTTGCAGCATTTTTTTACATTTTCTGAAGGGAAAGATCTAGATTTTCTTATGCTATTTTCTCTTTTTGCTTCATAGGATACCTTAAGAAAAAACCTTTATACATATTTTTTATATGTTACGATACTGTCTATCATCATTAATAAATATAGAATAAGAATTATTGCTTTATTTTCATCTTAAAGTTTTTACTTTATCACAACTTTTCTGATCTAGTCGTAATCGAAATTTGAAAAAAATTGAAAAACAAAACTGCCTAATGTACGTATTTAAATAAACTCAGAGAAAAAAAATAGTATTAATACTACTTCTGAAAAGGATTTTTCAATAGCAAAAACCGTGGAGTTATTTTTTAAGTGCCTAAATATTTTCTTTATTAATACCACGAAATGACTTAACCAGAAAGATATTATTTTGTTGGGAAATAAATAGGTCTTCCTTCATATGTGCAATATATTTGCTCAGATTCAAATTGCAACTCGTATTTTATCTACATTCAATAATTGTTCCCTCTAATTGATACACATTAAAATTGTGAGTTATAAACGCTTCAAAAGACGAATGTAATGTCAAGGTAATCCTATCTTATTTTGTAGCATTTGGCTTAACAATCTTGATCACGGAGTAATGAGTCTTTCTATGAAAACCAGTTCTGGAAGGAACTTATACTTTTCTTTATATATTTTATAAGGTCATTAAAAATAATTTTTTTAAACATCATGACGACTCCGAAGAAAAAGAAGTTTAATACTTAAAACTAGTGATGGGAAGATTAATCGGAATAGGGACTCTGCTACGGGAAAATAATGTTTCATTTATGATTCCAATTCTTATTTATTACTAGCAATTTTATTACTTTTCCAGGTTATGAAAAAAAAAAAAAAAAAAAAGTAGCCCCCTCTAATATTAAAGAATTTTTGCTTTTTACAAGAAAATTTAATATTTAAAAAGAAAAAAATAATAATAGTTTAAATATAAATACATTTTTCAAATTTATTTCAAAAAATTTAACTTTCCGTCAAAAACGAGTATTTTTCCAATTATTATTTAAATTTAATATTTTGTTGTTTTTTCAAAAAGTTTAGATTAGAACAGAATTTTTTTTTTTGAGAACAACTCGAGATTTTTGAAATTTTTTAGAATAGCCGTGGGTTTTTGAAATTTTTGTGAATAGTTGTAGATTTTTGAAAAAATTACAACATCAAATTGTATATTTAAAATGTTTTTTCAAAAAATTAATATTTAAAATTTTTTTCAAATTTTAAATTTATAATTTTTTTCGGAAAAATTTTCTTTTGTTTGAACAAAAGTTAATTTTTGAAATTTCTTCGCAAAATTAAATTTTTGAGAATAGCCGTAGGGTTTGAAGTTTTTTCTAACAAATTTCATTTGAAAAAATTACAAAATAAAATATTTTAAATTTGATTTTTTTTTTCAAAAAGTAATATTTGAACTGTTTTTTCAAATTTTTAATATATAAAACTTTTTTTCGAAAAATTTTCTTTTTTTTTGTAAACAGTAGTGGATTTTTGAAATTGCTTCCAAAAAATTAAACTTTTGGAGAATGGCCATGTGTATTTGAAATGTTTTCTAAAATGATAAATTTTTTGTGAATAGTCGTGTATTTTTGAAAAAATTTTAAACATCAATTTAAATATTTGAAATGCAATTTTTGGAATTATTCTCCAAAAATTACCAATCCAAGCCCTCCTAAATAATAGAATGAGTGAATGGCCCTATCTAGTATAACAATGTATTTAATTATATCTTTTGAAAAGAAAAATATTGTGGTATTTTTAATGGGTCAAAAAATACTCTGTTGAATTGACTGTAATTAGTTCCATTGTATTAAAGAGTTTGAGGGTATTTGGGTTTGCCCCTGTTATTGGATTATAATCATTGCTCCCTTGTTCTTTTCCGATTGATGTAATGGAACCAACAACACAAATAACGTATTTCCTTTAAGCCTTTTTCTAGTGAACTGAGATATTATATACCCAGAGATATATAAATATCTTATTATTCCTTTGAATCTTCATTCTATCTTCAATATTTTAAATCAAATTACATCAATTCCTTATTTATCTTGAAGGGATAGGATTTTTATTTGAGAGGAGGGGGGTTGAATAATTTTTTTCAAACTTTCCAACTCATATCTCACTTTTTCCTACTTTGAGTTTTCAAAAATAAGATTGGACTTTTTCAATTTCCCCCCAAAAAAAACAACACCATTTTGTCGAACAGTCACATTGCTGAATCTGATTTTGACGAACAGAAACTTTGACCAATGACAACATTGCCGAATCCTATATTGCTGAACAGACACCTTGACGAATGATCCCATTGCAGAATGGACACATTGACGACGGATAACAACTTTTTCAAATTCATGCTGCAAAACTATGTAATTATGATTCCATTTCATTTTACACTAGTTTTAAAAATAAAACCAAAAAACAGTAATGTTCATATTTCGAAAGGTCTTATTTTATATTTATAATATTTAAATAATAAATCCGTTAGTATGCAAAATAACTAGTTAATATGCATAATAACTGAACAAGACCGTTAATGTGCATGATAACTGAAAAAGATAGTTAATGTGGAAAATAATTGAAATCATAAATTTCACATTATTTTTCAAGACCCTTTCCAAAGACACAAATTAATGCTCGGCTAATGGGATATGCAACATGTCCACAGGGCTTGATTAAGAGTCAGCACCCTTCGTCAATTCATGTATTACAATCAGAAGCGCCATCCACTGTAACACCAGTTGATTGTGTTGCGTACTAACACGAGTAACAAACGGATTTTAACCCACCGGCAACTCATGTAATATCATCAGAGACGCTATCCACTATATACCCGATTGATATCGCGGCCCACTGGTTGTGTTGCGTGCCAACGCGAATAACAAACGTGCTTTAACCCACCGCCAACTCATGTATTATCATCAGAGACGCCACTATAGACAGGGTTAATATCTAGGCCCTTGGGGGCCTGGGATATCAACCGTGGCTATAATGGATAGCACCTCTGATGATATGACATGAGTTGGCAGTCGGTTCCAACCCGTTTGTTAATCGTATTGGTACGCAACACAATCCGTGGGCCAAGATATTAACCGGGACTATAGTGGATAACGTCTCTGATGATATTACATGCGTTGGCGGTGGGTTAGAACCCGTTTGTTATTCCTATTGCTTTTTGCAGAGACATGTGCTCTTTGTGTAGTGTAAGTTTGATTATACTCCAATGACAAACAAATCTTGATAATTATAGAGTCAGAGACGACACGGGATAGAGGTGTGTTAATTAGGACTTGACCAAGTACATAGGAGCTTCAACACATTTATTCCAAAAGATTCATTCATTCACATTGTCTGTTGTAATCGACAATCATTGATTGGTCAAATCCCTGGCTCCTTTTCTTTAATCTAATTTCTAATTTATTTACTGGGCGATTGCCATTCTTTTTAAAACAACCTCATAATTTAATGAATCAATTATTTAACAATTAATTATTGCAAGTTGTGGCAAATGGCCATCATGCATGTGGTATGTATATATTTATATACAAAAATGGTTTGTCATATTAGGAAATGTTTAGGTTTATGATGACTAATGACTTTCTTTGAAATGGTGAAACATAAGTTAATGCAATATATCATTATGGCTAATAAAAAACCAACAAAACACCAAGGATCTGTCTTTGATGGATAAACAATAAATATATTTATACTTTGTCTGGGTTTTGTTTCTAAGTAATATTTGCAAAGTCATTTTATTGATGGCTTGGTCTATGTTCAAGAAGATTTGATTACCTTCATGATTCATATATACCTTCTTTTTGAAGACATGTCCCATAATTTAACACTTACCTAGATATGCACACTAGGGTGTTCGTCATTGTACTTTTTGTGAAAAAGTAAAAGTCCTACACAATAGCAGGGCCATGGTTTTAGGCTGATAAAAGTGAAAGGGGACTCTAAAGTCGGGAAAAAAGTTGAGAAATTCAAGATTTAAAGAAAGGGTCATTTCTCAAAATCTCGTCTATAAAAAAAAGTCATCTATCTTTAAAAAATACCTTGAAAATAATAAAAAGAACTGACTGTTTCTTTCTGTCTGAGTCAATAAATACTTTGAGTATAGTTTGATGGATTCATCTCAGGTATGACTCTATTTTATTGCAATGTATATTATGTTCAAACTAAATTAGAAGTGTATTTATGATATTTTGCATTGGTTTAATGACTAAATTTAGATTATTATACCTACACTGTCAAATTTCAAAATCAACAGTTGTCAGACCGGAGACAAGAGGGCAAAGGCTCTCTTATTTGCTCCACGCCCAAGTGAGTGTCGAAGAGATCATGAAGGCGGTCCTAGAGTCTTATTTACAAGAATAAAATGTTGGCTACAGGTCAGAACCTTAAGATGTCCCATGGCAGCGATAGACACCAGAAAATTGAGATCATGGAGTACCTGGGCACTGTTATAACCATAAGTCCGGCCATGTGGATGAGGCAGCATGCCAAGGCACTAAATATCAGTAACTGGACTGTGAAGGAGGTATGTGCAGGATATGGAAAAGTCCACTTATGTTCGACGACATCGGCAACAGCTTTCAACAGCAACGTATGCCAACCGGATCATAAAAGATCCTAAATTGTTTACTTGGTTAAGGCATAAGCAGGCTACACTCGTCCCCACACTGTTCCTTTCTCGACTATTCAATTTGAGATATAGTCAAAAAGAGAGCCTATGCTACTCCTCACTGAAATTTGAATGGCCTCATAGCCTCTGTCGAACATTAATGGGCAGTCATGTCCGAAACCTTCCTCAAGAATTGTTGACACCCCTTTAGACCCATATTGGAGGCCATGGTTAGTTACCAAAGGATATCATTTTGAAAAATAGAAAGATATTTTAATAAAGAAGTCTTTCATAAAGCCTCAATGTTGTACTTAATTTCATTCGTGCAAAAGTTTAGCCTATTTTTTCGTTATTAAAAATTTCACGATTTTACCTCACAGACTGTACAATATAGATACAAAGTTGTTTTTGCGACAGTATTCATATTTTAGAAATTAGACATATTATGAAATACATTTTTTATTATCTATATATTATTGGCTTATAATATTTAGTTTAATTTACCAGTCCTTTAATAAGTTATATTTGCCTTAACGATGGAAAACAAGTTAGTTTTTCGCTGCATAATATGTTTATAATACATACACAATGTGTCTAAAATGTCTACCACATATTAAACAACATAATATGTTTACCCAAGAGATTTAAAAACTTGATCCAATTGGGACTCAACATGTTATGAAGGAGTCATGATTGAAAATATTTGACAAATGTCAAAAGACATTGCTTATTCGAACGATTTGCAGACGATGAAATAAGGGACTAAAATAACTCAAAGGTGGGATAAAAGTCCAATTCCTTAAATATTTACAGCCAAGGGCATTGCTAGCTTTCATCATTTGGGGAGGGGATTAGCCCCAAAAATTATCAACACTCTAGTACAATTATTTAACTTTTATAAATGTGTTTATTCTATACATATGTATGCATTAGTTACAATTTTGTATAAGTTGTAACTTGTACAAACAAGTTGTACAAGTTACAACCAAAAAATGAAATTAATAATTGCAAACGAAGAATTTTTCGTACTTCGGATGAGGATAATAGAATATTCCATGGATAGTTGACATATATCAATGCTCTAGTCTTAGACTTTTTAAAAACAAACTACTGTAATAGAAGTATTTTGTGGCAAATTATAAAGTTCAAATACTAACAGTTATATTATCCATAAATGCATCATAACTTTGTAGTTTGAATAGCTCAAAATGAAATGAATGTATCAATTAATAGTTGGTAATTAGAATGACAAATGTTGTAAATAAATAGTGTATATGAGGACGAATAAATTGCAACATGTAAAATGTACTTATACAAGTTACAACTCGTACATACATTGCAATTTGTACACAATATACATAGTTCATTTAAAATGAGAGACTGAAAGTCATCAAAAATTAAAAACTTTGTTTTTAAAAGGTGACTAAAATAAATCTAGTAAAATAATTAATAAAACCTGGATTAAAAATTATCTCAGAACGAACTATACAATTGGCATAACGGATTATTTTCTGACGTATTCATTTCCTTTCTTGAACTAATAGGGTTTAAGAATAAAGGAATTGATTGACTCATCTCATTTTTGTATCACTCAACCTTTCTTCCCCTAAACAAGAAAATAAAAAGGCTCAAGTATCTGGTAGTCAGCTAAGTGCTACCCAAAAATATAGCACTGACTTAGATTCAATGTTAAAATTTAAAATAGGGTGACTAACTTTCATCTTTTTATATACTGTCTGGAGCGTCTGGAGACTTTTTATCAATTCATGATGTGTTAAGTTTTTTGTAAGGTAATTTTTTGCATATTTGAGTTATAATAAAAGTCAAATCAAAATTGAGTAAATACTAAATTAAAATTTAAAAGAAAAAAGAGTATCAAAATTTATTATAAAAACGAGAATCAAAATTTTTGATTCTCGTTCTGAAAGTTTATTAATCTCAAAATATAAGCAATATCTCCCCTGATCCTCCCTCTAATCCCCTAAAACCTGGTTTTTATAGAATATTAAAAGTATACTGCCCTATCCCGTAATTGATTGTAAAAGTTAGGGACATTCATATCTTAGATTTGTTAAAATAAAATGATATGAATTGATATTTATATAACAAGGTCTTTACGCGACTTTTTAATCTTAAAAAATAAGATTCGAACTTTATTTAAAAAAAAAAAAAATTCGAATTTAAAAAACAGAAGACAAGTGGCCTCCATATTTATCTTTCCCTCAAGCTTCTTGGAGTTACCAATAACACTGGTCCTTGTTCCAGTTAAGATGAAAATTAATTCTGTATTTTTATGTCAGCTGTTGATGTTTTACTATTCTTGAGCACTCGTGTTCGTATCATTGATTGGAGCCTTACTTTTTAACAAAGTATATTTCAGCGGTTGGGAATAATTGAATTACATCCATAATGTAATTTTGGATCATATTTTTTCTCATTTTAAGGGGGAATCTTAAGTAATTAACCTGTCAATACAAAAGCAAGCCGTAATTTTTGTTATCTTAAATTAAGCCGGAATTATATTTGTATTATTCGACAAATAATCGTCAATTTCTATGGAGAAATTATTCTGATTAATCCTTTGCAGTACCTCAAATTACGCTTAAAGAAGCATAAGTTCATTGGTACAATGATAGCGTTATTTAATTCTTGAGTAATTAAGTTCCTTTCCTAAATAGATTAAATTATATTCAAAACCGGCTTGAACATTCGTGTGTGCCCATAAAAGACGGGATTTATTTTCCCTTAATTGGTAAAATGGAGTTACACTGATAAAGTATAAGTAAACATTATAGTGTTACATTTATTCCATTTGCCCTAGGAATCTTCTTTGAAGTCCATATACATAAAGTATATTTCCTTTTCTAGGAACAACCGGGGCGCAAACTAACGCACATGGAGTTCAAGAGAATAGTTTCCATTTATAATTTACATCCTTGTTAGGCTCAGAGTAGAATTGAGGATCAACATCGGAGTAGTTCTTGCAAATGTCCTTGTTTATTTCTTTCTTCCCCTCCTCCCTTGTCACAGCTGATCTCCTCCAAAATATTCCATGTTGATTTTCCGTTTCTTTTTTTTAATATGCACATTATACACAAGATTTTTATCACTATGTGTACGTGTATATCAATCATTTCGTGTGGTGGAATAATTTAATGATTTAATCATTCAATTTTTATTTATAGCTCCTTAACAAGCATCAAAATGTATTCGGATCCTAACCGGAGGCTCTTAAAAAAAGAATGATTTAATTGCATTACGACTCCTATGATCTAATTCCCTCTCAATATGTCACAATAGTAAATAACTTATTCTTGCCTCAGCCAAAATACGGTCATTTCTTGATTGATTTGTTTTGCAAAAATGAGAAGGTTGAACTTTGAATAATAAAACCTCGAACTTTGACATATATATATATATATATATATATAGGTATTCATTTTTAGTTCTTACTCACGAATAAATTTTACATAACAAGTTTCCTCAAATTATTTTATGACTTTTATTAATACGAGGTTGCAATGATTGCAGGTAATTATCTTCTTAAATACCGGGTAATTTTTGATCATCGTCGCAAAATGTACTCAATTTCATACTCGCTAATTGCAAGAATAAATATTTATTGTTGTTTTCTTACACATATTATTATTATTGTTATTTTGCAAGTGAAATATACACACAGGCCCTATATTATAAAATATAGAGGAGCGCTTATAAACAATAGCTATCTAGAAAGAGTAGAGTTGTTTCGGCTTGGTTGAACTGGACTTGAGTCCATGATTTTTAGACTCGTCTCTTATGGTGAGCCAATCTTCAAATGCGAACGAAAATATCTCTAGCCGACTTCATATTTACCCTTGCAAACAAAATTGAACGGAGGTTATGTTTTGCCTCTGTTTGTTCGTTAATACGTTTGTCTGTTGGCCACCAGGACAATGGTAAAAGTTACAGATCTATTTTGATTTACTGAGTTGTCCATTGAAACTTCAACTCAATAATTGATGAAGGTTGAGGGATTTAAATTAATTCAACCTTTGATATATTCAAACAGAAATAATAAGTTACAAAACAAAACACATCTGAGCTGTTTAGCTTACGTACAAGTCGAGAAAATGACACTTTAATGTGATTGCCGAATTTCCATTCGCTCATTCCAAGAAGTTGGGCGTCTCCAGAACCACTGTCTAACCCGTCAGTCAGCAAGTCCAAAACGTTGGAGAGGAAGAAGGGATCTGTCAAAAAGGCCAAACTGGTCCTGGAAGAATTAAATAAAACAGCCCAGGCTATTTCTATCAAGTCCATGTGCGCCCATGCAAGAGATCTTGGGGGTTCACTCCAGACTGTCGAGAGAGCTATAAAAAAAGTTGCTGTAAAGAGCCTTGTTAGGGTAGAGAAATCACTTTTGACCCCATTCGTAAAAGAACCCCATCTCATCTGTTGCAATATCCTTTTGAACTCTTATTTGACACTTTTGGACCCCAACAGCCCTGATGCCAATCTCTCGGAAACACCTTTTGGGTGCATATAGAAGGGATATTAGATTAAATGAAGCACTGGTGGCCTCGTGTTGAAGCCAGCCCAAAATGTGGAAATATGTTGGGTTTTCCTCAGAAAACGTTACTGTTTAAGTGATTTAATCCATGTGATTTTCTCACTAATCACAATTTAATTTATTAATAGGTACAATCTAGATTTCATAGATTTTTTTAAATGAGATATAAATTGAGATGGGTTTTGTGTAAGTGCGCGGGAAGAAGGTGGGAGCGAGAAAAATAGTGTTTCATAAATTAAAACCATTGTTAATACCCCTGATATTATATCAGCTGCCTGTTGTATGATTTTTTTAGGGATGGGTGGTATAAAATGAATTACTGCTATAGAGAAAAGAACCTTCTACATTTAAAATATCATTATTACAGGGAAATATTATGGTTGTATTTAAATTTATATATAATTTATTTTATTATGCATTGGAAAAACAATTTACACCTGAGATAGGCGAGAATTCTTCTTTTAGAGGTAGATGTTAACACAGACACGACTTATTACATAATGAACAAATAAAGAAAAAAAAAGCACAGGCTGAATCATTTTTCCTTTTATAATCGCTATACTTAGTTTTTTTCTTTGTACACACAATTTTAATGGTATTTTAGGTAAAAAATGTCGTTCCATATGATTACTTTACTCATCATCAGACTTCCTAAATCTATGATTCTGCAACTTCTCCCTGCATTTATTTTATGCCTTCTTTCTTCTGACTCTCTAATCTTTAGAAATCAACCTATAGAAACCACTTTCTAGATAAGTACTTATCCTTAATGATTTCATCTTCCATCAATGAAAAACAAAATTGAAATTGAAAGAATAAAACTATGAAAAAAATATAGTATGAAGTTGAATGAAAATGATTAGAAATGAATAAATGGGCACTGAAGAGTGGGTCATGTGTGCCTACTTAATATTGCCTCTTTATTTTTCCCCGTTCTATTTATGTACTCGACTCAAGTACACACAACACTACAATATATATACTTATATATGTATCTACAAAGCATATCATTTAATCAGTCTTCTCTACAATTATGTAAATTGGTATATTTCTTTTCTTATTTATATGCATTCTAAATTATTATTTTTTTTACGCTAAGGTGTAATTCAAAATTATATGTTGTTAACCTGTCTTTTATATACAATACAGACATGATATTATGATGGGGCTCATCATCTGCGTATGAAGGATGTGTGGATAATCATGCAATGAGTAGTGCTTACTGAGGAGTGTGAGTACAAATCATCATATAAAAGGTGAAGAGTTCGACTCCAGAAGCATTCATCTAATACTAGTAGGGACTCATAAATTTAGCAATTTTATGGATATGCTCATTATACATATTTATAAATTTTGGAACATAGTCTACGTTCTACATTAGAGAGGAGTAAGAGTCCACTGGCTCTATGAGAGGGGAGGTTACGTGAGTTAATTTAAAAATATTGCGTGATTTGTACGAATTAATTAGACAATTATGCAATATTGTATGACCCCAAAAATTAATAACCTAACCTTCCTTGTTTACTTGAAGTATTTACTACCTTGCAAGATGTTACTTTATCATTTTCCCTCATATACTCACAGCAGACAAAAAAAGTGTTGCGTAGACTACTACTTTGGACAAATATTAATCACTTGGAATACTGTAAGGTGGGATGAATTAATTTTCGATAGACTGTGTAAAAGCGATGTAGTAGTTCGGTTTCGAATCAATTTTACACACACAAATGACTACAAATGAAGTTATTCATTCTTAATCTTCAAGCTTTTATTTTAAAGTTGCCCAGTGCTTGGATATGAATAAATAACTTCTTTGAGATTAGTAAAGGGTTGTTGTATGTCTTCTTTTTTCGTTGGTTAATTATTTGTCAAATCATTGTTCTTATCACATCTCTCTTTAATAAAGAATCTATATTTTGCCGCCTACTTTAGTGCAATATTGAAGAATCGAATTAATATTAATAGTAAAATGCTTTTTTAAAATGACAACTAAGCCTGGATTCCAATTAATGGAATCTACATCTTCCCATTGTTCCTAAGAGTTCCTATTTCTACTTTTGGATGTCCTGGACACACGCCTTCTGATCCAATTATATTATATTCATTCTTCTTTGATGTTATTTAGAATATTTCTACAGCAGAAGCACGTTATATTCTATCCTCCAAAACCATAACATTATTGTCAGATCATTTTTAATAATCAACTTTAATCAATAGTACCATATGTCTCGCTCCTGCCCTCTCCTTGAAATCACTTCCTATACCCAGCCTCAGACATGGAGGATATATATAATAGCAGAAACATGTAAGTGAAGGCTCAAGTGACCCACTACAAATGGTATAGGTGAACTGAGAAATTACTATAGTGACATAAATAAGTTCAAAAGGACATGTGTCACTTTTTTTTTTTTTTTTTTTTTTGAAAAAAATACAAATTTATTAGATTAAAGTAGTCTAATGTATTCTTACATCTAAAAATTGGAATTATTGGGAATTAAATAATTGCATAAATAATGTGATTTTGACTATTAAAATCTAGTAAACACTTTTTTTCATAAAAGAAAAAAATAACAAATGGACATTTGAACTTATATTATGTCATCTTTTTAATTTCTCAGGTTTTCAACCCCATTTTTAGCGGGTGCGTTTGAGACATCGCTCATAGGTTTATAGTATTATACGTAGTGATGGAAATCATGTGTATAAGAGACATGTTTGAAAAGAAAACGAAAATCAACATGGTAATCTAAATAATTTGAAAAAATGTTTTGGAGGAGATCAGCTACAATCAGCTGTGGCAAGAAAAGCGAGGGAAAACGAAATAAACAATGACATTGGCAAGAATGACTCCGATATCGATCCTCAACTCTACTTTCAGTCCAACAAGGCCTTACTATTATAACTCTGCAACAAATCCTAAATTTTACTCTATGAATCTTTTATGGGCACATACAAATGTTCAATCCGGTTTTGTATATAATTAATCCTCAGAAATTAATTCATAATTTTAACAACTTTGGAAAAGAAAATACGTTATACGATTTACATCAATACTTATCCCCAGCCCTTGACATGGATGAATTATTCCTTGACTAATCCTCTCTTTTCATAAAAAAAGGTTGTGTGAGTTAAATAAAGAAATGTTTCGTGATTATTTTTCTTCTTAGTAAAACAATTTGTGTTATAATTTTTACAAAAATGAATTTATTTGAAATCAAATACTATTAACAATGATACAAATCTTGAAAAGAGTTATATAATATTAGTTTGTACATAATATTTTTCTACATATATTACATTAAAAACATGATATATATAATTATGTAATAATATATTTAAAAGTTTACTATAAAATCAAAACTTTTTTTCTCATTTGAGCATCCTATCTAAATGAAAAATTATTTAAAAAAGAAAAAAAAATCATAGAGAAAATAAAGCACCAAAACTAGTATTATATGATATAAAAAAAGAAATTAAATATCCTCACACATTTGATTAATAATTATGATTAATTAATTGAATGTAGAAAGGTCATGCAGTTGTATTTGATGATGTCTCCAATTCCTCATTTAATTATTTGTACTTAATTTTTAAAATTTTTGTTAGTTTATATATTTATGAAGATGAATTTAATAGGAAGAAAAGTCCGAATAAAAGGGAAATGAATCCTAGTGGAGGCTTTCTGTCTTGTGAGGAAGTATTTGTAAACTTAATGAGTCCTCCACTGTTTTTGCTTCTTCTTTGGCTTTGTTGATTATTTATGTCATTAGATGTTGAAGATGATATTGTTTGAATGTTTTTATTCTCTGAAAATAGAGCAAAATATGATTAAATGATAAAACTGTAAAAAATATTATTTAAATTTGAAGGATAGGAAATTAATTACACAGCAAAAAAAAAAATAAAATAATAATACATTAAATATGTTTAGTGTTAGAGTGTTTAGATTACATGGAACAGGGTGTTATTAGTACAAGAGATGTTTACTCCTCATTGTAGGTATAGAGAGGAGAAAAGGTGTAACATTTCCTTTGATTCGCTAGTCATATCTGTTTTTTATGAGATTGATTTTAAAAAACTTTAATTTATAGGATATTAAATTTATGAAAAAATAAATATTTAACTCTCTTTATTGATTGTTTTATAAATATTGCTGAGGTACTACGCATTAGTGTTGGATCAGTTCTTGTTTAGTTTGGTCTGTAAATACTGGGACTAATATAAAAAAAAAAAGAAATATAGTTGAGTGATGTCATCAAGGACCGAACTTTATAAGTTTTAGGATTGATCATTAAGGAGAACTGAACTCAACCGAAGCAAGAGAGAAGTAAACTGACTGCAGTCTTCAGTCTTAAATAAGGACCGGAACAACACTATTGAACATAGGCTACTTCTATATCCCCCAAGCCCCAGGGAGTATTTAGTACCTTCTGTAAATTCAATTGGTATGTAACTAGTTGCCCCGGGGCTTGGAACGAAAATGATCAGTAGTGTATGTTGTGTGAAGGAATCGACAGGAGTTTCTTTAATTATATAACAAAACACTCTCTCCTATGTTGTATTAAAATGTAGGAGTCAAAAGTCAATTTAGCTCAGGGTATGCAATTGAGGCAAAAACAAAAAGTGTTGCTATTATCTCGGGTCTCCTTTGCTTGAGCCCGGACTTCACAAAAGTGACAAAGTTAGTTAAACATTGTATTGATCGACGCCCCAAATACGCTCTGGCGCATGTGATGAAACAAGTTACTTATATTCAGCACAATGTCCCAATAGGCTCAAATGCCATAAAACATCTCCATTTATGCAGTCGGTTTGGAGTCCATAAGTAGCAGAAATACATAAGTCTACAAATATATAAAATGGTCCTAATAATATCAGAAAGTTTTCAATACCTAATCTATCTTTAAAAAAACAATATTATGAATATTCTGGATTTGCAATTCTATAACTTCGGATTTCTAGAAAAAATAATATTACAATTGTTAAACATTTGCTACAAGACCACAATTTATAAAGCCTAGTGTAGATATAAATCTTTAACTGCTTAAATAAATTAATGATATCCACAAAAAAAATATGAACATAAGTAATTTTCATTTGTTGCGAATTGTGTTTATCGATGATAAATCCATTTATACGTGTAGAATAATTATATTTATTGATAACATAAGGGAAACTCATTTTGTAGAAATGAATTCAAACCAAAAAAGAAATTTATCTTCGAGGGCAAAATCCAAAATTGATCTCACCTTTTCTCTGAGTCATCTGAAGTCTGAAATATGCAGAATTCTAGTAATTCAAGACTATTATCGTTCAGAGTCATTTTTTACCCTTAAAACAATCCCCTATTTAAATGTAGGATAAATGAAAATTATGTAAAAGTGTTTTTTAATGATTTTGTATCTTTTCTGAACTCGATATATTTCTATTTTTAGGCTAAAAATCATGAAAAACAACATTCTTCTTTAGACCCTTATAACTAATTCATAATACATAGTGATGTGGAATATCATAGCTTATATTATGAAAAATATTCAATGCATAATTTTAAAAAGATATATTTAAAAAATATTTATCTCCAAGGATTTTTGTTCCATTTTGTATTTTTTAAGTGACCCCATTTTGAAATACAACAATTATCTACATACCGTGAACGGATGACTTTATTGTTAAGATCCAGGTATCTCATTCCCAAGGAAAGAGGGCACTCTATTCCCTTATGGGGTCTGGTAGTTTTCCTTGGATGAATTATCTTCCCGTCGTCCCTTGAGATTGATGATCAGGTCATAAGTATCTTCCTTCGATCTTCCTTTTACGAGGCATTACGTAATGAAATTGGCATTGAAATAATAATGACAATTTGATGGAACAACCCCACTAAAAATGGGATCACAACAAAATGGAACAAAAACCCTGGGATATGCATATTTTTTTAATGTATCTTACTAAAATTATACATTGAATATTTTTCATAATTTAGGCATGATATTCCTCATCACTATGTATTATGAATAAGTTATAAGGGTCTAAAGGAGATTGTCTTTTTTCATCATTTTCAGCCTAAAAATGGAAATATATCGATTTCAAGACAAGATACAAAATCAATAAAAACACTTTTTCATCATTAAAATAATTTTACATAAGTTTTATCAATCCCACTTTTAATTTGGGGATTGTTAGGGTAAAAATAACTCTGAACGATAATAGTACCGAAATAATTACTATGATCCCAGATATTTCATAATTCAGATGACTGAGAGAAAAACTGAGATCAGGTTATGATTCTACGCTCATAGATAAATTGGATTATTGTCCTTAATTCCTTTGTACAAAATTTTCCCCCTACTTGTTCCCATGTGTAATTAATCATCCCAATAATTATGTCACAAAACCTCGTAGATTGATGCAAGAGATATTTAATGTAAAGCAACCTCTAAAAAGTAATTGATATATTCATTGAATAAACCATAACCATTTCTGGAGAGAAATTTGATCTCTTTAAAAGAATTAAAATATAGATCCATGCTTTAAAATACATCCCATTTTTAAAATTATGATCATATATTTATAAAAACAAGGCTGTACTCTTATAGGACTGTTGATGTTAGTTATTTCAATTTGGGGAGTGAAAAGTAGGTCATGGACATAAGAATGCCCAAAACTTGGTTGACAAAGTTTTAAATTGATCTATCTATTATGAACAAAACTTCTTGAACAAAAAATACATACAAATATATATTTACATAAAGCTAGTAAAGGACAAGGGTACATTTAAGATATATTTCCATGCAATTATGTTGTTATATTATATTATTTAAAAATAAATGTAATTAATCAGTGCAACAATCCATGCTTTATTATTTGTATAAGCCACACAGAAAAAAGGTATTTTTTGCAGTTTTTCGCTATAAAGGTTTTATGTAGGTATATTTTTGAAAAAAAAAAAAAAAAAAAAAAAAAAACAGGAGAAAAACAAATTATAATTATTATTTATTCTAAAGGAAATCCAAACCTGGATTATACTTTTTGGCATGTTTGGGGAGAAAAGGATCATATTCAAACCGCGTGGATTTAGTCACACTAGAAGACTCTGTAGAGAGCAATGTTGGAACTGGATATTCATCGAAGGGATTTCTTAGTGTAGTGGGTCGAATTATCTCTAAAGAAAATTAAAATAATATTAGCACACAAATTCCTGAGTGCACTTGAACGATAAGTAGATTTGACAACTTATTACTTATGGCCTTTATATGTATATGCTATCGAGATACTACAGCTGAGCATAACAAAATTGTCTGGAATTTTGTGGCGTCCGGGGGCTGTTAGTCTCAAGCCCAATTTCCAAAACAAAAATATTACTACAATTTTTTTTCCAAAAAATATAATTTTCTGTGAATAGGCTCTGAATTTTTGAAATTGGTTCGCCTAAAAATTTGATATTCGAATTTTTTTTCCATGCACTTACATTGAATATTTAAAAAAACAATCCAAAAATTTTATTTTCTGTTAATAGCAATAGATTTTTGAAATTTTATTAAAAAATTGTAACATAAATTTTTTTTTTGTAATTTTTTTCAAGAAAGATCCAAAAACTAATCTCCCCTTCCCCAAATATAATTCTGCAAAAGCCACAGGGAATTGATGTATGTACCAGAATTCAAGTGGTTCTTAAACCGGGGTATACACACCATAGGTGGCACGTGAACTCCTTCTAGTGGTAATTGGAGGAACTCCATAAATAGGCCAAGCCTAAGCTATTGGATATTCAGTTTGGTCATCAGGGTGGTAATTGGAGAGATTTACATCTTCGCCGTTGGTACACACAGTAAAAAGTTTGAATGCCACTGATTTATTAGGGACATGTCGCATGTCAACACAAAAGCAAGCCAGAATATTTCTTATCATTGAGTTTAGATTATACTTGTATTCTTCAAGGAATTATGCTTAATTTTTTTCAAGAAAATATTATTACCTATCCTTTGGAGGTGTTAGCAATTGTACTGAAACTCCTCTTCACTATAGCCAAATTTATATATTATATTTCATTGCCCATATACGTGGTGTGTTCAAAAAGTAAGAGGACTTAGTATTTTTTTTAGAAAAAAATATTAATTTTTTCATTAATATTTAAGTTGTAGCAGTCAAAGTAATTGCACTCAGATACATTTGTACCAACGCTTTTTCCAATCCCCGACTCACATCTCAAAAGACCTTTTCGCTATAGCCTTGTGCACTTCCAGTGATGCAGTCTTTATCTTCGTCCTTCCATGGGTCTCTTTAGTTTTGGGAATAAGAAAAAGTAACATGGGGCCGAGTCCGGTAAATATGGTGGCTGAGGCCTGATTGTGTTGTTGTTTTTGGCCAAAAAATGTGACGATTATTTTGGTCAAAATTATGTAGTTTTGGAACAAACTTCGCTGACACTCGTCTCACGCCCAAAACTTCCGACAAAAATGATGGTACGAGCCAACGGATATGTCAATATCCTCAGCAACTTCTCTGATAGTGATTTGACAATTATCAAAAAAAAAAAAAAAAAATCTTCACTGCTTCAACGTTTTCATCTGTTGTTGACGTGCTTGGGCGTCCAGAGGGAGGCTCATCATATCCATCTTCCTGGCCATCTTGGAAGAGTTTGTACCACTTGTAATTTTTTTTTTCTCAGAACAGTTTCACCGAATGCCACTATTATTATTTCAAATAATTTGTAGCACTTTTTTGCACAACATTTGATGCAAATTCTTTGAGTCATGTTTTTCAATAGCAAAAATCCCCGAACGAGCAAAATACTTCCAACCATTATGCTTCTCACAAACAAACTAAACATATTATATAGCTCAAACAGTAAATATATGTTTATGGTGAGTGTGCTAACATAAAAAAATCGAGCATAGTAAATGTACCTTGCCCGCGAAATTTGCACAGTCATCTTACTTTTTGAATACTCCTCGTATATCGGGGTCAAATTAAGTCTCATAAACCAAATGAAAGCTCTAAAGTGTAGTTAACATTCTTTGGAGTATCTCAACTTATCCAAGAAATTTGACTATAAAAACCTATCATTGACTGAAAAATGTCTATCAAATATTGGGCTATAAATTTATTGTTTATAGGATGTAAAAAAAATAAACATGGAACTTTTTCTTTCTTGATTTTTGTTTAAGATTATTTTTGTGCTAACTCGCCACATATACGTATGGTCATACAAGGAGATACGTGAAAAGTCTATGATGTATATAAAATATCAATATGTAGGACACTGCACTCTCACAACATCAACAAGCTAACTCACATTAATAAATAAAATTAAAAAATATTAATAGTAAATTTACCATAGAGTTTAATTGTACCATCTGATTCTCCGAGGGAATTCTTGGCAAAGCAAGCATAGGTACCAAAGTCGGAAGAGCTGACATTACGAATATGAAGTCTGACATAAGTTACATAGTTCTTTGTCTCTTTCTCTTGTCGATACTTCTTGTTACCGCCTGAAAATACATTGGTATAAATTAGTGTAAATTATGCCACTATAATTGGTATTGGTATATCAGGGCAT
The DNA here is from genome assembly GCF_016086655.4 of Lepeophtheirus salmonis. NCBI lineage: Eukaryota > Metazoa > Arthropoda > Copepoda > Siphonostomatoida > Caligidae > Lepeophtheirus > Lepeophtheirus salmonis. The sequence goes on along the minus strand of NC_052144.2, from coordinate 37,122,444 downwards.
CTGAAACATATGTATCTAGTTATAGTTATTATATAAATGTACATCATTCAGGGATTTCTTTATGAGTAGTAGCATTATATGAACATGGATCTGTCAAAATAATTGGTTTTTCAATCTACCTCTTCCTTCCATCCATCAAATATATTTAACCCTTCGATATTTAAAGGCTTTAAATCCAATAATTATATATGTAGTTACTTTGAGTAGTTTCACTAGGGAGTAAGTGTATGTCTGTATGTATAGAAATCTCTCAAGAGGGGAAGTCTGGAATAACTAGAGAACCCAACGTTTAAAGTTCACCCTGTTTGAACTGATTAGCTCAACTATCTTATTTCTTTTAGCAGTTATTAAAGTCTGTCAATAAAGTATTTTCACGTGACGTTGCCATGAACAGAGATTTGTGCTAAATTTAATGAAATTCACTTAATTTAGCTATTACATTTAGTACATATTCTTCAATTTGACGATGCTGTCCTTTCAATTCGGATATTAGGGAAAGGCTCTATAGATTATTCAATTTTCTTCTCCGAACCAAAAAAAAAAGAGAAGAAAATCAGTATAGGTATCTGCATTGAAACATTTTTCATTTAAAGTTGTTTAGAAAAGGAGGCTCAATCTAAAGATTCTCCTATACATATTTCTCCTCGTTGTGGAGAACTAATAGGCTTATTATTGTATACTCAAAAGTATACAACCTCAACTTAAAAATGGCAGCAATTGTTAATAAAATCTATTCACATCTATTGAAAGTTACTCACCAAAGTTTCAGCCATTTTGGACGCGTAGTTTTTATGTAACAGTCGTTTAAGTGACTTGACATGATTGTTTTTGTGGAAATGGAAAAATCGAGTATCAAGCTCTCATTAAATATTTGTATTTGAAAGTGTAACCTTTGAATGGATTAAAATAATAACCTATAAAGGCTTGTTGTGTTAAAATTTGAGGCTTCTCAGTCAATCTAACGTGGAGTAATTGATCCAAAAATAAAAAGTGTCTCCTGAACTATTATTTTGCAGAGAACTACGTCGAGTACTATTTGGGAGATGTGAGTATTGCTGGGATAAGTGTGCAGATATAGATGTCTATATTGAAAAATAAAAATTTTGACAGTATGCATTTTATCTTTGTTGGGTAGGAAACATTTCATTCCACGCTCGTATATAAACAACGATCATTCTCATGTGGAAATGTTGAAGGATTGTTTTGTTATTGAAAGGTTATATATAAAAGTCTCTTATGAAACAACTCTCCATTAAATAAGTACAGGAAAGCAATTACTGTATCTTTTGAATTTCACTTTCAGTAGGTAACTGCATAAGTATCTGCAGTACTTTTTTCATTTAAAAAAACGAAAGTGAATAAAAGTTATGGATTATTAAGCTTAAAATTAAATTAGTTAACCGATTTGAAAACAATGGGGTCAATATTTACCCATTTACATTTTGAAGCTAGTTAATCAAGGAACACAAGGGATAACTTACTTGTACCAGAGCTGACAGGATAAAGAGATCCATTGTTGAAGGTCCACATGTGAATTGCTTGTGGATACGACTCTGTATGACATTTTAAAGTTACGGTATCTCCCACCGCAGCACCTTCTAATTGATTTTGGACCCAAACCATGGGGGCAACTAAAAATTGACATATATTATTTCTATAAAATGACTTTTATATTGTACGCATCTAGGGTGACCAGCTGTTCTTTTGGCTAAGTTAATTAGTGCATGTGACGAATTGACTTAAATTAAAAAAAAAAAAAAAGAAGACAAATTCAAAAATATGTCTTTAATTAAAAAAGGAAAAGATATAAAGAAATTTCTTATAAAAAACAAGAATCCCAAAACTATTACTTTACTCTTATTGGCAGGGGCATTGCTAGCTTTCATCAATCGTGTGTTTAGCCACATAAATCATTTATAGTTGTAGGACTGAATAGAGGGGAATAGAAACAAAGAATGAAGGTAGAAGAAAAGAGACAGACAGAGAGGGATGTAGAAAGATAGAGAGGGAGAAAAGAAACAGAGAGAGGGAGATATATATTAAAAAGAGAAGAAGAAATATATAGAAATTGAGAATGAAAATGAGTTTTTATTTCGGTCAAAAAAGGTCTCTTAATCACTTTGGAGGCCCAAAAAAAATGTTGGTTATTTCATAGATCTACTTCCTAAATTTCAGACTTATATGTTCAACCATTTTGAATTCCATGTGTGATAGCACAAAAACAGATTTATAAATGTATATAAAATATGATTTTTTTTTTTTTTTGGGGGAGGTGAAGGTTTTTGAAACTTTTAGTGGGGCTTAAACCCCCCTTCAAAATGGTCTAACGACGCCACTGCTCATGAGTTTAATACATTTCATGATATTTCCCTCCACATAAGGCTAATTAGTCTGATGATGTTTTTTTTTTTTTTGGAGATCAAAATATGGTCACCCTAACCAATCTCAAACCCTCCTTACATTGAACTTTCAGTTCTATTCGTTTACTGATCGACGGAGGTATTCCATTGCTTGCTATACAAAAATAAGCTCCCATGTGAACTCGACTAGCTCCTGGGATGATGAGAGAATTTCCATCAACAGAAGGAACTGAAAAATAAAAGCATAAAGTGAACTTTGTTGGAGTTAGTCGTCAGGGATATGTAAAAAATCATTGCTCACACTTATCGCCTAATATACGAATAAGTTCTCCATCCTCTCGTTTCCAAATGATTTTTGGGGTAGGGAATCCCCTTGCATTACATGTCATATTCACTTCCGCTCCTTCCCGTACTTGAACATCCCTTGTTGTCATTGAATCAATGATTAAGGGAGCAACTATATATTATGTACAAAAGCAATTCAAAAGATTACGATATGAGATAAATGTAAAGCCGTACCAACAACTTGTAAATATCCTCTTTTGGATCTCATTGGATCCGTATTGATTTGGCACATATACCACCCTCTATCCTGCTCTTCCACGCGGTTGAGGTGAAGTCTCCATATTTTATGATCGTGATGAGAAAGGGAGACACGTTGATTTCGAGTGATGATGTTATGGTGAATTGTGAGAATAGTTTGAGTATCGACACGAACCCAAGCAACCTGGTTGTTTCAAGAGAGATTTTCCATTAATTACTAATAAGTATATCCAAGGAATACTCAATACATGGAACATGCATTGACAAAATAACGTTTAATAAGGGATTAACTAACTCAAAAATATATACGAGTGTGGTCTGAAAAGTTTCCGACCTAATAAAGAGGAAATACATTTTTTCTGATTTTTTTGTTCATTTATGAACGTAGTCTCCTTGTAAGTCTACACACTTCTCCCAGCGATGCTCCATTCCCTACAACCTGTCCAAATAGTACAGGCAATTTTTTTCTGCAAAATAATTGTTCACATAGGTGATGATTGCCTCTTGATTTGACAAAAATCCTTCTCCTCCGAGCGCAATTTTCAGATGAGGGAACAAAAAGAAGTTTCTTGAGGCTATATCTGTTGAGTAAGGTGGATGGTCAAGCAGTTCAAACCGTCATACATGGATTTTAAAGATGGCAACAGCTGAGGTGTGAGTATGTCCATTTACACAAAAACACTCAAATCAACTCACTGAAACGACTGTTACATAACAACTACGCCTCCAAAATGGTTGAAACTTTGTTGAGTAACTATCAACGGATGCTCGATAGAGGTGACTAGCTTTTATTTATGAGTGGTCCCATCTTTACAATAAGGTTGGAAACTTTTCAGACCGCCCTCGTATTATCTGCAAGGTTGTGTGACACTCTGTAGCCTGGCCTAATGTAAATATAGATTGCTTGAGGGTGCTTGTGTCTCCTTTATGTGATAATGATACTTATCATTCAGGGAGTTATATTATTTTGTCGTAATACGGCGCCACTCTCTGTCAATCTATTTACAAACTATTATAAGTAAATAACGCTTATGCCTTTTACTGTGCGTTCAGATACGAGTATTTTTAAGAGTATTACTTGGTAAATCATACCTTATAATTTCCTAGATTCTCTACTTTACAAGTTAGTTGTGCATTTCTTCCAGCTGTGACAGTTACATTTCCTACGTCTGCTGTGAATCCAGGAGCCTTTGTTATCTCATCTGGAAAAAAACAACAATAATTGAATTAGAAAAGACATAATACAAGAATAAACTTAATGCATAATTAATGTGGTAAGTGTGAGTATATAATATAAACAAGTGCATTTTTTTTTTTTAAATGTAAGAAGGTGGACAGGTGGCAATAAATCTTTCAATAATTAACCTTAATTTGTAGCATGAACATGTATATTTCAGACAAATTAATAAAAAGTTATATAAGGTATGATAGAGTCCTTGTTTTGTTTTTTAAGCTCCTAGATACACCCCACCACACCGGAATGCAATCCGGTATCAGCCAGTAGAGGTTCATCCATGAGCTCCTTACTTTATTATTATAAATCATAATTACACAACATATTAAAAATCCTCAAAATTTGCTCCACCATTTATCTTTTCTTTTCCACAGACTCCATAGTAAGTTGAGTGATTTCCTGCATTGTACGCCCACAGTCATAGATATCAATATTTAAGATATTACATACCAGGGTGGAACAGGTCATTAAGGCAAAATGCAGCCATATTGAATGATAATATAAAAAAGATGTTCCTTGATTGTATTTATGAATAAATTTTTCCAAATTCAATGATTTTTTTAAATATAACAATGATTGTAATCTTCAAAAAGTGTTGTTTTTTAGAAGGAGAAGCCTGCATTATGTTGTGAGCCCACACCCTAAGTAAAAAGATAGTTTGTTCTACGAGTGTTAAAATAAAGATTCAACAACAAAAATTCTTAGAGGAATGTCAATGTAGAAAACATAAGTTGTGTTAAGATACACGGCTATTAGTATACTTCACATATTATATGGAAGTTCCCTTTCTCTCGTTTTAAAATTTTTAATGTATAGCTTATGATAATGGAAAAATAAACAATCTTTTGTTCTATTAAAAAAATGGAATTAAACACGCATGATTAAAACTTTAATATGGTATATTTGTGTGTTCCAAGTTATTTCAAGCAAGTTAAGAAATTATCAAAACGAAAAATCAAATTCCTCGAATGGGAAAACTAATTTTTCTATTTTTTATTTCCATAAAACAAATTTCAAGCATTCAGCATTCCCCATTTCATTTTTTTATAATTATTTAATTTCTATTTAAATACACAATTAACCATATTGTGAAAAATTACAAATATGAAGTTATTATTATTAAAGATGTGCAGAGTGCGGTTCCAAAACTTGCATTGATATAACCAGTGGTGTTAGTAGCTTTCATAATTTGCTGGGCTTAGCCCCAAAAATTATAAACATCTTATGTTTATATTATGTTTATTTTGTACATATATACTAGCAGTGAGTTCCTGCTTTGCAGAGCTAAATAGACAGGAATATAAACAATGAATGAAGGTAGAAGAAAAGAGACAGAAAGAAGGAGAGGATATGGAAAGAGAGAGGAAAATGATGTCATATTTCGGTCAAAAACAGTCTTTTTATAACCTCGACGGCCCAAAAAAGTATCATATGAAAATGTTTGGTTATTTTATAGATCTACTCGCTAAATTTTCAACTGATCTGTTCTACCATTTTGAATTCAATGTATCAGAACACAAAAACAGACTTATAAATATATATAAGATATAATAAACATTTTGTAGGGGTTTCAGAAACTTTTAGAGTGGCTAACGACCCCACTGAACATGACTAACTTTACGAAAACGGGGTTTTGATGGAATCATGAAAAAAACACAATATGTAGTAAATGTAAATACTATATTTAGCTATATTTTTTATTCAATCTGTCCTTATACACAAGCAATAACATCCTCGATATGTCGACGAACAGATTCGCAGCTCTTGACTGCTACACTGTCACGATGACAGTTTAGAGCGAATCCAAATTTAGATTAAAAATACATCAGATATTTTGTGGGTTGTGGCCAGGGCTAGATGAGGGACACATGGTGGCAGGCCAGAAGTCAGCCATATTGTTGAGCCTAAAGTTTTAATCTATGGGGTTGTAATTGACTTATTGATGCTGTAGGCAGTCCAGATGGAAATGTCAACGGTCTCTACAGCCTTCTTGACACTGATACCGGCCGGTGGACATTGCAAACGCCTTGTCTTTTTTATTGTTGCTCTGATATTTTTAAACTTAGAGAGATTAAAAAATAACACTGTAGGTTTATTTTTGTTTTAACTGTCATTTGGTTGCGTAATGAAAACAAGTCAATAATTAAATACTTATGCAAGTTTTGGGTTGCCACTCTGTAGGAGTAAGATCCATTGTGATAGAGATTAAACATTTTCTTAAATTTTTAATAATTTATCAATAAAGATGATCTTTAATTGCTTCCTTTATATTCAAAAAGAACATAATAATCAAAGTAGACACAAATGGATCGATTAAACATTCACTTTACTAGGGGCGGTCAATTGGTAGCGCAATGCTGGATGAAGAGTGTTGAATAATAGTCACATGTAATGTAGTGCAATTCATGTAATATTTCAGATATTTTCATGTAAAGAGATCCTAGGGGATTGCACAACTTTTGTTTTGAATGTAATACTATAATATTTATTTATACTTAATCAGTGCAACTCTCTCTCTCTCTCAAAGATACATACTAACGTGCACATATAATAATTCTTAGAATTTTACGGCCTATATTTTTGGTTTTAAATGAAGTTGTAAAAGAAATTAGTTTTTATCAAAGTCGTATTTTAAGGCTACCATGGCCTCAAGGGCAAAAAAATTGTTATCAGAACCATATCTTAAGTCTTAAAAATCTACACGCAAAATTTCAGTAAAATCCAGTAAATAATGACGAAGTGATCTCTTCGTCAATATCTATTTAATTCTAACACAGTTCATTTTTATCTTTTAAAGGACTCTCGTTACAGCCATTCAACAACGGTCAACATAATGTTCTATTGCCTTTATTGGGTATTAGAAGAAGTAGTTACGTAATACACATTAAAAATAGACTGTTCTATTTGAAAATTATTTTTAGTAGGTACGATACCCTTCAATTAAATAAGAGATCAACCGATTCATAGAGAGAAAAAAAGAAAAGTCACGTTAAATAAGGCCGATAGAAAGTTTCTTAAGGTAAATAATATTTGATTTATACATATACTGGATAGTTCTCAAGATAAGTCTTTAGAAGATCCTGGTATATGGTAGACCCTCTCAAAGTCTTGTTCTTGTTTACAATATCAATAGAGCAGAAAGTCTTGGGCTCAGCCACCCATGTCTTGGTACTGTCTAGGTATGGCATGGAGTGGTATTGAGTACATGTCATTTGAATAAATATCAGATTGATTTGATCTCATTGGATGCATGAACAACTGATCATGGAGTTTAAAAAAGAAAACTTTTTACAGAGGATAGCTAATTTTTTTTTTTTTTGTAAAAAATGGATTCAGCAGCAATTTTAGAATGTTATTAAGACGACTTAAAGATTTTGATAATTGTATAATTAAACAAATTTTTTGTTTTGTTTTAAGTTGTTGTTTGAAGGGAATCATGATTAATGAGGATAGTTAGTCGATTAACTTTTATATAATCAAAAAAGGCTTTCCTTGATCAAACAATTGAAGCATTAATTGCATTTAGACGTAAGATCCACACATCCAGAACAGTAGATTAATAATCTATATTAACAATATATGTCAAAAAGTAGATGGAGGAAATTTCAAATTGAAAAAGACTAATTATTTTGACTCTTTGCGTCACTAAGTAAAGGATGTTCCATAAATGGAACGAGCTCTCTTTTTTTTCCCTTTCCTTTTTTTGACCAACTAAAGGCTATTTTTTGTATTAGTAGAATAGTTATTAAATAAAAGAAGTAATGCAATTTATACTATCAAATACCACTTAACTTTTCAAGCCAATGAACAGTTTTATTTTTTTTCCATCAAGAAGCAGTCTAAAATTAAAACGCGAAATTGTTTTTTATCCATGTTTAAAATAACAAAAATAGCGTCACACGTAGCACAATAACTTACCAACTAAAGATCCGATTGTCGTGAAATTTTAACAGCTATTTTTGAAGGTGAGTAGCAACTCAAAATGAGGTCAATAAAAAAATAGGGCCATCTTTGTGTAAAGACCGAGAATGTTCAGCCAATGTGTTGGGTGTTTTTGGTCGTCCTGTTATTCTGTTTTTACGGGAGATTTTACCGAGACAAGATAATTTGAACCTCAGTTACTTTTCTGAGGTATCCACCAGATATTTTTACTTTATATAAATTCTTTATTTATCATAAAATAAGCATACAACTTTATTTTCCGAAATAATAACAAATTATGGAGGCTTCAAAGTTTTATGTGTTCTTATTTGAAAAGAGGGTATTGGAAGTAACAAGAAAGATGGCGCATGCGGTAAAAAACATGTCTTATTTAATAATAATTTATTAATTGAGGTATATATTTTCTCTCCGCTCGACGAAAATAGTCTTATTTTCCCCAAATACTACTTTAGATTATGAATTCATAGATATTAAATATAACGATAAAAAATATTAATTTTGCTCAGTGATGCTTATAGTAACATATGTAATATTATAACAGCTATTAAAGCAAATATATACTGCTAAACAAGTGAGTGAAGTATTAGTGTCAGGATTTGTTGGGAAGAAACGGAGGGTTTGATATTAATAATAGATAAAATCCAATATTTTAAAGGGATTTTTGTCATGAATTTTGATCCCCTTGGCAATCAAAACAGTGCTGTCATGACAATCGGATCCGACAATTTGGATTATTTTATCAACATTTTTGACAATTGGCCTGGCAGAGTGTGGTGCATCTTTGATATCAAAATTACGGGATTGGAATTAAAGAAACCAAAATTAAACTCTATTCATTTTTTAACCGGCATGCCTTGTGTTTCCGCCTTTTCTTAAGAAAAACTGTGAAAAATATGGCGTATTTACTCATTGACGGTGTCTATCTTGGACGACTGTTCAAACAATACTAATTCAAACAATCAGTAAACTGTCAAACAAAAACAAAAAATAGTACGAAATATTATTTTTTTAACGCCATCTACCGTAAACCAATTACACTTACACAATGCAAGATACACATAACTAAAGCCCTTTATTCGAAAAATAATAGATAAATTTTTACTTCACCTATTATTTTGGCAAAAAAAGCTCAAAAAAAAGCGTTCTTTTATCACTTTTTAATGCAGTAACAAGAAATAGAGAGGAAAAATTACAAAAGTAAAAGATTATAACAATAAAAAAAGAAGACAGATTTAAGTTGGGCTGGAATTTTTAAATATTTTATTAATGCAATCGTACTATAAATGTCATCAGGAATTAAAAGAACTGTTTTTGTTAATTACTATTCTATGACAAAAAAATATATATAAGCCAAAAAGTTATTTTAATTCATTACACAATATTTATAATGAGAGATAAGTTTTTTCTAAGTGCGCAAGGAGAAGGATGGAGCGATACATATAGTACACCTGAATTAAGACTTTTGTTGATATTAGCTATCAGTTCTATTATTTAAGAAGGAGAAAATTAATCACTGCAATGAAGAGGAGAGCCTTCTACATTTAAAATAGCATTAGTGCTGAGAAAATATTATAATTACACTTAACATATTTATTTTATTATGCAATACGCAAGATAAAAAATTTAGACCAAAGATGGGCGAGAATTCTTCTTTCAGAGGGAGATGCACGACTTATTAAATAATGAACAAAAAAGAAGAACGAGCATCCGCATCGACTGTTTTTCCTTTTCTACTTGCTATATTTATTTTTTCTTTACACACATCCCCTTTTTTTATTCCATAGCTATTCTAATATGAAAAATTGCCTTTAGTTGGTCAAACAAAGAAGAGAAAAAAGAGTGTGTGCTACATGTATAGAATATTATTTTCACTAACAACCAAAAGATTAATGCTGAGATATGGCAATTTAGGGAAGTTAGTAAGTCAAAAGCCCGAATATATGTATGTTTGTAAATAATATTTTGCAAAGCTTAACACATTAACCCTTCATTAAATAGGATTTACATATCAGATAAGCTTGACTAAAGGGCATGAGTAAAAAGACAACTTTTTATTAGGAGTTTCAGCTATGTGTAGTATGTAGACACAATGGTATTCCTTTAGTATTTACTATTTTTCCTTCTCTTTGCTGATTGGCTTAAAATTGTCCCTTGTCATCAGGTATATTTCAAAATTCTTGAAGTATATACTACTTTGTGAGCTTCAGTTAATTATTTAGGATAAATAAGCAAAACTAATTAATTGAAATATATTTTTCATAGTGGTAACGTGTAGTGCAGTGTAATGTAATTATAAATCAACTTTCCGGCAAAAGTCTTCATGCTTTTCGCCAAAAAAAATGTTTAATTTTCCAAAAGACATCAATCGAAGGAAGTTGTGGATCAATGACATCAAACGTCCGAAATGGACTCCCACAAAAGACTTAAGAGTTTGGCAAGTAATATAATCAACTATTTTTTAGTACTTATATGAGGTATATGAAAATTAAATTAATGGATTGTTGTATAAAGGATGTCATTGGGCTCCATATTCTAATTATTCATACTTAAATTATTCGCTTTATGCTTACTGAAGAATAAATGTTTCTGTGGAAGTCTCCAGAAGTACAGCGTCGTTTGGTACATACTTCAATCCCTACTTTATTTGAACCTTCTAACCGAAACAAAAAACAATTGGAAGTATGCATGAAATTGTGTAACACATGTCTTACTTATCAGTCACATTTAATTATAATTAATTATTTAAATGTATTAATTGTTAAAAATATTATTTGAGTTTATAGTTTAAAATTCATTTAAGTATTAAATATTGAAAAACTAAATTCAGTGCGTTTTTAACTTTATATCTATTTCAAAAAATTAAATTTTTAATTGAATTATTTAATAATGATAATAAAACAAAGTATTAACAGCTATTTTAGAAAAAAATAACCATTTTTAATCATGAATCATGGGAATATACCAAATATATATGACTTGGTGCAATAGTTGTAGATGAAAACCTTATTTCTGTCCCTTATATTTTCGTTATTGTTGTTGATTTTTTGTTTGCCCACTCTTTCCCTCGAGTCCTTTAGGTCTGAGATCGTTATAATTTTAACTACATAATTCAATCCAAGCTTTGTATTTTGGTTTGCATAAATTTATATTCACAGCCTGAATTTCGGTTAAATATTGGTCCTGATTGGTCTAGAAAAATCTCCCAAGACCGAACAGAGGAAAAAAATAGATCCCACATCGAACACTAGTTTTTATAGGGTGCATAAGCATCTATGCAGCCACTTTGGCGCGCTCTCTTGGGTAAACGTGGGCCTTTAGGCAGATGATTCTTTTTTGTTATATAGTTTCTTGAAACCTGCACCAGTCGAGAAAAAATGGAACCAATTGCCAAATTCATTGTCCTTGGCGTCCAAGAAAGTAAAATCGATACTTCGTGAGGTTATGGAGTGTGTTTTTCCGTTTTTTAATCATTCCGTTATATTATTAAGTAGAATATTATATGTTTGAATTATATTGTATTATAAGGAAAACACGAACAGTTTTTACAAGATATGAAATGTTCTTAATATTTTTATTTGGGTTAATAGATCATTGATATTTTATGAAAAATTCCAAGGACCTAGAGTTAAGGACTGGTCCCAAGGACTGACAGTCCCAAAGACCGATAAGACTGGACTGGACCAAATATATAAGGACCGACACAACACTAATGACGACTCCCCAACAGATCATCAGTGTTCCTCTTCGTCTTTCATGAACACTTTATACTTAGATGTTCACTCCTTAAGAATATCTGAGTAATATCTAAATCCTCCCATAATAATTAACAGTTTACAATAAGAAAAATACAGAAAGCTAGCTAAAAAATTTGTTTTTCTTCAATTTGTTCCTTCTTTTTCGTCAGTCAAAGTTACGAATGGATAAAAGAGCTTGAAAAGGAAATAGATAAACAGAAACAATGCGCAAATTGCCTAGTACTCGTTTAAGATCATATTTTATACAACTCCATCTACCGAGTGATGGATTGAAATCTGAACAATTTTAACCTAAAACTTCAAAAAGATACAATTAATTAATTATCTATTGTTGCTGTTGGTCAGCCAGTAACTTCATCTGACCCCCTTGATTTGATATTCCTTCTTTTTATCGATAGTTTATTTCCTGTTCCTTTTGTTAAGCTTATTGTTCGTTCGTTAATAAGTGACGTACGCTATAATAACCAAAATAAAATAAAGTAATAAATAAACTAAGATCCTTTGTTTCATATCATTCGTCTTTGTCGAAAGAAGGGGTTTAATTTGTGCTATTTCTCCAGAAAAAGTGGATTTTGTGCAACAGTCGTAACAACTATAGAATTTCAACAAAAACAATACTATAAATAGATGTGAGTCTGATGTCTCTATCATTAATGTAGCTGTCCTTAGCAACAATGATGACTACTTCCAGGCAACGGCGGAAGGCCTGGCACCCGTTGTGAATGTGGTCCTAAGGCTAGATGGCAGTAGATTTGAGGACCTTGGAGTTTAATGTTGGGCACTAAAGGCCTTTCCCTCGACATGCTCCCAAAAGGTGTGGTCGAGGGTTGGCATCAGGTATGTAGGGGTCCAAAAATGTCAAAAAGTAGTTCAAAAGAGACTTGCAACTAAGGAGATTGGTTTCTTTCATTGCTGGTGTCAAAAGTGGCCTATCCACTAGGGGTGTCATATGAATCAAAAAGTGAGATGCGTCATTCCTCTTTTCTCAAAAGTTGCATATGAACAAAAAGGAAATCTTGCAAAAAGATGAAATTTTCTGTTTTACCCCCCGGTTTTTGTTTAAATGCTTCCTTATGAATCAAAACTTTTTTCATATAAAGAAAATTTAAAAAAGTACAAATAGAGATCATTACTCCTATCATAATATTAAATATATAAAAATTCTCTGAAGGGTAATTCCTTCATATGTAGAAGACAATGAATCATTCTACTGGGCTTCCAATCGAGAGCTCCAATCTTCTAAAGATTCCACACAAAGTTGAAAGGTTCATATTGCAGTCATCCCATACAACTGCAATTAATGACTCCAAGTTTTCATGTTCCTCTATTACTGAAAGTATTTCTCTTGGTTGATTTTCAGCGTTTCCACTTTTCGGTGAAACCTGGTCAATTTAGAGGGTTCGGATGCAAAACGTGGAGTGTTAATAAATGCTAATTATGTAATTAAAATAGAGAGGTTTTGTGATTTTCCCCTGCGTATTCCAAATCTCCTGTCCTTTTTGCATAAGTAAACAATAATAAACATTTCTCAAATCTTTCATCATGAGTGAGCAAGAAGCAAAATGCAGCGGATCTCCGACCTACTGGATGCCAAAATTGAGGTGGTAGAGATTAGGGGCATTGTGAAGTGCTCCAGGAGCCTCATTTTCAAGGTGGCCAAGATGAAAAAAGATGGAAAAACCTCTCAAGGAAAGAAGGAAGTGGGGGACACAACTTGAAAAGGGATTCTAAGTTTCATGGGGGACCTGAAGAAGAAGATCAAGAAGGACCCCACAAAATCCATGAATCGCCTCTCTATCGAGTTTGACGTGGACGAGGGGACAATCAGGAGGCCCGTGAAGGAGGACTTGGGGTTGTCTTCTTACACAAGGACCCCACGCTACCTGTTGACGGACGCTCTGAAGGAAAGGAGACTGCAGATGTGCAAAAAAATTTGTGCGTAGATCAAGGCAAATATATCCACAGTAGATAATTTCTCTGTCGAGAAGATTTTCACCGTAGACTAGGTCTACAACACTCGGCTTGGGGAATCACCAGAGGAGGTCAAGGGGGTGTTCCATACAAAATATCTAGACTTAGTAGAATGTAGACATTTTATTTTTCTAGTCACACTACATTTGTTTATTGTCGGGAGACTGAAGCTTTCCAAAACATAAATGACCAGTTCCACTGTTTGACTGTATGCATCAGATCTTATCCATTTACCTGGACGACTCTCATTAAGGCTCTCATTACATGTTTGGAGGACGAAAGAATGGCCAAATGCAGGTCTGTGAGTCAGCCAAAAATAAAACTATCTGTTAAATTTCTTGTATGCATGATTTGAATGAAAAATAACAGAGGACTTAAGTCAACATGACTTTCACCAAGAGTATATTTATACTAAAATATATTAAAAAACTACATTCAAAATAATAATTACCAGAAGTAGTGAAAAGTTAAAGAATAAATTAATATTGCGTACTTCAGATATTTTCAAGTAAATCTCTTTTTTATGCGTAATTTATTTATAGCAATGAAGTGAGGGGGGGAGGGGTGAATAATATTGCTCCATAGAAGTTAGAAGTCAGGGTACTACAGTAACAAAAAATATATCAAATACGTTTTTTTACATTTTGATATGAGTAATAATGGTTCGAGACAAGAAGAATGACGACGTATCTCACTTTTTTATTCATATGATAATGATACCTCCTTAATATTCACCCTCACAAGGCTCTTTTCGCCCAAAGAGTTTGATAGCTCTCTGGACGTTCTGGTGTGAAACCCTGAAATCTCTTACATGGGTCCTTGTGGACATAAGGAGATTGGCGCGGGCTGTTTTTGTAACTCCTCTGAGTTTAGTTTTGACTTTTTAACTACTGAGCTTTTCTTTCTGTCGAACGTTTCGTTTTCTCTACTTGTACGTAATCTAGAGAGCTCAAGTCTGTTTTGTTTTGCAGCTTATTGTTTATGCTTCAATATATCGAAATATGAATTAATTTCACTTATTTGATAATATTATCAGATCATTCTTTTCTTCCTTTTCCTCTCTCACGAAATTGCAAATAATACATAAATATGTATAATATTCTATATCCACAGGATATGACATAAAGTTTGTTTTAAATAACTTGTGTACAATCCATATATGCTTACATAGGTATGTATAAACTATTTATAAATATATATACCAATAGGTATATATATATATGTTATGTATGTATAATGTATCCCTGAGAGAGAAATAAAAAGTTAGTTCTCTCTCCAACATTTGATAATTATATTAACAATTTCATTATATTGTTACACTCTCAGACTACATACCTACATACTTCTTATTATTATTGTTTTACTCCCCATTGCTCCTTCTTCGCATCTCAAAAAAGTTTCTTTATTTTTCATGTTCCGTTATGTACACATGTTTCTTTCTTTCTTCAACATCAAATAAGTTATTTAATTGTTGATTACACATTTGATTGTTTGTTGTTTCCATCAATATTAGTCTTATTTAAATAATGATGATAATACATAATAATGCTATTAGCAACGCCATGAGCAGGGGTACCAAACACGTTATCTCATCCCCCTTGTTGATGATTAATCCTTTTAACACATGTATGTAAATTTGATTAAGATACAAGGGACTCTTCTACTCTACCTACACTAGTGTTGAGACTCGGAACAAGAGCCAATTTTTTTCGGTTCGGGCTTAACCCCAAAAGGACCATTGGAATATATACAAGGTGTGTTCAAAATGTGAGGGGATTTGCTATTTATTTATCAATATTTATGTTGTCCCCTTCAAAGTCATCCCCCTCAGATACAATACACTTGTAGCCAAGCCTTTTTCAATCCTCAAAGCACATCTTATAAGCCCTTTCCGCTATAACCTACAGCTTCTTCCAGCAATGCAGTATTTATATCCTTATGTGTTGTAAATTTCTTCGGTTTTTGGAAGAACATAAAGTTACTTGGAGCCAAATACGGTGAATATGGTGGCTGAGGCATGATTGTGGCGTTGTTTTTGGCCGAAAAGTGGTTAGACTCTTTTGTTCAAAATGTAGCAGTTTTGGGACAAACTTTGCTGGCACTTGTCTCATGCACAAAATTTATGACACGAGCCAACCCATATGTCAATATCCTAAGCAGCTTCTCTGATAGTGGTTTGACAACCGTCAAACCACATTTTTTGTACAAAATTGTTTGTACAATAACAATTTTCTTCACTGCTTCAACGTTTTCATCTGTTGTTGACGTGCTTAGGCGTCGAGAGCGAGGTTCGTCATTGGAATCGTTCCCTCCATCTTGTGAGAGTAAGTACAACTTGTAAACATTATATTTTACTCAGAACAGTTTCACCGTATGCCATTGTCAACATTTCAAGTGTTTTGGAGCACATCATTTCATTTTTTTATACAAAATTGGATGCAAATTCTTTGATCCATTTTTTTCAATAGGAAAATGTCGCTGAACACGCAAAATATTTATGCCTCTTAAAAAAAAAAACTAAACCTATCATATAGCAGGAACAGTAGATATGTGTTCGTGGCAAGTGAACTTTAAAAAAAACCAACCCTCCAAATCTACTTTGGCCGCGAAATTTGAAAATTCATCTTACTTTTTATACCCACATCTATGTTCCATTTAAAAAAAAATGTGGATATATAACCAAGAATAACTTGTTGAACGAAAGTTTTATAACCGGAGTAGTAGCGTGTTATTCCATATGTTATCGTTAACTGAAGCATTTAAAAAGATTTATATGGCAAGGAATTAGAGTACAGCTCAGGTGGATCTTACTCCACTAATTTGTCTATTTAGTCCAGTTCTAGGTATGTTATGGACAAGAAAACATTATAATAATATGTAATAGTATATAACTTTACAAGCCTAAGCTACTAAGTGATACGTACAAGTATATGTTCAATTTGGAAGGAATGATTTTATCATCTATTCACAAAATATATGTTCAATTTCAATAAAAGTGAATGATTTTTTTTTTTTTTTTTAATTTTCCCCCACTTATATACAGGGTGATCCATAAGTCTTAGGACAACAAATTCAACTTAACATTTCTCATAGACGGGTGTACATTTTTTAATTCTGTTTGTTCCATATGATTTAACGTAAGACACAGCCCACATCTTTGTTTGTTGTTAAACAAAAAAAAATTGAAAACGTGTTCTTGAGTCTCTAACGACGACATCATGGATACGAAGCACGCCATCATTTTACTTCATTTGGAAGGGACGAGCTGGTAGGGCCATTAGCAAGTCCCTGAAAGACCTTAATGTGTCCAAGTCATCGGTCGATATATATCAAGTGGTAGAAAGAGACTGGGCGTGTCGATGACAGGCCCAGGAGGGGTTGTCTGGGGTCCATGAGTATACTCAGGCTGATCGAGACAAGAAAGTTGAAAATCAGCCACAAATAGAAGCGTTCCATGAGAAAGATGGCTTATGAGGCTGATGTGTCAGGAAAAATCATGCGTAGGTTGGTCAAAGAGGACCTGAGTATGAAACTTGGTTGAATTTGCTTATGAAATTCCTCAATTCTTTTACGCACGTTTCAACCTTTTGGACTGACGAAAAGGTATTTACCGTGGAGCTGGCTTGCAACAGCCACAACTATCCGGGGCTTGTTGGGAGCATCGAGAAAATTTCCCTCAGCGCGAGTGCAGTATCTTCAGGGGCCAAAATGCGGCGTCTCAATGGTAATAACCACCTGCAGACGTTCTTGATCTTCATTCCCAAGGGTATGAAGATCAATCAACGTGTCTATTTTGACATGTTACAGTTCAAAGTATTTCCGTGGATCTTGGAAAATCACTAGAAAGTGTATTTCTGCTTCAAGCACATACTACAAAGTTTGTGCAAAAGTCGTGCCAAACCACTTTTGAGCACTTTTGGTGCAAGGCTCCTTAGATCTCAACGTAATGGACTTCTCCATATAGTCAATGCTGGAGAGGGAGATGTGACTTCTTACTGTAGCGTCGACGTCTTGAGGGCCGCCATTGTGTCTGCATAGGACAATTTGTGAGAGAAGACCATCTGTACAGCGAGTAAAGAAGTTCTTAAGCGTCTAAGACCTGAAGTTGTCGCAAATAGGGGCTTGCGGGATGAGCTGGTACTCATTTTGAAGGAAGTATTATCTTGATTGCTTTGGTGTTAAATATGTTTCGGGAATATATATTCGTGTATTTTCTTGGCTGTTGAATTTGTTGTCCTAAGGTTTATGGATCAACCCGTAATAAATGACGCATATTAATGCTAAAAACATATTATTATTATTTTTTTAATTTGCGAGAAAATTATAAACAGTCATCTTAATAGGGATTGATCTCTGTTCATTGCTATAGACTCAGGCGTATTTTTAGTTGACGTTATTATGATATGCTTCTTGATGAATAACGATAATGGAGTATTTACCCAAAGTTTTTTTAGAAATCAAAATGTCGTCACCATATTCTATATTTATAGGAATTTTTACATGTTTTGAGGTAATTATCAACTAATCTAGGGATATAATTTGATCCAGATTCAGGAATATTATGCTCCTCAGTCATTCATAATTATACTTTCCTAATAGGAGATTTTGCATCTACATAATGCATTTTGTTTATGGAGCACCAACTTACCTATATTATATTAGGTAACCTTTTCTATGAAAAGAATCGAAAAAAGCCCAAAATCAGCTGGTAGTTACCCAGTTTTTTTTAATCATTGTAAACATCTTAAAAGGAACTAATTCTAATTTAACTACTTAACATTCAAAACACTGATTAGGAGAAAAGAAGAAGGAACATCGACAGCTGTCAACAGTGCGTTAACGAGGTAACTCCATGAGAGGTAATTTACCATGGCAAAATATATTTAGAAAGCATGTTGAATTCCTGAAAATAAACAAAGTGAAACGTGGAAAATCAAAGGATCGAAAATTGACCTACTAAAACAATTTTATTTGACTTTTTTTTCTTTCTCTTTTTGGCACAAAAAATGGTACATTTTTAAATTCTTTTTGAAGCACAACATTTAAAAAAAAATAGTATTTGGTAAAAAAAAACATAAGCTATATCCTTGGAAAAAAAACTCAAAGGACCGCCGTATCAATTAATTTTGGATGTCAAGCTTCTAAAATTGCACTTGAATGAGAGTTATTTTACCTGTTATTTAGTTCAATGAGACCACACATCAATATCTGCACTTTATCCTACAATATTTTCACAAAATAGAGAAATACAAAAAATACGGCAAATCAAATGATAGCTATCTATTATTTGATAGATAATCAAATCTCTCTCATCCTTAGAGCATATTAGAACTCTAAGGATTGTGACAAGTTTTTTGACTTTACTTTTTAATGCTTTTGTCGAGTGCCCTTTGGTTTTCTTTTTACCTGATTTTGTTTCTCTTAATATGGAAAATAATTGCCTTAGAGGCAACAATTTTGTTCGGCTCGCATAAAAGGTAAATACGAAAAATCTCTGAAAATCGGGCATGAAATTTTTATTTTTTGAGTACCAAAGCTTTTATTGTCAATAAATGGAATGTGGAGAATTAATTTATAGAGTAAACTTGAGAGGAACAGTTTTGTCCTCTGCAACAAGATATGGTGTTTTTTCCTTGAATTTACCAAGGATGAGTGGTGGTTTCTAGGACCATGCTATTGACATTGTCAAATATAAATTGTCATCCTCAACTAGGTATATGACTACTTTAAAAAACAATTGTTTGGAGTTATGAACGCTTTCATCGAGGGAGATCAATTGATTGATTGCTATATTTTGAATTGTTTAATGTAGGATTCTTTTCTAGAACTTTTTACTCGTTGGAATGTTTTATTGGGAAGGAGATCTAATTTTAAGTTAAAATGCTCATTTATGTTAATATAACGCAATTCATTCTATTAATTCATATTATATTATATTATTTTTTCTTTATATCTACATCTATGATATGAATAAAGGTAAAAAAAGAACAAAAAACTTGTCAATTACTACTAGAATTGAATATTGACTGTGAAAGATTTTATTTTGTTGACTTGTGTAGTTATTTATCCAAGTAGGTAGAGCCAACATCCAAAGAAGCAATAAAACACCAAATAAGTAAATAAACAGTAAACATCGTTTTTAGTCTTTAATCAAGGGAGTTCCTTCGAGCAATATACGTACACACATATGTATCGATTTTTCCCCTTTCTCTTTAAATGCAATTAATGAATTAATTGGCTTATACTCTAAAACATTACTTGAACAAATAAACAGCAAAAAATAAAAAAGGTTCGATAAGCTATGAGCACACAAATATAATTACAACATAGTTTTATAACAAGATATGTATAAATAAATACGAATATTACCATGGGAATAATTTCCGTCATTTTCATCCTCTGCATTGTTATTCTGATATATCTCATCTGTAGAATAGGAGGGTGGGAGGTCATCCAGACTGTATCGACGCCTAGCGGATAGACGGTCATCATGAACCTTACCATTGTAGCGAGTTCTTGCTCCAAAGCCTTAAAAAATAATATAAATATGTACAAAATATATTAATACATCAACGCAAAAATTAACTAAAATATTTTTTTTTATATTACATTGATATTCTTTGACAAATTATGGTCAATCTCTATCAATATATTATTTTGGTTACTTCGCAAATTAAACTCAAACTAGTAAAAGTTAATCGACAAAATGACAACATACGAAATTGATTGATATTATTTAAACAAGATCATATCGAGGCCAAATTAAGCGTCTCATAAATCAAACGAAAGCTTTCAAGGCTCACTGTAAAATGATTGTAGTACAAATGTTGCCGACAAAATTGTTGGAAGAATGATAGAATTATACACTAAAAATATTTCAATACATACACCAACAAAAACTCACTATGTAATTAATTCAAAACAAAGATAAGATAGGTAATAAAATTAGTAAAATAAGAAAAACAAAAATAAATAAGAATCGGCAAGGATTCGAATAGATGAATTACTAATCACTTCTCCCTTAGTAATTATCATTAGAAATGTTGGATTATTCATACTAGAAAAGACTCATGTATTGACGAACAAACATACTATGAGGCAAGAGCATAATTCCATCATTATACCAAGAGAGAAAAAACATTTAATGCATTTTATCGTAATAAATATTGCATATTTTGATTTAGAAAATTTAAAGGGAACATCAATTTCAGCCAAAAATAAACACTGAAGACATATAAACTTGATTTATTTATAGATTAAGCGAAATATCATAGAGGCAAAATAGTTTGAGGCAAAATTATGTATTTTTGGATAATTTGAATGTGTCCTAGATGCTTAGGTAAACGGCTGTTATGTTTTTTTTTAAATCATAAAATAGTTTGATTCCCCGATTATAATTTTAGGTTTGGGAAACTGTTCTGTCCTTTTATCTAATTAATTATATCTTGTTTATTATTGATTATTGAATATATGTATATATGAACTATATATTAAACATATCATATTTTCTTCATATATTATGTACAATAATCAAATCCCTTTTCAAAGGTTGTTTAAAGAGGTTTGGCGTTTCTTTTTTATCAATTGATAGGTACTTGCGTGTTGATGAAGCGATCAAAACCTTTTAGTAATTGGATTTTTTATATATATATATATCTCTTTTTTGGATGAAAGGAATGGAAATTTGCATTACATAGCATAACCTATTTAAAGAGTTGTGTGAATGAATAGAAGGAATTTCCCCAAGTTAATGATTGATGTTACTCTCTTCTGTTATAGAATATAAAAATTATATTCATAGAAGTAAAAACTTTACGGTCCAAACTTTTTCATTGTGTGTATATTTTATATAAAAACATACATTGTCTTATTATTCTTCTTCTTAGAGAAGAAAAAAATTGGAATATGAAAACAAAATAACCGAAAAAAAAACCAATCGTTTAACTCAAAAATAAGAGGGTCGATAGTATGCAGTCTCTTTACCCGAAACCAGCTGTCAATACTTTTTATACACATAATATATAAATAGAATGTTATGATTGGGAAGACAGGAAAAAAGGATTCTCTTCATTAGATGAACTTTATTCATTTGTATCATCTCTGTATATATTTTGCCTCAATTACTCGGCGCTGGTTGACACAGACACGCAATAGTTTTTCTACGAATCAAATTTGAAGCAATCTGTTCAATTTTATAACTGTTTCCGAAGCTAAGAACGTTTCCAATTAGTATTGTGTAGGTCCTTATCTAAAACTGAAGACTGTGACCTAGTCTAGTCCCAATTGTTCCTCTATAAAAAACGTAAAATCGATCCCTTGAGACGTCATTGAGGGTGTTTTTTTCTGTTTTAATTATTCAATTATATAATATAATTAAGTAAAAATTTAAGGGAAGAAAAACGTAGACAGTCAATTAATGATAATTTTATCATAAATGTAGGAAAGTTTAGTGACTTTTTTAATATTCTGGTTAATCCATACTTTGTTTATAAACAAATTATAATAAAAATTTATTTATCTTGTCATCATGCGTGAGCAATAAGCCAAAAGGCAGTCCATTTCAGATCTTCAAAAAAGCTGAAGTTGAGGTGGCAAGGATTATGAGCATTGTGAAGTGCTCTAGGAGCCTCGTTTTCAAGGTGGCCAAGATGTAGAATGATATAGAATACCTCTCCAGGAAAGCAGAAATTGATGGGTACAATTTAAAAAGAGATCCAGAGTTCCTTCTCAGCAGATGATCAAGGATTACCCCACCAAATGGAGCTGTAAAGTTCTACTTAAAATTGTCCTCATACGCGACGACTCCACGACACTTTCTTTGTTGATGAAGTCCAGGAGGCTCGAGAGGCATAGAGATGAAACTCCTTTTTTACCAGACTTTTATCCACTGGACTTTGCTCTGTGGGTCACTTTGTAGAGGGAAACCAACAAAAATCCAGACCGAAATGTGGACTCACTGAATAAAATGTGTCTATGAAATATTTCGGTGAATTTTATTCTTTGTAATAAACTTTCTAGAATAACTTGAATAAACAAGCGTGTAAACTTTAGTTGGATCCTTCATTTAATTTGATATGGCCTTTCAAATAGTATTTATGGATTTCTAATTATTTCATTGTGATGAAGAATAACTACTAATATTTATCTAAACGACAACGTGGACATTTATAGCACTTTTTCTTTTTGCCCAATTTATCCATGCTGGTTTAATTAGATTCGCCAAATTTTAAAAGAACATGTATGTCTGCTATAGTTTGAACCTATTTAAACGTATATCCTTATAGTAATCAATAGTGTTTCACTTAGTTGTATTTCAATGCAACTTGTCAAATGTTTCAAAAACACACTTAACTTTTGAACTGTTGTTTGTAACATTTGACAACTTGAATTTGAGTTCGAAATTACCAAAATTAGACTTATTGTTACTTTTAAATAAATAAATAACTGGACTTTTCTTAATGTTGACTTTTTTAAAGTTCTATGTATTATAGTAGTTTAAGATATAATCAGATGAATATTATGGATCACTGATTAGTATTATAGATCTGTGACATTTCCTTTCAAAAATTATTCTATGCCCTTCTCTAATTACAAAAAACATGCTTGATTTGAAGTGTAATTTTATGAAATAATGACAAACAATAAACACTGCAAGGAAAATAACAGTCCTTGTAACAACTGTCTTCTTTGTACTGAGTGTTACAATATCTCAAATTTCTACTCACTGAGAGATTTTGGAATTTGGATAAAATTATATGAACTGATGGGAAAATAATCGATTACTCAAATAGTGTTAGTTACAGAAAAAACATTGAAAAACTGACGGAATTGCTACAAAAATATTGATCCTCCGAAAAATAAGTTTTATAGCCTTTAAACAGTTTCAATCCAACATATGGAAGAAAAGTTTACAAAAATTATAGACTTTTGTTTTAAAAAATCTGTATTATATTAAATAATTAGCTATAAATTTTTTAATATTCTATAAAAATGGACTGTTGTAACTGGTCTGGATCTTTCCTACAATTTGCGACAGTTATAAAAATAATTTCAGAGTTATTTGTTATAGAAATTAACGAAAATTTGTTTGACAATAAATAATAATATAAAAGAAACTAAATTTTTAGGAAAATCCTTCTATCTGGCTTTTATGTTAAAAATCTAGATATTTAATTCATATTGAAGAACTAAGTGCAAAAAGAACGTATTTAAGGTTAAAACCCCCATTTTATGGGAGAGCCATTTGAAATTTCATTGCATTTTAAAGAAAAAAACAATGTTTGCTAATCCAATCATAATTTAATGGATTAAGGGAAAACAGCTATCTTAATTCAATAATATCATATGGCTCACTCTCTCCTTTTCATTATTGTACGAGCGCGGAAGGAGGGAGCGAGACAGTTGGTATCCCTGAATTCAATTTTGGCATTATAAATACGTTTGACTAAAGTTACGTGCTTTATTTATATTGGAGTGAGATACTTTTTGTGTAAAAATTACTAATTAAGACAAGTCTTAGTAAATTCAGAAGGATATTTTTAGTTTCAGATGATGCATTTAGAATAAGATAGATACATCAACTGAATAAGCTGTCTGTTTGATCAAGGAAATATTCTGACCCCAAAAACTGGATGGTCATTTTTTGATTATTTTTTAATGAATAAGATGAAACATATCAAATTATGTCACATAATGAGAATCATTAGTTATATTTTTCTAGTTTTTAAAACAGACATTAGTCCAAAATCATTTTAGCAGCTCTCAAAAATATCCAACTAAATGACCAATTAATCACATAATTTTATAAGGGAGCATAGAAATAACAATACATTTTTATGCAAAATAAAAAGAATAATTACATAACTTCTTATTAAACTTTTGATGAAGATCATATGTGGCCTATCAACACAAAAGCAAATTAGAATGATTGAGTGCGAAATATAATTGTTTATTACTATAAAATGCATTAACTTTTTCAAGGAATTAGACCAAAAAAAGGCCTTAAAATGATCATTTGTGTTTCAAAAAATTCAAAATCTGTGTTTTTACTTGGAATTTTTTTTCTGTAATCCTTAAATACAGTTTATTTTCTGTTGGAATAAAGGCCCAAAATTTCAATCCATACACCAACAGAATCTCACTATGTAATGAATTTAAACGAGAGACAAAAAACCACGAAAATGATTCGAATAGAAGAAGTTCTAATCTTCACGTTATTAATTAATTATAAGTAGACCTGATGGATTATTCAGACTAGAAAATCCTCATGGATTGACGAACCAGCATAATATGAAGCAAAAGTATAGTTCCATCATTATTTTAAGAAAAAAATAACATTTAATACATTTCATAGTTATAAACATTAAATATTTTAATTAATAAATTCAAAGGAAACGTCAATTTTGAATAAAAATTAATATATCGACGTATAAACTTCCTATATTTATATATTAAGGGAAAATTATTTAAGGCAAAGTCAGGCCTCGTTTTGTAAAACTTATCATCCACATGGAACAACCCCCTCTTAAATAGTTAATTAGGGGGGATTAAGTCAAGTTACAATGTTTGCTTGACAATAAAGTCCAGGACTAATTTATCACAGGAAGCAAATCTGGAAAACATCATTTATTCTATGGAGGCAAGGCAACATTGGGTAGAAATTTACGAAGGTAAAATAGTTTAAGACACTTTTATTAATCCCCATATATATCTATGATCAAAAATTATTTAAAAAAAGCAGGTGCGCCCATTAACCACTAGACAAATCGCACATACCTAGATTTGAGTCAGAAGTGAATGAACTTAAAAGGAAGTCTAATCAAGTCTATTAATGTAGTATATATGTATACCGGGATATAAAATAGTTAATAATAAATATACTGTATGTATGTATACCAACATAATTAAGAAGAGGAATGATTCGGATTCAAGATGGAGAATTAGAAAGGAATTTCAATTCACTTTTCTTTCTTATTTTTCTCTTTTATTCCTAAAAAATAACTGTGAGTATTTTTAAGGGAATACATTTTATATATATATATATATAAATGAACGTTCATTATTAAAGATCTTTGTTCCTACGTTCCACCTCTTCTCCTCACCCTTTCTCTGTAAGACAGACTTACATATTGGTAGGTATGTTGGTAAATGGTATGTAGTCAAAAGTAAGTACATAATACATCCTTCTCCAGAAGGTTCTTCAACCCTAATTTGTATATATATTTTTTCAATTTTATTGTGCCTCTCTTTACGTGCTTCTCTTCTTTTTCAAAGTGCAGTTAATTAGGGTTTGATTTATACAATAGAAATTGGAGTGAAAGCTTGTTCTTCTTTTTCTCCTTCCACTCCCCCCTCTTCCAAATACACAACCTACCAATACCATTAACCTTATTACACAACCATATATATATATACATCTGTAACAAATGTATGGATTTCAAATAGCAATATGGTTTTATAACTTATAAGACTCTACTACACCTAAATAAAACCAGGATAAAAAATGTCAATGTAGCAGAAAAAATATGTGGGGAGATTCTTTAAGTTTGCTCGCACATCACACTTTCACTTTTTATCTTAAAATTAAAGACAGCAACAGGGGATAGTTGAAATTCAATCCGGGCAAGCTTTTAGTAATAAGGAAATAACTGTGTAAAGTGAAGAATATATTATTGGAGTAGATCGGAAAAGAGGGATATCGACTCAATCGATGACAATTGCTCGAATAAGTTTCCACGTAGGATAAGAAAATTATTGGAGTTTGTACAGTATATTTCTATTTATGTACAGGGAGCGGGGATCAGATTGTCGCCTAATTTAAACCTTGATAACTTGAAAACGACATTATCAAATAAAAACCGGTTACCAAATAGGAAAGCTATTCTTGTCAGCTGACGATACGTTGTTCAGTTAGCATCATGCCGTCATCATATGAGGAGATAAAGAGCTATAAGTGGAACGAGGAGCTTTCGAGGTCCGCCGTAGTCATGGCATTGGTTAATAATGGAGGTGAAATCTCCAATTCAACGATTGCTTCAACCTTAGGAGTGAATTTACGGACTGTTCAACGTATCTGTAAGAAGCTAGAGGACACCTTGGATGTTGATGCCACCATAAAGAGGGCACCCAAAAGGGAGGGCGCCGACAGGAAGGTCAGGGACACCGACTTTGTCGACAAGGTGAAGAAGATGGTTGAGGATGACCCTACCAGGTCCATGAAGGCCATGGCGAGGGATCTGGGCTGGACACAGGCCCTGGATGTGGCAACAAGACTCAGCACCCTGCCATGTGTTCAAAATCTCCATGCAGTGGTTAACCGAGAACTGTTATGACGTCGTAGCCAAGGATTTGTGGCCTCCTAACTCTCCCGACCTTAATCCTTTGGACTATTTTGTCTGGGGCTATGTCGAGAGACATACCAACAGACATCCCCATAGCACCAAGGCCAGCCTGATGGACTCCATCAAGGAGGTATTCGGCAACATGGTCAATGAGATGGTCAGAAGAGCCTGCGGCCGGTTCAGAGGCCGTATTGAGGCCGTTATTGATGCCAACGGTGATTATATCGAATGAAGGGCTACTCTATGCCTATATGCTCGTCATAGTTTTGATTTTCAATAAAAAAGTTAAAAAATGTATATTTTGTGTTGTTTTTTGTAGAAAAATAGTTTAGCGACAATTTGATCCCCGCTCCCTGTATGCTTATAGTAATTTTCTGTTTAAGGAGTTAGTCGATTTGATGGCATCGAAGATCCTATCCAAGATACTTACTACGTTCATCCTATAGTTATAGATCGACTCCGAGACCCCCTCCCCCCCCCCTGTATACTTCATGAGCCCAAGTTACAACCTCTTTAAAGATTTATCTTTCATGTGCCTCTAAAGTGTTAATCATTGGAATATCTCGAAAAAGTCGAGATCCTTTCCTCCTTTTCAAATAATATATTCTTCGCTTTTACTATCAAATATATTGAATATATATTTGAATTTCAAGAATCTACTGTCGCTGTCTCTAACTTCGAGAAAAAAAAGAAAGTTTCACTTGTGTTAAACTTATACAACGTCTCTAAATATGTTTCCAAAGTGTACCGACAGTTTATTAGACTTCCTTGTATCTAAAATTCCATGGCCCAAAGCAGTAAAAAAATCACCAACTACTGTAAAACTCTAAGGATTTGACAATTTTCTAAGTTTTGCCTGAAATTTAGTTACATAATAAAATGCGACAAACCCCATGAGGATAACATCAAAAAAAAAATATATATATATACATATGTATATGAATAATTAAGTTTGTAATGATGTTATCAAATTGCTTTGTTCAAGTAAATGAAACTCGCTTTGATTTGCATTACAGCATGCATAAAATGATTTTAAGTATATTTTGTACTTAACATATTTATAAAAAAAAATCATAAGCAACCATCAAGCAAAATAACACGCAGATTGTGTATCTGACAGGAACATTAACTAATAACTAAAATAAAAACAAGATTAAAGGAAAAAATTACACATATAAATTTTGATTCAATTTTCTTTAAAAAAATATATATTTTATCCCTGAGGGAAATAATGATTTGATTTTGTAATATTTATATATATTTTTTCTTTTTTTCGTGTCGTTTTTCTTAAAAAGAAGAAAAAAAATATGAAATTATTTGAATTCAAACTGTGTTAAATTAAATACAAATAAGCAAAATACAGTTTGCACATTGGGGAGAGGAAGTAAATCTATTTTCCCTTTGTCAATTGGCAATTCACAGTCATGTAATCTTATTTAGTTACATATATGTCCCGTCAACACAAAATCAATTTTAAATTTATATTCAAAATGTTGAATCTTAATTGTACTTGTATTTTTCTTCGATTCATTATCAGTTGTACATAAAACCTTACCATAATAACAAAAATTTGGAAATGCAGAATATTTTTCATTTTATTTCTATTAACAAGAAAATAACCATCAAACGTACAAAATAAAGGTCCTTCATGAACGTGTTCTAATTTGAAAATCTGTAAAATTTCGAGAAAAAATGAAATTTTGATGTTGTTTCTTTACTATTATCGATTTGAATCATATAAGAGGATTTTTATTTTATTAAGTATTATAGAACAGTCAATTATTTTTAGACAATAATTAAACAACTTTTCTCTAACTTGCCTCATGTTATGAGTATTTCAGTTCCAAATATAAATACAAAATATTATCTTCTATATCGCGTATTAAGCACATTTATTTTAATGTAATAATTATTGATAGTTTATTCACATAAATAATCATTAGATATGACATATCCACACTAGGTTCCGCGGTTATTTCTACAAGTGTTTCAATTGATTGCAAAATTATTCCAACATACGAAAGAATAACATCAAAAGATAAAATAGGTAGATAAATTTCATAATACATTAAAAAAAGTCAAGACGTAAAATTAGATTCAAATAAGCCAAATGAGTGTATTTTTTATGGCCAATTGTAAATAATAAATATCATTGTGTTTGTCAATAATGATAAAATATATACTTCGAAAGATAAACAAGAACATGTTAATTTAATACCTGAACCAGAATGTTCCTAAATTGGTCATCATGCTCCCAAATCAACGGTTAGTTCTATATTTACATTTTTAACGTTCACGACTTAGAATATGATTAAAAATTCAGAAAAATAAGCGAAATTTTTCCCATGCGTTGAATGTCTGAAAGTGTTGTTGATGATTTGTCTGTCTATTGATCAATTTTATTATCATCGCGTTGCGGAAATGGTTATCCTAAGAATTGCAGATGAAGATATTATTCAAATAAAAATCAGGAATATTTCATACTCCTGACAGTTCGCAACGGCAATTTTTTTTACGACTCTGCATTTAAAGTATAGGGTGACTGGAAAATGAAGCAAAAAAGTTGCGCGTTATCGTCGAGTTCATCGTGAATTTTTACTACCATATGTGATTCAAAATTAAAGTAAATTCAAATATTTTAACCGGCTCATCACATACGTTACATCAAATACAATAAATTCAGATCATGAAAAAAAAAAGTTGTACTTCCAAAAAAAAGTAAAAATTATGTCCATAAAATTTGTATAGAAAGGTACGTGGCATGCTCACTCTGGGATGCTCTACTATCTTTACAATAAAGCTCTAATCAAGAAAATAGAGAATTGGAGATATCAAAATAAGAGATGGAAGTGATTTGGGAGATATCAAAATAAGAGATGGAAGTGATTTGGGAGATATCGGTGAAAGACCCTACTGCTCATCGAAGATGAATTGGGATGTAGTTTCGATTATTATTATCCCGGATTGGAACAATGCCACTGAGCCTTTTATTAAGGCAATTGTCCTCAAAGTCAAATGATTAGTTTTGTCTTTTTGCCGCTTCGAATTCCCAAAAGACTATGCCATACAGAGCTCTGAACGTGTAGTAAAAGAAGTAACACACGATTCAGCTCAAGTTTATGGATAAGATAGTCTCAGCTGTATCAGAGCAAAATTAAAATCACGTTTGATTTTTCATATTATTGCAAAAAAAAAGTAAAAATAGTAGCAGTTATACATTCATAGTAGGGTGTAGTTTATGTTTCAAATTTTATAAATCTTGAATTGTGAGGGTCACAAATTTTTCTTCTTAGACTAAAGACATCGTATAAAAATTTTGAACGGTTTAAAAAAAATATTTAGAGGTAGCTCAACGGCATTAAAGATTGAAATTATAAGATTTTTTGCAAAAATGAGTATCTTTACCTAAATATCATCTAATCTCTTCTTGTTAGAACAAATCTTATAATACAAGAAGTTCAGCAAAATAAATTTTCTAGCGAAAACATATTACAATTTTTTCAATAAAGTTTTGTGCTAATTAGTCAAAAAGAGAAAAGACTACCAAAACTTGCATTTTTTCCTTCCTGTCCATCTGATACTCGTTTAAAGAAATGATATACATAGTAAGAATTTATGTGTCCCAAATTACTAGCAACTGTTAATTTATTACTCGAAATAGAAAAATCATTTTAAGTTAGGATAAATTTGACCTTATTCCAACCTTTTACTGACCTTTTTTCGAATAAAAAGACTTGTAATCTAAATTTATTTAGTAATTGGTAATTGAGTATTAAGAAATACTCATTGCATAGATGTTGACCTTTTTCTGACCTTTACTTGATCCATAAAGTCTTAATAGTAAAATTTTAATCAATAAGTTCAGTAATTAAACTTTATTTTATTTCAAAATGAGATAAAATTTCTGAGCACTGCTATTTATGAAGGAAAGTACGTGATCAAATTCAAGAAATGTCCTTTGAAACAGCAAATTCAAATACAGGCAGGACTGCTAGAGCTTGTGTTCTTTTTAAAAAAAGTATATATATTTTACTTCTCGGATGTAGACACCATATTATGGAAATAATCATAAGCACAGCATTGCAGTCTTTTTTTTGGACCTACGTCTTCTCCTCAAGCCTTAAGTGCACTTTATACCTGAATTTACCTCCTTAAATATTCCTCCATTAATGTAGACATATAATTTCAACATTAAATAAAATTATTCAAGCCAAGCACTTATGGTACTGGTCGGAGGAACTTGTTGGATTAGCTCTAGTAGACAGTCATTAAGTTCAGAATCAAAAAGATAGATAATAAAGCCCAAACAAAATTTGAGTAATGAAACTCAAGAAAGGCCGTTCTTTACTCTCAAATGAATTAATTTACAAAAACTTGGAAGATTTTGCTTCAGCAAAATCAAAGAAACTGTTTCAAAGTCTGTACCTCCAAGAGAAATTCCCTTGAGACGATCCTGACTTATGAAATGATGGAGATGACTACCGACAGACTCTTGATAATAACCTTCATTGAAAAGTTTTTAATTATCCTCCTGAACTTGGAGTCGGTCTCATTAAATAATATTGGGGTTTACTAACATCTAATGAATCGCAGCTCCAATTCCTCCTGTAAGTGGTCGAAGAACATGGAAGATTATATGTCCTTGATTAAAGCAAAAATACTCTATTAAAAATTTTCATTTAAAACATATGTGCGATAAAAAATCTTGAAATTTATTTCTTTATATTCAAAATTTAGATGTGTAATAAATTAGGAAAATATATGAAGGTTTTATCATTGAAAGAAAAAGGAAAAAATTATATTTTCTTTACGTTCTGATATTACTTAAGCTTACCCCATAATAATCTTGCTTTAAAATGATAGTTTTCAAATAAAGCTACCCCATAGTAGTTTTAAATTAAGACTACTACAAATATTTTGTATATCTAAGATTAATTTAGGTTATAAAGGCTTTTTTATCGAAAAAAAAAAAAAAAGGTCAAATTTATGGTTATTTAATCTGCTCTGACTACTTCAAGTAATAAATTGAATATTGCTAATGATTTTGTAAAAATAAATTGTAAATATGGATAATATTTCTTTTACGAGCAGACATATAGCCAAAAATGTAAGTAATGGGAAACTTTTCTCTTTTTGAATTAGAACCAAACGTTAGCATAAAAATAAAAATATATTTTCGATTGTAAATTTATTTAACTAAGTTTCTGGTGTTATAAAGTTTGTTGCAACAATAAAAGCTTAGTTGACATATATAACAAAACACTTTTTTTCAATGATTTGGACCCCTTGAGCTACCTCTAAATATTTTTGAAAACCGTTTCAAATTTATATACGATGTATTTCGACTAAAAAGAAAAATTTGTGACCCTTGCAACTTAATATTTCTCTCATTTAAAAAATAGGCTCCACCTTAATCTTTCTTTCCGAAAGGCTATCGAAAAAAAGTCATTTGGCCATATCAAATCATATTTGTCGGGATTTCAATGGCGTTTAATGAAACAACTTTCCTTTATGATTAGATGATTTTAAAGCATTAATGTAAAAGTATGTAAAAGTCTATATATTAAATGCACATGTCCATGTGTGTCTGGGATTCACAGCCAAACCAAGGAATTGATATTGGTAAAATTTTCATGTAGCTTTTTTTTAATGTTCTTTTAATTGGTTAGATGGAGTTGATCTGATTAAGTATAAGTAAACATTATAACATAACATTTACTCCATCTAAACTAGGAATGTTTTGGTGAAATCCATATGCATAAAGTATATTTCTTTCTGTAGGAATCGCCTGGACGCGAATGCACATTGAATTCAAGAGAATAAATTCTCCCTAGCGTGTTGTCGGAGCTACGGTGATTCCATGTAGCCTTTTAAGACTCCAAAAACGGTTCTGATAACCATTTTTTGACCTTCTAGGCCATAACAGCCTTAAAAATACATTTTTTTTAGAAATAGATTTTTTATACTAAACAACGACATCTTCATATAAAACAAGAAATAACCGTAAAATTCTAAGAATTTGCAGACCTTTCTTTAAAGGAGATTATAAGGTTTAGAGAAGGAAAAAAAAAGACTAAGACAAAGGATCTGTGACCATTACATGACAGTTGAGCGAATGGCAGATTAATTCTTAGAATTTAATTGTTCTTATGTTTTTTTTTATATATGAAGCAGAGGAGTCCAGAAATATTATTAATTTCTTAATGTTCTGGGCAACACCGTGAGACATACTCTAGTACGTCTGGGAAATCAACTTATCTATTTGAACAGGTTTCAACTCATTCATAAATATGGCCGATGGGCACCAGCGTGGGAATTATTACCAAGTGGGGGAAGGCAAATTATATAATGATGACTTTATCAGAGACGTCTGTAGTTACTTTTTATGAGAGGGAAGACAATTTTACAATTTTGACAGAAAAGTTATCTTTTTCTTTTTATAAATGCAAAATTTGACAAAAAAAACAACTAAAAAACTTTGGAGATCCACTTGTCAGAAGAGTGTAAATTTTAACGAATAACAATTTAAAAAAAGGGAAATTGATATTTTTTCTCGAAAATGATGACTTTTAAATTGTTTCAGAAGAGGAGAAAAGTTTTTACTGTGATTAATGTAAAAATTCTGCAAAAGTGGTGGTGGTGGTGGTGATTCAATTAAACCTAGGCCCCTAAGGTTCCGGAACCATTGGCACTGGGTAGGCATATGATACTTATATAATTATAATGTATGAGGTTAAGCTTAATAAAATTGTAATTCAATGTCACAAAATCTATAGGCCAAACAGCAAGAAGATTAAAAGTCAGAGGGAGAGAACATTTGGATTTATTCAAGAAAGGAGAATAAGCTACTGTACTACATTTCTCCAGTGCCCGCAAGATGTATTATATGAAATGGAAATCATTGAAAAAGTGACCTTAAATACAAAGGTGATGAGATGGACCATAGATGAAGAGTTGATTCGGAAGTTCAACACAAAGAGAGCAAGGCTAAATAGGTATTAATGAGGAAACTACTAAGAAGAAGAAGATTACTTTTTTTTTTTGATAGAGTAATATATTGCCTGGTTCTCTGTCCTCTACTTAAGTGCTAGATTGTGTGTTTTTATGTTTGATTATTCTTATCAGTTACGATTAGAATGAGTCAAATATATTTTTGTATACTGAAAAAATTGTGTTTTTTTCTTCTTAAAAGTCCAACTAAGAGAATAGTTGATTGTCTTACTCCAAAATAATCTTCAATCTAAATTTTATTATAGAAAAAAAGGACTCATTTAAAGTTATTTAAAAACACTATTTAAAAGTAAAACGAACACATGTTGGGTTTGTTTATCCCACACTCCCATTTTCTGGTGCTTTACATTACGGAAAAATTTCGATAAAAAATATTTCCGGAGATCTCACATTGAATTATTTCATAATAGAGGTTCCTTTATGAAATACAAAAATGATGAGAGTCCAGTATGGAATTGGCATACTAAAAAAAACACCGGACTTCGCATAACTCAGTGTATGGAATTATTCTTAGTTGTATAGTGTGTTAGGTTCCCCTCATATGGCGTTTTTAATATGATGATGATAAACTATAAAGGTAAACAAGAATTTTTGTGTATGACTGTTGATGAGTTCCTTCACACTATGCCTCCATATTCCTATAATAGAAGTGTATAATTTTGCATAAGGGGAGTCTCCTATAAGTATTTGATTTGATATCTAGACTTAAAAACTTTTGGAAATTACTTACTATACAAATTTGCAATTAAAAAAGTTGCTGAATAAATATTGGTTGCCTTTCGATTATTTAAATTTAAATTACTCGATTAAAAACTAGAAAATATCATTTTACAAGTATTTTGTCTGGCATATAATATTTTGAACAATTTATTATGAATAAGATGTGTTTTAAATACTAAATCATACAAAAAAAAAAAAAAAAAAAAAGGAGAAATTGTAAAAAGTGCACATTGAAAAATGATTTCTCCCATTTTGAAAGTTTCAAAACTAAAAAAGTCCTCTTACAATGTGGATTTCATTTAATGTGGATAAGCGAGTACTCCCGGAAATTTTAAACATTTGAAGGGTAGATTTGGAACAATTTCAACAAGTAGTTTCAAAGGCTCATTTTGTAATTACCAAAACAGCTATAGGGACAAAATTTACAATATAATTTTATATCAAGCTTATTGTGTAAAAAATCAATAATTTTGACAATTTTTTTTTTTAAACTGGTTTTGAGGGTACTTATTCCATGGAGAATGAATAATTTAATACTAATATTTAAATTATTCATTATTTGCTATCAGTGGATATAACTTTATAAAAACTCAATCATTAAGGAGGCATTTAGAATAATTGTAACGCTTAGTACATAAGGGAAAGTAGTCACAAGGATTCCTATTTCTTATGTATTGTATATACCGGGTGGTACATTGAAATCTGAACACTTACTAATTCAATAATGTGGGAGGAAAGAGTCTTGTGAGGATAGAGATGCCAATTTTGACACCAACAATGAAATAAACCAATCTCACACGTTGCAAAACTCTCTTTAAATACTTTTAAATGACTCTTTTGCCTCCCTACAGCACTAATGCCAACCTCTTCGACTGCACCTTTTGGGTGCATGCTGAGGGGAAGGTCTGCATTGCCTGCCATCCAAACACAGATGCCCTCAAAGCCACTGTCAGCCAGTTATAGGACACCATGACAGAGGACTACATCCGAAGTGTTTTTCAGGCCTTCCGCCGCCGACTGCAAGCCATGATGGTCTCTAAGGTTGGCTACACTAATGATTCAGAGAGCTTGGGTACACATCTATTTATCATTTTAATTTTGTTGAAATTCTATTGTTAATTAATAAATTATATCTTGATCAAGTGCAAAATTGAAAATGTTCCGATTTTATTGGACCACTCGGTACAATATTGAGACAATAAACGAGCCTGTCAGAAAATTTATTCTATTCCTTTTAATTTATTATATGTCAATTAGAAATATTGATTACTTATTCAGTATATGAACCTTGCTTTTGAATTACTGCCTGCCAACGGTTCTTCAGAGGTGTTGCAGGAGCCGCAAATATTTTTTTTGCTAACTATGTTCCATTCCCCTACAATAGCACGTTTTAAAGAGCTGACATCATTCTAGGATGCTGGATTAATTAACCTTCTTCACCAGATACCGCTATGTAAAATAATCCATAGGATTTAAATCTGTTGAAGAAGGTGGCCAAATTTCCTTATCTCAAAATTGTATATTCGATGCCAACAAATGCTTTGCTTTTTTGGAGGCATGAATGGGTCTATAGCAACTCATCTTAAGATACTCCATGAAAATTTCCTCATTGTTTTCGAACTAATTCCTATTAAATGAGCCATCCTAGTCATTGACTTAACACAGTTTCGATTGATTCTCATATTTACGGATTTAACGACTTAAGGGGTCCTCACAAGGCAAATTCTCTTTTTACAAGGCTTTGGTTGATCACTTCCAGTGTCTTGATAATGTTTTAGATACAATAAATTCCCTAAGATCCATCTAATATCCAAAAAAATTTAGAAGGCTTATTTTCTTCTGGATGTAAGGAAATGAAAGCTTCCCTTTTATTTCCAATCATGATTGACAAAGTATTCTTAAGGATCAAATCTTGTAATGCAATTTTGTTGGGATGGTATTACTTGTCATCACTTAATTTGATTTTTTGTGCCAAAATTTTGCCGAAAAGTTCAAGATTTGCCGCCTATTTAGAAAAATTTGCACGGTTAGTGTACCAATACTTTACTTTTTTATTATTTTATATCTTTTGGCTTCACAGCAAACATTTGCATTAGCTAGAAAAGGGCTCTGTGTAGATGATTGAAGTAAATTTGTCCAATGTAAGACTCATGGTCTTGCAGCATAATCCGAACCAACTTTGATCCAGTATCAGAGTTTCAATGGAGAAACACTATCACTAACTCTTTGAACACGAATAACTTAATTATGATAGAGCACTATAATCGTTACCATCTGAACCCCTGTTGTTCAAAAATTTAAAATTAGTGGAATTATTCCACAAATTTTAATGGAAGATCACATTTTTTCTTTATAAAGTAAAATGATTACCATCGTTTTTAGTTCATAAATTCATATAAGTGCACATATATACTGATAATAGTTGAAATAGGATAAAAAGTAAGTAATAACAATGGTTTCAAATGGTATCCCCGGCCTTAATACAGTTATGAAATTCTGAAACTTTTTTATTAAGCATTTATTCTTTGAAAAAGTGCAACACAGAAAAAAAAATGGAAAGCTAGGCCAGAAAATGCTAACCTTTTTATCTACTAATTCTAAAACCATAGTTTGACTGAAAAAAAAATCAATATTACCAATTCCAGGACCGATTAATATTTGTCTATACGGGTAAAATGGTTACTCTGTGGAAGATTTGAGGCAGTAATTAAGACCAATGGAGGTGAGATTGAAAATTATATTTTACAAGTTGGATTTTAAATAGTTTTGTATTCTTTCATTACAAAAACGTTCTGTTAGTGAGATCATCTTTGATAAGTTGTAGGCGGACGTCAGAGATAAGATATACATTTCCATGTCCTTTCTCTACATTGTACTCAACATAATTTTTCCGAATTGCTGAATTATATTTAGTGATGTAAATCGAGTGAATTTTTTAGCTAGCCCGTTTTTTGGAATGGCTAATCGGTTGCCATTATAATTTAATTCCTGAGTAGTGAGAAGGAGATTGAAGCTGATCTCTTCCAAAACATTCTTCAAATTGTCAGGGTTACCACGTTGATTGTTGGTTTCTTTTTTTTAACATGCCCATTATACACACGATTTACATCACTACTTATAAATTTATATCCAAATTGTGGCGTTACCAAATAATTCATTTCATAAAATGATTTGCATTGTGGAAATGCGAAATTGTTAATAAACATTTCTTGATGAAAGGGCTTTCTCTTTTAGCGATCATATTTTTTTCCTTTAATAAAAAACATCTCTAATAATGAAGAGAGTCTATTAATCATCTTAAACATTCCATAGTTAGGGATTTGATTTTTATAGAGAGCTAGGAGAAAGCGGAAGCCAGAATTAAGGTACTACTCAATTACGACACTTGTTAACATAAAGTGCAATTTAAATAATTTTTTTGCATTTTAAATGATTTTTTAGGTGGGGAGGGGGGAGAAAATGAATTGGGGTTAAAAAGAAGAAAACAATCTACATTGAAATTAGCATCAGTGCAGGAAAAATATTATAGTAATTTAAAATAGGTATATCATATATATTTTATAAAACATTAAAAATAAGCGGGAACTTTTTTCGAATTTTGATTACGGTTAGTTCGGAAAAGTCGTCATTTGGTAAGAAAATACAAAATTTCACTTTCCAAGGATGTCATCTTTAGGTGGATCATCTAATTCAAAGTTTGAAAGGAGACAAAAGTTATTTATTTCGTCGATAAAGATTAAAATAAAGCATTTTTCATTATTTTGTATAAATTGATTATGATAGACATTATTCTAAAAAATAAAAAACATTTAAAGTTTTTTTCAAAAGCTGCACTATGGATCAAAAAAAGAGATTATTATAAGAAAACTTTGATCTTCCCTTTATAAAAATGTAATAAAAAGGATGCGTACTATACGCGGATCATCAAATTTAATAACTTTTTTTTTGTTTAATGAGACAATTTTAGGAAACACTTTTTATAGGTTTAAAAAAATGTCGATCAAAATTATATCATTCAAAATAACTGAAGGGGTCTTCTATATTTACTAAATAAAGAGATTTACCTTTTTTCATTATTTGATCGACACGTGCGACCTAAAGATGACCTCGTAGGACAAACCAATTTTGCATAGATAATTTTCATACTATATGACAACTTATCCCTTTTACCCGTAATCGAAAATCAAAAAATGCAAAATCAAACCTCTTCAATACCCAATAACCCACTGGGTTATATGTAGTTTTTTTTTTTAATTAATCATTTTGCAAAATGAAATAATTGTTCAAACTAACAAAACACTCAGTAATTAGGGATAGAGCCTTAATGCAGTTTGCAGATACTTAATATAATGATATTTATATTTTGAAAAAAGTGAACTGAATCATGTTCCTTCTTTACATTAATTTCAAAATAGACTTACATATCTAAATATATGTACTTTTTAAACAAATATAGCAATAAAGAAGGATTCCCATGGAAGTAATAACCCCCCTTTATGAGGGTGATAGGGTCTTATTTGAAGCAAAAAAATGCTATCGAATTACGTCCCAGCAACATAGACAAACATATTCATATGCATTCATTATTCATAGATGCAATATCCTTTCAATCTATTTAAGAGTATACGAAGGGGGTATGAAAAGTTTCTGACTTGAACGTGAAGATGGCACCACTCGTAAATAAAGCTAGTCACACCTGTCTAGCATCTGTAGAAAGTTACTCACCAAAGTTTCAGCCATTTGGACATGTAATTGTTATGTGAGTGAGTTGGTGTGAGTGAAAAATTAAAATTTGTCTCGTGAACAATTATTTTGGAGGGGAAAAAAACCCGAGTACTATTTGGACGGGTTACAGAATGGGCCCATCGCTAGAAGAAGTGTGTAGAGTTACAAGGTGACTTTATTGAAGTATAAGATAAAAATTTTAAAAAAAATGTCTTATATCTATGTTAGGTTGGAAACTTTTTAGACCACCCTCGTATACATTCGATCTCTACCAATCGGGATTTTGTTGGGCCGATATTAACAATTTTGGTATATAAATGTCAAATACTGCATAATATCCCAACTTTTACTTATTCAAATTTACCCTAAAAACTCCAGTAAAAATAAGCATACGACAAACCATACATAGCCCAGCCAAATTGCATATAATTTACCTCATCATTCTAGCAAATTAAATCATCTGCAAAGACTTTTAGAAATGACAAACATTCTAAAATAAAATTCTTTTTAATTTTTGAATTGTGGATTCAATGTTGTTTAGAAGATATATTGGTTTTATTTTATTAATAACCGATTTGGTTAATTCTGGTGCTTTATACAAATAATATAAGTGGATATCAATAGATTGTTTTTTTTAAAACTTGGACCACTTTAGGTAACTTTAGAATGGGGAGCCAAAACTAATTAAGAAAAACGTAATTTATATGGAATTAGGAAAATAAAACTAAAAATCAGTTTTTTGATTTAATTAAATAATAAATTTGGCAATATTTTTATTCAATATGTCCTCCTTCACAAACAATAAATGATGAAGGCGGTGTCCATGGCGTACCACGCTACCACAATAGCAGCTAAGAGCGGATACAAATTTGGATGTAGATGAGCGGCAGCATAAGTCTCCAAGGCGCTCCAGACTGCAAAGTACAGGTGGTTGGAGTCAGGGATGGAGGAGACCACATTGACGCATGCCAGAAGTCAGTCAAATTGTTGCTGCGGGATTTTGGCTGTATGAAACTGTAATAAACTTATTGATGTCGTAATCAGTCCGAATGTTGATTTCAACGGTCTTTGAAGGAGATTGCAGTCTCGTTGCCTTTTGGGTTGTCAATCCGACATTTTTACACTTAGAGACGTGGGATAAAAACAAACTTGTTGATTTTGGTATCAGCTGTCGTTTGGTTGCAATAGGTAACCTCGTAAATACAAATAACAGGGATAAAATCAATGAAATACTCCTTCGAATTCTGGGTCCCTACTCTGTATATCAGTGCTAGCGTTTGTAGGGTACATACCTAATGATCAAATTAAAATAGGGATACATGGATATTAACGATTGACTTAGAATGGAGTTTAATTACTAATAACGTTTTTAACCTTCAATGAGGGTTAATGTTATTGTACTCGTAACCCCTTTTCCTCCCTCCCTACCTTCAGATCCTCTGATTAGAAGGGTCTTTCAAATACACACCTTTGCAGCTCACTTTTAGTTGTTGTTATGTTTTTATTTTCTTCTTTGCAAACCATTAGAAAGTGTAGATTAGGAGTATTTAAGTATATACTAATAGGCGTAAGAGTTGAAAAATAGATCTGATATTGCCACATTGAATTAATGATATTAATAAAATAACAAAGTAATCCACGTATGCCGACAATGCAACAAACAATTCCATGCCTCAGCTAACGTAGGGAAGAATAAAGCAAAAAGCATTCAAACAGAGTGACAAAAGCAGTCTATTACCTTAAAGATATTTCCTTGCCTAAATTACAACTTTTTTTCTTCCCAAGCACGTCGTTACCTTTATTGTATCTTGCAACTGTTCCTAAGAAGAGTAACAGTAAAAAAGGCCCAGTTGGTAGTGAGCTAAATCTTCCAAATGATTGAGTTAAAGCAGAGTTTGTCCGTCTGAAAAGGACTCATTTTAAACAACGAGAGTGTGTAGCTAAAGCTCAGCGCCTCATATTAAAAAATAAAAGGAAGGTGAGTACATATATTTAGAGTTGTAAATCCTAAGCATTGTTAGCGCACTTTTTTTTTTGTTGTTTTTTTAATTAGCAACAATGTTTTATTTATTTATTTTTAAGCTGTTATAATTATGCTTTCATTCTTGAGGAGAGAGCAACAAAGTATTCTACCCTCTGTTTGTAAAACCTATTTTCTAAATGTGAACATTAAATGTTCGTTTTCTGTTGGAATAATAATGGAATTATGCCCCGAAATTTCAATGCCCTACACCAACAAAATCTCACTATGTAATGAATTCGAACAAGAGACAAAATAAGTTATAAAATGAGTATAATAAGACAAAAAAAAACACAAAAACGATTGGAATAGAAGAAGGACTAGTCACTTTCCTGTTATTAATTAATTATAATTAGACATAATGACTATTCATATTAGAAAATCCTCATGGATTGACGAACCAGCATAATATGAGGCAAGAATATAATTCCATCATTATTTTAACAAAAAAAAATTACATTTTATAGTAATAAATATTACATATTTAAATTAATAAATTCAAAGGAAACACCAATTTTGAATAAAAAATAAACGATATCGACGTATAAACTTCCTTTACTTATATAATAAGGGAAAAAATTATTTAAGGCAAAATCAGGCCTCGTTTTGTAAAACTTATCATCCACATGTGAACAACCACCGTTTTTTGTGACTGTAAAAGCTATTTAGATTAACGCCTTGTAGCTAATTATTGGGGATTAAGTCAATTTACATTGTTTGTTTGACAATAGAGTTCATGACTCATTTGTCATTGTAAGCAAATCTGGAAAACATGATTTATTCTGTGGAGATAAAGGCAAAAAAACTGAAAACAATTGGATAATATGTTTTACAAACAGAGGGCAGTATTGAGTAACTACGTGTACGTTTACTAAAAAAAACGGAGAGTCACTCTGACCATTTGTTGAGGAATTATTTTTAATATTAACTAAGCAGAGTGTGTCTGTTCATTGGGGCCTATTAGCTCCAAGAAATGCAAGGTACTACCCCTAGTATTCAATAATTGTTGGGAATCTTTCACAGCAACTTCGCCAGAGCTAATTTGAATTCAACCAATCCACGTTCAGAACACGGATCAGGAGAAAAGATGTAGAAAAACGGAGCTGGTAATAAAATACAGTATACATTTTAATATTAATGAAGTAACACCATACAATATGCTGATTTGGAGATACCCCTATTTAGACCACCCATGGGATCAAACACTTTTTTTTGAACAATTTGTATTACTTATATTTCGATGCAAATGTTAATTATGCTTAAACTTGCTCTTTTGTGTAGAAGTACATTTAATGAAAAGAAATATTGTCCATTTTTTTAAATGAAAATTTTTCCCTGTTTTATTTTATATAGAAAAAAAGATATCGAAGAAAATATCTTTGTCCTAAGAAACAAGTAAATCATAGGAGTGTCTATGTGCAGTATTGTATTATTCCTAATTTATTCGGTCCAGTTCAGTTCAGTATTAGAACCGGTCCTTAGGACTTTGAGTACTAGAACTGAGTAAAACAAAATAAAATATATAAAGTTGAGTCACATCACCAATGACCAAACTTTATAAGTTTTAGATTAATATGGAGGACTAAACTGGACCGGACCGAGACTAAACTGCAGTATGGACGAACACAAACCTATGTATTAGGGATGTACC
This sequence comes from Lepeophtheirus salmonis, assembly GCF_016086655.4. Taxonomy (NCBI): domain Eukaryota; kingdom Metazoa; phylum Arthropoda; class Copepoda; order Siphonostomatoida; family Caligidae; genus Lepeophtheirus; species Lepeophtheirus salmonis. Next base: position 37,079,172 of record NC_052144.2, on the reverse strand, counting down.
GATACCAAAATTTTAGTCAATTCAGATTCTTATTTAATATTATGTCTCAAGAAATTACAAAATGATTTATGTTGTTAATATTTAACTTTTTATTAATTACGACTTGACAAGAAAAGATACAAATATATAATATATAATTATAATTAGCTGTTAATAATTTGAAATTAAAATTATTGAGAAAAATAGTTCCTCTCTGTGATCAAGAGTCAATTTATTCCTGGTTGGTATTTATATATTAACAGCACTACTCAATAGACTTTTATTTTCAATGGATGAACTTGAATTTTGTTATGCAGGACTTTTATTATTGCACTTAGTATATTTTAAAATTAAAGAAAAATAATTAAATCTGGGACCCAATTGGAGCCCATAGTCTGACATCTAGATTAGTCTATACTATGATCCTAACTTCCTTTTATTGGTGGACCATTTGAAATAATAAAATTAAAACTTTTTGTTTGTTTAATCATGTATATAAATAATTAAGGACAGGTATCGTTGAATTGGGAGTATTTAGTCGATTCTGATAACCAATTCTGATACATCGGCACACCCTAATTATGAGTAGTATCGTGCATTGGTCTTATCTTTTATGCTAATGAATCATTATACAATGTATCGCTATATCGCACATTTATTTGATAAAACGGAAGCTTTAGTCTATGTATGAAATGTTAAATAAAAAAATTTACTAATACATTTCCCCCCTTATAACTAATGAATATAAAGGCTAAAGGAGTTACTAAACACATTCAAGCTAATTATGAGTATTTCCAACTTATATAATGGTTTATATATTATGTGGTGGTTATGTTTCTGAAGGTTTTGTTACTCATTTCATCACCCTAAAAATCAAGTCCAAAATCAATTTTCTTCATTCCATTTTCTAATTGTTGAGAGATGTAAAAATTGCTGGAATCCAGGCGAGAGTACTATTTACAACCAAGTATATTTTGCTAATCTGTTTTATTGATTATATTCTTTCCTTTTTTGAGAAGCAATATGGTATATTGTGATTTCGGTCAGCATATATATGGCCCCTTAGAGTTGAAGTATTTTCTATGACATTCTCTGAGGCGGTTTTTTTATTAAAAATTATTTTATATTATTGATCTCATATTCTTTAAGTCTAAGTCAAAAAAAGACGGAATCGAAGGACTGGTTAGTATGCCCATTGGTGAAACAATTTTATATAAATACTTATAAACGGTGGTGTCGCCGACCCCTTTTTTGAGGGGGGTTTGAGACCCCTTAAAAAGTTTGTGAAGCCTCTAAAATTTGTATTATTTCTTATATTTATTTATAAGTCTGAATAAGGTGTTTACAAACATGGAATCCAAAATGGTCGCACGGATAACTCTGAAGTTTAGCATATAGACTTATAAAATAACAAAGCATGTGCCGATGATATTTTTTGAGCCTCCAAAGTCCTTAAGAGCCTATTTTTGTTCAAAATAAACCCCTTTGTTTCTTTTCTCAATCTACATCTCTCTCTTCTCTTTATCCCTTCCTTCTTCTCTTCTCTCTCTGTCTCTTTCTACATTCCTCTCTCTGTCTCTGTTCTTCTACATTCATCCTTTGTTTCTGTTTCCCTCTATTCACCCTTGCAACGCGGGTACCCTCTGCTATTAAATGTATTTATATGATAAGGGCAAAGTTGAAAATGGGGCATTTAGCTAAATGCATTTTAGAGCAGGCAATGTCTAAAATACCCGTTAGAGCGGGCAATGTACAAAATGCCCGGGAATCTATACCATTGTCCAATAGAGTGGTCAATGGTTATTTTAACTTCATTTAAATTTTCAGGTAAAATGATTGTGAGTATTTGATTATTAAACAATTCATTGCAAGCAATTTGATCATTTAGGATTTGATTAAGATACAACTTCATTGCCTGTAATTTGATAATCTAGTACATGGATGTTCAACCTCTAAATCGTGGGCAACATTGCACATGTCTTATGTTTAGGAGTGGCCCACTACTCATTCTAACTTAAACAATATTGTAGCAATATCATTAAAAGATCTAGTACGCTCATAATACTTACAAACATTGAAAAATATTGACGGTATCCCGTATTTTCTGCCACTTTAACTTTTTAAAGCAGTTTGGTATTGAAAAAATCAATTTGGTCTTTATTTATATTTGTTTTAAAATTGAAATAAATTTATATTTAATAGTTTTGTTTTATATAGCCATTTTTCAAGAAATTTAACTTAATAGGTTATGCGGCCCATTAAAATATTTCAAGTGGCAATGCGATCCATTATATTATAAGGCTAATCATCCCTGATTTAGTACATTTTTTATTGTATTCCGACAATCAAACTATAGTATATTAAGAAATTGTCACAAGAGGCTCCATTTTATTTTGCAAAATATAGCTCAGCCAACAGATTTTGCAGGTAAATCAAAACCTATCGCCCTCACTATCCTGAGTATCATGGACTCCTTTGAATATATTATAACATATCCTGGCCTACAGGTTATGCTAGTTAATCCCTTGTCCACAAGGGGGATCAAAATCCACCGCCGCTGCTATCCTAAGTATCAAGGACCCTTTCTAATATATTATATAAACCCAGGCCCACAGATTGTGCAATTGAACCCCTGGTGCAAAAGGTGCATTATTACACACAGCTATTGCTTCCCTCAGCTATAAAAGTGTACACTGGTATACGGTAACTTCATATAAAACCTTTCCGTATACAGACATTTCGTATAAAAACAATTTGGTATTAAACCATTTCGTATAAATTTATGAGAAAACTTTCATAGACTTTTAAAATGTCATTTTGTACCCCGAATGTTTGGTGGTGCTTTCGGGTACCACCAGGTTCCAAAATGGGATGCAACATACTATACATACTTGAAAAAACAATTGAAGACCCTTACAACCCCCCCAATGTGTGTATGAATGTTTGGTGGTGTTTTCGGGTACTTATTGTCTTAAAATCATAATTTGCTATATGTTCCCCCTATATGTTCGGGGTACAATTTGGGGATGGTGGGGGGCTCTTAGTAGTTTCTACAAGTATTGGCGGTGGGATACATCCCATTTTGGGATCCGGCAGTACCTGAAATCACCCCCAAGATTCGGGGTACAATTTTGGGGAGAGGGGTTGTTACTCTTAGTAGTTTCTTCAAGTATCAACAGTAGGTTGTATCCTGTTTTGAGACCCAGCAGTACCAGAAACCACCCACAACATTCGGGGTAAGATTGGAGGGCTGTAAGGGGCTCTTAGTAGTTACTTAAGTATCCCCGGTACCCGAAAAAAAACCAATATTCGGGGTATAATATTACAATTAATAAAGTCTATTCCCCGTTTTCATAAATTTATTCGCACAACTCAAGGGATTGAACTTTCGTGAGTAATATTTTTAGTGGGCTCTGTAAAGGTAAGTGTAACCTTGCAGTTTCTATGACCGTCAAGTGGATCATCCTCTGCAACCGCCACCGCTTCCTTGGTGTTTTTTTAACTAAAATGTAAGCCAACAAGGTGAGCAATTTGAATGAACGTGATAAAATGCAAGTGGTGTTTAAAAGGATGACTACATTTGCAATATTTACATTTGTATTGTTGATCCTATTTGATAATATTCGAACTAGATGGTTGTATATATCATACACGGAGGCAATGTTGCCCACGATCTACAAGTTGGGCATCCATGTACTAGATTATCAAATTGCTTCCATTAAAGTTCTATCTTAATCAAATCCTAAATGATCAAATTGCTTACAATGAATTGTTTAATAATCAAATACTCGCAATCATTTTACCTGAAAATTTAAATGAAGTTATAATAACCATTGAACACTCTATTGGAAATTTTATAGATTGCCAAGGCATTTTGCATATTGCAAAATGCCCGATTTTCCGCATTGGCCGTAACATAAATATATAGTAAACCTATTCACATAATTATAAACTGTTGATAATGTTTGGGGCTAAGACCCCAAGTGATGAAAGTCAGTATTACCCCTGCTTGTAATTATTAAATAATTTGCTACGTATAATTTGCTAGCAATTCGAAGACTATCTTAGACGGTAGCACACATTTTCCGGTAATATTAATAGTAATTTCATGCATTCAAATCAATGCAGGGCATTCCTTGTCAAATCGACCATGCCATATCAACCCGACCCTCTCATATTTGAATGATTTTTGGCACATAGCCTCAAATTCATATGTAAATTTAGTGTGGCAAATTTAAGCACAAATTTCATGAAATATAGATACTCGTCCCAGTGCCTTTTTCAACCAAATTTTTCTATGTCGCTTTAATGTGTTCTTACAGGACGCTACTTTTCCCAATTTATTTTTTGATCCAAAAGAGCATATCTCTTGAAATTTGGTACTTCACTATTTTAAAGTTTGAGGATTCCAAAAATGAAGTCAATAGTGTAATATTTATATTTCATATGACTTTAATTTTGATTAAAAAAAATCTAACATACATGAGCAAGTACTTGAGCAAGAATAAAAAAATTGCTCAACTCTTATACATATGAAACTTTGTCAGCATCTATTACATATGTAAGGATATCATTGTACCAAAAATCGTGTTGACTTTTTTATCATAGCTCTCAGGGTGGGGTCTCCGGAAATTTGGTCAACTTTAAGTACGTATTTATATCTTAAACTTATTTTATGATTCAAATAGACTGGCTAAAGAAAACTGAACTACAGTAATTCATAATTGATTTGAAGTTAATAAATTTTAAAAAAAATATGAACAGTTTATAGTATATCACTTTTTTATAAAGTTGGACATAATTTTAAAATAGTTTGGTCCTTTCGCTCTTGTTGCTGCTGTTATCAAAATGGTGACGCCAGTCCCATTGTAGGAGTTTAAAGACCCTCAAATGTTTATTATATGATTACTTATACCCTTAGTATGTAAATCAATATAATTTGGCTCCCCTAGAATAATTTCAAGCTCAGCCTCTACCTGTAGCTCACTATTACCGAATAAATGCAATATATATATATATATATCAATTTTTACCTCGATTATAAATAGTAAATAAAGCCAAAACTCAAATATGAACAGGAGCGTAGTTATAGATCAAACTTAGATGTTAAAATGATATATTTTTAATTTAGAATTTTAAAATATTCACGATTTATAATCAAAAATCTTTGATTTTGACCGATTTTGAAAAGAAAAAATATAGTTCTTAGAAATACACAAGGATTATGGTTTCAAAAAATCAGATGTTATTCCAACTATGCATTGAATGAATGGGTAAATAGGATAAAACAATTTTAGGGATCTTTTCCGGATTTTTAAAGACTTTTAGATATCAACAAGTGCAAACTATTGAAATATGAATAAAATGAACTAAATATATATTAAATGCTTTTTAAATTAATGAATTATCTAGAAAAAAGTTTAAATACAACAATTTTGTAGAGTCTGATACTTAAATAATTTATTTTAGAACAACTCGGTTGGATACTTCGATCCAAACACCTGCCTCAATGCCGTAAACTGAGAGAAAATAAAATGTAATTTTTTTTTTTTTTTTTAAATAGCCTTACCAAACAAAAACATTTTTTTCCCCATACAATGTAAATTTGAAATTTTTAGGATTTTTTTTTTTTTTTTTTCAAAAATCCAGATATTCACAGGAAATAATATGTGATTTTTTTTTTCTCAAACTTCAAAAATTCACAGCTATTCACAAAAATATAAAATATGGAAAAAAAAATAATTTTTAATTTTTTGGAATATTTTTTTTAAAAACTAAAGTTCCAATTGTTATTTTTTTTGAAAAAATATGTTCTGCAAAAACATTTCAAAAATTGACACTTATTCACAAAAAATTTCAAATGTTAAATTTTCGATATTAAATTTTTTGCTTTGCTGCATAACTTGCCGGAATTACCTTTTTTAATAAAAAAATATAAATTTTTTACCCATATTTTAGCGTATATTTTTGTTCATCTCCGCACAAAAAAAAAATTCCTTAATTTGAGGAAGAGCTACAGATCCTCCAGCCAACCACTTGCAGACTCCCTGGATCTATTTAGATCCAATTTTACTACAAGACCAATCCAGACCGTATTAGTTCTATTTAACAAAAAATATAATAGTCTCAGATAAGTTCTAGGATTTCCAGACCGAAATCAAAAACTTATACTTATGCTAAAAATTACTGTTTTGGTATAATTTTTTTATCCTTTTTTTTTGGAAGGTTACAATCCCTTTGAAAACAACTGATTGTTTGTGTGACAAATCCTTATTAATTAATACAAAATAATCATATCAAACACATACTTATGTAATTATATCAATGCATAATCTTAATTGTCTTATTTTTCCCTAACTATGAATGAGACTTGGAAGTCAAACGAATAAAAAAAAGCTATATACATATACTAAGATTAAAATAAATTTTATGGAGTTAATTTTTTTCACTTTTTCACATAAAGGTACGTAAAGTAATGTACTTTCACTTTTCGTTTTAATCCAATGTCAAAGTAAATGGTGTACAGAGATACGGACACCTATGAGTGTAGATCTTGTATCGTAAAGGGTACTTCCAAAAATAGTAAGTCAAAGACATAAAGGTACGTAATTATTTGTGGAAATTAAAAAAAAAAAAAATAGAGTAGTGTTGTCAGAATACCAATATTTTTATACTTGTTCTGGGAGAAAAATATTATTCGGTATTTCTGATATATTTTGACAATATATATATAATGAACCAACAAAGGGTAAAAACCATACTCTTGCAAGGGCGTTCCCCACGTTTTTCTTTTGAATAGTGTGGGGAATGGAGTTTACTTCAGAAGTTTAGGCCCCGTTACTCAGAGGATCTAAAATTATTTTGCTGCAGGATTTTTTCCTAAGGACTTTTAGCCTGAAAGCCATTTTGCCTCTAGGATATTTCGCCTTAATATATAAATAAATGATAATTATACATTGGTTTTGTTAATTTTTGGTGGACATCAATGCTACCTTTGAATTTTAATAATCAAAATATATAATATTAATTGCTATAAAATGCTTTAAATGTTATTTTTCTGTTAGAATAATGAAGAAATTATTCTCTTAAAACCCATTATGCTTGTCGGTCAATCCATGAGTCGTTTCACATATGAATAGTTCCTCAATTCTAATGATAATTGATAACAGAGAAGGGATTAACACTTCTTCCGTGGGAATTGTTTTGGTGCTGTTGTTTTGTCCTTATTAAATAGTTGCTAATTTTTGTTAATTATTTACTTGATTCGAACTCTTTAAAGAGTGAAATTTCAATAGTATGTTTACATTAACATGTTGGGGTACAACTCCATTATTTTTCCAACAAAAAACAATCATTCAATGCGTTTTATAATAATATAAATGACAAATTTTGAATTTAAAAATTAAAAGGGAACGCCAAAATGTCAACCAAAAATAAAAAATAACGACGTGTAAACCTTATTTATTTATATATTAAGGCAAAATATGATTGAGACAAAATAGCTTTAAGGAAGAAGTACTCTATTTTTGGGGTTCAATATGGCCATCACTTAATAACGCTGGAATAGGACATGGTCAAACTAAAAAGACATCACCATCTGCAAGAAAGTGCAAATGTACTAAGCTTCCGTAATAAACATAACAGTAAACTAAATACTAATATACTATAATACACGTAAGGTGTCGCTAGGGTTTGGTAACAAAATACTAATAAGTAAACAACGCTTTCGTCCCATTATTATTTCAATTTAATATATCCTATTTTTACATGCCTCAGTCACTCGGTTCCGTTATAGTGCCAGTATACAGAGCATTAATTAGGGATCAATAAAAAATTTGAAATAAAGTTCGAAGTAGAATCTTACTAATTTATTTTTTCAACAATATATTTCCAAAAAAACATAAAAATCGGTCAATCAAAATTGATCAGTATCCAAGACAGCTTGGTTAAGATGTTTGCTAACGTATAAGACTGTCTAAACTATTTCCCATTCCCTGAAGATCCATGGAAACCAACTTTTAAACTTCTAAAAATTCTTAGATGTGATAAATATTAATACATTTGAGTGATTTATTATATATTTTAAGAAGAAAAAGGAAATTTTGAACTAGTCGTGAAATAATTCCTTAATTAATCCATGTTGCCTACTTTTGAAGGGGATATATTCATAGATTTGATGGCCATAATTTTTGTCGATGTACCTACATCATTTTTTCTTTAGTATAAATCTTTATTAACTTTATCAAAAGTAAAACTTTTCAATGAATGATGTATATTAAGTAAGCTCACATTATGAAGATACTATATACGACTTTTCCTCGGAAAATTTTGTTTTTTTTCGGAAATCTCTCGTAAGTGTAAAACCTTGATAAATGCCAGAATAACGGGTTACCGAAAGATAAACCAAAGTGTAAACTAATATTTTGGATGTTAAATGGTAGAATTTATTCTTAAAATGGATATGAAATTAGAAATTCGCCCGAGGAAGTTTCGCCGTCATATATTAATATGTATATATAAATTATAACATAATTTTATCTTTTTTACTTATTCTTTTCTGAGTTAAAATGGTTCTTCGTTCACTTGAAGTCTTATGCAATTCATTCTTCAACTCCCATTATAGTAAAGAGGCTTGACAAGCACAATCCCCCATTAAACTCTAAAGTTAGTGAGGGCAAATCAAAGTTAAAACTTTACCCTTTAAACTCAGGGCTTTCTTCAAGATCACTTATCTCTGAAATGACTTTAAATTTACTACCTCGTTAGCTTTATGCTCGAGCACTTCGAGCTTGTCTAGGAATATACAATATAGGTAACAAAAAAAAAATGCTCAAGTAACTCCCATTCTTACTGAATATATACTGTAATATATATGATTTCTCTCGAATATACCTTGATAGCCAATGATGAGAACTTCTTGCTATTTGACAGAGGGAAATTTGATGAAGATCAAATATTAATTTTTGGAGCCGAGAGTGGGATTATTGACCTTGTTAATTACAAGCATTGGGATTGACGGAACTTTAAAATATTGCCCAAACATTTATTTTCAGCTCTTTACAACAAGTGCTGTTATATGACAAGCAAAATTCGTCTTTTCGCATTACCTCCATCTAAACCGTAGGAGATCTCATGGTAAGTCCCCCCCCCCCCCATAACAAATGATTAAGACACCCCTTATTATTTTCAAGAATTCCTTCAATTTGTTTCGATAGTTCTGAGCTCTTGAAGTAGAAACTTTTTTACATTTTATGCGGTAAGATTTATTTTTGCCATAATATATATATGAAGGCAAAAATTCCAAGGGGCCAAACATCCTAGAACCAAAATCAATAATTAATTATTCCATATGGAGACTGAAGCCATTTTTTCATTAGCTCTTTTTTTTTAAAGAAACTAATAAAAATATAGTTGAAATTGATAGTTTCACATTTCAACTAGGGAATTAATGAGTTTATAGTGCTTCTTGACTATATTCATATTATGTAAGATGTGCTCATACATGAACAAATAATAAAAATAAAGGAAAATCTTACTTTCGAGTACGAATGTTAAAAAGAATATTTGGAGATACAGACTAAACTTCCACATAGTTTCCTTCGTGATTCAATTTAGGGATTGTTCTGAAACAAATAAAAAATATATTAGTATAGTATTTGGATTCTCTAATATACACTGAAGAGGCCTCAAAAGTGAATTAATATTCAACCATGATGAGATTATTCATGCTACATATAGACATTTAGTGTTATTTTGAGAATCACTCTGAATAATTCAATGTGTTAAAATCATATATTTCTCTAAATAGGCTCTGAAACCATACAAGTACTTACTCCTGCTAATTCAACTGAACGATTCGATTTGAAATTTATGTACTTATTTCCAAAGATATGTACAATGTTCATATTACTTAGTTATTTCTACAAGGTCCCCAGAAAGTTAAGTTGAAAGATACTTTGATTTAATGACATATTTAATTGCTTGATAAGATTGAAACTGAACGCATAAGATAATAAAAACATTATCGCAAAACTTCCCTTCCCTTCACAACAGCTTAGACCCAAAATTCAAAGGACACCTCGTTTATATGGTTTAATGCACGATATGGCCTTCAAGGCTTCTAAATCCTTGCAAGGAGTTGCAACACCGTGACTAGATAAAGACAGAAATTTAACCACAACGGACAAAAATATTTAATTTCGAGCAATCTACCATCAAAAATAAATGTTTTTACAATTGTGGTTTCATTTTTGACAAGAACCACTGTCTTTTACAAAAAAATATTCCAAGTTTGACAATAAAATTTTAGTCATGTTGTAAACTCTCCTTCCTTTTCGGTAGTCATGGGCATGAGGGGTTGCAGAGTCCTTTATCGCCAATAGAACACATGGAGTAATCTATAACATGAGATACAATAAATTCTCCTTTAAAAAACCATATGGTTTTTTGGGTAGGATGTATTTTTATATTTTGGCTCAAATGCTATTGAGTAGAGAACCCTTTTCAAGAACTGTCACCTTAGCATATTTATATGGTATAAATATAAAAAATTAAATAAGTTTACGCGGACTCTGTATAGATATTTAACGATTTATTATATTGATTGATTCCAAATTATGTGTACATAATTTGGGGTTATTTTTAATAACCCTAAATAATGATTATTCAAGTTGTTTTTGCAAAATAGTGTGTATTTAGGCACACTAGAGTAAAGTCAATCAAGTTGTAAATAAACAAAAGTTATATGAGCAACTCCTCCAAGCTTTTAATTACATTGTTATTATAAGTACAATTTGAGATTGAGATCACACTCGGTATAAATGAACATAGGGGAAAACAATGGTTCTGAGTTATGAGGGTTTATATCGGTATATAATATTATACGAACCTTCCATGATTACTGCAACATTCATTCAAGGTCCACGGTGTCTACTGATCACCAAAATATGTTTTTTTTTTTGTTTCTTTCCTCCTATATGAAAGAAAAATAAATAGAAGAAAACTCTATTCAACGGAGCTTAGCTTCCTATGAACAAACAACTTGCGCGAGTTCACTACTTCTTATAGAAAAACTCCCGCTTTCTTTTTTTTTTCATTACCTACCTCCGCTTTTCTCCGCCATGCCCCCCCCCCTCCCAGTTCTCAAGAAACGACGACAAAAAGAGCGAAGAAAATGTAGTGATGATGAAGCACTTTATATATATTACTTAAGAGAGTATCACAGTACAATTAACCATGGGATGTTAATTGTGATACGTCATATATGACGTCACTTCTAATAAGAATCTACTAACTTGGCTATTGCCAAACACATTAAAACTTATAATGTACTTGTTTGTTAGCTTTTGATTTTTTTCTTTTCATTATTGACTCTCTAAGCCAGTGGCTCCCAATCCTTTAAAAAAAGTAATAATGAAACGACCCCAATTATTAAAATATCTTAACAATACCTACAAGAAACTGCCATATATTGCGAGGATGAATTATACATTATTTATTTGTGAAGTAACTATACATTCCATAGTAGATAATAGCCCAAGCACCATGATGTTTGTAGTCATTAAAAAGACTCCAATAACGATTCATACATAATTTTTGATGTTTTGAGTCAAGAATGTCCTTTCCTGAAACCTCTTTGACTTCTGCCCAGCAGCTTAGACCATTATTGCATGGTATTTTGACTCTTTTCTCACAAAAAATATAACCACTAAATGAAAAAAAAAAAAAAAAGTTGAATCGACGTAGCTCATGGACAACGCGCTCGGGAGAAATTTTCCTATTGAACTCAATGTGCGTAGGCTCACGCCCAGTCATTCCTATAGAAATAAATATATTCATAGGTTCGATTGAGTAAATGTAATACTATAAAGTTGCTTATACTTAATCAGCGCAACTACATCTAATCAATTAAAGGAACATAAAAAAGATTAAAAACATCCCAGATACTGGCAAATTTGGCTAAATCTAGCCAAAAACAGTTCCCAAACTATTGTTCATTTGACCCTTAATATATGTGGCTAACAATGTGCGACCCGTACATCTTTCATTCAGAGATGAACACAAAATTGGAGGGGATTTTATGCAAATAGATGACTTAAAGGCCATATTAACCCTTTAAAGTTCATGCCAGAGGCAAATAATATAAGTTATTTGACTATATGTATCAAAAATAAAGATTTTAATTCTACATATATTGAAAAATATATAATAAGAAATACAACGAAGCAATAATCATCGAGTATATAAGGCATATAAGTGTTGTAAAAGAGACACAAAAGTCATTGGCTCTCCTATTTGATTTGATTTTATTATCCAAAGCTACCAATAATGATAGAGCTGATGCCTTATATAGGACTTAAGCATTGATAAATGTGTTTTTAAAACTTCCATACGCGTCTGGAAACTCAAACCTTGTTACTTTTTGATAGATAAATTAGTGCCTTGATTATTATTTTTTGAATGAAACGTATAATAAAACTCCCTCTTCAACAAAGAGTAATGTAAAAATAATAATTTATAGAATGCTGAATATGATTTTTTGAAGGATTTATGGATGAGTAGCCATGATGGTCATTGAGAAGAAAGATGCAGAATTTATTCTAAAGAACTGAGAGTACGTACAGATGTTTTGTACTCTTTGAAAGCTGTACCTATATAGCTTATTAGTTGTTTTCGTTTTTTGTTGTTTTTCAATTAAAGCAACATTGAATTTGACTTACCTACCGTAGTTATGCATACCTATATTGAAGCAATCATTTTATTGTAAGTTATTAACATTACTTTTATATTGTACATTTGCAGGGTGAAAAAATAACAGTTAATCCCTTGAATTCTCAAACATGAACTACGATTTTCATCGGAACAGTAGAAGAAAGAAAACCAATACACACTAAGTTCAAACAATACACAATTTACTGTTCAATTTATAAAAAAGAAGATTTGCATTGCATGTCCGAACTTTTACTACAAAGAAGAAAAGTTTCTATATGGGTATTTTCTTTAAAGGTTCTTCTACTTTTTATTAGATCGTAGGGATAGTTAAATTTGTATTTATACTGTTGCAATATCCCATATGGGCAAAGACTATACCACTTACAATATTCAAAATCTTACTCCTGACCAATGAAACGAAGAAGAAAGCTTTTGATTTATTAAAAGGTGAAAATAATTTCGAATAAATTGTGAATAAGTGCACGAAATACAAACACACACTAAACTAATAATATAAAAAGAAATAACAGAAAAACAATAAGAAATTAGTCAAAGAACAGGTCGCTACATGCTCGTCAGCTGTTTCAACAATCCTGACCTAGAGAAATTAAATTTCCGTACGATAAAGAATGGACATTCAATAACTATTAATGAATAACAATCATCAATAATGACAGAATTAATTGGCGACCAAAATTAAAATCAAAGGAATTTTTCAAATATGTGGATTCCCTGAACAGGTCGAACAAGGAATTTACCTCTTGAATTCTTCAAATTTAATGTCCGCACAGCACCATCTCGACTCACAACCTTTTCCATAACTCAACCTAACGGTCTTTCTTGAAGTACGTTTTCCTCAGATATCAGTACAACGTCATTGACTTGAATTTCAACAATCTATTTCCTCCATTTTCCTCGTATCTGGAGTAGTGGTAAATATTCCATGGACCACCACTTCCAAAAATCATCAAAAGACGGTTCAGGTAATTATTCAGACCCTTTAATTTCAGAACCTTACCTCGAAAATTGTAAAGAATCCTCAGAAGTTGAGATATACATAAATATAATGGGTTTCAAATCCCGAGGATTGGAACTAAGAAATTTTAGGGGACGTTGATTTATAGATGATAGTTTTTCCAAGTATAACTTTGAGAAACCTATTTGCAGATGCAATGAGCCACTCATAAAATCCTCTTGTGAGTACGAAAGTCTCAAATAATAGAATAGGAAGTGCAAAACTTGTTGAATTCAAGTGAAGTCAGGATTTTGGATGCCTTCACAAACAATGTTTCATAGCTCAAAATTATCCTTTTGGAGTTATTCTTCGATTGATCATCCGACAAAGCACTTTGAGATATTTTTAATTTAAAACTGTTGCTAGCCAGGAGCAGCAAGGGATACCATGTGATACACGTACAAGAGATGGAATAGTAAAAATAAAGAAACACAATAGTTGCCATAAACTCAAAGCTACGTGCAATAAATCCATCATAGTTTTACATACAAAATTTGCATATTTTGAACAAATGATTTGCAACAGATAGACAAAAATAAATGGCAGAAAAAATCTGGGGAAATAAAATTCATAGAAAAACCTCCGTTAGTGACCATTCTTTTTTGATGTAATTAATGAGCTGAGGCTTAACGTTAACTCTGTGTCTTGTGCTTCTGGATTGTTGGTCACCCTGTCCCTTTTGCTTTGTTTTTTCCATTGTTTTAAATGAAGCTTTCAAATCAATAAAAAATACATAAGTAAAATTCAATTTGTAAGTTTTAATCGTCTTTTGTTACTTTTTCTAAGTTAAGATAATGCACTCAAACAGAAGTCAAACTAAAGTTACTGATTTTTTCCCGAACCAATTTGTTCTAATTATTAAGCAAGCAGATGATAAAACCCATTTCATTTTATATCCGTAGGTATACAATTATATTTTCCCTTCCCCCTCCCTAATAGAGAACGGTCACAGAAACAACAAAGACGGTTGGTACCTCTGTACCCACCTTTTTTGTTCTTTTGTACCACCCAACCTCTGTTTCAACTTCCTCTTCCGTTCTCTACGCTGTAGTGAATAGTCACACGCAACAAGACTCCATATTTTTTCCTTCTATTTATTCAACACTTAAACACAATTATTGGCATGGATTCCAATAGTCCATTGACGATATCTCAACTGGAATCAGGGATCCTCCAACGCAGGAATTGGTATCTCCAAGGACAGCACCGGTGTCTAATCTGATCAGCACAAGTGCTGATCCAAAGACATCACCACAAGGGGCCTCAGCACACACACAGGCAACTCCCCCATCAGGGATGTTATTCCCAATGTTTCCTTTCACTTCACCGAACACGGATTGGAACAAGGAGAATTATTTTAACTAATGTGATGGGATGGTGAATGCCTTTTCATCTTTAAAAAAAAAACACCTATATTTCTAAAATTGCACATAGTTTCATGGAAGTGGCATGAACTTTTAAGGCAGACTTTGAGTTTTAATTTTCTTCTAATTAACGCGTATTGTCCCAATCAACAGTTATTTCAGTTTTTTCAAGCAACTCTCAATGACCAAGGAATAAACTCAATCTACTTTTTTTAATTGGTGATTTCAAGCTCCATCTTGGGGCATCCAAATACTATGCCAATAAAGATATTCTGCAAAAGTTAATATCAAAACTAGATTTTATAGATATTATAGGGGTTCAGAACTCGAAGAGTCCTTTTTCATGAGAAGGAGAGACCAGTATTCTAGGATTTATTTGGCACTTGTATCCCCAATAATGTTTTGTCAGCTTAGAAATGCACCTTAAAAAACTGGTCCAGCCTCATATCATATAATTATTGATTTTGTTATACGTAGTGTAACATCGTATAAAGGTTATAAGGTACTGAAATGGATAATGGAGGGAGATGAATTTAAAGAGTTTCTTCGTTATAGACTCGGGACTATTTTTCATTGTTCTTTCTTGAGTTCAAGAGAAGCTGCTGTTATTAAGTTTTCCATAAATAAAACTCCTAAGAAAATTGTTGAGAGGTGTAAGAAAAAGTCACGGGAGTTTCAAGAAAACTTGTAGGAAATTTTGACAAAAGGTTCAATATTTTGGAAATATTTCCCTTCAAATATTGTCAATACTTACAAGATATCAGGTACAGTTGAAGAAGAGAGAAGGAAAAATACTCCAATTGAAAATGACTACAGTCTTAAACTTAAAAAGCTGAAGCAAAATGAGAGATGTGGAACTTAGAAGATTATTAAAAATATTTACAGTGGTCAAACTTGTACAAAGCTATTAGATATTTTAAGATGTTTCCAGATAGATTTTCAAATCCTCAAATACTGAAGGAGTTTATTTTGCTTAATTTGAAGGGAGTTCCAGAAAAAGCAGCTCTCTAATTCTACTGTTTGGAGTATCGAGTAGAAAAGTTAATGCTCCAGAGAAGACCATATCAATAGAATCTGCCATTTTAAATAGTAAGGCTCATATTGCGGAGAAACTGACACAATTGAAATCGATAAAAGTGGGGAAATTAAGAAGGATCTTCATTGCTGGAACTGCTCCGTATAATGCTTTTACAATTAAATTTTAAATGATACAATCTCAACTTGGAAGTTTGCAGGCAATCTTATTAAATTTCCTTCTTCATTCTCATCAAGATCCGTAATGGTTTTGTATAAGATTATTTGCAATTTTAAAAAGCTCAAAATCTTCAGATCGAAATAGTCCTTTACTTGTTTTTGTGCTATAATAATTATGTTTCTTAATTTTATGGTTACTTTTTTGAAACTTGATGGTGGTTTATTGTTTAATAATTATGTTAAAAAAATGTATATGAGTGAATTTTGGTATTTTTTTATTTTCTAGGAAGGTCATTTCGAAATAAAATGTTTGCTTTTATTTATATGATGCAACTTTTCTGGATAAACAAAGTAAAAAAAAAAACTGAATGAATAAATCTTTTCAGGTAGAAATTAGAAAAAAGCGCAATCTTCAAGTTTCACATTCCATATAAAATCTGGGACAGCCATTCAGCTCAAATTTTGATTAAATTTTCATTTGTAGAAGATGTGTAGAATTGTGAAATTTCAAACTCATCATAGCATATGAGGGTCTGATTAATTAGTATTTTAGTTATACACCCAATTACTACCACAAAGTTGATCAAAGGTTATGGAATCGGCTCCGTTTATTTGTTTGTCCGTTTGTTAGAATATTGCAATAAAAGGCACATCCCCATTTTGGAATAAACTTCGTAAAAATATTATATATGGTAATAGTAAGAGACTATAAAATTTTGAAAGATCAAAATACAAAACGTTAAAAACCCATAATGGACCAATATTTTTGAATAAATTGAGGGTGGCGGGTACTTTTGCATAAGGTGATTTTCCCTTAAGTCATTTCTCGTTAGGAAATTTGGCCTCTACGACATTTGGATTTATACATCGTTATTGTTAATTTTTGGTTAAAATTGATGTTCCCAGGGAATTTTTGAATCCAAATATGTATTGTATATTTTTATATGACGCATTAAATGATTGTGTCCTGTCGGATTAATGAGAAAATTATATTTTTTCCTCGTATTAGACTTGTTCAAATCCATGAGTCTTTTCTAACATGAATACTTCATCATGTCTATAGATAACTAATGACGGAGTAGTGATTAGAGCTTCTTCCGTTCCAATCAATGTTCTGTTTTTTATTTTTCTTATAATTCTAATTTTATTGACTGTTTTGTGCCTGGTTCGAACTCATTACATAGTGAAACTTCGATAGTATGTATGTATTGAACTGTTAGGGATAATTCCATCATTATTTATCTATAATTAAGGTGAAATATTCTTGAGACAAAATCGCTCTAAGGCTTACAAAAGTACTTAACGCCCAAATCGAAATAAATCACTCAATATGGAGACACGAAAAAAAAAGACCCGCCCCAGTGAGACACGGGAAATGAAATTTCCAGTCTTCCCCATTAATGAAAGAATTAATAATTTATGTGGATCATAATTATATCATCGACTAATGGTATAGAAATAATCCCATTGACACTCACTCTTTTTGAATAAAGGATTATACTCATTTTGTATATTAGTTGGTTTTTGACTATGACCTTAAAGTGTGACCTTTAGTTCTGAATATGATCTACAATTGTAGAAGCGGGAAATTTGAACTACATATCACCCTGTCTTTATTAAACATTATGGACATGCTTATAGGTAAATGTTGATCCTGTGCACTTAAACATCAATGTAACAGAATCTTCAACCAACTATGCATAGATTCTGTCAAAAAAGTACGGGGAATTGTTAATTTAAATTACTTGCGCTGAAGGGATTTAAAAACATTTTTTTTCTATGTAGGCAGCACAGTTTTTCATAATGATCGCAAGCTTGAGCGCATTTTTTAGACAAATTTGCTTGAAACAGCTGGATAAGGCAGTCTACCTCACTCGTGCTCCGCAATTTTTACAATGAACGAAATTATTGATCCAAGAGTCTGCCTAAAATTTTGTGCGTTGTAGTGTTGTCGTGTTGAAAATGTTAGAAAAAACATTCGGCAGATCAGTTTTATCAAAAACCCTTGCATATGAGTGGTTCAATGCATTCCAGGAGGGCTGTCAAAAGTCAAGGTGATGCTATCTCTTTGATATCCGCGGTCTGGTGCAGCATGAATTCGTTCCAAGGAACAAATATCAAAAAAAGTGTACTATATGCTCTTACTAAGAAGTTTGTGCGAAAATATCCGACAAAAACAGGCAGAATTATGGAAGAACAAAGAGTGGATTTTACACAACGATAACGTGCCATCGTACAGTGCCACAATTGTGAGCGAATTCAAAACCAAACAATAAATACCATCGACCAACCATCATTCACCTGATTTAGGACTTTTTATCCTCCCAAATTTAAATTGCTACTCCATGGAACCATTTTTGAGTCTATTGAATCCATAA
This sequence comes from Lepeophtheirus salmonis, assembly GCF_016086655.4. Lineage (NCBI taxonomy): Eukaryota > Metazoa > Arthropoda > Copepoda > Siphonostomatoida > Caligidae > Lepeophtheirus > Lepeophtheirus salmonis. The sequence goes on along the minus strand of NC_052144.2, from coordinate 37,060,531 downwards.
AACAAAATTCGTGGAAGGAGCTAAAGACATTGCCAAAAAGGACTTGAAAAAAACGTTGGCATATGTGTATTGCATCCAATGGAGATTACTTTTAAGACGAAAAAATATATTTTACTAATTAAATGTGAAATTTGTGTTTTATTTAATGATTTCCGTTACTTTTTTGACAGAATGTATAATATATGTGTTACGGGCCATTGTGAAAATTAGGCATTTTGTAAAATGCCCATTAGACTGAGCTATGTGCAAAATGCCTAAGAAATATGCCAAATTCCCGGGAAATCTATTAAGTTTCCAATATGGGTGTCATTTTACGATCATTTACATTGTCAGGTAAAATTATTGTGGGTAATTTGATTGTTAAACAATTTATTGATAGCAATTTAATTATCAAGGATTTTATTATGATAAAATTCATTGTAAGCAATTTGATCGTGAATAATTTCATTGGAAGACAATTCATTCATTGAAATTTATATTATGTTCCGACAATTAAACTGTTGGATGATATGAAATGCAAGCGGTCTACCTACACAACCCGTTGGCCAGAGTGTATTATAGGATATTCAAAGGGGTTATCGATACGCTGGGAAGGGGTGACAGTGGGACATTACCCACCATTTAAACCTGCGGTTCACTTGCACAACCCATAGGCTGGAGTGTAGTATAGGATTTCTAAAGGGGTTCTTAATACTAACAGCAGCGATAGGTTTTGATCCCCCTTGATTAACAGCACACAACCTGTTGGCCAAGGTATATTTTGGAAAATAAAATGGGGTCTCTTGTGACAATTTCTTACCATACAATAGTTTGATTGACCGAATACAAAATAAATTGCATTGAAAATGTTCATCATTATCAATTTGCTTGCAAAGAAATTGTATCATAATCAAATTCTTAAAGATCAAATTGCTTGCAATGAATTGTTTCACAACCCGTAATCATTTCGCTTGAAAATGTAAGTGAACATCAAATGAATACTCTATTGGAAATTTTATAGATTGCTCGGGCAATTGCAAAATACCCGATTTTCCACGCTGCCGGTACATATACAGGGTGATGCAGATAAATTGGAAAAATCTTTAAGGTTTGTAATAAATGAACTAGACCGAGTAGAACCATATTTTTTTAAATGTTCCTTTAATTGTTCAAATAGAGTTGCAATAATTAAATATAAGTAAACCTTATAGTATTACTCCATCTGATCTAAGCACATTGAGTTCAAGATAACAATTTCTCTCGAGCGCGTTGTCCATTGAGCTACGTCTTTCCATTTATTCCAGTTTTTTATAATTTGAAGGCTACATTTAATTTTATTCACTTATTCATAATGAGATCTGCCTCTCTTGATAACCTCGGCCACACGGCGTAGGAACCTTTGGCAGGGCTGGGTGACCTCGTTCAGATCCGCTTTGTCATTGTACTTGTAATGAAAAAAATGGAGGAAAACAGATTAGCTGTCATGACATCAAGGACTTACACTAATAACTCATCATGTTACTCTCCGACAGGCATGAGTACAGATACTTGTGGTGACAATTTATACATAAATCCTCTTCAATGCATAAAATAAAAATATATCGGCTTTAGAAAAAAAGTTCGACTCATGTTGACAAAAAATGAAAAAAAACTCGCCTTCTAAAAAATGATTAGGATTTACAACCATATACATTAGGGCGAAAGTAATTTCAATTCTTTTAAAGTAAATGCCTTAGTGCTGTTGTAGCGTCTCCTGCAGGCCTTGGACTCCACGTGTGCTTAGATTGAATAGTCTCAAGGATTGTGGTCTGGGTTCTGTGGCGGTCAGAAGTCCTTTGCCCAGATGTGCATGTTGGCCTGGAGCCACCCTTTGATTTTCTGTATAGTTTGGACAGATGATCCATCTTTTTGGAACACCCAGGGATAATTTCCAATGATGGATTTGATGGGAGAACTTTGGTGTGCATAATTTTGACGTACTCATCCGCCTTAAGCCTGTATCCTAAAAGGAACTGCACGGGGTTCACGGTTTTTCTATTGGATGCAACTAGGTATAACATCATCACTGAAGCTGGGTGTTTGGGGGTGGGGATATGTCGGTACTTCTCTGCTACATCTCCAAATGTCACTACTCGATCATTTTAAGAGTAGAAGACAGGGTCAACTGCAAAGAACTTCTTATCAGAAAAAACCACAATGAGTCCATAACTTCCCTTGAGGTGGTTGAAGACCTTTTTTGCACGCTCTACATGGACTGTCCCATTTTTTTTTTTGCCAACAAAAGCCACGGAGTATGCCGCAGAGACTTTCCGCATAGCTTTTTTAAAACCCTGGACACCCCTGGTCATCTTCCTGGCCATATCAGCAATTGAGGAACTCGGCTTTTTTTTAAAGGCCAACTTGAGGCAGTTGACAGGCACTGAGGGGTTCCTGCCTGCTCCTGCATAGTGTTTGTGGTCCTCCCACACCTTCCAGGGCATGGAAACATTCCAAATCGTCTTCCTCGAGGCTCCAGTTTGCTCCCAGATGGCCTTCAGGGACAATTCCATGTAGAGTAGCGCTGGGATCTCAACTCCCTTCTCATACTGTGTGCTCATGATGGCACTAGGACAATGTTTTTCTAGGTAATCGATAGCTAATAATGTGTTCTACAAAATGATTAATTGGAATTTTGTAAAAAAAAAAGGACTCATAACCTCTCAAAATTTGCATAACAGATATGAGTTAATTATAACAGTTGGCTCAGTGGATACATAGAAGCATTAAATTGAAAAAAAAAATCTCACTTTAGTTATTTGATATGATACAATTCCTTTTTTCTTTTATTTCAAGTGTTTTTGTTCGTTGTCTATTAAGATGAATTTTTTTATTATTTTACTTTGATTTGAAACATTTTTTTGACTTAGGACATTAGTAGGAAGTCTTTTGAAATTCTATACCGTTTGCTTCTAAGGATAAAACAAAGGATTCTTGCTGGAGTTTCTTTATAAGAGAAGGTGCTTTGATAAAAGTGGATTGCATGAAAGTTCCAAATACTAGGCAGCAGCAGAAGGTGGCATTTTTATTGCGTTTAAAATAAATTAAAGGAATGCTTCATTAATCTTGATAATCAGACGTGAAGGGGAGAAAAAATAAAATAAGTTTCAGTTCCTACTTTTTTCTGTTATTTTTTTTCTACCTTATCTTTACGACTGAACATATAAGTTGTAGGTTTTTTTTTGTACTTTTGTAATGAAACTTCATTAACCAAATTAGTATTTTTTATTTGAAAATCTAGAGTGACTTGGTTATTATCTGCCTTTGAATCCAAAGTTCCATCATCAATATCAGTTAGTGACTTTACTGGAAGATGTGTCTCTCAAAGTTTATCCAAAATAGACAATATCTTCTTTACTTTGGTGCAGAGTCCTCAACTATTGGTACTTTGACCAAATAAAAATTTGACATTGATCCAGTGGCCAATAAATTATTCATAAAAGTTTAATTACGGGGAAAATACTATTTACTTTTTGGATTTCCAATTTCTCAGTAAATTTCAGATTTTCAGGATTCAATTTCCCATTTTTGTTGATGTCGTCATCATTTCTGCATCCAAGATCCTAATGATGTGTACATTAGGGCGGTTTCGTTTACACCTAGTTCAGAAAAGTTGGGATAAAGCGAAGAAATGTTTCTATGCAACCTAAATATATGTATTTTTAGTGATAAAAATCGGTTGTATTTTTGGAACTCCACCGGTTTTTTCTGAGTCGGCAAACTCCAAAAAGTAAATTTTCTTATGCTGAACCGTTGTCATAATTATTTAATCCCAGAGGAGTTAACTTCCTTTTCTACTTCATTCAATTATTTTCAAACCCTTATTGAAATTTGTGCGTGCTCATAAAAGACATTTGTTGAGGAGTAATTTTTGCAAGTCCTTATTGGACTCAGAGTATAATTGAAATTGATTTCCAAAAAAAAAATATACATATAAAAAAAATTCAATCCAAGATCTTCCTTTTATAAGATACGCTATGTAATATCAAGTAAGTCCAGGGCATCTCTCAAACATAAGCAGCAGAAACCTAGAACTCTATTCAAGCTCATATGGTTATGAATCCAGGCTAGAGTAATACAATTCTATCAAGACATATGTATATAATTTATACATAAATAGGTACTTAGTTCTATAAATAACTATTATTTAAAAAATGTGATATTAAAATAGATATCAAATTAAATTTATTTTAGAATATGTTAAACCTTTTGTTAGTGAAGGAAGATTTTCTACAACCTGAATCTGTTTAAAATGGATTCATTTGCTGTAAATTTTAAGTATGCTTCTGAAACATCCTTCATAATAAATGAAACTTTTGTTGTTGCGAAAATGTATTTTCTTGTAAAAAAAAATGCCTTTAAGTCGTTTTTTTTTGTTTTTCCCATTTCATTTCTTTCAATTTAAGGTATTGTTAGTAATATAGTATCAACTTTTATTCCATATATCCGACGCAACCTCATCAAAATAAATGAGTGTATTTTTAGTATATAAAATTAGTTAAAAATAATTAACATTTCATGGAAGTTTTTATCCAAAGCGAAAATATAATGTTTCAACCATAATAATCACATAATATGTATATTTTGTTGATCCCCAGATCTAATGTTGTTAAATTAATTAGCGTAATTTTGATTATAGGTATAATCATCAGTCAATCATAAAATAAAATATTCTCAATAAAAGTATGTTCACTAACGGAGTCTTCACAAAAGATAACATGTAGCATATTATACAACATCAAACATGATCAAAATACTAAATGGAAACAATATTTCAAATCTCAAAAGTTATTACTTTGAATCCATTGAAGAGTTGAAGATCGCTTGTATAGGTAATAAAATTATCATATGGAATTTTATACTTCAGGATTGATATTTGCTTAATTTTGATGATTTTTGGTGGGATATTGATCTTCCACTATCACTATGGCTAAGCAGGAAATACTGGTTCCATTATAAGTTTATTAGAGTACAATTTTAAATGTTTCCCAGTATAACAAAGTAAATAGAAAGATCTTGTTAAAATACGAAATACATTAAAGTCTAATTATATGTTTGTAAGAGTATTCAGGAAAAGGCCATTTCACATAGGGGTGGGGTAGATCTATGTATTTTCTAATTTTTAACATATTTCTAATTCCATTTACAATTAAACATGCTTCTCCATATGATTAAACGTGCTTCACCCTCTATTTTTCTCAAATAAGTTAAATTATAAATGATTCTATATTTAATTCTGTTATCTACTACATTGGATCAATAGCATATTAAATAATGCTCCTTGTGTAAAGAACTACATAGGTTGGGAAAAAAGTAATTTCGTATTTTGCGCTTTATTTCAATGCTTTTTAAAAAGTGTTACAATTATTCCATTTAAGCCAAGATTGCCCCGTTCTGTTCGATAATGTTGCCAATGAGAATGCAACTTCATAATGCCCTTCCCGTAAAAGCACTTTGGCCATAGACTGCAGCAGGGGGTAATCACTTAGTGAGAGACTCGGACTGTATAAGATACTGGTTAGAAACTTCCCATCCAACCTCTTGGAGCATCAAGATTCCTCTTCTATTAGAGTTTTTTTTTTTATCCAGCCTTTTGAAAATGGTTCAAAATGTTTTATTGATCCATGTTCAGCTCCTGGACGATGCTACGCCTGCTAAAGTGACGGTCTATCTCGATATTTTCCATGATTTGTTCGACATTTTCGACGAAAAGCCTCCCAGTGCGTGGTGCATAACTTACCACCACTAAACCAGAATGAAAGGGCTCGAACCACTGTTGTGGAACATGAAACGAAAGAGTATCGGCCCCATAGACATCGTAATTTTTATTGTTCGCATTTTTTTTTCCTTTCAGGTAGTAAAAATGTAAATGGCGAATTTCTTCCTTTGAGACCTCCATACTCTACGCACAATATTTCACGACTGAGTCGACAAAGTGCAATACTGTCACAAAAGCGTTTCTAGTATATACTCACACCTTTCTAAAAACTTATTGTATGATCCGATGTGATCAATAATGAACAAGATATACTAAGTTAAAAAAGGGTGGAAAATACGAAATTACTTTTTCCCCATCCTAATATATAAAGAAATTAGAAGGTAAGAGAGAGAAGAGAAATGGATTGGAGGCACCAGAGAGAAATTAGGTCTTGTTTCTCCTTTTTGGGATTTATTACTTGTATCATCAAATAAATGTGAAGAAATTGAAATGCTTTTCCTGTCTTAAAGTTAATGTGTTTGAAGCACTTTAAATTTACACTATGTACATTGTCGGTTTTTTGTTTTTTTGTTAAAAATATATGTATCTTCCTTATGAGGGAATTGGAATTCATCTTATGGATTAAGAGTTGTGTGTTTATAATATTATGTGCTTGAAAGGGTGAGCTAAATGATGCTTTAAATTATAGATGTGGAGGTAGGTACGTATTCCATGAGGGTTAATATATATCAAGGATGAATATTTGTAGAGTTGTAGAAAATATGCCTTTACTATGGCTTAAAAAATGTTTTATGCAATCTATTCATTATTTTTTTTCCAAAGCTGCATTTATTGTTCATAACAGATGGAGGGTAACACTGAGGATTTGTAATGGGGTTATACTGGGTTTTTCAAAAGTCTTTGGCTGTGGTTTGATTGTGTTACAAATAACCATGAACAACAGATCAGAATGAGTTTGCACAGAAAAATCTTAAAATATGTTTCTACTTACACATTATGAAGACTATTATTTATGAGTTTGATTTCCACTAGCTTCTATGACAGCCTCCATACGAGGTCAGAAGGTAGTAAATACTATAGAAATGTAAATTGCGGATATCCTCATCCAATGGGACTCCACAGACGCTTTGAGGTTAGTAATGTTGGTGTGGGGAAATCTACTCTTTAGACTAGATATGCCGCCACATTGGAAATTCCAAGAAATTCAGATTAGGGAGCTCGGAGCACCATTCTTTTGGAATACCCACGACTTCTTCCCAGACTTCTAACAGGTCTTGTCGATCTATGGCAAGATTTGGCTTTTTAATATCTTTAAGTAGTCAGCAAACTCAGGCATGATCATGGTTAAATTCACCATGAGCTGCATGATCAACATTTACCTCTTAGGTAAATTTTATTGGTGTACCACTTCTTGGCCGATTTTTAATGCTTTTTTCATCCTCCACAAGCTTTATGACTTTGCACACTGTATGACAGTTAGCCTTTAGCTTCTTAACAATGTCAAAGCTGCTATGGCTGTTGTGGACCAATGTCACAATACTTAAACTTTTTGCTACCATTTGTAATAATAATTAACATATAAAATTGTTACATTACTTTTCCTTGGCTAAGAAATATATCTCCAGCTGATTTAATTGTAACATAACAAAACCTATTAAATCGTTGCCATATCGATGGTCCAATATTTTTCGAACATCTGGTAAGAATAAGTTCGTGTTAGACTCAATTCTACCTATATCTTTGCTAGTTACGGAGTGGGGCTTTCTTAAATTTCTACCTCTCATTGGTAACTAATCTAATGAAACGTCATGATAATTAAGTAGATCTCCTCACAGACATTCTTATCTTGTCTAGTTTACTATGTCAATTTTTTTTTTTTTTCATACCAAAAGTGCTTAGCGTTTACACGTTTACAACTCTATAGTTGGGGATTTACACATCATCTGATTTAGGATATACCTAGATGCGCATACCAGCCTTATTTCTGAATATGATTATCTTATATGATCCTATTTTGAAAAAATTGTTTAAGCTCTTGTGTTTAGTGAAAGCCTGTGAATTATAGCTATTGATATGAAATACTCGTATCTTATTATTTATTGATAATTATTAAGTTCTTTAATATTAATATAAATGTAATAGGCTGTGGAAAAAGTAATTTCGTGTTTCCCTCCCTTTTTTTAACTAAGTATATATTGTTCATTATTAGCCACATTGGTCCATATGGTAACCTGTTGTAAAGTTATGGGTGTACAACAAAAACGATTTTCGTACTGTATTATGGTTGGCCGGTTAAGTCGTGAATTATAATGCATCGAATATGGAGGTATCAAAGGAAGAAATTTGCCATATTTTACATTTTTACTAGCTAAAATTGAAAAACACTTCGAAAACGACCAATATAATTTGCAATGTATACGGAGCCAATATCGATTGCACAACAGTGGTTCGCGTGATGTTTTTCTCTCTCTCAATTTTGCCCTCTACTGTGAACAACTCGACCGTTTGAAACTGGAGATCCAGTAGAAGCAGCCAGCATTGGTGAATAGGAGACAACAAGACATCATCAAGGCAACGTCCGGGCGCAACCATATTTGACGACGCACCAGAAGCTTCTAGAGCTTGAATGTGAAGTTCTTATGCATCCACCCTACAGTCGGGACGGACACCAAGTCACTAGTAACTGTTCATGTCTATGGCCAACACGCTTGGGGATAACAATTTGGCTTAAATAGATGCCTGTGAAAATTTTTGTCCGAGTTTTTGCCAATAGGGACAAGGGCTTCCACCCGAAGGGCATTATGAAGTTGTATTCTCGTCTGCAACAAGTTATCAAACAGAACGGGGCATACTTGGGTTAAATCAAATGATTGTAACACTTCTTATACAGCGTTGAAATAAAGCAAAAATACGAAATTTCTTTTTACTAACCTATTATATGGTAACTCTGAGCGATCACTGCAGTTAATCAAGTCTTAAATAAGGAAGGGAGCTGTTTTTTTTTTTTTTTTATCTTAACAAATCAGCTCCCATGAAATATTTAATTAATACATATGTCCTCTACAAACATTAACAAATAATGATGACAGGTTCTAAAAATATTAAATTATACATGGCTTGTCAACTAACATAATTTAAGATTGATCTACAGTGGGGTGAGCACTTTTTCACGCTTTCAATAATAGTCTAAGTGATACTATTCAAATATTTTATTTATTTTCTTTGTTGAACTTCTTTTTTTTTTTTTAATTTTGTGTTAGTGAGGTAACGCCGTGTGGAGTAGCCGCAGGGACGCGTTAAGTTGCTAACATAAAAATATACATTTTATTTTGTTATCAACTACTGATTTTTGGGGTGTTTTTTTTCTCCTAAGGAGTGTTCTGAACGTTGATTGGCTGAACTAAAATTAGTTCCTTGTAAGTAATTACCAATTTTCAACAAATAGTGAACAATAATTCGTAGTTGGAAGAATTAGCTAACTAGTAACTGATTTTGGGATTTTTTACTGTTTCTTTTCGGATGAAATGTTATGTGATATAAGAAGGGTAACAATGTAGACAATCCAGTTGTTCACCTAAAGTGCATTTTATTTTTCCTACGTTTGAAAAAAATATCATAAAACTAATTTAGATAGTCTGTTGATGTTGGTTCAAAACTAAAGGACTCTAGGAGAAGAGTGAATATGAATATCGACCAAAGAGTCATAACCTTCTCTGATTGGTTTAAATGATCTACTGTAGATTTTTCCCTATTTGAACAAATTATCCCATTAAACATTCAATTCCTACACCAAATTGAAAAATTGTAGGTGGATTGATTTTTAAAAATAAGATTGATTTAATGTTATGTTGCTTGTGTTAGATTATGTATAAGTTTCTGCTCATGATTAAATTGATCTACAAAATTTATTCCATATGTTTCATTAATAACTAATAAGCAATAAAAGTAAATACATTTAATTGTGCCTTTACATGTCAGAGTCAAATTTTTTCTTTATATTTCATATAGCACTCTTATAAAAACATGATTTTAATGGTCCAAATCGTTTTCAAAACTTTTGAAAGCTGTTTAATGTTCATTGAATTCTTTATTTGAAGATTCTGAAGGTTTCAATAGAATTTATTCGGTCGTTTTTGAATTTATCGAGCAGTTGTAGAGAAACTATGAAAAATAATTTTAAAATCGTTTGATCAATTTCCTAAAATGGGAAGAAAAAGTAGAAAAAGTTAAAAAAAAATATTATTTAATATATACAAACAAATTAATTACAATTTTATATTAAAACAATTACTGGGTACATTGTATAAGTTTGTCATACTTTCGTTTTCTATCCCAATTGAAGACAGCGACAGCAGATAGTTGAAATACAAATATCGTAACCTTTTAACAATAAGGAAATAACTTCGATAAGTGCAACGAAGCGGCAGTTTGCAAAACCAAGAATATCCTATTTGAGTAGGAGGAGAGCGATCTCGACTCAATTGATCAGAATTGCTCAAATAAGTTTTCACGTAGGATTAGACAATCTTATATGTTTGTACTGTAGGTATATTTCTATTTATGTATGTTTATATGTTATTTTCTGTTACATGAGTTAGTGGATTTTTATGATATAGAAGTTCCTCTCTATGATTCCTCTTCCGTTCATCCTCTAAATATACTGCCATGTTTTATAGTAGATACAAGAAAAATTCGTTGTGGTTTACTTTATTTTTTTAAATTGTAAAGTGTTTTATTGAAGACAATAGTTAAACTTTAACAAAATAATAATATTATTTGATAAGACATATTTTATAAAAAAAATTGTGATTGTGAAAACGTTGAGATTTACTGAATGAGATGTGATCTCCTCCGGCCTCATCCCTCAATTTTGATATACTATTATTATTTTAAATTTGTTTTTATATTTAATTTAAGATCCTCAAGAGCCAGAATGTATTTAAAAGTGCCCATAGCTACTCAGAGAATACTAAATTTTTGGGATAAAAATTTGAAAAATTATTTTTTTGGGATATTTGGAGTTGTGGGCGCAGCCTCTCCAGCCCACCCTCTGAAGACAGCCCAGAATTTAGATTTTGTATCCTTAACACTATAACTTAGACAAACTTTTTATCAAAATACATGAATTTTAACAATCAGTAGTGTATAGTAAAACCTTTTATCTGACATAAGATGAACTTTGAACAATTGAAAGACTTCCCATTGGTGTTGATTTATGTATTTAAGTATATTTGGTTACTTTTTTAAATATTAATAATAAGCATTATTATCCTCATTGATAGAAATCCATTGATTTAACAGAAATAAATTAACTGGTATTGTTATATATGTTTTGGTAATTAAATAATAATTTATAAAATCAATAGTATGTTTATATAATATGCTGACCCTGGTTTTGATATAATATAGGTATGTATGTACGGGTTGTACAAAGGTATGAAGGTAATTAACTTTCCCTTCATTAAAAGAAAATGAAACAATTATAATATAATTAATTTACCTATAAGTGAAATAATGTATATATGTTAATTGAAAAGAAGAAGTACAGAAATGATGAGGAAAATATTTGATATTTTTAGCACACAGTCGTTAGCGTCATCATTCCTTAGGATTTGATATGATACGTAGTAGGTGAGGAAGTTCCTAGGTATTTACTTTGTGTACAAAGTGCAATTCAATCCAAGTTGTAACTTGGATTGAAGCAAATTGTACAATAGGACGGTTTGTTTTTCAACTTTCGATTACGGCTAGTTTGGAAATGTTGTGACATAGTAAGATAATATCCTATACAAAATTTTATTGATCTATAATGTCATCTTTAAGTAGCACATCTTGTTCAAAGTTTGAAAAGAGACCAATGTTCTTTATTTCGCCCATAAGGATTAAAATACAGCATTGATGATTTTTTGGCATTTATTAATTATGATCGACGATATTCTAACCTATATTCTTTAATTTTTTTCTAAAGCTACCCTATGGAACAATAAAAGAGAATAGGATTAGAAAATTTTCATTTTTCTATTCTGAAAATGTAAAACAAAAGGATGCGTTCTATACACGGTTCATCAAATTTAGATAAAAAACTTTGTCAACACTTTTCATAACTTAAACAAATTTCTATCAAAGTTATTTGATGAAAAATAACTAAAAATGTCCTCTTGTTATCTATATTGACTAAGTAAAGAGTTTTTGCCTTTCTTTCATGATTTAATTGAAATGTGCAAGCTAAAGATGACTTCGTAAGATAATGCAATTTTGTTTTCATACCATATGACAACTTTGCCGCATTAGAAATTCGAAAAAAAGTTGAAAATCAAACCACTCCATTGTACAAGTTGCATCAAAAAAATTAGATGAACAATTTCAATGAAACATTTAGAGAACTTACAAAGTATTAGGGCACTTGGCCAGAATTTGAGTGTGGAGAGCACAATCATTGAAACTTTAAAAATGTCTTGTGGAAAAAAAAATTATAAGTATAAAACGAGCGCCCAATTGAGCAAGAGGGAAGTGCGCTCATTTATTTTAAAACTGAACAAAATTGAGAGTGCACTCACTAAATGGGATATTAACTGTCCAAAGTTATATTAGTCGCAATTGCATAGTAATCAAGTAATTTCTATACTTTGTTTGGATTCATGTATAGTTGATTATTAAAATGACTAGAAATACTTTGTAATCAAATAGGTGAAACATTATGAGACCTGGAATTTGTAACTTTTACTTCTTGTTTCTACAAGATACAACTCTTGTACATAAATTGCAAATTCTACACAGTATAAATATGTAAAGGACACCTCAAAGCAGAACGAAAACAGTAATATAATAATGTTTATATGACATATTAAGTATAACAAATTATGGAAAAAATATAATTGACAACAAAAGTTTGATGAGTAGATTGGAGACATTGAGAGAAAAGCCTTTTCCCAAGGCATGGTGATAGCGTCCTAAGAAAAGAGAAATATACATAGAACTTTTAATAATAAAAAAGTTTAATTATGTCATTATACATACTTTTATCTAAATTATTGTTAATATGGAAGAGAGTGGAGTTGTCTGTAGGTAATGGCTCTGATGTGGAAGATGTTTGACGATGTTTCTTTTTAGGTCTGAGTCTCTCTGGAAGTAAAGGGGAATTTATTTCAGAAGAAGAAAAAATTGAATATTGACGGCTAAATTAATGTCTGTACACGACTAGATTTTTTATTCATTCTCAACATAAACTATCAAAAGGGGAAAAAACATATGGGAGCTAGCCTGCTGGTTTTTTTTGTATTGCCAACTACTTAATTTTATTTAAAGAATAGAAAAATCAAAGATTAAATTTTTATAATTAGTGCAATAAAAAATATTTGTAATGCATGACTGTTTTAATGACCAAATTTTTGGAGATAAAAATTTCAACTGATCTCGTGTAAAAAAAAAAAAAGGTTTATTTCAAATGTATCCCTTTCAAATTTAAAAAGCCTCATAAAAAGTTTACAATTTAACTCTAATATTTTCTAAAAAAGTTTTTGAATCCCCTAAAAAAAAGTTGTTTGTCAAATTGGACTTTTATAAGATGGTCAAAATAACATTCAATCATAACTGGAGATGTGTTTCTTTGTGAAAAAGTGGCAGGAGAAGGCAGGAGCAAGAATTACTGAGAAAATGAATTACTGCTATATAGGGAAGAACCTTCAACATTCAATTGAACATTAGTGCAGGGAAATTATTGTATTTATTTTATATAATTTTTTTAAATCAATTTACACAAAAGATAGGCAATAATTCTTCTTTTAGAAGGAGATGCTAACACACACACGATTATTTAAATAATGAACAAAAAAGAAGAAAGAGCACACGCATTAGCCGTTTTTCCTTTCTAATCATCATGCTTAGTTTTTTCTTTACACGGATCCTTTCTTTAATCATAACATCCCCCTCCCCCCCTTCCACTTGCTAATATTAGGTTGGGGAAAAAGTAATTTTGTATTTTTCGCTTCATTTCAATGCTAAGTGTTACAATCACCCAATTGAAGCCCCGTTCTGTTTGCCAACTTTTTGCCAACGATAATCCAGCTTTATAATGCCCTTACCGCCGTAGAAGCCTTGGTCCATATGGACAAAAACTCTGACAACTAATTTTCGCAGGCCTCTATTAAAGCCAAATTTATACCCCAATGCACATTTACCATAAACTGTCACTTGTTGACAGGTGCGGACTGTAGGGTGAATGCATAAGAACTTCCCATCAGAGCTCCCGGAGCTTCTAGTACATCATGAAAAGATATGAACGGCTTGGCAATATTTTGATGATGTCCGATTTGCCCGAACCACGGTTGTGTAACACGAACCAAAAGGATATTGGCCCGTATACATATATTGGAATTTTTTTTTTGCCGAATTCTACGTGTCTTTCCTTTTCAGTTAGTAAAAATGTGATATATGGCAAATTTCTTCCTTTGAGACCTCCATACTCGACACACGATAATTTACGGCTGGATCGCCCAAGTGAAATACTGTCCAAAAAGCGTTTGTATTGTACACTCACACCTTCACAAAACCTTATCGTATGATCCGGTGTGCTCAATAATGAACAAGATACACTTAGTTTTAAAAAAAAAGCGGGATAAACTAAATAATTTTTCCCCAACCTAAAGTATTCAGCCAGTGAAAACAAAAGGTAAAATTTTATGGCTGTAACTAAATTGGAAAATTAAAGAGCTGAATGACGACATTTTCTTTTCTTTCTACAATTAATACATCAAGATTAATACAATAAAAACATAAATGCATGCCTTTCTATTCAAGGAGTGACATATGTTTGTAAAAATATATCCTTAGATTGAACTACATACCTTTAACCATACCTCAAGTTAATTGAGCATTTGACAAAAAAAAAATATAAACTTTTATTTTAAAACTCAAGGGGATTTATTTTTGTTTAATATACAAAGGTATGTTATTTGTACGAGTAACAAGCATAAACTAAAAAATTTCTAGGTATGTACTTAAAATAAATATAATAAACTTTACTTTACTTAAATTGAAAGTGTAAAAATAAAATAAATGAGAAAATAAAATGTGTAAGAAAATCATCAAAAAGAGGGAACATTAATTATATACCTTCAACATTCAAAAGCCCAATGTTTTCATATCTTCAAACAGACAAGTTGAAGATGGTTTTTGAAAATAACATTAAATCATAAATTGAAATCATCATGAGGTATATACCTACACACGTATAGAATATATTTTACAATATAATTTAATCTGTATACTCTAATATGCTAAGTACATAGGATAAGTATGTACTATAGAGTGGCTCAAAATTAATATTTTTTTGAAATTATGGGATGACATAATTCAAAAATGTTCCTTTTGATAAAAAAATATAGCCGGAGTCGAATTAATCAATGTTAAGAGGTTTTCATGGTCATTAAAGTACATTACCTATTAGTGCCGATAGTGTGTTTAAACCAATGTTACTAGAACAAGGTTAGGCAACAAGAAAATGGCTGGCAAGCACAGCAGATTTATTAAATAAATTCAAATATTCGATCTAGTTTCAACATTTAATTTCGCCATGAATATTTTTTTTTTTTTTGCTAAAGATACTCGTGATGATCTAAATAATAGTATTTATTACTATTTTGTAGGTATGAAGTACTTTTTAAAATGTGTTGTGCCTCAACATGTAATGATTATATTTCTTTTTTTTTTTAGATATACTCTTTTCTTACATTTTATATTAAGCTAGTTAAAGAATATCTGTACAAAATTTAAGATTTATAGATCAATTTTTTATTAAAAAAATCACTTCAATAGAAAGAGTTGTTATCAAGTTTTATCTAACTGGGGCAACCCTTTTTCTTTCCACTATAGGAATAATCAAGGAATATGTGTTCAAATTTTGAGACATTGACCATTTTTTTATTTGAATAATAATTTTTCAATCTCGGCCATAATGGTATAATTTAATGATTTTAAAAAAATAGTACGTATTTATACCAAAAATAAATAAAAATAGAGCAATGTATTGTTAATGATTATTAAAGATAAAAAAGAATGGATGCCACACACCCCCACCCCTACCCCCCCCACCCCCTCCCCATCAAAGAATCTTCGTATTTATCAGGCAGAAATGATCGTTTTGTGAAAGAAAATTGAAATCAGGAAATAGTGGATACATTGTTTGTTTATTTCAAGGATTTCTTTTAAAAAAAGGATGTGGTCCAATTGAGAACCGGATGGAATATTTTAACTATATAGCTTCATTTTTGTAAGACCGTTAATTTATGGAAAAAAAGTTATTAATTATAAATTGCTTTTTTTACCATTGTTGAATAAGACAATTAGGTAAGAATTAATGTAAGAGTTTTGTCTGGAAATTCTACGCCGGACTGAAACCCTTATGATTTCAACTGCTTCATTGCAAATTCGGTCTGGATCGATGTAATATTCTGTGGACAAAAAAAAATTGGGGTTGATACTGTCCCACAAGAAAAAAAACAATTTTATGCTTAGAATGCATACAATTTTTTTTCTTTCTAAGAACATGAAACATTGTTCTACGGTTTCAAACCACGGTCTGGTATAACGGTCTAGAAAAAATCACTGAAGATCGAAACAAAAATAATTCCGTCTTAGACAAGTATCAATACTAGTCAAAATGCTATTATATCAAAACATTGTAAAACATAGAAACATCAAGGGTGTGTTCAACCTCTCAACTTTCTACCTCATGGAACGACTTAGTTCAATCGACAGCACACTGTGGAGCAATTATTCACTTGAACTCAAAGTACGTGGATTCGATACTAGTTCCTAGAGAATGAAATATATTAGAGAATGAAATATATTTTAAGTACAGAGTGCGAGGTAAAATCGTGGACTTTTGGAAATCAAAATAATGGGATAAACTTTAGAAAACATAAAAAAAGTACAACATAGAGGCTTTATCACAAACTTATTTATTGATATATCCTTTTATTTTTTTCAGAAATGACTCCCTTTGACTGCTGCCATAGCTTCCACCCTAGGCTTAAAGGGCACACTACACTACTTGAGGAAGGCCTCGGACATGGATACCCACCTGTACTCGACAGAGGCTTTGAAGTCACCCAAATTTCCCTAAAGGTTGACTCAGGCTCTCTTCTCGACTATGCTCCAAATCCAAGTCGAGGGGGGAAAGTCTGGAGAAAAGACCCATTATGTTTTATCAAGTCAACATTTACGGTCTCTGTTGACCCAGTTGGCTTTAGTTGTGTTGAAAACAGTTGCCAATGTTGTCGTACATAAGATGCTTTTCTCAAAATCCTTCACATACCTCTTCACAGTCCAACAGATGACATTGAGATCCTTGGCATGCTGCGTCATTGACTTGGTCAGACTTCTGATGATTGTGGAGTCCACATCCTCCATGATCCAGTTTTTCTGTCGTCTACCGCCGCCAGGGTGCCTCTCAAGGCTCTGACCTATAGCCACTATTGTTTAAATCTCCGAGACTCCGAGAGCCCCTACGACCTTCATGATCCCTCAGAACTCGCTTGGGGGTGGAGCAAATCAGACACCCTTTCCGTTTTCACCTCGATGCTCACAACTTTTGATTGGAAAGAGTTTATTTTTAATTGTTTATTAACCGGAATAGTCCTTAATTTTAAAAATGTAGCCTAGTATTCTAAAATATTCTCCCTAAAGTAATCCATATTGATTTAAATTCAATTTACATTGCATAATACTGAATATGGACTTCACAGACCATTTCTAAGTCAGATGGAGTAAATGTTATACCATAATGTTTACTTATACTTTATCAGTACAACTCCATCAGACCAATTAGAAGAACATTAAAAAACTTTGATCAAAATGTACCAAACTTTACATTTTCTATTTTTTTATCTAAATAAAAGGTATAGGACTATGTCCCCACAACATCTCGAATGATAATAGTTTAAATACCACTCTAACACATACATATATACGATATACACTAAATTGCAAAAAGGGAGTTGTACATTTTAAAGTGGGGCTCAGAGAAGAAGAACTCCCAGTTTGTAATAATGATATTACATAAAACAAAGAACTACAAATAATATATAAAGGAAATTGGAAAATTATATTGTATTGTAATAAAATAATAAAGTAAATTGGATGCAGGGATGCCAAATGTGTTATAATCAAAGATATAAATAACAAATATATTATAATGTATGTACGTACAAATCTATTGATCCTCCGCTTCCAATATAAACATATAATTCAACATTTCGTATTTTCTTTTTTTTAAATAAGTAATGGCATACATATATTTTATATTTTTATTTTAAATCTTTGATTAACAATTCAAGTGACGTCACTATGATAAAGGGGAGGGTTAGGAGTGTCATGCTGAAGGGCTACAAACATATAACAACGTCCCAAACCTTTTCTACGACTCTTTTGATTATTTCTCCTTCTGGATTCAGGGGTAGGAGAAGTAGTTATTAAGCTCAGATGGGTTGCCGTCGTTTGACGAGTCGGTGAAGAGATTTCTGAAAATTAGGGATTATTTGAAAAACAAAACTTATTATTTTTAGCCCTTTGTAGATATATATCAAAATAAATGTGCATATATATAGTGTGTCAACATAAAAGTAATCTTGTGCAAATATCAAGAAGGGAAGAAAATCCCATGATATATGTATTTTGAATTCATATATACAAAACAATTAATTAATTATAGGCAGATTATTCAATCTTGCGGGATGAGTTCAGATACCAAAGAGTATTAACTATAGTTTATATCTTTAACATGATTGAAGATATTTATGGTTATCCCAATATGGCCTTTTTCAAATGAAATATATCCATTTCTCATTCTTTTATTTTTTACTTTATCAGGTGGGGCATTTAAATCTGAACACCTAACAATTAATGAAGGTTGAGTAATTAAAGTTAATTCATATTTTGATATGTTAAAGCATAAACAATACAAAAACAGAGCCCTCTAGCTTACGTACAAGTCCAGAAAAGGACAATTGAACGTGATCGACGAATTTCCATTCGCGCACTCTAACTAGCTGGGTGTCTCCAAGATCACTGTGTACGCCGTCATTAAGTCTGAAACATTGGAGAGGAAGAAGGACTCTGTCAAAAAGGTTAAACTGGGCCCGGAGGAGCTAAGGAAAACAGCCTAGGCCAATCCTATCAAGTTTATGAGGGTCCATGCAAGAGATCTCGGGGGTTCTTACTAGACTGTCCAGATAGCTATAAAAAAGTGGGTGGAAATAGCCTCGTGAGGGTAAAGAGGCCACTTTTGACAGCAGCAATCAAATAAATCCATCTCCTTCGTTGCAATATTCTTTCGAATGAGTCTTTTAAGTTCTTTTTAAATATTTTTTGTTTCTTTCAGCCTTTATGTCAACCCCCTTGACTATACCTTTTGGGCGCATGTCGAGGGGAGAGCCTACAGTGTCCTTTAATCCTAACAACGAGGCCCTCAAAGCCCCTAAGGGGGGCTACATTAATTATTACGAGAGATCCGACACACATCTATTTAGGATATATTAATTTTGTTGAAATTCTATTGTTAAATAATAAATTATATTTTGTTGAAGTTTAAAATTCAAAGTGTTCAGATTTTAATGGACCACTTGGTAAGGGAAGTTTGCAGCACACCCGAAGGCTTAATGATAATAATTTGTTGATAATTCGTTGAAGAATACAATTGTAATCCATTTTCAGAAAAGCTATTCTATCTTGTTTTGTATTGACGGGTTACATATAAATTGTTGTTTTAAAAGATATTATTTTTTATTAAGTAGAGGAGACCAGAGACAGTTTCAATTCATGGTTTTGGACTCAATTACCCATAGCTAGTTTGACTTGGGCACGCTAAATTTGAAAACAGGATATGTATGTCTGTCATCGATTACATCAGTCTGTACTTTTACAAAGATGTTCTTATTTCCTAAATAAGGAGACTTTTAGTACATCCAAATTAGGGAAGGTCTTCTTGCAGACCCTGTCCTACAAAATAAATAAATTCTAAAATCCATGAGATTAATTTGGGACAGGATGAAGGCTACAAATTGTGGTTCAAAAAGAAATGGGTATCATCCCACAATGGTATCTTGTTTCCAAAAACCGCAATAAGCGGGGACTCCCTGCATGTTAATTTTGTCCCCTAGGGCACAAAGATTAGGTGTACCTTACGGGAACGGCTGATGGCCACCTATGACTTTAGTTTTTGCATCTTATATTTCCTACAGTGTCACTCAGACCCTTCATTGACCAAAATCCGATCATTTTATAAGGTTTAATAGAGACTCAACATAAATAACTTTAGCATCGCTAAAACAATATTAGGAGACGTCCCAACTTCCACAAGCTGAGAAATTTCTTGCATCTCTTTACTTTATTTTCTCTCCCATTTGAAAAATGACCAATAAATGTTTTATTCAAACTTTCT
This sequence comes from Lepeophtheirus salmonis, assembly GCF_016086655.4. NCBI lineage: Eukaryota > Metazoa > Arthropoda > Copepoda > Siphonostomatoida > Caligidae > Lepeophtheirus > Lepeophtheirus salmonis. The sequence goes on along the minus strand of NC_052144.2, from coordinate 37,040,360 downwards.
TGACAAATTAATCAATCATTTATCAAGAAATGTTTTACAATGAGATCTTTAAATTTCTATGAGTTATATAAGTTTCATTTGAAGTTTTTTTGTTTTTACAGTATTCGAGGTCCAACCTGTAGACTTTTTAAATGATAAATTGTGAATTATGATAAATTATGTCCCTTTAACAAAATAATCAGTGATCGGTTACAGAAAAAACAATGAAAAACTGACAACACTATTGCAGAAATATTGTTCCTGAATATAATTTTGTATACAATATCTTAAATAACAGTCAAAAATTATTAATTCTTTTTATAATAAGTGACATCATATATAGTAAATTTTGTATTTTAGCTTTTTTGAGGACCTGCTACAACTCTCATTGGTCTCCCCTACCTATACAAGAACAATAGGGCAATAAATAATAACTAACCATATAAAGTAATGGATCCATCAGATCCTCCGAGAGAGTTTTTAGCAACGCATTTATATTCAAGATAGTCTTCCTTGGAAATGTTTTTAATCGTTAGTTTCATGTAGACTTTATAACCGCTATCAACAATAAGAGTCTCGTATTTGTCCCCTGAAAGGAAGAAAAATAAAGGATTATTGTCATACTTATAACAATGGCAATCCCATACACATTTGTGTAAAATTCTCTGCAATCATAAGAGAATGTAACACTTGGGGAAAATGAGCAAACATTACCTGATATGAGCATGGTTCCGTCGTTTTTGACCCAGTAATTGATAGAATTAGGATATGCTTCAGAATGACACTCTAGGGTTGCATCTTGGCCAACGTATGCGCCCTCCAACTGACTAGGGATCCAAAACATTGGAGGAACTGTTAAACATATGGCAAAATGTAACATTTGAAGGAAAAATTTAATAATCCGTCTATAACAATGTAAAGAAATTGCACGTCATTTACTAAAGAGTTCATATTCGACAATACTTTAACATAGGTATAAACATCAATTAATTAGTTTTAAAAAGATCCAACCTTGATTTTGCTTTTGTGGAAAAGTTCAAATACTCTTCATTGTACTTTTGAGTGCAATTTGACAATAACCTAATATTTTTCTAAATCTAACATTTTAGACGTTAAAGCAAAATAAAATGCAATATATTCCCCCTAATTCTTCGCATCGAGCTATAAAATAATTATTTAGAATTATTTCTAAGAATACGCCTAAAAATAAACTTCTAGCTGCCTAGTACGAGGCTTTTTTGTATAACAAAGTCAAAAATGTATACATGAGTAATATGACTTAAAGTCTTTGAATTGATTTAATACAATAAAGTCAATTTGACATCAGCAAAATGTATTCAAATATGATACTCAAAACTGTATTGAAGGGTCTTTCAAATTCACCACAGAAGCAAATGCACGGTTGGATCCTTTTGAAACTAATTCATCGATGTTTATATAGTGAATCATTTCGAATGGCAATGTTTCACAAACTATTTTCAGATAAAACCTGAACCTATGGAAAGAAAACATATTAATCAAAGAATTCTTACACTGAACACGAATACGATATTTACGACTCGCGGATGGTTCAATTCCATTTGATGCCACACATAAGTAATTCCCCATATGGAGTCGACTAAGTTTCTGTAGACGCAGCAAACTGCTTTCGATTACATTAACTATAAAATATAAATTTATGTTGTACAAATTATGTTGGTAGATTAGTCAATGGATAAAAAGAAATTATTTATTTTGAAATTTCGTTAAATCCTCTCTTAAATCTTAAGGACGATTTCGAACCGGTCACAAATAATGTCCCACATAATAATCTTAGCTAAATAACTATAATTATCTAATATCAATATGAAAGATAGTTGAGGTTATACTAAAGGAATTCAACTCGTAAATCTCTAACTATCAGCAATGTCTTTTGAACTAAAGAGTAACTAGACTGTATGACTTTGCTTTTTAAAATGCAATTGCCACCATTCCAAGCTGAATTTATCAAAATTAAGAAAGGGGCAATCAGTTTTCCTGAATATTCATTTAAATAAGTTTCAGTAAATTTTTAAAATCGTTGAATATAACTAATTTTTCTTCCTTTCTTCCCATCCATCATCATGATATTCTCCGAGTCTTCTCGTCTCCAGACAATAAGAGGAGGAGGATGTCCAGAGGCCTTGCACTCCAAAGTAACGTTCTCTCCCTCACGATGAACCAAATCAGTTTGATCCTCTTTGGTCCTGATTTTCGGGGGCACTAATAGATTAAAAATAATATATTATAAGTAAATTTAACCCATTTTATTTCACCAGAATGTAAAGTTGATTTTATGTATATTTTTTTGCCAAATAACACACCCATTTTAATTAAAAATTTGCTTTTATGTTCTGCGATTTGTTATATTTCCAGTGCAAAATAAAGATTCATGCTAATTTTTAACATAAAAAAGAAGTAAAAAAAAAAAGAAACATATTTTAAAAGACATTCAAAAGTTCTCTGTATTTTTTTTTCAAATTTACATTTCTACTCTATCTTGCTCTGAACTTGAGAAAATTGCTTCAAAGTAAGTAAAATTAGAACCAGTTACATAATATAATTATTGTCAAATTGGAGGGCATAATTTGTAAAATCTACAATTATTGGTGAGTTAACACAGTAACCTTCTTGAACAAAATCAACAAAAGGAGAAATGTCAAATATATTATATATCATATATATTAACAGCTCAATATGAAATAAACATATTAATTATAAGATTTGTACTCAAATAATCCATCTTGTTTAATGATAATAAATAACAGAGTAGTGATTGACACTTCTTTTATAATATATATATATAAATAATTGCACCCACCCCAAGCTTCAAAATTGATTTTCCCAATTTTATATAAGAACTTTAACCTACTCATATTCTATATGTGTGCAAAAAATTAGAGTGTGCCCTCAATAGGATCATCATCAATTAGGTTTATAACTCGAAAATGTTATAATCACAATAATAGTCAATTCCGTCTGTTTATTATTTTTTTTAAATATATAATTCTGTTATCTTTGTCCTTTCTATTCCCTCCAACTTTAAAATAATTTTAATATTCTCATATAAGGGCAAATTGTTTGACCACTTTGAGAAAAATAGTGTTGATGAATTACAATTTTAGCAGTGGAATTCGACTGATCTTTGGAAGGGAGGCAAACTTTGAGTTTATAATTTTACACCCTGTTGTTTTCTATGAATACAAATGTCCCTTATCCAGAGAGTCCAGTTTGAGGAAAAGCATTCTCACTTGTTTTTATCTTGACAGACCACATATAGATATTCCAATGTTTTGCAAATGGATTAAGAAGTTATACTATTTAATAAGGAGTCTCTTTAAATATATATATGTATTTATAGTATAGATATAACCGTACATTTAAGTATATTAATCGTGGATAAAATACTTTGGTACGTGCCATATTATCATACATTTACTTTTCTCTAAATATATCTACCAATACCAAGTAAGTCGATGAGTATAGCATTTAAAATATTCTCTCTCTTTACCTTTTCATTTCATTTAACGAACTAAGAAAACAACCTTTATACAGTCTTAATTAACTTAAAAGAGGAGAATCTTCATTCATTGGAGTTTTTTTTTTTTTTTTGTTCTTTTAATAGGCAAGAAAAGTTAAAGCTGCATTTTATATACATATTTTCAAAATGCAGATCATTATATATTATATGTACATATTATAAGATAAAAGGACTCTTATAAAATACGACTCATCTTGACTTACAGAGTGGTTCATTAAAATCTGAGCACTTTGAATTTTAAATTTCAACGAGATATAATTTATTAATTAACAATATAGTTTGAACAAAATTAATACAATAAATAGATCTGTATGTGAGCACTCTTAATCATTAATGTGGCCCCCCTTGGCGCTATGATGGCTTCCAAGCGGCTCCATCGGCCTGGCACCTCCTGCAGATGTAGTTATCTGTCATGGCGTTCCGGTGCTGGCTAGCAGTGACTTTGAGGGGCTCTGTGTTTAAATGAAATACACTGCAGGCCTTCCCTTTGACATACACTCAAAAGGAGTATTCCAGGGGGACCAAAAGTGTTGTAAAAGTGTACAAAAAAACTCAAAAGGCTTATTCAAAAGAGTCTTGCAACGGAAGAGATGGGTTCTTTCATTTCTACTGTCAAAAGTGGCCTGTCCACTCTTACGAAGCTCTTTCTATCCACTTTTTTGATAGTTCCCTGGACAGTCTGGTGTGGATTGGCCTGGACAGTTTTCTTTAACTCCTCCGGATCTATTTTGGTCTTTTAGTTAGAGCCTTTCTGTTTCTCCAACGTTTAGGACTTGTTGACGGCGTAGACGATGGTCCTGGAGACGCCCAGTGACAAGGAGTGTGCGAATGGAAATTTGTCGATCACGTTCAAGCTGCAATATGAATTAATTTCCATCACTCCAGCTTCATAAATTATTGAGCTAGTAAGTGTTCAGATTTCAATGAACCACCCGGTATGTAATATGTACATTTGCATTCCAAAGCATGTACAAAAAGAAATTCTGGGTTAATGAAGGGGGGAAATCTTGTAGCGTATATATAATTTATTTCATTTTATATTAAAATTTGTTTGTAGTAGGTTTTTCTTTTTCTTTTTTTTCATTCAATCCACTTTTTTAAGATGGATTCCATTCTACATAATAGAATATGTATGTTTGAAAAAAAAAAGTTCTGCAAATGCGTGGATATATTTAGCAAGGAATCTGGGTTAATAAAGCAAAGTTTGTTTGTTTATTTGTCTGAAGAATATTTTTTTAACAACGAGTGTGTGTAGCTAAAGCTCAGCCCCTCATATTTAAAATAAAAGATTATAGGAGTACATATAAAAAATAATGAAGTTGAATTTAGATCAAGTAAAACAATGAGCGTCGTAGTGTCCACTTCTTCCTCTGAAGTAAGCATAATTGCCTATCTTTGGTGTCAATTGTTCTAGAAATACGTAACAAAATAAATATATATGTATTTGCCCCAATGCCATTTTTGCTATAAAAGGTGTCTCCTCTTTATAGCAGGAATTCATTACTTCCCTCCAGAATAATATAACAAGGAGCTGATATTAACAAGGTTTTTAATTCAAGTGTACCATACGTCCCGTTAGGGTTGTTGGAATCGTTGTTAAGGAGCGAATTTGATTTGTTGAAAGAAATTATAATAAAAATAAATACAAAACGTTGGTACCCTTGCATCTTCTAAACAACTTTTTCTCAGTATTGTACTGATTGTCAACGAAGCAATTTCCCCTTACTCACTTCCCTTGTATCATCCCGAAGAAAACGTGCATTTTTTCATAGGTCTCTGCCAACGAGTTACTGATAAGATTATATCCTGACATTTTACAGTTTCTCGTGCCAATCTCGTTATTTATGGCAAGTAACCCACCACTCCATCACAACAACTTAAAAGTTTTCAAGAAACACAAGATTCAAGGAGACGAAGGAGAATTCAACGGCAGATCGTTCAATCTGGGCATAGTAAAGTTATTTATGCCGTGTGATATCCCTTTAAATGTCCTGGATAATCCCAATTTCTCCAAGGTTATTGAAAAATATACTTGAAAAACAACTCCAGGTCGATGGATCGTTAACAACTTGGTTGGAAAAGTATGTCAGGGAGTTTTGAATACAATAAAATAACACGTGGAAATAAATGATATCTTGGTTGTATTCGGAGAAGGTTTTGTCCCATGTAGACTTAAAGTTTTCATCACTGATGCCCCTGTTATTGTCTCAAAACAGGAGAAGATCTTGAAAAAAAAATTCCCTAATTGATTAAAATTACGTGTGTTGCTCATGGATAACATAGGATTGCAAATATGGTTCAACAAAAGTTTCCTCTAACGAACGTACTAATTTTCAATGTGAAGAAGATTTAATATATCTACCTTATATATTGGTATCTCGTAACCTAATTTTTATGTTATGACATGTTTTTATCAAGCGATAAATTATAACTAACATTTGTACCTTTTCTTGATAATATTTTTTTGATTAAATAGTACCAAGTTAGAGCTTTATTTTGGTGAAGGAAAGGTTCTATGTCAGTTAACTTTTCAGATAAGTTATAAATATTAAAAAAATAATAATTGAAATATCTTATGTTTCAAATTACCCATCGGCCATCAAGTATTACTTATGAATAAAGGTTTGTTTATGCCCGAAAGACAAAAAAGGAACCAGATAGTTGAAGTTGTATTTGCAGGCGTGCTTGCGCAAAATACGAATCCCACAACCCTGTGTCTCGTTCTCATCTTGTCCTCGCGCTTTATTTTTCATCATGAATATGGCAACTATAATTTGTATATGTAATTATGGTGATTATTATTCAACAACTAACTTTTTTATGACCAAAACCTTATACTCGTATTTCAATATTAAATAGACTACATGGTTACAATTAGTGATTAAAAAACGAAAATCAACATGGCAACCTTGACAATTTGAAGAATATTTTTTAGAGGAAAGTGGCTTAGCTGTTATGATGTTAAATTAGATCAGCGAACATCAGGTATGACTAAAAAAGATGAGGAGAAAGAAATAGACAATAATATTTGCTCTGATTACTCTGATGCCGATACTTAATTATATTCTGAGTTCAACAAGAACTTACAATTCTAACTCCTCAACAAATCCTCAAGGGTACGGAGAGTCTTTTATGAGCACACACGAATGTTCAATCAAGTTTTGAATATAACTGAATCTATGCAGGAAAGGGTGTTTGCTACTCAGGAATTAAATAATAATGACAACAGCTCAGGATAAGAAAATTAATATTTAGATTATCCATTCCAAAAAATGCGCCGAGCTAAAGAATACACATAACGGATTTTCATGACCCCAAGAAATCCTCAGTCTTACTCTGCGTTTTTATGAGCACGTTAACTCGTAATTACTCAATACTTCTCTCCTCAAAAATGAGAGAATAATCATAACAGCTTGAGAAAATTAAAAAACATCTTTAAGGATGCCAAAAATAACAAAAATCACACGCTAAAAATGCTACAACCAAACTTATATGTGCGTCCTTTTCTTTTCTGTCTTAATATGAAGGCTGAGTGTATACACATTTTTTTTATTTTTTTCAAATAATAATGTATTTTTTTTTTTTTTTAATATGAGCCATAGTTGTTAATTTAAATGATGAGGGAAGGAGGTTCTTGGACAAGATTTCCCAAAACAAGGTCCTGTTCATCCTCCTCCCTTCAATGTTGTGAAGTCGTCCTTTCCCATTAGCAAAGAAACATTTCCAAAGTATAATTTATTCACTTCCATGCTTGACGCTTGTCTCTTACCATCAAAATAAACCCTAACCCTAGCTAGAATGGGCACTCGGTAGAGTGCAAACCTCCGCTTATGGTCATTTTCATAAATTGAATTTGTTTTCTATATGAAGCCTCTGTATTAAACCTACATCAGGACACCAATTTGAGTTGTGTACTTTAATAAGTTCCAAAGTTATGGTAGATTATGTATTTCTAATGTTTTGTACTACCTTGACATCTTCAAACTGATGGCCTCTTACTGAGACCATATATAATCTTCGTAACATGTTCAATACAAATATATTGTAACTTTTGTCGGAGTCCTGGTGACTAACAGACAACAAATATATGCAAAAACATGTTGAGGTGTTATAGACCATTCTTTTCTTTGTTAGTGAGCAAACTTAGAATATTCGAAAGGGATCAAATTGTACTTATACTTATCAGGAAAATCCCTTGCTACCATTTCAATGCTCATTATTGTTAGCAAAGTCTCTATTTGGAGACCTGGAAAAATACTCATTAAAATTCAAAATGGCCCAAGGAAGAGTCGGCTATGATAAAAAAGGACGTCAAAGGTCATTTAGGCTGTGAGGATAAGATCCGAAGAAATAGCATGAGGTCCATACGGAACTTACCCCATTCCCCCAGTATGGGCAAAATCCCCATGCAGGACCTTTTGAGGAAGAATGATCCTTCCCCAAAAGCTTTCTGAGGCAGCAATGAAAAAAAAGCAAGATCGATCTCTCAAGTTATTAAAAAGGAATATAGCGGACAGGCTACTAATCCTTGTTTCCACGGATAGTAAGAATTTCAGCGTGGAAATGACATTCAACGTCCAGAATGACCGTCTATGGAGAAAGGATGGAACATTGATGTCAGACGTGTTTAGAGATCTCAAAAATCTTCGTCTATTATGGTCTGGGGAGGTATCTAGCAGGGAGAAAGACGTCATTGGTCTTTATTCCATTTGGTGTCGAGGTAAATAACAAGAACTACCTGGAAGATGTTCCCAATGTTCTTGTTATGCCCTGGGTCGAGAAGGAATTTGGTAACGAGCATTGGCCCTTCCAGCAAGATGGAGCCCCCTAACACCCCGCCAAGATCACATAAGACTGGCCCACAGTGAATTTTCCAAAAAAAAAATCCAAGGAAGAATGACCTTCAAGGTCACTGGATTTAAATCCTAAGTACTACACTTTGTTTTCCATTCTTGAGGCAAAGGCATGTGCAAAGACTCATAAGAATTTTTAAAGAGCAAATCAGTCATTAATTTGGGTGTGCCGCCATCATGGACTTTCGTCGCCGTACGACGGCAACTGTAAAGGGTGGAGGTAGCAGTTTTGAATGAAATTTTTACATGTTATAGACAATTAATTACAGTTATATGTACAAAGTATAAATGTTGCAATTTCAAACATAAACTTTTCCTATTAACGTTTTTTTTAGATTACCCTGTATATATATATACATTAATATATTTTTATAAATTATGGATTTCTTGATACTTTAACGTTAATATAATATTTATTTTGGGCAAGATGATATCCTTTAACACACCCTTATAGGACACACAAGAGCTAAGATACATAGCAACATATGTACATTGTACACATATATATACGTTTATAAAAGATATAGTTAAATTTCTAAACAAAATACAAGTCCAATAAAGTTTTATTTTTAAATAAAGTAAAACCATACATGAGTATGGTTAACAAAGTAACTAAATAACCCAAATTAAAAAATATACATACTGCCTTCTATTGTTAACTGAAGATTTTCTACTGGTTTGGGCCCCACATTAGTGACGCATTTAGTCATTTACTATTTTATTTTTTCAATGTTGTTTGAATTTTTTATTGATCAAAAAAGACTTCATATATAAATTAATTGAGTGTGTGCCCTGACCACAAGAGAAGTCGCAGTATCCCCTTAATATACAAGTTTTCCAGGTAAATCCGGACCATCTTCAACTACATCCTGAACAATAAGAAAAACACTTAACTTGTTGGTTTTTTTTCAATTTTAAAGTGAAATGTTAAGCCTTAGCTTTATGTTAGTTGGGCAATTTTTTATTCAAAATAAGTATTCACGATGTAGAAGATCTGGAGGAACATCATCATCGCATTTGCTTGCACGGGACACAGCCAAGCGTACATTAAGAAGATGCTCATATATCCAAAGAGCACACTCTACGAGGTCTACAACTGCTGGAAGGAGGAGGGGGTATATAAGAGTAAATCCTTCAAGTGCCGGAGTGATAAAAAAACGCAATCCCTATATCTCGTAGGCCTGAGTCGTTCCTTGAAGTCATTTCCTGAGACTCCAATCAACGCTCTAGCCAAAAAGCGCCCAGTAAGATGTGCAACAGTCTCCAGGGCCATAAACACTGAGCTAAGGACGAAATCATACTATCTCTACAACAAACCTATCCTTACAGACAAAATAAAGGCAACCCAGCCTCCCAACAGAAGAAAATTACTGAACAATTTGAAGTCCCATAGTAACCGAATAATCTTTTATTCGGATGAGAAACAATGGACTGTGGACAGACATTTGGCCAACATCCAGAACGACAGAGAGAGATAATGTATCCCATGTCTTTAAAACCAAGGTTCCGTGGAGCAATATGACCTTGGAATTATTGGCAGTAACGACAGAGTCATACCCTTATCTTCTTTGAGCCAAAGGAGACGGTGGATGCCGACAGGCACTGTTAACTCTTGTCTGACCTAGTGATAATTCGGACGAAAGTGGAGGCCAATGTTGTTGAGCTCCTGTTTCAACAAGGCTAGGTCCCCTCTCAGAAGCCCTGCAAGTTCCAAAACTTATTTATTTAAAGGCGAGAAATTGTCATTTTGACGTCCCAACACCTCCCCTTCTATCTTCCCTATAGTTATTTTAGGTGGAGTTAGAGAAGAAGGTATCTGCCGATTCACACAACATCATCGAATCCTTGAAGGCCTCAATCATCAAGTACTGGAACAAAGTTTCCCCTGTAAACGAGCTCAAGCCCTGCTAAATCCTTTAGGGTTCGTATCGAATTATTAGAACTTGTAAATAAAATTTCAAACCTCTACTTGCTCCCCTTATTGATCAGGATGTAGTTAAAGGTAGTCCGGATTTACATGAACGACCCTGTACATGACGAACCTTGTGACGAACGAGGAAACCATATTGAGCGACAATTTAACCAAAATCTCATAATATTGATCCCTTTTATTAGTTGAAATCTTATAGTTTCTAGAAAATGCCACATTACACCTTAAAAAAATCTAATTTAGATCTTTAAATAGATTAAGAAGTGAGTGACTAGAAAATCACTTAGGGACTGTTCTACAAAGTGCAAAATCTTTACAAGAAAGTACCGGGATGTTCACATTTATAAGAAGAACTAAAACCTACCCCGAACTTAAGTCGATCTATGTACTGTAAGGCCGTTTGTTTTTCAACTTTCTTCCAATTTTGATTACGGATAATTCGAAAAAGATGAATAGTTTTTCTTTAGAGACAAAAGTTCTTTATTTTCTCAATAAAAACTTAAATAACGTATTAATGATTATTTTCCATGTATTTATTTTTCAAAATTTGATCGAGATGTGCAACCAAAAGATGGCCTTGTAGGGCAATGCAATTTTGCATAGGTAATTTTCATACCATAGGACAACTTTTCCCCACTAGCCAAAATCGAAAATCAAACTGCCCTAATTTATGGTACTTATTAAAGTCATATATTAACTTACTTCTACTTAGAATAAATTCCAAAAGGGCATCATTTCTACTATAACGAATTACTAAAAGACAGACCTTGAAATTTGATTTTAAATACAGCTAGTATAAGAAAACACAACTCACAATTTATCAGACACCTGAAAAATTACCGAATGAGAGAAAAAAAAAGATGGTCAAGAAGCAGTTAAATTTCTTCTTTCCAAAAAATGAAATGACACAAGACAACTAAAAAACAACTGATATAAATAGTTTTTTTTAACTCTGAAATTCAAGGTTTATTGTTTAGGACAGGAGTTCTCAACCGTTCTCCCATAGAGATCTATATTTATCCATATTTACTGTATGGGGACCCATTTATAGAGATTGGCCGAGTTTCAGTTGGCCTTAGCATAATTCATTTTTAAGTGGATCGGAATCACTTGATAACAAAATTAGTCAAATTAGTAAATGCAGTTATATATACATATATTTTTTCATTTTAACTTTTCAATTATGTTTGAGATTGTCCTTCATTATTGTGCCGTATATGAAAAAATGTCCTAATAAGAAGCAACTAACAGATTGATTTTTTTTTGTCTTATACATTATAAAAACAATATATAAAGAAACAAATTAAATTAAAATGCAAATATCAATAGATTTACAACACTTGATCGAAAGGATACTGCTTTCTCAATCTTATCAATTATTTATGTTTCCAAAAACTATTTACTATGAATAAATATCGGACAACAGAATATATGCACTGTTAAATGGACTATCGTTCAAAGGCGTCAAATAAACGAACTGCGAGCCAAATTTCAGTCCGGAATTATGAAAATTATTGAAGAAAAAAAATACACGAGTTCATTCATCCATTGATTTTCACATAAAACATGAAAAGGAGTATTTATCTTTGAAATACTAATCCATATTAAGATTAATTTAATTCCTTTTTTCCAGTTTCTAATCGTAGACGATTATATTGACACATACTTTAGTAAATTCTCATTTCAAAGAGGACATCTATTTTGTAAGAGCCTTATCATGGATGCACTAATTTCTTTCATGAATGCAATGTGAATAAGATTGATATTGAATCCCATTTTAACAAATAGCAACAGGGCTTTCAAATGTCCTCATTCCATTTGCAAAAAAAAATAAATTGTCAACTTTTTCAAGGATTTTTAATAGTCTATCATTACTTACATATTGAAAGCATCTTCATTTGAATAAACATACAATAAATAAATAAAAGCAATGAGCTTTCTAATCCTTTCAGACTAAAAACAAAAACATAAATAATTGTGATTATTTTTGCTCTAATAACTTTGAAGTTTAATTCCTCAGCAATTTGGTTAAATCGTCTTTTTCACAATAAGGTGAAAAATAATGAAAACTTCATCAAAATGATTAATCAAGACTAGCTTTTCCTTCTTTCTTGCATTTTAAAGTATCTGAAGACGAAAACATAGCTGATAAGCATTCCTGCAAAAATGATTAAATATTGGGTTTTCACTTCTTCTATTTTGTCTGCCCACTATTCTGCCTTTTCTTCATAATTATTGCAGCGCAAAAATTATTGTCAACACCGCCGTTTCCATCGCTTTTACTACCTCATCGTCTTTTGCGGAGAAACCCGTCGGAGGATGCGCAATTTTACCTCTTATACATCACATCAAAACAACAACAAAAGGCAAAGAAGGGAAAAAAAAAGACAAAACTTCCATCCAAATAACGAAGAGAAAGCTGTTCTAGGTTGCGTTAGTTATTTACTAAATAAACATCCGTTGATTTTTTCCCCTTCTTATATACTATATATACTAATATAAATATACCTTACCAACATATGTAGTCTTGTGTCGGGCTTATTCATTCAGTCCCGTCTTAGGATCAGTCCCATCGGTCCTTAGGACCGTCAGGACTTGTAACCGGTACCCTTACAGCCGGTCCTCAGAACTTTTCATACAAATATAGCTTGTTTATTAACCAAAATAAAATAAAATATATAAATTCCTATTTTCATTATAATACAATGTAATAGGAACATATATTATTTCTACTTAGTTATATAATTTATTATTTATATAACGGAATAATTAAAATAAAGAAAAACCAAAGTCCAATGGGGAAATGTGAATTTCATACTTATGAAATATACTTATGAAAATCCAATGTAATCAATATGGTAGCCCTGAGAATTTGAATAATGTTTTGGAGAAGATCAGCTACAATCAGCTGTGACAAGGGCGGGGGAGCAGGAAATAAACAAGGACATTGGCAAAAATTACTCCTATGTCGATCCCAAAATTCTACTCTGAGGACAACAATGACTTTTTTATTAATAAAAAAACTGCAAGTGAATAGTCATTATGTTACTTTGAAATAAATCAAAAACCATTAATTGTTAACCAAAAATATAAATATTTCAATTTAAAAAATAAGACCGAAAACACTTTTGGACTTAGGAATTATCCTAGTTTCAAAAAATCAGAAAATTATAAGCTAGTGGGCGGTATATTACCTACAACCTCCACATAACCAGAACGATGTATCATAGGATCCGTATTGATTTGACACATGTACCATCCACGATCAGTGGGTTGAACACGCTGGATATGTAAGAACCATTGATTGGATGTGGGCCGTGAGAGAGAAATTCGTGGATTTCTTGTAATGACATTGTTATGAATGGTGAGAATGGTTTGTGTGTCCACACGAACCCATGCGACTTTGTAATTATTCAAATTATCCACCTTGCATTTGAGTACTGCGTTCTTTCCGATGGTTACCGTGACATTCACGACCTTTTCAGGGAAATAGGGTAGCATGACCTCTGAAAACAAAAGAAGAGAATGGGCATTAAAATAATCTTATTAGAAAATAAATTCTAGTTTTTTAGTTCAGAATTATACGCTTTCAACTTTATTCAAATTTCGATTACGGCTAATTCGGAAAAGTTAGGATACGGCAAGGCTATAACTATTGCAAAATTTCATTTTCTTAAGATGCCATCTTTAGGTAGGATATATAGTTGAAAGTTTGAAAGAAGACACAAGTTCTATACTTCGCCAATAAAGATTCAAATACAGGATTAATCATTATTTAACATTAATAAATGATAAAAGAAATTACCCAAAGCTATAAAAAAATTAATCAAGTATTTTTTCTAAGGCTACCCTATAGAGCAAAAAGAAAGAATAAAATAAGAAAATTTTGATTTTTCATATCTGAAAATGTAAAAAAATTCATGCCCGCTATACGAATACGTGGATCCTCAAATTTTCCTTAATTTTTCTCCTTTTTTTTTTGCTCAATAAGACAAATTTAGACAAAAACCTTTTTGGAAACTTTTTATTCGTTAACAAAATATCTATTTAAACTATTTTATGCTAAATCATTAAGATATATTTTAGTATCTATACGCACTAAGTAAAGAGTTTTTGCCATTTTTTCATAATTTGATCGAGATGTTCTACCTCAATATAACCTCATAGAGTAATGGAAGTTTACATAGGTAATTTTCAACCCTAAAGCAACTTGTCCACACTACCCGTAATCGAAATTCGAAAAAAGTTGAAAATCAAATCGGTCCATTATACATACACAGATACATCTATTGCGTACAAGTTACGATTTTGTACAAGTTGTAACTTGTATAAGCCAACTGTAAAAGTTGCAAACAAAAAATGAGTTGAAGAATGTAAAGTACTTCTGATGAGCATAATAACACATAACCCAGGTGAACACTCATTTTGTACAAATGAACACACCCCAATAAAATGAATTTATCTTTGAGTGCAGAATCCAAAACGGATCTCAGTTTTTCTCTCAGAAATCTGAATTGCGAAGTATCTTAGATTATAATAATTTGGGACTATTATCGCTCAGAGTCATTTTTACCCTAACAATCCCTAAATTAAAAGTACGATTAATACAACCACTTTAAAAGTACTTTTTAAAGTTATAAAGAGTTTTTATTTTTTCTCTATCTTGTTTTTAACTAAATATATTTCCATTTTTAGGCTGAAAAATACCTTTTTCTTGAGATACTTGTAACTGATGCATAGAACATATTGATGAGAAATATATTATAGAAAAATATTCAATGTATAATTTATAAAAAAGATAAATTTAAAAAATAGGCATCGCCAAAGTTGTTTCTTCCATTTGTTGTATTTTTTAAGTGATCCCATATTGAAATATTAAAATTATCTACTCATCCTTACTGGATTGCTTTATTATTTCAATCCTGGTATCTCATTCCTAAGGAAGGGGTCCACTCTACTCCCTTATGAGATATGGTAGTTTTTCTCGGATGAATTCTCCTCCCGTCGTCCCTCGTGGAATTTGGATTCCGAATTAGAACATCTCTTGAAATGGAATAATTAGTTAAAAACTATCTTCCTTTGATTGTTTCGATCTATATACATTTTTAAAATTCTTTATATTTATGCCAAAAAAAACCCAAAGTTGGAAAACAATTTTTCAAACAACTAATCTCATATTTCTAATAAAATCTTCTTGCTTCCTCCAGATTTAGTATTTGGTTAGGTTAAAATGGTCTGGATTTATCTAATCGACCATATATGTAGAACAAAATATAAACATTATTGTCCAGTGGTGCAAGGGCACTTAAAGAAAAAGGGCAATACTACGTGACCCTTAGGTATAGGCATGGGCGTCCTCTCTCCCATTTTTTTTTATAAAGTCTAATATTTATTTCGAAGTCTGTTTTCAGTATTATCCTACATGGAATCTAAAATGATCGAACAAATCAGTCTGAAATTTAACAAATAGCATGTTTCTGAGATATTTTTTGGGGGCCTCCAAGTTCATAAAGAGCCTGTTTTTAACAGAAATAAAGTCTCCTTTTCCTTCTATCTATATCCTTTCCTCTTCTCTTCTCCCTCTGTATCTTTCTACATCCCTCTTTCTGTCTCTTTTCTTCTACATTCATTCCTTGTTTCTATTCCCCTCTATTCAACCCTCCAGCGCAGGTACCCTCTGCTAGTATATACTTATAAAATATACCTATTTATATAAGTAATTATATTACGGTGTTGATAATTTTTTTAGGTTAATCATACCCCCAATGATAAAAGTTAGCAACGCCCCTGGGCATGAAGCTGCTCTAACTACTAAACATATAAAAAATATTTATGTTAGTTCTATTGGGACCTGTAAGGATCCTTTTTATCCAGGAGATAAAATACTTGATTAAAAATATGTACAATGTGCGGACCCCTATTTTTTACATATGCAAGACAAGTACTTTTAATGCCCACCATATAATCGGCATTACTTCTGGTTAATCTGGCCCAAATTTCAATTTACGTCACGAGACATTTGCAAATAACTGTTCAAAATTAAATAAAAATTATAGTTGATTTAAATAGGCGGAACTAGACAGCTTTATGAATTTGTGGTCATATCTACATAAAGAAGGAAGTAGAAAGTTGTTATGATATAAGAGAGAAAAAAGTTAAGGAGGAAAACATTGGGATCTAATCCCAGGGTATCATTCTAAGGTTTATCCTATTTTATTCCCCTCGCAGATTAAATCGAGGGAATAGTTTCTTGTAGATACGCATATATAGATGTATAAATAGATAAAAGATACGGTAAACCTATATGTAGACCTCTCATGGTTTCAAGAACTATATATGTATATATTTGTAAAAAGAGTAAATACATTGTGGATTTAGTCAATGAATATACAATTTCAAATTGATTTGATCTGAGAATGTACATTAAACTAGTTCAAAATACATCATTGAAATAGACCATGAGGGGACACCAGAACTATGGTTGTGTTGGTATTTATATAGGAACGTGGACTACGGTCCAGTCCCGATTGTCCTCCAGACCAGTCCCAAATAATGACTGTTATAAGGACCAAAAGTCCTTAGCACCAATAGGACACATATTGATACATATACGAGTCTTAGACGACTTCGGGATTAAAGAATGTTGATCAGGACTTGTTCAAATACATA
Source organism: Lepeophtheirus salmonis (assembly GCF_016086655.4). NCBI lineage: Eukaryota > Metazoa > Arthropoda > Copepoda > Siphonostomatoida > Caligidae > Lepeophtheirus > Lepeophtheirus salmonis. The sequence goes on along the minus strand of NC_052144.2, from coordinate 37,023,370 downwards.
GGAGCTTCAAATACTTGATCCAAACGATTGATTCATTCCCCATTGTCCATCTGATCTAAGAGTATACTTAATCCTACCAGAATTTTCATGGGAGATATTGAATGTCCATCAAAGGCATAAGAAAACATACATGATAGTAAAAAAAGTTGTAGATAATTTGTTAATAAGGTTAACAAACGAACTACTCAAATACAAATATATATATATATACATATATATTAATGAAAAAAAAAAAAACAATTTTCTTACTATATCTATTTTCTTTCCCCAAGAGGCTCTAATTCCCAGGTCCAATCAGATTACCTTTAAGCTTTTTATTCCACGGGACAAGAGAAAAAGAAGGACAAAGTTTTTTTTTGGTTTTTTTGTCTTTTTTCTCCTAATTGATGAAAAAACTTTGGTACTCAAACTTTAAGAACATTTTCTAATTCTTTTCTTCTTAGTACTCTGATTATTAAATCATTATTGTGTTTTGGATTGACAAAACAAAACGATTGATTGTCGTGTGTGTTTTCTTTTACTTTCTATAATAATAATTCAAATTGATGATGAATTAGACATTATTTATTCTTTTTCTCTTATTGTAATTAAGTATGAAAGGAGCTTTCATGATATGAAAATAAATGCAATTTGATGAGTTGGGGGGGGGGGCTCTCTTTCCCTCTTGCTCATATTGTAAAAATATGTTCATCTAACTTATCTACATACTTCAACAAGGATATGATTTATTAATTAACAATATTAATTTCAACAAAATTAATGCTATAAATAAATGTATGTCGAAACTCTCTAATTCATTAAAGTAAACTCCTTAGGGGCAATGATGGCTTCTAGGTGGCGTTGGAAGGCATGACACCCACTGCATATATATTTCTCTGTCATGACGTCCCAGTGCTGGCTTCCAGGTGGCTTGGAAGGCATGACCCCCCTGCATATCAAGTTCTCTGTCATGGTGTCCCAGTGCTGGCTGACAGGAGCTTCAGGGCCTTTGTGTTTGGATGACGGACACTTCTTCCCTTCCCCTGGACATGCACCCAAATGATGTGGTCAAGGGATTGATTTGGTATGAGGTTTATGGGGGGGGGGAATTTGTATAAAGAAACAGTTCAAAAGACTCATTCAAAAGAGTCTTGCAACGGAAGAGATGGGTGTCTAGTTACATGACTAGTGACAAAAGTGGCTTTTCCACCCTCACAAGGCTCTTCCCACCTGTTATTTATCTTACGTCATAATTCCTTGTAACAGCATCCATTTCCTTTTCTTACGCACTTACACGTTGTACAGTTATTTGGATCAATAAACACTTATTCCTTTCTATAAGGAGTATGAGTTCCAAATTCCTTGTATTATATCCTATTAAGTATTATTGGTTTACAAACATCGCACCACCCACTTTTTTGATAACTCTCTGGACAGTCTGGTGTGAACCCCCAAGATCTCTTGCATGAACTGGAGGGAATTGGCCTGGACCGTTTTCTTTCACTTCTCCGGGTCCAGTTTGGCCTTTTTGACAGAGCCCTTCTTCCTCTCCAACGTTTTGGACTTCCTGACGGCACAGACAGTGGTCCTGGAGACCCTGAATTACTTGTAGTAAGCGAATGGAAATTCGTCAATCATGTTCAAGTGTCATTTTCCTGACTTGTACGTAAGCTAGAGTGCTCAAGTTGTGTTGTTTTTTTTGTTACAAATTGGTTATACTTTAATATGTCCAAATATAAATTAATTTATATCACTCAACCTTCATTAATTATTGAATTAGTAAATGTTCAGATTTCAATGGACCACCCGGTAACATTGCTCAGATTTATTAGACACCAACGAACATACAAACTTTACTTTAATAATATAGAGGATAAATCCCCATGAAATCCTGAGTTTTACTCTCCTCTTTTCATGAACACACTCACAAGTAGTTACATGTTGTTGTTTTTTTTGGTGTACACAGTAAATCGATTTAAGGCTTCCCAAATTTTTTGTAGTGGTTCCGGAACCAAAATTGATATCTGTATTTAGAGACATTGTCGACAAAAAATATTTTAAAAAATGTCATGAAGGGAAATTTAAGTGTCTACAGCTAGCTGGGAAAGTTTAAGCATGTTTTTTTTTTTAATTGAAAATTTTGTTTTGGATGAATAGCTAGAAGCAAATTTTTTATAAAGTAATCGTGCTATAACTTGCGGGCTCAATACACATTTAGTACGGCACCTTTTTAAATCTATCAATATCCCTGTACCACTAGTTCACGAGTATACCGAACAACACTAAATCCCAATAAATAAAGTATGTATCATATAAATAAGTTTCAATTGATCTGTGGTCCACAAACGTATCAAACTGATCTCATCTGACTCAAAAGTGTGTCCACTCCTCTTCAAAACTAAAAGATCATTTCTCTCAGCCTATTCCATAAATTTAAATATACAGTTCATAATTGGCCTAAATGGTAGTCATTGAAATATTGCATAAAAATTAAATTTCTCATTTTGAGTATTTTATTTTAAAGATAGCTTTTGTATTGATGCATCTCATTTTTTTTTTTTTTATAAATTTACGTAGGAGTCAAGAAAAGGAAAAATGCACTTGCATAAACCACTTCTGACTGACTATGCACCAAGATAGACAGAGACAACGAGAATAGAATCTCATTTAGGGAGTTAACTACTAATTTCTTTATCATTAATTTAAGAGGTCAGTTGTATTACGTGCTTAGATTTAATAGGGGAAAACAGTTCTTTTTATATTCAGTGGTGTCCCGTTGTTTAGAACACATACATAAAAAAACAACACAATTAAATCAGTGGATAAGAAAAACTTTCCTTCTGCAAATGAAAAATTCTAAACAAACATTTTATGGGATATTACGAAATATTGTCACTTCCTTTCATCAGACCATCAGTTTTCTAGCAGGCATATGTAAATTCATGATATTTTGGATACCTAAAATATGAATGCCAATATCAATGTTTGATACATCAATTATGAGAGTACCAAGTCTTTGTATGAATAAAAAAAAATCTTTCAAAGAGTAGGAGAGTAGTGCTGTGTCAGATTTATTTATTCGGTCCAGTCCATTCCTGTCTTAGAACCGGTCCATCGGACTGTCAGTAGTAAAACTGATTAAAACAAGAAGAAATAAAGTTGAGAGATGTCATCAAGGACCGAACTTCATAGGTTTTAGGACTGAATTGGACCGGATCGAGACTGAACTGGACGGCACTGCAGTATTCATTCATAAATAATAACTAACACACCAGAGCGAGCCACCAGATAGGAGACCAATAGCTTATTCTGTCTCACTTTTTGAGGAACAATAAAATTGAAAATTGCTTAATTACTGGTTATGATGTCATCCGCATTTAACATAATAACATGAAACTCCCCTTCCCCATTTTTAAATCGGTTTAACTGCTCCTGAAACCTTAAACAATACCACAACTGCAAAATCTTCTTCATCTTTTGTTGGTTAAATTTAGGATTATTTTCCTGGTTTGAGGCTCCCCTAGAAGAACTCTCACACTCCTCAAGTGGAGAAGGTGTCCCGTTGTTTTATATATGTATTTCTCCATGGATGGTGAATCAAATGAACCTATAAAAGACTACCAAATGATACCTAATCTATTTTGTAAGAGAATCTGATAGAAAAATGTGTCATTCATAAAAAAAAATTCATACTAGCGGTAGTACACGACATTGCCCGGAGTAATTAAGCGTCGGCTAAAGGACAAATTTAGCTTTTATAATATAGAAGATAACTCCGCAAGCCATCTTCAGTGTTATTTTCCGTTTGTCACGAGCACACTCACAATAAAAAATTCAATATTTATATCAATTCATATGTATTCTCACCTCAAGAATGAAAAAATAATAATAAGAGATTGAGAAAAAAATAATAATATGTTGGGATGACTGATGAGTACTTTAGTGTTTAGAGTGCTCATTAATAAAAACAAATAAAATGAATTTCAACATATAATGAATATGGACATGAATTATGAAATTCATAAGAGAGCAATAATAACAAAAGCAACCAGAAATAGTGCCCTTGTTAGACACCAAAAATATTTCATTCATACGACCACATTATTATTTATTTATCAAAAGTATTGCTGACATACAGGAGCACAACATAGTGCGCCTTGTATAAACGTTTGATACTAAATGCACACGCCGGCACTATTTCATTATTACGCCCACATTATTATTTCTTAGATCAAAATATGGTTATTGTTACATCATGGAGCACTATTTACAGCACACCCCGTGACTCATTTTCATTTATACAGACATTCAGACAGACAAACAGACAAAGTTTTCTTTATTAATATAGATTATCATTATTTTCTTGTAGTGCTGGATTCGATTATTACTAGAGCTCGTAAAGAACCTCGAATTCACTGAACCCGACAATTATCTAAAAATTGCTCAAACTCCACCGAAATAATTGTACTTTTTGAATAATCAAAACTCGAAACTTTTGAGTTATGATGATTTATCAAATACCAAGTGTCACTCAAAAACGCTACAGAGGACCTTTTCTTGTTTAAGGAAGAGTTTATGTATCAAAAAGGAGAAATGGTATCGGACGTTGTAATTGAATAACGTGTTATACAACGTATAAATTGTAACAATCAGTTTATAGATATTGCAACATGTATACGACATTTACATTTTTGTAGATAAAAAAATACAGCTCCATAATTAGAAATTGATAAAAGGTTAGTACTTTTGTTCTTTTTTGAAATAATGTTCATTCTTTGATAGATATCTATCTCTTTCTCTCTCGGGCTTTACAAAATCCCCATACCATCGTATAGTTTTATAAAACTCTACAAAATAGCTGGGCTCCTAACGTTAACAAAATTAGTGTTGTGTCGATTGACTCAATTAAGAATTTTAATAAGCTAATATATTTTAATAACTATGAGATCGTGTAATTCATCACGGTGTTAAGGTCGGCTGAAAAGTTTGTAGGTTAACATAGAAAAACACATTTATTCATTTACTGAATTCAATTACCTTCGAGGGTGATACAACCATTATAGCGGTTATACAAGTTTTATTTCTCTTTATTCGCAAAATTGGTTTCAGTTTCGGCGATTATCTCTTCAATATTTTTGTATTTCTTTCCCAGTGAGCATTCTTTTGAAGTCTGCAAACATTCACTAGAAACCAGATCCGGAGAATGCGGTGGATGTTTATAGTTTGGGCCTTTTCGAGGTAATTAATGTACATTGTACATCCCAGAATACTGATTTCATGAACTTACCAGACGACTGTTGCGTCTTTCTACGCTTTGGATTCAGTTTATCGCATGCATTCCACTCTTCTGACTGTTGATTGGAGTCTGGTGTATAGTGATGGAGCCATATTTCATCCATACATAGTTACATAAAGTCAAAGTTAGTATTTACAACGGTTAAACTTCGCAAAAAATAGCTCTGAATCATAACATGTTGTTAGTTTGGATCGATTCTGAGCTAGCGTGGCACCCACATTGGACATTGCTTTCGTGTATCCAAATATTCATTTCCATCAAGTTCCTTTGATATCTGTAGATCCATACTTATTGCGATCAACTTCACTTTACAACCATTTGAGATTATTTTGTTTACCTTTTTGATGTTTTTTATCGGTACGCCCACTACCGACATCGTCTTTGACTCTCTGTTCAACATTTGATTCTGTACGTGCTGAGCTCAAATAGTGTTGATCAAACCAAGCCTTTAACAGTATTTTTTTCCACCAAAAAGCAATGCTTTATTGACTCATGAAAGTCTATTTTAGCAATAAAAAAATTTGCTATTGACTTTCTTTGGGCTTAACAAATAAATTTGTAAAATCCAATTTGTTTATATAACTATTAGAAAATAGTGAAACGATGTAGCATGTGTTAGGGAGAATTTATTCTCTTGAACTCAATTTGTGTACTGTGTGAAGGTTCGATACTCTGTCTTCCAAAAGAAATGCAAATATTCTTAACATTATATTTATGGACTTCAAAGACAAACTTTAAAGTCGGATAAAGTAATTGTAATACAATAATTAGTGATGGAAATCATGTGTATTTTGGGGTATGTAAAAAAACCAAAAATCAATATGGTAACCCTGACAATTTGAAGGAGCAGTCATGGCGTTTCATTATATCAGCTACAATCAGTTGTGATTAGAGAGGAAGGGGAGAAGGAAATAAACAAGACTTTGGCAAGAATTACTCCAATGTGAATCCTCAATTCTACTCTGAGACGATCAAGGACTTACAATATAACTCCGCAACATATCCTCAGGGTTACGCTCCGTCTTTTATGAGCACACATGAATGTTCAATCAGGGTTTGAAAACAATTGAATGTAGTAGGAAAGGATGTCCACCTCTCAAGAATTAAATAATGACAACCGCTTAGGAAAAGAAAATTCATTCTTCAGATTACCAGTCCAAAAAAATAGTTGGCTAAAAAATACACACAATTTACATCAATAGCTGTAATTTTTACTTATATTTAATCTTTGCAACTCCATCTGACCAATTAAAGGAGCATTTAAAATATTAGTTGGTGTCAGCAGTACCACAAATCTAAAAACATTTGATAAGTTTCAGTGTTAAAAATCAAATCGACTACGGGGTTTTCGAATTCGAAAACCAACTCACCATTTACATCGAGTGGAAAAATCATTGGTTCAAGCCGAATCGATACAAAACTACTTAGGTTATCTATAGTTAAAAATTTTAATGTTACATTCAAGTAAGAGACACATACAGCTGTACATGGAGGGGAAGGATGAAGCAATATTTTATGGGTGTTTATTCATCGTTTCTCTATGAATGAAAAATACTAGATACAAATACAAAATGGGTAGAGCGATGTTATACATTTTGTCGCATTGTTTTGATGTACAAGAAACACACACAATAAAGAAGGAGAAGGGAATGAGCCCCATTAATGTAGATATCTATTTAATTCATTTCAATGTACAAATAACTCTTCTTCTTTTTTTGAAAAAACACTATTCCTTAAAATGCTAATTATGTAAAAAAAGAAAGGCATTCAAAATATTATTATGTTTTGATGATGAGAAATGGCATTTATCATGGTTAGTCAAGCAAGATATAAAGAAAAAGGAAAGAATATGTACTTATAAGTTCATCGTGAAGAAGAAAAAAAACATATAATTTTCTTTTAATTTCTCCATGTTCTAAAAAGAAAAAGAAGAAATAATCACGCAACTTTATTTGAAAGTTGCGTCACCACTTCTTGATTAATTCATATATTATTCACATATGTGGTGCATCAACAAAAAAAAAAAACTATTGCAAAACTCATAAAATGAGATATTTTGAATCAATTAATTTTTGTAATTTACCGAGTGTTCTATTAAAATCTGAATACTTTGAATTTGAAACTTCAACAAAATATAATTTATTAATAAACAATAGAATTTCAACAAAATTAATACTCTTTTAATCATTTATGTAGCCACCCTTATAGGCAATGATGACTTCCGGGGAGGCGGAAGACCTGGCACCCACTGCAAATCTAGTCATCTGTCATTGGGTCCAAGTACTGACTGACAGTGGCTTTGAGGGTTCGGTGTTTGAATGACGGACACTGCAGGCCGTCCCTTTGACATGCACTCAAATTATGGGGATTAGTATCAGGGCTATAGGGGATCCAAAAGTGTCAAAAAAGAGTTCAAGCGAGTCTAGCAACAGTTTCTTTCATTCTTGGTGTCTAAAAGTGGCCACTCCACCCTCAAAAGGCTCTTTCCACCTACTTTTTCCATAGCTCACAGGACAGTCATGTGTGAAACCCCAAGATCTGTTTCATGGTCCCTCATGGACTGAGGGGATTCGTCTGGGAGGCTTTCTTAATTTCTCTGGGTCCATTTTCATCTTTTTGGCAGAGCTCTTCTTTCCCTCCAACGTTTCGGACAACGGCTTAGACGGTGGTCATAGAGACACCCAACTGCCTGCAGTGTGCAAATGGAAATTCGTCGATCACGTTCTAGTGTAATTTTCTAGATTTGTACTTAAGCTAGAGAACTCAATTTTTGTTTTGTAACTAATGGCTTATGCTTTAATATATCTAAATATGAATTTATTTCAATCACTCAACCTTCATTAATTATTAAATTTGTAAATGTTCATATTTCAACGGACAACCCCGTATATTGTATACATACCAGGGCTTCGGTATTTTGAATGTCACTGCCTCCGACTCCAAACTCCATACCACAATTTTACAATAATATAGTTTATGGGTTATTTAAGTATTATTGAGTAATTAGATTTTTGTAGAGACTATAAATATAGAATTAATTTATAGATATAGGTAGTTATTGGTTCTATATTGTAAATAGTTGTACCAGATATAAAGAAAATATATGGAATATTAGATGAATAACAAATGAAACTGATCATAAGTTATTTGATTAAATCTATTGCTAGTTCATTCATAAGTTTCTGAACATAATGTATGCACTTGTTACCGAGGAATAACAATAAACCCAACCTCTCATTGCAATAATACACTTTACAAACACTGATGACGTCATCGATTTGTTGTTTTTTTTATTAGAAATAAGTGGCATGGTGGAAGTTTTGGGCCACGGGCTTTTCAGGTTTGGCAAAATGAGGTTGGGCCAGCGGGTTTTCGAGACCGTGCAGACCGAATCCACCTCTAATCCACACTCAATTTTGAGAAAAATCATTTTAGCTTGCTTTTGTGTTGACGCGGCACACTTGGATACATGCACGGTGACTCATGTACCTTTTTAGTGTTTTGCACAACATTGATTGATTGAACTAAAAAAAAATTCCAGTTCAATTGCCACAGTTATGCTCTAGATATGGAACACAGACTCTCTTTTTTATCTTCTCATCTTTTGATCAACCTTATAAAACTAAACAGGTCATGAATTCAAACATTTGCATAATGAATATCTTTAGGAATTGATTATTATTTTTGGGTTGATCCATTTATTATATGTTATATTAATACTAATTAATATAATAAGTTCTTGTAATTCCTTAATACAATAATTACAAGGTCGTTTTAATTCAATTCCTTTATTCACTTCATAACTAGTCTACAAATTGTAAAATAGAAAAAATACCATTAAATGGGTAAATAAAAGGAGGAAAAAAATTTGCTTTCAATCGATCATGTATTCCTTTGGCAATTTAAGTAAATCTTTTTTAAACCAAATTTTCAAGTTACAATAAATCCATGAATGAATTGCCATACCATTGAATGATAAATAATACATATTTCGGTCCCAAGCTCTTGTAAAAACATAAAAAAACTACATTTGGGGTATCTCAATATGTCATTATATTAGGTTGAGTCATAAAGAATTTGCAATTCCATAACTTTTTTAAATGCTATATGAAACATTATGTCATTGTCGTATTTTTCACACCCTAAACTGTAAGAAAGGATTGTTTGTAGTAAAAGTATTAGTTAACAAATCCACCGCTGCATTATGGACAAACTTAGTGTTCGCCGCTATGTCTATCACCGCTGTAAGATGGGAGAATCAGTCACGGAGATCTACACCAAACTCTGAAACACTGTGGTAAAATACACTCCACTACTCGGCAGATTGGTTATAATTGCACTAGAGCCATAGAGGATAGCATTTTCACTCTGTAGAAAAGGGGTCGTCCAGGACGTCCCCGCGAGATCAGGAGCCTCGACAACATCACCTATGTTGTTGATATGATCGACTTCAAACTGCAGCTGAGTAACATACAAGAAGGAACAATTTTGAAGGCACTGGAGATATTATGTCAGGCGTGGAGCGGGCAATGAAGAAGGTGACAGAAGAGGAGCTCTTGGACCAACCTAAAAAGTTACGAGACCACTGGCCCGAAGTAATAGCGTCCCAAGGCTACTATGTAACATGATTATACATTTATTTTAGTGTTTTTATAAAAATTCGAGTATTATGAGCAAACTATTTATAACTCAACCATGGAACTCTAGACACCTATAATGAAGACGGAATTTTTCCAATTCCCTGACTCAGTTTCTTGCACATTGTGCCCTCGCTGGGAAGCTGCCACTTTTGTAGACGATACGGATTCATCTTCAGATCCTCGCTGAAGATGTGACGCATGGGTTTCCGAGACACATCAAACCCATGAGCAATCTGTCTCATGGAGCGCTTCTTTTTATGGTTTATCTTCGACCTCGTTGCCTTGATCAGCCTGGGTGTCCTCATAGACCTCGGGTGGCCACTTCTGGGCCTGTTATCAAGACTCCCAGTCTCTGTATACCCATTGATTGTATAGTAGAACGATGACTTGGACAAATTAAGGTTTTACTGGGCCTCGATAATGGCACTAGAGCTCTTCCCTCCCAAATGAAGCTAAATGATGGCACGATTTGGGTTCATGACGTTTTCGTTAGAGGCTTAAGGACATGTTTAAAAAAAAGTTTGTTGAACAACAAACAAAGATGGAGATTGTTGATTAATGTGATATAAAAAGATTTTAAAAAATATATACACGTATAGGAGAAATATTAAGTAGAATTTGCTGCCCTAAGACTTATGGATCACCCAATGGAATTTCATGTCTCAACCTAATATCTCCCTTTCGCCAGGTGTAGCAACTAAAGTGGCGATCACACATAGCCGATTTTGCCTTAAGTGGACGTTGGGACGCAAAAAAATGGGAAAATCAGAGGTTATCGCAAAGATTGTGTGATTGTCGTACGATATTCGTACGATTTTACACACGATTTTTGGAGGTCACAAGGCCTTTTTTCGTTTTCCAACTGTTCAAAAAATTTAGGCCCGTCTCATGCCACTTTGTCGTCGTTAGGGTGTCACAACGACATCAATAAGGCATCGCCAGGTAATTTTACCACACTTTTAGCGGATCGCAGCATTTTTTTCGTCAATAATCGTATGGGTACCGACATTTTATTCCACGAGTGTTGCACGATTGTTGTGTAACTCTCCTGAGACTTCCCAGGTACGACTTCATATTAGCCCTGATGTCATATTGTGTCGCGACTGTTGTGCAACTATCGCAGAAGATATATTTTTGCTAGTCGGTAACAAGTCGTGCAATGATAAAGGGGTGTCGCAGGACACTCGCATGACTCTTGCAGGACCATTGGTAGACTATCCTAAGACAAATATTGGGGTTTTTTTTTTGAAAATGTCGATGGTGCAAGGTTTCTGGAAAGGCAAAATCGCTAGGACATCGTTTGGAGACGTCTTGTAAGTGTGAGCTAGGGCTTAACTATGCCACTATCTTAACAACTATCTTATTTTGACCCTGGCCTTTCGAAGAGGGAAAGGTTGAGAGATACAAATACAATAAAGATCATATCGTGCATGATTGACTAATCATAATAAGACATAGTCCCACTTCTCTAGCCATGACGAGTTCTCTTTCAGAAGTGTTTTAGGAAATGAGTTTTTGTTCTTTCTCAGTGAAAATAAAAAGATTAATCCACTGCTACAACAGCAATGGATAGAATGACAATTTCTACAATTATAATTCTTTCTCTTTTGTCTTGAGAGTAGAAAATGAAGAGGAATGAGGGGGAAACAGGGGGGGCAGAGTAATAAAACCAAATGAGAATTAGGGATGAAGATAACATCATGCTTGTGTTAATACACTCTAGCAAGACCATCTACAGAAATGGACATGATAATACGTACCATATAAATATTGTTTTCATTTATTTGTAAAAATGTGGAGTTTTTGGTTTTTTTTAAGAAGAAGGAACTAATCTAATTAGAAATGCATTTTAAAAAGCCTTGTGTTCATAGGGGTAAGGTATAATAAAGTATACTAATAGTACCATTGCACTTCTTTCAACTCTCAATTCTTTTTGAGAATTGTATGTACTTCTTATAACATGTACGTACACACAACACAATAGAAGTGAGAAATAATAAATTGGAGATGAGAACGTGATTTGCAGGATGGTAAAACCTTCAGTATCATACATACATATATATCAAAATAAATAAATAACAATACATGAATTACTACGTGAATAAAAAACAAACAAATGGTTTTATTGGAGGCTAAAGAACAAAAACTGTAACTTACCGTCATCCAAGAGTTTTTTATAGTCGATAAGTGTAAAATCCTTTGTAAAGTCCTCTGCAATTTTGTTCTCCACAATGAGTTCGTTGGTTTTTCTGATCACGGCTTTCACTGCAAATATAAGAATCACATATGTATTTGTAGTCATACTCAGGATAGTGATGTATTTAAAACTGTTCAAATTGCTATTGTAACCCCTATTGCAATTCGAATAAGTCATAAAAAAGGGACCACCTATAACATAAACTCTCAATTTTTTTAAGGCACAACCCAAACATAAAGTATACATATTTTTTATATATAAAAAATCATCAATTTTTTGATTTAGACTGCTCTTGCAGACGTCTCTAGAATGTACACTTCAATTGCTGTTCACGCCATTTTTGTTTTAGCATTTTTAGTCGAAAAATATCGAAAAGTTACGAAATAACGATATATACATATTGGTCTTTACAATAAATTTGAGCTTGATTGTTTTAAGCAAATCTCGTCATAGCAACATTCATTGAGATGAGCTTCTAACGTAAACTCTCAAGTTTATTATGCCCCACCCCAAAAAAATGTCTATTATAAAAAAGGAAAGACTACAAATTGTCAAATCGTCAAATTTCTGGTTTAAACCCCTGTCTTAAATTCTACAACGGTCTCTATAATTACATGTCAATTGGCATTAACGACTTTTTTGTTTTATATTTTTAGTCGAAAAAGTATCGAAAAGCTCCGAAATACCGATAACTATATTGGCGTGTCTGTTCATTTGAGTGTGAGGTTATTTTCAGCGAGTGCTATTTAACTGACATTCCTTTAGGGGAGCTTCTTTTCACGAAGATTAATTTCAGAGATATTTTGATAGAATAAACATTACAAGATACATCAGACAACCATCATTATTTACCAGAGTTGTCCTTAAAATCAATTGGGAAAAGTATAACAGGATCAACTGAGACAATGTGAGATTTCGTAGTTAGAACGTAAGTTTTTGTGATGGTGTTCAAACACTTTTATCGATGAGTATTCCTGTAGTAGGACCTTTAAGAAAATGATGCTCAATCACAGATTATTTTCTTTGCCAGTGTTATAAACCGAAAACTTTTGCTTCCATTGGAATTTTGTTCATTTCAATTTGATAAAGTAAATTATAATAAAATGTTTCATAGATTAACATCGCTTAAAAGAAGCTTGCCCAAATAAATCCTCGCTCAAATGCATATGAATGAAATTAAAATGGCTGAAAATAACTTCGCTCAAATGAAAGTTAAATAAAATAAAAATTTATTAAATCTTTTCCCCAAAAAGTATAAGGATTTAAACCTTATTTCCACTATGATCATCTTATTAATTAAATTTATCTGCATGTATGAAAAACAGTGTTAGTTACTCAAAAAATGTGGATTTTGTTTTGTCTCAAAGTTTTGCCAACCCATACACATTGTGTATTAATTCATTTTTCAGAGTAGATTAAGGACCGGAATCCACAAAGTGATTGCAATCGACTTGTTGACAATGATAGAAAGCATTTCCTTAAGGCTGAAGATCAAATCTGATACTATTTTTAGTACATCGATTATATATATGTATAATATAATTTAATCATTCAGCATATTGGAGGAAAAAAACTCAATTTAGTCATTGAAATATTAATGCGGTGTAATAATTCTTTTAAAAAGATATTCAGGAGTTTATTTTGGATTTTTTTTTTTTTCATTTGATATTTCCTGATGTTGAGGCTTGTAAATCTTAAGCATTTTTTAGGGTTATATTTTTGTAGTTGTTGGTCACCTGAACAAAGTTTTTCTTCTCTAAAGCTGTTATTATTATCTTTTTTTAACCTTTATTTAGACACGAATTTATAAAAATTAGAATTATCTAAAATTCTCTGGTGAAGATGCATTTACAAAATATAATTAAACCTTATACTTTAAAATTTCTTCAACTAGATTAAGGCTAACCAATATAAAACACTCATATATCGAAGTAAATGACAGAAAATTTGCTTTTAAACTAACAACTGGCTCGGACCTTTTTTTTTTTTTTTTTATCTCTCTTTCTAAAACGTTTGGATATTTTCTGCAAAGTCCGAAAATGTATGAATGCGTTTGATGAATGATATCGAATGATATCCAAGGCCCAGTACCAAGCACCCTCAATCATCCTAAGGATCTTCAATTCGAACGCACCATATGATGCTACTGCCGAAATTTAAATAACTCGAATATCCTCTGCAACCAATCCTACAGTTATTTTCTTTGCTAGGTAGCTCTTAACATCTATCAAAGCAATCCCTATTGGTCTAGCTTTAGCTTTCTTTATTTTTACATGACACGCCGAATAGAACTATCGCCGTAATTATATTAACGTTATTGTCCTCCGGACCTCTCAGGTTTAAACTAATAAATGATCTTAGAATATGTAATTGTTTTACTTTTCTAAATCCGTTATCAATATCATTTTATTCTTGAGGAGGGAACATCTAATGATAAGTGCATATGCTTATGAATGACTAAGATTAAACGCTTAGGACTTGTTGGGGAGGTATACGTGTATGTTCCTGATGTACTCATAGTATAATTGAGGATCAAAAGCGAAAATTGATATCATGACAGCACTAATATGATAAACTAAAAGTTGCAGCACCATTAGGGGTATGGAAGAAGGATATTTTATGTACATAATTAGCAGAAATTACTATGATTCATATCACTTTTCCTCAAACAAATGGGGGAGGATGTATAATGTGTTGGAGAGTATTTATGACATATTTATGTGTGAGATATGAATGACTAGTAGGACAGAACATTATCCTTCATAATTGATGAGATTGTTTTTTGTTTTGAATAATTAAGGACATAATAAACACTTTAAATAATGGTTGCTTCTGTATAAACATACCCACACTGTCTATTAGTCATGGAACGACGATTAATCGGAATCGGAAAATTGGGTGTTATTTATGGAATCGGCATCGGGAAAAGAATGTTTAGCTTGCGATTCCGATTCTTATTTATTACTGGTATTTAATTATTTATTACTTTTCTTCATTTTATAAAAGAAAATAGAATTTGTGCTTTTTACTTGAAAATGGAATATTTAAAATTATTTTAAAAAAAATTTTATACTTGAAATTTAATTTTTCAAAAAAATTAAATTTCTGTTAGTTCTATTAATTTTTCTACCAAAAAAATTAAATTTTTTTGAGAATAGCTATGGGTTTTTGAAATTTAAAAATTATTAAAAAAAACGAATTTTTAATTACCCGGTTTTAATCATGTGATCTCTACTTTCACTCACGGTCTACCTTTCTGTCTATGCAATTTCTCTCTCTCTTTTTTTTTCTTTCTCCCCCCTGCACTTTCCCTTTTGAAAACCAACGCCAGGGACGTCACATGTTGTCCCTGACGTCTCTTTCAGTACGTCTATGTAAACTACTGGGTTTTTTAGGCTGTGAATATATCTTGCACCATCTCGTTAGAGGTGTGAAAAGTTACAATCATAAAGTGGGGCACCTTAATGAGAAGATGTTGCTGTTACCTTTCAAACGAGATATTGCTGACAAATACATTTCACTTTTTGACGGAAAGAAAAAGGTAGGAGATTGTAACTTTGATCCGCACCGGTCATGACAACTCGGAAATCATCAAGCAAATCAGGATCAACCAACATACCATCTACAATGTTCAGAAGCACCTGAAAGATGGGTTTGGCTTCAAAGATCCTCTTTGAAGCAGTTGCTCAGTCAAACTATGCCTAAAATCAGTTAAAAGCTCTATTGAGTAAATCCAGCCATGTCCAATTCCGTATTTGCAAAAAATAAATAAAAAACTCCCTAAACATCTTTCCCATGTCAAAAGTTGTCAAAGCTGCTACAGGGTGGGTGTCAAAAAAAGGTTTTAGATTTCTTGACTCATAAGCATCAACTATTCCGGCTTCTTTTTTTTTTTTTTTCAACTTCTGGCCGCTCCAGAGCAGAGTAGACCTCAACCCGCTAAACTACAAAATCAGGTTGCAACTGAATTACAAGGCCGGTTGAGTCTGCCACAGCAACATTGCAGACCTCAAGTCCTCTGTGAAAAGGAGTTGAATAATATGAGCTGGAGCCAAATCCCATATGTGAGGGTGGCCTTCCAGTCCCCCTATGAGGCTGTCACTGCCGCCAATGGTAGCTAACTTTACAATTAATATTAATATTTATATTGATTAAATCTCTCTTTGATATACAGCATGTCTGAGTGTTTCTGTACTTTATTTAGATTAAAATGAAGTACAGAAGCAATACCAATTTTGATATTGGAACAGATGATTGATTCCTTTTTTTTTTTACGTTTGATCATAGGGTATTCTTTTTAGAACATGGGTTTCAGACAGGGGGGTCTTCTTCCCCTAGACAGTGATATTGAGGGTGAAAATATGAAATTATGTCATACATACAAAAGCCCCGATGAATAACAAATTTTACAGAATTAATTCGGTTTTACAGAAATTATATCACCCTATAAACGATCTTGTATTTCCAGAGTGAAACCCAACTAAATCTGGCAGCTATTATTAACTATCTACCCGTTAATTTTGGGCCTTGTACCTTCCTCTTTTTGGAGGATGAAAGGTTGAGAGATACAAGTAAGATTTCTATGTTATATGGAATAGGATTGTATATATGGATAATGTACACACCTAAATACTAAGATATTCTAGGTAAAGATTTGAATTAATTCATCTAAAGCTTCTTTCTTTCTTTTTTTTCCTCCAACGGCTTTCACTTCCTTCATTACTCCACAGTGCACACAGCCTATGACACTATTGTCATTTGTTTTCCTAATTGTTCTAGTAAGTGTCGCAATATACACATTCATAATATTGTCTGGGGGAGGGGGGGGTAGAGGTCAGTTTTTTCGAAATACAACAAATAAATATGAGACGGGTTTGATTTTCAAATTTTTTTGAATTTGGATTATATGTAGAGCAGAGAGGTTACGTTGGGGTATGAGCATAGTCAGTACAAAATTTCCGTATTCTACAATCTCATCTTCAGGTGGCACATATTGTTCAATGTTTTTGATAATAAATATATGTTTTCCTTATTGTGACTATTTTTTTTTATTAAGCAATATACCAGATTTAAAAAAAAAAATCATGTATATTAATAAGGTATACAAATAATATTGACTAGATTTTTTTCGAAAACGATTATTGATTCTCCGAAAAGAGGAAAACTAATATCAATTTTGATGACTCGCGTATAAGGAGCACCTGTTTTTTTAATGCTTTCCAAAAAATTGTTTCATAAGAATAAAAAAACTACCATTTTAATAATGAACAATGATTGTAAAGAAGAAAAACATATATATACACAAAACACTTTTATAATATATATTTTTCCCCACTAAAAACCATCCTTCCTTTCCTAACCAAATCCGTCCGTCCATTCTTCCGATCCAAGCCGGGCTACCCTATCTGTTAAGTATCCAATGATACGGATCGATTGCTCCCTTCCCTCTGCACCGGATCGCCTAGAGTATTGAATGGACGCTTACAACCAAAGTCTCAATTTTTCAGCAGTTGCCGGCTCGATTATTATTATTTAATTCTTGAGAAGGTAACGTCTGGTTATAAAGTAATAAATACTGTCTATGCACATGAGAGACAAAGAGTAAAAAGGAGGGTTTGCAAGAGAGTTATTAGCATAAGTCATTGTTGTACTCAGTCCCAAATAGTGGTACTGCGAATGCTCATCTCGGATCCTGTTCATACCCAAACAATAGAATTGAGTATGGAAATCACATTAATTCCAGCCTATATGCCCTTGCTATTCCTTTCTCTCAAAGCTGCTTGTAGCTAATCTAATAAAACGTCATGACAGCTAAGCTGCTCTCCTGCCAAACATTCTTCTAATTGCCAGGGTGACCAAGTTAATTATCAATTTCTTTTATTTCTACATAGCGGCAGGTCATCGATAATGATATAGTCATTATATTAAAAGGTTGGGGGTCCAAGGGTTTTTTGTCCTAGTAGCCTAAACTATATTTAGTTAATATTTTATTTGTATCCACGTCTAAGGGGTGGATGTGTGTAAAGAAATAACTAAGTACATAAAACGATTAGAAAATGAAAAACGGTTGATGAATGTGCGCTACCTGCTTCTTTGTCCATTATTAAATAAGTTGTGGTATGTTAACATCTCCCTTTAAAAGAAGAATTCTCGCCTATTTTTGATGTAAATTGATCTAAAAATGCATAATTAAATAACATATAAAATATATATAAATTTAAGAATAAGTACAATATTTTCCACGCACTAATTCTAATTAAATGTAAAAGCTTCTCTTTTTTGTACCAGTAATTTTTTCTTTTTCAAAATTTTAATACAGGTGTAACATATGTAGTGATGTAAATCCTGTGATTTTTTTATTAATTTTCTTTTCCTTAGCAGTTGTCCTTATTATTTAATCCCTTAGAAGTGAACATCCTTTCCTAAATAGATTCACTTATATTCAAAACCAGATTGAACATTCGTGAGTAACCTTGAGGATTTGTTGGGGAGTTATAATTGGAAGGTCTTGTTGTACTCAGATTAAATTTGGGGATCGACATCGGAGTTATTCTTACCAATGTCGTTATTTATTTCTTTGTCACATCTGACTGTATCTGATCTCCTCCAAAACATTTATCAAATTGTGAGGGTTACCATGTTAATTTTTGGTTTCTTTTTTTAACATGTCCATTATACATTGGAAAACATCACTAGACATATGTCTCGCTCACGTCTTCTCTTTGCGCTCTTACAAAAAAACATATCTAATGACACGTAAGAGAAGAAGGGAATAATCATCTTATGCTGTTTTATTCAAACGATTAAGCAAAGTTTATGATTTTTTATATATACTTACATACATAATATCAATGATGTAATTAACTCTACTTTTTAAGAGCCTTAGGGAAAGAGAAACGTAAATGGATAATTTAATATGAGAAATCCGCCTTGGAAAGACGTATATGTATTAGATACAAATATTTTATTTTACTATATTATGTACGTAATTTCATTTGAATGTACATAAAATGGTGGGAGGGGGGGAGTGTACTATTAAGTGACTTTTCTTCATTTTTGATTTCTTGTCTTAACACAGGGGAACGGATTCTTATCCAACAGATTGGAGTTGAAGACTGTAGATAGAACCACAATTTATCATATTGCCAATCCAAGTACAGCCTAACAAAGATACCAGACATTTTTCTGAGTTTTTATTTTTCAATATAGCCTCCTTATAAGTCTAATGACTTCTCCCAATGCTTCCATCCCCGTAACCCGTCCAAATAGTACTCTCTGCAAAATAATTGTTCACGAGAAAATCAATTACTCTGGGTCAGTTTGACTTAGACGCGTTAAATTTTTAGACAACAAGCCCTTATATACCTTATATTGATTTAATCTACATATATAAAGGTTACACTTTCAAATACAAAGGATTAATGACAGCTCCAAACTCAATTTTGTCCGTTTTCACAAAAACAATCACATCAACTCACTCAAACGATTTTTACATAACAACTGGGCGTGCCACAGATGTTGAATATATGGGAATAGCTTTTATTTAAGAGTGCTACCATCTTCATGTTGAGGTTCGAAACTTTTCAGACCACTCTCGTGCATATCTTTAAAAATATAATTACCAAACCATTCTAGCAATACCCACATTAAAACATTGGATGATTATATTTAATTTTTTTTTGTAGAACCCATTAAAATCGAGAGGTTTTCTTCATCTACTTCTAAAATGATAAGCAACGAGTTGCTGTACCCTGCATTTGTCAGAGTTATTAGGCATCGTCCAACAGACAAACTTTGTCCAAAAATATAGAACATAACTACTCAAGAAGTTTTCAGTGTTACTCACCATTTTGATGAGAACACTTAATACGTAAATGTTCTCTCCTCAGGAATCAAAGAATAATATACTCACGTTATACAGCAGGGAGTACTATGTTCAGTGCACCCTCTATACACGCTCGATGCTATATGCAAAATCCCTCCGAAATTTCATTAAGATACTTTGCTTTATTTAAATAGCTTGCTCATTTAATTGAAGTGTAGAGTAAGATCAAGGATAGTCGAAAATATGACCTACAATGTGTGGGATATATTTTACTAGTTGGCGGTCTGAACAGTATTTTTGTAAAGTTATAGTCAATATTCTTTCATTATTAAAGAGGGAACATCTAAATATCAAGTAATCAATAGTGAGTGTGCTCATGCAAGACAAAAAAGAAACACTGAGGAATTGTTGGGGTAGTTATAATGAGTTTTAGTACTTGTTGGATCAATAAATGAGTAATTTCTACAAATTGTCAGGGTGACCATATCCTTTGACGCTTTTTTTTACATTGACATATTTAGCAAACTCCATATAATGAGAGATGGTTGTTTTTGTTTGTTTGTTTTTGCAGAGGGGCCACGAGAAAGTGGGAGCGAGACATAGGTACGCCTGAATTGAGACCATTGTTAATATCAGCTACATTTTTTATGATGTTGGAGGGATTAAATGAATTACTGCTATAAAGAAGAAAACCTTCTACATTTAAAATAGCATTAGTGCAGGAAAATATCATAATTATAAATAAATACATATGTATTCGTATATATTTTGGTATGCATTTTAAATCTGTTTACACTAAAGATCTGCGAGAATTCTTATTTTAGAGTGAGATATTAGCACACCTCAACTTATTAAATAATGTAAGAAGAAAGAGGACTCACATCTATCTACCTTTGTTCCTTTTCTAATTGCACCACTTAGTTTTTCCCCCCTATTTATAAATGATAATGTCTGGACAGTAGATAATAATAGTAACTCCAAGCTGTGTTACTAAGTAATGACGTAGACTGTACCTCAATCTTTCACACTGTGAATCTACATACAAAGAAAAGTCATCAATCCATATTAGGAATACCTACATTAAAGGGCCAAGTAATGTTCGGTTGACATTTAATACCTCTGTGTGAAATCCTTTAAAATTGACAGCTTCCATCCCTCCTATTCCAAAAATAAAAGCAATGGCTCATTTTAAAGTAGTGTTGAGTTGGTCTCAAAAAAAAAAAAAAGACTGGTCATAAATACTGTATTGTTTATTATATAAGCTAAACTTGAAACTTGGATACACCCTTAACCACGTTTAACAAAATGTTGTTCAATATTGTTTTTTGTTCACCCACTACATTTTGTAATATGTAAATAGTCAAAATAAAATACTCTTAAGCAAAAATAATTGATATTTTAGGAAAGAGTTTGGAGAGGAATCGTGATTCATCAAGACAGAACCAGGCCGCATACATCCTTGATGACGCGCCAGAAGCACGGGAGCTCGGATGGGAAGTTATTATGTACCCATCCTACAGTCCAGACTTGGCACCAAGTGACTACTGCATGTTTGCCGATGCCCAACGCGCTTGAGGGTACAAATTTGGCCTACATAGGGGCCTGTGAAAATTGGTTGTCATTGTTTTTTTGCCAATAGGGACAAGGGCTTTTACAAAAAAGGGTATTATGAAGTGGGATTCTTGTTGGCAACAAGTTATCAAACAGAACAGGGCATTTTTGGTTTAAATCGGATGATTATGACACTCCTTATGAAGCATCGAAATAAAGTGAAAAATATAAAATTACTTTTACCCAAACATTTATAACTACAATTCCAGGACATCTACACCCTAAAAAATTATCCTCCAGATAATCATATCCCATGTCATTAAGCCCTCTATGCCTCATATGAAGTGGAAAAAGAAATTAAAAAGCTACACATCCTTTATAATGATAGAGTATACAATTGAAATACTTATTATTATCCGTAATTCCAACTCTGTCTTGGAAAGGAGTTTCAAAGACTTGTGTTGTTTAATCCTATATTGAACTCTACATTAGTGATTTCCAAATGGTTCATATTCACTCCTTATATATATAGATATATTTATTGTTATATTGATAATCTGATCCCTCAATTATGAAGACTTGGATCAGAAGAAATATCCACCCCTTTATTAAATCTTTTATTGACTTCACTTATAAGCTTAACTCCAAAAGTAAACATTTTAATTCCCATAGTTGGCATTTAATTCTTATACGGACACAGTCTATGATTTCATTTATCAATATCTCTTTATCTCAATTTAATATCCTAATAAAGAGATTTTCAGGGGATCATGGTATTCTGATTCTACAAATATATAGAGGTCTGGCCAGCAAAACGTGAACTCGCAAGCCTCGTGACCTCGTGTATAAGGACAATTCCAAGAAGCCCTTCACGGCCCTTTTCGATGGTCCTAGCAGTCACGAAGAAGTAGGTGGAGAGACGATTCATCGATTTGGTTGGGTCCTCTTTGATCTTCTTCTAGACAGGAACTCCGGATTCCTCTTTAAATTGTGTGCTTCACTTCCTACTTTGATGTAAAGGTCTTCTTTATTATTCTTCATCTTGGTCACATTGAAAATCAGGCTCCTGGATCACTTATCAATGCCCATAATCCTCACCATCCTCAACTTCAGCATCTTGGAGATATGAGAAGGAGCCTTTTGTCTTTTTTGCTTAATCATGATGACGAGATGACGAAATATTTATTATAGTTTGTTATGCACAAAGGATGGCTGAACCAGTATTATATTGTACTATAATCAAAATTAGAATATTTTTTGCAAGGCATGTGCAATGATCATAATACATTTTTATGAAAAATTCCAAGGGCCAACAATTAAGGACTTGTCCTAAGACTGGATTAGACCGAATAAATAAGGACCGACACAACCCTACAGTACTTTTGGAGTGTGACATACAAATCTCCATCAATAGAACATATATATTTATCATCAATCATTAGGAGTAAAGAGATGGAAGAAGAATGATCGAGAGGAAAGAGAAGGAAAAAGAAATTCAGTTGTGTGTGTGTGTGGTTTTTTAAGAGCGTCCTTTTACACTATCTATGATTTCGAGATATTGTTTTGTCTTATAAGTATAACAAAAATCTCAGACAACAACACATTTATTATTACACATTATTTCTTCACCCACAAAAAGATTTATTGCCTCATCATTCTATGTATGAACGGAAAAAAAGCGCAGTCCAAGAACAAGAAATACAACTTGCCTCTTGTAAAAAGATAATATATATATATATATATATATAAAGGACAAACAAAACGATTGGAAGGAGAGACTGAATAAGGACATTTATACATTAAAAGCAATGGAATGAATATATATATATATATCCTTTATAGCCCCTATTAAAATCCTTTAAGAAAGTAAAATGTAGATATTCATATGGTATAGGATATATTTATATATATAGATGTATATTAATTTTTTTATATTTGTACAATATAGAAAATATATATTTTTTTTATCAAGTCATATTATGTAGACAGTTGGAATACAGAAAAGCTCTCACGTCTTTAGATATTCTCATCAAAAAGTACAAATAACATGTTGTCTTTATCTACATATTGTGTACAATATGTAAAATAAAATCATCAAACACATTTTCGCAACATTTGTTGCATATGGGCTCCTAGGTATCTCTCATCAACCTCTCCCTACCTTTCACCCCCTTTATTCATATATATTAGTAGTGTTGTGCAAGTCCTTAAATATTCATTCGAGTCTTGAGACCGGTCCTTCGGACTGTCAGAAATAGACCAGATTAAAAGAGGAAGATGTAAAGCTGAGTGACGTAATTCATAACCCAACTTTATAAGTTTTAGAACTGATCTGTCCAGTTCTGAACTGGACCGGACCGAGAGTGAACTGGACGGGATTAAAGTCTTCAGTCCTAAGTAAGGGCTGACACAACACCAGGGGCGTTGCTAGCTTTCATCATTTGTGTATTGGGGGGCTTAGCCCACAAAATTATCAAAATCGTTATATAATTACTTATATATATAGAAATCTATATATATTAGGTCAAGTAAAAAGTTCTGAGCGTTTTTCTCTAGATGTCTTTAGTGAGTAATATCTACCGATTAATACATTGCATAAATAAAGACTTAAACTATGCTTCAAGGTTGACCATACAATTTAAAAAACTTCATAAACAGTTTTGTGTTTGTTACAGCGTTCCAAAACAGAAGTAAAAAATCAAAAAAAAAATCGATGCATTCTTGAGTATCTCTACGTTTCTAGACCCAATACATTATCAAATACTACAACAAAGGGGTGTTTCTAGCGATTTAGTTATGGTAATATGGATGTCGGGATAACAGAAACAAAGAATTAAGGTAGAAGAAAAGAGACAGAGAGAAGGAGAGAGATATAGAAAGACTGAAGTGAAAACAGGTTTTATTTTGGTCGAACAGAGCCTTTTAATGACCCCGGATGCCAAAATAATATCATAATTAAATGCTTGGTTATTTTATACATCTCTACTCACTAAATTTCAGACGCTATTTATAGACTGATCGAGAGTGCTGTTATCGCGTATATCTAAATAAGGAGCTACTGATAGGATATATATATATGTGATAAATTTACCCTCTTAACGGTATAAAAAATGTGACTTTAGATTAGGCTTAGTAATTGCTAAAGTACTCCCTGGGTTAACGCGTCATATAAGAAAAAATATTCTCAAAATAGCTTTGTTATTCCTATATTCTTGAGGGGAGAACATCTCAGTATCAAGTAATCACTAGTGAGTGTGATCATGAAAAACGATGAATAACACGTAGGTTTTCTTGGGGAATTATCTTCTATATTATTCATGCAATGTTAGTCTGTTCATTGACACCTAATAAGTTTGGACATCCTACCTGTCACAACTGACTAAAAAATACGTTTCTCTTCTCTTTTATCTTACCCTATGAATAAAGATAAGGAGTTGGGATCAATTGACGAATTAGTTGTTTCAAATATTTGGAAAAGGTACGGAACTCTCCTGGATCAACATGGTGACCAATAAGAGTAATTAAGTTTGGCCGAAGGACTTGACTTCCTGCCACACCTCGAAAAAAGGTCTAAAATTGCTTCAAAAGAATTTGACTTCTTCATCTTGATGGACTATTGGCTTCAAATTCGATTTTAATCTGATTGATTTTATTGTATGTGTGTGTAGGATGCAATCGCATGAAAAACCAACCGAACCCTCTGCAACACCAAAAACGAACTTATCGGTTGGATTGAGACGAATTTCCATGATTTGCCTAGGCATTAAGTGGTGAAGACCTGCTTTTGCTTTTGACATCGTATAGCGACAGACTGGAGGTAATATTATTGAATAAAATAAATTAGAATCCATCAAGCTTTCAGAATCTGCCTTTATTTTTTTTTAATCTGATTGGAGAAAAAATTGCGTCCGAAAAAAAATCCATTTTTGCGACTCAGATAGCTTGCACACCCTGTATATACCGATTTTACCACAACCAACATCCCAGTTATACGACTTGCGCACAACATATGAAACACTTTAAATTTCTTATGATGTCATTATATCAATATTCACATGACGTCCTTAACAATTATTCATCTAGATGCAAAATCCCTCTACCAAAGACCAAATTTTTTATGCGCCTTGCTTGATGATCTAGCCCGAAATTCTTCAATGGAAAGAATTTATAAGTTCCATCCAACAAAAATTAAAGAACCATATACCCGTTTATGTAGGATTTTCAGACCGAACCATCCAACACTAATATATATTTATATGTACATATAAAATTTCAATATCATTTACTTTTAGTACGTATGTACAATTTTCAAAAAAAAACGGACTTCTGTATATGTAGAGTTTTATTTTATCTTTTTTATGAATATTATTACTTGTTTTTAATAAAGTTTCTTAACCTTTTTATTATTTAAAGTAATGATATACCTACATACATAAGGGGGGACTACCTGAAGGCAACTGCCGCTACCCCCTCCTTCATTTTGAAAAAGAACTTTTTCGTCTTGTTTATGAATATTATTTTATCATTTGTATATTTATTAAAAATATATTCATATATGTAAAAGAAAGTTGTTAGTTAGTATTTATTTCGTTTACTTTAACTATTATATCCCTCCCCCCACTTCTATTTTTCGTATGATTGCCCATATAAATGACTCATTAAATGGGTAAAGAGAGGAGAGTTGAATAGAAATGTGGATATATATATATACATAAATAACGATAATGATCTTCTTATGGGGATGGGATGATATGCAATGTATGAACAACATTTGGGAATATTTATTTGTCAAATGACCAAATAATATAATGATTTTGGGCATGGATTTGAAGGGGATCTACTCAGAGAAATCATTAATTATTAATGAGTCTATTATGTAACTTACCTTTTATTCATTTTAAAGAATAGCTATACTTTTGCCTTTAAATATTTTCCCTGAGGACATTTTGCCTTACAGCCTATTAGCCACAAGGGTATTCTGCCTTAAAATATAAATAAATGTGGTTTAATAACAATAAAAAAATTATTGATACACTTCAAATAAAACATACACTTTAACATTTGGTGCTCTCCCAATAGTTTGCCGGATTACGTATCCTACTGGAGTCCGTCCTGAACGAGTTCTAGGGCTGTTACATTGTTCAACCAGCCACCGATATCAAAATTCATTAACAAACTGGAGAGGCTGGAGACGGAATGTCCTTGAAAAGGTTGAATATTGTCTAAAAGATGTGTCCTCCTAATCATAAAATTCAGGGCATTCATAAACAAAATGAAGTGGTTCTTCATCTCTTAAACCATACCCACGACATAGTGGGATAACTTCATGGTAATAAATGAGGTTTATAAGTCGTTATGTCGTTATTATTTATATTTGGTTCATAAATGATTTTCCCTTTGAATTCTTTAATCAAAATATGTAATGTGTATCAATAATGTTGCGGTTCAGTCCTTATTTATTTGGTCTAGTACAGGCTTAGGACCGTTCCTATCAGTCCTCGGTACAGGTCTTTAAGACAGTACGGTCCTTCGGACTGTCGTACAAGAAATGAACTAAAAAAGAAGACATAACGTTGAGTCACGTCATCAAAGACCGAAATTATAAGTTTTAGGACTGATATGCAGGACGAAGCTGTACCCAGACAGAGACTGAAGACTGGACGGGACTCCAGTCTTCCGTCTCAAACAAGGACTGACACATAATTATGTATTACTATAATACGCGTTAAAGGGTTGTTTTCTGTCGGACTAATGATAGAATTATCCTCTTTCCCCGTATAAGCCTTGTCTGTCTATCCATGAGTCGTTTCTTCCGTTCGAATTGTTGTCCTGTTTTTACAGTACATAGTGAAATTTCGATCGCATGCATGTATTGAAATTTTGGGAATATTATTTGTCTATATTTTAAGGCTAAATATCATGAGGCAAAATGTCATATGGCAGAGTCGTTACAGGTAAAAAGTCATGTGGCAAAAAAGTTTATGGGAAAATTACCTAGCGCTCCAAAAAGATATGTGCAAAGTTCTATTGTGTGAGACTTGAGAGCACTAGAATTAGGGGGGAGGGGGGCTAAATCAAATACAATTTTAGCCCAAATTTTCGGATTTAAAATGATTTTTAAGAACTCTGAAAAAAAAAATCCAGCCAAACAATTTTTTGTATGCTTAAAGCAATAGTTATATAACAATTTAAGATTATAAAGTATAGTTTTAAGATCATAAAAAAGGTCATAAAAAGGTCAACGTTTTCTAAAAAAATGTTTAGCGTGTGTACTAGGGTGTCCAATTTTTAGTATGACCTATTAATTCGATCTTCTGTTGTATTATAACGAAAAAATTAGGTTTTTAAAGTTTCAGTCTTCAAAGGGCGTTTTTTTACTTCTATAGCCATTTTGAAAATGACTTTTCTAGAACGATATTCTCTATTTGTAAAGGGATTCAGAAGTTTCAATTTGAAAGTTATGTTGCTGAACTTCAGAGGTTTGATTTTTAAAGTTATGTTGTTGAATTTCAAAAGCTTCATTAAAGTTCCTTTAAAATACTAAAAAAATTACACATTAATGGTTGAAAAAGTAAATTGGGGGGGGGGATGTTTGGGCAGATTTTTTTTTTTTTTTTCAGAGTGCTTAAAAAATAGTTTTGCATCCTAAAAGTTGGACTTAAATTGAATTTGCTCATTTTCATGAATTAACACCCCCATCCCTACTAGAATGTGGATATTGGTTTTAAAAACTTAACAAATAAATTAAAAAGAAGCTGATCATTGTTGGAACTGTGGTTTGAAAGAAAATAGCCCGATCTGCGAGCTGACCGTATATCCGTGCATCACTACTATGTAAGGTTATTAATTTTTCAAATTAGTAAAAGGATGGATGTTAAGGGGTAATTAACATGGATTTTTTAAGAATATATAGAGAATTAATTAGTCAATTATGTCTAGAAATATTTATTCTTCAAAAAAAAAAAAGGTCTGTAGGTGTTTTAGGAAAGATTTACACAAATATTTGCTAGCAATAATAATAATTGATTATGCCAATATTTTAATGGATTTTATATGAATATACGTGGGTCGTCTGAAAATTTTCCGATCTAACAAAGATAGAAGACATTTTTTCAGAATTTTTTGTATCATTTTTGACCATAGTTTCCTTGTGATTCCACACACGTCTCCCAGTGATGCTCCCATCTCAGTAACCCGTCTAAATAGTACGTGACGTTTTGATCTACAAAATAATTGTTCACGAGACATATTTTTTCTTTTTTTTGTCTCAATTACTCCGAGTTGGATGGACTAAGACCCGTCAAATTTTAACACAACAAGCAGTTACCTATATGTCTGCTATAGTTTGAATCTATTTGAAGGTTAAACTTTCAAAAACAAATATTTAATGATAGCTCGATATCCGATTTTGTCCTTTTCACAAAAACACTCACATCAAGTCGTACAAACTACTATTACATAACAACTGCGCGTCCAAATTGTGAGTAACTTTCAACAGATGTTGGACAAGTGTGACTGCCTTTTATTTACGAGTCCTGCCATCTCACGTTGAGGTCGGAAACTTTTCAGACCATCCAAGTATAATCATTGGGGATGCCAGACTTCATTTGAAAAAATACCATAACAATAATGAATATTATCTACATCTGTACAAAAAATTGATAAAAGTGTGAGAACTTCAATTATCAAGTGTCGTTTTTTTTGTTTTGTGTTTGCCCATAATGACCATATCTTAATAAATCATGTTCTTTCTAAGTAGATACATAGATGACTAGATTGGAAACACCTACATACGGAATGGGCTGTAGTTATTTTTTTGTGAATTAATAAACATGGAAAACATTTTCAAGACTTCCGACATTCTACCTATGTATATGTAATCTGCCCACAGCTTCTCAAAAAACTTAGTACCTACATATATTCATAGATATGTTGCGCACCCACAAGTTACAACTCGTACAATCAGACTTTACAAATTACTTTTCGAATATAACTTATTAAATGTTAATCAAGTTTTCGCAAGGGCTGGACTGTTACTCTACAAAAATTATTTATGTACGAGTTGTGTTGTGGGAGACTTTTTTTTATTCTGTCAAGTCTAGTCTTAAGACCGGTCCTTCGGACTATCAGTGGAACAACTGCTTAAGAAATAAAGTTTAGAGACGTCATCCAGGACCGAACATTTCCTAGTGGTCGATTAAAATATAAACACTTTGAATTATATTTTATTAATTAACAATAGAATTTCAACAAAGTTAATACTATAAAAAGATGTTTGTCTGAGATCTCTTAATCATTAATGTAGCCGCCCTTAGCGGCAATGGTGGCTTCCAGAGGGTGGTGGAAGGCCTGGCACCTACTTTGGGTTTAGTACTCTGTCATGACATACCAGTGCAAGTTGACAGTGGTATTGACGGGCTTGGTGTTTGGATGACGGACATGCATTATAAAAGATGTTATCGAGGGGGTTGGTATCATTGTTGTAGGGAGCCAAAAGTGTCATTTAAGTCTTTCAAAATAGTCTTGCAATGGAGGAGAAGGGTTTTTTTCATTGCTCGTGTCAAAAGTGTCCTCTTCACTCTAACAAAACTCTTTCCATCCACTTTTTTGATAGCTCTTTGAACAGTTTGGTGTGAAACCACAAGGTCTTTTGCATGGGCTCTCATGTACTTGAGGAGATTGGCCTGGGCTGTTTTCTTTAACTCCTCCGGATCCATTTTGTCCTTTTTGAGAGAGCCCTTCTGCCTCTCCAACGTTTTGGACATTCTGACGACATAAACGGTGGTCCTGAATACTGCTTGGAGTGTGCGAGTGGAAATTCTTCGATCACGTTCAAGGGTCATTTGCTCGACTTGTACGCACGCTAGAGCTCATGTTTGTTTTGTTTTGTAACTAATTGTTTATGCTTTAATACATCGAAATATGAATTAATTTCAATCACTCAACCTTCGTTAATTATTAAATAAATAAGTGTTCGGATTTTAATGGAACACCTGGTAATGTTTTAGGACTGATATGCAAGACTGAAATTGGCCGGACCGAGACTGGAATGGACTGCAGTCTTCAGTCCTAAATAAGGATCAACACAACACTATATACGAGTATGTATCATTATATATTTTGGCCTTTTTCTTCTTTTCTTTACGATAATGGCTTTATTCTTATTATGATTATGGCATTTTTGTATTTGTATTTCAAATTTTGAAGTCGAAGAAGGAAAAGTTTTTTTCATTTATAAACAAAATATAAATGTAATATTTAAATGAGGCAACGGATGAGGGAGTAGAGAGGTCATGGCATTTTTATATACATACATATGTATGTATGGGTGAGAAACGGGAGGAGACTGTCGTATTTAATAGTTACATTCATGCCAAACATACATAGATATTAAATATGTATATGTCTACATTTTATGGCGTCAATTCTGCTGCATCTTCTCAAAACATGTTTATTGTTTCCAAGCTATTACTTAGATAACAATAAAGAGATATAGAGAAACAAACATCATGGCTGTTTTAGAGATTCCAAATATTATGTCTTTCCCAAAATTTGCTACTATTCGAGTATTTTGTATCACGTCATATTTTATCTTTCTATCTCAGAATTAGAGACAGCGTAAGCCGAAAGTTGAAACTCAATCAAAACAACCTTTAAATATGCGAATCAGCGCAAATTATACAGGGTGCATAATCTATCTGTGCCGTGAAAAGGATTTTGTTTTCATACACAATTTTTTTTATAGCCACTTATCATATTTTAAAAAAATAAAGCCATATTCTGAAAGCTTTATGCGTCCTGATTTATTTTATACAATAAAATCATTTCCAGCCTCAATTAAAGCCTCTATACTAGGCCAAAAACGCTAGAAGGCCTTCACCACTTTGTTTCTTGGCAAATCCTCTAACTCCTTCTTGATCTGAATGATAAGTTCGTATTCGGTGTTGCAGGGGTTTCGGTTGGTTTGTCGTTCGACCGCACCCTGCGCAGATAAGCCATTGGATGCAGATTTGGTGAGTTAGGGGGACAAACGTCCAGCAAGATGAAGTTGTCAAAATTTTCTTGGGACCATATTTGAGAGTTTTTTTGGGTTTTTTTAGGTCTGGCAGGGAGCCGAGGGATTTAGAAACCTCAAATTTCCTCCAAACTTTGCGAACAAACGTCTCACTGAGTCCCTGAGTTTGGGCAATTCTTATTTTGTCGCTCCCGGCGTGGATTCCAAGGATGGCTCAGTACCTTTTCCAAATATTTGGGACAAAAAATTATTAATATTTTATTTCATCAGAGCTGTATTACTCAAATATAACCGCTGTCTTGACTTGAACTCGATTAAATGCTCCTCTGATATAATTATATTTCTTAATATTTCGTCAAACTGAGTTTGAATTAATGTAAATATATAATATATATACACTTTTAAATGTTATGAATATTTATTAATTGCTACAAGGCTTATTATTTACGTATTCGTTTATTTATTTTTATCATTCAATATAAATAGTAGTTGCCCTATAAATATATATGTATTTTGGATATAGGTAAATATCAATAATTTTGTACATTTTAGACAAACTCATAATATATGAGTAAAGAGTTGTACTAAATATAAACATATAGAAAGTCCTTGAATTATAAGTAAAGATGGGATATGTGTAAAGAAAAAACTAATTATAGCGATTATAAAAAGGAAAAATGGTTGATGCGTGTGCTCTTTTTTTTCTTTTTCTTTTTTGTTTATTGTTGAATAATCGTGTGTGTGTTAACATCTCCTTCTAAAAGAAGAATTATCGCCTATCTTTGGTGTAAATCGATTTAAAAAAATTATAATAAAATAAATATAATATCTTCCCTACACTAATGCTCAATTGAAATTGAGGGTTCTTCTCTTTATAGCAGGCATTCCTATTCCCAGTAATTCTTGCTCCTGCCTCTTCCTGGCCCTCTTACAAAAAAAACCATTTTTAATTATAAAAAAATACTTTGTTTAAAAAGGATCGGTAGCTAAAATTGACAGAGAGCTTTCTTCATAAAAATAGGTACGCAAATTTACAACCATTGGATGATCAGAGTGCATTGTCGAAGTGGCACATGGACTTTCATAGGAGAGTCCATGTAGAAGCTTTACTGCTCCTAAGCTAAAAGTTTACAAATGTATATGTAGAACATCAATTTCTGACCTTTTATCGATTAAGTGCATACTTTACAATATGTCATATGTATTTTTAGAAAATATATTTCCAATCTTTCAAAACTAAAATTTTACATTTAAGTAGTATTGAATGGCCTTTGATGTGAAGTGTGACGTGTATCCTGAGGTCATACCAAATTCCCAACCCATTAGGAGCTGTTGATAACAGCAAAAACATTATGGGCCAAAATACTTATTTATTGGATGCGGTTCTGGGATATTTCCCCCCGGGAATTGGCATTTAAATTCGGTGATTTTAGGGAAATGAATGCAAAAATACATTACAATTGACTTCAAGTGGGGAGAGATGCATTTTAAAACTTAAAGTATATGTGAGAAGATATATTTATTTATATATATGAGGACAAAATTATGGTCGTTCGAATCCTTTCACTTTTACGTTTTTCAAATCATTTATAATATAAAATATTATTAATGCAGTACACTTACTCCATGTTAGGGGTGTTTTCGGGTACGGCCAGATTCCAAAACGGGATGCAACCCACCGCCAATACTTGAAGAAACTACTAAGAGCCCCAAACATCACCCAATTGTACCCCGAATATGAGGTTTGTTTCCGGGTACCGCCAGGTCCCAAAATGAGATGGAACCCACAACTGATGCTTGAAGAAACTTATAATAACCCTTCACAACTCCCCATTGTAAACTCTTCCTTCAAAATATTGGAGGTGTTTTCAGGTTCATCCCTCGGTTTGGAAATCTTGATCGGTCAGTATCGCAAATATAGGTAAATTTTTAAGTTAAACCAAAAAAACTGAAAAATAAACTCGGGCGTTTGGCCCGAAATATAGGTAAATTTTAAGACCAAACTGAAAAATAAACTCGGGATTGGCCCGAGTCGCAACACTAAATGCCACCAATAGAACAAGTTTTCAAAAAGAAAACCGTTCATTATTCCAAATATATATTGAATTTCAACTTTTGTCCTCTATACAATATATTTATGTACATGTTATTCCAATGAACTTCTAACCTCGCAAATATGGATTCAAGTTTGAATTTAATGAACGAAGTTCATACAAAACATTTGTTTAAATGAGATGTGAATGAAACATACAAATTATGCCGAGAAATGAAATGCTTGAACAACATTTTCATCTACAAAGTAATCTAAAAATGACGATAAAATGTACATTTTGCCGAACATATAAATATTACAGATTTTTTTTTCAAGGGGAAGGTCCATTGACTCAAAGAGCGATGGAGTGTGCAGTGTTTTTGATTAATTACATGTTGTTATACAAAAAAAAGTCCATTATTTTTAGGACAAAAAGTAACTTTAAATTCGGCTTTGGCGGCTGCTTTGTTTTTTATTTGCTAATAAAATAAAATCTTAGTTCGTAGCACTAACACACCCCTTACTTTTGAATAGTCTGGATTCACAGTGTGCTTGACGTATCCACGCAACCAAACATGCGGAATGTTTTGGGTATTACTGTATAGTGTAAACTAGGGTGGTTATTTTTTCTCGAATTTCGATTACAGCTAGTTCATAAAAGTTGTGGTACGGTAAGGAAATAACTTATGCAAAATTAGCACATTTAGTTCAAAGTTTTAAAGGAAACAAAAGTTCTTTATTTCGTCAATTAAGATTAAAATGTAACATAAATCATTATTTTACATGTATTAATTATGATAGACATTATTCTAACCTATAAAAAAAGATTTATGAATTTTTTTTTTTCTAAAGCTACCCTGTGGAACAAAAAAAGAGAATAAAATAAAAATAAAATGTAAAAAAAGGGTGCACACTATATTTGAATCATTCAATTTTTCAAACTTTTTTCTTTGTTCTATCAGACAGTTTTAAAATGACATTTTTTATAGGTTAACGAAATCATCAATATCTATACATATTTATAAAGTAAATTTAATTTTTTTGCCTTTTTTCATCATTTGATCGAGATGGGTAACCTAAAAATGAGCTTTTATGACAATAAAATTTTGCATATGTAGCTTTCATAACATATGACAACTTTTCGGCACTAGCCCGAATGGAAATTTGAAAAAAAAAGTGAAAATTAAATGGCTCTAGTGTATACTCACATAAAATTTTAATATTCATTAGGAATGAACACTACATTTTCTAGGAAAATTCATAAATTATTTATCAAAAGGAATTGTTTTTAAATATTTGAATTAGTATTAACTAGTGTTGGATTCGAGAATCCTTATAACTAATTAAAAAGGAACTTGATATTCCTATAGTAAACGTTACTCGAATTTACTCGTCCGTCATATTTGATAAAAATATGACTTAACTTGAACCCAAATAATGAACAAAAATCGAAAGATTTGAGTATGATTGGACAAATTTATTGTATTAATAAAAAAAGGGTTAAAAAACTACAAACTTTCCTTTCTTTTTAAAAGAACAGTTGATGTATTTAAAAGGAGATACAACATTTTATAGTATACGAAAATTTTCAAAACCTCAAACTCGATCATACTCCAAAATTCATATATTGTCCTACACGAGCTCGACTTGACGAAAAACTCAAAAACTTATAATCAAAAGTAAAGTTTTTCCTCATACAGTTTGATTTTTCAACTTTTTTGGAATTAAGATTACGGCGGAAAATTTGTCATATGGTATGTAAATGACCGATGCAAAATTGAATTGTCCTAAGAGGTCATCTTTAGGTCACACATATTGATCAAATTAGGATATTAGGCAAAAACCCTTTACTTAGTTAATATAGATACTAAAAAGTAATTTTTATTGTATTTGCAACAAATATTTTTGATAGACCTTTTTTTTTGCTAATAAAAAGTGTTATTTCTGAAATTGTCAGATGGAACAAAAAAAGAAAAAGGAAAGTTTGAAAAATTCGATGTTCCGCGTATAGTGCGCATCATTTTTATTTTTATTTTACATTTTCAGACAGGAAAAATCATTTTTTTTTATGTTATTCTCCCTTTTTCTCCATTGGGTAGCTTTAGAAAAACTTTATTATTCTTTTTATAGGTTAAAATAATGTCTATCATCATTAATTAATGTAAAATAAGGATTAATGCTGTAGTTTAATCATTATTGACGAAGTAAAGAACTTTTGTCTCTTTTCAAACTATGAATTAGATGTGCTACCTAAAGATGATATCGTAGGAAAATAAAATTTAGCATAGGTTAATTTCTTACAACACGATAACTTTTCAGAACTTGCCCTAATCCAAATTCGAAAAAGTTGAAAAACAAACCCCTTCTTCTGTATAATATGGATAGGAATATGATTTTTGCAAAACAAACCGCCCAATTGTACATGCTTATTTTCAAAATGTTTATGTGGTAAGTAATTCACTCATCTATGACTTTAAATGATTTAATTAGGGTGATTTATGTCAATCGAATTCAATTCTTAACACAACAAGCCTTTATATGTCTAAATCTATTTGTAAAGATTACACTTTATAAACAGATTTTTAAAGACTCGATTTTGTCCATATTCACAAAAACCCTCACATCATCTCACTCAAACGACTGTTGCATAACAACTACGCCTCCAAAATGGCTGAAACTTTGGTGAGTAACTGTCAACAGATGTTAGATAGATGTGACTAGCTTTTATTTACGAGTACTGCCATCTTCACGTTGAGGTAGATAACTTTTCAGACCACCCTCATCCCTCAACCATAATGTTATAATTATAAAAAAAGAGTGATATATCGTTACTAAAAAATTCAAAAAACCTTCCAATATCAGAGAAATAATTTTAGTAGACATTTGTAATTAAAACCTAATGTTTGATTCGTGTCTCAAATCCTACTAATCAAAATTCGCCAAAAGTAAGTAAAATGTTTATTGAATTGAATATATATTATATGGGCCTAAACTGACTCCAAAATTTATGCCATTAGGATTTTGCAAAGTCAGCAAAATTTTACATCTATGAAAAGGTTTAATGTAGATTGGAAACGCCGCTTTGGTAATATTGAACACGTAATTACTAAATCTTTTATTACTTTTTTCTTATAAAATTATTTTTCCCCGTTATTTTAACTCTTTTTGAGACAAATTTTTGAGAGAATAATTTTAAAATAAGAAAAATTACGATTATTTATTAAAAAAAAGTAATTTTAATTCCAAATAAGTGTTTAAATTTTATGTTAGTATATACCAGGGATCTGCAACCTATGGCACACGTGCCACTGCTAGCAGGCAGAGGCATATTGACTGGCACACACGAATTAGAACATATTTCCGTAGTGATTCACTCATTGATTAGAAATGTTGAAATTGACACTCCATGTCTCAAAAGTTGCCTACCCCTGGTATACAATATACAGTAACACACTAAACAGTTCTGATAATTGGTTCCGAGGATATATCGAACACTTTTTAACCCGGACTATTCAAAAGCAAAGGCGTGTGTCAGAACTACGAACTAAGATTGTATTTCTTTCACAAATAAGTAGTTGATTTTATGGAAATGATCTCGAAATAAAAAATACTTCAGTAGCAAAACCAGTTTTTATCCAATCTGGACTAAACCTCATGTTTCTGTATTGAGGGTTGTCTATGGACGTCAAATAAATAATTCATCAATTGAATCAAAATTTATGCAATAAATTCAATAAAATTTGAAAAAAATAATAAATTAAAATCTTTTTTATATTCAAGACTTTCAACAACCATTCCTTCCTTCCAAAAGGGCACTCCATGTCAAGTGGACACATTTTTTGGAAATTTTTGACATGGTAATCAGCGATTTGATTAATTTTTAGTGAGGATGTTTATCTTAACAAAAGAACACTATATCTGAAATTTTAGACTTATGCAAGCACAAAGGCCCGTTTCGGAGTTGCTCAAAGTTTGGCCCTTTTCGTAGGATACTCAAAATTTAGTGGAACATAACCTTTCTCAGACTCAACCGATTTCAAAAATGTAAGGCTTTAAAATACTCACAAGAGCAAGTATAAACAAATTAGGAATTTACAATTATTGCAAATATGACCTTTTTTAATTATTGTCCTAAATAAAGATAATTCCATTAAGATCCCACACTATTTTTTTGCATAGTTATATTGCATGAATAGGTTAAACTTTCAAACAAAAAATTGCAAACTCAAATTAGAAGCTTGGCTGGGGCACCATTTTTAATATTTACCATTTTTATTTACATAATATTTTTTAAACAAATATTATTTTTTTAATAAAAATTAAATTAAATCACTTGCTCACATTAGTATTTTAAAACAAACATTTTTGAAGATCGGTGATGACGATATCGCAAGGTTGTGTACACTTGACAAGGAATGTACTCATAATATGACTATGAACCCATCATAGAATTACAATTTTTTCACAAGCAGAAAGATTGTTAAAAAGCCCGCTATTTTAGGATTTATATTTAGTAAGATTAGCTTTTTAAAGACGTTTATCATTATAATCATGTGCAGAATTGGCACTGGGATCGGAGGAGGCAGTTATGTCCCCACATAGGTGGTACCATTTCAAAGGTGTGATCAAACTATTTGGTCTATTTGATTTCAATTCCGAACTACCAGCAAAAAAATTAGACTTTCTTATGTTTGTTTTTTTAATTTTGTTTAATAAGAGATCTTCAGTCTCGTCAACACAAATGTAATCTATTATAATTTGCTAAAAAAAGAGTCTGAATTAGGTACATTTTTATTTTCAAAAAATTATTCGAATATCTCCTTGAAAGTAATAAAATTCATCCACACCATAACATAACCTATATTTCAGCCAAATTAAGTCTCATAAATCAAATTAAGTTCCGAAACTATAGCGCACACTGTTAACTCATCGCGGATGTAAATTTAGGCTAATATATTTTTAAGTCATGCATAGTTATCCCCCAACCCATCCCCCGTGATTGAATCCTGGATATGGCTCGTTGACCATATGTTAGACACCTCCGTTTAAATTACATAGATCTTAACAGGAGGAGTCAAAAAAGTGATTCAAGAGCCAATCTAAAGAAATAATAAAATACACAAAATGTTTACCTTGATTGAAATTGTGGCCAAGTTCGGTGGATGAAGAAACTAACAATTTACATCATGCTGCAAAGTGAGTATCTAAAAACTAGGTTTGAAACGACTATGGTGCTCTTCTCAAATGAAGCATCTTCCCTTAAATGTGGGAAATATCTTAATTTCTAACATTATTTCATTTCGAGTACATTACTTTAGAATACAATGCTCCCTATATTAACAGACACGCCAGCATAGAATTAGGCCAAGTTAGATGGCATGTACACAATCAAAATTGTCCTATTGCTTTTCTTTTTCCCCTTATTGCCAAGATGGAAATGCACCGATAAGGTATAAGTGGACATTTATAGTGGTACATTTAAACCATCTGACCTATAAAATATCTTGAAATCCATTTACATATCATATGTAAATTTTCTTCCTTACTAGCGACCTGGATTCGAACTCCCAAACACTGATTTCAAAACAATAACTTCTCCTGATCGTGTTGTCCTCTAACCTGAGGTGGCTCCGTGGACTTATACTTTACTAGTGTATCTGTTTGTGCCCTTTCCATGGACATGTCAGGGGCGTCTGCAGGGGGGAGAGGCTTGGGGTGTTTTTTTGAAAAAACTTCAAAAATTAAAATTTTTACTCCGAAAAAAAAATTTACCTCTGTTTTTTGATTATTTGTTTTCCTCCAGAGCGATTTTTTTTAATAGTACAAAACAATAATTCCTTCATTTGGCAAGGGATACAACCCCTCTAGCTGGCCCACCTGCGAACGCCCCTGCATGTTTCCACCCCCATAAATTCATTCAATGTTCAGTATTTGTGGAACAAACAGTTGAAAATCAACTTTTTTGACCTTTATTAAAAAAAAAAGATCCAAAATATATTTTATTAATTTTAAATTTATATTTGTAACAATATAAAATATAAACACCTCTAATCAACAAATCAACTAATTGAAAAAAAGGCCGTCGCGATATTTCAGTCGGAAAAATGACATATGTGTAGCAAAACTTGACGCTAAAATTTCCAGTGAATTTTATTTTCCAAAAATATATCTTGTTAAGAAAATATTAAGAAAATAAAGTCATTTCTTTTTGCGACGTTCCTGATTGGAATTATTTGATTTTAAGGAGAAATTATTGAAATTAAATTAAGTTTGCAATCCCTGAACATGAGTTATTCCAAAATGGACGAATGGACAATAAAATGATGTATTTTACATGATATAAAGAGATATTTAAATATCATAAAAGTTGCAAAAATTTAACACAACAAAAAATATTTTAAGAAATAGATAAAACTTTTACCCTACGAGCCTTTCACAAAACAAAAAGCCTGGACCGTGATACTCTCCATCAAATACTGGCCAAAAAACCTTTATTTTTTGGAAACTACAAAACACCATCATCTCTTAAAACACTAAGGCGACAATAAAAACAAATTAACTTAATAAATAGACCTACTGCACCTCTCGGACCATTGAGTTTGAATACACACAAAAGGGGTAAACCCATTTAATAAAAAGGATATCGTAAAAATATATATATATATACCATAGTATATGAATTAAGAATAATCAAATTTATTATTATATGAAGGCTCTCCTTACCTCCAGGAGCTTGAACTCGAACAGAAATGAAAAATAATATCCATTTACTACAAACTAAACCATTCTTCCACATTTTTATCAGCACACAAAAAAAGCTATTTATGTATTATTTTGCTATGTTTTAATATCCTAAATGAATTAGAATTCGATGGAGATGGTTGTACTTTAGGAATGGGGAGACGACCACACTGACCAACAGGGGGGAAACGATGTCTCAAGAAGGAAAAGCAAAAAAGAATGGAATGATGAAAAAAGAAGAAGAAAATAAAATGAAGGGAGGGAAAATTTCTTCTTTTCTTTTGCCGTAAAAGAAAATAAATCGCTCGCCCGATGAGCGGTGGTAGCTTATCTAATGTAAATTAATGCGAATGTACTGTACGCAGTACATCCACCAACACTCTTGATGAAAGAATGAGACTTATCCCTCTTTGCATACATATATCTATATATACGTCATAATCATTTCACGAAATTTTATTTGAATTTTATATCTATATTATGTACACTTCATCTATATTAATAAAAGCTGGGTATATATTATTCAATGTGCCACAATTTAGTTTTTTGGGAATAAAATGGCAAAAGGACATACCGATATTTCTGAAATTTGAATACATGACTGTGTCCGTTGTAAGCTGATAAATTAACATTTGCCAATGTTTTCTGCAATAAAGCCTGGAAATGCAATATCAACTTGTATTTTGTAAATACAAATGGACTTAAAATTTCATTAAAAATGGTGTAGCTATTAAATAAAACTCTAATAAGGACATACTTTCCTATATTTTTTGACAGCTTCAAATAATGTACTTCAATACAATTATTACTTATAACTAATAAGATTTAATTCAACTATAAAAAATCCAAACATTCCTCAATTATTTATGAAGATATATTAAGGGGCCTGGACTTATTCTTATGCATAGTTTGTGTTAAAAGCAACCTTGGATTTGATTTGTCAAATGTGTCTCGTCAACATAAAAGCAAGTTAGAATGATTTTTTTACAAAATTTAGTGTAGATTACATTTGTATTCATCGACGAATTATCCTCAATTTCTATCAACAAACAATTCTCATTAACCATTTGGAGGCGCCTTAAATTAGACTTAAAGTAGCCAAAATTGTTGTTTACAATCAAAGAATGAGGAATTGATATTATTATTTTTTGAAAGGCGATATCGGAAACAATATAAGTCTCTAAAATCAAATAAAGTTTATAAGCCATAGGTGAAATGGCTTATAATTGAATCAAATAATAGGTTGGGGAAAATGTAATTTCCAGCCCTTTTTTAAATAACTATGTCTTGTTGATAATTGATTACATCGGATCAAACAATAAGACGTTGTAAAGATGTGAGTATATACTACCAACGCTTTTAAACAATTTTGCACTTTGCACGTGAACTATCGTGTGTCGAGCATGGAGGTCTCAAAGGAATAAATTCCCCATATTTCACATATTTACAACCTGAAGGGGAAAGGGGTCAAGAGCGACCAAGAAAATGTAAGATGTATACAGAGACAATACTCTATCGGTTTATGTTGCACAACAATGGTTCGATCAATTTCGTTCTGCTATAGTAGAGGTGAATGATGCACTACGCACTGACAGGCTTGTCTTCGAAAATGTCGATAAAATCATCAAAAATATCGAGATAGACTGTCAATATTATCAGTCGTAGCATCGCCAAGTGACTACAACCTGCTCCTGTCTATGTACAACGCAAATGGGGCTACAAATTTGCCCTCAATAGAGGGCTGTGAAAATTAGATGTCGGAGTTTTGTATCAATAGGGACAAGGACTTCCACGAAAAGGGCATCATGAAGTTGGATTCTTGTTGGTAGCAAGATATTAAACAGAAAGGAGCATGTTTGGCTAAAATCAGATGAGTATAACACTTCTTATAAAGTATTGAAGGGAAAGTGAAAAATACGATATAACTTTTTGCTCAACATAATATGTTTAAAAAATATTTTGCCGTCAATAGTGTTGGTTCGGTCCTTATTTAGGACTGTGGTCCAGTACAGTCCGACTGGTTGGTCCTTTAATAAAGATAAAATCTATTATAAAGCTAAGTAAGAATTTAATCATCGATATTTTAAATAAATAAATCATCGATTTAATTATCGATTAAAATCGATTGATATATCATTGATATTTTTATGGGAAATTCCAAGGACCATTCGGAACTGTCTTAAGACCGCACTGGACTGGGTCGAATAAATAAAGACTCATACAGCTGTATAAATGTAAAACAATTCAATGGGATTTTCTTTTTTCTTTATTTTTGTTCAAGATTGTTTTTATATTGTAGCACCACAAATGCCCTTGACAATTCATTTTTTCTGTTTATTCTTATCACATAA
Organism: Lepeophtheirus salmonis; assembly: GCF_016086655.4. Classification (NCBI taxonomy): domain Eukaryota; kingdom Metazoa; phylum Arthropoda; class Copepoda; order Siphonostomatoida; family Caligidae; genus Lepeophtheirus; species Lepeophtheirus salmonis. The sequence continues at coordinate 36,980,743 of NC_052144.2, read as the reverse complement.
ATATTAGGACTGCATATTATGTATATTGAAGTATTTTTTATATAGAGAGTTATACATAGAATTAGTCGTAGTATTAAAAAAAATAGAGCATCTTTGTAGAAGTCTCAAATGCTGCAGATATGAGCATACATTATTTTATAATTTTCTTACTCATTTAAATATGAAATGATGGGGATTTTATTCCTTTATCTTTCTTAGTGAAAAACTCGGCATTAACATTGAAATTAGTTGTTACTTTATGGATAAAAAGTTTTTTCTTGCTCCTTTTATTGCTCGTAAATATGTTTTAAGTTAATAATAATTATATATTGAAAGATAGGCTATCAAGAAAAAGTAACCATTTATGGGTTGTAAATTAAGATCAAGGTCTTGAGCTCCCATAAGAATAGGAATCTAGTTTTTAAGTTCAAAAACGTATAGTCTGGGGGTATCCTATCGCCCTATAAGGTACAGAAGGTTTGATCCACTGAAAGTACTTATGTCACCTAGAACATTGTTTTGTTTTTTGGTTTTTTTGCCAGCCAAACCTCCCTGCTGGGTCTGGCCTCTAGACCCCTCTGAAAATAGCCTCTGAATAGTTTTTTTACCCATAAGTTACATGTACAAAACTTACACCAATTATAATACTATCTCAGGACATCATAAAAAAAGAAATTGAACTTTTCTGGCGCCCAGCAGTTCACATCCACAGCCCGTGGGCTGGGTTGTATTATAGAATAATAGAAGGGTTATTAGGTGCCTAGAAATACGACAGCAGTAGATTTTAAACTGTATTTTTGCCCAGTACTTCCCTTGTACAACATGAGAGCTGGGGTGTTTTTTTGGGATATTATGAGGGCTTCTTGATGCTTAGGGAATCGGTAGCAAAGAAATTTAACTTGACCAAGGTCCAGGTGTTTGCCTGCACAACCCGTGGGCTAGTTTTACAGAATATTAGATAGGTTCCTGTGTGCCTAGAAACGCGGCGGTGGTAGAGTTTAAACTGTATTTTGGCTTATCCTTTACCTGTAAAACCTGAGAGTATGTATTTTTGGATATGAGGAGGGTTCCTTGATGCTCAGAGAAGCGGCTGTGAAACTGCAAGTTCGCCGTCTGACACAGAATACAGTAATCAGTTATTCATTACGTGCCATAGACGCAAAGGAACAGTGACGTTGGCGTCTGACCCAGAATAGATCAACAACTTCCTCATCGCGTGTCATTGAAACAGAAGAGCTGTGAGGTCACTGTCTTGCAAAGAAAATAAGGCAAACTACTTCATCACGTTCAATAATATGAAAGATGAGCAATCGATAGTTTATCTTGAATATTTTTTCTTCTCCAAACCTTATATTCTTCTTTAAAATAAAAGTATGCTAAGGAACATAACAAAATGCATTGATAATTATTATTTATTTTTTCTTTAAAATGAAGTAGAAGAATTATTAATTGATTTTAATTTCTTAAGGTCCTGGTTACACTGGGCAAGCCTACACTAACTCCTATAAAAAAAGGTACAAAACATGCAGCGAGAATAATTCCTAGAATTTTACGGTCTTTCTTTTTTGTTTAAAAGGAAGCAGAAGAGTTCATCATTAATTTTAATTTCTGAATGTCCCGGAAAACGCCAGGTAAAACTACTCTATCTCCTTCAAGGTACTATATTATATACTACCTTGATCTCCTTCTAAAAAAAGGGTACAAAGATAAATACCAACGCCAACATGCAGCTGAAATAATTCATAAAATTTTGAAGGTCTTTATTTTTTGTATTATATTAAGCAGAATAATTTTTAACTTCTTAATGTTCCGGGCAACGCTGGGTAAGCCTACTCAAGTAATGTATTAATTAACCAAAGAATTTCAACAAATTAATACTAGGAATAGATTTGTCACTGAGCTCACTTAATCATTAATGTAGCCGTCCTTAGTTGTAAATGATGGATTCCAGGCAGCTGTGGAAGTCTTCATTCATGGCGTCCCATCCCCGGCTTTTTTTAGGGCTTTCGTATTGGGATGACGGACACTGCAGGCATTCCCCTGGACATGCACCCAAAAGGTGTAGTCGAGGGACATCACGGCTGTAGGGGCAAAAGTGTCAAAAAAAGAGTTGAAAAGACTCATTCAAAAGATTCTTGCAACGAAGGAGATGGGTTCCCTTCATTACTCCTGTTAAAAGTGGTCTCTACAGCCTCACTAGGCTTTTTCCGACCAATTTTTGTAAAGCTCTCTAGACAGTCTAGTGTGTAACCCGAGATCATTTACATGAACCTTCATGGACTTGAGGGGATTGGCATGGGCTGTTTTCTTTAATTCGTCCGTATCCAGTTTGACCTTTTTGACAGAGGTCTTCTTCCTCCCCAACGTTTCGGACTTACTGACGCGGTAGAGGGGGGTCCTAAAAACGCCCAAGGCTTGGAGTGCGCGATCACGTTCAAGTGTCGTTTTTCGACTGGTACGCAAGCTCAGGTTTGTTTTGTTTTGTAGGTTCTGTATGCTTTAATATTTCGAAATATGAATTAATTTCAATCTTCTGCATTATAATAAAGATTGTGGCATTAGTTTTAGATGTTATTTTTTGCCAGAACAGATACAGACTTTCGATATAAAATAAAAGTTTTCCGGAATTATGTGTTACTTACTTACCAAAGGATAGGATATTTTTAATTCTAATGAGACCGGATTCTTGGGCTCTGGAGGTTTCTTTTTTTTTTTTTTTTTTTTTTTTTTTTTTGTAATAAATTGATTTTGTTTTTAATAAAACAAGATCGATTCCACGTGTCTTCAAAGTATTTTAAGATATAGGTAGAAAATATATAGGTATAGACTCTATTATTAAACTACAGAAATTATACTCTTTTTTATGTTTTTTTATTTTTGCATAAATTACAAAATTTATTCAAAAAAATACTTCTTCCAAAATTATCCAAAGGTGGGGTTCTATGATTTTTATAAAATTCAGTTTTTCGAGTTGTTTTGTGTTTTAATAATTAAGTCAATAACCATTATTTTATAAATTAAACAGGAATTTTTCATAACCAATTGTTTAATGTCTTCAAATAGGCCGTACCATGAAAAGCATTGAAATTATACATGGTTTTGGTTTTGGTTTTACATGATTAAAACTTTTTTTTTTTTTTAACATGTTGATATATTTTTTTTTTTTTTTTTTTTTTTGAGTAGATTTTAAAATGGTGAACTTAATATATTTAGCAACTAAATATGTATCTTTGTAATTAAAGATGTAAGGATCCGTTTAATGATTTTCATTCAGCAGCGTATGGCAAAATATATTGAAAGGAAGAGCCAAAGATATTCTATAAATGACGACACCAACAACGAAAAACTTATATCCACGTCGTGCTTAGAGCATTATCAGCTATCAAGGTACGAATCAATTATTCATACCTTCGTCATCTTATCATCATGATTAAGCAAAAAGACAAAAGTCAGCGTATCTCAGATCTCCAAGATGCTGAAGTTGATGTGTTGAGTATTGTGGACATTGATAAATGCTCCAGGAGCCTGGTTTTCATGGTTGCCAAGATGAAGAATGGTGGAGAAGAACCTTTACAGGAACGCAAAAATTGTCAAATTTTGTAAAAAAGTGACTTCTTTCTCGATTATCGTGAAAATGGTTTACGATAAAGCTTTTTATGTTCTATAATTTTTTTTAGATGACAGAATTTACTTTCAGAAAAATTAATGTTGTTTTGTGGAAAAAGAATGTTGAACATGAATTACAATGTAAAATAGTTAAAAAGAAAACTAGTACATATAGGGTGTACTTGTATAATATGTTGCGCGTAATGCCTAAATTACTTTCCCAATTTTTTACTGCAAAAAAATGAAAAAATTTCATATAATATTTTCATTCTGTTCAACTGTTTAAGTTTTAGAGTGACAGTTAATTCTTTTTGATTAAAAAAAAAAAAATACAAATGGTAAATTGTATGTCAAATTAAGCTATGTTGGAGATATTGATAATTTATAAAAAAAGATTTTGTACTCAATTATCATCAATAATTTTGGTTTTGTGTACTACAATACATATTTTATGAGTTTATGTTTAGCTAATGTTGATTACTTGGAGCCAAGGGCAGCTATAGACTGGGATAGCCAACGATTTTTTACCTGTTCAAGTGTAGTACCCAAAACAAAAAAGATTAATAAAGTCAATAGTGCGGATATATCATCAAAAATATATGAATAATCAAATATTATATATTTGAGCTGTATTTTTATATATATATATTCCCTTAGATTGAGACCTTTTAATACAACGTAAGGTATAATTCTGCATTATCAATTATATAAAAAAATGAATAACAAATATTAATCTTAATCAAAATATGGAATGTATTGAAATAATATATAAAATATTCAAATAAAGTTCTTTTTCGGAAGACACAGAGGATAATTTAGCAGCTTTTCTTCGTTGATATGATATTGATTCTTTTTTCCGCTTCAGACTTATCATTTCTTGAGCTTACAAAGTTCCTGATATTGACATTGAATACTTTGCATGAAATCTTGCTGAATAAATCCTGGTACTAGTAACCAGATTCACTTTTTTTTAGCAGTTAAAATACACTTTTTTTGAAATTTTTGAAGATTAAATCTTGGTTATTCAAAATGCTACCTAAGAAGTTGTTTATGTAGCGAATTGACAAAAGAGCACATTTGAAGGGGTGATAAGTCCTCTTCTATTAATCAACTCAATTAAACTGTTTTTATCAGCTTCTTTTTCGGTGGTAGCTTGAATATTATTGACATCGAAGGAACTCTCTTTAATTAAAAGATTCTTGGAGGTGAAACAATACTTTTTTTTAGAGACTGACTTTGCAATGAAAGCACCGAAACATGAAGCCCTGATTTACATATGTGTTAGTCCCTGTTGGGCTCAGAGTAGAATTGAGGATAAAACAACGGAGTAATTCCTACAAAAACCCTTGCTTATTACGGAGTGGGACTTGTGTTCACTTCCTTCCTCTGATAGCTGCTTGCAGCTGATCTAATAAAACGATTAGATAAAGTATTATCCTGATTAAATTGATATCCTTTATTATCCAATTTTTCTGCCCATGTGTTATAATCCTTGTAGTGAGTTTTATCAAAATCTATCTGTAATCTAGAGGTGTTTATCTATAAAAAAATATGCAAGAAAAGGCGATCATATGAAAAAAAAATGTAGATAACAATTGAAAAAAAGGTTTTTCTCTGTTGAGCCCGGGACTTTTCAGTGTTATATCGTATTTAAGTAAAAAATTATTCGTCTTTTTCAAGCATCCTAAAAAAATTATTGGTGAATCATATAATCAATAAAGAAATATTTGTATATACATACTTTTATCATACATACATTGCAGACATTCTAGAAGATTATGCATAATAGCAAGGGTCACCAAACTACAATCTGCAGGCCGGATACGGCCTGCAACTTCAGTTCATCTGCCACGCTGACGGAACTTGAATTTGTTTGATAAAACGTATGGAACACAAAACTTTGTCATAAAATTTAAATTTGAATATGTTGTTTGGAAAACTAGAAGATTGTTCATGCTCTTGTTCCATAGATTTCAAGAAATATATTTTCAGTCTACATGTAGCACTTGAAGGAGTATTTCCTCCATCTCCATTTGGGTATCCCACAATTATACATCTTTCCCGTTCTTTCATTCTCAGATCCCATTTTCTTCACCCTTCATTATAGCTACTAAAAAAAGAAAAGTAGAGAATGAGTTTTCAATTAAAAGTGGGGAGTAACGTATTTCTTTGTGGAAACAAAGGACCAGGAAGCTTGTTGGGTAATATGTAGCAAAAGTGTTGCAGTTTTGAAAAAGTACAATCTGTGGCCTAACTATGAAGCAAAACTTCTATCAAGATTTTTAAAGTTTTTAAGCTCTGAGAATGATGAGTCTTCATGAAATGTGCGTTAGAAACTCAAAGAAACTTCTTCACGAGAAAGTTTGTTGAAAATGAATCTGTAAATGTTACAAGTTACAAAACAGAATGATCTGCACTCGTCATTATTTCAGTTATAAAGCCCGCGGTAAAAATACTTTGGTAACCCCAGCATAAGAATTCCTTTTTATATCCAAATTATGTAAATACATATGTCTTAGGATTTTATAATTTTAATATCTCTTTGTTAATTTATATGCATTTGTGATTCTTGATGTGCTAATATAAAATAACATAAATAGATTCAACAAATTATTAGCAACAAATAATATACAAGGGACCTGATATTAACAAAAGGTCTTGATTCAGGTGTACCATATGGCTTACTTCCACTTTCTCCTCACGCTCGTTTTTCCTCAAAAAATGTCAACTCTGATAACCGGGTTGTGTGATTGAAATTAAGTCATATTTCGATATATTAAAGCATACACAATTAGTTACAAAACAAAACAAATCTTTATCTTACGCACAAGTTGAGAAAATTACACTGGAACGTGAGCGACGAATTTCCATTCGCGCCCTTGGGCGTCTTTACGACCACCGTCTATGACTCTACATGTCCCCAACGTTTGGAGAGGAGGAATGGCTATGTCAAAGAGGCTAAAATGGACCCGGAGGATTTAAAGAAAATAACCCAAGGCCATGCACGAGGGACCCTTCATTAGATCTTGGGGGTTCACACCAAACTGTCCAGAGAGCTATAAAAAAAGTGGGTAGAAAGAGCATTGTGAGGGCGGAGAGGCCGCCACTTTTGACACCAACAATGAAACAGCCCCATCTTCACTGTAGGAATGTTTGAATGAGTATTTTGAGTTTTAATGAACTCTTTTTTGACACTTCTCCCCCTCCCCATCCTTCAGCCCCTATCACAACCTCTTCGACTCTACCTTTCGGATTCATGTTGATGAGAGGACCTGCAATGTCCATTACCATAACACCGAGGCCCTTAAAGCCACTGTCAGCCATGACAGAGGACTTCATCCGCAGCTTGTGGAATGCCTTCCACTCCCACCTGGAACCCATCATTGTCGCTAAGGGCGGCTACTTTATTGATTAAAAGAGGTCAGATACATATCTATATTTAGTAACTAATTTTGTTGAAATTCTATTGTTAATTAATAAATTATATCTTGTTGAAATTTAAAATTCAAAGCGTTCAGATTTAGATGTACCACCCACTGTATAATGGACTCTCAACGGGTCCCATAAGGATTTTATTTCATAATTTGCACATGAGAAAGATTTTTCTTATTTTTAAAGAAAATATTTTCCCTTTCTCACTGAATGTCAATTCAGTGGCTTTCATCTGAAAACCAATTCGCTTTTTATTCTGTTTTAATAATATTATTATTATCCCTTTGCTTCTATTTATTTTTATTTTTTTCTTCTTGTTCTGGTCTACTAAATTGATTAGATAAACCTTCTTACATTTTTTCATCATTTATAAGGACAAGTGGGACATAAAACAGATTTATTTCGTTCGTCGCAAATGTACTTTTTCATACATCTATCTATCACTCAATTTTATTGACATTTTTGTTTCTTCACTGATGAATATATATAGAAGTTGGAGGGGGGGTATGTATGTATTGCTCAAAATCATCATTCAACATTTTCCTTCAAAATGACAAAATAAATCAGATCCATTTTAATACCTAATACATATTTTCTCCAAAAATATTTTTTTTAGCAAAAAACTCTTGAATGCCGAATTTTAATTAAATAAATTTTATGTTAAACATCAAGGTTAATAGAAATACAAGGTTAAACCATCATGTAATCGGGCTTCCTATAATTTTCAATCTGATGTATTGTACCGACTGCTGGGCAAGACCGGTAGATTTTGTCAAGAAACGCAACCGCTCCTAGTATATGACGTCACAATTGCTAGAATTTTCAATTTAATCTATCGTACAGACTGCTCGGCAGGAAAAACAGATTTTGACAAAACATGCAACCACTCTCATCTACTATGACGTCAATAATAAAACCTGATGGAAGTCAAACATCAGTCGTACACACGTAATGTTAGAACCTTGTATTTCTATCAACCTTGGTCAAACATTATATACTTCTTATTTCGAAAAGTTAGAGACGTGATTCGACTCAAAACCATCGACAATTCCATGTAGAACGATAAAGGAACTGTCTTAATTGCTTGATTCTTAACTTCAGGTTATCCCAAAGCCCCGAACTCAATCTGCTAGACCAGAAATGTTCACCTATAGCCTATTATATTAAGTATGGCTTCATAAAACAAAACTATTCAATGTATATATTGCAAATTCAGGCCAAACCTAATTTTTCAGGGCCAAACTGCTTCAAAAAAAGCTATTCAGCAGTTCATTTTCTGACATATGAATTACTCAAGATAAATATTACGGACAATGTGGAAAATAGAACACTTTGCAAAATCCCCTTCAAAGTGGATAATGTGCAAAATTCTCAGACAATCTATAAAATTTCAAATAGAGTGGCCAATGGTTATTTTAACTTCATTAACATTGTCGGATAAAATGATTTTGAGTAATTTGATTATAATCAGAATTCATTGCTAAGAAATTTGATCATTAAGGATTTATTATAGTAGTATTACATTGCAAGCAATTTAATAATATAGCACAGTGATGTCCAACCTGTGGGTTGTGGGCAACATTGCGTCCTGCCAAATTTTTAGATACTACTATTCACTCTCACTTCAAGTATTACATTTAAGCAAAAAAGTTTCAATATCCTCAAAACGCGTAGAACGCTCATAATATGTACAGGGTTCGGAAGCAAAACATGGAATGAATGACTGATTTTAGAAAAATGTCAATAATTTTATTTTTTAATAAATAATTTGAAATTTTTTTCAACAAAACTTTGATAACGACCATTGTGAACATGTTCATTCAATATGACCGCCCTCAGCAGCAATCACTGCGTCCACACGGCTGCGGAAAGCCTTGCAGGAGTTGATGGTGAATTTCTAGGACAAGTTGTTCAACTACTTTGCAATGGCAGGCTTAAGGAAGTCCACATTCGGATGAGATGTCCGGTTAGTCTCCCTCTCCAAAGTGTCCCACACCGCAAAGTCCAACGGGTTCAAATCCAGCGAAGATGATGGCCTCATTATCCTTGAATGAAAAATTAGCCATGTTGGCGACGCAGAACTTCTGCTATTTGGCCGATTTGTGTTAGGGTGCACCATCCTGGGTCCACATATAGTTTTCCTCTGGATAGGTGGCCTTGAGCCATGGCAGTATGGTGAACCTCAGCACCTTGTAGTAGGCCTCCTGGCCAATTTTATCCCCAGCCTTAAAAAAGAAGGGAGTCATCTTCTTGTCGTCGGACGCCACGACCCTTAGGACCATTGTTTGGGCCAGATGTCTTGTACGGAACACCCCCTTGACTTCCTCTGATGATCCCTTAATCCAACAGTTGTTGTGACTGTTGTGGACCACGGTGAAAATCTTCTCGTCAGAGAATTTTTTATTGTGGATCCATTTGCCTTGATCCATGCACGAACTTTCTTGCACCTCTGCAGTCTCCTTTACTTCAGGTGTCTGTCAAAAGGTAGCGTGGGGTCCTTGTCTAAGAGGACGACATCCTTCACATCCCTCCTGATTGTCCTGTCATCCACGTCAAATTCGTTAGAGAGGCGATTCACGAATTTTGTGGGGTCCTCCTTGATCTTCTTCTTCCGGTCCGTCAAAAACTCAGAATCCCTTCTCAAGTTGTTTCCCCTACTTCCTTCTTTCCTAGAGAGGTATTTTCCATCCTTTTTTATCTTAGCCACCTTGAAAATTAGGCTCCTGGAGCACTTCACAATGTCCACAATCTCTGCCACCTCAATTTTGGCATTCAGAAGCTCTGAGATCCTCCCCCTTTTTGCTTCTTGCTCACTCATTATCAAAGATTTGAGAAATGTTTATTATTGTTTACTTTTGCAAAAAGGACATGAGATTCGGATTATGCTGGAAAAATCATAAAACCTATGTACTTTAATTACATAATTAGCATTTAATAACAGTCCACGTTTTGCTTCCGAACCCTGTACAAACATTGAAAAATATTTGACAGTATTTTGTATTTTCTGAGACTCCAGTAGGGTTGCTAGTTCAGCTTTTTAAGCAGTTTGGCCTTGAAAAATTAGATATGGCCTTTTTCTAAAATTGAAAAAAGAAATTGTATTAATAGTTTTGTTTTATAAAGCCATTTTTCAAGAAATTTAACTTAATAGGTTCTGCGGCCCATTAAAATATTTCAAGTGCCAATGCTGTCCATTATGTTAAAAGGCTAGAGATCCCTGATTTAGTACATTTTCATTGAAATTTATCGTGTATTTAGACAATCAAGCTATAGTATGATAAGAAATTATAAGAGAGATAAGAGACTCCATTTTATTTTGCAAAATATACCTCGGTCACAACTTATGCAAGTGAACCGTTGGTCCAAAAAGTAGATCATTTACCCACACCTAATTGAGGGATTTTTCCATGTATGTAAGATGTGTCAAGAACACGCACCGGCTACACTGTCTCAATTTATCCCCTTCTCTATCATAAGTGAATGAGAGCGTATTCACGTGGACTACGCCAAGATTAATGGGAAGGGCGTACTGGTTATGGTAGATACTGGTTCAAAGTGGTGAAGATGCCCAATCCAAATATACTCGCTACAGTATCAAACTAATTGATATTTAAGTCTTGAGTTTCTATTGCTTAGATTTATGGAAATCAGTTAATTGCTTCAATTTCTAAAATACAAAAAACCTTTCATATTTCAAGCAAAACATTTTAATAATTTGAAATTAGTAAAATTCTTCAGATAACTCAATAGATAAAGATACTAGAGAGCTAAAATTGGAAACCCTAGATGAGATGTCATGCACAAACTCTAAATTGGTACATTTCCTTCAAATCTGTTAATTGAAGCTGGATTTATTAAAAAATTAAGACCTTTGTAGAATTGCCAATAATCAATTACTTAATCAACTAATCATCCACAGCTATAAAATAAGATAATGTCAGCAATCAAATTTTTGCATCTTGTTAAAAAATAACCTCCAACTCCCACAACTGCCTGGAGAGCTCCTCTATGTTCACTAACTTCATCACCCGCTGAACTCTGGGTGTGAAGTCTGCATGGCTATTAGTATATGAACCCCGGAGCAGGTGATTCAGAAATCAGTTGGGACTCCAAAAACTGCTTCCCGTGGTGCTGGAAGAGCTTAATCAGGGCTCTACAACACTTCACTCGCTCATCCTTGTTAATTTGACAGGGAAAATGGGGTACCCATTTATTCAAGTGCGGTTGTTGGACCATAGAGGACGTCACCTAACTTATATGACTTTAAAACTCTATGAAACTTTAAATATGCATTATAAGTATGAAGCAAAAATAAAGCTCTTTGGACTTATAAAACTTGTTTGATTGGCTTTTAAAAAAAGAAAATTATGTTGTAACACTCTTTTAGAGTATCCTTAATCGATCTTTTTATTTCTTTTAGTTCACTTTTATAAGTTGTTCATGAACAATAGTCAACTAAAAAGATAAAATTCGTAGAATAATTAGGAGAGAAGAAGTGCATGGATTTAATTCTTTGAGAAAAAAAACAAGAATTACAAGCAAGAAAGTATGATTTTTTTTTAGTAACGCCCTCTATGTTTCTAAAATAACTATATATTGAAGGATGGAACAGGGAAAATAAACAAATATTAGCCTGTTCCGAAGTGACTGAGACTTCCCCAGTAAGACAAATAGTACATTCAAAAGTTTTAAAAAGTACTCAATCATGTAATATGGTCTCCTCCGGGTCGGATAACGTCTTGGCAATGGTTCCACAACTCCCACAACTGCCTGGAGAGCTCATCTTCATTCACTAAGTAAATCAACCGTTGAACTCACGTGCAAAGTCTTCATGGCTATTAAAATCTGAATCCCGGAGAAGGTGCTTCAGAAATCGGTCCTGTACAAACAGGTGGGACTCCAAAAACTGTTTTTCGTGGTTCTGGAATAGCTTAATCAGCACTCTACAGCACTTCACTCGCTCGTCCTTGTTGGCCTGAAAGAGAGAATGGAGTATCCACACGCTAAGGATAGGTTTGAAGCGGAAATCATTAGTCAGGATTGTAAAAACCGCTGTAGGTGGTAGGGAAAGCTTCGCTGAGACCTCTCGAACGCTCAATCAGGGTTTGTTCTTTAACAGGTTCTTGACTTGTGCGATGTTGTCGGGTATCCTTGTCTCCCGAGGATGTCCTGATGAGACACCTTTCTCGAGCTTAAAAGTGTGTTCCTGGATCTCACTAATACATTAGTTTTAAATATAAACATAGCTACGCCTGCTAAATAAATCTAATAAATTATTTCAAAATTTGGATATTTTCAAAACTTTTCGGCAAATCAAATCTATAATAAATTTATTAATAATTTCTGTAATTTAAACATAAATAAATACAAAACTACCGGAAAACCCACCGCTATTATTCATTCACAATACGAGAAGATGGCTCGATTATCCCAGATGGCCATCTACGGACAGACTGAGGCTATTAGAAAATCCATCTTTGTATCCATATTTTTGAAGGGTAGTCATTTTTAGAACCAGGCAGATCTTCTTTGTTGTCAACAATGAATTAGTCCTTCATGACAAAGAAAAATTGTCAGAGCTGACATGAGCGTAAATTGAGAAGATCACCATATCCCAGATGTCATCAGAGCTAACTGAGGTAGTAGGAAAGTCTCTTCGGCATATTCCTTGGCCTCTGTTGACAGAAGAGCAGAGAAAAGTCTATGTGTGGAGCGTGCAAAAAGATCCTTAACCACCTCAAGGGAAATCTGGAGTCATTGACAACTTTTCTGTTGAGAAGACATTTACTGTTGACACTGTCCAACTGGCAGAATGAGTATTTACATTTGGGGATGTAGAAGAGGGCCACAGATATATCTCCACCTCCCAAGCCCCCTTCTTCATTGATGATGTCAGGCCTGGTTGCATCGAAGGAGAAGGGAATGAATTCCGTGCGGTTCCCTTTAGGATACATGCTGAATGTTATTGAGTACGTCAAAATTATTTACACCAAACTTCCCTCGTTGGAAATTCTCCCTGGGTGTTCCAGCAAGATGGAACACCTGCCCACATCGCAAAAAAACCCCAAAAGTGGCTCTAGCCACTCGTGCACTTCTAGGCAAAGGACTTCTGGATACCGCAGAGCCCAGACCTAAATCCCCTAGACTATTCTATCTGTGTGCACGTGAGGTCCAAGGCCTACAGGATACGCCACTACACCACCTTTGCCATGAAGACCTCCTTCAACCAGGCCTGGGCCTCTGTGAGCTCCAAGTACACCCATAGGGCCTGAAGCAGCTTCCCTACCGAATGGAGCTCACTATCAATTCTGAGGACGGATATATTGACTAAATCATGTTTTTTTTGGGATTCAATGACTAATTAATAGTTTATAAACTTGTTTGCCATGGACTTCAATACTTTGTGTTTTACATCATTTAACTATACATTTAATGGTAGTAGGGAATGAGGCAGTGGAAATTTTTGAGAAATCAACTTTTAGGGAACACCTATAGACACCATTAAGATTGTAGATAGAGAACCAATTGTATTTTTTATTCATCCTAATCGAGGAAGTGTTAACACCTCAATTTATGTCAGTGCTACTTGTCTTGTTGTTGTTGTTTTTTGTTTTGATAATGGTTGTGTTTTATTTGTTTGTTAAATTTTACATTGTAGCTGGACATTGGATGAAATATAGAAGAAAACAAATACTTTGTGTGTTACAAGGGGTAAATAATAACGTTGGGGCCAGAATAATCACATTAAATATTTCTTTGGGAGTCATACGACGAAAAAGAATTTTGTGAAAGGCATTTCCTAGGACTTGCCTCTTTTTCAGTCCCATGTTCTCAACAGTGTCTTCATCAACACCATTATCATTCTTTGTATCGTTATTATCGGAGTTTAATCGAGCAGTTGTCCATTTGAGAGCAGCTTTGAAAACGTCAATATCTGATCGCTTTAAATACTTTTTTCTCAGAACATCAAACAGGGTATTAAAATCAATCCCAAAAAAAGGATTCTAATTGAAGAAACAGTTTTGGATAACTTGAAATGACAGACCAACATTTCTTCCAAAAAAATAGAACAGTCATAAATCTGAGTTTTGGGTCATCAAGGAAATAGCGTGACTTATTAATTGTTTTTAAAATACTCAACAAAAAAGTGATGCAATCATTGGTCAGAAGAGGTATCATATACTTTTTTGAGCAATACAACGGGGGAATAACATTAGTCTCATGCAATGAAATTTGATATCAAGATAAAGATTGTCCAGAAGACATTCAAAGATTTCCAGCTCCACATCAGGAGTTACAATCTTTGTATCTGGGCTTTTATATTCATTGTTAAACATTGCGTAAAAGCAGGACTTCCAATGTTCAACACAAATGTATGGGTTGGATTCCACTTTGAATGAAAAGTCTGCCATTAAAGAGATGCAAATTGGTCTCCTAAGTTTTACTTGCCAGTTTCTCAGTTTGAATTTTAAGAGGGAATGCTCTTAGGCCCATCATCCGGGATACATTTTAATTCAGCCATGATAAGTTAAAGGTACACTTAAATTCAAATCAAATCATTTATGATTATTTTCTTTGTTTAAGATGAAATTGTCAGTTAGATCAGTAATTTTTGTTCAGACAGTTTTACTAAAAATTCTTATTTATTCCTTTCTTTTGAATTATGGACCTTTTTTATAATAAATAAATTTGAGTAATGAAAAAAAATATATATACCGGGTGGTCCATTGAAATCGGAACACTAACTTATTCAATAATAATTGAAGGTTGAGTGTTTGAAATTAATTCATATTTCGATATACTACAGCATTAACAATTAGTTACCAAACAAAACAAATCTGAGCTCTCTAGCTCACATACAAATCGAGAAAATTCCATTTGAAAGCAGTTGAACATCTCTAGGACAGCTGTTTATGCCGTCAGCAAGTCTGAAACGTTGGAAAGGAAGTTTGCCTCTGTCAAAAAGGCCAAACTGGACCCGAAGGATTTAAAGAAAACAGCCAGGGTCAAAACCCTCAAGTCCATGATGGCCCATGCAAGAGATCTTGGAGTTTCTACAGACTGTCCAGAGAGATATCAAAAAAGTGGGAGAAAACAGTCTTATGAAGGTGGAAAGGCCACTTTTAACAGTAGTAATTAAAGAAAACCACTGCCTCTGTTGCAAGACTCTTTTTGACTCTCCCCCCTACAGCCCCTGATGTCTACAGCCTCGACTACACCTTTTGGATGTAATCGATAAAGGCCTGCAGTGTCCTTCATCCAAACACCAAGACCCTCAAAGCCACTGTCAGCCAACACTGGGAACCCATGACAGAGGACTACATCTCCAGTGGGTTACAGGGTTTCCACCGCCTGAAATCCTTCATTGCCGCTAAGGGAGGCTAAATTAAGTATTCAGAGAGCTCAGACCCACGTCTATTCATTTCTATTCATAGTATTAATTTTCTTATGTTATGGTTTTTCCAAATGCCTTTATACAAATTGATTAAAAATAGAGCTTTTATATATACAGGCCCCTCGGTCTAAACTACAACACTTTTTTAAATGTTGCGCCTCTATCTTATTTGTTAAATTTCGATGTTTAACCATCATCATTTATTGTAAACAATTGTCTAAAGAAACAGTAACAAAAAATAAGCAAAGTCAACCCAGAAATAAGAGCGTCATAACCAAAAACAGAGAAAAATTGAGAGCTGTAATTCTAGAGCAATCAGCACCTGGAAAATTACCATAAGAGATCTCTAAAGTGCTGCGCTGTAACCGCTCTAATGTGTACTGGGTGACCACAAGAGGAACACCAAAAGCTTCCACAAGCTCCAGATCAAGGCCAAAAGGATTGGTTGTGGCAGTTAAAGGTACCATTGAAGGCGGAAGAGGCAAAGTGATTGTCATTGGCCTTGCTCGTGATTTTTATAGTAGCCAGACCACAAGATTTAAGCCTTAATGTCTACAAGAGAACTCTTCGTCATAGTTTAAAGCCTTTAAATCGAGTAAAGTAGTGAGTGTTCCTGTGCAAAATCCTCCTCAACAAGCTTGAAAAGTAAGACTCTTGGCCTCCCCACAGCCACGACGGTTCCCCCTGCACTTTGATATTTTTTGTCACCTCATGGGGAAGCTTCGGGATTCTGATACATAACAAAATATCAACTCAAGACCGCCATCATTACTGCTTGAGTTGAACTTTATAAAGAACTGTTGAAAAAGTTGTTGTCAAATCATCTATTAAATTCAATGTTATATCCTCGAAGAAGTTTGAATTTTTTAGACAAGTATTTCTGTCTTCTCAAATGAATAAAAAACTATCAGATATTCACCTTCAAATCTACTTCTCCTGGAGTTGTACACGTAAAAGAATCGTCTGATAGTTCACAAACTCTTTCTGTGAAGTTAGTAAAACATAGAATTTTCTCTCTCGATTCCTGAAGAGCATATTCTAAAGAAAAAAAAAACTTATCGGAGGAAAGAATGGAATATCTTATGAAGAATTTCGTTCATTTACCTTCTTGTTATCAAAAGAAACAACTTTTTTTTTTAAATCTTATCGAACTTATCCAACAAAGATTGCTGGCTTACGTTCATTTCTTCTCCTATGTATATCTCTCAATTTATCCAAAGATTCTTCATCCTTTTTACCTTCACTATCTAATTATTTGGGAGAGGATACTCCTTCAATATTCTCAGCTAATTTATTAGAAGGTATCCCTCAACAATTAAGTTGTTTAATTATATAAATTTGTTATCCATCCCTTTTCTATTACCAGACTCAGCATGAAATTTTGATTGTAAAAGTAACTTATTAACCCATTTTGATCAAGAACAAGGACCCTCACATGAATATGCAAATGATATGTTTAAATCACATGCAAAAATAAAGATAATGTGTTTATCATGCAAAGGGTGTGATTTGCACGGTCAATATTTGAAGAAGGAGATTTAAAAATGTGGAACTTGTAAACATTGTAGGAAAAAATATCTGAAAAAATCCTGATAAAGATTTATATGTACGTAATACAACTGATAACCTCTGGATGGAATAAATGTACATATTATGTAGATATGTTGGTTTTTTTTTTCTTATGAAACGAAATTTTTCCATTTGAAAACTATTTCTAGGGAATTACTTCTACATTTATAATTTTCAACAAATGGCATTTATCCCTCCATGTCAGTGTGTTCGTTTTTTTATCTTCATCTACGTATTCTACGTCAATCCTAACTTAGTTACAAAATAGTCACAATTTTTTCTTGATTACTGACATATTAGGATCGACGATATTGTTTGATATGAAGTAGTTTAGAATGTTGAGATAGGGACTAATTATAAATTACTGGCAACATCCTCGTGGAGATTCACACACTGAAATTGCATATGTAAACTAACATAAAAGTTAAGTAAGGTACACATAATCAAATAAATAAAAGAGTAGATTTAAATTAAGGGGTCAAGCGGGTTAAGTACGTAGACACTAAAACAAGTATCCTTACACTCTCCTACTCGTAATTTTTTTTTTTTTCCTAATTATTTTATCCTCCAAATTTGAATATGCTTTAAGACAAGGTGGTACATGTTGTGTCGAGTCAAACAAATTCATGGGGATGCTCGTAAATGTTATGTTTTTTGGTTCCTTGAAGTGATTTGTCTCAGATTATGTATTACTGATGCTTTGCTGTTAGGACCAAGGAGAACGTAATAAATAACGTTTCAAAATTGTTAATAATGTAATAAAATATTTTGGGTTCCTCTACTTTGGATCTGCCTCTAAAGTCTCAACTTAAGATTTTTAATTTAACGCTATGGGATATGAGCTCTGGACTTAACCAATCATTTGAAAAATGCCCCCGAAAAGATAATTATTTACTACGGTTTCCAATTTGGATTAGTAATTATTCAAAAAATTATACTTAGTAGTTTCTTCAGAGAATCGGAAGCATAAGGCAAATCAAAAAAGGACCCTATTTCCAAAAAAAAAATACCCTTAACCCTTAAACTTTGGTTGGCTGATTTAATTCAAGTTTTTACAGATAGAAAAATAGATCAAAGGATAACTTATATAATGAATTTTATAAAAAAATTGTTAAATGAATAATGATTTGGCATCAGTGCTAAGCTTATAAAGTGGCATTTTTATTTTATTTTTTTATTATGGTAAAACAAAATCAGGGGTACGCCAAAGTCTCCCCTTTAGTAATTATAATTACAGATGTGTCCTCTTATGAGGGAAATTGATACAATTTCAGCAAATAGCATACTATTAAATCTTTTTTCATTATGAACAGGGCTCACACCTACAAAGACCCAAGAGCCCAACTATATATTTTATTTTAGGGAAAACCTATAAAAAGAGTTCTATCTTTCATTTTAATAATATTTATATAATAAATGTGTCTGTCTCTCTGCCTTTGATGGACTCATTTTGGACGAACGTATGGAGCAAAAGCTCAGCGCCTCATATTAAACAAAGAATAGATAAGTACCTTTCCGGTGCCTCAGCATAAAAATAAACTTAAATAAAAATCAAAAAAGCGAAAAATCCCAATTTATTTATTTACCTCAAATATGCATCTAACCCAATATTTCAAATATATATTCGAAACAATTATAGACATTGTATTCCAATTTGGAGGATGAATTAAGATACCTAATAATTTTCAGTATAATTGTACTTTATTTGATTTAAGATATATATTAGCCCCGATAGGGTTTTTCAAATAAAATCTGTCAATTTCTCATTTTTTAAATATCATGATCCATTTTTGCTGCTTTAAATACAATTTGCGACACACTCAAAGGGTTAACAGTAATAATTTATTGATAGAAATTGATAATAATTTGTTAGAGAATACAAATGTAATCCCTACTCAATTTTGAGAAAATTCATTCAAGCTTGAATTTAATTTGAGGGGTCACATATAATATAAATTTAAAAAAATGAATGCGTCTTAGGATGAGGTTTAGTAGCAAGCATCTGTTTTTTTACGCCTAATAAGTAATAATTCTGATTAATGCAGGATATTTCCTCTACTGTATTTATAATGACAAGCTCTGACTTTACTGGATTTGTTATCATGTAGTCGTGAGAATATTCATTTTTACCGATCCTAGAAAAGTGTATTCTTTCATGTTTGCTTTTTATGTAACTAAGCGCGCTTTTAATTCGTTTAAATAAAATTAAGTACTTATTATTCATTATTTATGTTAAAATAGTCAAAAAATTCATCATTGATATGTCGATTATCCATAAAATATTCCATAATTTAATTATCCACATCCCAAGTACAGTAAACCTTTCCTTTAAAATGATTCGTCTCATTTTTGATTTGCATCTTGTACAAAATCTTTACTTGTACACATATTTAGTATATAAATACTCTGAAAAATAATTATATATATTTGTGTTGGGTTTTGGTTTGGAAATCCTGAACCGATCTGAAACTTTAGGAGCAACCATAATTATGGGCAACTTGACTAGATAATTTTTGTATCCTTCCCTACACCGAGTCACACGGATTAATTAACATTTGTATGAGACTTTAATATAAAGTGAAGTTGAGTTTTGTTATGAGAATTAGTAAGGCCCAAGGTCACACATTTCAAGTTGTTGTACTGGATTTGTAAAAACCATTTTTTATGATAATTAGTTATATTTTGGATGCTTAATAGTTTATAGTAAAAGTGGTTTATATACCCGTATCTTAACGCAAGAAGGAAGATCAAAGACTATTGTCTAAAAAGAACACTTTTCTTAAATTATTATAATTTTTAAATACATTGTTAAATTTAAAATTTGGCGTAATTTTTAAAAAACACAAAGTAAACATTTTCAAATTAAACATAAGATGTATGTTGGTAAGAAAGGCATTGAAAAACTTTGAGTTATAATTGAACAAACAATTCTAAGCCATGCTGGGTACTCCCGCTAGTTTTATAAATTAAAATTCGCACACCCTCTGCAGGTGGGGGTCATTGATTGAATCCGTATGTGAGTGTCCTCTAAAATTTAAAAAGATTAGTTCACTGAATCAGTTCTAAGATACCCCCCCCCCCGCTTTGAATAAAAATAATTTTCTACCATTTTTCGGAATGATTCAAACCGATATTTAAAAAAAGTGATGCTATTGAATAGAAATGGAAGGGTGTCGACGCTGCCTCAAAAAGGGTGCTCTGTAAAATTATTGTGCTAAAAAGGTTGGAATAATATCGTTGCGTGGTAATATTCAGGCAAGCAAACTAATAAATGGTTTTAAAAAATATATCTTATATATTTAAACACACCCCGGCCCACGGCAGGTTAAATTCTTGCACAGCCGCTCCTCTGAGTATCAAGGATCCCTTTTAATATCCCATAATACACTCCGGTTCACTAAATAACTTGATGCAAAAGTTGATATGTCAGTTCACATTCCCTTTATCCTAAAACTTCCATATCGCACGAATAATGATATAATATATTTAACTTGTCCTCTAGTGAACCCATTATTAATGTAAGCAATTCACTTCCACAACCCGTGGGCTGGATATATATGTATATTACAAGAGGTACTTGATGCTCAAGGAAGCGGCGGTGGGGGAATTTAACCTACCTTGGGCACCTGCACAATCCGTAGGCTGGGATGTATTATGGCATATTAGAAGAGGTCGCTGATGCTTAGAAACGCGACGGCGGTGGAGTTTAAACTACCTTGGGACTCAGCACTTCACCTGCACAAGCCGTGGGTTAGGGTGTATTTTATGATATTATAAGATGATCTTTTAGGGAATGAGTTTGGGCACGTTTACTAAAATCTACCGTCATCACTTTCTCTTTTTAATTATTCTTCCTTTTCTCTCTCTCTCTCTTTCTATACCAAGAACTTTTTTTCCCTAGACTCAAATAGATATTAATCCTACAGCAACCTAATATATTAAAATACATCATACAATACATAAATTTATCACCATGATAATTTGGATCGTTCAAAGTACACCAAGGGGCATTACGATACTCATAATACCCCATAGTCTCATTATCAATTATCATTATCAACGATTTCTACTACTGCAGACTAAACCGGCCTTTCTAAACGTACAGTTGCGGATCGGTATAATCTTTTGCATAAAATTTGTAAAAAATATTTTGAAAACCATCCTGTAAGGTTAGGTGGGCATGTGTGCATTGTTGAGATCGACGAGTCCAAGTTCGGAAAGACGAAGTATCATAGAGGTAGGCACCAAGTAGGGCAAATAAACTTGGCATAACATCATTTTACTTGAAAAAATATATAATGTCATGTTATAAACAATTTATCTGTAAAATCCGTCTATACCGGTTTTTTTGCAACCGAACTAGACCGAATTTTTCCTCTGGACCGATTTAGACCGAATTTTTATATGAGACCGGTACAGACTGAGCTTTTTGTTGGAACGAACTAATTCGGTCCAAAAAAAATATATAACGCTCTCAGACTGATCTAGGATTTCCAGACCGAAACCTAACACTAATTTTTACTATTCCCACAAAACTTTTCTTCTTGCAAGTTTCTTTTTTTTTTTTTTTTTTTTTTCAAAGTTAAAAAATGAACGAATGAACGGAATAGGGTGAACGGGTCCAAGCAGGAGTATTTACTGGATTTAATTCGGTCTATTTCAATACTGTAAGATTTAAATAATCGGAGATTAAGGAATATTAATTCAGCAACCTTTTTAATAGCAAGTTGGTATAGTAATAACCAAAAAATTTAAGTCTAGGTATCAAATCAAATACTTACAGGACAAATGCAAAATTATACACTTCAACAAAACCCATCAACAACTACAAAAATTATTGTATACATCAATATATAGTCTTTTATAATTTATTATCATAATAAAAAACGCAGTATGAGGAGAATATACCGCACTATACGGGAGTCAGAATAATTCAAAACACAGTGTTATACAAAATCCGCAGTGTTTGAAACTGCATTATACGAGGACCTCCAGTACTTTTTAATTCTTAAGATATAGGACAAAAGACCGATCCTCTTTAACATTGATTATGAAATCGATCTCATTTATGTCTATTAAAATGTACATTATCTGAAAGTGTTTTATTATCCATTTCCGTGCACAAATCACTAAAGTCTATAAGAATATCTTTTATAAAAAATGCTTTCTCTAATTGAATAATGACTGCATTTTCATTTGATATCGTAGCAGAGGAAATGGCATTGGACGTTGATCTTTTATACTTATCCACTTGTTACACTTTGAGAGATATTTCGGAAAATGAAAATAGACACGGAACTGCTGAAGGCTTCAAATAACGCTTCTGAGGTTGATTGTCTTGAAAATTAAATTTCCGTTTGTGAGACCCTCACTCACGAAATCTTCCCCCTGAAAGTGGAGTGAGCACATTGCAAAATCTCGAATACTAAGAACATGCCTAGGCTCCTTTAAATTACCGAGGTACTCTTAGATGATTAATCTTGAAGGAATTAATGGAGTAAAATGGAGGGGTTGGTCAGTTCCCTATAATATCCAATGTTGCACTTGGGCATAATGCATAAGTTGGACATGATGACTGATGAGTAGACTCAGCCTTTTTAAGCAATTTTTTGACCAAAAGGAATAAAGTTTTATAAGAATAATTTATAGTAATTGTTGTTGATTTATTTATCATAAATTTTACTATATTATATCGACAAATAAAGATTTTAGAAAGATTTTCTTCCGTTATTTTTTTACCTTCAATCGGTATTGGTAGCTTTAAATTTGGCGCAAAAGTACTTCTCATTTGTTGCAAGATTCAATGAGGATTATTTAACAGTCAATTTTGTTCCAAATTTATCCTCCCTCTAGCTTACTGTTTTTGGCTCCCTCACACATCTGATCATACAGGTGTGCGCGCCTAAAACTGAACACTCCTTTAAATTTTACGCCATGCACATATTCTTGAATTTATTGAGTTGAAACCGGTTTATACTTCGATGCAAGGGTCTTGACTAGTTATAAACAAAACTCCAGCAAAATCTAAATAGCAACAGTGAAACAACAGCCGATAATATGGAGAGACGTCAAGTCGTAATTTTGGAGTTTTCCGCGCTGGGAAAAACTCCCACTGAAATTGCCAAAGTTCTGAACTCCAGCCGCACCACCGTTTACAGCGTGGTAGCCAAAGGGACTCCTGAGGCGACCACAAGATCTAAGTCAAGGCCTCGAAGGTCAGACGAAATGGTTGCTGCCGCAAAAAAGTCTGTAGAGGATAAGAGAGGCAAGGTCACCGTCAGCGGCCTCTCCAGGGAGTTCAACGTCAGCAAAAGGACCATGGATCGGCTAGTTAAGAAAGATCATGGCCTTAAGGTCCACAAGAGAGCCCCTCGTCAAACCCTCAAGCCGTAAAATTTAAAGGAGTGTTCAGTTTTAGACGCGCACACCTGTATAATCATAACCCTAATTTCATCATATACATATTTTTACCTCCAAAAAGAGAGCCTAATGAAAGAGGGTTTTGGCAGGTAGATTATCCCTCGAATAATATCATTAAAAGCTGTTGTGTAATCTAACTAGAAAAACTAAAACTAAACTAAAAAAAAAGGTGAAAGTGAGCAATTTTTGAGCGACTTAGCGATAGCTTACAAATCCTAAGTTTACTGATGAGAAACAAAGGAATGAAATTTGAAATAAACAAAAAACCGTAATAAATAGGGTTTGTACTAATTGAAATAATTAGAAGGGATAACCCTATTAATATATTGTTGAAATTAAGTCTCAATTATATATTCTTGGTACAATTTTAATCATTAATGAAATTATAAACACAATGAACAAGATTTGAATCAGTTTAAGTTAAACTGTATTATTCGATAAGATCTGGTAATAAAAACTTTAAATGATCATACAAAAGATCTAAGGCGCTTTTGAATCTAAAATAGTTTTTAGTATAGCCTAACGGATCCCTGTATACTACGGATAAGTTGACCTGAAATGATAGATATTTAAAACCAAAATATGATAGATATTTAATATGTATATACAACGTGGAGATTTTAAATCCAGAAAATTTAAGGACAATGTATATCAAAATTTATTTCCTGAAGTTAATCTTTTTTTCTTTGTTACCGAGTTACAGTTACCGGGATTTATGATAAGTTGTTACTTCAAACATTACACAAACTGGCAAGCATTCATAGCAAGATTTCACATATCTTCTTTAACGTGAACGACAAAAATTGGGTTTCTCAACTCATTGACAACATCTGACAAAAGGGCAGAAAAATATCATTTGAAAAGAAGCTCAAATCTAGTAAGGTTGTCAAACTTCAATCTCAAAATGTTTAAATTATGAACATTAATTTTTCTGGTGTGTGCATCTATTTTTGAAATAATTATTGTAAATTATGTTGGGGATATATTGCAGCTTATTTAGTCTTTAATTCTTATAAATTGTCCTAGTATGAATAAATATTTATAGATTTTAACCATTGAAACCCCATATTAAGATATTTTTATTAAAAAAATAACATATTTGTGAACTTTTTCTAAGCCACCCCTTGGAGCACGCACTTTCTAGTGTGTCGTCCAGATGCTCGCGACGTCCATGGCTTCCTGCCTGCTCCTAGAGAGTGTTTGAGGTCCTCCCCGACCTTCAACCGCATGGATACATTTTAAATCGTCTCCCTTGAGGCCCCAATCTACTCCCAGATGACATTCTGAGACGATCCCGCGCGGATCTCAATCATCTTCTCGTACTGTGTGCTCATGGGGGCGACTGGGACAATGTTTTTCTCAGCAATCAGCAGCTAATTTTGGTTCTACAGCATTGCCCTTCGGAACATTATAATAAAAATGACTCTTAGCCCTTCAAAATTTCCATAATAGAGATGAGTATATAATAACGGTTGTATCAGTATTATAGTGAGCTCGTTTAAAGAAAGAAGTTTTGATGGGCTTTATCTGCATTGGAACAAATTATCTTTGTGTCATCGGTAAGGAGATGTAAGACATTTTGAAGGACAAGAGCTACTTCGTTAATATAGATTGCAAATAGAGTAGGGCCCAGGACACTACCTGAGGAACAAAGAGGTGAATGGAGAGAGGAAGGACCTTGCAGAGTCGATTACGAGGTTGTGAGTTCTGAGTTGCAGCCATAATTTAATCCACCACATAAAATATGAGCACAATTTTTCTCACACTTGTAATTTTGATTGATTTTTATCTATGCATAATGCATATATTTTATTTTCGTTACATTCATGACCAACTAGGGATAGCAAGGTTTAGAGAATTATATCATACCCCTTAAGAAAGGGGGCATATCGGTCAACAAACAATTTTAAACTTTGATATTCAAATTAACAAATACTTTTTTATTAATGTTCTTCACTTCTCAAAATATTGACTTTATCTTGGTCTTGGGTTAGATGCCTGTAAAACAACATTAAAAAATGAAGGAAATCACAAATTTTTAATATTTTATGCAGACACATTTCACATTGTGATGAATTTTGATGATTTAAAATAATACAATCAATGAACTGTTGCTCTTGCACAGTTCATATCTATTATTTGATAATTAATAACTTTCCCCGTTAAGTAACATGTATAGGAAAACCAAAATTTAAAACATTTCAAAAACACTTCTCTAAAAGCTATGAGATGATCATGTTATGGAAATACATATATATATCCTCTTCTTTTATTTGAAATTTTTCATCATTTACTCAAAATTTCTCATTTTCAAATCTCTCAATTTTGTTTAATCTTAAATTTAAAAGAATATATCATATACAACGCCTATCGAAATAAGAAGGGTGAAAAAAAATCGTTTTATAAAAAATATTATATATTTTTGATCTTCAATGACATATTCCATTTGATGTTCTAAAATATCCATTCTTTCTCCCGTATCTCTCATGAAATATTAATCACAATTTGTGCTTCTGTACCTAAATATGGGCATCACATCATATTTTGAATTAAAACTTTGGACATTACATGTTTCACGACTCACTCTAAGTTGGTTCATATCAGATCTTAGATTTGAAACCGTTTTTCACAAGCTTGATCTAAGCTATGCAATGTATCTTTAAATGAATTAAATTCCTTGTTCCTGCTTGATCAAATAAGTTCTAGGCAGGAAATACAACGATTTTCCAGAGCCTCCCCAAGACATCGATACTAGATACGTCCAAAAGTATCTTGAATACGTCATGGCTATTTCATAATTTATTCTTTTTGATCGATGTTAATAAAAATTAGAGGTGGATCGGGATAGAAAATATAAGGTGTGGGGTTTCAAGCCAGCTTGCAGCTTCTATACAATAAAAATATTCCAATATATACTCATGAGAGCTAAATATAATATATTTAAAAAATCAGATTTTAATAACTCAGTCAAATATCACACAACAGGTTCGTCCGCAGGGGGGAGAGGTGAAAAATGATTTGGATTGACCTTTTTTAGAAAAGAAATCCCTTAAAAGATTTTTTAATTTCTTATTATAAACAAAAATTAATTCATTTAGAAGGGGGGGGGGGCTCCAGCCCCCTCCGGATACCCCTGTACAATCAAAATCCAAACAATTTAATAAAAAGGTATTAATTTTGAAGCTTTATGTATTCATAAACTTATTTCAATGTGCTTATGACTTATGACTTTTTATACCTACTTTTCTAATTCCTAATATTGGAGTTTTGTTGATTTACGAAATCAATCATAAAAATACGATCTAAAAAAGATATTTGTAAGTGTGATACTTAGAAATAATAAATAACTTCAACTTCAGCTAATTTTTCATAGGGTGTCAAATCGAAAATGACGTAATCAATTAGTTGTAAAGGAATTATTTTTATTAGAAATAAATGTCGGGCTAGAGGGTTCGACAGCA
This sequence comes from Lepeophtheirus salmonis, assembly GCF_016086655.4. Classification (NCBI taxonomy): domain Eukaryota; kingdom Metazoa; phylum Arthropoda; class Copepoda; order Siphonostomatoida; family Caligidae; genus Lepeophtheirus; species Lepeophtheirus salmonis. Next base: position 36,953,881 of record NC_052144.2, on the reverse strand, counting down.
AGAAATGTTTCGTCCGTCAATCCTGGTGACCCACTACTCTCCCATTTATCCAGAAATATTTCAAACTCTCGAAGAAACGCCAAAGGTATGCCGTTTTGTTTAGAGATAGGCTCTCTAAGTTTGTTCATCTTCTTTCGTCCAGATTGCGTCGTTTTGATTTTGAGTATGTTCCAGTAATTTCTTACAAACACAATTAACTCAGTAGTTTGAAGGAACTCGGGGTTATTACTAGAGTAGAATTTGAGAGCTCCAATCATTGATTCATGAAAAATTGAATCTTCTAACTTTGCATTGACCTTCTCGATTGCCGTAGGATTTAGTGCTTTAACAGAAAGTTTGTGAGCTAATTTTACTTTAAAATTTGATTCCATGGAATGAATTCCTTAGATGTGGGTAAAGCTGGGACGCAGAGTTGGTGATCCAGAGATGTAAATATTTGGCAAAAAAATAGTATTTTCGTTGAAAACAGTTATACAAATTTTAAAAGTAATGCAGAGGATCAATTTAAGATATCAACTTTCTTTGATTAATCTTGGAGAGGAGAGATTGCAGTTTTTAAATCCTCTCCACATAGACACTGTGTCTAGAATTTTCTATCTACTGTATAGTTGTCAACCGACAATGCAATAACAATCAATCCAATTTCCCCAAGAGACTTCATGATTGAGTTATACTGATGAAACAAGGAGAATTCTGCAGTCAAGTTTGCCACCAGTATAAGGGTAACCACGTCCATATCCAGCTGACTTGATCATAATGGTAAAACCGTTTTTGTGGCTTGATTGTTTTCAAGTCAAAGAAAATCCTTGCGTGCCCTTTAAGGCTCTCTCAATGGAAATGTATGAAGACTCACATCAGGGTCCTTCGAAGCACTAGGACTACCATGATTGCAGCCAGGAGCAGAACACTCAAAACCCTTATGAATATTCAATTCAAAACGCAGTAAATGCTCGATTGTTCAATTGATCTAGATATCCGAAAGATATTTGTGACACAATTCCTTCTTATTCGAAAGTTATCAATAAGAATAACACAAATTATTAATTATTTATTCACCTCTGTTAGGCATACAAAAATGCTGGTCGGTTTAAAATGCATTACCATATATTCTAGTATTCCTTGTACTGAATTAAGCCCCTTGTTAATATCAGTTGCCTGTTATCATTTCGGTAGAAATAAAATGACTTACTGCTATTAAGAGTATACCCCTTTACATTTAAAATAGAATTAGTTGAGGGGAAATATTATAATTATATAATAGCGCGAACACGCTATCTTACAGAAAGCTTGTTTTCTGTCCATTTGATGTAAATATAACCATGTGTAAATACTGATTTTGGTAATTATAGAGCAACTTTTTCAAATATTTGACCTTGTGATTGATTTTTTGTCATTGGCATTATTATCTTGTCATGTTCCTTCTTCAATCATAATGAAGATTGAAGATACATACTAAGACTAACTCGCTTACACTCTTCTTCTTTTATTTACCTAATTCCCTTCTTTAATTAGTATTTAATATACGTTCTCCCTTTTTCCATATGTACAATAATTTGTTTTTGGGATTTTTAATTTTTTTTTTGGTGCATTTTCGAATCGACAACCCATACCTTAAAAAAACTATGAGACAAGGGGAATTGTTCATCCATTTTATGAATAAAAAGTCAACTTATTTTTGAAAAAACAGAATTTCTCTCTAGAGCCCAGGAATCTTATCCGATCAGAATACAACATAGCCCTACGTGCGTAACTCAGAATTTTGAAACAACTTTTATTTTACCATTGATTTATATTTTTACTTGAATATAAATTAATCATGAATTACATAAAATTTGTTATTCAATGAATTTTGACTGTAATATGGGTTTAAAAAGAATTTTGCAATTTTGTATCGACAAAGCTTAGTCTAATAAATTGTAGAAATTATATATTCTTAATTAAAAAAATTAAACGCTTCCGATTTTACTCCATTTCATTAGTCAATGTTTTCATTTTGGTTCATAATTTTAAACAGGAAGACAAGTTGTGCTGATTTGGTAGTACCGAGAAGGTTTCTTAATTTTGAATGGAGAAGTCCATAGGAGGAAAAAATATTTCCACTCCTGATGAAAAATGAGAATCCAAACACTCTATGGCTGTCAGGTTATTAGGTACAGATTCAAAAAACTTCAATTCTTGCTAAGGCGGTCATCTTGATTCAAACTTCATTATAATAGGAACAAGTTTTTGTACTTTTCATTGAAAATCTCCATGACGTTATTCACTTCATTTTTTGAGCATTTTCCCTTGAAGTTTTGGATGGATCATGTTGGCCAGCATATGAGTTCTGGTAATGAACTGTTCATACCTTTTTAACCTTTTCAGATCCCTTATCATTTGAAAATGGGTCATCAATTTTTTCTACACGTCTAAACTATGAGCAATAGTGCACTTATTGCTCTGAACCTCATCCAGAGCTTTTTCTATAGGCTACAATCGACTACATCATTCTTCAGCATAACATTTTAGGTCTAAATTTTATACTTTATTTCTTAGTTAATGGTCAATCACTTCCCTTCCGACTTTACATATCCTTATAAGAATGGGCCAGTTATTTATATAAGACTTGAAACAATCTGACATTGTGTTCCATCGTTTGGGACATGATGATACATTGACCACTTTCCTATCAATATCTTACTCCAACATAATGATTATTCCAAAAATATTTCACGACATGGACTATTTTAATTTTCACACCTTCAATTTCTAGGTCATGAGCTAAAAGATTTAATAGGTGAACTGCGCATCTATAAATAAGAACAAAGCTCTCAGGCTCTTTTGATTTTCTATACAAATGTATCATCTTATTTACATTAGCTGGATTGTCCGTACCAGAGCCCTATAAGTAGAGTTACGTCACCGAGCTATCTGCTTTGATGATAGCTGACTTCGTCATGTGTTTGAGTCACGGCCCAAAACATTCAAAATTTAACACTATTTTTAGGTGTAGAACTCTACAAAGACGATATATTTTGTTAAAATACACCAAGTATACCCTCTTGTCGTGCGCTGTGGATTTCAAGAATCGTTCTTGAGCTGAGGGGATGACACTTTTTTCATTTCCAAGGGACAAATTCCTTGGAAGGCAGAGGGTCCTAAAAATGAAATGAAATCTTTGGAAACCTTCGATTGTGCTCTGAACATTTTGAAGAAATAAGGAATTCCAACTCTCAAGGCATTCCAACATTGTTTAAATATCTAAAACCTAAAATTCCAAGGCTCACCAAAAACTCCAACAAACCCATTTTCCTTCGGGAGATCAAAAACTGATGGTAAGAAAATTTAATCATTAAGGAAACTCAAGTAACTTTTTTATTTCGAATTTCAGGTAAAAAAGATCTCCACAATTTAAGGATCATACATACTTTACTCCTTATTTGGAACCTCCTACTTCCAAAAATAGAGAAATAGACTTAGTGGACATGAATCTAATTTAATCAACAATAGAAGTTGAAACTTCTTATAATGATGTATATATATATATTTTTTTTTGCATTAGTTACTTTATCCTTAGAAAATAATAATTGTATGTATTACAGATATTTCTCCTAACGTAAAACATCTAAAGGAAATAAATACGAACATAAAAATCCAACTTGGAGTCTATGAAGCAGAAATAAAGGAATTAAAGAAGAAGTTGAAGGAGAAAGATGTCAAAATTTGGGACGCAGAATCAAAGGTTAAGTCTTTAAAAATGTGCCTCTCTTCGGTATTTAGTTCAAACCATTTTAACATTTTTAAGTTGCAAGTCTTCACATTCCAAAATCCGCCTTTGGTCTAATAAAACCATTGAGAATTCACTTCAGTTAAGATTCGTTGAGGAACTATATGTTGTCCAATTAATCTATTCCGCCAAGAAATGTTTGGATCAATTTGCAAAAATAGAGGTTTTATTCAATTCTTATGTAAATCAATTCAAAAAAATGAAAAAAATTCTGAACTCAATAACTGAAGTAGGAATTCCATTAATTAAGTCGTCTATAAATGTCATAAAATTTTATTTTTTACTGTGTCTAAGTATGTTAGTATAAGAATGCACATACATTTACGAATGCAATCTGCGATTATTTAAGAAAATAGAATAGGTGCTTCTACTTTCGGAAGACGCAGAATGTGTATGCGAAATTAAGTAAGTTAAAGAAATTATTATTAAAGTAATTATTCCATTTTTTCATGATTATTAAGCTCAATAAAATTATTTTTTTAGTATTCATTTATTGTATTAAGTTCTTTTTGGGTCATTTGATATCTGTCACAAGGGGCGCTGAAATCTCATGACGTAACTCTTCTTATAGGGCTCTGATCCGTACAACACTTGCTACATGACAATTAAAATCACTTTTAGCCTTTGTTATTTAATAAAAATACGTATATGGGCGTGCTCAATAAGACGAAAATGTGAATTGCTAGCAAATATCATCCCTGCAATTTCTTCATTGATATTATATTTTTGTTTACCCGCAGTTTTAATAACAAATTTGTCTAAAATTGATGAACTCTTACATGTAAAAACCATGAGAAGTGACACTTCTACAGGAGTTTGGTAATGACTTTTTCAAAGTTGGGTAGCGCAAGTTTATGTTTAATTCTGTATTATGTAAGATGCTCAATAATTTGTTTTATTGCTTAAGAGGTAGATAACAAACATGAGGCGCTTTAATTTTTTTTGGAAAATATAAGGTTTCAGCATTCTTAATTACATTTAAATAAAGATGGCCGTTGAATTAGTTTTTTCTCCAACTATGTACATGAATAATTGCATAGTCAAATTAAAATAAATTGGCATTACTTTGAGTGGCATCAACCGTGCAATGTCCGTTTAAAAATATGTCTCAAGTGACAAACGGGAATCGAAAATTCACATTTTTCGTTAAACTCATGGCTTTAGGTAGCCATATCTACGTAGAGGAAAGGCCTAAAGGCTTGATTTACCTAACAAATTGTTGGAAATTTAATAAGCTTTAAGTGGATATCTAATTTGTACTATTTCTTGGTAGAGAAACATTAAAAAAAAAAATTTCAAAACGTATTTCTTATCAGAATTCGATACTTGATAATTTCACATTTTTGGCAGTGAAACCAGGGTCAAAAATAAATACATATCGCGGCTTAACGTGGAGGGTGAGCTCAAAGTGGCGGGGCCCAAAATTAAACCTAGATTAGATCTGCTTTGCACTGTGCACATCCACGGCCCTTAATGTTATTTATTTGAGAGTCGCCATTTTGACTTAATTTATCTCAAAAATATAATTGATACTATATATATGATTCCAAGTAGGACATATATCGCTTATATTACAATATATACGATTATTTCTTCTTTTTTTTAAATATATTTCAATATATGTAGAATTAAAATCTTAATTTTTGATCCTTGTTGTCAAATAACTAATATTATTTGCTTGTGCATTGAATTTTTTAGTATAGCCTTTAAGTCATCTACTTGTATAAAATGCACTCCAAATTCTATATTCATCTCTCAATGAGAGGTGTAGGGGTCGTACATTTTCTAGCCGCATAATTTAAGGGTCGAACTCAAAAAAAATTGGGAACCACTTCACTAATGCACTTCCGTCATGAGTAAAGACAACAAGAGAACCTTCCGTTTTGAGGGTATTAATCTTAATCATCAGAGTATTTATTTATAATTAAAAGTATTTCTTTCATTAGATATTCATTTCAGATTATAATTCATTTAATGTCAAAATATATTTCATTTCGAAAACAACACCAACACAAATGACATATACATTCACAAAAATAGTCCTGCTATAAAATATTTATTATACCCGTTTACAAAGTACACTAAATTTATGAAAAAAAAAAAAAAAAACTCTTAGAAAATACAGAAATAATAATTTGATTATGTTAAAAATGAAAAATGCAGTTGAAATACTTTTTACTTGTTTGTTTTTTTAGGCAATGTTGATAGTTGTGAACTGTTTGCGCTCATTAAATTACAAAAGTATTACGAAATTTATAAACCAGAATGTGTTGGTTAATTTTTTTTTAAACTTTAAAATAATTAGACCAATAAATAAATATATATATAAATAAACGCATATATATATATTACTATTTTTAAGTAGGTAATTAACTATAATGTCCATGTAATAAGCTCTTACTTTAGTAGCTACCAAATTTGGGGGTAAGACTCCGGAGTTTTCCGTATAAATATAAAAGGTTCAGGGAATGAGGAAGGCCAAGTCATGGGATAGAGTGTACGGTTTCCTATTTGAATAGATCCGAAAAAAGTACAAAATACACAAAATAATAAAATAAACACAATTGTCTTTCGTAGCATTGTCATATCAAATGATGCAAATGTGGATATCGGAAGGATTCTTTCCCCTCTCAGGGGTAACTCTTTAACATAAGAAGGTTCTGTTGCATTGCTACTTGGTGGCGGTAGTGACAATGGTTCAGGATGAGAACCAGGGTAAGACCTATTACTCCCTACGATCACAACCTGATGAATAATCGAATCTAATAGTTCCGTCACGTCTTTTTCACTCTCAGAAGTCTGTGTGCTCTTATCTTCTCTACATTTTACACGAATATTGAGTGAATTAGTCCGCGGCGGCACAAACTCTTCTTTATCACTCTTTACATTCTCGTTCACATCCAATATACTCGTCTCACATGATTTATTTTCATGTGGGGAAGACGTAAAAACATCCGTTGTGATGGATGCTTTTCCTTCATTATTCTCCTCCCCAAATTCATTTGACTCTTCCACTGTATTTCTATCAATCATTGGGAGACCATAGACACCTTCTTTCTTGAATTCATCACTTATTGAGCATCTTCCTCCTTTGCTGCTAAAATTGTTGAAAAAAATAACAAATATAAGTAAGAAGATATCATCATATTAGGTTAAGTAAAAAGTTCTGAGCGTTCTTCGCTAAATGTCTTTATTAGTGATGGGACGATTAATCGGAATGGGAGCACCAGTTTTTTTGTTCTTTTTAAATCTAGAAAATAATGTTTAATTTGCTATTCAGATTATTATATATTAGTATTTATAACTAGTATTTAACTATTTATTACTTTCCAATGTTATGAAAAATTATATATAGTAAAAATATCCGTCAAGATATAAAAAACGACCATTTGAATTTGTTACTTGAGTCTTATAATTTTATAAATATTCTAATAAAATAAATGATGATAAAAAATGCTCAAAAAACTGAGAAAAAACAAATTTGTATACAAATTAAACGTGAACAAAAGTATTCTAAGCACATGCAGTCGGAGCAAATATTACTATTTTAGGAAAATAAGTTTTATAAAGCTCGCTTTTGCAATATTTTCCATTGGAAAGTTTGCCGTGGGATTACTCGCCCTGGTAAAATTCGCTGTGGAAAAAGCTTACCGGGCAATGGAATCACCTTCTTCTATTAAATGTAAACATAATTTACATTAAAAAAAGTAAGGAGATTTATTTTATCAATTGTAATTCTTAAAATATTTAGCCAAATGGTATTTTTTTAACTATTATTTAAAATATTAAAGAATCGGCATCGGTAATCTTTTTTTTTTAATCGTCCTATCACTAGTCTTTAGTGAACTATATCTCACGATTAATACGTTGCTTAAAAGGTTAAGTGTACGAATTGACAATGAATTTTGTATAACTGGAGAAAAACTTTTGTGAAATAAATTTTTAGGGCCCTTTTTAATACCGTCCTCAACAGAGGTACGACTTGGATAAGAGAAGTCATATGTACATTTTACAGTCCCAAATGGACTAAAAACTATTTTTACCAAAGGAATTTTGGATCTACATAGTATTTTTTCAAGAATATAAATTTCAAATCTTCCTTTAATTAGCCGCACCTTCAGAATATACTTTTTCACCCATGTCGACACGAATTTATTAATAATTTCCCTTTTAAAATCCTGTTATTCAGAAAAAGTTTCAGTTAATGTTGATTGTTTTTAGGAAAGAAATATTAGGCAGGTATCTGAATTAAAATTAGGTCCCCATTAAAATATTCATTGATTAACCTCCTACCACTGGTCCTCAGTCCCTTTGAGCGCTCTTTGCTTTTAAAAAGTGGGAACCAGTACAAATGTACAGTGTAAATATGTACGTCCAATGTTAAGATACACATTTTAATACATTATTGCAGATCAAATCCCAGAGCTTTTTTTTCAATGAGTATAGATAATCTGAACATAAGACATAAATAAAATAGCTGAGAATTAATTTAGTATTAACAAATAGCAGGTTTAGGTCATTATATAAGAATAAAAAAAAGATAGATGAAATTCTACGACTACAAGAATGAATAGAAAGACTTTAATTTAGCTGTGAATATACCTTGTGCCCACAAAAAATGGAGTGGATGTTATGTTATAAGACCCCAAACTTAAGCGGTTCTCCATTAATTGACTCAAATTATGAGGCATATTTTCCTTATTACTAAAATCGTTCCATAAAATATCATTCGAATCAAAACTTAATTCAAGATCATCTCCCTTTAATTTCATAAATTGGGATAAAGAACTATTCTTCAATTCTTCCGTACAAGAAGCATTTCCCTTGAGTCTATCAATCTCAATTTCCAATTTTTGATTTATCATCAAGATGCTCTAATAAAAATTTGACATAAGCTTTTAATTCTAAGTTTGTATATTAAGCCCTTACATCACGGTTGCAAAAAAAAAAAAAAAAAAAAATTAGACTTTTTAAGTTATTTTGGAGTGATGTGCAGAATTATGAGATCACCTGTATTTTTGATAGTGTTTGTGACATTTGACCTAATCGACCTCAAGACCCTATTGAAATTCTTTGGCACATAATTAACGTTCTCATAGCAGCGAACAAATTAACAAAGAGCATAAGTTTGATAAGATCATCTGCCTCATCAGTTATCATTATTCCTTAAGATCCGGAGAAATTATCCATAGCATGTCGGGAAAAAATTCCAAGAATCTATGGCACTATTGTGTTATCATAGATAACAAGGGACATCCAAACAAATAGGGAGGGGGATCGGGGATAGTTGCAACAAGATGTTTACTCGAACATCATAAAACTACCACCACGAAATGATATCCATAATAGGATATGACAGTTTTGTTTATATATAAAAAAGTTTGTAAATACAGCGACAGAGAGTGGCGCCTTATTGTGACAAAATAATATAACTTCCTGAATGATAATTATCATATAGAGGAGACACCAGCACCCTCAAGCAATCTATAACATATTAGCCCAGGCTACAGAAAGTCACATCACCTTGAGGATAATATATGTATTTTAGTTTGCCCATGCCCTATAGTAAGGGGGGGCCCTTGCAATTTTGGAATTTTTACAATTTTGTAGGAGGAATATACACATTTTAGAATAAAGCATTCAGTTTTTTATTTTTTTTTGCTATACGTTTTGAATTATTATTTTGCAATCAAAAATCACTAAGTAAGGATACATTTTGAGATATTGAAGTGCTAATTTAAAATAATGTCTGTTTCAATAATTATCAACACCATAATACTATTTAATTTAATTTATATATATATTAAAATTTTTGGGAGGAGCTCAGCGGGCTAGCTACACCACTGAGTTTTACAATTTTTTTGCAAGGACAGGGCCTTGAAGAGGACTGTAAGAGTGAATTTCTCCGATCTATAACACTGATCAGTGATCTATAATATAACTCTTAAAGTTAATCATTCATTTAAAAACTCCTATTACACTATGCATCAAAATTCAGGTCTTGAGAATATCTGCAGACTAAAAGACACATTTAAGTGTACTCTTTCATTTGAGATCTGATATAAAACAATTGAAAAAAGATTAGGTTCCAAATAAGATCTTTCATTTAACTTGATTTTTTTTATGATACATGTTTTTAGGAACTTTTATCAAGCTAATATAAAAAATCATTGATCTTTTAATTGCTGCAATGTTTTCATCAAAATTGATATGAGCTTTTATTTTCATCTATATAATTATTTCACTATGAAATATGGCTTTGAATCGAAAGTATACTCTAAAAATAAATCCTATTTTAAAGATTCTAAAGGCCAAATTACCATAGATGTTGAATGTTTTAATAGTAATTTCTTTGTTTTACGGCTTAAATAACAGTAATAAATGTGGATGCTAGTCAGTGGACAAAAATGCATCTACATAATTCTGTTTTAAAAATATTATTTAGTTATTTTTTCATAACTCCCAACTCCTGTCAACTGTTGCAGCCGTTCTCAGCTAGTATAATCTTGAAATAGGCTCCAAAAATAGCAGACAGTTGAGTCTTTAGTACGTCCCAAATATTTTTTTTATGTTTTGCGATTAGCTTCTCAATAGCTGTGCTGTCAAATTCCCGCTTGAATGATAAAATAACCAACTTTCTGTTTTCTAAGAAATAATACATCATATGATATAGATAATTATCCTACTCACACTTATAGATAAGTGAAAAGAAGTTTCGAAACATCGAAAATGTTCTAATATTGGAGGTGGTTTCATATACTCTGTACATCACTGACTAGGTAAGTGATTTGTTTCTAGAAGAAGAAACATGCAAAGGAACGATAAAATTTAAAAAAAATATAAAAAAAGCTTGTGTCAACTTTCTTCATTTGAATTTTGAGCCAACTTGTGATTCGTTTCTAAATGTTTCAGGGATTTAGACTTTTCATCCAATTCGTCCTTAACTTTTATTATCTCAAAAGTAAGATTCTGTATGGCCTTATCCCTCCTTTGAACATCATTGCGAGCCTTAAGATCAGAGCTATGGGCGTCCTCTAGCTCTTCAATGAGGCGTTTATTCTCTAATAGTACTTCTTCATACCTGCTTTTTTCAATTTCAATCTTTTCATTACAAGATTTGATGCCGGAACCAATACGAAGTTCAGGACTAAGATTGTAGAGTAAAGCCAGATCTTGGTTCTTTTGCTGAAGGGATTCCATATTGATCTTTGCTTCTCGTAGATTCCTTTTGAGTATTTCATTCTCCTCAACTAATTTGTTGTTCATTCGCTCCACTTCCCTGAAATGAGACTTGCTATTAAATAGGTAATTAGTGATGTCTCCTCTATTTCTTCATACACATTTCAACACTTACCCTTGCTCCTTCTCAAGATCTTTTTTCTCCTTATGAAGGTTATCATTTTGAAATTTGAGTTCCGAGAGGTTGTTTCGGAGATCTGCATTGCAGCTCCCAGTGGAGTCCATGCCTAAAACAAACAATGAAATAATAAATGAATAGAACGCGATGGTACTATAAATACAGGGGTGGGCATTTGGGGGCCGTGTCCGCCCATAACGATGTTTGTACCACATCCTACTGATACACAAATATAAAGATAATTTATATTGCATTCTACTATCTCTATATTGTAACTACTCAGGGGATACATGTTAAATAAATGATTTTTTGCACAAAAATAGGACTTATTTTAAATTTTGGGCTGTGTAGTTGGATTCAAAGAAAGGGCAATAAGCCCAAGGGCCCACTGAGTAGTTAATAAGAGTATTTGGATGTTTATGAGGGCCTCTACATGATGCAAGCTCGGGGATCAATGAGTCGTCACAGGCGGACCTCCCAACAAGAGGATAGAAGTAGGATTACCAAATCCTTCCAAACTCCCGATCGTGGCATTCATCAAGGATTCATTCAGGAGCCCGAGGGAGGATTCATCTTGACTAGTATTAGTAGAATTGGAATAGGACTGCAAACAGTCCAAGCGAGACATTGAAAGAGAATCCCCGGGATTTTGATTCACGGTAATGATATGAGTTATCCGAGGACCTAATTTCTTAAAGGTATCCATGTCCAAAAAACGATTGTCTCGGTGAGGATCTAGAAGGCGGTGGATCTCGTCCATTTTATAAGAGCTCAGAGAACCTAAAAACTTTTGGAAACACTCAAATAACGAATTGGCTCGGACTTGACCAGAACGAATCTCCTTATCGCATTCTGTGAAGATGAGTTCAAACATTATGTCTAAATTATCCTGGTTCTCCATGATATTCCTTGAATGAATCCAACTTCCTCTCGTAGAACAAAGACTCGTTTCTTTTAATTAGAAGCAGAACTATTTAATTGACAAATAGGAATTCTACTCAGGGATGAACTGATTCGAATCATGGATCAACAGGATTCATTCATCATTCTTGAAGTAAGAAGGAAAGAAAATTTAAATCTGGGAATTTCTTCCTGATGTAGAAGTACCAGATGTGAAGAGGAATGCATATTGCATGACGTCATTCTTAGCCAGGAAAGTTTAATTGTGTAGCTGATGATGACGCAAGGCGTGTGTCCGGATTGCATAATAGAAAATCTTGATATATAACCATTTGAATTACATATCTTCCAATGACGTTGAACTCTCCCATTTTGACGTAAAATAAATAATAATATATATATATTTCAAATTATTTATTTAAATAATTATCTCGAAAAATGTTATCCTTTGCTGCCTCCGCCTCCAGACGACTACTGCTGGGTGGACCTCAATTCACACGGATCGTGAGTCGTAAAGTAGTGGCTGGAGTAGCCCCAATGGCAATACGCGAGACTCCAAGGATTGTAGGGGTATGGCTTGGAGGTTGTGCGGGTATGTGTTTCGGAGCTGTGATTCTGGGTGGACTCACACGTCTCACAGAGTCTGGATTGAGTATGACGGACTGGAAGCTCATGGGGAGGCCTCCACCAAGCAATACACTGGAATGGGAAGAAGAGTTCATTAAATATCAAGCCTCTCCAGAGTTTGTCCATTTGAACTCGGACATTTCCTTGGAGGATTTCAAGAAGATTTGGTCAGTTTAAATCTCAGAGTCCCTTTTTTTTTCTTCACTGGAGGAATATTTTTCATGATTGCAGGTACATGGAGTATGGGCATCGCATGTGGGGCCGCCTCATTGGAGCTGTTTATTACATTCCTGCAGTGGCATTCTGGGCCAAAGGGTAACAACCAAAAAATCCAAATTATTCATTATTATCATATGAATTCAACAGGTACTTCAATGCAGGCATGAAAAAACGCGTCATTGCCGGAGGGGTTCTTCTAGGATTTCAAGGATTGTTGGGTAAATAACAACCACGCCCTTATCCCATTAGATTTTATTTTGCACCATCTCATTATTAGTCATAAGTAATTTTGTATAGGGGAAAAATTGAACATATGGAATCAGTATCTTGGTATTGGACAAAAAAAATTCTACCAGAATTGTGAATGATAGCCCATTTATTCGAAAACTGTAAACATTCGCCACTCTTTCACATTTCTATCCAGAATGAAATGCTGGAATCTATTTGCGAAAATTAATTATAAAATGAAAATTGTTAGAGCTCTGATATTTTGCTCGACTTCAGAGACAATTTAGACTCTAATTTTTGGTGTAGAATGCCGATTTGTTTGACAAGTTCCAATATATTAATGTAGCTTTTTATGTTTGTTTTTTTAAATTTATTTTTTACTAGGAAATAAGTATTTGTTGCCAACGATAAACAATAAATATAGAGAAACCAAATTTGAATGCAATTCTAACTTGAAATCACAATCATTCTCTACCTGATTTAAAATAATTTTCCATTTATCAAAAAAAATGACAACAAAATATTTTTATACAAACAACTAATGAATTATATACAAATACTTTCAGGATGGTACATGGTAAAATCTGGATTGGATCATGACAACTTCACAGGACCTTCAGATGTACCTCGTGTATCGCAATATCGACTAGCCTCACATCTCTCGTCGGCAATGGTTTGTAATAGAATCGTGTTGAATTTATAAAAAGTACTTAACAAAATATTTCAATATTTTAGATATTGTATTCACTTTTGTTCTGGAATTCTCTTTCTGTACTTAAACCTCCTGCTTCCCCCAAAGTGGGTTCAGTCATTCCTGCATCTCTCACTAAATTTCGTAGACTAGCTATGGGTTCCAAGACTTTAGTTTTTTTGACATCAGTATCTGGGGCATTTGTTGCTGGATTAGATGCTGGACTCGTATACAATTCATTTCCACTCATGGGAGGAAAAATTATTCCTGATGACATATGGGCACATTCACCCTTTTTTAAGAACTTCACAGAAAATCCTACTACAGTACAATTTGATCATAGAGTATTAGGAATTTCAACCCTTGCTTTAATCACATCAGTAGCACTCTATTCTCGAAGTGTCCCATTGCCTCCTAATGCACGAAAAGCCCTGTTTGCATTGCTTACTATGAGCTGGATGCAAGTGAGTCGAGTCTTGTACTTTATTAAAGTATTGTTTTTTAAACCCATTTTTCATAGGCCACTCTAGGTATTACAACTTTACTTCATTATGTACCAATATCTTTGGCCGCTGCTCATCAATCTGGGGCATTGATCACTTTATCAACGGCTCTTTGGCTCTCTCATGAGTTGAAGCTAATGAAAGTGATAAAACACATTCCCAAATAGTACTTTGTATTTAAAATCTAAATTATTATTGTAATGTTACATGAATTTATTTACACTTATATGAATTAAATTATTTATCTCTCCTATGACATGTAAGTAATAAATTATTGTATAATCTACATGCCTTCATTTAAGACAATTGAATGTAATAAATTGGGATTACATATTACTAAATGAAATAATCTTATAGTTATTGATAACAGTTGTGATAACAAAATATACGTGGAATAAGGTGTTTAATGGATGTGGGCGATACTGGGAAGTTGAAATTTTATAATGAGTTTACAAGAAATTTTGAATGTAGTCAAAATTCTGCAGTTAGAGTAGGATAAAGCTCCATGCATGGGTGCGGTGTCGGTAAATAAAATGCCTGACTACGACTCCAACTCCAGTATTTTGAATGTCACCGACTCCAACACAAAAATTTTTAATAATATATTTTATACCCTAAATAAGTACTATGGATTCATTTTAGTATACAGACGATAAAATCTGGATTAGATCATGACAACTTCACAGGACTATAGTTAGTTATTAGTTATATTTAGTAAATAATTGTCCCAGGTTAAAAAAATATTTGGAATATATGATATTTAACTGGAGGTACAACAAATGAAATGGATTAAAATCTGTCTATTGCTAATACATTCATAAATTTCTGAACATAATTTATGGACTCGTAACCGAGGAACATCAATACAAACAACCTCTCACTGCAACGTTACTCTTCACTCTGACGACATTGACTATTCTCAAGACAAAGTAATGAACTAGCATGGCTACCCAACATAATAATTTAGACTTTAGAGATGTTGAGGAATTGTGATTGTATAAACTATAGAGCATGTTTGAAATTTGTGAAGAAAACTTAAAAAACCGTCAACTTTCAAGTTTTATAAATTAATGGTACTTAATGCCCATAATTTATAGCCATTTAGGAAAAAACTTTACGAACTCTCAATGTAAGCCTTTGATTATAAATAAGTTTTATTTACATGAATTATAATAATTTTTGTAGGCGGAGTCGATACAAATTTTTGAACTCCGCAGCCCTGGTTCTATGTGTGTTTATATTTTAGTTGGGGTGAGGGCACAATCATCGTTTTAGGTGGGCATGGATTGGTTCCCTAATGTCCCTTCGTAGTTTTGTCACTGAAAGAAAGGTATATTAAGAATTTTGTATTTCTTTATAAAACAAAACATCGAATATCCCTTCTAAAATTTATAAATTACGTTTTACATCAGTATCTATCTGTCCGCCTCCCTATATTAATTATAAAATGCATGAACTCTACTCTTGGGGTTTCATTAGGAATAATCCAATGTTGGGTTTCATATCCATTCCTATTAGAAAGTGTATGTAGGGAGTATGAGGCCACGTCCAGGCCATTACATTGTCAAAAGAGATCATTCTCATGGATTTAATCTCGTATTGTCATAATTATGTACTAATTAAAGCACTTCATCAAAAATAAATTTGCAGAAGCATCTGGAACTCCTTGTAATCTGATTGCATAAACCTTTTAGAAATAATGAGACTGTTTTCTCTAAGTATATTATGCATAAGCCAAAAAGTATTTTGATCAAAATTACATAATAGCAATAATACCTTAGTATCGTCATAATCTCATCTTAAAAATTCCGTAGGCATTCATCGGGCATGTACATCATTTTCGCACGTACGATTTTCCCCACGTTCAAGTAAAACTTTTCACAAAATATTACTTTTTGAGGCATTAATGTTATTACTTATTTGTTACACCTTTTTCACATTTTATGACGTAATTAGAATCTAAGTATCTAATGGTATTTTGAACATGATAACTTTGCAAAAAAGGGGAAACCACTTGTAAATTTACATATTATTACCTGTTAGTTTTCAAATTTAGTACTACAAAGTTGAAGCAGATGTTCTCTTATAACAGTCCTTCGAGGAGTGAAGAGAGGATTATCAAATAAGTAAGCACCTGTTTAGCCTTATTATTTTTTTTTTGATTACTAATTAAGTTTGTAAGTGATTCAATTTGCATACAGGGTTGGGTAGCAAAAGATGGACTTTTAATTAATGTTTATTTTCTCATTACTTCAAAAAGGGTTGGCGACTATTTTTTGATAGTCTTTTCCGCCTTCCTTTTTACATAAACAAACTATACTAATCATTTAGTCATTTCATTATCTTGAGCGAGCAACAAGCAAAAAGGCAGAGCATCTCTGATCTCCTAGATGCTGGAGATGATGTGATGAAGATTAAGGACATTGTTAAGTGTTCTAGGAGCCTGGTTTTGATGTTGGATTAAAAAAATGGAGAAGAACTCTCCAGGATGTCAGGAAGTCGAGGGCATAATTTAAAGAGGGATACGAAGTTCTTGTTAGGTTTGAGAAATAATCTAAAGCAGGATCCCACTAAGTCGATGAATCGCCTCGCCAACGACTTCTCTGGGACCATTAATACCATCAGGAGGGCTATAAAGCACAACTTCAAATTAGTTTTTCTCACAAGGGCCCCACGCCACCTTCTCGCAGAGGGCATGAAAGCCATTAGACCCGAGACGTGCAAGAAAATCCTCACATAGGTCAAAGCAAATGGGTCAATTGTAAAAAAAATCTCGGACAATAAGATTTTCACAGTTGATCAATTCCACAACTTTCGGAACGACCGCTGAAACAAAAGAACAGGTTCAAGGGGTTTACCACACAAAATATCCTGCCCAAACAATGGCCCTTGGTGTTGTGGCCTCTGATGGAAAGAATATGCCTCCGTTCTTTTTGAAGGCTGGTTAGAAAATAAGCCAGGGCCTAGTATTTGGTGCTTTGGTACACCATCTTGCCATGGCTGAAGAAAAAAATAAGGAAACCAAAAGGAATTCGCACCCAAATGTGGACTCCCTGAAGTCTCCATAGTGGCTGCATGAGACAACTTGTCAGAAAAGTTTGTCATCAACTACTGCATGCCATTATCAATCAAAGTCTAAAGACTGTGATTGATAATGAATGTGGCCATATCGAGTGAAAAAAATTGCAAAAACCTTGTCTACATATTTTTTTTAAAATGATTTCTTTTGCCTATTATTGAAAGTATAAAACTATTGATGTGTTTTTAAATCCATCTCTCGAATCCACGTTTTGTGATTATTATTATTTTGTTTCTTCAAAAATTCCTTCATTGGGGGTAGGGGATTTTTTTCCCTATCTTAATTAGGTTACCTAAACTTTTTAACGAGTGGTCAAACGACTAATACGAGTAAGAATAAATTAATATGTGTCTATGTCAACAATATAATATGTGGTGTGCCTAAGATTTGTTCAAGTCCTTCTAGGCTAGTGTTGCATCGGTCTGAAAAACTAAAAAGGACTGCAGTCCTATCAGTCCGGCCCTAATAAAATTTGTCAGTCTTAGGAACGGTCTTAATGGGACTTTTATGGAAATTACGACAGCTGAAATTACGTAGTAACTACTAACTACGTCATTTTAGTAGCTGAAGTTTCATCAAAATTCATAATTTCTTTCAAAAAGACAAGATTCTTGAAGTTAAAGCTTTATTTTAATGCTTAACCTGAAGTTAAATAGGAGATGTGTAACTTGAATGTTTTATTAATATTAGTCGTTCTAGCTATCATTTATTATTTTCTAATATCTTATATTTGAAAAACCTAAAAACATGCTCAAAGACATTATAAATTGTCTTCTTCGAGGCCCCAGTCTTCTCCCTGGTGGTCTTCTGGGACAATCCTCCTGTGGAGGAGTGCTGCCATCTCAATCCTGTTTTTGGACTGTGTGCTCATGATCGTGACTAGGACAATGTTTTTCTGAGCAATCATCACCTTATTATGTGTTCTACAACATTGTTCATAGGAAAATGGTAAAAAAAAATGACTCATAACCTCTCAAAATTTACATAATAGAGATGAGTAAATAAAAACGGTTGCCCCGGTAAATACTAGATATCCTATAAAATAGAATATATATTGCCAAATAGTGCACCCAAATGTTTGAATAAATTATTCCAGCCTTCTATTTATTATTCTTATGAAACGATGGCTAAGTTACAAGCCACTAAATGATATTGATTAATCGGGTCAAATGAAAGGGCTTGGAGCTGTACTCCTCATCGCTAGTTTGAACCGATTGCTGAAACCAATTTTTTTTTTCCTTCACGTAACACTAAAGCACCACTTTGAGAACCACTGCTTTACACAAAAAAATTTATTGAACTTGCTCCTATAACATTATTTATGTATCTAATTACGGCATTATATTAAAAAACAAATGAAAATACTGTTAAATTGCAATTTGCCTTATATAATATAATAAAGTAAAAAGATAAAAAGCTTTAATGATGCCTAAATTATGTACATTTACTTTGGTTCTATTTTATCAATAAAATAATGCCTTCAAGATGCAATCAGAATGATGTACTTAAAGATACAACTCCCTGTGCATAGCTATACAAATTATCCGTTTAAGCTATTTCGTATAATTTAGAGAGAACTGCATAATAAATAATTATGAAGTAGATTCGAGTTCTCATTTAAATAGAGGAGATTGGGACAATTGCATCATAGGACAGTTTTAACAGGCCCTTTTTCTTGAACATCAAATAAGCTACTGCAACAAAATTATTACTGGGCATTGTTTTGATTTGATCAAAATCGAACTAAAAATGAGTTAATAGGAATCAAAAAGGCAAAGGGTTACGGATCTTCTAAACAAGGATGTATCCAAAAAGAATTTCAGACATTGTCGGCGTGATCGTGAGGACAGTCCGGAACATCAGTGTAGCCAAGAAGAATGGGATAGGAGTCCAAAGGTAGGCAGGAAGTAGAGGAAATGGTTTGATTTCTCAAGTCCCTGGAGCCCAAGATCAGGGAAAATCCAACAGCATCACTGCACCACTTAGCTGACGAGTTCGATGTAGACGAGATCAGCATTGGGAGGGCAGTGCATGATTACCTCGACCTCAAGAGCTTTGTTTGGACTCCAAAACATCTCCTCGCCGACAAGACGAAGACGTTTAGGCTTGAGTGATCTAAAAAAAGTCCTTAATTACTTGAAGAGTTATCCGTCGAGTGTCTTCTCAGACAAGAAGATCTTCACAGTCGATCAGGTTTTGAACCGCAGAAACGAGAGATTTATAGCAGCATGACCTCATGATGTCCTGGGCACCTTCAGCACAAAACATCCAGCCAAACAATGTGCTTGGGAGTCGTAGTCTCTGATGAAAAAAAAATGGATTCCTTCTTCTTCAAGCCCAATGAGAAAATCGGGGCTGAGGCCTACTATTAGGTGCTGAGGGGAAAATCTTGCCCTGGCTGAAGGTTCACTATCCTGAGAACAACTATGTGTGGACCCAAGGCGGTACCCCCTGCCATACGGCCTTGAAGACTCAGAGCTTTTCCAAGGAACACTTTGTTGACTTCTGGGACAAGACCTTCTGAGCACACGCACCAACTCTTTTTTTCTTTTTTAATCTCAAAACAGTTATTTATTTATTTTTTTTGCTCAACTTTATTTATAAAATGCGGATTATTGCGGATAAAACAATTTTTTTTTTTAAATTACTTTTCGAAATATTGATTAAAATTAATTTTGAGGTTTTAAATAACTTTTTTTTTTTTGGGGGGGGGAAATATTTTTGTAATAATGCATTCAGTTTTTATTACTTTTGCTGCAACATATATCATTTGCATCTTCGCTGCAAAAAAACTTGTATCAGGGACGCGCGGAAGTCTAAAAGTGTTTGGATAATCCCAATAAAAAATGCTAGATTTTCATAAGTTAAATGGGAGGAAATCAATTTGATGTCAATTATATTTGATGTAGATAAATTCTTAATCTTTCACCCAGTTTATTTTTTTTCAAGACATTGCTTTGTTTAATCACATAATTTGATTGAAAATAAGTGACCTCTAGATAGTTTGGAAAATCACAAGTGATGTGATATGGATCAAATAGAATCCATAATGGACTTTACCTCATTTATTTATCTAGTGTCTTGTAAATTTTCCAATTAATCTGTCGATGCAAAAGTACATAAATTTAAAGACGATATTAGCACCTTCAATCTTTATTACTACGCAATATGAAATTACTTTGTGTGGTTATTATAATTTTTTCAAAAAAATGCCCACAGTGATTGTTTAACGTCTGACACGTCTGATATGCACGGCGCTAGAAATGCGACAAAACTCAAATGGATTTTCATTGATAATTATGACTGAAAACATGTATGAAATGAGAAAAATCCAAGCTTAATGTAAAGTTTCTATCACAAGAAAAGAGTTGATTTGGCTGCTTCAAAGGTGTTATTGCCGTCGTCCCTCCAATGAAGTGGTTCATGTTTTAGTTTGCTTCATCTTGTTCAGCTATAAAGATGTTCGAAGATCAAGGAACACTTGGGGATGAAACGGGTGTAATAATTAATTCGTCTTTGGTATGGAAAATAGGAGATGGCCTCAAACTTGCTCTTTAATGGTAGGATTCCGGATCAAGAGAAATTCACAGTGGAGTTACCAAATACTGATTTCTCAACGTTGATTTGGACGCCAAACTTTTGGAGTCGCTCAAAAAAAGAGGAGAGATGGGCCTCATGAGTTGACTCGTACGGACTGGCGATAAGAAGGTCGTCAATATAAGAGTAGACAAAGGGGAGTCCGTGGAGAATCTGATCCATGAATCTTTGAAACGTTTGTGCGGCATTTCTCAGTCCAAATGGCATCCAGATGTACGCATACAATCCTAAAAGTGTAATAACTGCTGTTTTTAGACGGCCAGAAGGGTGTATAGGAATTCGATGCAAAACCTTTATGAGATCAATGTTATAAATATACTGTTGCCAGAGAGTTGTTATGTAAATTCCTGGATGCATGGAATTATATGCCGATCCATAACCAACTGTACCTTTAGAGCTCTGTAATCACCACAAGGACAAACTCCTCCATATTCCTTGGGAACAAGGTGTAGATAAAGGACCGACAATTTGGACTGGGAGGATGTTCCATTGCTGTAGTAAATAGTCAAATTCATTTTTAATTATACTGAAGCCAGTTAACGAGCTCCAGTGGTGGCGATCTGGTGGGTCACTGCATGTTTCAGGAGAATTGTCGTTTAGTAAGGCTTAGTAAAGGAAGCGAATTCTCCAACGATGGAAGTAAAACGATTCGGAGATGCTATTGCTGTAATTCCAGTAGTAGGACTAGGACCCAAGGTTCCAGAGGTACCAAGGAGTGTGACCAGATCAAACAAGCTTCTTTTTTTGATCTCAACGACCAGGGCATAAAAAGATAGAAAATCAGCTCCAATTAAAGCTTGATATATATTAAAATGGGGTACGTCCATTGAAACTCGCATCTCAAACCCTAACTGATCTTCAAAGAGGTCTTTCGTTATACGGCAATCTTGATGCTGTTAGCCGCATAGAGGTATGAAGTGGGATGGCGAGATCGATGGTTCAAATGGGTTGGGATGACGCTGACGGATGCAGCAGTATTTTTAAGAATCTAAGGCGAAATAGTGGTCTCGTAATGTAGTCTTGTATCGGTGCACTGAAAAAACAGTGTGGGCTACTACTGCTTGCCGTCTGAGTTTAAAGGTTTGTGATTTTCATACTCGCAAGGTCGTTTGTATTTGTTGGCCTTGACTACATACCTAGGATGGTAGAAACAGACAAGTCTGTTGGACAATGAAGCAGAACATCTTCTGGATGTTACTCCTTGTTCTATCTATGTTTACTTTTTCTTCTAAAGCCTTGAAGCGAAGTGAAATCTCATTGATCATGTTAACGAGATCTTTAAAGTATGTCCATGGGCTGAGGCTTCTAAGTAACAGGCGTTAGAGGTATGATTGTCTTTCACAGTAAAGAGTACCCTTTCTATAAAATCAGGTAGCCGTTGGAAATAAAGCGTATGGAACAAATGTGTATCGAAAGAGGAATATTTATCTTCTAGAAGCCTTTTCATTCGTCGCAGCATGTATGAAGGCTTCTCGTCTCCCAAGCAACTCTTTGAGGATAGCCGTGAGGTTTGCTTGGCATCTCTCCAATATAGCTTCCTTCAGTTCTCATTGGGTTGCTCTGATTCCCTTACGCCCAGCAGTGCCATCAGAGACTTCGGTGAGGAATGTCGTTGGGTAGGAGTCGTCAAGTAGCTTGGAGAAGTTTACTGACATCCTTCGTAGTTCTGCTTCCTCGAAAATCAATCTCAAGGATATTAAACCATATTTTGGAGTCGTTCTATTTTCAATATGCGATATTCGCTATCTCCGTTTTTGTTTTGGACGATACTCCCTATTGTACATATTAGGGACTTTCTATAAGAAATAGGCCTTCCATTCGTAATATGGCAATATTTTTTTAATACAGTCCATTTCTGATTGTTTTTGCTGTAATTACTCATTATTTATGAGCTATATATACCTAACCGAAGTATTTAAGTAGTACAAAATATTTTTTTAAAGACATCCTATTAACCTGTAAACCATAAAAAAAAATGAATGTCTCGACGTATTCTTGGCAGCTGAAATCGTCATACAGAGACATATAAATCAGTTACATATGGATATGACCAGTACAACGTTTCTTTGGAAAATACGTAATGCATTCAGAGTTTTAATTCTGTTTTGATTGATAACTTGTTATTAATACTTTTGGGAATACATATTATACAAATCAAAAACCGCGATTTACTGATTATATAATTGCAAACATGGTATGTTTTATTATGTACACGTTTTAACTAAGTTTATGGATACTTTTTGAGTGTCTCTATGCTCGTCTGTAAACACATTGTATTCGTTATGTATGTGACTCATATAAAGATAAGTATATAAAGATTGTTTGAGGGCGCTGATGTGGCGTAAGCTCACGTTAACTTTTGTGTGTCCCCGCTATATGACACACAGTTTCCCATTGTATAACATGTTATCATGTTTGTGACTTTAAGGGAAGAAATTGGAGAGGTCTCAATATTAGTAAATCTTTAATTTGTGATCTAAATCGAGTAATTTTTTTAGCTGATCCGGGGTGTTGTTTTTTTGGAAATGATAATCTGAAGAAAGATATTTTTTTTCCTTGGCAGTTGTCATGATTTTTTAATTCCTAAGTAGTGAACTTTCTTTTCTAAACAGATTCAATTATATTCAAAACCTGATAAAGCATTCGTATGTACTCATAAAAGACATAGAGTAACCTTGGGGATTTGTAGCGGTGTTACAATTGTAAGACTTTGTTGCATTCAGAGTTAAATTGGAGATCGACATCGGAGTAATTCTTGCCTATGACCTAGTTTATTTCTTTCTCCCTTGTCACAGCTGATTGTTGCTAATCTCCTCCAAAACATTCTTCAAAATGTCGGGGTTGCCCAAGGTTAATGGAAATACAAGGCTAGACCATCATGTAATCGGGTTTGCTATAAATTTCAATTTGATCTATCGTACTGACTGCTGGACAAGACGGACAGATTTTTACAAAACACGCAACCACTCTTAGTCTATGAAGTAACTATTGATAATTTTCAATTTAATGTATCGTACCGACTGCTGGGTAAGAAAAACAGATTTTGACAAAAAACGCAACTACTAATACACTATGACGTCACTAATAAAAGCGTAGTGGAAGTCAAACATCAGTCGTACACGCGTTATGGTATAACCTTGTATTTCTATTAACCATGGGGTTACCATTTTGATTTTCGGTATTCTTTTATCATGCTCATAATATAGAAATATGGAATATTGTTCTGAAACACTTCATATTCTGTCCTCCAAAATCATGGCGGCAAAGGCAACCAATTGCTTTCAATAAACTTTTAATCAATAATACCATATGTCCTACTCACTCCCTCTCTTCGCGCTCGCTCGTATGCCCAGCCTTCGATATACTTATAAGTTGTAGTGATATGTTA
Source organism: Lepeophtheirus salmonis (assembly GCF_016086655.4). Lineage (NCBI taxonomy): Eukaryota > Metazoa > Arthropoda > Copepoda > Siphonostomatoida > Caligidae > Lepeophtheirus > Lepeophtheirus salmonis. The sequence continues at coordinate 36,929,526 of NC_052144.2, read as the reverse complement.
TATTCTTTGAAAAGAAAGATAATTTTTTTATAGATTATATTATTGAGTATTTTCAATATTGTCATATTGCGTCATAATCAAAAGGTACGCCATCTTGGGAACTTAAAATTGATATCCTTACAACATAAAATAGACAACTTTCCAATAAATTTTTAAGAAAATTCAAGAGGACCAATTTGAGGTACCACAGATGACGTTATTTGATCATTTTTCCTTTTGACGTAAGTAACTTCTACTTTTCTTCACAGAATTTACCTCATCACATTATGGATATTGTGCAGTGATTAATAGAGTAATTCATGGTACCCTCAGCTTTTCTAGCGGACAAAAAAGTATTATTTTCGCCAAGTAATTTATGAAACAAATGTACCACTAGGTCGTCTTTTCACAAAATGGGTTTATTTATAGATATTGAGTAATATACATATGTCTGGATAGATTTATAAATGGATCGAAGAAATCAATGTCTAAATAAACGCCATTTAAAGATTTCTTCCGTTAATCCTTCATTTTTTTTTTTCTTTTCAGGCGTTCTTAAATTAATGGAAAGCATCAGCGGGGCTCATTTTCCAATCTCTAAGCTTGGTTATAAATTTATGATGAATATATGGTGAGCTGTTGTGTATAAATAGGGTATTCACTAGTGTTAGACAAATTATTAGTGAGCGCAGCTCCAAGCGACGTCAAAATTCTTGAGCGAGAGCGGAAATGCGCTCATTGTTTTGAATAACGAGCGTGAGCCCACTCATTATTTTAGAAGAGCGATAACATCGCTCAAATTTTCGCTAATTTATATTAGTTTGTATTACTTATTCTGTTTCTACCTCTTATCGATAACATCTGAAATTTTGAGAGATAAAGAATAATTTTAAAGAATGCAAGAATAGACGGTTGGAGTTACATCTCAAGATAAGCTAGAATATTTTTTCCCATACTCCATCTTAGACTCTCTGCTGTTTTCAATTGACGATCTTGCCTCTCATGTACATTCTGTCAAAAAAGTACGGTGAATTGTTAAATAAACCCCAAATTTCACATTTAATCCTTAAAATTTATTTTGTCGCCTTCAAAGTAATCTCAATTGGATGGAATACACATATGCCAACGTTTTTTCCAGTCCTCGAAACATTTTTTTGCATGGCCTTTAGCTCTTTCCATGAATTTTGTTTTAGGGTTTCAATAGACGCAAAACGGGTTCCACGAAGTGGCAAATTAAGTGATGGGAACAAAAAAAAATCCCATCAGGTGGTTATGGTGGTTGATTGATAATATTAATTCCGTGTTGGGCTTTGAATTCGCTCACAACCCGTGACTCTGAGGCATGGGGCGTTATCCTTGTGTAAAATCCACGAGTTGTTCTTCCACAATAATAGTCAATAAAAGACAATTTCCTTCACTTTGTTGAGGTTCAATTCGGTGGTAGTGGACGAAGGTTGTCCAGAACGCCGCGTGGTTTCGATGAACTCACATCCCTCCAGGAATGCTTTGTACCACTCATATATACGGGTTTTGATAACCCCTCAGAAAGTTGGTAGTTTTGTTACCCCTGGATCCATGAAAAATTGAATCCTGTTCTAATAATAATTCATGCAAATAATAATTTACTTTAAAAACATATTAACATCATATGTAATATTCAAATAGGTTTTTTTTGGAGCCCGTCCAAAAACCTTTATTAATAAATTTTTGTTAATAATATATGTGGCCTGTCAACAAGCAAAAGCAAGCTAGAACGGTTTATCTTAAAATTAAGTGTGGGTTCCTAAGCGAATTATCCTCAATATCTATCCCCAAATTATAATCATTAACCCTTTGGAGGCATCGCAAATTATTTTTTTTCTTTTCTTCATTTTTTTTCAATATTGTTTTGATATTGACGTACCACATTTATAAATTTCAAATCGGTAATAATATATGCGGTTCCTTGACGAGTTTTATATATATATATACCTATATGTGGGGGAAAGTGTAATTTCGTATTTCCTACCCTTTTTTTAAAACTAAGTATAGCTCATTCATTATTGATCACATCAGATCATACGATAAAGTGTTGTAAAGGTGTGAGTGTTTACTACAAACGCCTTTAGGACAATATTGCACTTAGCCCGCTCAGTCGTGAATGTTTGTGCGTCGAGTATGGAGGTCTCAAATGAAGAAATTTGCCATATTTTACATTTTACTACCTGAAAGGGAAAAACGCTTCGAAGGCGACCCAGAAAATTTGAGATGTATGCGGGGTTTATACTCTTTCGGTTCGTGTTGCACAACAGTAATACAAGGGATTTTTCCCCCAGCTCAATTCTGCTCTCTACTACAAACAACTCGACCGTTTGAAGCTGGCGATCGAATAGAAGCGGCTAGTTTTGTTGAATAGGAGACAACAAGACATCATCAAGACAACGCCAGGCTGCACACATCTTTGATGACGTACCAGAATCTCCGAGAGCTCTGATGGGAAGTTTTTATGCATTCACCCTAGAATCCAGTAACTAAAACATGTTTCTGTCTATGGCTAACGCTCTTGGGTGTACAAATTTGTTCTCAATAGAGTCCTGTGAAAATTGCTTGTGGGGGTTTATTATAAATAGTGCATTCTCGTTGACAACAAGTTATCAAACAGAACGGGGCAATCTTGACTTAAATTAGATGATCGTAACACTTTTGATAAAGCATTGAAATAATGAGAAAAATACGAAATTACTTTTTCCCCAATCTGTTATATATAATCAGTAATTTTATAACATATACGAGAATATACACCTTTTGTTTATGTAGTAAATGGAAAAGTTAACAGAACGACAGTTTCTATTTAAATTCAATTTATTGAAATCTAATTCGTTGTGTTTATCTATGTATAGTAGAGAGATAACTATTCTTGCATGTCTAAAAATTACAAAAATAGTCTTTCAAAAAATCCCCAGTGCCATTTTAAATATTTTGTTCTAATTTTATTATGAAGTTACGATAATATAATGATTTCAGATAATATAAAAAATAATATTTAACTGTGTTGAATAAGAGAAGACAATTTATTCAATGTCAAATATTCACATCAATCACCAATAATAAATGAGAGTTTTGATCACTAATCTCGTTTTAAATGTTATAGGAAGTAAAAAGAAATGGTTTTATAATGTGACATTTTTAAAGTTTTTCGGCCCTAAATGATTATATTTTGAATACTCTTTGAGTTACAATATATAGTTTAAATATCAGCGTTTTGGTGTGATTTTGCACAAAAGCTATTTTAAGCACTAAAATGGACCTATACTTCTTCAACAAACAAAATGAAACGGTCATTAATTAATATTTTAATCGCTGAAGATGATGAAGCGACCAGTAAGCACGGACTTCAAGTCGTTGGTGAGGGCCTTGCAACGATGGAGATGTCCCTGTTTTATTCTAGGTGTGAGCAATGGCTTCTTCTTCATCACGATGAAGCTCTTCCCGTCCTCCTGCTTGAGGTCCTGGAAACCACCATGGCCTAGATACCGAAGTCTTCAGCATGGCGTTGCATGGACTTTTTGGAATCGGCCCCAATTGCCCTTTTGATGTCCTTGGGCTTGTGACCTTCTTCAGCTTTTCTCTAAAGGCTGTCACCAGCATCAACACGCTTTTTGATTCTGTAGACTATAGACTTTCCTATCCCAAGCTGCCTGGAAATTGCAGATGTTGTCAATCTCGTTTCGGTTAAAGCGATTACTTTTACACGATTGTCTCTCTCACAGTCCATTTTAATGTCAAAAGCATTGTTTTGCTTGTAAACAAAGTTTAAGCTGTCAGCTTTGAGTTGATGTCTCCATTTTTATTTTACAATCACGAAAACTACCCCTTTAAATCTAACAAAAGTGTTGCAATTATGTCGTTAGACCCTGTATATAATGGGTTTTTAAATCTAAGCGTTTTATAGCTGGGTAGTGTTTTTTTCGTGACAACTAGAATAATGTATTTTATTTTCTCAAGCAGCTATTATTAATTTTTCATTTTTAAGGAGAGAACATATTAATATAAAGTGTAACCACGAGCGTGCATTCTCATTGTTGTGTATTACGACTTAGTCGTTTCCCTCCCTCTCAATCTTTGTCATTATTATAAGCTATTTTGTATATAAGAAGTGTACTTTGTATTCACCGATAAATATCCGTGGGGGCGAGTCACTGTCAGGTAATATTATCATGGAAATAAAGTGTTATACATATTTTAAGTCTTCTCAACGCCTTTCTCTTTAATATATGTTGTGGCAAATTGCGTTGTCACGTCACAATATCTGGATACAAGGATGGAATCAAATCCGTGAGATCTCTCTGCATTGGGATATCGGTGCCATCTTTATGGATGGAGTTTGTCTAGCTTCTTATGGATTTGAAATGGTTGTTTTAGAGCTTGACCTCGTGGAGGATGAAGCTGTGGGTGAGGTTGGTGGCCTGATATGGGACCACTCTCTATTTTTGGATCCACCCCTGTCTGCTACCTCCTTTCCTAAGCGTGTTTGGGGAAAGAAGACATCTCCCATCGATGAGCTGTATACTCAGGCATATGTTTGGATCCGTTTATGGATGTACAGATTCCGGGAATGTGGATTTGAATTATCACTTCCCAACAAACTGATGCTCCGCATCGAGATGTTCTTATGGTGAATATTCTGATGTACACTAGTCATGATGATAATTTGTTGAGGAGTTTGTTCTATATTTTTAACCAAAATTAGTTTGTTCGTCGACGCCTAATAATTATGAGTAATGCCGGATACTACCCTTAGTTTAATCAATAATTGCAGAATTGTATGTATCTTCTGAGTGACGGAGTAGTTTAATCCCTTACAATTATACCTAAGTGACACATTCAATATTTGAATCAATTGTTTGTTCCTCCTTAGTGCACAATTAAAGTAAGTTTTCTTTGATGATAGTATGCCTTCATACAAACAGTGAGTCTATTTATTTGTTTTTCTTTCAAAGGCAAATAAATACTCAAAGTTCATTCCACTGTCGAATAGATATTTGTATGTCTTTACCTGTGTGCATCAATAAAAGTATGATTAAAATAGTTTGTACATAGGCATTTAAAGTCAATATAGGTATAAAATATTCTTCTTTCCTTATTGACAAAATTAATTTCTTTTTTTCTAAAAATACATATAAGGTTAGTAGCACTTTCATGATGATATCAAGTAAACATGTGTATCGTCAACACAAAAACAAGCTGGAATTATTTTATACAATTGAGTTTGTATTACATTTGTATTTCTGAACTAATTATTCTGAATTAAAGTAGCAAAAATTAATCATAACAAAGAATAAATTAGAAATTGATAGTTTTTATTTCAAAGGAGCCATATCAGGACCAAATTAAGCATCATAAATCCAACAGACATTCTAAATTATATTCCACATTTTTAATATCTCAAATTAACTAGAAAATTGAATACAAAGCCTATAATTGACTTAAATATGTCTTTAAAATATTGGGCTACATATAAAATGAAGTTAAAAAATAAATTGATAACTTTTCTTGATATTTTTTTAAGATGATTTTTTTTACTCATCAGTGTAGGGATGGGATTTTTGTCGAAAAAGGGGACAGTTTCGAGATGAGAAAAGGAAAAAATGGTTGGTGAGCGTACTCTTTTTTCTTTTATGTGTGTATTTATTTCAAAAATGAATAATAAACTAATAATATATATTTTCGTTGAACTAATGTTATTTTAAATGTAGAAGTTTTTCCTCGTTAAAGCAGTAATTCATTCACCTTCCACCCCCCAAAAAATCCTCTGCCGATGTTAACAGGTGTCTTAATTTCGTAATATAAGGGTAGTATGAATAGTTTCTGACCTCAACCTAGAGATGGTTGCACTCGTAAATGACAGTTACTCATCAAAGTTTCAGCCATTTTTGGACCCGCAGTCGTTATATAACAGTCGTTTGACTAAGTTGATGTGAGTGTTTTAGTTGAAATAGAAAAAATCGAGTATTGTTTTATTTGCACAGTTTAGGCGTAATAAATCCAAGGCCGATTAATTACTTAAGATGCAACTTGGATAAATCATTATACCACGAAAAAAAAATACAGTCCAAACAGTGGACTACAAAGATTTTCGTCAAATGAAGAGATACTCACCTTCGTAAACAATTATTTTGCAGAGGAAAACGCCGAGTTCTATTTGGGCGGGTTATAGAGATGGGAGCATCCCTGAGGGAAGTGTGTAGAGTAAGAAGGAGACTATGCTGAAAAATAAAATTTAGAAAAAATGTCTTGTATCTTTGTTAGGTCGGAAACTTTTCAGACCAACCTCGTAGAATGGTATTGCGGAGAAGTGAATAATTTTTTTTAGAAACGTTTGTTATATTATTTATGGAATTCCTTCCTTTGCAAATATGTATGTACTTACATAAGTGGGCTTGACGATAATGCTCCCTCCTCCTACACAAGTTACTTTAATGAATATAATACTTAACTTTTGGTCTTTATGCCTAAAAAAACATGCGTACATTGTTTTTCTTCAATAGAACTAATATTATTACACCATCAATTGGAATGTTGCTTGACTTCAAAAGCCCTGCATAATTTAAATTAAATTAAAAACTCGATGGTTTCATATAACTTTTTTACTGACGTCTTAAATTGCATCATAATTGAAGGAAACATCCTCTTGGGGATCAATATTGATATTTTTACAACATAAAATGGACCAATTTCCAATAAATCTTGATTAAACTACTTCAAATACCTTTAAAAATAAAAAAAGACTGAATACCTACTTTATGCCAATGATAAACAGTGATATTTGAAGTAAATCAAAGTAATATCTAATAAAAAATGACTTGATTTGTACCTTTTTTTTTGATCGATTAGGAACGAAAAAAGTATGTAGGATATTTAGGGAAGAGTATCTCATTATTTCTATTCTAAAGGTTAATATTCATCTACAATATGGCAATAAGATTGTATTACGATGTATCAGCTTTTTTTTATTTAGATTTAGGGTCAGATATACCGGGTTGAAATTTGAAACTTACTTACTTGTATTATGTTGACTTGAACAGTTCTGTGTGAGGAAATTAGACCTATGTGTAATTATATAGGTAGCCATGTCTCTAAAGCATCTCCTACTTTGCTGCGAAATTCAAGGTGAAGGGTATCAACTCTTCTTCCTGCGGGTCACACTCCAACAGAGTTGGCCAAGCAGACGGGAATGGCTCATGAGACGATCAACAATGTTAAGAAGAGGCTTGACCACAACAAGACCAAAGAGAGTTAGGATGGCTCTGGAAAAATCTCATTATTAAGGCAGCCACATATATGGTCGTTTTCAAGGCAAACCTTCTCCCCTGTGTCCCGGCAAATTTTCCCGAAGGGAGCGTCGTCTTTCAGCAAGGTGGGGCCCGCCTCACACTGCAAAAATTGCTCAGATCTTCTTAGCTAACAGCATCTCTTTCTGGGACAAGAGAATGTGGCCATCATAGAGTCCGGATGACAATAATAAAAATACATATATATATTGTTTTCTTTCTTTATTTTCAAAGAATATATACATATATCACACAATGGAGGCATCCAACAGTTAACGGGACACTAACTCCCTCAAGCAATCTATATTTATCTATGGATAGCACCATTCGCTTTTCCTTTTTTATTTTAAAAATGTTATTTATCTCTACGTTATTCCCATTCCTATTAATGACTGATGAGTAAGGATAGTATTTTTGGGAAGCACGAGGAGAAAATGGGAGCAAAACTGATGGTATAAGTGTGGTCTAAAAAGTTTTTGACCTAACAAGGATACAAAACATTTTTTCTCATTTTTATTTTTCAATATAGTCTCTTATTAACTCACCACACTTCTCCCAGCGATGCTCCCATCTCTGCAACCCGTCCTAATAGTACTCGGCGTTTTTCTCAGCAAACAAATGTTTACGTTACACTTTTTATTTTTTGCACAATTACTCTGAGATGGATTGACTTAGACGCGACGCCTCAAATTTAAACACAAAAAGCCTTTATATGTCTGCTATTGCTCAAGGTTAATACAAAAACAAGGTTAGACCATCATGTAATCGCCCTTGCTAGAAATTTCAATCAGATGTATTTACCGACTACTAGGCAAGAAAAACAGATTTTGACAAAACATGCAACCACTCATACACTATGACGTCATTATTAAAAAGCGTGGTGGAAGTCAAACATCAGTCGTAGACGCGTTATGGTATAACCTTGTATTTCTATTAACTTTGCTATTGCTTAAATGGATTTAAAGGTTACACTTTCACAAACAAATATTTAACAACAGCTCGATACTCGATTTTGTCGATAACAACTTCGTGTCCAAAATGGGTGAAACTTTGGTAAGTAACTGTACGCAGTGCTCGATAGATATGACTAACTTTTATTTAGAAGTGCTGCCATCTTCACGTTGAGATTGTAAACTTTTCAGACTACCCTTGTATGATTAAAAGTAGACAATATAGGTATTCAATTATGATAGACAAATTATGATGAAAGATGAAAATTCATATTATGAAATATATAACACACAAACATATTTGAAGTTTGAGCCCATTTTTGAACATCTGAAAATTCTAAAGTTGCATTAGTATATATGAAACTAAATTCTTTTTATTTAGCTATTTTTTAGGCAATAATGCATAAACAGTATTATATGATTGACAATATGACTTAGACAGAATATATAAGGTGGGGGAAGAAGTGTATATTAGGCTTAAAATAGATTACACCTAATATCCTTCAAAGTTTGGCAAATCGATGCCCAAATTCAAAGTATTGCCAGCTCTGGATGCACCTTCTACCAAATGAGGATTTGGAAGCCTATGACAATATCAAAAACATCCACAAAGCCACGGGCACAAAGCCATTTAGTGTGTCTCATATTACCCCAAAGAGCCATTTCATATATTTTATTATGTTACTAGCATGGAGTGAACAACTAGACTGAATTTAATATGGCTGAAAGATGACGTCATTTACTGTTACGTGTGAAAAAATAATAACTCTTGAATGAATAATAAATACTGTAAAATTTTAAGTTATGTTTACGCATAATATATTCTCAATAACCGTCTACTTCATTTTTATCATTGTCATTGTCCGTGGATCCTGATTAGGATAGTAGGTCTTGATCCTTTTTTAGTGTGTAAGTTTTTTGTTCTTGTTGTTGGTAACCTGAACAGTGTTTTTTGATTTATTTTCCAAAGCTTTTATCCCTATTCTTTAATTCCTGAGGAGGGAACATTTACGTGCTTTTGCTTATGAAAGACAGAGGATAAAAGAGTTATATGAAGAAGTCTTTGTTAAACTCAGAGAAGAATTGGGGATTGACAACGAAGTAATTCCTGTTTATGTATTTACTAGATATGGAGTGGGATTTGCGTTCATTTCCTTGCAAGAACCCAGTCATAGCTGCTTACAGCTAATCTAATAAAACATAATTGCAGCTAAGCTGATCTCCTCTCAAACAATGATTTCGAACACACATATATTCTAATGAAAATCCTCCGATGTCGAACCCAAACTCTGATCTGAGTACAACAAGGACTTACAATTAACGCTCTACAACAAATCTTCAGGGTTATGCTCCGTCTTTTATGAGTACACACGAATATTGAATCAGGTTTTGAATATAATTGAATCTATTTAGGAAAGGATGTTCACTACTCAGGAATTAAATAATAATGATAACTGCTAAGGAAAAGAAATCTAAAAAAAAAGTAGCAAAAAATGCACACGATTTACATCACTTTTTATATAAATATGCAGAAAACGTAATTCCCAGGAGGCCGCGGGGTGGGGCTGGACCCCCAAATATTTTCTTAGTATTATTAATTATAAGTCTATTAATGATGAGTCATAGCCGTAGTTACTATAGCCAGATCACCAATAATAATAAAACTTGATTAGGGCACTGATATGTATGCCAAAAAAAATGAATTTATTTTTTGAAAATGTATTTTAGATCTTCATATAACTGTACATTTAATTTCTTCATAAAAAAGTCCATGAGACAGACTGTAAAACAAGGACATGTTTGGGGGAAAGAGGAAAGTTGGTCTTTATTAGAGGAAATTAATTAGGCCATCTATTTCCTCTAACATAATATTTTGTTCCTACGTGTCATGGCCTTGATATTATCATTTTTTTTTAATAAGAGTTTTGACCCTTGCAGTAAGAGTAGTAATATTAGCATACATACTTAAGGCAGTTCCAAATGTTCACTAACTGTTTCTTTATCCTAAGAAAATTATTGTTAAACATAATTTCTACTTAACATAATATCCTAGCAGAGAGAAACGGTGCTGGGATTTATACTCGTATATTATGTGCATAACTCATAAGTAGGTACTTTTCTCTGTTTTATCAATTTATACATCTTTACCATCATCGTATTGTACATAGTGTTTATCAGCCCACGCAGAGTGGGTCTTGAATCGAATTATTGTTATTATATATATATGTAGGTACTAAGATGTTAGTAATAATAATTGCCGCCCAACTTCTGAATCATAAACGACAAAATGAACGAGTACGCTCCCTAATACGTGCTTGGCTCCTTTCCCCTTCCTTCCTTCCCCCAAAAAGTTGAGCAAAGTCCTTTAAGGAGCTGTGAATGACTCATTCGTAATATCAACACCGACTACACATTGAGCGTATGAGTTAGAAAGGAGCCCTTGAAACTAGTATCTTATAATTTTTAGTCGTATTGAGTCAGATATTGTATTTCTACTTTGGAAGCCCTCCTTCAAATATGGGTTTTAATCCTATATTTTCAATATAATATTATTGTGTAGCTTGTGAGGAGCGCTGGCCTTGATCATCACTGTTACTACTATCATACTACCTTTACCGACGACGACCACAATCACTATGCATGCGTCTTCTCCTGTGCGTACAGTAAAGGGAGAAGAGTAAACGAACAATAACAAGAAGACGACACGGAGCAAAATATCTCCTTATCAACTATTTAGTTAGTTGTGAATCATCGTCATCACCATGTCGGAGGAGGAGGGATCCGGAAGGGACATGATGTATGTTTCATCATCATATGATGATGTTCCGATAGGAGGAAGTCCCAAAGAACGGATCATTGAGGCCTCTCCCGACGTTATTCCACGCTATACACTACCTTGCCCAACCTGTGGAAGAACCTTTGTGCAAGCTTCCCTGGAGAGACATGTTAAAGTTTGTGAAAAAGTACTCTGCACTAAGAGGAAAGTGTTTCCAATTGATCAAAAACGAACCAAGGAATTACCCAAAGTAGGATGTAAAAAGTCTCTATTATATATACTATATACCTAGTTCGGTCTCTAACAGTTTTTTTTTAAATCAAGTAAACTTAGACATACATTTGAAAATATTTAAAATAATAGGCAAAAACAAGTTTTTATGGAGTAAATTTATTATTACATACCTACCTGATATAATCTACTTTTCTCATGTGTGTGTGTTTTTTGTTTTTTTTTCATTACATATTACAAATTATGATGTATCAATGTATGTCTATGCTTAATATATTTGCAACGATAATTATGTATTTAATATTAAAAGATATCGGTACAATCACAATATTACGGAGTGGTCCATTAAAATCTGAACACTTTGCATTATAAACTTCAACAAGATATAATTTATTAATTAGCAATAGAATGTCAACAAAATTAATATTATAAATAGATGTGTATCTGAGCTCTCTCAAACATTAATGTAGCTGTCCTTCGCGGCAATGATGGCTTCCAGGTGGTGGCGAAATGCCTGGCACTCGCTGTGGACGTAATCTCGGTGTTTGGATGACGGACACTGCAGGTCTTCACCTCGACATTTTGTTTTGTAACTAATTGCTTATGCTTTAATATGTATCGAAATATTATTTAATTTCAATCACTCAAACTTCATTAAGAAGTGTTCATATTTCAATGTACCCCCCGGTATAATCCACTTTTCTCATGTGTTTTTCTTCATTTTATAATGTATCTATGTATGGCTATGCTTAATATATTTGCAACGATGATTATGTATTTAATATTAAACGATATCGCCACAATATGTATGTATCTTCTACAAAGCTAAATTAAATCTTCATGATGTTTGCTCTCAATATATAAAGTAAAACAACATTTACTTAATTTAGTATTAATTTTCATTTAACTCAATCTAATTGACCTTAATTGACTCATTGTGGCTTTATAAACATTAGATTTGTCTACATAGTCATATGAATGTAGTATCCATCATGGATGGAACGTGAAAAACAGACCACCTCAGCAGTTTAATTATAATGAAAACAATAGTGATTATGTAATTACTTTTATATGTATGAATTTTTCAATTCATGTGTAAAATAACAGACAAATCGTGATCATTCTACTTGAATGTCGTTTTTCCATGCATACATTTATGGCATGACAGCAGGGACGTCCGCAGGATTATATATAAATATATTTTTGGTATTTGGGAAAAAAAATTCAATTTTTTTTTAAACAATTGGAAAAATTTAAATTTTAAAAATATTTGAAAAAATTAAATATTAAAAAATACAAATTTTTTTAAATCCATAGCTGTTCACGGAAAATTAAATTTCAAATATTAGATTTTTTGGGGAAAAAATTCAAAAATCCACAGCTGTTTAAGAAAAATTAAATTTCAAATATTTAATTTTTTTCAAAAATCCAAAGCTACTCACAAAAAAATTACGATTATTTAATTTTTGGAGAAAAATTACAAAAATCCATAGCTATTCAAGGAAATGAAATTTTTTTTAGAAAAATTTGATAAATTGAATTTTTTGGAAAAAAAAATTCGAAAAATTGAATTAAATTTCAATTATTAAAGTTTTTGAAAAAAAAATTCAATGGTAAAATTTTTCTATTAAAAAGAAAAAGTTGCTTAATTTGGGGGCTACAAACACTCCAACCCTCCCCTGCAGACGCCCTTGTATAGTTTCTTTGAATCCTTGCCATGGATTTACTAGCATTGATCAATTATAGTAATCCTTGTTGACATTTTATGTACATTGTGATAATATTAAATCAAATTAAATTTACTTACTAAAATACATCTAATATCATTAATTCTTTCACTAACTTTGAAGTCATTCTTGTAGGAGGGAAATTTTGAATATTTATTTATAATTAAAAATTATCTATTCATTTAAGGAAAGTTAAAATATTTAATTTTTGCTGTTCTATGTACATTAAGCCGGTTTGTTTTTCATCTATTTTCGAATTTCGAATTACGGCTAGTTAGAAAAAATGGGGATTTGCAAAGGAAATAATTTATGCAAAATTTTATCTTTAGGTAGAACATCTAGTTCAAAGTTTGAAAAGAGATAAATGTTCGTCAATAAAGATTAAAATACAACATTAATCCTTATTTTATGATAAAGATTATTATAACCTGTAAAAATTAGTATTAAATTTTTTTCTGAAGCAAAATGATAATATAACAGAAATTTGATCTTTCCCTACAAAAAATGATGCGCGCTATACGTGGATCATCAAAGTTTCATAACTTTTTTAGCTCAATAAGACAATTTTAGAAAAAAAAACTTTTTTAATAAAAGTATTTCAAAATTATTTTATGCAAAATAACTAATAATGTCTTTTTAGCATCTATATTCTCTAAGAAAGAGTTTATGCCATTTTTCATAATTTGATCGAGATGTGCGACCTAAAGATGACCTTGTAGGACAGTGGAATTTTGTATAGGTCATTTTCATACCATACGACAACTTTTCCACTCTACCCACAATCGAAATTCGAAAAAAGTTGAAAATCAAACCGCCCTAGTGAAAATAACTTAATAAATTATAAACTTTTATGAATATTCATAAATAGTTCCAAATATGGACAGAAAAACACAATGACTACAGCCATAACGTATTTATTTTTATTTTTTAGCCTCTTACTCCACTCATTCAAAAGAAGGTTGTGAAGCCGCCTGATGAGTTTTTGATTTGTAAATATTGTGGACGTAAGTTTGGTTATAAAGCCTTTGATCGGCATGAGTCCTGGTGTGAAGAACGATCCAAAAGGATGCAATTATCTCCCAACAAGGATATGGTGGCTCTTGCAAAACTACAAATGAGAAATACATATAGACCTAAAACTCCAATTGAACCCCTCAAAAAGTAAGGTCCTTCTATTAACAACCCCTATCTCTATAGTCGTCTCATTGGTTTTTTTTTTTTTTTTTTCTAGAAAAGAAGAAATTGAATGCTCAAAGAGTCGAAGGACTTCAAATATCAGTTATCTCTATAACAAAGATCATATCCAGGAATCAGATGACACCCAATTTGTCCGTTCTGCCACGGGAAGAGGAAGCATTAAAAAAGGACCTGCTCAAACCAAGGCCTCTCAGCTCCGACAACTCAAGAATGAAGCTGCAGTAGCAAAGAATGAACCCGAATTCATTTACGCAAAAAGCCGATCCGTGACTCCAGGGATGTCGCGATCCTTTACAGAAACACCTCCCATGAGACAAAACTCCTTCTACCTTAAGAGATCCGCTTCCACTCGAACAAGACCCGTGATGAACCATGAATATTTAGTTAGACCCAATGTTCTGCGACCCACTTCCAAACGCTTTGAGCCAGAAGGGATTGAAATGAGTGGGGACTATGATCATAGTATAGAATATGATCCTTATCAACTGGCAGCCAATCAAATGAATGAGTTACTCTTTGGCTCTAGTAATCATGGAGGAGGGGGAGTAGTGCTGGAAGTAGTAGCAGTAGTCACGGCTCTCCTCTGAAGCCGTCCTCCAATTCTGCTTTCCAAAAATATATCCCAAACTCCAAACAATATCTTAATTATGACTCATCCTACGAGTGCCGCTCTCCACCAAAAGGAGGTAGTGGAAAAGTCGCACGCTTCTGTCACGAATGCGGGCATCCCTACGAACTTCCAAGCATTCGTTTCTGTTGTGAATGTGGTATAAAGAGACTTTATTGCTAAAAAAATAAAATAAAAAATACAACAAACAAACACGGAATTAAACAATCAAAATGCTCAGAAAATGTCCAATCTGTGCCATTCGTTTTATACATGAAGGATAGAAAGAACTGTGATATAATTGGACAAAATGTTATGGGTTTAAAGAAAAAAGAAAAAAAAAAAAACTCATTTCCATATTCTATAAATACATTCATTCATTTTTTTTTGTCAGACACAGAAGAATTAAATATATATAGTGTCACGATCAGTTTTATATTAATTTAACATTATTCTTATAATAAATTATTCTGAGATTTTTTGTTATAAAAAACTGTCTCACTTTTCCATACGTACCATTGCAACTGAATAATATATCATTTAAAAAACAGAAATGCAATAACTATTTATATGTCAAACTGCTTTTTTGCAATTTGTATACATATACAATGAGTTAACATAAAAACAATCTTGAATCAAATTCAATTAGAAGGATTTTTTTACATCATATAATATATTATATACAATACAAACGTATTTGAGTCAAGTTTAAGCCTTGTATTCAAATTTCTAGGATGATTTAAGATACTTAAGAATGTAAACAATAGTTTTAAGCAATTATTTCTAATCCGTGTTCCCCGGCTGCATTGGGGGCCACTTAATAATTAAAAGCCACCCACTACTCATTCTCACTTCAAGTATAAAAATATGAACCTACAGACAACCCTGAATAGGCTTGCTAGATTGGCCTCTTTTGATGCAGTTTCGCCTTGAAAAATTAGATTTGCCTCTGTTTTTATTTGGCTAAATTTGAAATAAATATTTATTTAAAATTTTGTTTTATGAAGCCATTTTTCATGAAATTTAATAAAATAGATTCTGTGTCCTGTTAAAATATTTCAAGTGGCAATACGGCCCATTATATTAAAAGGTTGGACATCCCTGGTTTAAAGCCTTTGTTTGATTTATTAAAGTTGTATTCTCCCCAATATAGACCCTTCAAACAATATATATATATATCATTGTGACCATGAATGTTTGCTACTTTGAGTGTGATTTGCAGTTCCTCCAAAGGATTAATCAGAATAATTACTGGATAGAAATTGACGACAATGAGTTAAACAAAAACAAATCGCGGTTTAAGATCTAAATTGTATTAACTGAAATATTTATTTTAAAGAGTTCAGCTTCAAAACTCAATTTTTCCAATAAAATGGATCTGAGAAATTCATTTCAACAGTCTGAATTTCTCTGTTTTTAAGTATTAAAATTACAAATTTAACCTCTAGGATCAGAGATGTCTGCTGGAGGGGCTGTAGGATTTTTTGTTTTTTACTTGAAAGTCGAAATGAAAAAAAAAAAATACGCGAAAATAGTGGGAAAATTTATTGTTTGAAATTTTTTTCGTACTTTTTTTTTTGTGAATAGCTATGGATTTGTAAACAAAATTTCCAAAATTTAATTTTTCAATTTTTTTTCCAAAAAATTTATTGTTTGAAATTTTTTTTTTTTTTTCAAAAAATTTAATTTTTCCAGAAAAATTAATTTTTCGATTAATTTTTCCAAAAAATTTAATTTTCTCTAAATAAGTATGGAGTTTTGAAATTTTTTGCCCAAAAATTTTATTTTGAAATTTTTTTCCAAACAATTTAATTTTTTGAACTTTCTATGAATAGCTATGAATATTCGGAAGTATTAAAAAGTACTTAGAAAAAAGGCGGGGAAATGTGTTTATGTTCACATCAGAAAAAAGTACCATCGAAGTGACTAGTATACGCTAGTTTTTATAGTCTAATTAAATAATGGATCTACTATGTGTATCAAAATTTGTATATGAATCCCCTTGTTTTTCTTCTAATATATAATATAGAGATGGGATCTCTGTAAGAGCGTGAGAAGAAGGCAGGAGCGAGACATATGGTATTACTGAATTAATTACTGATCATTTCTCCTTATACTCATCCCATCTTTTAGTATTACATAATAAAAGTTGATGTTTTTCCCTAGCTCCCACAATTTTGGAAATCTAGTCTTGATGAAGCAAACTTGGACTTGCTTTTGAAAAAGGAGGGAGAAGAGGGGGTGTAATTATGTATTTGATTTTTTTATTGATCATTTCTCATTATAATATATCTATTTAATGTTATATTTTATTTATTAGAAAATAAAGCAAGAAATAAAATGGAATTTGTATTATTATACTTGTTATTTGAGGTCTTTTTGAACATTTATTAATGGGATATCTTTGATTTGTACTCAATAATTTGATACGGTACGGAAGTACAGAAATATATGATGTACGGAATCATTATCTGATAAAATGGTACGGAAGCAAAAAATTTGATACGTTGATATCTCTGGTACGTGTTTGCCTTTCAAAAAGGCCCGAAATAATCTGCTAGTTAGACAAATAAGTCAATCATACCAAATGCAATGTATCTCTCATATACTCTCCGACTATCATTGCCATATTATTTATACACAATTTTTAAAATTAATTGCACATTATTTAATGATATTAAAATCGTACATAGTATTTTATTATATTACCTTGTATTATAATAAGAAAAGTGTATCTATACATTAGTATTTGTATATGATATCCAGTCGGCAAACATACATACATATGAGATAGAGTAGGCCTCTTGAAGTATATATATAGGTATGGGTGATGTGTTCATACAAACAAAATATATATTTTATAAATCCTATTATTGGCTGGCTAAAAGATTAATTTTGTCCAAATATGGTATTGACCAAAAAAGATAAATATAAAAAAAAACAAAAAAAAACACATTCTTTGGGAATATAATTGTAGTATTTTGCAGTTTTGATATAAAATGTTATATTGAAGCCTGCACTATATAAACATGAATAAATAAAAAATGTACCTATAAAAATCACGAGTCGTACCTGAAAAGCAAATGATATAAATATAAGAGTCGTCTGAAAAGTTTCCCACTTCAACGTGAAGATAAATATATATATTTTTTTAAAGTGTAGCATTGCTATAGATGCATCCAGTAAGAGACATTGTTGTCTTAAAAATTGACGCGTCTAAGTCAACCCAACTCGGAGTAATTGAGCCAAAAACAAAAAGTGTCTCGTGAACAATTATTTTGCAGAGAAACACGCTGCGTACTATTTGACCGTGACTATCAGTATAAAGCAGGCCCAGTTTCGGGACTACATACTTTCAAAATTCCAATTTTCCAAGTATTATTTCAAAAATAAATATTTGATTTTTTTTTTTTTTTTGAAAAGATACATTTTTTATTATGTCGTCCGTTAAAAATATCCAGCTTACGTGGAGGAATGACCCCTACTGCTCTTGTCAATGGTCAATCATACTGTTTTCACATAATTGTAACTACAGAGAGACCAAATTTTGAAATATTTTATATTTAGAAATTATAATGCCCTATTTTAAACATTATAGCGCAAGGCCTAAACCCAGCACTGGAGGAGGGGAAAACTGTTCCCTTGCCTCCTATATCTATCCATTGAGTTGAAATTTTTCTAAGAAAAAAAGAGGAAGAGAAGAAAGAGGGAGCAAGACATATGGTACTACTGAATTAAGACCTCAGTTAATGTCAGCTGCCTGTTATATCATATTGGGGAGATTGAAATTGTGTTATAAAGAGGAAAACCTTCACTATTTCAAATAGGATTAGTGCCGGGAAAATCTTATAATTATATTTATTTTATTATGCATTTTTAAAACAATTAACAACAAAAAATGGCAAAAAGGTTTACAATAGAGGGAGAAATTAATACCAAGAAGAACTATTAAAAAGTGAAAAAAAAGAAGAAAGAGCACACGCAACGAATTTCTAAACTTAGTTTTTTCATTACAAAAATGTCAACTCTACCTATTTAATGCTAACGACATTATAGTCATACAGAAAAGTGTGTTCACTCTACTCAGTTGTTTAATATATATATATATATTAATTATAATAAGGAATGGTCCTTGAATATGGACAACAAATAATTTTATTAATGCATCAGTCCCCTCTAAATGCTTCCTTCATTCAGTAACCAATGTCAGAATCAAGGTTAGAGTCTTTATTTTTTGGGTAAGAGGGCCTCTTTTTTTTATTCCTTTTTTCTTCCATACCATTATTCTATGTGACACAAAAAAAGTGAAAATGTTTTAGAGTGACTTGTCTAAAATTGGCATTTCATACATACATATACGAGTAATATACAAAATACATTTGCCATACAAGATGACATTGATATTATTGATATTCATGGATATTTCAACAATACTCGTGAAAGTATTCAAACAACGTAAGAAAGACATTTACTGTCATTCAATTCAAATACATACCAAGGGGGGTGGTACATTGAAATCTGAACACTTACTAGTTCAATAATGAATGAAGATTGAGAGGTTGAAATTAATCCATATTTCGAAATGTTAAAGCATAACCAATTAGTTACAAAACAGAACAAACCTGAGGTCTCTAGGTTACGTACAAGTCGAGAAAATAACACTTGAATGCGATCAAATAATTTACACTTGCACACTGTAAGCAGTCTTCAAGACCCCCGTCTGCGCCGTCAGCAAGTCCAAAACGTTGGAGAGGAAAAAAACTGGATCCGGAGGACTTAAAAAAAAAGTCCAGGATAATCCCCTAATGTCCATTAGGGTCCGTGCAAGATATATCCGGATTTAACACCAGAATTTCCAGAGAGCTACCAAAATAGTGGTTGGACATAGCCTTGTGAGGATGGAGGGCCACTTTTTGACACCAGCAATGAAAGAAAGCCATTAGTTGCAAGAATCTTTTGAGTTCTTTTGAACTCTTTTTTGAGACATTTGTCCCCCCCCCCTACAGCCCTGTGGCCAACCCCCTCGACTACACCTTTTAGGTGCATTTCGAGGGGAAGGCCTCCAGTGTCCGTCATCCAAACACCAAGACCCTCAAATCCACTATCAGCTATCACTGGGACGCCATGAAAGTGCACTACATCTGCAGCGGGTATCCGGCCTTCCACCAGCGCCTGGAAGCAATAATTGCCAATAAGGGCAGCTTCATTATTGATTAATAGAGCCTGGACACACATCTATTTATATTATTAATTTTGTTGAAGTTCTATTGTTAATTAATAAGATATATCTTGTTAAATTTTAAAATTCAAAGTGTTCACATTTTTATGGACTACTCAGTACAATATATGAAGGCAGGACCATGACAAGGACTTTTTTGACAAATCTTTAACAATTTTAACAGAATGTTTTTTTGTTTTTATTAATACCAAATTTGACAAATCATAATTTTAAAGAAATGGCAAGAGATGAAATTTAAAAAATCGTTGACCCAGTCCAAAAACATGCTATCTGAGATATTTAACATTAAATAAAAAGGGGTACTATATCTTGGGCAAGTTTGAAGTAGAGATGCAGTACCGAAGTACTTAGATACGGTATAAGTAAACTTGTAATACTCAAAAAGATTCTATAGCCCAAACAGCTTCGGATATTTGAAATTTTACGTTAAAGATCTGAGGGGTTTTCCGGATTTTAAAAACTTATAGTTTCACTCAAACAAGATTATCTATATAAAAGGTAACATCTATATTTATCTTGATTAGAGCTTGGAGTCACATCTACATAAACAATTGTTCTGCATGATTATTCCATACAGCGTTATCTACTTCACAAACATAAAAATGTATACTGTATTTAGGTGTCAACTTTGGATGTTTACTCAGAGTTCTTAACATTGATTGGTTCGACACAAAATAGTTTTTATTAAGCTCTGAACAATTATCAACTATTATTGAATAATAATTCCATAGTTGGAATAATGGGCTAACTACCAACTGATTTTGAGCCTTTTTCTGTTTTCTTTTCGAAGGAAAGGTTGTGTGATTTTATTATGACAATAATTTTAATAGTAATAACATTGGAGTATTCATTGTTTCCGCATCAGTAATCAGTAAACATGTAATTTTAAAGTGGATTCTATTTTATTTGTATCCAAACAGTCCAAGCATTTAACTGATAGTGCTTTTTTGCAGGCAAAATATCTAAAATTCAGCGCTAAATTATGCAATCTATTTTGGATTGTATATTAATGTTTAAATTTCAAGGCTAGTATGTTGTACTAATAGATTCGACAAAATATTCTATTGTATACTATTACCTAGTACATCTAGTTATTTTATCAAAAGCTAATAATTTGGACTGCACATCAATGCAGCTAATAGTCGTTGTAAAATGTTTATAATTTTGAAAATTATAGCTTCCTTAATGGGCCTGTTATCTATACGTATACTTTTTAAGCTTTGGCTTTGACATCGACAGGTTTCCACTCGTTCTACGTTAAAAAGACGTTACCATGGTTTTGGACTGAATAGATTAATATCAAATTACATATTAGCATATTTTTGCTTTTAAAATTGGGAGAAATATGAACCATTCGCAATGGTTTTTTTTTTACAATAACAGAATTTCCATCGTTACCCCAAAAAGTTATTAAACTTATTTGCTTAAATATATATTTCTAGTTGATATGTTTTGACACTGGGTCAACAAAATAACTTTTAATTTTACAGTTAAAATTTTTTGGAACATAATTTTTTTTTAAATAACTTATTTTTTCATCATTTTTATTTTTTTTCCTTCTAAGGAACGACATAATTTTAGTGCAAAAATTGTTAATTTCAAAACTGTGACAACAACACAAAATAATTCACAAAAAACTTTTTATTTTCGACAAATTTGAAAAAATGTGTTTTTATTCAAAGGGTGAAGCACCCTTCCCTCTCCAATAGCATGGCCCCCCTCTCCTAGATACAGTCATGAATGAATGAAGGGAAATATTGATCAATATAAAAAATGAGCTACAAAGTTTGTAATCTAAAAAAAGTGCGGGTACGGACTAGATTTGAATTAAGATCATACCATTTTTTCAGACAGCTCGTATCCGTATGACCATACCATCTTTTTTGTTCCGTACCGGTACAGAAGTATGGAGGTACGCTTTTAATACAGGCATGCCCAGCTCTGCTCGTGAGTCATGTTTAGTGATGTAAATCCTGTATAATTCTTTGAGCTGGCATTTTTATTTTGGAATTTGTAATCTGAAGAATATTCTTTTCCTGAGCAATTGTCATAAATATTTAATTCCTGAGTTGGAAACATCCTTTCCTATATAGATTCAATTATATTCAAAACCTGTTTGAAGGTTCGTGTGTGCACATAAAAGACGGAGCGAACCCCTGAGGATTTGTTGCTGAGTTATAATTCTAAGTCCTTATGTGACTCTGAGTAGAATTGGGGATCGGCATAGGAGTAATTTTAGCGAATGTATTTGTTTATTTCCTTCTCCGCCTCCTCCCTTGTTACAGCTGATTGTAGATGAGCTCCTCCAAAACATTCCTTCAATTGTCAGGGATTTACCATGTTGATTTTGTTTGTTATTTTAAATTTTTAATATGCCCATTATATACCACGCCGTGCAAAATTATTTACCAATGATGTAAATATACTTTTTAAGAGGTTTTGTGGCAACCAATCTGATTGTTTCGTATTTTTACTGTTAAAATAAACAAAAATCCTTCCTGTGAGAGCGTAACAACTTCCACTCGTGAGACCATGTCCAATCAGGAAACAAGGAGGATCGAAATTGCAGCCCTCCTCCGAGCGGGAGTGCCTCATAACAACATTAAGGAACAGGTTGGGGCCTCGTTGAAGACAATTTACAACATTTCCAAGCGCTTGGAGGCTGGGGGTGATCTCAAGAATTCCCCTGGGGCTGGCAGAAAGCCCACTGTCTCAACAAGGCAAGTAAAGGCCGTGTTCAAGAGGACTCCCAACAGGTCCATTGCCCACATCCCCAGAAAGATGGGAACGTCGAGATCGACTGTTTCAAGGGCATTGAAAAGGGCTGGAGGAAAGTCCCTGAGGCGTACTGAACGCCCTCTGGTAACTGAACGTCAGAGAGAAGTCAGACTTGAGCGTGCCAAGAAAATCTTGAATGATATCAAGAGCTCATCTGGACGCATCATCCTTTTTTCAGATGAAAAAACTTTTACGGTCCATCCTGTTTTCAACAGGCAAAATGACCGTGTTGTGAGCTTTGGAGATGTGCAAGATAAGCACCGCTATGTGGCAACAACAAAGCACCCTGCTTCGGTGATGATGTTGGGTCTCGTGGCCTCCAACGGGAAGGCCATGAAGCCGGTATGGCTTTTTTTTTTTTAATTTTTAATATGTCCATTATATACAGGATTTGTATTACTATATATACCTATGTTCCATGATTTTTTAAGGATAACTTTTAGTTGTTCTCTGAATGCAATCATGATTCATGACTTATTATATTATATCCACTATCCAGGTCTCGACGGTCGTACAATTAGCCATTATCCCACAACAGTAGATTTTTTTTTACTAGTCCAGAATAGGTCCACAAATATTGGGTCATTTTTAGACTTGTATAGATGTACTTTTGTTTTTGTTTTGTTTGTTTTGTTTTTTGGTTTATGTGACACTATTGGTTCTTCAACACACCTTATACAATACAGTTTCATCCAATCAGAAATATAGGTACAAAGGGTTTTACAGAATATATATAATTTAACGGCGTGTTGTAGAATTGAAATTTATAGAGTGTTTTGGGCTTAGAAATGGCAATTCTGATAAACTACACCAGAAGTGAAATATCGATAAATTTGTCTTTTAAAAATATGTTTTACTTAAAAATCATCCGTAATTATATACTTATTTTCAATGTTTATTTGACGTACCTAATAGACGTTGACACTTATGATTCGAACTCAAAATCGCCTTTATATATACAGTATTTAAAGTATACATTATATAGAAAAACGGGCTATATACAGACCATCATACACTTTCCCGACTACTTTTTTACTTGCCACGAACTAAAATAAAAAAGTCCACGTATAACTTCTGAGGAAACCCTTATTGTTATTCCTTGTGCTTTGTGAACACATGCACTAGGGATTACTTTGTACTTGGATATTATCCTTAAATTAATAATGTTAACAGTTTTAGAAAATATAAAATAACCCTGTTCAGGTTGGAACTGAAAAAAAAAAAAAATCACTCTCGTTCTAGGTCATATTTTCTACAACAACACTTATTTACTTCTTAAAAGAGTACTCAAGGGCGTCCGCAATTTTTTGTAATCAATTAAATTTTCAAATATTTTTTTTTTCTTTTTTTTTCTTCAACTAGGTCTTGATTTATTCACACACATACTAAAAAAATTAAAATGTCTACAGTTTTGTTAAATGAAAGAAAGAAAATTTGTGTTTAGAATAAAACATAAATAAACATTATAGTTTTAAATTAATTTTCTCTTTAGACCTTTAAAATCTTACAAAAAAAATAACATCTCAACAGAAATAAAAAAATGTAGTGTAACCTAACTTATACTCTTATTAAATGATGGTTAAAAGACCTCATAGTGATTATGGTTCTTTTGTTAAAGAAGATAAATAATATTTTATAAGATCCGAAGCGTTTATAGTACTATTAGAATCAGACAAAGGTATTTTAGTTATTCTATGAGCAGTTGTCCATTCACTAGAGAAATTCATAATTATATCATCTGATAGATCTGAACCGAATAATAAAAATTTATATGTACAGGAGACCCCGTAATCCATTACTCCATTTTAAATATGATTCAGCCTCAATGTTTGTAAAAATATTGATGTAAATTTTTGGTAAGATATTAGATAAAAGAACCAATTGTTTGCAGGGCCTCTTTAGGGCGTTGATGCAGTTATGATCAAGCAACAGCTTCAACCATGTTTCCTCCTCCCTTAACACATTTTCAGAGCATAGAAGGGATGGCTGTATCCACATATAATACTTGTGCCATTCATTTGGTATTGTATAAATTAATTCTTTTTGCAAATACTACATCAAAAAAAAAAAATCAAAAATTAAAAGAAAAGAAAAATTAATAAAATTAAATTTATTAAAAATTAAATCAATTTCAAAAACCCATAGCTATTTACAAAATTTTAAAAAAATTCATAGCTACTCACAGAAAATTAAATTTTTTGTGGAAAAAAAATTTCAAAAATCTGTTAATCAAAAATTAAATTTTTTGGAAAACAAATTCAAAAATTAAATTTCAAATATTAAATATTCTATTGAATAGGAAAAAATCCTTAATTTATGTGTAAGGGTAGGACACAGCCCCTCCAGCCCAGTTTCTGCGGACGCCCTTGCTACTATACAAAGTTGGTTTTCCTAGTAAAAAAATGCAAGATAAGATTTATTAAATACTATGGCAGTCAAGTTTGTCTCGGATCAAATGGTGTTTTATAACTCAAATATGTTTTACTCAAATTAATTTGTCTCTCTTATCGATTAATAATTAAAACAAAATGAATGATCAACATGATCTTAAATTATTTTAATTAAAGTTATTAAAAATTCAATTTTTTGAAATTTTAAATTCATAGCTATTTACAAAAAATTTCAAAAATTCAATTTCAAATATTAATGTTTTTTGAAAAAAGTTTTGAAAATCCATTGCTACTCACAGAAAATTACACAAATTCAAAGCTATTCACAAAAAATTACATTTCAAAAATCAATATATATTTACCGAAAATTAAATAATAGTTTGATATCAGGCCATGTCTAGTCAAGGCACGAATCTTTATACTTCGAGTCCTAGTTGATATGATATCATTTTGCTGACTTGATTGCGAGGAGCAACTAGCAAGTACGATTCCATTTAGCTCGTTCTGGTAGTTAATCGAATAATATTCATTTTAATAACCCTGTAATTTAAAAATTAACCAAACTATCTCATAGTTCAAAGAGAATGTAATGTTTATATTTTTCTTGGTGACTTACTCAAAGGCATTGTTCATTTTCAAGGAGTGCAAAATCGCAATAATAGTAGCTTGCACTTTGCATCATCTTTTTTTGAATAAACAGGTTATCTTTATTACCAAGAGCTTAATATCGTTATGTAGTTATTTTGGTATTGGTTACTTATATTGTCTTGAAATTCACATTTAGAATCAGAAAGAAGAAGAAAGAGTGAAGATTGTGATTGTGTCAATGCTATATAACTTGTAATGCGTGCCCAAGGGGAAGGCCTATACAGTGTACATACATTTTAACCCCTCATATTAAACTATTATATATTTTGTATATATGACCTTTCAACACAAAAGTAAGCTTGAATAATTTTTCTTAAAAGTGAATCTGGATTACATTTGTATTCTTAAACTAATCACCGGATGATTAATTGAAATATAAATACTTACTCATTCAATAATTAAGGAAGGCTGAGTTGTTGAAATTAATTTATATTTCGATATATTAAACCATAAACAATTAGTTTCAAAAACCAAACAAACTTGTGATCTTTAGTACAAGTTGAGATAATGTCCCTTGAATGTGCTCGACAAATTTCCATTTGCGCACTCTAAGCCCTCCAGGACCACCGTCTATACCGTCATCAAGTCAGCAACATTGGAGAGGAAGGAGGGCTCTGTGAAAAAGGTAAAACTGGATCCAGAGGAGTTTAAAAAAAGTCCAGGCCAATCCTTCAAGGCCATTCAAGAGATATCCGGATGTCACACCACACTGTCCAGAGAGCTATCAAAAAAGTGGGTCGAAAGACCCTTTTGGGATTGAAGAGGCCACTTTTGACACCTGTAATGAAAGAAACCCATCTCCTCCGTTTTAAGAGTCTTTTAAACTATTTTTTGACACTTTTGCCCCCCCCCTTACAGCCTTGATGCCAACCCCCTCGACTACACCTTTTGGGTGCATGCCGAGGGGAAGGCCTGCAGTGTCTATCATCCCAACACTGAGGACCTCAAAGACATCACTAGGTAGCCATGACAGAGTACTACATCAGCAAAGGATGACATGCCTTCCACCACCACCTAAAAGCCATCATTGCTTCCAAGGGTGGCTACATTAATGATTAAGATAGCTCAAACACAGATCTATTTATAGTATTAATTTTGTTGAAATTTTCTTTTTAATTAATAAATTAGATCTTACTGAATTTGAAAATTCAAAGTGTTCAGATTTAATGGACCACTAGGTATCATACATTTCTATAAATAAATTACTTTGATCAATTCTTCGGAGTTATGACAAATTGCAATTAAAGATCGAGAAATTGTCCATCAGGTATAGAAAAAAAAGAAAAAATATATTATATTTGAATGACCATATCGGAACTGACTTTCATTTTCTTTATTAAATAAAAGACGGAGACTATAGTTAATATTCTTAGTTATCTCATCAATCCTAGAAATTAAAATATGTAACCCATGATTCACAGAATTAAGTCAATGAAATACTGGGCTGCTTATGATTTATAATAAGTGGAATGACTCATTTTATATATTTTTGTTCAAGATTGCTTTTGTGTTTACGTACCAGACGAGTTAAAATGCCTAGAAGACAGTTAATTTTGTGGGTATTTCACAATTATTATCCAGTTTAAACTTGATGCAAGTACTGGTCCATTGCAGCTTTGAAGTCATTCAAACAGTTACTACGATTTAATATTTTAAGCCAAAGAAAAGCCTGAGTCATCAAATCAATAGAGTAAACCTCATCATTACCACCTAAAATATCAACACGGCTCTTATATTTGCATTCATGTTTTTGCATCTATATATAGTTAAACTTTGGATATCGAATGTTTTTGACTGCCTATGTGTATTATATTGGGATACCTTTCGGGATTAATAAGCGATATCCATACATAACTTCAGTAGTTTTAAAAATATTTTTGACCCCTATCCCCAAACATCGTTTTTTGGATCCTCACACCCTTACTAAACAACGTCGTCTTTTAATCGAGTGGTTCCCAATATGGGGGGTTGCGAGATAATTTCCTAAAAAGAAGAATATAATTTAAATTCTGACATCAAGACTTATATAATGATGAATGTACATATTTTTTACAAGTCTCTTCTGGATCATTTTATAAAGTATTTCCCAGAAAATTGTGCTCCACAAAAAAAATAATTAGATACGCCCTTTACCGACACAACTGTTGTCTGACATTGAAGATGCGCTTATCGAAATTTAATGTGACCAAACACTAACAACATACTTTGATTCTAAATTACATGACGAAATCTGGATTTCGTCATGATGAATGAGTCCCCACTCATTCATAAAGCAGCTTTCAATTTACTTTTACAATTTGGCTCAACTTATTTATGCGAGAAAACCTTTTCCGTATTAACTTATATCCAAGGGTTCGAGTTGCTGTGTTCAAAGTTAAAGCTAGAATAGACCTGCTTTGCACATCTGTCAAATTAAGAACTTGATTTGTTTATAAACCTATACTGCCTATAATATTATTTGCTTGTGAGTCTCCATTTTGACTTTCTTAAGCGCAAAAAATTAATTGATAATAATAGAAATGATTCCAAGTAGTACATATATCGCTTATATTACAATATATTCGATTATTTCTTCGTTGTATTTCTTATTTTTTTCAATATATGTATATGTTAAGATCTTAATTTTTGATCTATATAGTCAAATAACTTATATTATTTACCTTTGGTCTCATCTTTATAGGGTTGATATGGCCTTTAAGTCATCTACTTGTATAAAATGCACTCCAAATTCTATATTCATCTCTCAATGAGAGGTGTAGGGGTCGTACATTTTCTAGCCATATATTTTAAGGGTTGAACTCAAAAAAATTGGGAACCACTGCTTTAATGAACCCCTCCCTATCCATGTGCACTCTAAGTATATGAAAAGGGTATCGTTTTATGCACGTTTTAGAAAATACAAATTTTGATTTCGTAAATAATGATTTTTCATTCAAGTCGTCTTATGATTGACTCACCCCCCCCAATTGTTGAAAAAAATCGTCTTTTAAAAGACACCCCTCCCGCAAACTCCGTTTATACTCAAGTCATTTACGGATGCCCTCTAGATAGTTTTTTTGTTTTAGTTCCTCTAAAAAATGCCAACCAATAAAATAGGGGGTTTCTGTAATGTAAGCTACATTTTCCCTTAGTCTTATCTAGGCCCCTCCTGCCCAACATCTGCGGGCACTCCTGAAAATGAATGTATAAATAACTTTTTTTAAGAATTGGGTCGTTTCTTACTTGCTTTTTATAAAATGGGTCGCTTTATTTGAAAGGTTGGGAAACACTGTTCTAGAGTAACCATTTCTAGAAAACAGACTGCAACTTGTTTTCCCTTGTTCTCCTTCCCCTGGAATTATTCTCTAAAAGTTCACAACCATTTACCCCCCTCATCCTAATTTGAATTGTGATTTTTTGTCCGTGTTGATAACAATTACCCGTTGAATAGCTGTAAAGTATTTATAAGGAAAAAACTCTTGAGAATTTTAGTTTAATAGTATTTTTGGATTAGAACACGGATGTGGTACGCAATCCAATGTATTTCTGTATATTATGTTAGTATATACATATATAGGTAAATATTTGCATGTATGATAATATTTTTCTATCAAAATATTAAATACATAAACAAGTTTGAAAACATTATTCTTAAAAATATGTTTATTCTTGAATTATTATTATTTAATATTTACCATGATTGAATTGCAATAAGTCAATTATTTTTATAAACAGGGGCCCCCCGCTTATCGCAGTTTTCGGAAACAATAAAATCTGCATTAGCTGAAATCCCCGGTGTACGAGAATATTTTAAGTATTAAAATCTGTAAATGGGAGAAATTATTTTTCCAAGCCATTTTTTAGTATGTAGGACAAAAGAAAAATTTATTAATAATAAATTATTTAAAATAGTATATGCCAGAAAGGTACTTGTAAAATTTAAAAAGTCGAGAAAATTACATTTGAACGTGATCAACGAAATTCCATTTGCGCACTTCAAGAGGTTAAGCATTTGCAGGACCACCATCTATGCCATCAGCAAGTCCGAAACTTTGGAAAGAAAGAAAGGCTCTGTCAAAAAGGCCAAACTGGATCCAGAAAAAGTAAAGAATACAGTTCAGTCCAATCCCCTCAAGTCCATGAGGGCCCATGCAAAAGATCTTGGGATTTCACACCAGACTGTCTAGAGAGCTATAAAAAAAGTGGGTGGAAAGAGCCTTATAAGGGTGGAGAAAGTAATCCATTTCCTCCGTTGAGAGACTCTTTTGAGTTCTTATAAACTATTTTTGTAACACTTTTGACCCCCCCCCCCCTACAACCCTGATGCCCGATCAGACTACACGTTTGGAGTGCATGTCGAAAGGAAGGTAATATTTAGGATCTCCACATTAATATTCAATAAATAAATTATGGATATGTAAACAAGAACGATTATTTCAGTATTTATTGGCAATAAATAATAGATTATGTTCCTTGACAATTGTAAAACAGTTTCCTTAAGGGTCCTTCATCCAAACACAGAGGCCCTCAAAGCCATTATCAGCCAGCACTTGGGTTCCATGACAGAAGACTACATCCACAGCGGATGCCAGGTATTGGCAGTTGCCTGGAAGCCATCATTCCCCCTAAGAGAGCTTAGACCCACATCTATTTGTAGAATTAATTTTGTTGGAATTCTATTGTTAATTAATAAATTATATCCTGTTGAAGTTTAAATTCAAATGTTCGGAACATGAATTTTTGGCGTTTTTAATGAGTTCGTTCATATCATATCATATTATTCCACGAAAGACAACGGGATTAAAATTCATCCGATCTATCTTTATTTAAACATCGTATGATGTCATTGTACTTAAAAATTCAAATGATATAATGTTATAAACAATTTATCTGTAAAATCAATCTAGTCTGATTTTTTTTAGGACAAAACTAGACCAAATTTTTCCTTTAGGCGGATCTAGACGGAATTTTTCTAGGAGACCGGCCCAACAAAAGATATAACGGTCTCAGAGGGGTCTAGGATTTCCATACCGATGTCCAACACTAGTGGACACGCATAAAGGACACACACACAATCTTTATTTTATATATATACAGATAAGATATTCCTGATATGAACGAATTCATCAACAACTACAAAAATTCTTGTTTACCTCAATACTCGTATTAAGTTATTTTATATATTTTTTTCATAATATAAAAAAACATGAAATAATGGGAATATACCGCGCGCGCTATACGAGGAGTCTGAAGAATTCAAAAAATGGACTCATTCTAAATCCGTGATGTTTGAAACTGCGTTATCCGGGGATTCCCTGTATATTAGATTATGATGTGTATTATTATGTTATTTTAAGTAGTCCGACTTTTTTGTTGGCGTCATGAATGAGATCAATATATATTTTTTTTTTTTTCAAATACTATGGCAAGATCCTACAGACTACTTTAAACGGAAATGAACTTCATATTGCATAGTATGCAATATGAATATACTTATATAGTAGGTATTATTGATAGTTTAAACGTTAAACAGGTTTTTAAATTTGTTTATTTTCTAGATGTTGACTTCCCCCCTCCCGATCATACCCAAATATGTTCCTTTTGGTAAAAAAGGAGGAAATATAAAGTTTGAGCCATATTGATCAATGATTAGAGGTGTTCACTATCACCCTACCCTTGAAGTTTGCATTTTTCCAATTTGAAAACGTGTTTCAGAAAAGTTTAGATCTGATCTCATAAAGGTAACTGTGGTCATTTATAGCATATCTATATTACAAATAAATATTTGAAGTTAGAAGGCTTTTCTAAAAACCCTGTGATAGGGCATGAGCAAACAAAAAATATATTTTATCCGCATGGTGTCGTGACCGTATTAAAGTACACTAAAGGACTCTAGGCAAAGAGTGGACACTCAAGGAAAGGAAGGTAGGATTTAGTAGTTCTCAATTCTGATTGGTTTAAAATTACAAGCTGCTACATGTTCCTCCAGACACGCACCAGTTTGAACAGGCCGCCTCCCCCTAGTGAAAAGAGAAGAATAAGGGCGATTACGTCACAACAATAACACGATATTAAAGGACGGTGTTAGGAACATAGTCTTCCTTGTCTTTTGATTGAATTGATAATTTTTCCTTTACTCGCTCTTTCCCTAGAGTACTTTAAAGTACACAATCACCCCTTTGACATTGACCAATATAAAATAGAAAAATAAATTAGAAAGAGAAACGTCCCTCATCAGCTGGGAACACAAGTCTTGAGAAAAGTTTAACTTTTTGTAAATAGCTTTGGATTTTTGAATTTTTTTTATAGAAATTGAATTTTTTGAGAATATCTATGGATTTTTTAAAAATTTTGCAAAAAATTCAATTTATGAAATATTTTTCAAAGAAATTTTAATTTATAGATTTGTATTTAAAAAAATCCAAAAACCAATTCCCTCCCCCAAATATAATCCTGCAAACGACCCTGTATCCATACCACCAACTCCAACCTTTGGAAGGAATAGATGGGTGTAATGATAGACTACCAATTCCTAGGATTCCTCCAATATCTCATTCATGGTTTATTCCCTCTATGGATTCTAACTCCAGTTCAGGATTTATGGAGTCTCTCCAACTCCAATGCCCTCAAACTAATGAACTTTTCAAAGACGTGCTATAGCATAAAGAGAGGGGGAGGGGAATGATGGATGAATGCTCAAGAGGTGGTTGTCCAGCCACAACTAAGTAAATATGTTCATACACTATTGGCTATTATCCTTGATAGAGTTGTATTATATCCCTGCAAGACGGCGCCACTCTCTGAAGCCGTGATTACAAATTAATAAAAGTAAGCAACACTCATGCCCATTGGGAAAATATTACCCTACGCTGCTCAGGGTAATTTGGGCTCCCAAATTTGCATTAGTATAAATGAAACTAAACTAAAATTATTGCCAATTATTTTTAGCGACTAATTAATTAATAATTCATAAACAGTATTATATGATTGATACAATGCAGGGGCGTATGCAAGTGTGGGATGGAGGGGCTGAGTTGCTTTGCTTTGACTTTTGAGAGTAAATGAAATGATCTTTCTGCCATATTGCATTCAAGCTAATTGTGACTTCCATGTGAAGAGGGTTTTTTAATCTTTGTACTTGCTTTGTTTTTTCAAGGGCAACAAAAATTTGGACAAATTTTCACTGTGGATGCCACTGTGAATAAGCAGAAAAACCACTACATCACAACCAGACGTACAGACAATGTATCAGCTTTAGTGAGATATGTTTTGAGGACAAAAAATTCAACCATGAAGATCAATGGTTTTGGGAGTTGTGAAGTCTGTCCTCCCATTTTTGTGGAGAGGAAGGAGCGGCTCAAAGCAAAGTCTTACATAGAAATTCTGGATAAGAAAGTCCTACTTTGTACGAGAGACAAGTTTGGAGACTACTTTTTTTCCACTCAAGACATACCTTCGTGTCTTCGCGCCGCTAAAACCCAGGCCTTCCCTATAGACAACTTTCCGGACATTTGGAAACTCCACATTTTGCTACACTCTCTCCAGACGTGAACCCCTTGGACTACTTTATCTTGACACATCTGGAGGAGAGTTTGTGATACTCCTTGCAGGAGTGTCCAGTCTCAACAGGCTTCCATCAAGAAGTAGTGGACCAAGCTCGATTCTGACTAGATAGTCAATGGTTAAAAGGGATTTAGTCCTCCTATTGATGTCATTATTAGAGCTGAGAACTATTTTCAGATAATTTTTTATAAATAAATGTTCACACAAAACTCCCGTATAATTTTTACTCTTGAAAATTGAAAATGATACAATATGTACCACTAGAAAAGATCAACCCTCTAAATAATTGTTCAAATGAATGTTGCCAAGGTGAAACTCGCTGAAATTAACGATGCTCAAATGAACAAACTCGGTTTGGATTATATGTATATCCCCAACATTTAAAAATATAATTAAAGAAGTCATCTAAAGAGCATGTATGTACGGATAATTTATGATTGCATCGTGAATATTCGTGTTGCAAGAACGGTGTTTTCCTCTCAAAACTGTACTTTCCTCTCAAATATTATTAATTATCGTGTGTATACATAACACGTATAGTACTACATACTGGTACTTCTTGATATTTATGGAATAATCAGGAAATGCGGAATGACCTTGAGGGAAGACTACCTTCAGGCCAATTATCCCAACCCTGTTCTTCTTTAAACCACCACCCCTTAGCATCAATGTACCTACATTGTACATACCTATACACTCGTTTATATGTACTTGTATGTGTATATATTGTCTTAAAGAGAGAAACTCTTTTTTGTCATAATATCACATATCGTTATCCTGATTGTTTCTATCAAACTTTCAACCCAAATAAATGTAACTGAAAAGACTTTAAATAAGTTGAAATTAGTTAGTCATTCAACTATAGAATTAAAATTAAATAATTGTTGGGATTTACTCACAGCTTAACATCAATAACTATTTCCAACTCTACCAATCAACACGTTAAAAACAGCATTGATAAGGCAGGGGTCTGGAAAGGAGGGGCCCCCAATATCAAAAAAAAAAAAAAAAAAAATCTTCAATTTTTTTTCCAAAAAAATTAATTTGCTGCGAATAGCTTTGGATATTTGAATTTTTTTTCTAATTTAATTTTTGCTATTTTTTCCAGAAAAATTAATTTTTTTTGCAAAAAATTAAATTTTTGGATTTTTTTTTTCAAAAAATTTAATTTCTGTGAGTAACTGTGGGTTTAGAATTTTTGAAAATGAGCAAATTCAATTATAACCCAACATTTTGGATGCTAAATGATTTTTTAAACACTGAAAAAAAAATTCAGTACCGAGTATATACAAACATACCATTTAGATCGGTCTCAAAAAAAGATCAGTCATGATAGGACTCATTTAAGAATCGGTTAAACCTATTTATTAAATGAGTTGTTGATGACGCCCATGTGCATGGGTGTCCTCACACATTTCAGTAATAATTCAATTTTTTGTTAATAGCTATGAATTTTTGATATTTTGAAACATTTTGTATTTGAAATTTGATTTGAAATTGTTTTTGAACGTCTATAGATTTTTGAAATTTTGTATCAGAATAACACACACACAAAAAAATATATATATATAATCCCCTGATGTGAGTATCGCAATGACAATGACGTCATATGAAGTTTTAAGTGTTTCAAATGGTAAAATTTGTATAACCTGATATGGGAGGATAAAGGTCCATCATTTGAAAACGATTTCGAACTGTGGTCTTGGCTAAAATATTGCTCCAAATTGGTCAAGAAGAAACACTTCAGACCGAAATGAAAAAAATTGTAAGTACATACAACTATGAATACATATTTTTCAAACGAGAACGATTAAATGATTATTCTGTGTAATTAGAACTAAAACAGTAAATATTGCTAATTTCATATTAAACTCTATTACAGGGATTCTCAACCTTTTTTTAAAGTGATGTACAACTTGTAAAATATCTATTTAACCCAAGTACTTCTTAGCAGCACAAAGTATTTTTACCTTAATTGATGCACCACTTGTAAAATATTCTTTCAAAATCTCAAGTACACGTCCCCCTTCCATTTGAAAAAAACTGCTTTATAGAATATGAAGGAATTAAACCTTGCTTTTGGAGCATGGAATACTTGCATTACGAATATGATGAATGAGTCAAAGACCTACTACTAAATCGAAATTGAATTTTTTGAGAACAACTTTGGATTTAGAAATTGTTTTCCAAAAAAAAAAAAAAATTTTGAGAATATCTACGGATTTTCTGTGAATAGCTCTGGATTTTTGAAAAAAAATTTCAAAAAGAAAATAATATTTGAAATTTAATTTTTGAATTTTTTTGTGAAAAGCTGTTGATTTTTGAATTTTTTTTCCAACAGGTACAATTTTCTGTCAATAGCAGTCGATTTTTGAATTTTTTTTGCAAAAAATTTAATTTTTTGAATAAAAAAAATCTAACTCCAAAAACCAAGTTCCCCTATCAATATAATCCTGCAGGCGCCCCTGGAATGGCCTTTGTTTTTTATAAGCGTTCTCTGAAATCATTTAGTCATTGTGAATCAACACAGCTAGGGAAAACTTGCTACCAATCGCCCAAAAGAAGCATCGTTATCAAATAGAAAACGGTATCTCTTTGTTCAAAATACTTGATAACTAAGTGACTCGCAATCCGAGGCATAACTGTACCTTATCAATTTGTGAACGTAGAGTTCATAAAAACATGTTATGTGTGAGTTTCATAACTATAGAATAATGTAAGTTCCGTTATTACTTAGGATATGATTATACAACAGACAGAGATGGACCCTCATTTACTTTTGATTGATGATGATTCAAGAATGAGCATTTTAAAGAGCTGCTAATTGATTTCATAATTGCTTTTAACTTATTTATAGGGTGAACTTTCTATTTGAGGGAATATTTAAGTTATAATATAGAGTAGATGTGGATCCGACTAATAAATATTGGGCTTCGAGCTACTACATGTCGAGTGTTGGGCCATTCCATGGGCTTTTGGGTAAAAATATAACAATCTGTACAATAAAGGCAATTAAATATATACTCATGAAATCTTCTGTTGTTGATTCTATGGCGGTGTTGTGGCACATGTTTCTATGTATATATCACCACAAAAATCATTACTCAATTTTGTCAAGGTATGTTTGGTAAAAATCTGGAAATCTGAAGCCCGGATGTTGTTGTTA
Source organism: Lepeophtheirus salmonis (assembly GCF_016086655.4). Lineage (NCBI taxonomy): Eukaryota > Metazoa > Arthropoda > Copepoda > Siphonostomatoida > Caligidae > Lepeophtheirus > Lepeophtheirus salmonis. The sequence continues at coordinate 36,892,986 of NC_052144.2, read as the reverse complement.
CATCTTTTATATGTAGAAATAGAGGTGGATATACTCATGAGAGCTTAATATTAGTGATGGGACGATTAAGTGGAGTCGGAGAATCGGTAAGTTTTTTTAAATCGGAATCAGGAAAATAATGTTTAAATGCAATTCCGATTTTTATTTATTACTGGTATTTGTCTATTTATTATTAAGTTATTTATTTCTAAGTTATGAAAAAAATAGCCCCAAAAAAAAAAAAAAAAAAAAAAAATTAAGGTGTTTAGCTTTTTACTAAAAACTTAATTTTTTGAGAATAGGCATGGGTTATTGAAATTTTTGTGAATAATATTAGATTTTTGTAAAAAATTTAAATATCAAATTGTAGATTTGAATATTTTTTTCCCAATTTTTAATATTTGAAATTTATTTTTCAAAAATTTTAATATTTGAAATTTATTTTTTCAAAAATTTTAATATTTGAAATTTATTTTTTCCCCAATTTTTTCAAAAACCAAGCCCCCATAACATATGTTCCTGTAGACGACCCTCACTACAAAACTGTATTTTTTAACTATTTTTGAAAATATTAAAGAATAGAAATCGGCATCGCTCATTTTTACCAGAATCGCATCGGAATCGAAATCAGAATTTTTTTTTTTTTAATCGTCCCATCACTACAAAATATACTTTAACATCAGAATGTAATAACTAATTCATGAAGTCAAATAACACTAAAATCAAATTTCATTAAAAGGCATTAATTTTGAATTTTTACATATTAATAAGCATATTTAAAGTGCAACACATACCAATAATCAATAAAGTCATCGTCAGCTTAGTTTTCATAAAGTTTCAAATCGAGGATGACGTCATCGATTAGTTGAAAAGAAATTATTTTACTTTAGAAATAAATGTTGGGCTGGAAGGTTCGGACTAGGTACTTGGCAAAATGATTGTTAGACGGCGGGCATTCAGGCTTGGGCCTAGACTGAATCCACCTCCAATATTGAGTCTCATTTCTAAATCGAGCCATTTACAGCTTCAGATCAAAGGTTTTTTTTCTTTTCAATTGATTCCGAAATATGAAAATAAACTTTTTTCATTAAGATTAACATAATTTGTGAAAAAAAAAGTTTAGATATTTATAGAATCATTAATATAAATATCGAGCATATATGATTATTGCCGGCTGGGACACCTTCACACTTTTTTTAGAAAAAATTCCATATAGATGCTCATTTGTTGATTTATTTCCGTTGATTCATTAGTATAGCTCACTAAATTTGATCAAAAGTGAGCATGTGTTCGTCATTTCACCACTTGGTCCTGGTTTAAAGGATGCCTTTTTATGGTGGAACAATCAAAAGGAACAACTAAAACAGATTTTCCACACTCAGGTGTTCAAAAATTAATGGAACGCATAAAAGGTGTTGATTTTTCTCTCAATATTCAAGCCTGGATTATTTAAAAAAAAAAAGTTACTCAACTTTCCCTTCTCTTAAGGATTTCCCCCTAAGCAATCCCTTTTCCCCCATGACTCAAAGAAAATTAATGAATAGTAACTATAAATAGAATTATATCCTTACATCATCAAAGACCCTTTATAAACGAGGTATATTTTAATTAACCTACAAAATACAGTATTCCATCAATGCTTTTATGAATATACATGACATAAAAGTATGGTATACAACATTTTGATCGAATTAATTAAAGTGCATCACTTTAATTATTTTTTTCTCATTTTAATAAATTATAAATGTTTAAAAGGTTTTTTGAGAAAAATGATGATGCAAAACCTATCTAAAGAGAGGTAATAAATTGTATTCTTAATTATGGTTGTAACCCCAAGGAAGGGTAATAAATTAATGATCATATGTGGATCCCTGATGAGACAAACAAGTTTCATTATTCCTTCAATGCAAATGTTCCATGTTCATGACCTCGATCATTCTCTTTTATTCACCGTTAATTTTTGCTTGCATAATGAAGGATTAAGAAGATTTATTCTAAGAATCTAGACTTCAGAGTGTGCTCATTATACATTAAGATATGGAGCTGTTTTTGTTTTTTGAATGGGGGGATATCAGGGGCGTTCAAAAAGTTATGTAGCGTAAAATTCAATTAATTTGGCATATAGAACGCAATTTTTATAACGACTTCTCCCAAAAAATGACAGAATAACAGAGCTGGGCAAGTCCGTATCAAAAGCGTATCTCCACACTTCCGTACCAGTACGGAACCAAAAAATGCTACAGAAATACGAAATCGTCTGAAAAACATAATATGGGCATACGGTACGGACTTCATCCAAATCTAGTCCACTTAATCAAGTCCACGATATTTTTTCTCGCATACTGTACAGTCATACCTATAATAATACAAATGAATATTAACAATCAAAATAATAGGGTAATATAATACATTCATACTTACTTTGATCAAGAAGTATATAAACAACAAAAAAGCAATCTATAGACTGACCCTCCCTGCCTGCCTTAATGCAAAGTTATTTATTACATTCTCGTATGATATCTGCTCAGCAACTTTGAGGTAGATTGTGATGATGACTAGAACAGTAAGGCATTTTTGTGACACCGTTGACCTGAGATAAGGTTTGATGAGCTTTAGCTTTGAAAAGTTCATATCTGTTTCAGTGACTTGAAAAGTGATACATAAATCCTATACCAACTTCCCCAATAATCTAAACAATCAAGAGTTATCCTTTGTATTTGTACCCTCTATGAGTTGGGATGGCAAATGCTCAACTTGTTATCCTTTTTTAAAGATAGATAGGTATTAAATTGAATGGACTGAATAAATACTAGTGTTGAGACTTGTCTTAAGTGATTTTTTCTACACCGATTTGCACCGATATTTCAGTTCAGGCCATAGACTGAAATTTAAACGTTTTCAAATTGTGAAGCAATTTATTTGGTCACAACATTTACAGGGTTGATCTAATCTAGTGGAAAATTTTATATAAATTTTGATAAATCAGAAATTTATTCGTCAATTATCTTCAAACTCAGTGATGGATAAGTTTTTGTGAATCAAGATTTATTATAAAAAAGATTAAAATTGAGCAACTAAGGAGTGAATTTTTGAAACTTATCTCACGTGGGATGTCCCCCATAGCCATATCTAAGGAGTTTGGGTGCAGCTGTACCACTGTTTATCGTGCAAGGGACTTATTCACCGCCACCAGTGTCTTGGGCGCTGTAGCCGACACATGCAAAGTCTTCCCTCCATTTTTGAGGTGAGCAAGGAGCGGCTCAATACAGATGTTTATATCGAACTTCTTGATAAGAAAGTGCTACATAGGACCAGAGAAAAGTTCGGGGGAAACTTTGTTCTCACTCAAGACGGAGCTCGATGCCATCACGGCACTAAGACCTGGGCTTTCATGAGAGACAACTTTCCGGACATTTGGGATCTCAACATTTTGCCACCACCTCTCCAGACGCGAACCCTTTCGACTACTCTATCTTGGAGAGTCTGGAGAAGAGGGTGTAAGCTACTCCTCAGAGGAGTATTCAGTCTCTAGAAGCTTCCATCAAGAATGAGTGGACCAAGCTTGATTCTGACTACATAGTCAAGGTTTGCAAGGGTTATAGTCTTTGTATTGAGGTCATTATTAGAGTTGAGCTCTATTTTCAGATAATTTTATTAAATAAATTTTCTCAAAAAACCTCTTGTTTTAGTCTTGAAAAAACTGAAATTAATAAAATCATATACCACTGGATAAGATCAAAATTTTTCGGACCAATTTTCTCCCCATTATTGCTTTTTGAGTTGCACAAATTTTTTACTTCATATGAAGTTATTGTAGTTACATTGCTCACAATTTCGAAACACAACTGACGTCATCAACAATTTATGAATAGAATCGGTTTAGAGCAAAACTAAAGATCATAACAATCTCAAACCGATCTAAGATCTTCAGACCGAATCCCAACACTTATACATACTTATAACTGCATAAAAAATCAGTTAAAATATTTGATTCATTGGCCCGACATGATATTTAGGGTCTAACTGTAATTATAAACTGATTTTTTTTATATAGCAATGTTAGAAATGATTGAATTATGTATATGTATAGGTATTATGCAGTTAACCTCAGGTTGTAAGGCACTTGTACTTTTATTTTGAAGTATACATAAGTGCCCATCTTCAATTATGATAACGAGAAATTGTCAGGTTGTACAATGTAAGTAGGTTGATGGAGGTGTACTTTTTAGCTTTCCCGTTTTTTAGAATTGGTGATCTGAAAAATTAATTTTCGATTCATCACCCGTTGTCACTATTTGAAACTTCCCGTTTCTACTACATTCAATTATATTCAAAATTTGATTGACCATTCGTGTGTGCTCATAAAAGCCTGAGAGTAACCTTGAGGATTTGTTGCGGAGTTATAATTCTAAGTCCTTGTTGGACACAGAGTAGAATTGAGGGTCGAGATTGGAGTCATTCTCGCCTATGTCTTTGTTTATTTCCTTTCCCCCTAATCCCTCGTCGAAGCTGTTTGTAGTTGATCTAATGAAACGTCATGACAGCTAAGCTGCTCTCCTTCAAATTGAAAGAGTGGCCTTGTTAATTTTCGGGGGTTTTTAACATGCCGAAAATACACACGATTGTTAACAGTGTACATAGATTTCTTACTTAAATCAAAGTTATAATCTATAGATATAAAAAATATGGAGTCAAAACATTCAAACTGTAGTAGATATATATAAAGGACTCTAGGCAAAGAGTGGACACTCAAGGCAAGGAAGGTAGGATTTAGTAGTTCTCAATTCTGATTGGCTTAAAATTAGAAGCTACTATATGTTCCTCCAGCTAGGCACGCAGACAGGGGGGGATTGAAGGAATGAGTCTCTCCTTATTGAAAAGAGAAGAATAATGACGACTACTTTAGGATGTTTATTTTTCCCTTGAGTCCTTTAGTTATATATAGACATATTAACAGCATAGAGGGCACTTCAAATATTTTTTTATGTTCCTCACTGTATTTTGCATCCGATTATATTTTTCTTCATTAAATTCTTCAGGTTTTTATACAAGTATATAATGATTACATAAAAGATCTGGATTGTTTAAGGTATAAACAACTATATTTCCCATTGTTTTTGTCAACTTACTTTCAAATTAAAAAAAAAAAAAATCCCTTGCTTTAGCTCGCGTAAGTATTTTGATTTTAGGAAAATGGCAAGGGAATGAAAGGAAAAGTGACAAAATGGAAAAATGGCAATATTCTTCAAAGCTGATAATCCATCACCAGTATAATAATGTATAAAAAAGATCAAAGAAAAATAAATAAACACGTTAGAGATTCGAATGGAAGAAGTGCTAATTGCTTAATTCTCGGTTACCAATTATAATGTCATTAGACATGATGGAATATTCATATTAGACAAGACTCATGGATTGAAAAACAAGCATTAGCATATTTTCAAACAAGAACAGTGATTTCCACTTTGATATGATCCAGGATGTCTCAAAAAAGATGTGTTAGGCTCTGGTTAGAGAAATGACTAAGAGGATTCGGGGTGTCACTCAAAGCTCGGACCTTGGAGAGCGAGAGGAAATGAAGGAGGAAAACTGTAAAGATCAGTACAGTTAGAGTAATCCAGAATTTCAATAGTACGACGGTCTTCGTCTCTTCATAAAACTTCTTTCTTGTTCAAAGAGAACAAAACATATTGCATCACGAAGTTACTCCAAGGACTCAAATCCTCGAAGTTGTATACCTAGGAGTGTTAGTTTATACTTCTAATGGATATCGAGCCAAGTGATGAGAACTATGACAATGTACTTATATGTTAGGCTCTTTGAACGAATTTTTATATGTATCGTTTGAATATACAACTGCTTTATTTATTAATGGTCTTCCGTGGTATTTATTAAAGAATATGAATAGTATAATTCTATATTTTCATTCATTTCAATTTAGAACGAGAATCCGGCTCCAACTTCATTAATTTGTCAAACATATATTAGTGTAATTTCCTTTGCAATGTTTAGTTCCATCAATTAATTTATTTATTGAATAAATGTAAATACATATTTAATAGCTCAAAAAAAAAAGTTCCACTCTCTTGTAATTATTTAATTTGGTTAATTGCGGGCCGTATGGCTAGAACCAACTATAAGAGAAGGTTTCAGGCCATCCACAATTTCAAGTTTCTTATATTTATCTTATCTGTATTGTATTTTAAAAGTTTTGGTATTAGTGAAACTGTTTTGTAAATCTAATTCTATTTCTAGATTCATATATTCAAATTCATATTCGAATCGCTGTAATCTTTGCTTTTTTTTTCTTTTCTTTTCTTATATACTATCTGGAGTACATGGCATTGCCCAGAGTTATTAGGCGTGGTCAGACCTTACAAATTTAGCTTAATCAATGTAGAAGATAACACCCAAACAAATCCTTGGTGTTGGTTCTCTATAAAATTACAGGTTATACAGGTGAAGTACTGGACCTCTAGGCAGTTTAATCTCCACTGCAGCCGCATTTCTAAGCACCAAATAACCTTTCTAACATGCTATAATACACCCTGGTCACGGGTTGTGTAAGCTGGGCCCTGAGGGAAGTTAAATTTATCCGCCACTGATTAATGTAATAATATGGATTTATATTAATTTTTTAAATCCAAAATATTCCAAATTTAGACTCTGGGCTCACTCATGTGTTAAAAAATGTTTGATTTATCAATGTTTTTATGTAGGACTACCAAAGACCTTACAAAATTTTCCTTTTTTTCTTTATTAAAACGTTAAGCATGGAGATATCAAACAGATTTGGCATTGGGGAACCAATGGGCCAGTGTGTATTATAACATATTAGAAGGGTTCCTTGGTGCTTAGAAACACGGAGGATGTGGAGTTTAAACTGCCTTTAGGCCCAGCACTTCACCTGTACAACTTGAGTCCCGGGGTTTATTTAGGGATAATATAAGGGTTCATTGATGCTCAGGGAAGTGGAGGAGGATACATTTAACTCGCCTCCGGGCCAGCAGTTCAACAACACATCATGTGGGCCAGGGTGTATTACAGCATATTAGAAGGGTCATATCATGGCACATTTCTTCATCATTCAATAGTTTTATCGTCCGAATATAATATAAATTGCAACGAAATTGGACACGATCATATGGCCGTGCAATGAAATTACTCGCAATTATATTGTTTCACGACTATATTACCCACAACGTTTTTGTTTCAAAATGATAATGTACACAACGATATTACCGCAACGTTTTAGTCTGCAACCTTTTTAGCACACTCATTTTACCGGACACCCTTGGTGTTATCCTCCGTTTTTCATGAGCACACTAACACGTATCTACTCACTCAACACTTAGACATTATTTCCTCAAGAATAAAAAAATAATAATAAAAGATTGAGATTTTTTTTTTTTTCAATATGAATTGATGAGGCAGGTAATACTTAAGCTCGCTAATAAAACTAATCTAAAGTCACATTCTTTTTTTTTAATTTTATACAAAGTACTTCCAGCTTTTTTTTCTTTATTAATATGAGTTGACCTAAACGCCAGTAAAATTTCATACATTTTATAGAGTGCTCCCTATTTATTGTATTCTTTATTTTTCTTCAGCCAGTATTCCTTTCATACATTCATAAATTATATTTTACTCGCTAGATGTCTTTTAAGTTGAATCAATTTTAAGTTTAGCAAGAGGTTATTTGAATTGAAAAAATTAATGTTCCCAACACAAACATGTGGGAAAGTAGACGAATAATCGACAGCTGACACAAAAAAAAGTCTAAATTGTCATATTAGGAGGGTAATATCGTACTCAAACTTAATACGAGGGTGGTCTGAAAAGTTTCCCAACGTCGACGTGAAGATGGCAGCACATCTATCGATAATCTATTTACAGCTATTCTCAAAAAATCGAAAAAATCAAGTATCGTCTTTTATTGCGTTTACTCGACATTTTTACAATTAGAGACATGAGATAAAAACAAAACATGTTTATTTTTGTTACAACTGTCGTTTGATTGCGTAATAAAGCGTCGTGATATTTAATGACAGCTACATACTCATGTCATGTTACTCAAACAACTGTTACGACATAACAACTGCCCGTCCAAAATGGCTGAAAATTTGGTGAGTAACTTCCAACAGATGCTACATCGATGTGACTAAATATTATTTACGAGTGCTGCCATATTCATAGTAAGGTCAGAAACTTTTCCGTCCACCCTTGTAGAAACACCAAAATGTTAATAATTCTTTGCTTGCCAATAATGATCATTACATTAGTCACTCTTCTCCTTTCCCCCTTTAATAACCATTAGAGCAGAAATTTCATAAAATAATATGCCTTATTTTATGATGGTAGGAGTGGCTCTTTATATACAAAATATTTCCATTTTTTTTTTTTTTTTGCAGTATGTTTTTATATGAAACAATGCACCTCGCCCAAGCATAATGCTAATATGAATGAAATTGTACATTGTCGTATTTTTTTTCTTTTGCCAAATTTCTTTCATTTTATATTTATGTAATTAATTATACTTTACTTATAACAAGAGATAGGACGGATATGGGATCCAGATCCGAAGTACCCGGATACGGTATAAATAAACTAGTATTATCCGAAACGGCTTCAGATACCCAAACATTTACGGATCATAAAAAAGATCCGAGAGATTTTTCGGATCTAAAAAGTTTATAATATTGCTTAATAGTACTAACCCTAATCATTAAAATAATACTTATAGAAACTTACATTCTATTTATCTTGATTAATGGAGCAACATCTACAGAAATAGATGACTGGCATAGTTATTTCATACGGCATTGCCTCTTGCACAAAGACAAAAATGTACACTTTATTTGGTTATCAACAGTGTAAGTTTCTTTTTTTTTAACAAATCAGAGTAGACATTGATTGGTTGGATACAAATTATTTCTTAAATTAATCCTGAATATCTGTCATAATACTCGGTCCTTGATAACGTCACTCAACATTATTTCATTTTTTTTAAATTAGTTCTATTGCTGAAAGTTCGAAGGACCGACAGTCATAAGGACCAGTCCCATAGAACCAGTCCTAAGACTGGAATGGACTGAATAAATAAGGACTGCGTAAAATAAGAACATTGCACTCCTATTTTATGCAGATCAAACCATATTCGGCCATCAATTTATCTATAATATTGTACAAAACTGCAAATTAAATTAATACATTTAAATAAGAAATAAAATTATAAAAATACGTTACATAAAATAACGTTATGAAAGAAACTATTTTTGTAAAAGAAATCGTCATTCAAAAAATGGCATTTATATAAATAAAAACGCTATTTAAAAGAAAAGTCTTTCATAAAACGTATCCAAATTTAAAAAATTATGTTAGCAAATATTCTAGTTGTGCTTAAAGGAGCCGTGAGTCCATTACTTGTGCCTACTTGGTTCGAGTCGGTATATTAAAAACCGGAACATGTCTTTACCTTAACTTGAACTTTTAATTATGGAACTATTATTCCATCATTGTTAAGAAGTGTTCATAGCTTATCAAGTACTAATTCAAATTCAACCAATTAAGTTTCAGAGCACTAATTAGGATAAAACAGCAGAAAAATTGACAGCTGACCATAAAATACAAAATATATTTGTGGGAAAAAGGAGACAAAATTAAGTTGCCTACTAACATAGACGAAGAAAAAATTTAGTGGCGACAAAGTATGCAAAAGACTCCTCACAATACCTTCAGTTGTTAACTTTGGTAAGATTAAGGGATAGTATCTTGGCGAAACAGCCATTAAATTAAAAGGTTGATTTTTTTTTCCTTCGGATTTTAGCATAATATCTAAAAGTAGACCTAACAACAACTGCATTAAACTACTCAAGATGTATATGTCTGCCTAATTAAGCCAAGCGGCCAAATAAAAATCCGTCTTGCCTGTATCTTTTTCTTTCTCCATGACCACTGTTCCCCTATGAATAAAACTGGGATTTGTGTAGGAGAATGCTAAGAAGGTGGAAAGGGGGCATATGATATTACTGTATTAAGACCCTTGTTAATATCAGCTGCCTGTTTTATTATTGTTTTTTTTTGGAGGGAGGAAATGATTTACTGCTATAAAGAGGAGAACCTGCAGTGAAAATTTTATAATTATATTTGAATTCATAAATATTTTACAATGTATGTTTAAATCAATTTACATCAAAGATAGGCATTAATTCTTTTTTTGAGTGAGTTGTTAACACACACACACTATGTGTATAAAAATGAAAAAAAAGAAAAAAAGAGAACGCACATCAACCGTTTTTCCTTTTCTAATCGCTATACTTAGTTTCTTCTTTACACACATCCCTTCTTTAGTCATAATTCTTCTTTTCGAGGGAGATGTTACAATACCCACGACTGATTAAGTAATGAAGAAAAAAGAAGAAAGAGCACACGCATCAACCATTTTTCCTTTTTCTAATCGCTATAATTAGATTATTCTGTACACACATCCCATCTTTATTTATAAAATGGTATTCGATGAAATCCACTTTCAGTCCGGTTTTAGTGTGTTCTTTTGGCTTTACTTACTTACTTTTCATGTACTATAAAGGCAGGGTCTAGTTTGGCTCAAAAAGATTCTTTGAATCTTTTTGGAAGTTACGATTTTATCTTAAAAAAAACACTTAACGACTACGCCACAAAACAAAAACGAGTCGATAATTATTCAAGTCGATGCAAGACTTTCAAATTTCTATTGAACCAGTTATTAATATTCGGACAAAATGGAGGTTGTCCCCATAAAAAAATTTCCTACAGCTTTGTACACTAATAACTATTACATGAATTAAATAAACGTGTGAAACGAGGAAGTAAAAATCTTTATTTAAAAGAAAGAATTAAGAAACAATTAAAAAAAGAGAGGAAATAGGTATAACAAAGGACATACATATTGGGAGTGAGCATAGGTACCAACTTGCACGACGAATAAGTTGTTCATCATCCCTCTTATTACTACCGTTATAATATGTCCTACAGATTCCTTCATCACAAACAACATACCTCCAACAATACAATTGCATTTTAAATAAGCGATGGTGAATCATATGAAATCAAGGATAAAATGTACAGGTTCGTTCAGGAAAATCCAGAGCACCTTTAACTGCATCCTGACCTATAAGAGAAACAAGTAGAGGTTTTGAAACTTTACTTACAAGTTCTAATAGTACAAAAGAAAAAAATCATTCAATGTGTCTGCAATTTTTGTCAATCATTCGCTTGATTCGAGGCCTTGAAAACGTCCGCGAGGGAGATTTTGTTCCAGTAGTTGATAATGGAGGTCTTCAAGGAGTCGATGCTGTGGTGTGAATTCGCAGAGACCTTCCTCTCTAACTCCTCCTCAAAGAAGTAATACAAAGGATCCATATAGGAGGAGTTAGATGGCCAGCTCTGGGGGTACCAAAATGACACCTTCTCTTCTTTCAACAAATTTTGGGTCTTGCAGGGCTTGTGAGAGGTGGTGAGTCTTGTAGAAAACGGAAATTGACTCATTAGCCCTAGCTTTCATCCAGTGTATCAATTGGTCAGACTAGAGTTCACAGGACCTGTCAGGACCCACCGTCTCTTTTGGCTTAAAGAAGATAGGGGGTATGCCACTGCCGTTGCTCCCAATAACCCCAATGGTAATTATGTTGGCAGTAAACTTGGTTTTAAAGACGTGGGGGACATTAGCTCTCTCTGTGGCCAACTATTTGTCGTTCTGTATGTTGTGGTATCTGTCAACACACGACAGTCCATTGCTTCTCATCCGAATAAAAGATGATTCGGTTACTATGGGACTTCAAATCGTTCAACAACTTTCTTCTGTGGGATGGCCTTGTGGCCTTCATTTGGTCTGTAAGGATATGTGTTTTGTAGAGACGGTATGACTTCATTCTCAGGTTAGTGTTTATGGCCCTAGAGACTGTTGAACTGCTTATTGTATTGTTCGGGATGTATTGTTTTGTTTTTTATTACTCTGGGACTTGTTTCTTTTCGCTTTCAGCGGTTGTAGACGTCATAGACTCTGTTCTTTGGATACCCCATGCATCTTCTTGATGTACGCTGGCCTGTGTCCCGTACAAGCCAATTCAATAATGGTGTTCCTCTGGCCCTCCTGCATCGTAAATATTTATTTTGAATTTAAAATTTGCACAACTAGCTTATAGCTAATGCTCAACCTCTCACTTTAAAATTGAAATAACCGAGTTAAATGCTTTCCTTATTGTTCAGGATATAGTTAAAGATGGTCTGGATTTACCTGAACGACCCAGTATATTAAGTAGATATGCATGTGTAGAGTTGTGAATTCTAAGAATGAGATCGTGTGCGAGATTTTTTTGTAGTTGACAACCTAAACAGTCCTTTTACTTTCCTAAGCTGTTATAACTATTATTTAATTCTTGAAGAGAAAATGTATATGTATAAAGTAATTGGAATTGCGTGTGCTCAGGAAGGACAGAGAGTAACCGTAAGGAACTATTGGGGTGTTATTATAAGACGGGTAAGTCCTTACTGGACTTAAAGTAGAATTGAGGATCGACAACGAATTAGTTACTACCTATGTTCTTCCTAGGTCGGGAGAGGGATGTCTGTTTATTTTCTTTCTCTCATAGCTGTTTGTAGCTAATCTAATGGAACTTTATGACAGCTAAGCTACTCTCCTCCAAATCATTCTTCCAATTGTCAGAGTAACCATGTCAAATTTTACCCTAGCTTAGTCATGACATTTCATTTGATCAACTACAATCAGCTGTGACAAGGGAGGAGGTGAAGAAGGAAATAAACAAAAATATTTAATAGAATTACTCCGATGTCGATTCCAAATTATACTTTGAGTCCAATAAGAACTTACAATTATAACTCCGAAACAAATCCTCAGGGTTACGCTTCCTCTTTCATGAGGATACACGAATCAATCAGGTTTTGAATATAATTGAACCTATTTAGGAAATTACAGAGTTTATAGCTATGGAGACTATTGCACTGCTTACTTGGCGCTTTCTGACAATAACGTTAATCAGAGTTCACTACTCACGAATTAAATAATAATGACAACTACTAAGGAAAAGAAAATTCATTCTTCAGATTACCAATTCCAAAAAAAAACGGACTAGCTAAAAAATACAGCAGATTTTCATCGCAGATTATGTAGTACTTTAGTCAAACGTTTTAGCTTGTATTTGCTAAATTTATATGTGATTGATCTGTGACGAGATATAGTCAGGTGAAAGTAATTAGAAACTTAGTAATTAGATTACACAAGTACATAGGAGACTTACATTTTCTTAGGAACTTAAAAAATTGTTTCGTCTGGATTTGACTGACCAAATATAAATATTGTGTGTCGCATTTGTCTTTAATATTTAAAAAAAAAATGGTTGGAGTTATAAATACTTACACTCCAAAAAATGTACATGGATAGTTTCCTTAGTCCATATCTATTTAAATCAATTAGTGAAATACCATGTCAATTCATTTAAAATAGTTGTCGTATCTTGTCAAAATGTTGAAGCAAACGCACATCACCATGTCTCTAAAGAAACATTCCAACTTAAATGTACCTTAATAAAATTTAAAAATACTATATGTATAGGATGTACTGTAAAAGTTGGATAACTCGAGCATGAAAGTACAAGTCATTTTTGTATAAAAGACCAAAAGTAATCTCGAGGATTTGTTGTGGAGTTATATGTAATTGTGTGTCCTGGTTGGACTCAGAGTAGAACGGAGGATCAAAAATGAAGAAATTCTAGCCAATGTCCTTGTCTAGTTCCTTCTCCCTTGTCACAGCTACTTGTAACTTATCTAATGAAACGTCATGACAGTTGAGCGGCTTTCCTGCAAAACATTCTTAAAATTGTCAAGGTTACCATGTTGATTTTGGGTGTCTTTATTTTTACATCCTTAAAATACAAACGATTTTCTAGACTATTTATCATAAATATCAGACAGTGGCGTCATCATCAATCAATCTTAACCAATGTTTATATGAATAATAAATACTTTCACCAGGGCTTTATTAAGAATAATGTAAAACTATACTCGTGCATGAAAGAAACTTCAGATTTTACTAAGGACATTCAATTGATAAATTGAAGGACCTTATAGCAATATTATTAAAAGTGATGCATTCTGGAGGATGCTCTAAAATTTGTGGCAGTTTTCGAGGAACGATAAAAAAGACCGGACTGATACAACCCTACTACTAATGTAGGGGCATACTTAGTGTGCAATAAATGTTTCATAGAAATAGACAAAAGAAATGATTATTTTGCATGTCCTTGAACTTGGTTAAGCTACATGATTTTGTAATTATGTACATATTTCCTTTAAAAAATACTTTCCCAAGACGACATAAATATTATTGAACCAATTTAAAGCTCACAAACCATGGAATATACTAATAAGAACTCCATGAGGCTAGATTGATATTTACCTTGATACATAGTTCACATAGCATGAAAACTGGTATGAACAACTTAGGTGTTGGGTTTCTTTCCGAAAATCCTAGACCGGTCTGATACTGTTATGATATTTAGTGTACCGAAATAATCAGATCCACAAAAAAGCTCAGTCTGAACCGAACTCAAAGAAAAATTTGGTCTAGATCGGTCTCTTTTAAAATTCAATCTATACTAGTGTTGTATCCGTTCTACTAATGATTTCCTAATCAGTCTTCTTTTTTTATTTATCGGTCCGATCTTTTTAACCATTCAATGATCGGAAGAACCGATACGTCGGTCCTTCATCCCTAGCTATATTTTTATTTTCTTCCCTCCTAGCAAGGATTGAGTTGAACAGCTGATAGGACTTAGTAACTAAGTATTTTCAGCTTTTGTTTTTAGAATAAAATTCTTACCCGGACCGGTCCTAGGAATGACAAGTTTATTTGGGAAGGACTCTTAGGACTGCAATCTGTTTAACAACTTTGTAATGGAAATTTAACTCAAAACTAATAATTATAAATGAGACATTCATGTATCAGGAGTCAAATGTAATTATGACACACTTTTTTAAAAGTATGAGGAATCGTAATCCAAAATTTATCAATAGGTCGATTTTCGGTGGAGCAAGGGGCAAAGTATAACTATGCCTCATTGCCTTATGGAACCTTCCCAACCTTCCCTTCGGAATCGTTTATCGTTGAGGGATTAGTTCGATTTTTGTATCGTACGAAGAAGTCAAATAGAACTATGAAATCACACTCCAAAAACAATGATACAGACAATAGAGAAGGGTCCATAGGGAAATAATTAATCAAATAGGGTAAAAATGCTTTTTATTCGCCGAAGTAATTTTGGCCTCCGTCATCAGATGACCATAACACCCCCTTGATTACAGCATATGGATGCATATTGATGTCCAGGCCTGTTGGAAACGTTTACCAACTTTGAATGTCTTCAAGGAAAGGGATTACTTTGGAATTAATACAAATTGACTCTCCTTATAATATATTGTTAATGTCTACTTGTCACTTTGAGATAGAATAAAGTGCATATTGAGATCAAATGGCTTCTTATTTGAAATAAAATGTCACTTTTACGTTCTTGGTAAGATAAATCAGAGTATGATCAAGTGTCTTGTAATAAATGTAGGTTGATGAGATAACAGGGAAGACGCAGGATGATATTTTATGGGGAGGGGGGCTTGGTTAAGATTTTTGGAAAAAATTTACTTAATTAAATTTTTCTGAAAATAAATTTTAAAATTAAAATTTTGGGAAAAAAATTTCAAAATCTATAGCTATTCTCTAAAATTCAATTTTTTGAAAAAAAAATTCAAATAATAAATTTTTTGGAAAAAAAATTCAAAAATCCTCAGATATTCATAAAAAATTATCTTTTTTGTAAAAAAACTTTCAAACGTTACATTTTTTTAAAAATTTCAAAATTCATAGTTACTCTCAAAAAATCGAATTTGGGGAAAGAAAATTCAAAAACATTATTTCAAAAATTAAATTTAAAAAAAAAAAACAAATACTAAATTTTTTAGTAATTCAAAAATACTTTAATTTGAAGGGTCTACAGCCCCTCCAGCCCACCCCCTGCAGACGCCCTTGGATAAGTACAAAAATGTTCCACTATTCTCAAGTGTGTCATAATTAAATTTACACCCAGTAGATCCATTATCAAGAATGGTTTTATTCCATAATGTACATGTGGTTGTACACAGTTTATTTTTTTGGCTGTAAACACACATCTTCCCACATTTAATCAAATAACTTTAGCCTCATAATTGTCAAAGTATATATTTTTATATAAATAGACCCATTGGTTGTACATTACCTATCTACGACGTAAAATTCCATCAAAAATTGTTTTGATGTTTGTTAATAAAGCTCGTGTTTGTTCTGCTGAAAGGTTCTTCAACCCAAAATGTCTCACAATGACTCTTTAAAACTGTTTCAGGTATATGCATAATACACATACGTTATAGGTACTAAATGTAATCTATTGAAGCGTGGATAATATTTGAAGAAGAAAAAAAACTTAGGGCAGTTCACTATTACCTCAGGGATCAAACATAAACTCTCATTCATCATTCTTAGATATTATCATCCAAGTAGGATTTAACAACTGGTAAAAAAGACTATGAAAATCAAGTTACGATTGAACGTTTTCATTGATGTCATTAATTGCACCATAATTGTAGGAGAAGCCATATGGGGGGGGGCTCAAAATTGATGTTTGTACTACAGAATATAAACACATTTCCAATAAATCCAGCTGAAACTTCATTAAATGGATTTATGAATACAATAAGATTCAACACTTTCATTGAATACTACTTTATCTTTAAAGCATAAAGATAAAGTACATAGAGTGATTGATGACTGATGATACTAACTAAGGGAAATTCTTTGACGTCGCAACAGCAGACTAGAAAAAAAAAAGATAGTTGATCAAAACAATCGAAAATATAGTATTTCCGACTATAATTAAGTTCCAACAATTTTATAGTATTCTAATAATCCTGAATCAAACAATATATTAACACTAATTAAATCCATTTGAAAATGTTACACAGACAAAAAATTACATCATTTTAAGGGAACAAAGTTTGTAGCATACTTACGTATCTTATTCAATTAAATACTAAATAATCCATGATTAATGCTTTGAAAGGCTAAATAAAATTATATTTATAATTTAAAATTGGAATAAAATCTAATATACTTCATTCTTCGGTAGTTAATTCAAACCATATAAAAAAATTTAAGTTGCAAGTCTTCACATTCCAAAATCTGCCTTTGGTCTAATAAAACCATGGAAAATTCACTTCAGTTAATATTTGTGGAGGAACTATATATTGTCCAATTAATATATTGCGCCAAGAACTGTTTGGATCAATTTGCAAAAATAAAGGCTTTATTCAAATCTTATGTAAATCAATTCTAAAAAATAAAAAAAATTGTAAACTCAATAACTGAAGTAGGGATTCCATTAATTAAGTCGTCTATAAATGTAGCCAAATGTCATAAAATCTTATTTTTACTGTGTCTAAGTATGTTAGTATAAGAATCCACATACGTTTTCGAATGCAATCTGTGATTATCAAAGAAAATAGAATAGGTTCTTCTACTTTCGGAAATCGAAGAATGTGTTTGCGAAATTAAGTAAGCTATAGAAATTATTATTAAAGTAATTATTCCATTTTTTCATGATTATTAAGCTCAATAAAATTATTTTTTTAGTATTCATTTATTGTATTAAGTTCTTTTTGGGGCATTTGATATCTGTCACAAGGAGCGCTAAAATCTCGTGACGTAACTCCTCTTATAGGGCTCTGGATACCAACCTATAAAATAAATAATAACTGGATACTCAATTGATACGTCAGTTGATATTTTATGTTATTTCTATGTAATAAAAAAACCAAGTAGTAGTAGTATTTATGTTGTAGTCAACAGCTGAAAGACGATCTAATCTCCTTTTTTTTCAATAGGTTGTGCATCTAGTTATTTATAAATTATAATATAGGTGGATGAGTAATTGTAATACATAAAATGTAACAATATTGTAGTTAAAATTTATTTTTCCCAATAATTCCTTATTTATTAAAGCTATATTTAGAGTTTTCAATTATTATCCATGGTTATATTCCTGTATTTAAGGTCCCAATGACATTATCCGTTGCCCTATGGTTAATTTTTTTAAGGATTTCTTTTTAAAAAAAGATTATTCCACCAAATTATGCTGCGGAGCAAAAAAAAAAAAATTAAATGAAATATGCCGTCAAAAAAACATCAACGAAAATCAAAAATTATTTGACAATTTGAAGAATGTTTTGCAGATTAGCTACAATGAACTGTGTCAAGGCAGGAAGTAGAGAAGGAAATAAACAGACATTTGCAAGAATGACTAAGATGTCGATCCACAAATTATACTCATAGTCCAACAACGATTCTGCAACAAATCCACAAGGTTACTCTCCGTCTTTTATGAGCACACACGAATGTTCAATCAGGTTTTGAATATAATTGAATCGATATAAGAAAGGATCTTCAACTACAAGCAAAAGTAGGATTGTATTTTTTTAAAACAGAATGTAAACGTTTCCAACACACTTGAGTAAATGTATAATAATTAATAACTGAGTGCGGATTTAACATATAGGCATGTATAATTGTGTAAATAAATTGAGTTACATAATATAATATACAAAATTAGATTTGTATTACATAGATTTTCCCATTCATAGAAAATACCGATATGTTGTTGCTTCTTATACAATAATAAACATATGTGAAAAAAGGCTCTCAAAATGACTAGTGCAACGACAGAATCTTTTTTTGTTTTTTAAACCTCATCTAAAATTCAATAATTATTTTTACATTGCACAGCGAAAAATAAACTAAGAAAAAAAAATCAAACAAAGTCTATACTACGTTAATGAGACAAAAAAAATATATGTTTGTAGAATTTAAACTTAACACTTAGTCTTCAGGATTGTTAATGCACTAAATCACAGATAATTCATCGATATACACATGTATCGTTTAACTAATTTCTTTGTATTTTTTTTTTTTTTTTTTGGTAAATAGTAATTTAATTTGGGCTAAAGTTAAAAGAGCAACTTGACTCAACTAAAAGCTGAAATCTGGGAAAAATAGTATAACAATTGAATGGCGATTATACATTAGATAGAGAAAAAATTGTGCTATAAGAAATTTAAAAAAAATGCAAAACTAAAGGGAAAAAATTGGCCCCATATGTGACTGGACTCTCGTATGGATATGTACATGATTAATTTCCATTTAAAGAAAGAGGAACAGAATTAACATCTTTCAATTGGAATTTTCCATCTTTCTCCTCAACAAGAACACTTGAATGTCTATAGATATCTTTTGGAAGTGGAGTCACTTTTACAAATGTTGGATCAACAATTTTTCGCAGCTCAGGGGTCTCTGAAAGTCGATAATCCAAGTAGTCATCAACTTTCAAAAAATGATCTTTACGCGAGAGACATTGGATCATCCCTGTAACAATGACATGTTCAAGCTCAACTGCTGGATGGCCCATTCCTTCGAGATAAGAGGCAGCTGCGGCTTTTGAGAAAAACTCTCTTCGTGATGGCCATTCTTGTGGAACTTTCGAGTATGTTTTACATTCTGGTGATAAATAGGATGATTGCACCTCAGGATTTCTTCCCATTCTAATGCGTTTGACTGACCAACCCCGTGGAAGAGAAGTATCTTGAATATACTGTACAGAATCGTCTAAATCTAGATAATTAATTTGTGGACGGAGGAGTGTAGAAGAATATCTATGTTGATCTGACTCATAAATGAACCATCCAGCATCTAAACGACGTTTTTTACAAGCAGGACTGGGGGAAAGACATGATAAACTTGAATAATCAGATGCTATACAACCACCAGGGGTAGAGTAGGACCGTTTTCTTATTCCAGAGTTATTTTGTTGGAACAAATACGATATAGCGTTCTCAATTTTAAGGAAAACCGCACCATCTGGACTCTGATACTCAGTTCTTGATTCCTTTCCATAGTCTTCTTCTTTGTAACAACGGATGATCCAACCTGGAGGTAAACGAGTAGAAGTTGTAACAATGGGAGGGGAGGTGTTTTAAACTTAGAAATTGGAGATTTTGAAGCATTGATATTAATATGGTCATCAGACACTCTGAAACCATTATTAATTATTCTTCGATTCATTACTATATTCTTCTTTATTTTAACTAAGAATCTTTTATGCCTTTCCTTCCGAGATAAATGAACGGTTGACTCAGCTTGTAATGCAGCATTCTTCCACTTATGTAGCATCTTTCCAACAGGGCTCCAATCCATTGAACAACTAACATCCTCTTTAATGGCTTCTTTGGCAAATCTACGAAATTCTGCCACAGAGCACCAAGGCATTGTCTTAGTTACCCAACCAGACTCATCATTCCAATTGAAAAATTGAACATGCACAGATATCTTGTTTTTAGCCTCTCTTATGTAATCCCCATCAGAACTTCGAGTCACAAAACAAGGCCAGTAAGGGAACCCAGCCATGTGACCCCATATTAAAGTTCCAAGTTTTGGCAAGTTGTCTTTGGTATTATCACAAGTATTTTCATAATCAGACAAGAGATCAGAATCTGAAGCATTTGTCTCATCATCAACAAATTCGTAAATATCTTTGGATTTAGTATCGATTAAATGAGATGGGTTTCTTCGAGGTAATTGTCGACCTTGAATATTTTGATGATCGTTGCGAGATACAGTTTGGTATAGAGGAAACTTACTGCTAATATTTTCAGACTCGGAGGTCTTACTACTCCTTCGCCTACTTTTCTTTTTCTTAGCAAGTACATTTCGTGTTGCCCCATCAATATTTGTTGGAATATATACAAATCCTAGTTTTTCCAATCTCAATGCAACAGGGATACACATAACAGCCTCTGCTTCCTTAACAGCCCGTTCGAAAATATTACGGAACTTTTTCCCTGGCTCAAAATCCTTTTTCCTCTTTGGAAATTTATATGCAAGCTCCTTAAACTTTTCATAACCTTCATAGGACAATACATCCGATTCATTTACCCAAGCGCGTAGATTATCATATGCCAAGAAATGAATATGAGTCTTCGTACGCTTGGATGATTCTATAACTTTGCTCGTAACTCCTTCGTATGGATCAACTGTAGTTATTCCAGGCCAATAAGAAAACCCTCTAATTTTAGCCCAGAGAAGACAACCTTCTATAGTCATTTGATCACTCAGCGAACATGACTTGTGTATCTTCTGAGAAAAATCCATTTCAACACATCCCTGAGTTCTACCATCTGAATCCGGATCACAGTCCGACATTCTTGATTGTTTTAAATGAACTCCCGAGTCATCTGAATCTTCTGCAGTTAATGAAGGTCGTTCTTCTTCTGATAAGCTCATTTTTACAAACCTTCAATGGTAGTTATTTATAAATATTCTATCTTGTAACAATGGGTATTTATAAATCCATGGGCTTGATATTTAAAGTTAGTTCTTGTGATCACTTTTTAGATCCTGCAAAAAAAAAAAAAAAAAAATGAGCGTTTTTAGAACTATATATTTATAAAAAACGCGATAAGTGATTAAAATATATCAAATTTGAACTGCAATCCAAAGTTTTGAATGCACTCTCATGAATTTGAAATGAACAGTCCTTATCAAGATGTTCACAACATTCGATAAATTATAAGATGTGTTATTCTATTTGATGCAATTAATGAAAATAAGATATAAACAATGACAGCCCTGATTAGTTATTTGATTATAAAAATATAATCTTTGTAACTTGTAATACATAATGATGATCAATAAATAAAATATGGAAGATCTGTCTCAGAACATAGATGAATAACGAAATAAGCTCATAATTCATAACAATCGGCCTCCTCACTTGGATATCAACTATTTAGCAAACAATGGATTTAACGTTGAAATCCTCATCCATTAGATAAATTAAGGAGGACAATGTCAAAAGGATTCTTTTGCTAATGATTTGATTCTTCCCTTTTTGAATGTACATATACTAGTTCTTTATATCAAGTTCAAATACAAACCTTGATATGACAGTCGCCATTTTATATTGTGTCTTTTCCCCTTTTCCATGTATGTAGTACTCAGTAGCTAAGTTAGTTGTTGTAAGTTGAACTTCTTGTTTCTTCCCCTCATCCGAAAAGTCGTGCTAGAGCTGTTGCTGTTTTACGTACATACAGGGAATAATGATGGAGCAGGAACAAGGCTATAGCATTATACTTCTTCTTCTATTAAAGAACTCACACAACTTCTCCTCTATACGGGGTGTCGTAATTTCAAACATGAGTTGGTAAATTTCATGCATATTCATTCAATGATTTTCTGTAAAATGACAAAGTTATTATAAAATAGGATATAGATTATTACTTAAGCATATAATTCATAGAGATTTATAGAATAATATTCTGAATAGTACATAAAAACCAATCCAAGCTGTAATGTTACAATATGTTGCACATAATCAAGGCCATCGGACCCGGGGAGGCATATAATGCCATATTCCCCTTATTAATTTTGGTGCCCGGTACTTTCCCTTAAAATATAAAGAAATAGGGTGTACACGTCGTCATTGTTTATTTTTGGTTGAAATTGCTGGGGTACACTGTATAATTTTACCCACATGTCGTCATACTTTCTCTTTCTATCTCGAAATTGGAGACAGCAACAGCAGAAAGTTGAAACTCAATTATCGCAACCTTTATTATTAAAAGGTTTTGATAATTGAGTTTCAACTTTCCGCTGTCGCTGTCTTCAATTTTGAGATAGATTGTACTCGGATAATCCATCATGTCTCATAATAATTAATAACGGAGTAGTGATTAGCACTACTTCCGTTAGAATCGTTGTTCGATTTGTTTATTTATATTTTTCTTATTATATTATATTAATTTTATTAACCATTTTGTATCTGGTTCGAACTCATTATATCGTGTTGAAATTTTAAGGGATAGTTAATATCATTATTTATTTATATTTTAAAGAGAAAATCTTATAAGCGAAATGTCTCTACGGCAAAATAGTATAAAGCGAAAGTACTGAGTACCATTAATTTTATTTAAAATGTAGGTACATATTGTCTCTTTGACTTTAAATATACGGTATACATATTCCAAAATTCTTCTCGCTCTAATCTTCAAATTCTCAAATCCTGAAGCGTTTCTTCAAATAATTTATAATGTTATAAATGCTGGTTAAATCCATGCTTAATCAACTGGCTATGATAAGTAAGAATTTATCCAATAAACTAAAGGAACTATTATGATTCAGTTGACGTGTAGATGCGAATCTTATATTCCAGATAATCTAAGTATCTAGTAGTTTTATTGAAAAGAAACTTCTCTTTTCAAGATGAAATTTGGAGGCGCTGCTCATATCAATAATCTCCTCCACGTTCGAAATCAATTTCAAGTGAAAAGCAATGGTGAACCTGAATTTAAAAATCATGGATCTAAAATACCCAAAAATTCTTTATTCCCTATTTCATCCTCTGAAATGGAGTCCGACGTGGATCAAGTTTTTACTTCGGACAAGATCACTTTTTTGACTTTTCGCGGAACCCCATTTTTTAATATATCACTGCAAACACTTCGTATGTTCTTATTCGTTATACATTTAATAGCCTTATGGGCTTCTATTCGCGCGTTTATGGTTTGGGAGGAGGTCCAACCCTTTATGCCAAGGAATGATCATGGAATACGTGTGGGAGAGAGTCACTGGCTCAATAAACAAGTTACTTAGTATAATATTATGTAGTTTACATTTTTGGATATATTTTTTTGGTACATATCGTACCCTACTTTTTCTTTAACTTCTAGGTTGGAACTATTCGAAGCTGCGAAATTCTTTACTTTGACGTTCTAATAGCCTCCTATGCTTTTTATATGTTGATATATTATGTTTTTGTCGGAATTGGAATTACCGTGCAGTTTGGCTCATCCGTAAAGAATATTTACTTTCTCTTGTTATTGAGTCCTGTGATACTCTTATTAATAATATTTGAGGTAAATATATAATTAATTGCCTTTAAGCAGTAATTTACGCTTTCTCGTTAAAGTGTAGTATAATTTTATTCATTATTGACAATCGTCATTTTATAAGAGTAAGCCTAGAGTATGAAGTCATGTTTAAGAATACTTTAGATGAAAGACTTTATTGCCTAATGGTCTACCTCCATCATTATATTAATCAAGATGCTCTCAAAACTATGTTAACCTACTCAACCTGTGCTTCAATACAAGTAACCTTCTCAATACTCACTTAGTATCCACTAATTATTAATAACTTTTTCTTGCATGATCCGTTATAGTTTTTTACAATCCTTCTCCCTTTTTTCGTACGAAATCTTCCATTTCAAAAAAAGAAGATTTGGAGCACAAAAATGGACGTTCACATGATGGAAATTAATAAAATCTTTACTCGGAGTAACTTTGATGAGAATCAAACCCCCAAAGAAAATTATGAAAACGGCAATAGTGATTTGGAATATAGAAGTGCCGGCTATGTAGCTTTATTTAATTATAATTAGCTTATAAGTATTAGCTTATTAAGGTAGGCGTTTAATTAAATTATTATATATGTATGTATGTATTAAAAATAAATTTCCCAGTCCAAATTTTCCATTGGCTCAGCATTCTTCAGCTTTTGTAATTGTTGTACTAAAAAACTATGATTATAGTAAGTAATTGATCCATATCGGATTTTATTTTGTTTAGTTTGCTCTCTTTGCCACTTGAAGAATTGTCCTCTATGGATGTGATAGTAGATAGATTCTCTATCCCTCACATCCAGTCTAACTTCCTCCTTAGGAACTATCCTCAAATTTCCTTTGACTAAAGAATTAAAACACTTGTTAACAGCAGAAATTGATTTTAAAGTCGAGAGATTGCAGTAATTTAATATTCTTTCAACGAGTCCTTCTCTTCCAGTCATGAGTAGTCTTTCTATCACGGAGAATCGACTCCATAGTTGAGTATTTGATTTGATATATAAAGATATGATTGGATGTGCTAGAGAGAGTTGTTGTAAATCACTGTAATATAAATTATTTATAATTTTATTCATTATATGATGATATCCTGGATTTTGTAGAATATCCATTAAAATGCTGGTTGTAGTAGTTCTGTCCATTATGGGTCCAGGATGAAAACTGCAATTTGTTACTTAGCATAATATGTATAATAAAATATGCTACATGTCTTAGTAACAGGTGACGTTTAGTTTGAGAATGATCTTTAGAAATTGATTAGGGAAATATGTGTTTGATGGATCACCTTATCAAATTATACTATAATAATATAGATTTTGGTGTAATTTAATTAGAATTAACGTGGAGGAAACACTATCTTGTGAGTACGACTACATTATGTATGGCTGTCTTGGATACTATTTAGGAGTAGGGCTTCAAAATCTAACTACGCAAAGGTGTAAAAATGTGGAAAAATAAGGATGAGTGAATTACATAATATACCTAGTATCTACCATGGAGAATCTATTGGAATGCTTACTCGTTTTGTTTTTTAATATATATATTCATGGAATCTCCCATCTTAATTATGGTAGGGTGTACGTACAAGAATATTGTTGTTTATAGTGCGTGAAGGGGAGCATTTATGAAATCATTGTTGCATAAGTTTCTTATGTATTGTTTATGTTTTTAATTAGATAATTTTTTGTTTTGTTGCAATTATATTTACGATTTAGTATCATATAACATAAATTTCCGTTTATGTTTTTAATTAATTTTCTAGTAGAGGAGACGGGAGATAGTTCCAATACTTTTTATTTTTGTTTTAATTAGTTTGTTTGACTCAAATTAGGGCCATCTGCAGAGGGTGGGCTGGAGCCCTCCCCCCCTCATTGACAAATTTCCAAAAAAATTAACTTTGGAATTTTTTTTCCATAAATTTAAATTTTTTGTAAATACCTATGGGCTTTGATTTTATTTCAAAAAAATTCCAAAAACCAAGCCCCCCTAAAAAATAATAAAAATATATATATAATCCTGCTTACGCCCCTGTAGACACGCCAAAATTTGGCACAATATACCAACATATGTTTTGTCATTGTTATAATATATTTATATATTATACTAGAAAGTAATTTTCCCATAAATTACTTTTGAATGGATCCCGTTAAATGTTGTAACTGTCCCCGTAGCCATAGATGATAGTAACAGTTAAAAAATGAGTGAGATAATAATTAAGATATATAATATTTATATTATATAATACCGATCAGTATTATAGGTTGGATTAATTTACTCCCACAAACCTCTTCAGACCCATTCCCTAGCTAACACTAACAAGCATGTTTCCTAATTCATAAGTGTACCTATATTGTATATCTAATAAAACAAATATATATGTATGAATCGTTTAACCAAGTGGATACATTTTTGATCTAAGACATACAATGTTTTCAATGCAGATCTCGCAGTTGTTTAGCATGTTGCATCGAACGTGTATACAGGGTGCTCTGCATATAGTGCTCCCTGATTCTAAACATTTTTGTTATAAGAAATAATAATGTTGTCATGTTAATGAAATCTCACAGGAGTTTTGCATATAGTATTGAGCGTGTATACAGGGTGCACTGAATAGAATGCACCCTGATGAATACCACTCATATTTTTGATCTAAAAAATAACTATTTAGTCGTATCAATTAAATATTGCAGGCGCGTACATGTAGCATCGGGTATGTATAAAAGGGGTATTGTTTTGTTAGTGAGCGCTATATAGGCTAAAGTACTCCCTGCTTTATCTGTAAGCGCAAATTTTTATTATTATTCTTTGATTCTTGGGGAGAAAAAACTATCACTATTGAGTAGCTACATGTGAGCGTGCTCATAAAAAACATAGTGACACCGAGGATTTGTTGGGGAGTTATTATTAAAGCAAAATTTGTCTTTGAGCCTATACCTAATTACTCTGGGTACTAGCGTTATTTAAATTATAAAGAAGAATAAACAATATAATTAAAAATGCAGCACTTGTGTCTTGTTCGAACTGACCCCTTTGCACTGAGTGTTAAAAGATCTCCAATTTATCACAATGAGTGAGTTTTGAATTTTGATAAAATGATAGCAGAATAATCAATAATCCAAATGATATAAGTTATTGCAATGTCAAATAAAAATTAAATGTATTTTAATAAAATCATTACTCAGATATAAAATACCCCCCGACCAAAAAAAAAATCAGTTTTTATCTAATATCTGAAAGAAAAAAATACAAAAATAGTTAATTTTTTTCTACATCAATTTGCATTATGTTGTACAATTGTAATGTAAATTTGGTGGTTATAGGTTATAGCTTTTTGAATAATCGCGAGAATGGGCCTGTTGCTACTGTCTCCAGTCTCCCCTCGATTATATTATTATTGAGGTACACATTCATTTCTAAATAGCATTTGTCGTACATTCAGTATACATCTCGAGCTTGGAATAACCAGTTATTTGAAAAGCAAATTAGCACCAGAGCGATAATAATTAACTATAAAATATTATAATAGTAAAGACTATTATTAGTTATTGCCCATTATGTCAATTTCTTAAGTTATGTTTATGCCCAAATATACGTATCTTTGATGTGTAATTCTTTTTAAGATATTTAGGGGAATCCATCTAGATAAAAGAGGGTTTTTAATTCGATTAAATCTTCTGTTATGATGAGTAGGTATGTACCCTCTTAGAATATGCTGATAATTGATAACATGGAATGAATGTCATCGTTTTTACTTGGAAAAGAAGGTACATCATCACAACTAAGTAAATAAGCAATTGTATACACAAAATGTATTATATGAGGGAGCTAGAGAATGAATATTTAATGAAATAGAGGTCGTTGGCGTAAGTTGTCCTTGAAGAAGTGGATTTGGACCTGTGATGTGTATGCTATGATGTCGACACTCTCCCTCCTTCGATATGTACATAATAGTCGACATAGCATAGAAGCATTGCTTAGGTCTCTCTCTCTATCTAGGCTTTTTACACATACATATGCATATTTAAAGGTAGGCTAGTCTACCCAAGAGGAAAAATAATAAAATGTTGTACTTGTATATGTAGCTAGTAGTAAGATAAGTGAATCTAGAAAGAGAAAAAAACACTGTGAATTGTATATACGCCACTTTGAAGTTCTAGCTCTGCTCAGCTCACCGGACGGACTCTTCTATTTTTAGTGAATTCCCACTTTACCGAGTTTTTTTCTCTTTTTTTTTCATTCCTTAGTTCTTCTTATTTTGTTTGACTTTTTATTGTGTGGATTTTCTCTCTTTCTTCTCTCCTTGTGTCGTCTCCCCTGAGTTGAATCTCTGTCAAATCCAATAGTGAATTTAATAAAAGTTATTTATTTAAAGGTCTTCTAGGGATTGAAGCCAAGTTTCTGGATGTCTCATGCTCCTTTGATGTCTAAAACCTCCAATAGTTCGACACGTGTCACTTGCTACTTAATTAAGCAAGCAAGGAAGGAACGTGGCATGTCCTTGGAAGTAGTAGAAGAATCATGGCAGAGTCACGCAAAGACACTTCGGATCTCTACCGACAGTTGCTCGACAGCAACGACTTAGTCAAGGAATTGGATGATATTGAAGCAATTTCTCAGCAAATCTCACAGCACGCAGAGCTCCTCTATCAAAATTGGAAGACGCATAACAGTCGAGCTTCGAGTCTTGAGCCACAAGAGAACAGATTTCGTAACCATCCTCATCACAATACTCTTCGTCACTCTTCCGTCTCTCCAATTAGTAATATTAACAATGAAGCTCATAAATTCCTAACTCTTCCAGCGCGATCCTCTTCCATGACACCTCAAAACACATTAGAACTTTTAGCATCACCTGATGTGAGTGGGAATCTAAAGGATTTAGTCAGCAATTTCGTGTCTTCAGATCGTGCCAAACAAGCCGCACGGCAAACCACCGTTTCTCAAATGAATCCCATTCGTCGATCCCCAGATGTCCATAGGGCAATGCCCACCATTTTCAATCACAAGAAACCTATGCATGAAACAACAACGACAGCAAAAACGTCGAAAGAGCTTGAGTTCATTCCTATTCCTGTCAAGCATGAAACCTCCTCTTCTTCTGATGAACAGGATATCGACTCTCGTATTCATCGCAGTGGTGTATCCTCTGCGAAGTACCTATTTGAAACCCCTAAAAGTGACATGGAAACTACTCCCTTAAGTGTACTCCGTCCTCGTCCACTTGCAGCTTCTACCCGGAGTTTATTTCATAATCGTAAATCCGTCCCAGCTCCACCACATCCTGAGCTAACACCTCAACAAAAACAACATATATTTGAACGAACAAATTCTGCAGCACAAACCCCATCTGTGCAGTCCTTACCCATTCATCGGTTTCGTAATTCGGGCTCCGTGGCAGAGCGTGTACTCATTTTTGAAAAATGTCCCGTGTTCACAAACCCATCGAATTTAATTTCCGATCCTAAAAGTCGTCCTTCAAGTTTTAGTGGTGCTCCCTCAAAAGTGATACCCATTACAAATTTAAAAAACAACGAAGTGTACCCCTCAAATCTACGAAATCGACACTCGATAGCAGTGAGTCCTTCTTTCAGCGAGTCAGGAGAGGTGAGGCATAGGATGAATTATTATCATGTCAAGTACAAAGAGTGATGATGCAATAGATGTAATTTAAATTTGTATTCATTATAAATGACTGCCTTATTTTAATATCATTACTTATGTTTTGCTATTGTAATATTTCAGTTTGTATAACGAAATTAAATTATTTTAATTTAATTCTGTTCGAACAAACTTGCATTCTCTCACGATAAAGTATAAACATGCATTCATTTGCCAATGTCTAAAGGAACATATAGTATATTTTTAAACGAATTTAGCCCCTGAATTATGAATTATTAGCACACCCATATCTATATAATATGGAAATAGAACATCATATAGGTCATATAAGGAAAGTCATTCGATTAACACTATTTATCACGCATGAATTATTTTTTACATAATTTATTTCGATGTACATACTCTTGAATCATTTGTAGTTCAAGGTATAATGTAGGCTATTTGCGTCTTCTTTACAAATCACGTATGTACAAGTGTCAGTTGGAAGTGAAAAGTCAATTAATTTTTTAAACTATACAAATGTATAATGGGGTTTATATCCCGCAATTCAAAAGTGATTACGCAAAGTCTTATTTTTGATTTTGTTTATAAATAGTAAGAAAGATACAACATTCAAAAGCTTATTGAAGGTCGAATTACTGTCCATTTTCACCCTCTTAAAAAAATCGACTTATGACTAAAAGCTAAAAATCATTTATTTCTTCGATTATAAGCAATTAATAACTCGTACTTTTATTAAAATTTATCTTTTTATTTAAAAAAAGTAAAAATATAGATAATATGAGGATTTATGATGTTGCAAAAAAACAAAACAAAAACGACTAAACTTAATTGCTATAGTTTTTTTTGTTGAAATATTTATTTGAAGAAATTGTGTGTAGTAAATAAGTATTCTTCCATGTAAATGATTTATTTCTAATTTTTATACTTGACTGCCAAAATTTTACTTCCGAATGTGGGCGTAGATTATAGATAAATCATTAATTTTCATGCGAATGAAGGAAGTGTCTTTGTTTTTGGTGTGTGTTGTTATTATGATGCTCCTGTTCCTTTTTACAATAAGGCAATTTACAATGTATGCATATTTCATTTTGTAAAAAATTGTACTAATGATGATTTTTAATTTTTATATAGAACGATAAATTAAGGTTAAAAGACTCTTTTGGTCCAAGAATCATACGTGAAATTCCAATCAAGAAGTTAGATCAGCCCAAACCACCGGAAACGAATTTTTCTTCCCCTCTCACGGAGAATAAGCCCACTACAAAATTTTATTCGCACTCCGACCCCTTACCTGCTGCTACTTCGCCATCTACTACAACTACTTCTTCTAATTCCTCTTCTTCTGGACAAATCCGTCCATTGGTCTCTCAGTGCTGGTCACCTCCCTCTAAAATCCTTCTCAAGCCCAAAGTGAAGCCTAATAAGGTTACTTTAAGGAAAAAGGATTCTGTAGAAAAAAGTCAGAAGCACAAAGATATTCCTAGGTACTTACGGAGTAACATTTACTCAAAAGTGGAATTGATATTTAAAGTACTCGTAATTATATTACAGGTTTTTCTTTCCATTTGGAAACCCTGCAACTCGGCAAGAGACAATTGATTCAATTATAGACAAATTTGGAAAAGAGTTCCAAAAGTTTGGAGGCTCTGTTAGCATCGAAGAATTAGGTGCCATATTTAAATCATGTGGGGTTAGTTATTTCTGGAAGGGTATAGTATTCAATGCAGTCAAGGATGAAAATAGTAAAACACTCTCTTTCACCAAATTTTCTGATTACTGGAAGAAAATCATTTCAACCAATTATGATGAAGCTTCACAGTTTATACGAATTGTCACCAAGAGCTCTATTCGTAAGGATATTTTACCTGATGATTTAGTACCTTTGATTCAGGATGTAGTTGATACGCACCCTGGTCTAGGGTTCTTGAAGGATGCCACAGATTTCCATTCCAGATATGTTCATACTGTAAGTTACTACTTATTACCCAACCAATTATATCTTAATATACATCCTTCATTTTAGGTGATAGCAAGAATATTTTTTTCTGTCAATCGTTCATGGTCAGGGAAAATTACTGTAAGTGAATTGCGTAAATCAAATTTCCTATCCACTCTTATGCTTTTAAGTGATGAAGAAGACATCAATCGAATTACAAATTACTTTTCATATGAACATTTCTATGTCATTTATTGCAAATTTTGGGAGCTGGATACGGACCATGACTTGTTTATTGACAGAGAGGATTTGTCACAGCATAATGATCAAGGTAGGAACATGTCTGAATTTATTGCTTTAATCCATGTCTCAATGTTTGGTATATCGATATATTTTAGCAATAAGCTCGCGAATGATTGATCGGATATTTTCTGGAACCGTTACCAGAGGAACGGCTCAAAAAGAGGGGAAAATGTCTTACACTGAATTTGTTTGGTTTTTATTGGCAGAGGAGGATAAGAGATCTCCCACTTCAATTGAGTACTGGTGAGTGAGACGGCCTATAATGGTCCCTGAAGCTCTACTATAAGAATTTTTTTTTACTAATTTTCATTTAGGTTCCGTTGTATGGACCTTGATGGTGACGGTTATCTTTCCATGTATGAATTGGAATTCTTTTATGAGGAACAGCTCACAAGAATGGAACAATTAGGAATAGAAACACTTCCATTTGAAGACTGTCTATGTCAGGTAAGAGATTCTGCTTCAGAATGATAAAAACATTTTTGTAATATTCCTTTTAAGATGCTCGATATGATAATGCCACAAGAAGGGAATCGTATTTCCCTCACGGATTTGAAGGCTTGTCGAATGACTCCAATCTTTTTCGACACGTTTTTTAACTTGGAGAAATATCTTGACCATGAGCAAAGAGATCCTTTTGCTTCTCAGAGGGAATTGGATGAGGACGGAAATGAGGTAAGGATTTGATTACTAAAGTAATTGTGAGTTTCACTAATTTTGCTTTTTTTTTCCCCCAACACTATAGATTTCTGATTGGGATCGCTTTGCTGCTGATGAATATGAATTGCTAGTTGCGGAAGAAGGAAATAATGAGAATATGGAAAGACTGTAAGCTATTTAAATCAGACTTTTCTTATAATTAGTTAATAACTATTTTTATTTTTTTTTGTATTATAGAGAAATGAATTACGATGAATTAGACCCAGAAATGCATTTAGGGGAAAATTATGAAAAAACGGAAATTGAAAAAAGTTAAAATGGATTCGATGTTATGAGAAAAATAAAACATCCTAATTGGAGACCAAAGTTGCCGTATCCAAAAAAAATTATACAAGAAACACGATGGACCTTCCTTCATGCGGAAAATCTCATCACACAATTTTTTTGAAGAAACTGAACCAACAAACAAACAAACATAAAAAACTAATTTTTCTAAAGTGAAAAAAAAAAAAACATAAATAGAAAATTGCCATATATTAATCATAATTTTGTTAATTTATATGTAATCAATCATTATTTTTAAAAAAAACCACAAATATTTTAAAAAAATCCAATTTTTTTCTTCGCTCATGGATATTTAAAAAAAAAAAAGTTTTTATAGCTTCTACTTTAATTTTTTTCCCATATTATGCATAAGCTGCGATCGGCTAGATTCTAAATTATTTATTTGTTATAACTTTCTTGTTTTACAATAAACAGAGATGATCTTTGTTTTGTTGCTTTGTCAATGGTATTAAGGCAGCTTTAAAAAATAAATAAATGCTAATCATCATTAAATAGATAAACCATTTGCTAGCCTTAATAGAAATATATATATATATCTGTTCAGTCATCTTTTTTACTACACAAAATCAAAATTACTGACCGAATCGCAAAAAAAATAGACACACATTTACCACAACCATTTCGATCTAAATAAATTTATGTGCGAATACGTTGTGTTATAATCCTTTGTTAACATTGTAATAATTTTAAATAAAGCTCCAGTAACAAAACTAAATAAAATCTGCTTTTATTTGCTTGTCTGCATCGTTTAAAGATGAACAAGTTGTTTCACTTAAGGCCAGATGAGTAGCATAATATGTTGGGGGAAGTAAATTCGTATTTTCAATGTATTTCAATGCTTCATCAGAAGTGTACCAATCATCCGATTTTAGCCAAGTATATCCCGTTCTGTTGGATAAATTGTTGCCAACGAGAATCCAACTTCATAATGGCCTTGTCCCTATTTTCAAGACACTCCGACAACCAATTTTCACAGCCCTCAAGTGCGTTGGCCATAGACAGGTACAGATGTTAGTCATTGTTTCCAGATCCAGACTGTAGGTTGGATACATAAAAATTTCCCATCCGAGCTTCCAGAGCTTTTGAGGTGTCATCAAAGATGTGTGTGACCTGGTGTTGTCTAGATGATGTCTTGTTGTCTCCTATTCACCAATGCTGGTCGCTTCTGTTTGATTGCCAGCCTCAAACGGTCGAATTATTCATAGGAGAGGGCTGAATTGAGCCGGGGAGGGGGAATCGCTCGAACATCTGTTGTGCAACACAAACCGAAAGAGTATTTATCCCGAATACATTACAAATTTTCTTGGTCGCTTTCGACGTGTTTTTCCCTTTCGGGTAGTAAAACTGTAAAATATGGTAAATTTCTTCCTTAGATACCTCCATATTTGACGCTTGATAATTCACGGGTGAACCAACCCAGCACAATAATGCCAAAAACGCGTTTGTAGTATACACTCATACTTTTAAAACCCATTATCCGATGTGACCAATAATGAACAAGATAGATTTAGTTTAAAAAAGGATGTGCAAATACGAAATTAATTTTTCCCCAACCTAATATTAGGTATATAGCAGTTCAGGTTTTACTATTGTATGCTTTTTTTTATAGCAAAATACACTATTTACATCCGAAAAAAATAAAGATTTAAATCAGTATAGAGATGGTCTCTAACAAAAGAGTATAACCTCCTATGAACAAATTACTCGTGACTCTTTGGGTTACCAATGTATTGGTTACTTCATTCTTCATTCATGATGTAACGAAGGTAGAATATCTTTTTCGAAAGGAACAAGTCCCTATTTGAAAAATTACGAATTAAATGTATGGTGAGGATCAATTTTCAACTATGACAAACGCTATAACTTTGCATTGGGTTGGTTAATTGTGAAGTAATGTAGGCTATTTATTTCCTTATGGTGTTACAAATAGGAGGGAGAACAGAAGGGATATTCGTAATTTTGTATCGATCCTTATTTTGGACTGAAGACTGCAGCCCCGTTCAGTTCAGTCAGCTTGGTCCAGTGTAGTTCAGGGCTGCTTATCAGCAGTCCTAAAATAGTACTGAGAATCCGAAGGACCTACGGTCTTAAGGAACGTTTCTAAGACTGAGTTGGACTGGTCCGAATAAATAAGGGATGATAAACCACTAGATATTTGCCTTTCCGACAGTTAATATGTTCTCTTTTTAAGCTTCAAAGTTAAAAGACGGTTCTATAATTATGTATAAACGCTCCTCCCCTGGTAATGTAATTTGCATTTGCAATTTTGTAGACCTTCTGACTCTTACATTACTATTCATTTAGTGTACTGGCAATTATTCGTGTATCAACTAGACTGTTCCATATTGTCACTCCTACAAACTAATATTTACTTTTTTTGGCATGTAAATAAAGGATTTAAAAAATATTGCAGAGCAAAGTCTGGACGGATCGAGCCGAACTACATTGACACATTCCAAGGGTGCAATTATAATTTTTAAACGGGGGGAAATCATTCATTTTTTGACTACATAAAAGTTTATGAGGGGGGGGGGGCATAATCGCCATTAAACTTTCATGCTTTTGTATAATTTAGTATTGGGTTCAAGATTGTATAAATCATTTCTTTAACTAGGAAACAAACAGTAAATATATTTTATGTTTTTATTGTATTTTTCAATTTTTTGCTGTAAGTATTTCCCTTAGCTTCTTATCTTATCTATTCTTCCTTTCTCCACTCCACACCTATTTGACTTTTATTCCTCTAGTCATCAAATATACTCATCAAGGAGTGTTGTGCAATGTGCATATAAATATGTTAGCCTAAGAATAAGTTAGATATGATATGTTAGTATATGGGGTCATACATCAACTGGACGTCATAAATATATGACCCTATATATATATAATATTGTACAAAAATTCAAAAAACCATAGAAAGACGTAGCTCAATAGATAACATGCTCGGGAGAAATTATTATTTCGAAATCAACGTGCGTAGGTTTGCGCCCCGGTGCTTTCTAGAGAAGGGACTATACTTCATGTATATTGATATCAAAGAAGATTTCTAGGTCAGATGGAGTAAATGTAATGAAATAATGTTTACTTATACTTTATTAGTGCAACTCCATCTGACTATTTAAAGGAACATTAAAAAAAACCTCCCCATCCAAAAAAATATTATCCTGCGGACGCCCCTGATTAGTGGTCTTCAAGAAAACCAATATATGTTATCTAAAAACATACTTTTGGGTGCATGTCGAGGGTAAGGCCTACAGTTTCCTTCATCCAAATACCGATGCCTTCAATGCTATTGTAAGCCCAGCTCTGGGACGCCATGAAAAAAGACTACATCCGCAGTGGGTGCCACAGGCCTTCTGCCACCCCCTGGAAGCCATCCTTCCCGCTAAGGGCGGGAACATTAAAGATAAGAAGAGCTCAGATACCCACCAATTGATTGAATTTCATCAAAATTAATACTAAGTATTTATTCAAATTTTAATGGACTACTCGGTATAGGCTAGAGTAAAACTAGAATGTGTACTCGGGAGAGCACACATCTCCCTCAAAAATCATATTCCCTAAAAAATAACAACAAATGACACTCATTTGAGTTATGTCTCTCAGTTTGATTTGTGTGACTTTGACCTCTAAAAATTTAGAGGTCTCAATTTGTTCCAAAGCTATAGTCGACTTTATATTTTTAACATTTTGTTCTGTTTGAAACTCTGAGATCCTGAGATCTCTTGCATGGACCCTCATCGACTTAATGGGATTGACCTGGGCTGTTCCCTTTAACTCTTCCAGGCCCAGTTTGGCCTCTTTGACAGAGACCTTCTTCTTCTCCAACATTTTGGAGATGCTGACTGAGTAGACGGTGGTCCTCGAGACGCCCAATTGTTTGGAGTGTGTGAATGGAAATTCGTCGATCACGTTCAAGTGTCATTTTCTCGACTTGTACGTAAGCTAGGGAGCTCAGGTTTATTTTTGTTTTGTAACTAATTGTTTATACTTTAATATAATGAAATATGAGTTAATTTCAATCACACAACCTTAATTAATTATTGAATAAGTAAGTGTTAAGATTTCAATGGAACACCCGGTACGCAACACCCATATATTTTTCCTTTTATTACACTTTAAATATAGTGGGGAAATGTTTCCATTTTCAACAGCCCTGTAATTATGTTATTTGCAACAAAATAGTGTCAATTGGGGGTTTGCGTCATTTACATATTTTATTTTTTCTTATTTAACATTCTTCAGCATCATGAATGGGATTTTAATTACTCCAAATTGAAAAAAATAAACAAAAAACAAACAGGTTTATTGATTAAAAATTATTAAAAACAGGAGGTGCTCTAATAGCAAACTAAAAAGTATATTATCCGGATAGGGTTGTTATAATCGTTAGCTTGAGGTCGTAGTATAAATTTTTCAGAGTGCCATCTATGTGAGATATTTTATATTAAATAATATTCTTCTATAATCTACGAATATTTGTTAAATATATAAATATTATTCTCTTAAAACATGAGTTCATAATTATCCAATACAGTACAGTAACTAAAGGGGGTAGTAGGGGGCCTTGTCCCCCTAAAAGATGTTTATGTCTCCAAAATTAAATATAAGTTTAATTTATTCTACTAAAAATACTGAATTTTAGACACATTCTATTTTTGTACTTCAACATTGCTAATTTTTAAATGAGCCTCTAGACCTGTGACTACTGAGAGTTGTAATCCTAAATAGATTTATGAATCTGCTTTTGGTGTTATAAGGCATGGGATCCAAAACGGTCGGAACAATCAGTTTGAAATTTAGTAGTTAGAGGTATTAAACAAACAAAGCATGTTCTTAGGATATTTTTCGGATCTCCGAGATCATAAAGAGACTGTATTTGACCAAAATAAAACCTCATTTCCCTTCTCTCTGTCTCTTTCTACATCCACCTCTCTCTCTTTTCTTCTACTTTCATTCTTTGCTTCTATTTCCCTCCCTTCAGCACTGCAACACACGGCACGGTCTGCTGTGTGTAAATGTTACATAAATTGTATTTAAAAAAAGGATTTAAGGCATTAAACAATTTCAGGAATAAGTAAATTAAAATATTATTTCAAGCAAGTCACCAACTTGGTAATTTCGTTTATGTTTCATCATATTTAGCATCCTCTATATTTATTCAGTAAAATAAAATATTTGCTTTTATCATAATAAACATTCAAAAAATTGTTTATTTTCGTCTTCATCTCGTAATCGTCATACAAAAAAGATTCGTTGACGAATACATCATAACTGACGATACACTATATTCAACCTGCAAAGAAAGTTCAGTGGCATACGAGCAAACTTTTTCTCTTGAAATCAATTTGCGAAGGTTCGATTCACGGTCCCTCCTAGAGAAAGAAATATATATTACTATCTGGAGTACCCAGAATTGCTTGATTACTGATTATGTCATGTTTTCTCCTTCAAAAAGTTTTTTTATAGGACGCACTGAGCTTTAGCTAAACAGTTGTGGTGTGTTAATTAACATCTCCCTTTAAAAAAGAATTCTCGGCTGTCTTTGGTGTAAATTGTTTTTCAAATGCATGGTAAAATAAATATTCATGAATTGAAATATAATTATAATATTTTCTCCTACACTAATACTCTGATTTTAAATGGAGAAGGTTCTTCTCTTTATAGCACTAATTCATTTCCCCTCCAAAACCATCAAACAGGCAATTGATATTACCAATCTCGCTTACGCCTTCTCCTGTACTCTTTAAAACAACAACAACTTAGCTTTAGCTACACACGCTTGTTCTTAAAGACGAATCCTCGCAGACAATTAAACAAAGGAACTTTGTTTTATTTATATAGATCAGGAATGCCCACCCCGTTGCCCGCAGGCTGCAGGGAGTCCCACTCATCATTTTCACTTCAAGTAGCATTTTTTATATGCTACAAATATTTGATGTCATCTCGTATTTTCTGCCATTCTAACCTTGAAAAAATAGATTTGACCTTTTTTATATTTGCCTTATGAAATAAATTTGTATTTCTTCATGAAACTTCATATAATAGGTTCTGCGGCCCATTAAAATATTTCAAGTGGCAATGCGCTCCATTATATTAAAAGGTTGAACATCCTTGATATAGATGTATATATGGACTTGAAAGACAATTCCCAGGTTAGATGGAATAATAGTAAAACTATAATGCATATTTATACTTAATCAGTGCAACTCCATCTGATTAATTTATAGGAACTTTTTAAACAATAAAAAATCTCAATCAAGGCACTGGCACCTCCTTAAATTTGGAGTGTTCCTCTTTATATAAAGATCTGGCTACAAATGTGACTTTAAATAGGAGGTTTCTCCTTAATTTCTTCATTCATATGCACTGGTGAAAATATTATACCAATACAGGAAGGTATTCCATTTTAGGGTTTGGTTCTTCCGCCCACTCAATACACAGTGGGTGGGAAATATTACTATATCAATCGAAACAATACCTAATAAGTAATATTTGTTACTTGTAGTTGTTTTTTTGGAGTAAACTAAAAATTACTTTCGTATTGTAAGTATGTACAATGTACAGGGTGGGCCCTAAATACTGTAAAAAATTAACATCAAATTAAACAATTATACGTCATTAAAATTTAGATATGATATTGTAAAAAAATTCGTGAGAAATTATTGCTTAATTATCTACAAAGTTTGCTTAAAAAATTTATTGGTCATTTTTCAAATATGAGAGAAAAGAAAGTAAAGAGATTCAAGAAATTTGTTAGTCTTGTTGAAGTCTGGAAGGCCTCTTAACATTATTTTAGTGATGCTTAATTTATTTACACTGAGGCTCTATCCAACCTCACAAAATTATCAGATTCGAGTCAATAAAAGTTATTATTCACCCTGTATGGTCTATTGGATGCAAAAACCAGATTCAGTGATGGTATAGGTGGCCATCAACCATTTCGGTAAGCTGCAACCGTGTCTTTGTGGACTAGGAGAACAAAATTAACAACGTGTGTAAAAAGTTTGTGATTGAGAAAAGTTTTCCAACCATATGCCAATTCCCTCTTCAAGAAAGAGATTTATACATTTTAAGAGGATGGTACTCACTCTCAAACCTCTAAAATTACGTAAAATTGGTGTAAGACTCAATTCCCTAGCTTTTGGAGTAACAACTTTTGCATCCATCCAGTCCGAATTTGCATCTGATGGATTTTAGAACCTGGTTTGCAAAAATCCCAAACCTAATTAGGATGTACTGAAAGCCTCTCTAATTAGTGAATAGCAACATTAACATGGATTCCCCCCCCCCTATTATTGATAGTAGGTATATTCAATAATATTCATGCAAAATTTTAGTTACTAATTATAGAAATAAAAAAGTTATATGCGATTATTTATTTTACAGTATTTAGGGTCCACCTGTACATAATTTTCATCTGCGTATAATATGCTAGCTTATGTATACACGTACCTATATAATATCCACTTGTTACATAAATGGTCAATTTTATAGGTGTTAACTATCAAACTATCAATGTGTGTGGTTTTTTAAAAAATATTTTATTTCAATGATAATAAATTCAGCATGAATATGCCACGTTTCTTTAGGGTGATTAAAAATTATATCATAGGTATTAAATAATAATAATGGGACGACTAAAAAAAAAAAAAAATCCCAATGCCGATTCAGATCCAATTCTAGAAAAAATTTCCGATGCCGATTCTTCACTATTTTAAATAATAGGTAAAAATACCATTTTGGTATCAGGGACGTCTCTAGGATCATACTTTAAAAAAAAAATTAAAATATTAAATTTTTTTGAAAAAAATTTCAAAAACTTATGACTATTCATTAAAAATTAAATTATTCGAAAAAAATTTCAAAACTACACAGCTGTTTACAAAAAAAAAAAAAAAATCCACAGCTATTCACAAAGAATTAAAATTTTCACAGAAAGATTTCCAAAATCCACGGTTGTTCACAAACATTAAAAATTTCGGAAAAAAAAATTTCCAACTGTTCTCAAAAAAATATATTATTTGGAAAAAAATTCAAAATCTCCTTCTGTTCTCAAAAAGTGTTTTTTTTTTTGGACAAAATTCCAAAAATTAAATTTCTTTAATTAAAGTTTTCGAAAAACAAAAATCAAATATTACATTTTTTGGATAGAAATTTCTAAAATACTTAGTTTAACCAGAAAATTATTAAAAAAAAATTAATAAGTCAAATATCAATTTCTAGTAAAAAGCAAACATTTCTTATTTTTTTCAAGAATTTGAATTGCAAATTTAACGTCAAAAAGTAGGGTAGGAGAAAAGTTAGGACATGGTATTGAATGTTCTTACCAATAATTTATTATTGTTCATAAATCATAAAGTAATTATTATTGAAGCAAAAAGGATTTCAAATCGATAAAACCCTCCTAAAATAAGTATCTATTTTCGTATTATGTAAATTCTTTTGAAATGATCACTACTCATACGCATATCTTTAAATTTCAATATTCAATTCGTTTTCTTGTTCATATTTATTTATAAATATATCTACCTATTTCATAATTATACATCTTGAAAACAAAATTGTTCTCGTACATTAGTTCCATCAATGAACTGTATAACTTATTATGTATATTTAGTTCTACGTAAATCAAATCCCTATCGTCATCATTCTATTCTGTTGCCAGTTGTGAATGTTTCTGCTTCTTTTCTCCAAATCAGTGTCTTGAACGTTGATTGGCTGAATTATAATTTGTTCTTTCAGTGCTGTAAACAATTCCTATCAATTTTTGAATCATTATTCCAAATAGCTTAGCAAAATTGTTTAACTCTTACCAAATAATTTTGGGAATTATTTTGGTTTCTTTTCGGAGGGAAAGGTTGCATGATACAATAAAGATAAAAAACGATGTGTTGGGGTTACCTCATTAAAAAAAAATATGATCGTATTTTGGATGGGATTTCTCTATTTTATCATTGTTTTTATTTACACGTTAATATATCCTGAGTAGTATTGGATCGGTTCTAAGACGGATTTCCTAATTAGTCTCTCCCTCCCCCTTTGACTGATGTATTGGTTGTAAGGACCGACACATTAGTCTTTCAGTCCTACGATCCTAGCTATCTTTTCACCTTCCTCACTCCTACCTAGGATTTAAGAATATAAGAACTATGTAAATAGTGAATAATAGCAAGAACGTATAATATTAATAATACGTTCTAGTCACAGACTTCCTACTTTTAACTTCATGTATTTTTCTCTTTGAAAGAGGTTATGAAATATGATGAAACTTCAGCGACTCAAATGACGTAGTTACTAGTAACTACGTCATTACATCTCTTTTAGTTTCCATAAAAGACCGAGAGGGACCAGTCCTATGACTGAAAATTTTTATTAGGAGCGGACTGATAAAACTCAGTCTTCTTAGTTTTTTTACACCGATCCAACACTAATCAGGAGTTTGTTGTCTTCTAGAGACTATCACACACTCAGGTCTTTTATATAATAAAGCTGAATATCGACTCTTCATTCAATCCATTTCACTAATCACGGAATAGTTTATGGCGCAGTCGGCAATGAAGTGAAATAAAAATTATAGCAGCTTCAGAAAATTAAAAAAATTATTGTTCTGGTTGCCAACAACAAAGAAAAAAAAACACTCATCCAAAAAAAAAATGCTAAGGATTTACAATCCTAAATATTTTAACTCTTTTTTTCATTTTCAATACGACATGCAAAGCTTTAGCTACACAGGTTCGTCAACGACTCATTTTTTAAACTTAATTTTCTTTTTAATATAAC
This sequence comes from Lepeophtheirus salmonis, assembly GCF_016086655.4. Taxonomy (NCBI): domain Eukaryota; kingdom Metazoa; phylum Arthropoda; class Copepoda; order Siphonostomatoida; family Caligidae; genus Lepeophtheirus; species Lepeophtheirus salmonis. The sequence goes on along the minus strand of NC_052144.2, from coordinate 36,850,335 downwards.
GCGCTGAGATATTTCTTATCATGCTCGTTCTTAAAGACTAATCCTCCTAGACAAACAAACAGACAAACTTTGCTTTTTTTATATAGATGTAAAGGGTTCTAGATCTTATCTAGTGATATACATTTTCACTTAACCTGAGACATTGTCTGGATGTTCAGATGTGATTTCAGAAAAGAGCAAAACATTGCTTGAATTTTGTTGGCCTTGAGAAAATTTAGAATCTTCTTTGCTCTTTCCAACCCTCTCAGCTTGTTCTGTTCAGGGATAATAATTTTTGTTGTCCTCCTCCGTGATTTTGCACCAATGTCAGACCGAATCTGTACCACTAGATTAGATCAACCCTGTATATATGGATTACAATGGAATAGTTTAATTTTGTTGTCGATGCTTTTGATTAATTACTTGTCCCTTATCAGTTTTCAGAACGTTGATTGGTTGAACTTGAATTAGCTCTTGTTAAGCCATGAGTAATTACATAGATGGAATAATTTGCTAACTATTATCATCTGATTTTGGGTTCTTCCCCAGCCACTCTCTCTCACACATACTTATTTAAGAATGAAAGGTTGAGTGATATAGCAAGAATCACATCAATTGTAGAACTAAGTATTCCTCAGTGTTTTTGTGGGCATATCAGAAAAGGACGAACTTTAATCTTTTAATAATGTTTTACGTCGTTTGTATTCCTATTCATTACGTGTTCTTTTCTACCTAGGGTGGGAAAGGCGTTTGAAAATAAATATGACTATTTTCAATATATGCATGCATACTTTGTGATTCATGTTTGCTGTAGTCCTGAAGTTGGAAGAAGACTCACAGCTCCCTTAACTGCCTTTTGCCCCCCCCCTCCTTCCTACTATTTCTCTCCGGTTTCTTTCTTTGTAAGATAAGGATCGCTCCAGTTTCCACAAATATTCGCATATTTTTCCATATAAAAAGTTCCCCTTTCATACTACCTTCATCGAAATCAAAAGTTTATTAATATTTATTCAAGTTGTTTCCTTTTTTTTTAGGTCAAATTTTAGTTATGCAGCATGCTTGATTCTCTATAGAATACTCCATTTTGAATGCCAAAGACTTTATTATTAAGAAACTATTGTTTTTAAACAATAATGGTAATATGAATGAATAAGCAAAGATGAGTAGAGAATTACCATTATGAAAGAACCAAGGCTATCACCAATGCTTCACAACCCTACTTGTTTATGTATAGAGAGATTGCTGGGATAGATAAGGTCTTTTATACTATGACTAAGTTACATCAGATAGGTATATATATTTATACGTATAATGAAAGCTATAAAAAAATGACTGCTCCGAAGGAGTCTTTATTTCAGGGCCGTCCGCAGTGGATGGACTGGAGGGGCTGTAGCTCATCATCCAATTAAGGAATTTTTGTTTGGGTCAGAATTAGGGATGTACCAATAACAAATTTCAGCCGATTCCAGTTCTGATTCCGATACCATCTATATGGGCGATTCCAATAGCGATTCCTTCTTATATATAAAGGAATTTCATATAACCTAGATAACAAAATGGTTTGGTTTTTTTGCATGTTTAACTTTTTATTAATTACGGATAGGAAATTATACATACATTTATTAATCATAATTAGTTGTTAATAAATTTAAATAAAAATGAGGAATTACTCTTCGTGCTCAGGAGTCAATTAATTCCTGGTTGGCTCATATTATGGAATTCGACGCCCATCCTTTGTTAGATATTTAAAGTCAGCCTTCTCGCCCCTCCGCCTTTGATCTAATTTCAACTGCTTCACTGATTAAAAAAAACACGTTTGACACTGACAATAGGCATTTTATAGGTTTTGCTCAAATGAAATCAACTGGTCTTGAACTGTCTCCGGTTCCTAATTGAGTTCTATATGCTTGTCCTAGGAATTGAAATATAAATATATCAGTACTCGAGTCTGGACTTGTGTCTTTTTTAATGGACCTGAGACGGATACTGATGACTTGAACTTGACTCAGAAAATATGAAATCGACTTCAGTTCTGTTATAAACAATATTGTTCAACACACATACAAGAAAGAAATATTTAATGAAAAATGTACTTTATGGTTTCAGAATAAACCCCTCCATCCAACTTCTACTGTGACGGACTTTTTGAATGACTCATAATATAATTCAAATGTATGAGGCACTAAAAATGAGGGTATAAATCTACATACAAATACAAGATTATATATATACAGGGTCCACAGAAAGTCCTTTTAAATTAACTATAATATAATATTATAATTATATTTAAGGTTGCGATGAATTATGTTTAAACTTTATAAAATATCAGTTTTGTTAACCACAATAGAAGCCAAGAGAGAGGCTATAATCAAGGAGTACCTGAAGGGCAAATCTCGATCAGCCATCTTGAGGAACATGAAGAGCCTGGACGTCAACACCACGCTCATCAAGAGAACCATTTAGAGGAACGAAGAGACACAATCTATCAATGACAGCCCCACATAAGGCAAACTAAGGTCAAAAAGGACGCCCGGAATCGTCAATGCTGGGATTGCATAAATCCCAGGAGGAACCTCACCAAAATGGCCAAGGATTTCAACATGGGTTCAACAACACTGAGCAACCTTATCTAAGATAACTTTGGGATGTATCCCTACAAATTAAAGATGTAACAGCACCTATTAAGTAAGGTCAAGGCTAAAAGTCTTGAGAGAAGCTTAGGACTGGCACATCTCCCAGCATTGTATTTTGTGATGAGAATATTTTCACTGTGGAACAAGCTTTTAATTCCCAAAATGATCGGATTCTGATCAAAAAAGGTGAGCTTGGTAGCCATGGAGTAAATAGAGTGTAGAAGCCAAAGTCTGTCATGGTTTGGGCGGCCGTGACTGAGACAGGGAAGTCCTCCGTGGTGTTTGTGTCGGCCGGGGTAAAGATCAATCGTACTTTCAGAATGAGCCAAAGACCTTCCAACAGGATGCCCACTCCCACATATCCAGAGAAATGCAGCGGTGGACTGGAGGCAATCGGAGTGGCTTCAAAGACAAGACAGCCTGTCCACAAACAGCTTCGACCTAATCATCATGGATTACTCAATGTACTCCATTCTTGAGAACAGAGCCTATATGACCCCATTTAAGAGTTTGGACGACCTGAAGGCCAAACTGATGGTTGTCTGGTACTCCATCCCGTGGACATGGTGCGTGGAGCATACAAGTCCATTCCAGAGATACTTCTAGGTGTGGTCAAGGCTAAGGGTGACCATTTCGAATGAAAGTTATGTCACATGCTTTTGAAACTTGTGTCGACCTCTGTCTATAATAATATGCAAATTATGTAATTAGTTATATCATTGGTATTTTAATAAACATTTCCCAGAACTTTCCTTGGACCCTGTATATATCACCGTAAAATGTATTAAACATATATTATTACACCATTAGACAATCTTATTTCCATTCTGAAGATAAAAATTAACTATTACAATGGAAAAAATAAGTAAATTTTTATTTACTTATCATATTTTTTCTACTCCCAAACCAATTGAAAAAAAAATTAGTTGTATCAAATTACTTTGATATAATTCAAATAAAACTGTTTATGATTGACATCAAGTAGTTTTTAATTTAGGCATTGAGGCTTTTTTTTTATTTTTAAAGCCATTTGATAGAGTTTTATTAAGGTTTATTGGAAATTTGTCCATTTTATGCAGTAAAAAAAAATGAGTCCTTTGAACTCTTTTTTGACACTTCCCCTCCCCCCCTGCAGCTCTGATACCACCCCCTTGACTACACCTTTTGGGGGAATATCGAGGTGAAGGCCTGCAGTTTCCTTCATACAAACAGCGAAGCCCTCAATGCCACTGTCAGACAGCACTGGGATGCCATGACAGAGTACTATATCTGCAACGGGTCCCAGGGCTTCCACCGTCGCATGGAATCCATCATTGATGCTAAGGGGCGGCTACATTAATGACTAAGAGAGCACAGACACACATCTATTTATAGTAATAATTTTGTTGAAATTCTATTGTTAATTAATGAATTATATCTTGCTGAATTTTAAAATTCAAAGTGTTCAGATTTTAATGAACCACCCGGTATATGTAATAGACATTATTTCCCATGGAATACACCTCGTAATAAAAACCATATTTCGCGAGGAAGGCATAAAAAGATGCCGAAGAGTAAGTATAGGTCTAATAGACCCAGGTGGTATTAGGAATTAAGTGACTAAAAGAAGACAAATAAACAGCTGACATAAAATACATAGGATTTGAGAACAATTTGATACCATCATTTCTTTAGTAATAGTTATGAAGAATATACGCAAAAAAAAAATCGAGTCCTTTTCTCCTTCAATAAAGAGGTGTTAGAAAGCTCAGGGGATTACAAAAGTCATTATGAAATACATGTATATACTATTTTCATTTGTACATAGGAACTGGCTTCAATGCAGGTCAACATTTATTTTTGTTATTATTTTTTTATGATTTAACTTTCTCCCGCTTTTCGGTGATTTAAAAAACAAAAAGAAATTAATGAACTCAAGCTAATAGTTGCTTAGAGCACGTATTTTCAAGAAGAACACCCTTCCAAAGAAAAAAAAAAAGGAGCATTAAGATTTACCCATCTGTTGTCATGGTCAGAGCAAATGAATATTCAGAGGTAAGTACAAAATAGCTGAACAGTACTGAATATGGTCACCCTTAATGACCTTATTTTGATTTTTTTTTAAATCGCCCAAAAACCGACAATGAATTTAATCTTTGTCTTAAAAAGAAGAACAGATATTTTAGATTTTGGTCGGTTTTCAACTGTTTGTCCCCCATACAACAGGATATTTAATGAATTCATAAAAAAGTCCCCGTACAGGGTTTAAAAAAAAGGACGTATGGGGATAAAGAGGATAATGGATAAATCTAGTACTTAATTATTTAATTTTCCCTCTTTTTTTAAACTCCATCAATCAGTCGTAGATAATATATGAAGCGACGAAGATTTCCTAGAGGAGGATACTATTCCTAGCAAGGTTTTTCCCTTATCGCTCTAGCGGTTCCGGTTCTTGAGCTGATATAATTGGAAATGACAAAGATTTCGTCATATATTGCTTATGTTCAATATTATGGATCCAGGTCCGCTACTAAGCATGCCTGGGCCCTATAATATTTTTTAAGTAAGGCTTTACCAAACATTACTATCTAAAGCCCCTCTACACGAATACGACCCTGTTTGTATCTAATATAATTTCGTGAGCCTGAATTTTCTTTTATGTGCCTTTACCAAAACTGAGGCTGTATAATAAATAACCGGGACTGAAGACCGGTGAAATGAAAGAACCAAGACAGAACCCGTAAAATGAAAGAACTAACACCGAGACTGATAAAACCGCCAAATCTGAACCGGGCACAACCATGATTCCTATAGACGGGATTTTTGTAGAACGCGAGGAAAAAGTTTGAGCAAATGAATTCTGGTATAAAGAGGAGAACCTTTTACATTTTTATTAGTATTAGTACCAGGAAAATATGATAATGATACATCACGATTTTTGGTAACAATGAAAATCCGCATTATATGAAATCCAAGTTATTTTTTAGTACTAAAACCCGTAAAATGGGATAAATTATTTCTCATTGTCAGTTTTTCCTTTGTTTTTTAGTATGGATGAGACAATAAACACACTTTATACATCATAAATTATTTAAAATAATGTATGCTAGACAAAATAATTGTAAAAGTTAATCTTAATCGAGGATTTATTTGATTTATTAATCCTGTCATTTCAATACTGTAAAATTTTAATAATCGGAACTTAACCAATAATTATTCAGCAACCTTTTTAATACAAGTTTTGTTTAATAAGTAATTACCAAAAGTTTTAAATCTATATTTTAATTAAAATAATTACAGGACACTTCTATTATAGGCATAGAACTCATCAACAACTACAAAAATTCTTGTATATTGCAATATATAGTGGTTTATAATTTATTATCATATTGTAAAAAGGGATATGAGGAGAATATACCTCACTTATACGAGGAGTTAGAATTATTTCAAACACCACGTGATATGAAATCCGCGGTGTTTGAAACCTGGTTATGCGGAGACCTCCTGTGTATAAATTTGTTTATATTAATTTTATTGTGCTTTTGTAAAACAATTTATAGCAAAGATAGGGGAGAATGCTTACTTCAAAGGAATATGTTTTAATTTGATATATACATTCAAAATTGTTTATTTAATAATGGTCTACTCAAAATAATGGTGTTTGATCATATCAAAGGTTATGATTATTGACGCATTGAATAGTAATTGTGCGCAGTATCAGTTTTAACGAGAGCAGGGACTCGGGGAAAGTCTTTTTCTTATTTTAAATTTGAATTGAATTTCGAATTTCGTTTTTTTTTTGTTAGAAAATAAATTTTGAATCTTTAAATGAAAGGAAATATTTTAAAATCCTCGTTTTTTTAGAAAATATTTTAAATTTTCTAAAAGAGTATAGTCTTTGACACCCGTATTGTGTATAATCAAGTACAAGGCTATGGCAATGACCCCAATGCCACCTTAAAACCAATCCGAATTTTGAAAGAAAATAAGATAAATTTCTTTGAATGACTTTTAGAATAATCACCCCAAAATAAGAACCAATCCTTTGTTAATGAAATTATGACACATTTTAGTAACATTTGTTAGACTATTTTGCTTCACTGATTCATATGTGCATATTTTGTTTTCATATCTTATCAATTATGGAACAAATTAACATTACGTAGTTGTCTAAAATTTTATCAGAGGAAGGAAACGATATTATTTCCTTTACATACATACTGCATATATGTAATAGTTCAAAGTACATCCTTATTCCTACCCCTATGTAATACATTTCCCATTATTCTACAATGCAAAAATTATTTGTAGCTTGTTACATGCTCTATTTTCTTGTTTTTGTTGACAATTTGTAAAGGGTTTTTGTTAGAAATTAAAACTGAGAACTTTTTTATTCTTCAAGTGATAAAGGCGCAAGTCAAGATTAGATAGTTTGCGGGAGAAAGGTTTCAGTATGATCATCAGTTACTACTAAAATAAACTATAATACTATTTCTCAAATCAAATCTGGAGTTTTATTCATTTTCTTTATTCTAATAACCACCTACAAATTGTTTATACTAAACCATTGGAGACGCCACAAATTGTATTTAAAATAGCAAAATTAATTGAAAAAAATAATTAAAAATAAGTAAATTTGATTTCAATGTACATATAGGGGCCAAATCAAGTATCACTAATCAAAGTGAACACTTTAAATGTCCAAACTTTTAATATAACAGTCCGTATTGTCACAAGAAATATATTAATGGGCCACAGAACTATTTAATACATATTTATTTCAAATTTAGGCAAAATACATTAAACCTGGGGGCTACGGGTTGGACATCCCTACTCTAAACTATAGCTATAGATATCTTAAATCATTATGTTGATGTTCATGAGAGATGAATAATAATTTTATTACAAAAATAGATGGTTGAAGTTATATCTCAAGATAAGCTAGAACCTTTTTTCCATACTGCATCTGTGATCGTTTGCTGTTTTTGGTGGACGAGTTTGCCTCTCATGTAGCTGGCCACTTTAAGAAGCCTCAGAAATCTGTTCCCACAGAGACACGGCCAACTCCTTGCTGTACGGAGATACAGTTGGAAGATATATCTTTATTATTAGTAAACGAATTTTCCTAACTGAATTACGATTTTCTTATATTTTTATATAGTAAATTGACATGAGATCTCAAAATCTCACACAATCATAAGTTTAAAAACATGAGAAACCTTTATACAAGCTCAAATTAATTATGAGGCTTAACTGCATGTAAATATATGCCCCCTAAGACAGTGGTTCCTAAACTTTTTGTGCCCAAGGTACAGCAAAATAAAAATTGATTGACACATCTATTTTAATTAAACTAATCACTTGTATGATTATAAGCTATAGCAAATAATGTATGGCTCTCACAATTCATACGACACACTTGAACAGGCAAATTATAATTGAATAACAATCATAATTAGTTTTCAAATTCAAATACACCTATATGAGGGAAAAAATGAGCGCTCTAATTTTCAATTGAGCGTGCTCTCAAAAACGAGCAAGAGTGAGTTGACAAAATTAGTTACTGAGCGGGAGAGTAATCAGAATATCTTGAGCCGACTAATGCTCTGGTGGTGACAAACGAACAGAGGCAAAAATACCCTCTGTTCAATTTCGTAAGCGAAGGTAAAATTAAATTTTAAAAAGGAAAGAAGAAAAAGTGTCCTGATATTTATCCATGACTCAGGCCCAACTCTCGCTAAAATCGGCCTTAATTTGTTAGTTTTATATAGATAACTGCGTTATTAATGATGTCGTTCGATATGTTGATATTGTTCATTTTAACCACAATTTTAAATTCCTCATGGCTACAAGATAATCATATGGCACTCTTTACAAATAATTATGTAATTCAATTCTACAAAGTACATACCAACATGCGTATTTAAGGCGAATGCTGGAAAACAAAGAGTGATAAGGCCTTGATTTTTCAAACAGAGTGTCATTAACGTACAGGATTGATCTTATCTAGTAGTACACATTTTATTATTGTCCATTTTTCAAGAGTAACATTTAAACGAGAGGTTTTGTGAGTACATTTATTTGACAAAATCTTCTAAAAATATTGCTTGGCACAACTTTTATCCAATATGTGAGCCCTCAGCTCTAATAATTGTCTCAATACAAAGTTTAAATTCCTTGCATACCTTGATTATGTAGTCAGACTCGAGCCTGGTCCACTCCTTCTTAATGACAGCCTCTAGAGACTGGACACTCCTGTGAGGAGTAGCACACACCCCTCATCCAGATACTTCTAGATAAAGTAGTCCAAGGGTTTCGTATCTGGAGAAGAGGGTGGCCACATGTTGATGTCCCAAAAGTGCGGAAAGCCAAAATGGGTTCATATAAATAATAAGATGGCCAATATATGACGAGGGATCAATAACAAATCTTATTCCTGTCCTGATAGAAATAGTGTGGTATGAATGAGTGTGGAAATGAATGGTATAACTTGTAAATTCGTTTATTTATCAAAAATAATAAATTATGAAATAGTCATGACTAAAGCTTTAAACCAAGTAGCGAAACAAGGACCCACGTGATCAATAGCAGTAAAATGTATTGGTGCACAGAAACATTTATGTCAGCTAAAGGTACTGTTGAATTATTATTAGGAGTTATGATGATGTCTAAAAGATTTTCCTTTTAAGAAAAATCCTAATTCAAGGTCTAATAAATGAACATTGCTTAGCTAGACAAGACTTAGCTATGGATCCCAATTCAAGTCTCGGCTCCAAGTTCCCACATCTGACAATAATTGATCATTATACCTTTATTATTATATTATCAATTATTATAATAACTATTAATAAATCCTAAATGTATAGTTGAAAACTCCTCTTCTCTTTGGTGGGATATTCAAAGAAGGAAAAATCCTATATAGTATTAAAATAATTTATACGTGTCACTGATGTACGCCCCCCTTAGAAAAACAACAATGAATGGCATTTATTTCAAAAATGGAGACAGATACAGACTTTAAACATAAAAGAAAAGTTTTTCATAATTCTGAGTTACGTACGTAAGGTTATGCTTCATTCTGATCAAACTAGATTGCTGGGCTCTGGAGGACAAGTTTGTTTTTTCGCGATTCCACATGTCTTAAAGTTTTTCTAAGTTTGGGTTCTCGATTCCACAATGCACCAAAAAAATTAAAAATCCAAAAAACAAACTCTTGTACAAGTGGAAATAAAAAAGGGAAGAAAGGAAGTTGAAGATTAGCAAGTTAGTCTTAGTATGTATCTTCATTATAAGGAACATTTTATATAATAATTATATTTATTCCAAAAATGATTCTTACTTATGGTGGGGATGAGTTTCCATTATTACTTATAAGACAACTGTTCCCAATTAAGTTAGTAATGACAATTAATAAATTACTAGGTAAAACATTTGGAAACATTGTCTTATATTGACCAAAATCAGTATTTTTACATGGTCAATTATATGTTGCATTTTCAAAAGTGTCAAAACGGGTGCAAATTTGATCATATTTATATCAAATGGACAGAAAACAACATAAAAATGTTTCATACAAGGAGGTTTTTATTTATAGTAGATCGTTTTAGCTTAGAATTTTAACATAAACAAACTAAATATTAATAAAATCTTTTTCATTTTTCATTGCCTATCTTTAAGATAGAGTGTTTATGCATGTCAAAGAATAAAATAATTTGTTCTTTCCCAAACAGCAATTTTCGAGTGTGATTCCGTGCTTCATCCCTCTTTATTATTATTTATTTTCCAGTCTACGTCAGTAAAAAAATAACTTAGTGACGTCATAAGAAAAGCGAAATTTTGGGGGAAAATGTTAAAATGCTGCATCATTGTATTTATTCAAGTTAACGGTCGCGTTTTGTTACTTTAGTTTAATGCTTTAGCAATAAAGTATCAAGTGAAACGAGGGAGTCGATAGGTGACCATAAAATATACTGTGTATTTTGTATAAGCAAGGTAATTGTTCACATCTTAAAATATAACCTTACCTAGCTAACATAAAAATATAATATGTATTTTTTTCTTCAGCTGTCTACGTTCCTGATTTACTAAACTTCAAATACCCACCGCTACTAGTATATTATTCGCAAATACATAATACCTAAGTCATTTTAATGTATCAAAATGAAATTAGAATAGCTTCTTTTAAGCTGTTAACAATTATTGAATAATGATTCCATAGTTGAGAAAAAATAGTAATTGATTTTGGGCCTTCGTGTTTGTTTATTTTCGAAAGAAAGGTTGCGTTATACAATAAAGGTAATCATGTAAAACAGAACTAATTTTAATTCAACCAATCAACGTTCAGAAGAAGAGAAGCAGAAACATCGAGAGTTGACAACAAAATACATTGAGTATTTTTGTGTTAGGGAGGTAACAACTCTATGTGGAATATTCAATTATTGAATTATCCTAATCACGAGCAACTTGTACACGACATATATATTAAAACTTTTAGTATAAGTTAAGAAATGCTCATATTTCAAAAATATGTGCATTTATAAACAATATAGTCTTCCTAATTAATCTAATCTCATGTTTTATTAAATTTTATTTTGACAAACAATCAGAAATAAAAAGTTGATTAAATCAATTGAGGTCGCCTTACTTGCATTATTCTAAATAATGCTTCATAAATGCTAAATCGTTGCACAATAAATGAAAAAAAATGACCGAATTATAAATAATCAGAAGCCAATTTTCCATATTTTCACAAATTAAATGAGATTTAGATATATATGAGAATTTAATTCGTCGTATTTGAGGGTTTCAAAAAATAATAAGCATAGATGGAAGGGCTACTAAGTTAAGAGAGTTTTTAATGAAAGAGACGACAAACATATCATTGGAAAAAAATGATCCACATCAACTCTGATAGGTTTAAAATTGTCTACTGCCCAATGTTTATCTATTTACTAGGATCATTGTCGGTGATGCAAATCCTCGTGAATTATTTAGTTGGTCCATTTTTTTGGAATTGGTAATCTGAAGATTTAATTATATTTTCCTTAGCAGTTGTCATTATTATTTAATTCCTGAGTAGTGAACATCCTTTCCTAAATAGATTCAATTCCATTCAAAACTGAATTGAACACATTCGTTTGTGCTCTTAAAAGACGGAGAGTAACCCTGGAGGATTTGTTGCAGAGTTATAATTGTAAATCCTTGTTGAATTCAGAGTAGAATTGGGGATCAAAATCGGAGTAAATGTCCTTGTTTATATCCTTTTCTCCTTCCTCTCTTGCTACAGATTACCGTAGCTGCTATAATTAAACGTCATGAGCATTACTCATTCTATCCTTCAAAACATTCTTCAAATTGTCAGGGCTACTATGTTGGTTTTCAGTTTTTTTTTTAAATACCTATTGTACACAGGATTTTCCTCACTAGTCATTGTTAGTTTTATAGAGAAACATAACTCCTTTGTTCTTCCCGCGCTCTACAAAAGTCCATTTATAGTCATTTTTGAATTGAGGGGGTGTGAGTGATTGTAAATTTATTTATTTGATTAATATTACAACCATCTTGAATCAATGTGCGTAGATTCGGTTCACTGTCGCCCCTAGAGAAGGAAATAAAAATTATATTTATGGACTTCGAAGACAATTCCTAGGAAATACGCAGTAATTGTAATATTATAATGCTTACATATAATTAATCAGTGTAACTCCATCTAATCAATTAAAGGAAGGATATATATACAGTCCAATATTTCATATACATGTCTGGGTCAATTATAACCTCTAAATTCAAATTTGTGAGATGAGTTAAGATATTGAAGACTTTTAGTTATAGTTTTAAAACCTTTATTTGATTTAAAAGACTTATTTTGGCCCAAATATTGTCTTTTAAATAAAATCTATCAATTTATCATTCTTTTATTACGATTTTGACTATTTTAAGTGCAATTTGCGGTTCCTCCAAAGGATTGTTAAAGATAGTTTGTTGATAAAGTTGACAATAATTTACCAAAGAATAAAAAGGTAATCCACAATCAATTTAAAAAATCTAGTTTGCTTTTGTGTTGATAGGCCACATATGAAGAAATATAAGCGTGTGTAGCTAAAGCTCAATGCAACATATTTTATTATTAAAGAAAATGGGAGTACAAAGGTATGTAAAGGTATTGGCGCTCAGTTCTAAATAATATGTCAGACTTTGAGAATGTGCATTGTAGTAAAGTTTGGGATCATTTTATCCAAAATAGAAAAACATAACAGGGCAAATGCGAATGTGGCACAATTTTAAGGGCTAAAGTCACAAATAATACAATTAGGCTTCCTGAATATGTGTAGAGAAAACATGAAATCAACATAGAGGAAGAAGAAACCAGTATCTTTTTTGTAAAATAAGAAAAAATGCAAACCTTTTCTAAATTATTCTATTAGAGAAAATAATTTTTCCAAGGATGATGAAAATAAGACCAAATAGGATTTAGACAAAGAGGGATAAAGAAGAAAAGGATGGCAATGAATAGTTGAATATTGCGACCGAAAACATAATTAAAAACAACAAGATTTCTGAATTTATGTTATGGCCGTTTTGAATAAAGTAAATGAAAATTCATTTTGCACTGATAAATCAGTTCAAAAAGCTAAGGGTTTATATGACCAAACTGGGGACTTGAGGGAAGCTAAAGTCCTTGTTAATTTAATAAAGTCAGTCTTAAATATCAGGGGTGTCCGTAGGGGGCGAGCTAGAGGGGATGTAGCCCTCCCCCAAATCAAGGAGTGTTTGCTATTTAATGGATTTTTTTTTCGTCACTCGGGCAAGTTAAGCAGCAGAGGAAAAATTTAATATTTGAAATCTTTTTAAAAAAATTTAATATTTAAAAATTTAATCTTCTGTTAATAGGTATGTATTTTTCAATTTTTTTTTCAAAATATTTAATATTTGAAATGTATTTTTTCCAAAAAAATTAATTTTTAGATTTTTTTAAACTTTCTTTGAATAGATATGTAATTTTGAATTTTTTTTCAAAAAAAAAAAATTTTTTTTTTTTTCAAAAAAAATTGATATTTGAAATTTTTCAAAAAAAAAAATGAATAACTTTCTTTGAATAGCTATGTAATTTTGAATTTTTTTACTCAGCTTTGCAATCGACTAGGATATGATACTCTTCATGCTTTGATATTATGACGCACAAATATCAATTTAAAGGATCTAAAAACTAAAATATATAAATTATTTAGGTCCATAATTTTCCTGATATTTTTTTAAACATTATCGATTCCCGGGAATTTATCATCACAATGGACCACATATATTTTGGGTAGAAAATTTTAAACATTTTTTGATGTGTTAGATTTTTTTATATTGGCAACCTGAAGAAATTTTTTATTTTCTCAAACTGATATCATTATTATTTCATTAGTGAGGTTAGAACGTTTATGTATAAAGTCACTACGTGTGAGTTTGCTCATGAAAAATGGAGAGAAACACCAAGGGTTTGTTATCTTCTATAATAAACTAAGTAGAGTTTGTCTGTTCGTGGAAGCCTATATACTTATAATTATGCACCGTGTCTTTAAAAACATGTTGAAAAAAACTCTATTATATTGATTCATGAATGTATGAGTAATCTACATAAATATTGTTTTTTCCTGATAAAGATCGAGTGTGTTTAAAAAGTAATTCATTTTCATTAATTTCATATATTTGAATTCACCTAACCTAATTTATGTTTTGTAACCTAAATACATATAATTTACATACTCAAAAGCAACAAATTCGTACTTAATAACTAATAGGACAAGATTAAGTCGTTGGAAAAAATATATTTATACTTATTCCTACATAATAACATGTATGAATTCAAGACAATATAATATGTAAAGAAACAAAGCACTTTTGATGATTAATAGAAATTTTTATCTTGAAATATTATCGCTCATGTGGTGGAGAGACGTCATATTTCTATGTACAATATTCTAAAGAGGCTTAAACAATTTCTGTTATGATTCATAAATAGGTCATTCAAACAAAAGATACGAATCTACAACGAAATATCGAACTTTCATGGGGATTGGCACCCTTAGGGATAACCCTTTCATTGCTAAGTAATTTGGTATCAAGTGATATTATTCAAGCAGGTAAAATGATTTTCGATGTATCAATTTTGGTCTAGGGTAAGGTGCATTACTTTCATGAGAGAGGAATGTGTAATGTTTAGGACCTCTACGTGACAAATTTACAAACATTTCAGATCTTATATTTTTTTAGATAACAAATTTCAGTTCTTCTTTTGATTAGGCCCTCAATTATAACAGGCCCCTTAAGAATAATTTTTGATTCCTCTAGACTGGGGATGTCTAATCCATAGCCTGTATTGCAGCCCACTAAATGACTAAGTGAGGCCACTACTCATTCCCACTTTAAGTACGTAGTATTTTTTAGCAAAATTGTCACAATATCATCAAATAATACGTGTTATATATCAATGGTGGTCGAGACCCCTGTGGGGGTTATTGGACACAACAGAGGGGTCGCCTAATTATTTCTAAAAAAGAATATAATTTTTATTTTCTATTTACAATATATTCGATTATTTCTTCGTTGTATTTCTTATATTTTTCAATATATGTAGAATTAAAATTTTTGTTCCATATAGTCAAATAACTTATATTATTGGTCTCTTGGTTGAATTTTATAGGGTCGATATCGACTTTAAGTCATCTATTTGTATAAAATACACTCCAAATTTTATACTTACTTCTCAATGAGAGGCGTAGGGATCGCACATTGTCTAGCCAGACATTTCAAGGGTCGAACTCAAAAAAAGTTTGAGAACCAATTTTATATATTGATATTTTTCATACATGTAGATATTTATATTTTTATTATGTGTACTTATCATCTTGTATCATAAACATATTATATAACTAATATAATATGTTTATGATGCAAGATGATCGTGTACAACAGTAATAAAGTGTACAGTTTAATAAAGCCACGATAGAGCAAGGTGATTGAGTATAACTCTTAAAGATCATTACAATGCGTAATACATCCCAAATAATTGATTTTTGAAAAATTATCGCTCAAAGAAAAAAAGATTGAATGAGAAAACAGAGAGAATTTATTTTTTTTAATTTCTTTTCGAAAAAAAAAAAAAAGTTGAGCAAAATTTTTAAAAAAATTCCAAAAACCAGCCTCCCACCCCACAAAAAAAAAATATATTTATATATAAAACTGCTGACCCTCCTTTACAAGGTTGCCAGATTGACCTTTTGGCCTAAACTTGAAATAAATATGTATATATCTGTTTTCTTTAATGAAGCCATTTTTCATGAAATTTAATTTAATAGGTTCTGTGGCCCATTAAAATATTTCAATTCAATGCGGCCCATTATATTAAAAGGTTGGACATCCCTACTCTAGACGATTGATTGATTTATTTTTCTGAATAAAAATTACGAATCTTCGATTCGGCCATCGATTCTGTATAATTATATATATATAATCCGATTTAATAAGGTGTTCTTGACCACAACACTGAAGTCTAGGAGTATCAATTAAGGAGCAGGAGTCTGTTGTATTCGCGTCTCAAGTCACATTTAACTCATGTCAGTCTCAAATATCATTTATAAGAATTCGAGTGGAATAAAACTCTATACTTGAGCATAGTCTGATCCTAAAGATTTAAAATAAAAACCTCCTCAAGTACAAATTTCAAACTTCACCTATGCAAGGAAAACTAAAATTTCAGCAGGGGCGTCCGCAGCGGGACGTGGAGGTGCTGTATCCCTCTCCAAATTAAGGATTTTTTGATTTTTACTAGAAAAGTTATTATTTGAAATTATTTTTCAAAAAATTTAATATTTCAATTCTTTTTTCCAGAAAATTTTAATTTTTTCAAAAACTAAACCCCCCAAAATATAATCCTGTTCATTGTTGCATGTCCAACTATATTGCTTGAGATTCACAATCATCCTTTATTTGAAATAATAATTATTTAAGTACCATTCATAGGGGCGTCCGCAGGGTGAGCCCCCCCCCCAAATATCCAAATTTCTAGAAAAATCAATTCTTCAAAAAAAAATTTCATTTTTTTTTGTGAATAGCTATGGATTTAAAAAATGTACTTTTTTGATTGTTTTTTTTTCTCACAAAAATTCCAAAACCAAGCTACCTAAAAAAATCATCATGCAGACACCCCTGTTGAATCTTGATATTGAGTATGATAAATCCCAGCTCGGGTTGAATTTCTCATTCAACAACGACTTCAAACTTGAACAGAAAAGAACTCGAATTCAAACTCACATACTCAAGAGTTGACTGTGAATTGTAAAAAAAATGACTCGTGAACAGTTCTGATCAATAACTACATATCAGACGAATGAAGTTAGTAATTATCCCCTGTTGCTTTTTTCATTTTATAAACGACCACTCTCGTTAGGCCAATCCAATAATTAAGAAAAACAATTTGTTTGTCATGTACAAAAACAATAAAAATCCCATAATAAAAATAAAATTGTTTCATGCATGAAAGTCCCATTGAGCCCCCCTCAGCTTTATTTTTGATTGTGAGTAAATAAATTACCTTGAATTGAGCATACCATTAATTTCAAGTGAAAATGTTCATGCATTTGTCATGATCCCTAAACAAAACTTAACGTGATTGGGAAAGCCCATAGCAGTTTTTATTTCCTTCTCAATCCATATTGTGTTGCTCCTTTTAATAATGAACTCTTCACTTGTATCATAGGCTACAATTACGGATGACGAAGAGCTAATAGACTATGACTTTACTGATGAAGAGGACACATACGAAGAGGATGATGAAGAAGAAGTAGATGATCATGAAGATGGCTATCGTCCAATAGACAAACGATCTTATCAAAATCCATTCCCTTATCCAGTTAGACATCGGAGAAATAGCAAATATCCTTATTACAAATACGAAGCTCCTCCTCTCTTCACTCCCAGATTTGGTAGAAAACCGGATTTTTCTCGACAAGTTCCTCTACCACTGCCTCAAGAATCTTCAAGAAACAGACGTAATACTACGGCCTCAAGTCAAAAATCAGATCCAGAGTTATATTACCATAGATTGGCTAATTTGGAAGATGATGGTCTTGGAGTGAGTCTCCCTGATTATACGGAATTGCATGATCAACCACCACCCTTGGCTCCTAGGCAAGTTCAAAATAGATCCATGACTACAAAAGGAAGACTAAGATCATCACGGATCAAACCAGCAAAATCAACAAACAATATTTATAACTCTCGCGAGGCTCAGTACCGCCCACCATCACCTCCAACACCAGTTAGATATAATTGGGGCCTATCCCCCGTTAATAATAAGTACCATCAATTAGGTAATTATATAAATTGCATAATTTAAACTTGATTTAAAAAAAATGTTTATTTGATAAAAAGTTAAAGAAGACATTGGTTACGAGGATCGACCATTACCAAGATATCAAAGATACAAGAGGCGCTCTCCCAATCCATTACGGAATCAAGAGTTACTTCCCGATAATGACTATGAAAACAGAGATGATCAAGATGAAAATGGTCAATATGGAATAAGAAAATCAGAGGAAGATGAAGATGAGCGACCAGAGGATGCTCGACACGATTTCAGAAATCTATCTCCATTGATCATTAAAGAATCCCAACATGGAGGGGGTTCAAGGCTACTTCGCTCTAGCAGTGGTGAAAAAAACCAAGGGCTCTTTAAAAACGACCGTTATGACGTAGATAATGAAAGCTATGATAAAGGGTTCTTGAATACATATCATGCTATTAGAATCACTCTTTTTAAAAATGGAGATGAATACTTCCCGGGAACTGAAATACTTTTCAGGCCATGGAGAGACGTACTGGACTTGGATGGCTTCCTCAAGATGATATCTGTGACAAAAGCGAGAACTATGGATTTAAGGAGTCAACTAGATTACATTTTCGATACAAACGGCCACAGAATAACCTCTTTAGACGAAATAGAGGAGGGAGGTAGTTATGTTGTTTCCGAAACGAGGAGATTTATTCATGGAAGTTATGGTATGATTGGAGAGTCTTTTCAAGTGGAACAATATCGAGTTCCATCAAGGTATAATTTTCATCATAGTAGGACTTAAGAACTTAGGTATTTTTAACATTTTGATTTACCTATAGGAGTGCGAGTCGACAAAGGAGGAAATCTTTGAGTCAAAAATCCATAAGTCCTCCTTTGACTAAGTCAAATTCGGGAGATGGAAAGATTGTTCGTGTTGTGAATAACGAGGATCATTCATTTCAATATGAAGTACTCCTGAATTTAAAAACGACACAGACATTTGAAGAAATTCTTGAGGACATGGGAGAGGTGCTCAAAATCAAAAATGCAAACAAAATGTACACCAAC
The DNA here is from genome assembly GCF_016086655.4 of Lepeophtheirus salmonis. Lineage (NCBI taxonomy): Eukaryota > Metazoa > Arthropoda > Copepoda > Siphonostomatoida > Caligidae > Lepeophtheirus > Lepeophtheirus salmonis. Next base: position 36,831,357 of record NC_052144.2, on the reverse strand, counting down.
GACGGCAGAGAGATTAAAGGTACAGTTAATTTCATAGCAGTGAGTGCAAATTCTATTTTTATGAGGAAAATCCAGGTTTCTCCCAACTCAAAAAAGATCTTGCTGCCGAAAATGTTTTCTACATTTCTTCTGGTCCTGCTGAGATCAACTACAATGGCTCAGAAAAGATTAATAATACTCTTGATAGACCTCTTACATCCACTACCAATTTACATCGAGTTATGAGTGAGCCCAATATTTCTCAAAATGCTCCAACGAGCCAAAATCCTCATCCGTTGTTGAGTATTTCCTACTCTAATTCAAGAGGCCAACGTCCTGTTAATTACAACACAGAACCTCTTAAAGTAACAATTAAAGGAAATCGAAAATCCTTCTTCCCTCCTAATCATGGATATAGAGAGACAATATTGCCTCCACCTAATCGAATTACACTTGATTGGGTGTATGGATATCGGGGAAATGATATTCGAAAGAATCTTTGGGTACTCTACACTGGAGAACTTCTATATTTTGTCGGCTCTGTCGCTATCATTTACAATCGATTTGAAGAAACTCAAAAGTAAATTTTTTTAAATATTTGCAAATTGAAATATTATTAACATATTTTTGGGATGGGGGATTAATAGATATTATACAGGTCATACTGAAGACATATCATGCATGGACTTACATCCTAATAGAGAAATTGTTGCTTCTGGTCAGAATGCAGGGAAAGGAGATATTCACGATGTGAAGTGTCATATACGAGTTTGGAATGTTAAGACTTTAGAAACCCTTCTTATCACTGGTCACGGGGACTGTGAAGTTGGATTTGTTGGAATTGCATTTTCAGTCATGAATATTGGAAGCTACATTGCTGCCATTGATAAGTCTTGTGACAGGATCATGACTCTTTGGGATTGGAATCCGGATGGGAAAATACTTGGAAGAGTTGCTACACATCAAGAAGGAGCATATGGATGCTCTTTTCATCCTTTAGACAATAACCTATTAATTACATACGGAAAGAACATTCTTACTTTCTGGAGTCGACGGAAAGACGGTTTTTTTGAGAGAACGGACGTTATTGGTAATAATACTATTCTATATAAAATAAAATATTAGAAGTTTTAAGTTATTATAATATCATTTTAATAAAATCACAGGTAATTCAGCTATGAATGGAGCAGCTATTGACAAAACAATTAATACGATCAACTTCTTAGAGAGTGGAGATCTTGTAACCGGGGATGAAGAAGGAATGATTAGTATTTTTACAGTTTCCAGCGAGGGAGAATATTTCATGTCTCACGAGTTTGATGCACATTCCAAGGGTGTTAATTGTCTTTACATGTTGACCAGAGGTACTTTGCTTAGTGGAGGCGAAAAAGACAGAAGAATAGTTGCTTGGGATGCCTCTCGTGATTTTGGAAAAATATTAGAAACAAAATTGCCTGAAGGAGCAGGATCCTGCCGAACGTTGACTCCTCAATATCCAGGACGTAATGATGGAAACATATATGTAGGAACAGTCAAGAACATAGTACTTGAAGGAGGTCTTCAACGTAAATTTACTCCTCTAGTTTGGGGTCATTCCAGACAAGTGGACGCTGTGACTACACATCCAGATGATCTTTCCTTTGTAACTGCAGGACATGACCGAATTGTTGCTCGATGGAGAAAGCAAAGAATTGTTTGGAAGATTAGTGTTCAAACCGAATGTTGCAGTATTGATTATTTTCCAGGAGGCTCTGTTGTGGCTGTTGGTACTGCTGATGGTCATATAATAATTTTGAATGCAGAAAATGGAGCTCATGTAACGACTATACGGGTTTGTGCCTCTCCTATCAATGCTTTAACTTACAATCCTCGAGGAGAATCTCTGGCATGTGTCTCACAAAATGGATTTGTATATCTGTTTAGAGTGACCAAAGACGGATTCACTTACAAAAAATATGGTAAACTTGGTGGAGTGGGTGGCGTCCCACTGTATCGTATAGATTGGTCACAAGACGGGGATTACTTCCAAGCTGCTTCCACAGATTATAATTTATGTGTGTGGAATTTAAAATCTCATAAAATGGAAAAGGATCCTGCCAATTTCCGTGATATAGAATGGTTGGAACATACATGCACCGTGGGGTTCCCAGTCGTTGGTATTTGGAACAATTTGAATTATAGGAATGAACCTTCCATTCCATCGGTTGTACATACGGGATTTGAAGGTCAATTTGTTTCAACAGGAGATCATCATGGATATTTAAGACTCTTTCAATATCCATGTGTTAATCCTCGTGCAGAATATTTGGAAATGAAGACAGGTTCTGGGCCAATTTATGGGTTAGATGTATTTTTTAAGGATTCTTATATAGTGACAGTAGGAGGATCTGGATCTCCCTCCATAATGAGATGGAGGATTCGATAAAAAATGAAGAATTTCCTTCTCATAACTTATTCACTCTTGTTCATTCAGTTACCAATTCTAATTTATATTATGTACATACTTATTCATCGTAGAATTACTTCAATTTTACTGTCTATATACAAGATGATTTCGATGACAATTATTTATTCCAATAAAATATGAAAACATACGATACGATATTCATTAGCAAGTTTGTTCTTTCTCTCTATTGACTATTTGCTACTCACATTCCATCCTTCAATAGCAGAAATCCTCTGCAGCTATAAGAAGGAATGTGAAAACAAATGCAAAGAAAATAATCACAGCTAGATAGTCCAACATCCTGGTCCGTAGAGCACTATTACACCACTGCCAACCTGTAAATTCATAGTTCAGGCTCAAATAGATGCATGTGTGCGCTGCATAAGTGAGAGAGAGGGAGGTTGGCCGGGATAGGGGGAGGTGAAATGAATGAATATATAGATAGAAGGAAAACAAAAAGCTGTTTTAATATTAATATACAATATATTTTCTGTACAAGTTGCAACCAAAAAATGAGACCAATCATTTTAAATAAAGGATTTACAGTACTTGGGATGAAGATAGTGTATTAATTGAATATTCTATGGATGATCGATGCATTCATGATTTCATTTTGGACTATTTGAATACAAATTACTCAAATAAAAGTATTATGAGGCACATTATAAAGTTCAACTCCTCAAAGTTATATTACTCATAAATACATAATAGCCATGTAATTTTAATAGATCAAAATGAAATGAGAGTATCAATTAATTGTTGGTAATTAGAATGGCCATTGTTGTAATTGCATTATGGAACTTAAGACGAAGAAATTGAAACTTGTACAATGTACCTATAAAAGTGGATACTTGTATATAACAAAACCATATGTAATGCCATTAAAACTAGCTGTTAATAACCAATAGTAATAACAATAGACAATAGAAAAATCTTGAAACCCATTTTCTTATTAATTACTGTACAATTATTAATCATACAATTGTAAGATAGATTTATATAAAATTTTGTAAAATAAATAATATCTTATTTCTTTTTGAATACGTTTATTTATAGTCACCTTGTATTTATTACACATCATTTTTAATCATAAATAATTGTTCATTAAATAACGGTAGCATTGTAAGCTTTGTAACTCAACGCAACCTTGATATAACTTTATTACTTCAAGTTATTTTTTGATGATATTACAATTTATATAATATAATATAAGAGATGATAACCAGGATTTGCAATAAATTATTCAAAAATATTTGTCTAATTTTTTAATGTTCAATTATTGTAAACCTTGGGACCCATTTTAGTGGCCCCCTACAAGTGTTGCTACTAAAAGATGCGATGATGAGTTTGTCTTTAGAGAAGTGACGTCATAGTTGAGTGTCACGGAAGCTTTAACTTCTCGGGAATATGTCTTTGGCTCTTTATATAGCTCCAGACAAATTTTTTATCCGTGATGAGTCCTCGTTGAGTCCGTCCACACCCGCTTTAGTCATTGATCGACTCAATTGTGACATTGAGTGCGTCATTGATGCGGATATTCCCGTTATTTCTAATCGAAAGTCCATCCACGGTCTTCTGGGAATCGTTCCCCTTCTCTCAGGCCCACATCTTGTTGTGATCACCCATAAATCTAAGGTATGTGAACCCGAATAGGAATGGTATGATAATGATAATTCTTTTTAGGTTGGGGAAATCGTTCATAATCACACAATATGGAAAGTGGAAGCAACGGAAATCATTTCATTTTCAAGGGCAAATCTTCACCTAACCAAAGAAGAGTCAGAAAAGAATAAAGTTATGATGGACATGATCATTCAAGTCCTCTCTACGCCAGCCTTTTACTTTTGTCATACTCTGGATATGACTCGAAATATTCAAAATCGTGGAAATACTGATACAAAACAATCCCTTATCCAAAGTGCAGATTTTGAATACGTCTGGAATCGAAAACTCTTGGAACCCTTTTTTGATCGTCCTGAATTACATCGATTCTGTCTTCCAATTATTCATGGAGCCATTTTCATTCAGCGTTGTTCTGTTAACGGAAAGTTTTTTCGGTGGGCTTTAATTTCAAGGCGATCTTCAGACCGGGTTGGGACTCGGTTTTTCGTAAGAGGAGTCAATCATTTTGGAAAGGTGGCCAATTTTGTTGAAACAGAGCAAATTGTTGAGCATGATGGAGCTATTTCATCATTTGTTCAGTCTCGTGGATCCATTCCAATGTTTTGGTCTCAATTACCTACTCTTGAATATATGCCAAAACCAAGTATAATGCTTGGAGAAGATCATCAAACAGGGTTTGATGTTCATTTCGGTGAGCAAATCAACAAATACGGAGATGTCGTGGCTGTAAATTTAATTAATACCCATGGATATGAAGGAAAATTGGAGAAAAGTTATCGACAACTTTGTTCTAATTCTGTCAAAGCACCTAGAATATCATATGAAGGGTTTGATTTTCATGCAGAGGGTTGGAGTCGAATCTCCAAGCTTATCGACCGTTTGTCGAGCTATCAAAATAAATTTAATTTCTTTTATTATGACAGTCGTCAAAGGACTCCCAACTTAGTACAATCTGGCATTTTTAGAACGAATTGTATGGACTGTCTGGATCGAACCAATGTAGTCCAATCCATGCTTGCTTTTGAGAATTTGAAAAGTGTCTTTAGTCGTATGGGAATATCCAACTCTGGGTTAGAGCTCAATACGGATTTTATCAAAGTCTTCAAAAATGTTTGGGCGGATCATGCGGACGTCATAGCTGTTCAATATGCTGGAACTAGAGCCATGAAGACAGATTTTACTCGCACGGGAAAGAGAACTTACGCAGGAATTTTGGACGATGGATACAATGCATTGTCTAGATATGTGAAAAATAACTTTTTTGACGGTTTTCGACAGGATTCACTGGACATTTTTATAGGAAAAATTGGAACGGGTGGGTTTCCTCTTTCAGTTGTTTTTGTTTATTTTCAAAGTTTTTAACTATTACTGCTTTTTTCAGGTCTTAACGCACGAAGTTTTGATTCTTACCCCATCTTCTTTCATCAATCTGAATTCAAAGCTGTTCATATCATACCACTGTCCCTCCTCGTCATCATTGCCTCTTTCTTCCTGATTTTACTGTTTTCATCGGAAATTAACTCTCACACATTTTTGTTTTTATTTTTTTTAGCTTGTCTCATTGCTATACTTCTCATGATGTTGTTTCGGTTTGGGCCTCAATTTGTGGACTGGCCTAAATTCAATCAGTTTCATTTACAGTGAATTTATTTAAATTCATGTAAAAAAATAATTGTAATTCATATTAATCAGACATTTCTATACACCTACAAATCTACCATATGTCTTATACTTACCATAGAAAAATTCAATCTATTTCTCTGTTATTTAAAAAAATATTACTTAATCATTGATATTATAATTTGATGTTTAAAAATGTCAAATTTCTTCTCTTATAAAGAATAAATTTTGTTTTTAACCTCAAGAAATGGACCACTTTATGCATTCTTTTAAAGAGCATTAATTATTATTATAAAGGTGTATCGCAGTACTCGTACGACTCAAAAATTGAATAACACCCATATTCAAAAGTTTAATTTCAAATGTTTTCAGACGTCAAAAAACTAGGGCTGTCAATAAGTTTTGATATCAATTGCCAATGAGTTCTTATATTATCTGGAGAAGCACAAGCTTTAATCACGCAACCTGTTGTTGTGAAAAACATCTTTTTTGATGATAAATTCCACTTGGTAAACTCATATGATTTTTGAACAATTATAAAGCCATATTATTTGTCGTATTTGTAATTTTATCTCCCCATCACTTGGTATTTTAAGCAACTCTTCCATTTTCTAATTATATTTGAAATCCCAAAAACAAATTCTTGAGCAAAAAACGATAAATTGACGGAATGTATATAAAATACAAAATATAAGTAGATTTATGTTAAAGAATAAATTCTAACATAAATACTGAACAAAATTATTAAATTAATTATTTAAACGGATGAATTTGTACTTCAAAAATAAAGTATCAACTCCAGTTTGTGTTTGTACAAGATAGTTATTTAATAAGTTTCATTCAAATAATTAATTAATCAATATGAAATGTTATTCCTCGATTAATCTTTCAATACATTTCCCAGTGTAACCTCAGAGCATTGAAACAATTGGTCTACTCTTTCCCGACTTTCAACTTTTCAGTTCTTATAAACCCTTTCCATCGATCCACAAAGCTATTCCACATCCTTTTGTCGTTTTAAAATCAATTTTGGGTCTCTCACAAGGTGGTGGATTAGACTTAGGACCCAGTTCTAAGTCTCGTGAAAGTTGTTTATGATAACTCAAACTATGAGTATTGAATAGAACAATCGCCACTGCCTCTGACCCGCTCTCGATAACTTCCTCACAATCTGGGATCGGACAATTGATAACTGTTGGTGCTTTAGGGATTATGTTGAATCTGTTGGGGTCTACGAACACATACACTCGGTTAATTAAATGTAATCATGAATAAAAATACTCTTGAACAAACAATATATTTCAAAATGATTACATTCTAAAAGATATTTATAATTAAATATTACCCGCAATTAATTAAATAATGAATATACTTACTTATAATAAAATATATAATTATGTGAATAAAGCCTCCACATGGAGTCTTTTTTTAAACAGAACTCAACTGATCCCTTCAGGATTTACTCCCAATTAAGTAATCTGTAAGGCTCCTAGTTAACGTTACATAATTCTTCAGAAGGGTGCCCGGTAAAATGATTGTGTTAAAAAGGTTGGGGTAATATCGTTGTTAGTTAAAATTTGGCCAAGCAAACTATTGAATGATAAAAAAAAATTCCCCACAGCCGTGAGCATCAAGGACCCCTTCTTATATCCTATAACACACCTCAGCCCACGGGTTGTGCAAGTAAACTACTGAGCCCCAAGGAAGGTTAAATTCTTGCACAGCAGCTTCTTTGAGCATCACCGATCTCTTGTAATATCCCATAATACATTTCGGTTCACTAGATAACTTGATACTAAAGTTCAAATGTCAGTTCAACATTCTTTTTATCCTAAAACTTTTATATCGCATGAATAATAATAACACCTTTAACTTTTCCTTCTAACTTAACTTGGATTTATTTCAATCTATGTGTGAGTAGACCATGTTAGATATATATAAGGTGTGTCGATAAGAAACGAGCAACGCAGTATGGTTGACGTTAGCTGACAACTTTTTTTGATGACGTCACAACGGAGACAATTTAATTGTTACTGACTAGTGTTAAGTGTTAACTCATAGTATTCCGAGAATTATATCTTCTTCTGTAGCAACCTGTACAAATCCATCAGATATCCGCTACTTTTGTATATCTATTTGAAAATTATGATCTGACCCATTTTTCATCAAAAACAACTTTCAATTAATTTAAAAAAAAAAAAATTTAGTACCGTAATTGTCGGAGAGTAAAAATTTAGACTAAGAGTTCTGTCTGATGAGAAAATAAAATACAATAATATGTATTAATACAATTTGTTCTACCGAATTTCTTTTTAAATTGACTCCTCTGTGACGTCATCAAAATCACCGATACAGTTGTAATGAAACCTCTTATCGACACACCTTATAATATCGTAATCTGGGGCATGGACTTGGGATAGACTCAAGTAGGGAATACTAAATACATGGAATAATCCATTATTTTATCTCAATACAGTCTTTAGGAATAAGAAATTCCTTTTTTCTCTATTTACTGTTCACTGTACGGGGATTACTTCTTTCTTTTATGCATATTGTATATGGACTCATTAAAATAGTAGTGATATACACAATCGTTGCATGTTATGCGTTAGGAGGTTGCGCAAGTTAAAAAGTCATCGAGTTCCAAATTATCGATCGCCAAAATAAACATTTTGATTTATTTCTTATGATGATTAATTTCTTTTTAAGATTCAGTTTTTTTGTTAAAACAGTTCCGTTCCTGAGTTGGTGACTTTACAGTCGTTTGTGTGCGCGAATTAGTGTGCACTCAAAGTATCAAGCTAATTAACTACCATGCGATACACAAATATATGCTTCTTCCCTTAAATATATTCATCTATACATATAAAATGGAGATTGTGTGTGTGTGTGTGTGTAGATGTCCTTTATACGTTCCCACACTATTGTACCTAGGGGGCTGAAATTTTGCATGGGTCCCTCTTTTGAGCTCGGACTTTCTAAGACGAGAGTGTTATTAGTAAATATTTTATACTTTTTACTGATAACTTTGATTGTAATTTGGTGTGAAAATATTTACTAATTTCGAAATGGAACATTTTGCTAATAAATACTTTTGTTATACCCTCAAAAATCATAATAAAGCAGGCAGCTGATAATCACATCAGTATTTTAAACAATGATACCATAAGTCTTTCTCCCCCCCCCCCTCTCCTTACACGTGTTTTTCTCTACAGGATTATCAACTTTGATTATGATAAAAGAAAAATAAGCAAACACGACAGCGGTTTTTATGAAAGAAGTGCTAATCAATTAATTCTCCGTTATCAATTATAATATAATTGGACATGATGGATTAGTCATATTCGACAAGACTCTTGAATTGACGGACAAGTATTTGCATGATACTAGGCAAGTGCGGCGATTTCCACTTTGTTTTGATCCAAGATGTGTCGGAAGAAGAGGTAGTTGGGTGTTGCGCAACAAACCACTGAGATGATTCGGGGAGGTAGTCAAAGGTCGAGTAGTCGGAGAGAGCGAGGAAAACTGTTAAGCTCAGTACAATTGGAGCAATCTGAAATTGCAATAGAACGATGGTCTTTGTCTCTTCATAAACCTTCTTTCTTATGCAAAGAGAATGAAAGAGGCTGCATTAAGTAGTTACCTAAAAGACTCGAATTCTTGAAGTTGTTTACCTAGGACTGTGACTTTATTCTTCCAATGTATCAATCCAAGTTATGAGAACCATAACTAGTTATTTAAAGCCTCTTATAATACAAATTTTTATGTGTATTTTTCTATATGATACAATGACATTTGAATTTGTAACTATGTTTTGTAATAAATGATATTGGTCTTTAGTGATATTTAACTTATGCGAAAGCTTCAATTCTTGAATCTATACAATTGTTATATATAGGGATTGATAAGATTCCCCACTCAAGGAAGGAGTTGAGTCTACTCTTTTGAGGCTTAGGTTGGTTTGGTTTTCTTCTTCGGATAAAGTTTCAATCTGCCATCCTTCCCGTAGATATAGGAATTCGAGAATCTCTTGTTGAGGATAAATTATCTTGGATCCCTTCTTTTGTCCTAATAATTTTGCCCTTAGAGAACATGGAATTATTTATGTTTTTAATGAGTGAAGATCGATCTAATCATATGAAAAGCACATCTAAATTTAAAATTTGTCTCATTTTTTTTATATGTATAATGTTTGATATGCTTCAACATTAAAATAATAACTAATGCATCATATTCATGCTGTGATAATTCTAAGTAAATATATCTATCTTATCACAAAATTGATAGATGTAACTCTTTAGCGACTTTTTAAATTTTTCCCCATGGATATATATTTGATCTAACTTAGTTGAAAATTATGCATTTTTTAAGTATCCATAAGCCGAAAATACGATCAAAATCACTAATTTGATGATATATATTTTTATTAATGAAATGAACATTTTGTTAAATAAATGTCCTAACAAAATCTTTTGTTTAAATTTTACTATTCAAAAATTGAAAAAAATAAAATGTGTTCCACTAGATAAGATAAACCTTGTATATATATATTATAATAATAGAGATACAAGGTTATACCATAACGCGTGTACGACTGATGTTTGACTTCCACCAAGCTTTTAATATTGACGACATAGTAGATGAGTGGTTGCGTGTTTTGTCAAAACCTGTCTTTCTTGCCTAGCGGTCGGTACGATACATTAAATTAAAAATTCGGGCAATAGTTATGTCATAGACTATGAGTGGTTGCGTGTTGTGTCAAAATCTGCCTGTCTTGCCCAGCAGTCGGTACAATCAAGGACTCATGTAAGCAGGACCGGGCACGCGTAAACATGAATTCAAATATGCGTGCAACATGGGTCTATTGAAAATTAAACAATGCAAGGTGTTGGATAAGATAATAACTAATAACTATTAGTTACTTTGTGGACGCCATCTTTATTGTGGTTTGTAATTCCAATCATGCCAATTAAGTGTTGTGCTCCAGGGTGTAGAAAGGGCTATGACAACAAGTCACAACAGTCTGGTGTTACGATCCATCTGTGGCCAAACAAACAGAGAAACCCCGGACTTGATACTGCCTGGCTGAGAGTCATTCCAAGAGAAACAGATCTGAAAAAGACAGATTAGGCACCATCCAAAAGTACAAAGCTGCGTTCCCTGCATTTCAACGACTCTGATTTCATCTGTGAGTCTAAAAGAAGTCAAACCCTTGGCAAGGTTCTAAAGAAGAGGAAAGATAGTTGCTCACTTTTGATGCGTATGCTTATAACTGTCCTTCTTTTATAGGTACCTCAAACCAGATGTAGTACCGTCCCTATAGACAAACTGGCCCAACTACCACTCAACTCCTAAAGCGTCGTCAAGGCCATCTCAAGCTGCGACCACGTCACGTAGGGTGTCAACAGTTCAATAACCTACAACAACATCTGGAATTTGAACTCTTGATTGAGGAGTTAGTCCTCTCTATGGAAGAACTTGGTGACAAATTGGTCAAGGAGACACTCCCATCAGACTTCATCCTCATCACAAAAACTAAGTGTTGCCCTTTTGATGCTATCCCATGATGAGAAATTGGGCCCCCAAGTAGTAGCCAGCATCCAGTTTGAGACAGATATGTCATTCAAAATATACCACTCGGGTGTGTTGATTGACAAAAAGGCAGTGTTACACATCACCTCAGAAGGCATGGTCAACACTGTGATTCAAACCATCAATTTGGCTTCCTTTCTAGGAGCAAAAGAAGAATTGATAAAACAGAGACCTGGGAAGACATTCTCAACAAGTTAGTGAAGTTTTTCAACTCCTCAGAGATTGAACCTACACAAGCTTCTAAACTCTCTTTCATCCGTGAGCAAATGGGTCTCCTCTTCACCAAACCAACAGCTAGAAAATATTCACCTTGTCTTCTTTCAGAAGAGTGGGCAGCCTTAGCTTTTCTGTTATTAAAAAATCTTGTCTTCTATAATATCCATATAACTTTAAATACTTAATATTTCATCTTAATTTATATTGTTTTCATATTTTGACTTCAAAAAGTAAAAAAGACTTCAGCACATGAACCAAAGTAATTCCTTACCTTCAAATTTTGAATTTAAATTAATTCATATGATCAAACGTAATCCATTTATTGAACATCAATAAAATTATTATATAGACGGTTTTTAATAAGCTATATAAGATTTAAAAGGATAGTGTAAAGTTATTTAAATTTATTGACTTCAGAAATTGGTTTAATAGCTTTCGATTTTTTTCTCTATTCTTTGATAATACAGTTTGAAAAAGATATAATGTATGTATTTGAAACTTCTTGTTAGTTGTGTTTGATAGTTATTCTATAGTAATAAATATATTTTAGTTTTGAATTTTTACTATTATTATTTATAACAGGACATAATTACTGCATAGTTTATATTTACGAAAAAAAAATGAGCTTCATTTTCAAACCAAATAACTGAAATTCCTTTTCGAACGCAATTCAAATCCAGTTTTTCCTTCAGTTAAGATAAAGACGGAAGACCATCATCATGGTATAAAAGAGTTTCAGACATAGGATCAAAATTATGAGTTATTTTTCCCTGTTGTGCTTCTAACTATCAATAAAACCACAAATATCAAATCATGAAATTAATATATTATATTATATAGCAGGTTATATATATTTTTAAATTGATTGAAAAGTATAGTTCTCATTGTGAATCTTATCTACATATGTTAAAACAACAGAAGGGCAAATTGCAGATTACACTGGAGATAGCCGTGTTCATTGTTCATATAAAGTATTTAAAAATATTATTTTACCAATAGAAAATGCGATCAGAAATTTAAATCAGTCTTTGTATAAATCTGAACAGAAAAATTTAGCTTTTAAAATTAAAAAAGTAAGCGATTTCATTATCAAAGACTTTGATCAAATATTACATTGTCACTCATTAAAAGATAAAGTAATGAATATATTCATAAGATTAAGATAAGTAATAATTATGTTAAGTTAAATCTAGTTATTCCAAATGTTAGAATGCAGCGGACTTTAAAACTTTTATGGACTCGAAGTTTGCCTTAAGTACGAAGAATTATGATAAACTGACCATTGTGGAGGCGGGGTCTGTCAAGTTGGAGTTTCCTAAGACCTTTTATAACTATGTAAAGGGATCTGATTGGACTAGAAAAAAGGTCATCAGATCTCTCATCAATAAAGTTAGTTCGTTGCCTATAGAGCTGAGAGAGGTCAAGAACTTGTTTGCTTCGTCACACCAAGACTTAGCAAACAAGCTTGACAAGAGAATAACTGTCCAATACTCCACACAGAGACAGAAAAATGTCTTAGATGTTCTATGTCCGTTGGTGCCTGCTGATTTGGCTAAAAACTACAGCTTCAACATTGAAAATAAGTCCGGAGAGTATAGTTATGCCTGTTTTAATGTCTACGTCATATTACAATAACTACAGAGGCTACACCCATCGTGGAACACTGATGGCGTGAAGTAGAGATACGAGGCTACTATGTACTTAATATAACATAGTTTGGCTGAGAGTATAGGGTCACATATAATTATAACATAATCTTCCATTTATTTATAGCCTTCATAAAAATGTGGATTTCATCAGGATTTGGATGCAGCCAACGTAATTTCCTTTTGATACCATTTTTTGGAACATTCATAACCACGTTTATGGACTAATATCTTTTGGTCGGGTTGAATGAGAGATGAAGATACCGCTTCGGTATCGCTATTGCAGGTTGAGTAGTAATACATAATTTATATTATTGAATCCCCCAATTCCTTCGTATTTCCTTAGAGAAGTAAATTATGATCACCGCGTTTCCTTGAAGTGGTCTACTCGCTGCCATTCTCTCCCAAAATTCTTGATCTTTGTTTCCGGTACCAAGTCTTCCCATAGAATTTGATTAATGGTGTACTCGAAGTATCCATTACAGACTATATATTAAGCATATTATACCAGTAGCTCGTGATACATTTGATTATATAATGTTTTAATATGCATATATTCATAATAGATCCAGTAAATACTAAATAGTGATGCATGAGATATCCAAGTTAATAAAAATTAAATGAAAACAGGATTAGTAGTAAACTAGAACCACTTAAGAAATAAATTAAAATTGACAAATGTCGATTTATTTATTATTATTGGAGATTGATGGGTTGTAGATTTTGTACATAGTACGCGGGTTCTTCATGAAACGATTCTCACCGATGGCAATACATGTATGATGTGAGCATTTTTCCATAAATTTGATGAAACTGATCCAGTAATAATTTCTATGAGTTCTAAGTTCGTCTTCAGTAAGGCATAAGACTAATAAGTAAATTATGAATGAGAAATTAATCTGAAAATATAACTAACACTAAAGAGTAAATTATTTTTGATACTCATGCAATCATTGCCGGTCATTCTTACTACGAAACACTAAACGGTTTAAGGCATACTAATACTCAATTTGAGCTTCTCAAAAAGGAAGTTAAGAGTTTTAATTAATCTTCAATTGAGGGTCAAGTCAACCCATAATATATTTCCCCTTATACTCAACAATTCAATTTGCGTCTTCCGGACCTTCAATGAGTATCTTCTAAAAGTAAAATCTATTCCACAATCATATTAACTACTCCTAATTATCTTTCCTAACAATAACTAAACAGTCCCACTAGTGGACAAAAAAATTGTGCACCATGATATTTTTCAGCTGTTCATCAGGTGAGTCCTCGTTTGGCTACTTGGTTTAATGCTTTTGACGATTGTGAAAGTTATTTCTTCTTCATAATTAGATCGCTCCGCTGCGGGCGAGCGTTATAATATAACGTCTGCTTATAATATAAAATGTATTGTTTTGAATTAAAATAAAGTTAGGAATTAAAGGATTCTGATGATTACACTGTCCAACAGCAAAAATGGTAAAAAAACAGTATATGCTCTATTTAATAGAGTTTGATCCCCCAATACCAAATATTGCCTTATTATTTCTCTCATAGCCTCGTGGCCTTTAGAAAAGGCCATTTTTTTGTGTTATTTTTGGCTATTTTTTAGGTTCGAAGCTGGTTTAAGCCCTCAGTGTTGAAGATAAAGATAAATTATGTTAATATATTTTAAAGCCAAATTTTTAAAAATATCTGCATCATACTTATAACTCAAGTTATCTTTGTTTAAAGTGGAAAATAGGTCCTTTTTGTTCAGAGGCTCATAGCTTCAAGACGCATAGATTCAAAAAGTATAATGGTATTGCATTTGATATTTGAAAGTATGAACTTTAATATTTAAAAAAATTATGTGCAAAAAACGCTCTATATCATTTAATTTAAGATAAGGCCACGACAATATTTCTAGAAAAAACTCATTTTTGAATTGATCTCATATTAAAAGTCCAGAAGTATTCGTATGCCCCAGTTAGAAGAGATAGAAACAGAGAGAAAGAAAAAGAATTTGCTGATTTGCTCCGAGTACATCCTTGAATATCCATTTTTTGGAGTTCCTTACTCACTACGGGTATGTAACGAGTCCTCTTGTGTCCATGAAGCTTAAAATAATTCATTTATACAGTTTGAGAGATGAGGCTTAATGTTATAACAAATTGTATAATATATCTTTTATTTTTCTCCTTTTTCTTTTTCTCTCACTTTGTTTCTATATGATTTCTTTGTTTCTACCCCTTGTAGTTGGGTATACGAATATTTATGGACTTTTGTTATGAAATCAATTCAAAAATGAGTTTTATCTTAAAAATATTGTCGTGGCTTTATCACAAATTGACAACGATATTGAGCGTTTTTGGAGTGGCTCATTTTTTAAAATCAAAGTTCATAGTTTCAGCTATCCAATGAGAGTATTATTAATTTTTTGAATCTATTTGTCTTGAAACCCTATGCCTCTGAAGCACATATTTTCCACTTTGAACAAAGATAATTCTAGTTAAAAGTATGATGCAGAAATTTTAAAAATGATTTTAAATTTTTTTTAAATTCGGCTTTAAAATATATTAACATTATTTATTCCTATCTTCAACACTGAGGGTTTAAAACTGCTATTAGCTATTGTGAGAATCTAGTTCCATCACATATCCGATCATGTAATGATATAAATAGTTTTCCCTCGAAGAGATAAGGATTAATCTAATGATGAATATCCATTGAAAAATGGGCATGTTAAAAAAAAATCGCTCGATGACTTCTATCCAGTTTGAGGACAGGCGAGGGGGAAAATTTAGTTCAATTGGACACGTGAGAAGGAGACAGAACCTGTCATGTATTGTGAGAAGATCAAGAGCGTCCTCAGGGTGGAAGAGAGAAATAACGTATTTCAACTGGTAAGGATTGTAATATTGCCCAATTCTACCAAAGTTAGAGAAACGAAGAGAGGACGCTGTCAGTGGGAGCAGCATCCTTATACCAGTACTAAGCGAACAATGATTCCAAAAGTCAATATTTTGTCAACGGGAGGAAGGTGTTGGGACTCAGTGATAAGGTTTGCACGTCCAATCCTTGCACCGTTCTTCCTTACCATTCTTCGAGGGGGAAACATCGTGAAACAATGTTTGACAGGAGTGTAGTGTTCTGCAAAGGTCAAACGTCTGTTTGCGTAGAGCTGCATGGCATCATGACGAAAATAGAGTGCCTCATAAGTATAAATATAATTAGGGGAGTGGATAGTGTTATCGGTACTTACGTTCTCAGGCATCACAGAAAAGTTATCGATAATGGAGAAGTAAGGATATATTTCAAATCGGCGGTATGCTTTGTCGAGCGTCCCGCTCCCTGGAGATCAAAGGAAGGAACTTTTCAGACGCGCTTGATGGGAGAATATGGAGAGTTAAGTGTAGTTGGAAACGTAAACCTGCTCTTTTCAACCGATTCCCTGAGCATATAATGTTCGAATACTTGTAAACAATTGACATCGAAATAGCGAAATGGCTCAGAGCTTAGAGTGCCGTTACTAATGGAAGAGTCCCCCTCATGGCAGTGGAGCACAAAAAGAAAGACAAAGTTAGACCTGTTCTCGATTATAGAGAAGTCAACGACTTTTCCGAGTGTAGTGGTGTTGTGTGTGATGATAAGATCAGACGCAGGCTAAAATACTCTTACTGTGCAATGCTGTATGTTAAGGATGTATGCATGCAAATAACTGTGGATGAGTCGTGCTGTAATTATTTGATAGTGCTGGTGAAAGATCGACCATATAAACTCACGAGGTTGGGTTTCGGGCTCAATTGTGCCCCTGAGATTATGAAAGCAGTCGGAAAAGAAGTGACCACAGATAGCTATTTTGATGATATAATTGTGGACGTAGGGGAGGTAACGGCGGAGGACTTTAGTCGTAAGTTGGAAAAATACACCCTTAAAGGGCTGTACCTCTGGGGTAGTGACAGTACTCAGACCTCGAGTCGAAAAAGGAAGGAATGGACTCACGTGGAGAAGGCCAAGAGAGAAGGCATCGCCATTGATAGCTACAAACGGACGAATCATGAACTGTTTTCAATATGTGGTCTACTAGTAAGACACTAGTCCGTTGCAGGATGGTTGAGGACTGTAATCAATTTTATAAAGTGGTGTTGTCAGGTGGAAGGATGGGGAGATTCTTCAGGAGCCATGCTAATGGGGCTGCTCAGAAAAGTCCGTGCACGAATTAAAAAAGGCGATCCTGTGAAAGGTAGATGGAATGTGTCTTGGAATGGATAATTCCAACTATAGTGTGAAGCAAGTTCGGTAGTGTATGGAGTGACACTAACGAAGGACGGTAGCCTCCTAAACGACGGAGTGTGGCTACGAAAGAAAGATGACGGCAACCACATTAATCTGACGGAGCTGACAGCAGTTTTCAAAGGCATCAACATGGCACTGAAGTGGGATGCAAAATGTTTAAGGATTTTCACAGACAAGGGCACTTTATTTTCATGATTGTGTTCTTACAAAAAAGGGACACGAATTTTTTTTTGTCTGGCTTATCTGAGATGCTAGTCCAGAGATGATTAACCATGTTCACAGATACCTTCGAAACGTGCGAAGAGGGTATGTACTTACAAACAAGAGTAGAGCTGACTAACTAACGAGGGTACCGAAGGGATGGATTAAAAAACATCATATCCCACCAAGAGATCATGGATCATGTAATAAAATCTCATAGGCTATTCACGAGATATATCATCGTACACCCAATATAATTCTTTACTTCGCGGGGATAGTTAATCCGGACATAACGAAACAACAAGCTGAGGACGTTGTGAAGGCATGTCGACGATACCAAAGCATTAACCCTTGCTCTATCTCCACGGCCGGTGGTGACTTAAGCGTTCAAAGGGACTGGAGTCGGGTTTCAATGGATATCACTCACTGGAATGATAAGAAATAGGTCTCAGTGATTGATTGCAGACCAAGTAGATTCACAGCTTGGAGGGAGGCTGAGAGAAAAAGCAAGGAAGAGGTTTCTAAAATGGGTAAACAAATATTCACTGAGCTTGGTCCCAAATGAGTGCTGTTGGATAACGGAAGAACATTTAGATCCTCCAAATTTAAGGGTATTTGCGTGGAGTGGAAGGTTCGAATTTAATTCCGGTGCGCCTATCCACCTTCAGGAAATAAAAGGAACCATCGTTCCATAAAGACAATGGCTGCTAGAACAGGGAAAAACACGGAAGAGTGCCTGTTTTAGTATAACATTAATCCATCTGGCGAAAGTGGACTCCTACTTACCGAAAGACTGTTCAAGAATAAGTGATGCAACCTTCATTTGGAGCAAAGTGGAGGAGAGGCATGCAAAGTAATCCAGCAAGGCGATTACTCCCTGGTTGAGGATGTTTGGTTAAGCCCTCCGGAGCTTGCTGATCGACCCAATGGAGCAAAGTGAAAGTAACGAGGATTAATTCATAGCGTCAACATAGATGGCCCTCCTCATCATATCTAAGATGTAAGAAAGGTCTGGTATCGTTATTCCGAGTACAACTAGAAGGCTCATCGGATTCATACGAATTCCCCTTGTCAAAGCCGTTCTCAACCGTGCCACTACGAGCCACATATTTATTTATCGTCGTATTATTAGTTTAAGTTTTCTTTTTGATTTGTGTATTTGTGATTGTCTTGCTGTTTTTAATATATTTGTGATTTTGAAATCACAGGGCTACTTCTTCTGGGATGACGTCATATGCCCTTGTGTTTGAGAATGGAACAGTGTGGGCTAGGCCCTTTAAGAATAAAGACTATAATACAGGATATAAACAAGCACATTTGCTAAAATTACTCAGATGTCTATTCCAAATACTACTCTGAGTCCAAAAAAGGACTTATAAGAAAATTCTCAGGACTCTGCTCCTTCTTTTATGAGTACATAGGACTGTTCAATCAGGGTTTGAATATATTTAGACAAGTATGCTCACTACTCATGAATTAAATAATAATACCAATTGCTAAAGAAAAGAAAATTCATTCTTCAGACTACCAATTCAAAAAAAAAATCTGTTGTGTTTTTTAGTTGAGCCGTTAATTTGTAATAGCAGTATAAAGCATGATTTTTTTTTCCTTAGCAGTTGTCATTAATATATAATCTCTGATTAGTGAAGATCCTTTCCTAAATAGATTCAAATATTCAAAACCTGTTGAACGTTCGTGTGTACTCATAAAAGACGTAGTGTAACCCTGATGATTTGTTGCAAAGTTATAATTGGAAATCCTTGTTGGACTCAGAGTATAAGTGGGGATCGATAATATCGAAGTAATTCTAGCATAACCTTTTCTTCTTTCTCCCTTGTCACAGCTGATTGTAGCTGATCTAATGAAAGGTCATGAGCATGATTATTTCTCTCCTCCATAACATTTTTCAAATTGTCCGGGATACCATGTTGATTTTCGGTTTCTTTTTTTTTTTTTTTAAACATTCCCATTCCACACTGGATTTTCACCTTTGGGTATACCTAATGTTTTCTTTCCTAATGAAGGCAGTTGGATTTTCCCTCCAGAAATATCATCAAAGCTGTTGTATAAAATTTATTAACTTTTATATAAATAAACCCTTTGTCATGATATAATAATTGCAATGTCTGTGGCTCTTAGAGAAAATTTAGAAAATAATTGCCATTATTACAATTGGAAGTAACACTCCATTTCATGTCATTCTGTCTCTGCACAATTTCATCGAAAGCTGTAAGAAACATGGTTTTTGGGTATTTGAATGACAGCATTTATTCCTTAATGCCTCAAATTGTATTCCAACATGTTCCTTAAAATCGGAAACTTTGAAATGGGAGATCAAGGAACGAAGATATATTTTGTCTTGAGTGATTGTTTTTGCTGCTTTCATATTTTGCTTCCTTATTAAATACATTTTTCAAAAAAATAATTTGATTTTATATTACTCTTAACAAGGATTTAATTCTTATTTTTTCTCATTCTCCAGCTCAAAAATAAATTTCCTCTCCCAAGCTGTCTATACCATTGGCAACGTATTTTTAATGGATCCTAATTGATCCACGTTTCAGAACTGAGTCATCTATTACGACTACAAATTATTTGCCATGTAAAAGGAAGATAAATAATTAATTTGATTCTGTTTCTCAGAAGTTATTGGCATCATACTTTAATCTCTTAGTTTGGAATTGGAGGTAAAATAAAATACATTTGCAAAGTTCCAAAAACATTTAAAATCGAAAATAGCCATTTGTTTGATTCAAACATCAGTTACAAGTTGAAGAATATGAAGCCAAAAAAACAACGATGTATAATAATCGTGGAATCAATTCTTTTTTACGGAATAATTGCGACAACATTGCTATATTTTCAAAAATTGATTTTAATTATAAAGCACAAAAGGGTTCTAACGTGCCCCATTTGAGGATTTTGAATGCAGAATAAATTTAAGATGATAATTTCAGTCAATGATTGTTTCCAACTATTTTGTAACATCTGTCAAGACATCATATTATTTTTCCCCTCAAACTATTATTATTAATTATTCATTTATATCTAAGAAGATATCACCTATGGATAGAGAAACTACGTGTGAGTGTGCTCATGAAAAATGGTGAATAACACTGAGGATTTGTTGAGGGGTTATCTATAATATTAATAGGGTGAAGTTTGTCTGTTTGACGACACCCAATATTTCAAAGCAATGCCGGGTGCCACTACTAGTAATAAATATATATTTATATTTTATCAAATTTATAATTTTGAGATTAGATTTACCTGCTAGCTGCAGATGCAAAGACAATAAGTTTAAATTCAGGATTATATTTTCGAATAATAGGATGGAAGACCAGGATATATTTTTCGGAATAGCATATATTGGTTAACTTTCTAATTTTTCTGTGGGATTGACGCAAACCCCTTTGACATAAGTCTTTGATCTTGGAAAAGAGTGAAAAGAAAAAACTACCTTAATAATTTAAGAAAGGAAAAACGGTTGATGCGTGTGCTCTTTTTTGTTTATTTAATAGGCACATCTTCAGATAATCAATTAGAAAAAGCCGCTCCTGCTTTCTAGGACATCTGTTATAAACACTACTTACTCAATTAACACCTTTGTTAATTGTTACTATTAGCTGCTAGTAATGTGATTTTGAGTACGTGGCAAAATTTTCTTTTTCTAAGCATTAATAATGGTTGTGATTATTATTTAATTCCTGAGTAGTGAACTTCCTTTTCTTCTACATACAAGCTATAATTGATGTATAGAAACCGGATTAAACATCATGCTCATGCAAAACATAGATTAACATTGAGGGATTGTGGTCTAGTAATAATTGTAAGTCCTTGTTGGAATCAGAGTAGAATTGAGAATCGACATCAGAGTAGTACTTACCTTTGTTCCCTTATTCATCTGCTTGTAGCTGATCTAATGAAACGTCATGCCAACTAAGCTGCTCTCCTAAAATGAAAAAATCTTCACATGTTTAGGGTTACCATGTGGATTTTCAGTTTCCTTTTTTTGAGATGCCCAAGTGAACCCAATTAGCATCACTGGCTACGATATCTGCCCACTGCCTTAGAAAAATGTCAACTCTACTCATATGGCCCATTAGCAGAGTTTTATTTGTCATTTAATTCGTGAAAAGGTATGTATATCTACTAATATTAATCAATGTAATAATGTTTTTCATTTATATTTTATCATCTTTTGGGATTTCTTTTATATTTAATATGATAGGGATGTGCCTATTATGTATTTGTATGTAGATAGAATCTATGTAATAGTGATAAAAAGGAATGGCTTGTAAGTCATCTAATAATAATAAAAAAACATCAATAACCCCCCTCATCCTTCTTTATTTAGCCCCGAGGAGACATGCAACAAAAATAGTTAACTCCTCTGTTGCTTTTGATTACGATAATTAGACTAAACGAAATGAGTGGAATGATTTCTTAATACACAATCGTATACCGAATGGTCCATTCAAATCTGAAGACTTTGAATTTTAAACTTCAACAAGATATTATTTATTAATTAACAATAGAATTTCAACAAAATCAATACTCTAAATATATTTTTTTATGAGATTTCTTAATTATTAATGTAGCCGTCCTTAGTAGTAATGATGGCTTCCAAAGGACGCCAGGAGGCCTGGTACCGCTGCAGATATAGTCTTCTGTCGAGGTGTCCCAAGGCTGGGTGACAGTTGCTTTGGGGGCCTCGGTGTTTGGATGACGGGCACTGTAGCCCTTCCCCTCGACATGCATCCAAAAGCTGTAGTCAAGGGATTGGTATCAGGGGTGTAGGGGACCAAAATAGTTTAAAAAACAAAAAGAAAAAAAGCTCGAAAGACTAATTCAGAAGAGTTTGGTAACGGAGGAGATGGGTTTCTTTCATTGCTTGTGTCAAAAAGTAACCTCTCCAACCTCACAAGGCTCTTTCCACCCAAAGAGCTTGATAGCTCTCTGGACAGTCTGGTGTGGAATCCCAACATCTTTTGCATGGACCCTCATGGACTTAATGGGATTGACCTGGGTTGTTTTCTTTAACTCCTCTGTGTCCAATTTGACCTCTTTGAAAGAGCCCTTCTTCCTCCCCAACATTTCAAACATGCTGAAAGCGTAGACGATGGTCCTAGAGACGCCCAATTGTTTGGAGTGTGTGAATAGAAATTCGTCGATTACGTTCAAGTGTCATTTTCTCGACTTGTACGTAAGCTAGAGAGCCCAGGTTTGTTTTGTTTTGTAACTAATTGCTTATGCTTTAATATATTGAATTAGTAAGTTTTCAGATTTCAATGGACCACCTGGTAATATCCTCTGTCGTTGCCTAAACATAAAAAACATACATGCTTAATATAATCTCATTAATCCAAGAACATCAATTAATTAACTATTGATCCTATTAAACAAAATTTCATGTTACAGCTAGATAAGGTAATAATAATAATAATATTTATTATTAGTGTTTGTATCTCGTTTTTAAGATTGAAACAATAAACCTGATTGAACATTCGTGTGTTCTCATAAAAGACAGAGTGTAATCCTGAGGATTTGGTGCAGAGTTATAATTGTAAGTCCTTGTTTGACTCAGAGTATAATTGAGGATCGATATCGAAGTAATTCTAGCATATGTCCTTTTTTATATCCTTTTATTCTTCTTCTCTTGGCACAGCTGATTGTAGCTGATCTAATGAAACGTCATGGCAATATAATTAATTTTGGCAGATATTTTCTTAACCTATAAACAGTTAGTGCAAAGTTTTTTTGAAAGTTATCCTATGGAACATAAGAAGAGACTTATTAAGGAAAATTGGATGATCCGCACATAGCGCGCATCCTTTTTTTTATATTCTTTCAGAAAGAAAAGATCAAAATTATCTTGTGTTATTCTTTCTTTTTTCTCCATAAGGTTGCTTTAGAAAAAAACTTTATAAATGTTTTTATATGTTAGAATAATGTTTATCTTAGTTAATTTATGTAAAGTAAGGATTAGGACTGTATTTTTGTCTTTATTACAAATTAAGTACTTTTGTTTCCTTTCCAACTTTTTATGTAGATGGAATAGCTAAAGATGACATCTGAAAATTTGGATAGGTTATTTTCTTATCGCATGACAACTTTTCCTAAATATCCGTAATCGAAATTTGAAAAAAAAGTCGAAAAACTATTATATAAGTCATGAATCAAGCATTAGTCAACATAATATGTACTATGTACATAATGGTCCAGAATGAGAATTCTATTAATTTTAACGTTATTAAATTAAGAGTATTTTCTGTACAGTTATCGTTTTAGTCACTGCACAATGATACCATAAGTCTTTCTCCCACCCTTCTCCTTGCACGCGTTTTTCTCTACAGGATTATCAACTTTGGATATAATATCCCAGACTAGAGTAGAGTCAACTTTTTCTTTGGTGGGAATCTATCCATCCATATAGATCCATCTATATAGATCAATGAATATATTCAACAGTTAAAACTATGATGGGATCCACTTATTTTCAGATTCAGATGAAATGCTCTAGATGTGAAGTATATTATTAATAATTTATTAGTGCATAAAACTAAAATATACAACAATTTGAAATTTAAATGCAATTTTACTTGAAATAAAAGATTTTTTTCTATAATATGAGCAATGTTACTCCTTATCACTATGAATGATGAATAAGTTATAATGGTCTCAAGAAGAGTGGGTTTTTTTTCATCATTTTCCAGCCTAAAAATGGAAATATGTCGAGTTCAGAAGAAGATACAGAATCAATAAAAACACTTTATAATCATAAAATACCTTTTTACATCAGTTTATGGAGACATTTCTATCCCTTTACAGAGTAAATGGAACATATATCACTTTACCTAAATAGTCATATTATCAATTTCAAACCCCAAAAACTGACTGAAACGTCTGTGATAACGCTTTGATACCATAGTTATCTCCTGATACAAATATCTATTCAAATACGAATTGACCTCTTCTAATGCATGTAATACATTATTCTTGCCATCTAATTCGCAGTGAGATCCTTAGATTACATAGCGGAGTTTTTCTGAGTCCAAGTCCTCACATTTCGAGTTCGAGATGAGGCCAAGTAATGATTCCTAATGCTGTGTCGTTCGCGAACTTTTTAGTAAACGTATTGAACCGACACAGTTGCATGAGTGATTCGTTCGTTTATACCGTAAGATTCGGATATATAGAATATATCACTCAACCTCAATCAAATATTTCCATTTTGACTTTTTTGTTAAGATATTATGAAATATGAATATATTCGAGTATCCCACGGTAGTTCATTAGCTTGATACTTTGAGTGCACACTAATTCGCGCACACGAACGACTGCAAACTGCAAAGTCACCAACTGATCTGTTTTAACAAAAGAATTGATTCATCAAAAGAACTGAATCTTTAAAAGACCGATTCATCAAAAGAACTGAATCTTTAAAAGAACGAAACATTAAAAGAACGAATCATCAAAAGAATTGAATCTTTAAACGAACGAATCTTAAAAAAAAACTGACTCACTAAAAGGACATCTTGTAATATCCAAAATATACCAGGGACTGCACATTTGAAGTGCTGAGCATCAAGGTAGTTTAAACTCCACCACTGTTGCGTTTCTAAGCATCAAGAACACCTTCTAATTTGCTTTTATAGACCCGCCTTATGCTTGAGTAGGTGAAGTGTTGGGTACAAAGTTCTTTCAAATTCCCGCGCTGCCGCTTCCTTGAGCATCAATGATATCTTGTGATATACAAAAATACACCCCGGTCCACGACTTGTGCAGGTGATCTTAACTAATAATTATTTATTAACTAAAATGAGCACTTACAAATCTATAGAATAACATTAGGAATAGGGATTTAAAAACTCTCAAGCTTGTTTCATCCCTTCAAATTCATGTTCAGTGAGGACGTCCAATTTCGAATTAGTTAAAGCTAGACTTTAGAATATTATAATGCCTCTTCAGATGCATTTTTAGAAATTTGTACTTTTGTAGCAGAATCTTTATTGTCTAGTGGCAAAGTCGACGGATTATTTATCCTAGACTTGATGAATTAATGAAAAAAAAAAAGGGACAAATAATCTCTGAACACAGAAATGTTTTAAGTCCAGCTAAAGTGAGCCAGCTTGTATTACTTAATACTAATTTGGATTAAATGCAGTTCGATCCAAATGAATACCATAATGTAGTAATCAATAATCCACAATATTTTTTTATGTATATTTTATATATATTCAATAAATTTATATCTAATAGTTTACAATTTTTACGTTACAATTTAATACCAAAAACCCGCACGAATTCTCTCAGAGGTTTGTTGTTCCATAGCCAACCACCTCTCCATCCGACACATCCGGGATCCTAATCCGGAAATCGCTGCTCAGTCTTGTCTAATGATATTATAATTGATAATGGAGAATTTGTGATTAGCACTGGAACCATTGGAACCGCTGTCGTATTTCTTCATTTTTCTTTTATAGTAATATTTAGTATATTGGTGATAGTTAATATATATGTGTAAAATAATCTTGTCCTTTTTTCCACTAACACACTTTTCCTGCCATTTTTTCCGTTCCCATTTATTCCCTGGATATTTTTCCTGAAATTGCTGGAGTATATTATTCAAACTTTTGTGCACTTTGTCGCCTCTATATATTTCTTTCTCTATGATTAGAACTCATTGCCTCAGCTTAAAGCTTTAACTTCAGCTTAATAACTCTCCTTTTCAAAATGAAAATGTTCTGTGATTTAAAATGTGTTTTGTTTGTAGGAGTGAAAATGTCATGATAAATTAAACTTAGCAAGAACGAAAATTACTCACGTGCCATATTTTCTCGAGATGATATGCCACCTAAAGGAATAAATCAATTTTCACTACGCGACCGTTAGCTTGAGACCGTAAACTGCCGGCTCTTTGGCCTAAATAAAATGGAAATAACATTGTGAAGGCCTTTGTTTCTTAGGAGGAGAGCGCCCATACTTCTTTCTGGGCGTACAAAGGACGATTCGCGAAGGAAAGGAGACACACTTCCTTCATCAACTTGATTCTCTAAACTCAATTCCTCTTCCTCAAGGACCTCCTAGTAAATTTTAGAATGAAATTTCTCTAAAACATGAGACAGGAACGTTCCAGAAGGTCTCATGGGAGAGTAGGCAGCAATGTCATACAGTCCTTGCTAACAAAACTTTACTTCTCTAAATTCTAAAATGACTATTGGCATGGATGAAAAGCTCCCTTGAAGGACAAGTAGCAGAGCTGTCAAACCAAGACACATTCTTGGAAGACTCCGATAAATTAATCTTATGACTGGACATAGTTTATCACTAAAATAATTAAACTCTAGCCATATATTCATTAATATACGAATATATTCTAGTTTCTAGATAGTAGCCACTCTTGAAGGTAGAAATAATAAAAAAATACAGACTCTAGCCAGGGAGCGCTCTAGAAAAGGAGTACGCACTCTTTTTGATATTTTACAAGTTGTTATACTAAAAACATTATTCCAGTTCATTCAATGCATTTCAATGACAGTAAATATTTAAAAAAAATATTAATGATTAAATAAACATGGGCATCAAATACGCGCCTAAATTAACTAATCAAGTAATTCATCCACATCTTTATAAAAAAAAACAATAGAGGTTTTAAATCATAAAAATAACAGAGAATTGCAAAGTTATTTATAAACATTTTCTTATAAAATTAAGGAATGGCAGTAGAAAACCAATTTCTAACGATCAAAGAACACAAATATAGTATCTAATTTCATTCGGAGAATAGCTATTGAAATGGGAAGCAATATCTGGTAAGTGCAACAGTTTATGCAATGAAATATTTCAAACTGCAATTAGCACAGTTAAATGATTGCCATAGGACTTATCTCCTACATATAAAATACTTTAAGTTTATATTACTAAGAAAAATAAATGATGACCCCATTGAAAGGAATGTAGATTGTATCGAGAACTTGGTGGAAGTAATTGCTTTTTGAGTTGTGGCATTTTTTTAGAGAGTGAAAAAAAAAAAAATTGAATCAGGTCCTTATTGAAAATGAACATTAAGTCCTTTAGTATATAAAAATAAATTTTCCCATTCAACTCTTTTTTACAAAATGTTGAAAATGATTCAAAAAACATTATTTGAATTTTTGTGAATGATTGCTCGCTCAGACTTTGATGAAATTAACAGAATATAAAATGTAATTTATTACGTCGGCAAAGTTATAGCCTTTAGCATAATGAAATGTTTACAACAACAAAAAATTTCAGTTGAATTGGCCTCTTCATCAGAAAATGATCGTATTTGTACAATACCATACCACATTCATTGACATCGTCATAGATAGATAATTATAATCTGGACACAGTTCAAACAAGATCCAATGGCCTTTGAAAGTGAAATACTATGTCATTGACGTTAATCCGTCTCTGTTAAGTATTATATTTAATGAACAATGATAAATTAAGATAATAACTGAAAAACGACCTACGGAGGTGAAAATTAAGTATTTAATAGGGAAATCTTGGGTGGCAACTTCCTTACCTCAGGACAGGGAACTCAAAATGGATTTTCCAGCACGCCAATAACCCAACACTTACGACCATGGCAACAAAGGAGTTATTATGAAAGAAGAAGCACATTAAGGTCATGGAGGTGCCTGCCCAGTCTCTGGACCTCAATCTCATCAAAAATCTTTATAAGTGGGTAAACTTACAAAATCGACATGAGATCAAAAACTTATTTTTCTACACTTTAGATTTATATTAATGATAATAGTCATAGTAAATATGACCTATTGGCGATTCTATTCAACCATAGAATGTTAAGATTGAAGTTTTTCTTACCAGTTATGAGTCAAAATGATTCTCGTTGAAAGTAATATTCCATTTATTTTAAATTCTTCCGCCAAAAATTTTATTAACTAACAATAAATTAAGAATTATTATCACAAAAATAAAATAAGCACTACGCTTACTAAAAAATTGTAACACAACATCTTGAATATTAGGGCTTGTATAATATAATGCAGAATCCAGTACTAAAGTACTCCCTGCTCTAACGGACAAAAAAAGTAAATTTTGACCAGAACATTTTTCAGCTATTGATAACGTTGGACCTCGATACACTACTTGGTTCAACGGTTTAATGCCACCATGGAATTCTAGAGACATGGATAGGGTTGTTGGAATCGTTCAAACAGAAATAATTTGATTGGCTGAAAGAGATTATAAAAAAAGGAATAAAAAAGTTGGTAACCTTGTATCTTCTAAACAATTTTTCCTCAGTATTGAACTAATCATCAGCAAGGTAACTTCCCCTTACTGTTCTCTCACGTGCATCATCATCATGCTGAAGAAAATGTCCCTTTTTTCATGGGTTTCTAACAACAGGGATATTGATGTGTGGAATTATGATTTTGAAAATAAAAGTATATCTTACCGTTTTTGCGGTTTCTCGTACCCATCTCGTTCTTTATGGCAAGTAATCCGCCACTCCAAAACATCCCATCACATCAACAATTTAAAAGTCTTCAAGAAACACAAGATTCAATGAGACGAAGGAGAATTAAACGGTTCATCATTCAATTTGGACGTTTCAAAATTATTTCTGTCGCGTAACATCCCTTTAAATGTTCTGGATCATCCCAATTTCTCCTGCGAAATTCCTGCAATTGATGCACATTGCATGTATTGCTCACGGATTACATAGAGTTGCAGATATGGTTCAACAAAAGTTTTCTCTAACGAACAAAATTATTTCCAATGTGAAGAAGATGTTTTTGAATTCTGGAAGAATACAAGACGTCCCTTAAGATGCTTTCTATTCTAGGGGCTCACACATTACCATTAACATTGCGTAATATGATACTCAATTTCTTCCTCGCGAAGTATAAGTATTTCGACCAAATTTAAAACTATTTCTCTCTTAGACTTATATTGTCGTAACAGATTTTTCTTTATCTAAATGGTTTTACATCCCTATGTAAGGAATGAACAACACCAACCTCATGCAAATATTATTATAGTGTGCATTTAATTTACAAACATGCTATTTACGATTTGTTATATCCACCTTGTATATTGATATTCGTGACCAAAGTTTTATATTACGACAATTAATATTTGATATTTAATGCTATTTGTATCATACAATAAATTATAACTAACATTAAGATATTTTCTTGATAATATTATTTTGATTAAATAGCACCAAGTAAGCTATATTTTGGTAAAGCTTCTATATGTATTAAGTTTTCAAATAAGTTATAATTTAAAAAGTATCATAATTGAGATATCTTAGAAGTATGTTCGAAATTACCCATCGGCCATCAAGTATGATTTATGAATAAAGGTTTGTTTATGTCCGAAAGAAAACAGACAAACCAGATAATTGAAGTTGTATTTGCTTGCTTGTGAAAAAAACATGATTCACAATTGACATGGAAAACTCACACTCTTTTCCCGCATTTTTAGAGTTCCAGATATAGTTCAACAAAAGTTTCTCTAACGAACAAAATTATTTCCAATGTGAAGAAGATGTTTTTGAATTCTGGAAGTTAATACAAGACGTCCCTTAAGATGCTTTCATCTAGGGGCTCACTCATTACCATTAACATTCGTAATATGATACTCAATTTCTTCCGGAGAAGTATAAGTATTTCGACCAAGTTTTTTAAAACTATTTCTTTCTTAGACTTATATTGTCGTAACAACTTTTTCTTTATCTAAATGGTTTTACATCCCTATTAGGAATGAACGACACCAACCTCATGCAAATATTATTATAGTGTGCATTTTTTACAAACATGCTATTTACGATTTGTTATATCCACCTTGTATATTGATATTCGTGACCAAAGTTTTATATTACGACAATTAATATTTGATATTTAATGCTATTTGTATCATACAATAAATTATAACTAACATTAAGATATTTTCTTGATAATATTATTTTGATTAAATAGCACCAAGTAAAGCTATATTTTGGTGAAGGAGAGCTTCTATATGTATTAAGTTTTCAAATAAGTTATAATTTAAAAAGTATCATAATTGAGATATCTTAGAAGTATGTTCGAAATTACCCATCGGCCATCAAGTATGATTTATGAATAAAGGTTTGTTTATGTCCGAAAGAAAACAGACAAACTAGATCATTGAAGTTGTATTTGCTGGTCTGCTTGTGCAAAACATGATTCCCACAACCCTAGACATGGAAGACTCACACTCTTTTCCCGCATTTTTTCCCCTTCCACCTTGAGTGCTAATTTGATACTTTCATTCAACTAGGTGAATCTTCTCTCTGGTGTTAACCAAACTTTGTTATTGTTCATCATTAGTCATTACTCATTACCTTCATCATCATCTCATAAAGAGAAATATCTAATATCATCTGAGAACTAATAGTAAATTTTGAGAAGTTTTGTAAGTAAAAAAATAATTCATTTGATTAAATGGGCTCTTCAAATACTCTTTGACATCAGCTTTTCTCATTATAATAAGGATCGTATTATTAATTATTATGAAGATCATGATACTAAATTTGATGCCATGTTATAGGTGTTTTTTTAAAATCATGCCAGCTTATTGTTGTGTACCCAGTTGTCGGACTGGCTATAAAAAATAACCTAAGGATCCTACCGTTTCTCTTCACTCCTTCCCACAAGATGAATTCTTAAAAGGTGTCTGGCTTAGAGTCATACCTAGGAAAACTGACGGAGCTTAGGCACCTACTAAGTATTCAAGAGTTTGTTCCCTCCATTTTCAAAGTAAGGATTTTGTTACGGAGAATCAGTTGTCGTCTATGGATCCTAAACTCCGGAACCGTTATTTAAAACGTCTGCTCTTCCAAGAATTTTCCCTAATCATCCAAAATATTTACCTACGGAAAACGTGAGAGGACAACAACGAAATCTTCATCATCAGCAAGGCCTTCTGCTGAAAATGTATACCTTATCCAGGCGGAAGAAAAGTTATTAAAAATGGATCTTGTAGACAATTTTGAGGACTTATGTTCCAAATTGGTCATTGAACAACTTCCAGAAAATATATTTTCTAAGAAAACAGAGGACTGCAATCAACTTTACTGCTTGGAAGGTTTGTTCAAAGCATTCCTTGAAATAAAATTCACTATAAGTATTGAAATGGATTTTACATTTTCAATTTTTAACAAAAATATCAGAGTGAATCCTAAAAGGATTCAGCATATAACGATTAAAAAAACGATTACTTCCATAAACAAGCTTCAAAATATACTGGCCTATATGAAATCTCTAGGCTCTCCATCAATGCAAGAAATAATTTCTAATTCAGTTAATGATATGAATATGCTTCTTCAAAATTCGTCATTGGACATCAACTCTCAGCTACGAAAGAAAATAATGTTAATCTCTGAACAACTCGTCCTTCTAAAATCCAATCCAAACCTCAGACGCCTTTCTCCTACCTATTTAGCAACTTCTCTCGTTTGGCACAATACAAGTCCTGCACTTTATAAATAGATGTCCACTGATGGGATAACTTTGCCATCACCAAACCACTTGAAAAAACTCTCATCGTCTTTTACAATGAATGTTGGACTATCTTCTTCATCTAAACACTACTTATCTACAATAAACAAGTCACTGTCTGATAATGAGAAAATATTTGTGCTTTTGGTCGATGAAGTTTTTACTGCACAAAGAGTGGAGTTTTTTGGAGGAAGATTAACAGGGCAGGATGGAGGTCAAATTACAAAAACTTTACTTGTTTTTATGATTAAATCAACGTGTTCAAGTTACCGGAATACCGTTGCACTTTATCCTTTGGTTAACCTCAATTCCGAAACACTTTATGAGTTGCTCATACAGATAAACTCAGAGCTTCTGAATTTTGGGCTTAATGTAATAGCTGTTTCTATGGACAATGCTACTCCTAACAGGGAATGTTACCTAAAGCATTTTTGTAATTGATCCTGGAAACCACAAATACCAACTCCAGCAATTCCAGATTCACCTCTGTTTCTTCTCTTTGATAGTACTCATAATTTCAAAAACTTGTATAACTGTTTCCAAAGGAGAATAATATTGAGATGCCCTATTTTCGGTGATATTGACATCTCCTCTCCAAATTTTCGAATCATCATTGACTTATACGAAATGGAAAAGCATAACAATGTCAAAATTGTACACATGTTAATGTCAAAAGCAGTGTATCCAACTCCTACTGAAAAAACCAACGTTTTACTGGCTGACAGCATTTGTCATGAAAGCACAGTTGCAGCTCTTCGGTATTACTCCTCAACGTACCCTCCATGGAAAGTTACTGAAAACTTTGTCTCCGTTGTAAGACAGTATTGGACTATCGTAAATTGTAAGACGCCTTCTGTGGGAGTTCGAAAAAGGGATACTTCAAAGGAACCACTCAGCAAAGGACACGATAATTTTGAATATCTTTCGAAGTTCAATGCTTGGTTGATTCTATGGCAGGAAGAAACAAAAAATCACCAAATTCAGAACGCTTACTTGGAAACCTTTACAGCCTTGAAGGAAACTACAGGTGCAGATAATGCTTGCTTATGCTTATGAACTGGGACTTTAAATATGCTCTTTCGGTCAAGTACAAAGGGATTTTATTCAGATTCATAAGCTCTCTGGAGCAAACTTACTTTCAGTAAGACAAATACATTGGAAAACTTCGATTGAATTACTGCGAGAAATTTCAAATTGGATCTGAAATTCAAGATTATAAACAAGTTCAAAACAATAATTTTGGCTTCAATAGTGACGAGATTTATACTTGAAAGAAAAAATCTTCAGTAATTTCTTATTGCACGGTCAC
Organism: Lepeophtheirus salmonis; assembly: GCF_016086655.4. Lineage (NCBI taxonomy): Eukaryota > Metazoa > Arthropoda > Copepoda > Siphonostomatoida > Caligidae > Lepeophtheirus > Lepeophtheirus salmonis. The sequence goes on along the minus strand of NC_052144.2, from coordinate 36,797,946 downwards.
AAACTTCAAAACTTGTAATCTTCAAAAGGTGTCCCCTTGCTTACTTTCAGTGAATCTGGTCTCGAAGACTCTAAACAAATTGTTAGGATGTCTCTATTCTCTTACACCATCGATCAAATTATAATAAGAAAAAAAAAATCAAGGTCTCAATTTTTTTCAATGCCAAGAATAACTAATTGAATGAGAACTATTTTCTATAGTTATTCTTCTAATTATTCATTATAAATTTCTGTTCGATTGAATTACTAGTAGAAATCTTAATAGTGACATTAATATGAAAAAAAGTTACACCCAAAAAATTGTAATAAATAGAAAAATTGTTAAGCTATCTTATTTACGAATAATAATTAACTTATATTTAATAAAAGCGTTGTTAATTGATATATATTCCAACAAAAGAGCGTATAAAGAGGATCCCGTCCTTCCCTGAAGTGGTAACAAATAGTCGTGGGTATAGGATCTCAGTATTATCTGGGTCTCAAGTAGGCTTGATGCTTCATTCGTGGAAGCCTGACCATGTCCTTCCAACGAGGAAGCAACTAATGGTCGTGGGATGGGATCCCAATTTTTTCAGGGATCGACTTTAAGCCTCCTGCTGGGGACTCACGTCTGTTGGATTGACGTTTTGTGATAGTTAGACTCCATCAATCCAACGAAGCGCTTACAAAAATCCCACGGGATAAAATCCTATTCTTCTTTGGAGGAGTGACGTTAGTTCGTTCCTTGCTCTGTGAGAGTCTGACTCCGTCCATTAAACGAAGTGGCTCATGTGAGCTGTGAGAGTTCAACTGTCATTCAAGGAAACGGCTATAGAGCGCCTTTGGTATCGAATATCAACCATTTTCTATAATGTAATGTCCTCTAGGACAACATAGAAGCCAGTCGTCCTGGAGAACAAGGATCCTCAGGTATAAAGACACACATCACTGATAATAAACAATAAACAGAGGGAAAGAAGTAGACAGTAGGAGAAAAAGAATAATAGCCTATCTACTTCAATTCCGTAAAAGAGAAGAAGGAAAATTTAACCCTAAACGTGGAATAAAAAAAAAGTGTGAATCTTCCATGTCTCTAGAATTCCATGAATCCCACCCATAGTAATGATGTGAAGACGTGGTTTTTTTATTTTAGGAAATTTCAAAGGAGTAGGTTATGTGATTTTGACATGTTCCAATTACATTTAAAGTAAAATTCTTTAGAATTTTTTAGTTCATACTCAAATCATTGGATACTGAGCTTCTGTGTACACTGAAGATTCCTTTCCCTTCGATCCCCTTTTCCTCCATCACAAATATATCTTAATTCTACTTTACAGTATTCCAATCATTATCAATAAAAATTACAAATATATATTTTTTTAAATCCATAATCAACACAAATTACAATAAAATATTTTAAACTTCTTCATCTAAATTCAGATTCCTCATTATCACTGTCTTGTTCCATTCTTGTTGATGAAGGGTTTTCTTCAGGTTCAAAGAGTCTCAGATTAAACCTAATGACCACCATTTTTACGACTCTGTGTTAGTCGTATTACGAAATTTAGAATGTGTAGAGCAAGTAAGGACCAACTCCGTTTAGAGGATTCTGATGCTTGATGAATTTAAAGAAAAATAGAGGCTATTGGAGTGGGAACCTCAGATCCACAAATTCCGTTTCACCATATGGACGTGGAAATGTGCTGGCTTGATTGCCAAATAACATCACCTTCCCAGAAGCCTTGATTTACTCAATATTTAGACGAGCTGTCAAGAACTTTAACCTATATCTAGGCTCAGATATAATTGCAAGAGCAGTTATGATATCATAATCCCCATTAATCTCCTCTCCAGATAAAATATTTTCGTCGTATTTGAGTTCAAGCATATAGGTATGCCACTGCATGTGCTGACTTAGTAAAGAATTACTGAAGTTTTCCATATGTTTGAGTACGTTTGTTTGCTCTAGATCAGTGGTTCTCAAATGGGGGTACGCGTACATCTTGGTGTATTTTGATGCACTCCAGGGGTACTTGAGATTTTGAAAGAATATTTTACAAATTTTTATCCACGGAAGGAGGGCTGGATGGGTTGTAGCACGCCCCTAATTAAATTTATTATGTTTTTTTACTGGAAAATGTAATATTGGAATTTTTTTTTCAAAAAATTTAATATTTGAAATTCAATTTAATTTTCTGTGAATAGAAATTTTTCTCCAAAAGTTTAATATTTGATTTTTCTTCCTAAAAAAAAGTTTATTTTTTTGATAACAAATATCGATTTTTGAAATTTTTTTTTGAAAAAAAAGCTGTGGATTTTGATATTTTTTGCAAAAAAAATTAATTTTTGAGAATAAATATGGATTTTTTATATTTTTTTCCAAGAAATTTATTTTATTGTTTATAGCTATTGAATTTTGAATTTTCTTTCAAAAAAATTTAATATTTTGAAATTTTTTTCAAAAATTTAATTTATGTATTTCTTTTCAATAAAAAATCCAAAAAAGGAGACCTCTCCAAAATATAAGCCAGCGGACACCCCTGTCATTGAATCTATGCATGCTTTGTGCTGGTAAGGGGGTACTTGCGTCAAATAAATATTTTACAAGTGGTGCATCATTAAAAAATGGTGATCACCACTGATATAGATCATTTAGAAGTGAACTTGACAAGTATATGTAGCGAATACAAATCAAGCAGACACATCACTTAATTATATTATTTTTACTATTTCTCTCCTTTTCCGGAGATTAAAAAAAATATAGTTTTCAAAATATAGAATCGATAAAATGTTGTCGATGATGTTTAATTATCTAATGAAGGAGAATCTACATCTATAATTATCGTTATCCTAATGTTTGCAAAAAAACACAAAAAGAAACACATGCATCTTTTTAGTTACAATTTTTATATTTTGTCGATTAATTTGTTTGTTCTATGAACTAATATCTTGACAAATATATCTTTCAACTACAATATTTATGTCTAAAGCCTTGAACATTGAACATTCCATGTTTAACACTGTTTTGAGTCGAAAATTCCCATTAATTCCCCCGAATTCTCATGGAAAGTTCCCATTTTTGAAGATTCACGGAATTTGGAAACCCTATGTTCAATGAACATCCGTACTGGATGAACAATTTTAAATATGAGATCAAATACTAAATCTGTAGTAATACAAATATTTTGTAGTAATTACATTTTAATTGAGTCAATTGATGTATTTTGATGAAAAACATAATTCAACTTACGAAATATTGAAAGAAATCAATAAACCATGCAGGGCCAAGTGTTATTATTTACCAATAATATACCAAGTATTGAAGTCCATGGCATGATCCTGGGAGAGTTTGGAAACAAGTTTATAAACAATTAATTATTAATTGCAACCCAAAGAACATGTTTTAGTTCATGTATCCGCCCTCAGAATTGATGGTGAGCTCAAGGTGGTGGCAGAAGCTGCTACAGCTCCTATGGGTGTGCTCAAGGCATGGAGTCCCAAGCCTTCTTGATGGAGGTCTTCAGGGCTCCTGATACCTTTGGACTCAATGTGCACCTAGATAGAATAGTCAAGGACGTTGAGGTGTGGGCTCTGCGCCGGCCAGAAGTCCCAAATGACTATAATCCCAGATATTTCAGAATTCAGACGACTGAGAGCAAAACTGAGATCAGTTTTGGATTTTGCGCTCAAAGATAAATTCGATCATTGGCTAATTCATTTGTACAAATTTCGTGCTATCACTTTGGCTGTAGCAGTAGACTACACGTTTATTGGTAGACTAAAGTATCATAAGGTATATTTCTGATAACAAATTAAAGGAGTATGGGTAAAATAAAAAAAAACGATTAAGTATTACAAAAAATATTAATTATAAATTTTAATAGAAATTATACATAGAAAATCAAAAAAATAATGATTACAAATAATACAATATAAAAATTAAAAATATTAAAAATGGATTCATTAAGTTATGAGTGACAAATGTATATGATATATATACAGAAATAAATATACGAATTATGAGTCGAAAAAAAAGAAGTTTTTATCCTATCATACATGTTCGAATCCCTGGAGCATACCCAAGTCTTTACCAAAGAACGGGATGTTAGACAAACACCTTGAACACCATTTGAAGCTAAAATCCCTTTGAAACCATTTAAGTAGTTGTTCTTGTCCATATTACTGCAGTTTTCTAATACCTTATCTTGGAGATAATGCACATTTCCCAATTTGCTAATCCTAAACTAGAAAAAGTAGTTGTTTAATTAATTTAATAAATAATTGAATACATACATAATAACTTAACCCAAAAACTGATATTAGACAAACTACTTCCACAACATTAGAAGCTACAACCCCCCTTGACACCATTCCGGCAGTTGTTCTTGCTCATTTTTTTTGGTATTTATGAATAAATATAATGTTTTTGGAAACACATTATTTACTAAATACTTACTCTTACTAATTCGTTATAATTAGCATATCCCTGACACAATTTACCGATAGACACAACTTTATTTTGTTATGAATGCCTCTCAATATGCTGAAAATCCTCTTTAAGTCACCATTTTCAATCTCTAATGTTCCCTCTAATTTTGGAGATTAAATCCTTGCTGACAATTCAATAATATATTTAGAGTCTTTCTAGTTAAGAGACGGTTCCAACGGCATATTTTTCATAAATTCAGAGAAATTGCACTTCTCAACAGGGAAAAAAATAGTATATCACTTGAAACAAGCATCGTAAATAGGTCAGTGTTAATGCTAAAGCTGTCAGCATAATCATAAGTCAAATATTATTTGTATGCATTCCTGTTCTTGGTGTGGACGAGTACATTAAGTATCGTTTGACTCTGGATAGGGAACTATAAGAGTATTTACAACGATATATTAGAAAAAATATTTTATCCTCATCCGGTGGGTAGCTTCAAATTCCATGGCTTCAATTAATTTCAATCCATACGTAGGAAGAATTTTTTTAGGTATTTCAATAATAATATTTATTATATTGTACAAAGGTACCCATCTAACGATACATTCTTTATTAGAAGGAGATTTGATCACCACAAAGATTTGGTAGAGAATTAATAATAATAAAAAAAGATCAAACGCAACAACCGTTTTTCCTTTTCTAATCTCAAAATAATAATTTATCCAAACTTACTGCCCAGCTTTAACTATAAGTTATAGAGATGGGATTTATGTAAGAACACGAGGAGAAGCCGGGAGAAAGACATATGGTACTACTGAATTAAGAGCATTGTTAATATTAGGGTCGTCCTGATATATGATTTTGAGGTGAGAAAATGAACTACTGCAATAAAGAGGAGGAGCCTCTATATATAAAAATTACACCCGTGCAAGGAAAATATGAAAATTATATTTAAATTCATATATATTGATTTGATTATGGATTTTTAAATCCGTTTACACTAAAGATAGGCGAGAATTCTTCCTTTAGAGGGAGATTTTAACACACCCACGACTTATTAAATAATGAAAAAAAGAAAAGAAAAAAAAGAGCACACTCATGAACCGTTTTTCCTTTTCTAAACGCTACACTTTGTATTTTCCTTACATAAAATCCCTTCTTTAGTTATAACTTCATAAAGAAGGAGACGGAATTTCTGTTGAACAATTCAAATATCAAATTCGCTATCTAATAAATATTAAAAATATCGGCATTTCTGAGATCACGAGAAAAAGCTCCATCAAACAAAGTTAATTAACATATCTACTAAATATACATATGTACTTAAGACGGGCAACCCCATCTATCTTGAACTTACGTAGGTGTATATGGCAGCCACACTAGTCACTGTATAAAAACCCCAGCTGGGTTCGTGGAAGATGGACTGTCTCTAGCCTGTTTGGCTACCTTGTGCCGGACATTAACCTATTTGTATAGTTGAAATGTTTTTAAGGAAAAAACTCATTTTAAAATTTTGAAAAGGAAAGACAGTTGTTCCGTGTGCTCTTTCTTCCTTTTTTGCTCATTATTTAATAGGTCGTTGTGGTGTTCACTTCTCCCTCCTAAGTATGTGTTAGTGACCCTTTTTTGTGTAAATTGTTTTAAAAAAAGATGACAAAATAAATATAAATGAATTTAAGTTTTCTATATTTTCCCTACACTCATATTATTTTAAATGTAAAAGGTTCTCCTCTTTATAGCATTCTCCATCCAAAATCATATAACAAACAGCTGATATTAATAAGGGTCTTAATTCAGTAGTACCATATTTCTTGTTCCCACCTTCTCTTTGGGCTCTTTTTTTCATTATAAATATGATAACTCTAGTTATACATTCATACTGGACTCAAGTGTGTCTAATGTCGGACTGGTATACTTTTCACATTGTATACTACTATAATTTAATTTAACACATGTGCTTGTCTATCATAAGATGTATATGATGTTTGGAGCGGGGAATTCCATAGATCACACACATCAGTGCTAAATTGTATTTTGTAGCCAAACTAAATATATAGAAACAGTTGTGGATGCTTAATAAAAATCAAATTAGTCAGTAAATAAGTAATAAGTAAAAAAAAAAGTCTCTTTGAGTCTATGCATTCGAAGCAAATTAAATGTTGGGAATCAAAATCAAATATCAAGGTCGGAGGAGTTCTGTTAAAAATTAATTTTGATTTAATTATTCAATTAATTGTTTGATTAATATAAAAATGTAATACTTAAATATATTACAACATAGGGCAAAATTTCATGCTAAAGGATCACATTTTGCCTTCACAACAGCTTTAAGTCTATACTTATAATCACATAAATTGCATACATCATGGATTATTTTTATGTATTGAGCATGCAATTTGCTTTCAAATTTATATTAGGAGCTACAATGGCTTTGTTTTCAAGAATAGCCCCATAAATAACTAGGGCTTGATCGATACGGATTATTTGAAGATTTAAAAACTGATAACTGATTAATCGGATGACCTCCTATCTCTTCAAATCAACTTTTCAGATACCTGTTTCAGTAGAGTAATATAATGTACTGTTTTTGAGTAATCTTTTCAGAAGGCCTGGCACCCCCTACAGATATAGTCCTCTGTCATAGTGGCCCAATGCAGGCTGATATTTGATTTGAGGGCCTCGGTGTTTGGATGAAGGATACTGCAGGCCTTTCCCTCGACATGTACCAAAAAGTTATAGTCATAAGGTTTTGTATCAGGCCTGTAAGGGGGCCAAAAGTGTCAAAAAGAATTCAAAAGAGTCTTGAAACGTATGGGTTTCTTTGATTGCTATTGTAAAAAGTGGCCTCTCCACCCTCACAAGGTTAATTCCCTCAACTTTTTTCGTAGCTCTCTGGACAATCTCGTGTGAAACCAGGATATCTCTTGCATGGGCCCTCATGGACTTAAGGGGATTGGCCTGGACTTTTTTTAATAACTCAACCTGATCCAGTTTGGCCTTTTTAATAGAGCCCTTCTCCCTCTACAAAATGTCGGACTTGGTGACAGCGTAGAAATTCGTCAATCACGTTCAAGTGTCATTTTCTTGTCTTGAACGTAAGCTGGAGAGCTCAGATTTGTTTTAGTTCGGATCTAATTGATTATTCTTTAATATATCGAAATATGAATTAATTTCAATCCTTTTTGGTGAAGCAACAGCAAAAGTAAAACTATCAGGGGTATCCGCAGGGGTTGGGGTGAAGGGCCTGTACTGCCCCTCGCCAAATTAAGAAATTTTGGTTTTTAACGAGAATATAAAAAAAAATATTTGTTTTTTTTTCCAAATAAATTTAATTTTTCTGATTTTTTTTCGCAAAAAACTAATTTTCTGTGAATAGCTATGGATTTTTGACAATTTTTTCTTAAAAAATGAAAAAATTTGAATATTAAATTTTTCAATTTTTTTTCCAAAAAATGTAACTTTCTGTGAATAACTATGGAATTTTTACTATTTTTGAAAAAAAATCCAAAAAACATTGCCTCATTGCCCTATGGAAAATTCTCCAATAGCCGTATCGTTTGTCGTTGAGTCTTTAGGTCAATTTTTACTCGAGTTTCGTGAAAAGAGGCGAGTAAAAACAATGACATGATGCCATAGAGCAATAATGCATAGTTCTATGTTACCCGTTGCTCCACCATCAAACTATAAATGACTTATTTATCAAAATTAAGTAACAATAAATAAATATAATATCTAATCATTTATTAAATAAAGCTAAAATTAATAGTTAATGGTCTGAGAAAAAGGGGGGGGGGGAAAAGATAAGATTTGAGATACAATATTGTACATTTTGTATCTTAGATACATATAAAGAGAACACTTTTAAAATTCTTTTGTATAATATTCTTATTTTTCTCATTAAGAAGTCAGTTAATGATTAAATAACTATCACCATAATTAGGCATCTATTATATGATAGAACCTACAAATAAAACATTAAATATAAAAGTTTTTTAGTTCCTGCAATGGACATAATATGGTTGGTTGTGTATATGTACAAAAAGCAATGGTTTGACAATAATAGAGAATCTAATGAATTAAAAAAAAATGTCTTAATTGAGCAATGTTGTTAGAGTCTCTTCTTTCTTAATTAGGAAGAGGATTTAATACCATATACCTACAATATACTTAGAGCGATTAAACCAAAGGTTATTTTAGATACCTATATAATATTTAGGGATGGAATTTTCGGAGATCACGAGGAGTGTGACCTCTGATTTCATTCCCTGTAAAATTCATCCTCGGGACATTTAATTCCCACTTTGAAGGGGATATTTAGTGAGGTCATACGTTTTATGTTTCTAAACTAGTTAGTATTTTTTTGTGTAGGGCTGGAGAGAGAGAGTCTATGGATCTATCCTATGGATAATGATGATTGTTGAAAGATTCAATCCAGAGTTGAAGTTGAGCAGGGTAGAATAAGTGATCCTGGAGAAGGGAGTGATGGCTACGAGCAAACTTACTTATTATTTACGTCGATTTGAATTGTGAAAAGAGGAAGGGAAGAGGAAAGTGGATGAGTAAGTTGATGATTGTGGATTGATGTGAAGGTGTAGGAGCAAGTAGGGATAGACTACGAAGAAGAAGAGGAGTAATGAGGTGATTTACCGCTATTTTCCAAGGTCTTAATCGTCCAACGGGGATTCTATTCCTACTTACTCCATTACTTATCTCCAGTCAAGAGACTGCCGACTGACTAGCCCTCCCTCTACAGCCCTATACAAAAACTACTAAAAAGTTTAGAAACATAAACTGTATGGCACCACTAAATATCTCGTCAAAGGGGGAATGACATTTTCTGGGATGAGTTTTACAGGGAATGAATTTTGTAGAATGAAATCATTTAGCATCCGCGAGGAGATGGTGGGAGTGATACTTATGGTTAGTGATGAAAATCGTGTGTATGATGGGCTTCTTAAAAAAATGAAACTGAAAATCAACATGGTAAGCCTGACAATTTGAAGAATATTTTGTAGGAGAGCAGCTTAGCTGTAATGACATTTCACTAGATCAGCTACAAGCACATGTGATGAGGGGGAAAAGGAAATAAACAAGGACATAAGCAAAAATTACTTCGATTTCCATCCGCAATTCTACTCTGAGTCCAACAAGGACTTACTGTTATAATTCTGCAACAAATCCTCAAGGTTACTCTACGTCTTCTATGAGCGCACACGAATATTTAATCAGGTTTTGGATATATTTGAATGTAGTAGGAAAGGAAGTTGACTAATCATGACTTAAATATTAATGACAACAGCTGAGCAAAAGACAATTCATTTTTCAGATTACCAATTCCCAAAGAATGGACCAGAACAATTTACATACCTACGTACGGTATTACTGAAGTAAGACCTTTTTAGGTCGCCTGTTTTTTTGGAGTTGACAACCTGAATAGTGTCTTTTCTTTTCCTAAGCTGCTAAAATTCATTATCTACTACATACAATTTTATACAAAACCTGACTGAACATTCGCTTGTCCTCATAAAAGACTCATCATACCTTAACCCTTAGGGTTTGTTGCGGAGTTGTAATTGTAAGTACCTGTTGAACTCAGATATTCAGATAATTTTTAATACATGCATATATATATTTACTTTGATAGCCAGGATCAAAAAATCTCTTGTCTCAACAGCTCTACCTAGTTGAGCTGTAGCTACAGACACTCAAATCTACATGAAAACACCTGCAATATTTCATTAATATGACGTAATTGTTATTTCTCAGATCAAAAATGACTATTTTTTATTTAAACATCTATACTTCATACAAACTTTGCCTTATTACTATAAATATATTGAGGTAAGTATTTGTTTTCTTTAATTTAATTAGTGGTTATTTTAGTCTTGAGCATTGTGAACTACTTGGTAATATATACTCATAAATTGTTAAATAAACATTTTCAAAAGAGGGGAAAAAATGTCTTAAGGAACTTTTCAAATATCAATCATAATATTTACCGAGTGGTACGTTAAAATCTGAACACTTTGAATTTTAAACTTCGACGAGATATAATTTATTAATTAAGTAAAGAATTTCAACAAAATTAAAACTATAAATAGATGTGTGTCTGAGCTCTCTTAATAATTAATGTAGCCGCCCTTAGCGGAAATGATTGCTTCCAGGCGGCAGTGGAAGGTCTGGCACGCGCTGGGTATGTAATCCTCTATCATAGCGTCCCAGTGTTGGCTGACAGTGGCTATGAGGTACTCGGTGTTTCTATGACGGACACTGTAGGCCTTCCCCTTGACATGCACCCAAAAGGTGTAGTCAAGGGAGTTAGCATCAGGGCTGTAAGGAGTCAAAAGTGTCAAAAAGAGTTCAAAATAACTGAAAAGACTCATTCAAGAGAGCCTTGCAAAGAAGATGGGTTTCTTTTATTGCTGGTTTCAAGAGTGGCCTCTCCAGCCTCACAGGGCTCTTTCCACCCAATTTTTTTATAGAAACTCTGGACAGTCTGATTTAAAACCCAAGATCTCTTGTATGGGCCCTCATGGACTTGAGGGGATTGGCCTGGGGTTTTTTCTTTAACTCCTTTGATACAGTTTGGCCTTTTTAATAGAGCCCTTCTTCCTCTCCAACGTTTCAGACTTACTAATGGTCTAGGAGGTGTTCCTAGAGACACCCAGCGTCAAGGAGTGCGCAAATGGAAATTCGTCGCTCACGTTAAAGTATAATTTTCTTGACTTGTACGTCAGCTAGAGAACTCAAGTTTGATTATTTGTAATTAATTGTTTATGCTTTTATATAATGGGTATATGAATTAATTTCAATCACTCAAACTTAATTCATTGTTGAATGAGTAAATGTGCAGATTTAAATGTACCATCTGGTATGTATCCACTAGTGTTGAGACTATGTCCAAAACGAGATTTTTTGCCAAAATGTCTCAAGTGATTTTTTTAAAATTATCTTCTATCAAAGAGAATCCGTAAGAAAGATCCAAAATCATTTTGTTATTTAGGCATTTCTACACAGTTACAGGCTCTAACAGATAAGTCCAAACAAAGTTTGAATACAAGATGCATAATTTGGGCATTGCAGTCAAGTACGGCCATATATGAGAGGTTGAGAGTCTTAGTAATAAATTCCTTCCGATTTTGCCAATAAAATATCAATAAAACTATGGAAGCTACGCAAAGAGGGATTATTGCTGAAACTGCTCTATCAGGAAGCTGCACCAGGGTTAACATTGACTCCCCGGGTACCTCAGGACTAACGTCTGCAAGTATATCAAAATTAAAATTAAATTACTTTAAGTTAACAGGCAAAATGAGTATACTCAAGATAAATAGAAAATTAAGATCTAACTTTCTTATGTTTTTTTACATGAGCATTTCATTTTTATTCCATCATATCAACATATTCTTAATATTAGCTTTATTGTTGGATTAAGAATTGTTGACAGTAGTGTAGCAATGTAAAAAAATAATTATTTAAAGCAAATAAAAAACCTGAAGATTAGTATAAGTAGAATAGATATGGAAATAAAAATTACATAAACGAGTATAATATACATATTTTTTCACTTAGACCTTTGATTAATTCCTTTACTTTACATGATAATCTACTGCTTTTTACTACGTGTTAAATACGTAGTAATTGGTGCTGGACGTAAGAGAATTTTGCAATAAGCACTGAATTTTTGTTTCCTGACTCTAGAATGTAAGATAATATTTTTCATCTCGGATATCAAAAGGTTAGCTTTAGGAAATTGTAAATGACAAAATTCAGATATAGAGGAATGAACTTACATTAAAGGAGATAAAATCCACACCGAGTGAGGTACAAAGAGGCGAATTCCTTGAACATGAAGTCAAAGAGAGGACCAGAAGTGGTGTGGATGGGATATTTTCAAAATGGCAAAAATATGAACTCCCAGGATTGGGGAGGAGGGGTGGATGCAGATCAGTTTAGATGAATGCTTCGTGGTTACGATTAAAAATTTTCATACCGTCTCTGACGCGACAAAAACAATCCTTCTATTTAGTTTGACCAGTTATATGTTCCTACTTCACTAATTGTCTAGACAATTTTTACCTAATCAATAACAAATATGTAGGGGATAACCATTGAGGTACTCTATGAAAATTATTTCTTATATAGATAAATCAACAATAATATACTTAATGAACTTACTTTCATCGAGTATATTCCCTTACTGTAAATAAAAATAAAAAATGAATATCACTCCTCATTACTTAAATAATAATGACAACAGGAAGATTCTTCAATTTGCGAACTCCGAAAATACCTTGTGCTACTAACAATATTTAATTTTTAGCCATTTCATACGAAGTAAATATAGTTATTTGTGTGATTTGTTTTTAACTTTTTTCGAATTTCGATTAGGGTAGCACATCCCGTTCAAAGTTTAAAAGGAGACAAAAGTTGTTTATTTCGTCAGTAAATGTTAAAATACAGCATTAATCATTATTTTGCATTAATTAATTATGATTAACATTATTCTGACCAATAAAGTCATAATTAAAGTTTTTTTTTCTTCTAAAGCTTCCCTATAGAGCAAATAGAGAGAACAAGAAAAAAAAATTTAAATATGCGTAGCGATAACATAAAAGCAAGCGGGTTTTTTTTTTGATGAAACAGAAAAAACACATTATAAGTTTTTTACTCCAATGAAAAACTGAAGAGGATTATTTAAAGAGTCAAATAAAATATTAAACCAATGAAAAACTGTCCAGCAAGTTATTACTATGATTGATATTTTTTTAAATTTTTACATGAACCTATTATATACAAGTTCAGTCAATTTGATCGTGCAATATTTGAACATTAAATCGAATTTTGATATTATCAATATAATCAAGTCTGTTTGGTTAGGCCTGTTCTAAGCCAGCTTATCCCTTCCTTCCATTTGTTATTCTCTCAACGTGAATACTTATTCACTCTTCTTTAAAAATAGTTTTCACGTCATGACGTTCAGTATCTTTTAAGATCAGTGTTACCAAATAACCAATTTTTATCAGCTTCAGTTAACCTTAAAACCGCGGCTTCTAACTTATATCAACGAATACATTTATCATACTCTCGCAATAATAAAAACAAAGTATCACAGATTGCTTTTATGCTATTGTTACACCTTTCTGAAAATATAAAAAAAGAATGCGCGCTATAACCGGATCATCAACTTTCCCAACATTTGTACTTTTTTTTTTTTCCATAAGATATTTTTAGAAATTTTTTATAAAACTTTTTATAGCTTAACAAAATGTACATAAAAATTATTTTGATGAAGATGTGCGATCTAAAGAGGGCCACGTAGAACAATGCAATTTTGTGTAGGTAGTTTTTATACCATATGACAACTTTTCAGCACACGTAGTAATCGAAATTTGAAAAAAGTTGAAAATCAAACCGGTCTAATAATTCATTATACATTTAAATCGAATTTACTAATTGAGGCTCTTTCTTTGAATACTATAATAATGTTACTCTGTTTATATCAATTAATTAATAGAATATGATAAATAATACATTAGATTAAACTGCTTCAGCTTATAAATATAATTATTATATTAGTAAAAATAGAGGTGCCCTTATGTAGATATTTGAAGGTGATAAAAAGTACAAAATATGATTTTGCGTCATGTAACTTGCAATTTGGGCTTTGATAAAAATATTTTATACTTATTTCTAATTAATGGGGCCTGAGGAGTTTTTTTAAATATAAAATGGGCCCAATGCATAGAATTGTAACAGTTGTTTAAAATCAGTAAATAAAGAATAGAGTTTTTCTCCAGTTATTTAAAAACCCAAAAAAAGTTTAAGAGGTAATAAAAGAAGGGAGGGGGGAAGTCCCTTTATACAATAAAAATATCAAATGTAATTTACTTTAAAAGTTCATTGAGTCCACTATTGTTTTGTTCGGACCTAAAGGAAGAAGAGTCCTTTTTGATTTAGAATGCATCGTGAGAGTCTTTGCTGTTATCGCCTCCACTTTATGTTTACTTTCTCCTCTCATTGTAAGAGCAATGAACCAATCTGACACCTTGAGACTTATATCTAACCTAGTAATAAAACTCTCCGCTATAGATATTAGTGGTCTCACTCGATCATAAAAAATATTCACAGACCGTTTTATTCGACTTACAAGAGACCTCAGCAGAAAAGCTGGTAACCAAACGGTTGGACAGACTAGGTCTCCATAGGTTGACTTCGATACAAAAATACTATTTAATGACCCTTTTACTCCATCAAAGCAAAGATGGCTCCGTTACCGAATCGTTACCTCATCAATTTATACGAATAAGTCGAATAATGTGGACGAGAGTATGAATCGTACATTCTGAAGCGAGAAAATAGAAACGTCAGCACATATTTTCTACGAGTGTAGTAGCGTGAGTCCTTTGGTAAGAATGTGTCAACTAAAATTAAAAGAAAAACTACAAGTCTCGACGTCAGAAACTGATTTGGTGGAGGCCACCGATCCAAATCTTTCCAGGACTTTTAAGGTGGATGCCATCATCAGTAAAGAGCATGTTATAATATATACACCCATACCAACAAATGTGGAAGGTGTAATGGAGAAATAAAATTAATGTTCTGAACACTGTGGCCTTCGATAGCTTACTTCAACGTAGTTATTATTATTTTGGGTGTTTTTTTTTACTTTCTTCTTGGGTTTTGTTTCTAGTCTTTTGCAGCATTCCCATCCAGCCAGAGTTTGCTCATCTTTGTAGCTCAAAAGTCGATAGCCTTTACTCTTATTTAATTGTAGATAATTATTGGTAGCTTTGCTTTTTTTTAGTTTCTGATTTTTTTTTTTTTTTGCAGTAGCTTTTTTCACATTTGGCACTACAGGAAACATCAGGTTGTCGACAAGTGTGGAAGAATGCAGCACTATTTCCAAAATTAGTCTCTCAGTCCTATTTGAACCATGGGAGGTGTTATACCATTCTTTTCGAAATTGGCGCCATTATTCATCTTTTTTGAATTCACATGTTGGTATATTATATCTTTTATGTATTTAACTCATTATATTAATTTCTTTTGTTACATGTCTTTATGATTAAATCAACACCTTTAATTATACTGCACAGAAAACTGCCCTCGAGAAAATTATCCGGGGAAAATTGCCGGTATTTTGTAATTAAAAAAAAAAAAATCATTGTATAATTTTATTAAGGAATTTATAAAATATTGATATGTGTTTAAACAAAATTATAATGAATAAAATTATAATTATTTACCATCTAATCACAGGATTAGATAAATCATGTCAAACATAAATCCGTTAGATACTCTAACCTTTCTAAAAAGAAAAACAATAAAGTAATTTAAAATTGAGTGTATCCATTACAAATTTAAAGAAAAAATCCTTATTGGTATGACTATTGAAATACAAATAATTTTATTTGCATGTAATGTAGTATTGGAGGGGTTCCTTTGATGCATGGGCGGTAGC
Organism: Lepeophtheirus salmonis; assembly: GCF_016086655.4. Classification (NCBI taxonomy): domain Eukaryota; kingdom Metazoa; phylum Arthropoda; class Copepoda; order Siphonostomatoida; family Caligidae; genus Lepeophtheirus; species Lepeophtheirus salmonis. The sequence goes on along the minus strand of NC_052144.2, from coordinate 36,782,072 downwards.
TTTGAGCAATCCCCACTATCTCAGGATCAATCCGAGGGCGGAGGGTATTCAACCATATTTTAAGGATCTTAAGCTATTTATCCCCCTCTCCTTACCAATCCTCTTGATCCATTTCTTAGAAGATTAGATTGAATTTTCAAAAATGCAAGGAAATTGAATTGCAATAATATTATTCACATTTGAAGGTACTCCCTTAGGGGATGCAATCCAATACGTTTAGAGATTTGTCATAAATAATACTAAGCGAATTGATAATGTGTTATTATTCATCATCAAGTTTGAATAAAATATGACAATTTTCTCCTGGACAACTTTCCAAACTGGCAATTTTCCTCCAGGGCAATTTTCCAATGGCAATTTTACCAGAGCAGTTTTCCTAGTACTTTAATTATGTAGCCTTTGTATAATTTAATATTTTGCTTGAATGAAATAAAATTGAATTGTCTTAAAACATAATTGTGTGGGGCAAAACACAACATACATCATCCTCTGTTCTAATAGGCTATAAAATCTTAAAAAAATCATTCTTTTAGCTTCAGCCCTCTGCAAACAATACATCCGTCGGGTACAAACTGAGATAATTTGCGCACCAAGCTTGCAGCAAAATATTAAAGTTGATGTATAAATTTGAAAGGAAAAGTCTCCCTTATGGGGAGGAAAAAAATCCTTTTGCCCACTTACTTTTTGGATTGGTTGGGCGGCTGCCCCCTTGTCACCCCCTTCCGGCGCCTATGTCTTTGACTGCCATTACTACCAGATGGGACCATCTCATTGCAAAGAAACAAGCTCAGAGCTCCTATTGATTTAGCATTAGGGGCAGTTTTTTATGGTATAATAACATTATATTGTTAGAGGTAAGTTGCTGATCAAGACATTTTTTCCTAATATTATAATAGCATTGTAATGTCGGAGTAACGTGGCAATAAAGTTCCATATGAAAGTAGATTCATGTTTATTATTATTTCACTCCATCCTCACCCCCCTCATTCTGCAGTAAAATTGACAAGCGTGGACCTTTCCGTAGTTAGAAAAACAGGGGCGTCCGAAGGATTATATTTTTTTGTCTTGGTTTTTAGATTAATCTTTGACGAAAAAATTTCAAAAATATACATCTGTTCCTAACAAATTGAAGTTATTGGACAAAAAATTGAAAAATTAAGTAATTGGGAAAAAAATTTCAAATATGAAATTTCGAATATTAAACTTTTTGAAAAACATTTCAAAAATCTACAGCTATTCACAAAAAATGTTAAAAATTAAATTTCAAATATTTTTTTATTCTCTGCTGTATAACTTGCCTGAATGACTTTTTTTTTTTGAAGAAAATAAATATCAAAAAAAAATTTTAGTCCCTCTTTGCTTAAAATTTTTTCATCCTCGCCCAAAAAAATCCTTGTAGAAACCAAAAATAATTTAATTTGGAAAGGGGCTACAACCCCTCCAGCCCACCCCTGGGGACGCCCTTGAAATGGGTTGGGAACCACTGCCTTAGAGAACGAACATTCAAAGTCTTTGACGAATTCTTCCTTGGAACATTTTATATATCAGATTTTGATTGGTATGTATTTATTTATGTTTCACAATGAAATCGATTATGACATCTATGAGATTTTTAGTAGGAGATATGTAATAGGCATGATGAATGATAAGAGTCTAGACTTATTAAGTAATTAGTGGCTCCTCCTAGCATGTAGAGGACTTAATTCAATAAACACATCAATTCAAATTTACTACATTACTCAATTTTACTGATTTATTATTGTATTTTCATTTGATGTCTTACATCATTTCATCAAATTTACATCCATATTAGAGCCAAGTAATAATTCCGTAATAAAATACGTATCACTTTGAATTTCAAGGACTGATGCCTGGGTGTCTTTCTCTTTTTGGACTATGTAGGTAGTAGGCATTTTATTTTCAAAACATCGCAATCAAATTAGTCCATAAACCTAATTCATTTTGATTAAGTTAAACACAGTTTTGTTTTAAAAAAATTATTGGACATTTACAGTGTGCGAAGTAAAATTGTAAAATTTTTGATAACAAACAAATGGGGAAATCTTTTGACAAAAAGAAAGAAAAGGAATGCACATTGAGGTTAGTCTCGGACTTCTTTATTGATTTTTTTTGACTTTATTGACCCATGGCCTCCAACCTGGACCTAAAGACACGCCAGCATTTTTTGCTGAAGGTCTCGGGAAAGGCCAGCCACTGCTCCTTGATAGAGGCCTTGAAGTCATCCTAATTTTTGTCGATGTCGTCATTCTCTCTTTTCGACTATGCCCCAAATCGAATTGTCATGAGTAGAAACTGTCTGTGAACATATGTGAACTGTTGACCCATTATGATTAAACCAAGTCAATAATTTCTGGCATCCTTTTATCCCAGTTGACATTTTTATGTATTTACCACTCCCAGAAGACCCCTGCAGGCTCTGACCTGAAGCCATGATGCTTTTAATCTAGTAAACAAGACTCCAAGAGCACCCTACGACCTTCATGATCTCTTCAAAACGACATTGGGCGTGGAGCAAATCAGACACCCATTCCCTTTTTCCCCTACAGGCTGACAACTGTTGATTTTTGAAAGCTTTTTGTTTATTGTTTATGAACTGGAAAAGTTCCTACTTTTAATAACTAGCATATTGACCCTAAAGTAATTCGAATCGATTTAAAGTCAAGTACACGATTTTACCACGCACACTGTATCTATCATCATAAACACTAATATGACCTCCATTGGCCTCAATAAATTCAATTAATTATTTCATGTAAAGAATTAACCAAAAATTTTAACTTTTTAATAATCAATGTTTGACTTAATACTATGTAGCATGTCCTTGAGCGATCAAAATGGATGACACTTTGTTGAGTTAATATATATATATATATGATTAGCATTTATTTTCGAATGCGGTCATCTTCACGTTGATGTCTGAAACTTTTTAGACCATCCTCGTATAATCGAGGATGGATATTTGAGTAATTCTTCCCTATGTCATTACTAGATACGGAGTGGGTTTTTTACTTATTTATTTCCTCTCCTGCCTGATTGCAGCTAATCCAATAAAACGTCTTGGCAGTTAAGCTACTCTCATCCCAAACTTTTTTCAAATTGTCAGGATGACCACTCTAATTTGTGGTTTCATTATTTTAACATATCAGTAAATCATATTTCTTACAACTATCTATATGAATAATAGAGATAAAAGTGGATTTGAAGATGTCTAGAGTTGCCATTTTTGTAAGGAAAATACTTTGAATGAAAATTAGAAATGAAAAAGTGGCCTCAATAAACTATTTCATGGAAGCTACTTATATTCCATAAAAAGACCCAAATCTCATTTATGAGGAGGGTTATATTTCTGTAGAATTATACTGAACATGTATTAAAATATTCAAATTGATAGTTCCACTAAGAGTGGCACATAAATGTTTCTTCTCAATCTGCTAAGAAATAGTTCATGCTACTACTAAGAACTGATTTCATAATTGACAAAACACTTGAATTTTCTCCTTCTTTGGGCAGCTGTCTAGATGATCACATGGAAATGTTTAATATTATTTTCATCGTTTTCTACTATTGATATTGTGCAACAGGGTGCACGGTACTTTTGCCTTAATACCTATATAAGTAAATGAACGTTTATATGTCGTTATTTTTTATTATTGCTTTAAATTGATGTTCCCTCTGGTTTTTTTTTCATCAAAAATCAAATGGTGGTTTTCTGTTAAAATAATGAAACTCTTGCCTCATATTATACATGTTCAAGAATCCATGAGTCGTTTCTAGATTGAATAATCCATCATCTCTAATGATAATTACTCATGGAGAAGTGATTAGCACTTCATCTATTCTAATTGTTGCCATGATTTTTTATTATTTTGTTTCTTATTTTACTAATTTGATTACTTATTTGGTCTTTGGTTCAAATTCATTACATAGTGAGATTTTGTGGGCGTATGCATTGAAATTTTGGAGTATGATTGCATCATTTTTCTAATGGAATACAAAAATTTAATTTATATTTATATTAAGGCAAAATATCCTTGAGGCAAAGTTGCTTTAAGGAAAATGGTTTAACGCAAAATTTCCTGAAGCAAGATATTTTAAGGCGAAAGTACCTGATGCCGTACAGCAGAACTGTTATTAAAATATTCTTTAAAAATATCTTCGATGCAATTTTTTTTTTTTTTTTTTTTTGAATGGACAACTTTATCTACGGAAATAATTAGTATTCATGATTGAGACTATAATTCTTTGTTCAATAGGGAAAAGTTTTTCATTCTACTGAAGAGAGCTGCAAATATTTATTTCCCACCGATTTTGTGGCACTTAAGAATGAAAAAGCAAATAAAATCTGCTACGTATATTTGCATTTGTTGGAATTTTATAAAAGAAGATGATTACGAGTTATTCATGCGCGTGCAAGTTGGCGAAAACGTCAGATATTGGAAGGTTTTATCTTGCTGAAGAATTATAAAACTATTTAGAGCGCCTTTGATATTATTTGGCCTCTTCTAAAAAAATAAAAGTGCCCCTACAAAAACTAGAGCTACGTAGGTGGCCAAATCGAGCTGTAAAAACAGGAATACTGAGAATTAGGATATATTTATATATATGTATATAGCCTATCAGAGGTGAAGTCATGAGAGCCATTCTAATCACAGCCCCCACCCATACTTTGCCTTCTTTGTTAAGATTCCAAGGACGTGGAACTATGTTCGCAACATAATGTACTAATACCTTTCATTCTCGGATAAGAACATAAATTTTAAAGTGCCGATTAATAGACAATTAGAAGAATTTTAAAACTATTCCGGATCTACAGAATAATTATTGTCGTTTACTTAAAATGTAATGAAAATTTTACTCCTTCGTATAAGTGAGTTTTTTTTAACTATAAGGAATTATTAAAACCAGAGTTTCCAAGTTCTTTACATCATAAATAAAAATAAATAATAAACTGTTTATTACAACTTCAAAAAATCAATTTGGACGGATTTTTCGTATTCCACGGCTTAAATAGCAATAATAGATGCTTTTGCATAATGTCTTACTAATTAACTAATCAAGTCCAAATCTCCGATAGCCAAAAAGGCACATCATTTTTTTCATATCCCTCAAATGTTTGTTCTTAATATAATATATAATATATGATGCACCCATGAGAGTCGTTATTTCCTCATTTGACACCTTTCTGTGTATTTGCAGATTGAGGAATTTAATCATTTTTGATGAAACACTGGGGTTCAAAAGTATGAGATTTATTTGATAGGAGAGAAAAAAAAGAGACTCAATTGGTATTTCACCACAACGGAATACGTAATAGCCTCTAAGGGACCAAGAATATTACTGTTATTTGTCCACAAATAAGTAATAAGATTTATTTTCATGACATGGAAGTATTTATATAAAAGAGGTTGTTTGGGGGGGTTGAATTAAGTAAATAAACATATACTAGTGAACGACGTGCCTCCATCGTTACTTACTCCAATTCCCCCTCCCTTCTCTCTCTCTCTCTTTCCTTTGCGTCAAGATAAACAAAAATAGAAAGCCCTCAGTGGGAAGTTGCTTCAGGGCGTAATTTTGAAGACGGGGAAAGGCGTTCATAACAAGGTACTGAGTCCCACAAAATGAGATTTATTCATTAATAGAAATAAAAATTGTAAAAAAAAGGCTTTGTATCGCTAAGAAAACAATAATTCCCGCCTTTTCCTTCGTCTTGTATAAAATTGGTAATTAATTCAAGCTTTTTAGTGAATAATTATGGTTGTTTTTTTATAAATATAAATTATGCGTGTACATTAGGGGGCTTGGTATCTTTGCCTTAAACTATTGTTCCTTAAAACCATTTCATCTCAAGGATATTTAGCCTTAATATATACATAAATGAAGTTTATACATCGTTTTTGTTGTTTTTAGTCTAAATTGATGTTCCCTTTGAATTGTTTAATCAAAATATGTATATCATTATTATTACTATGAAAATATTAAATGGTTGTTTTTTGTTGGAATTATGCCCAAAATTGCAATGCATACATGCGAGGGCTAGAGGGTAAGCTAAACCCACGGTTCGGCACAGTATAACAGTAATTTTTTTTTTTTTTTTTTTTTTAAATAACTAATGCTGTTTTTCAAGTTTTTTGATATTTTATTTTTAATAATTTATTTTATCTAGAAATAAACATTTCCTATATATACTTAACTTATGTAAAAAAAACATAGATTGATATAAAATATACATACATGGGTTACATAGTACTATTATTAATGAATTGATAATTTTATTTCCTAATAGATGAGCTGGTCCAAGGTTAATTTGAAATACAAGGTTAAACCATCATGTAATCGGGCTTGCTATAATTTTCAATTTGATGTATCCTACCAACTGCTTTGCAAGATAAGCAGATGATGACAAAACACGCAACCACTCATAGTCTATATATTGTCACTATTGCTAAAATTTTCAATTTAATGTACCTTACCCCCTGCCGGCAAGAAAAACAGATTTTGAGACAAGACACAACCACTCATACACTATGACGTTTATTTTTAAAAGCTTGGTGGAAGTCAAACATCAGTTGTACACGGATTATGGGATAACCTTGTATTTCTATTAACCTTGAGCTGGTCTACATTTTCCGGTAATAAACAAGACCGCTTAGTAGTCACAATATTACCAGCTGTCGAAAAAATTATTTCACTTGATACAAATGTATCTGTAGTTGCGAGGCTTCTTGAAGCTAACATGGAAACATTGGGAAATTTATTTAAATTATCACTCATTATACCGTTGGGTTTTCATCAAGTGGTATGTATTTTATCATTTTGTATGCCATTATCTCTTCTTTTTTTTTTTTTTTATAAACAAATTCAGTAATTATTTCTTATATAAATGGATGCTGATAGGCAGTGTTGTATCGGTCCTTATTTATTCAGTCCAGTCTAGTCTTAGGACCGGTCCTTAACTGTCAGTCCTTGCAATTTTATTTTTTTCATTATAATACAATTAAATAAGCACATTTAATATTGTTAATTAATTATATAATTTATTCTAAAATATAACAGAATAATTTAAAAAAAAAGGTAAAAACACGGCCAAAGTGTCATAAGAGATCGTTATTACCTCCTGTAAGGACCGACTAGAGGGATTGGATTGGACTGGATGGGATCAGACTGGACTACGGTCCTCGTTCCAAAATAATAATAATTTTATAATATCAAAATATTTAATATGTAGTTATATACGTACTGCACCAAGTGTAAAGACTTACCGAACCGCAAGGGTCGTATTGAACCAAACTTCGCTACAACACCGTACCGTACCAGCCCTAATACATAGAATCAAAATCTCACAATATAATGAATTCGAACCGGAGATCAATAAATTATTATGAGACATCATGGGTTATTCGTTTTGGAAAAGACTCATGGATTGACGAACAAGAATAATATGAGGCAAGAACATAATTTCAACAGAAAACAAACATTTAATGTCTTTTATTGTAATAAACATTACATGTTTTGTTCAAAAAGTTCAAAGGTAACATCAATTTCAAGCAAAAGTAAACAATAATGACGTATAAACATGATATATATTATACCTACATTAAGGCAAAATATCCTTAAGGCAAAATGTCCTGTGCTAAAAGAGTTTCAGGCAAAAGTACAGGAGACCGTATATTAAACTGTTTCATTATTGTTTGTCCCTTTTTAGGTCAACAAATATCAACCCAACGGAGATTGAACTTTTTTATGTTATGTTTGATAAATAGGGAATCTATGAGACGAGGAAAATGCGTCTGGATCGTGACAAATTCCTCGTCAATCAGAAATATAGTATCTGATGGCAATTAGAGTCTCAGCATCCGGCATTCAAATGCTGAGGCCTTAAAAGACTCTGTCAATGAGCAGTGGACTCCCATGTCAGAGACCTACATCAAAAGCACATGCAGATAAGATCACCATCTCCTAGAAGCCGTTATTGTTGCCTATGGTGGTCATTTTCAAGATTAATTATCCTTAATTTCATTATTATAAATTATATAAATAAAATTGGATACTAATACATTTAGATATGTATATCATTGTTTAAATGTTTCATTTTAATATCAAACTTTTTGAACAACCTGACCATAAATTATTAAATCTAGGTGAACAATATACAAAATATGAAACAAAAGTTAAACTTTTGACTCATAGTTTCAAGTTGGGGACGTTAGTACATATGCCTAAAAATGTCCATTTTTTACACTCTAATCCTGTTAAAAGATGGACTCAAAATGTGTCAAAGTCCGTTTCTTGATTGTCCCCAGTACAAAAGTTGCCTATGCAGTGAGAGCTGGAGAATATCAACCTGAAAACAGTACAGTCTAATTTTTTGGGTGACCCATAAGTCTTAGGAGAACTTCAACAGCCAAAAAAGCGCACAAATAATTATTTATTGTAACATCTTTTGATATCATTGTAATCAACGTAAAATTTCCTTCAGAATGAGTGTCAGTTCATTCAACATGGCGACCATTTGCGGTAACTACAGCTCTCAGACGCTTAGGAACTGCTTTACTCGCTGTACAGATGGTCTCCTCCGACAAGTTATCTCATGCAGATACATTGGCGACCTTCAAGTCGTCGACGCTGTGGTAGGAACTCACACTAACCTCCCTCTCCCGAATGGATTATATGGAGAAGTCCTTACGTTGAGATCTGGGAAAGAAGTATGTAAAAGTACTCTATCCTGCTGGAAGCAATAAGGCATTTCCCAGTGTGGTTTCTGAATCCAGAGAAGTACTTGGTTCTGTAACGTGTCCAACGTGACACGTTGATTGGTCTTCACACTTCTGGGAATGCAGATGAAGGGCAAATTTAACCTGCAGGAGATTACACCCGCCCAGATCATCAGCGAGGACGGCTTTTGGCTCCTGAACACTCTGTGTTCTTTCAGGAGAATGCCCTTGATTCTCAGACCCTGCACCTGGTTGTTGCGTCTGTTGTAAATCTGCCACTTTTGTTAAAGATACAGCTTCATCCTCAGGTCCTCTGTGACCCCCCTACGCATGGTTGACTGAGACTAATCACCCTAATGAGCCATCTATCTCATGGAGTGATTCTTTTTTGTGGTTGATCTTCAACCTCGTTGCCTCGATCAACCTGGGTGTTCTCATGGACCCCGGGGGACCACTCCTAGGACAGTCTCATTGTCCCGCGCTTGATCGTGTAGTGGACCGATGATTGGGATACATTGAGGTCCTTCAGGGGCTTGGAAATTGCCCTACAGCTCTTCCCTTCTAAATGAAGTCAAATGATGGTGGGCTTCGGGTTCATGATGTCATCGTTAGAGGCCCAAGAACAATTTTTCGTAAAAAGTTTATTTAACAACAAACAAAGATGGAGTTTGCGTTAATAATGTGTAATAAACAGAATTAAAAAATATACACCCGTCTCAGAGAAATATTAAGTTGAAGTTGCTGTCCTAAGACTTGTGGGTCACCCTATATATATCTTCTCGATTGCTTCAGGGCATTGTATCCCTTAAGATACAATGATTCTCTTCAATTTTTGTATGAGAAATGAATCATGAGGACTATCACATAATTGTTTCTGCATCCCTCTTATTACGTTTCATATGAACACCCTTCCATTCCCCCTTCCCCCCGTAATCGTTATGAAATACTATTACTTAAGATACAAAGATAAGATTGAAAAAGTGTATCAATAAAAAGAAAACAACATTAATAAAAAAATCGAGAGATTTTGCCTACAAGATGTTGCAGTATACCAATATAAAAAAATATTTTATCAGCAAGGTGTCGTCACAGTGTTTAAGTAAACAACCACCCTTTTGACATTCACCAATATATATATATAACATAAAATAAATTAGAAAGAGAAACCTCCCTCATAAGCTTGGAATACAAATCTCGAGATTCTTTTTTCCGTTATCCATTCTACCAATTGCAATTTGAGAATGAATATATTGCATTCGGTGTCATGATAGTTTCACCCATACTTAGGAGTCCTTCAATATCTCACTCACGGTTTATTCATCGCTCCAAATTCTTAATCCAGCCAAAGATTTATGGAATCCCTGCAACACAGCACCATTCTCTGAAGCCTTGATTACATACCAATACCAGTAAACAAGGCTCATACTCTATTAAAATCTTTTTTAACAATGAAAAATACATTTTGGAACGTTTTAAATGAGGTTTTTTTGCCTTTAAAAAACATACAAATTGAGGTGTTATTCATCCCTGAATAAATAAAAAATCCTTGCGAAATTGAAGGAATTTTGTAGATCAATTAATATTTTTGAATAAAACAGAAAATAAGTCTAATCCTTTGATTGATGAAATTGATAATAATATTAATTCTGCTTCATATATTTACAGCTTATTTCCATTTCAAAAGTTTAAACATTCTTACAAAAGATTTTATTCATAAGTCATAACCTTATATTCGTCAATAATTATCAAAATAAAGCATTCATCATTATTTTATCTTTATTAATTATGATGGACATTATTCTAGCCTATAAAAATTATTAACATAAAAGAATAATATAAAATTTAAAAAATCCTTCCTTTCTGAAAATGTAAAAAAGAAGGATACGCTTTATACGCAGATCATCAAACTTTCCTAACTTTTCTCTCTCTTTTTTTTTGTTACATAGGACAATTTTAGAATAAAAAAAGTTTTATTATATTTTATAGGGTAAAACAATGTGTATCAAAATTATTTTTTAGAAAATGACTAAAAATGTATTCTTTATACATATATTCACTAGTAAAGAGTTTTCGCGTTTTTTAATAATTTGATCGAGATGTGCCACCTAAAGATGACCACGTGGGACAGAGCAATTTGGCATTGGTAATTTTCATACTATATGAAAACTTTGCCCCACTCCCTGTAATCGAAATTCGAAAAAAAGTTGAAAATCAAATTAAAATTTCTCCATAATGTTTGATCGAATGCGTTGAGAAGTGCGTGGTTATCACTGTTAATTATTACGTGTTGCAAAGTTGGCAAATAAACCTACTGTGGAAGAATTTTGTATCCATTGCAATTTACCGATTTCTAAGGATCAACATCGGAAAAGTGCGTAAGAAGATCAGGATGCCTTTCTTCAAGTGTGAACATATTTCATTCTTCCACCCAATGACGATGGGAACTTATACACTTCAGATTCGTCACTCAAAAGAATGATGGAATATATTAAGTTTTAGTCTTTGCCCTTTGCTCCGCCCTGTGTCAGACATTTCATCGTAGAGGTGCATGTCATAGCAGTCCCGATTATAATACATCTATTAGTTAAAGCAGTGGAAATAGTCAACTTTTCTGGAAGACATGTGATTTAATACTTTAATATTAATGTGTGGTTACATATATTCATGACAGGGTCTGAATTCTTTGTTGGCCCCTGGTTGTAATACAAATATTTATACAGTTGAAACTTTATTTAATTACTTATACTTGCATTACGTGCATACTTGCATATGAAATTACGTGGCTTTAGACATCCAATATTAGTGCATGAACCTATTTTAATTTTAAAAGTGTAATAGGAGACTCCTAAACGGTTGAGACCGGTTCATTTGAAGGGTTTGCTACCAAATTGCACCTGCATCGATTTTCTCATGAATTTTATAACAAGAAAATATTCCATAGATAATCAGAGACGAAATAGCTAATGTCTACATACCACATTTGTACATGTTTCTCTATTTGTTGCTGAACATGGTGACTCAGAATTTTTTGCTTGTACTTTTTGATTCGCTACAAACTGGGTAAAAAAGTGTCTGAGATCAACACCGACCTCACTATTGTTTACCCTGATGCCTGCCCTAATCATGCAACTATCTTTAAGTGGGCTAGTGAGATACGGGACGCCACTTTTAAGCTGGAGAAAGGTGTCTCATAATGGACGTCCACGGGCGACAAGGACACCCAAAAACGTTTGTCCAAGTGAAAAACGTGGCAAACAACAAACCACAATTGAGCGTTTGAGAGATCTCAGCGAAGCTTTCCCTACCACTCATAGCGGTTTTTAGAATCCTGACTGATGATCTCCGCTTCAAAAACCTCCTCAGCGTGTGGGTACCCCATTCTTTCTCTCATTCCAACAAGGATTAGCGAGTGATGAGCTAGTTCATAACGCATAGGAAGATGGAAACGATCAAACGGAATCCTTCAGACTGGATCTCAATCTCTGTGACCGATTTCTGTTTCGTAAGCTGAAGCACCTGCTCCGGGATTATGATTTTGATAGCCATGAAGACATCATACGTGGCGTTCAGCGGGTGATGAAGTTAGTGAACGAAGAGGAGCTCTCCAGGCGGTTGTGGGAGTTTAAAAACCATTGCTACTAAGTTATCCGAGCCAGAAGAGGCTATGTGACATGATTGAGTACTTTTTTAAAAATTTGGAAAGTAATTTCTTGTCTTACTTGGACAGTCTCAAGCATTTCGGAACAACCTTATAAAAAAATGATAAATTTATAAAGTTTATATTTAGTAAACTACTACGTTTCTTTATTTATTATCACTTTCCTCTTTGTAAGGATAAAGGCCGGAGCAATAGTACTGGAACAAGGTCAGCCAACAAGAAAATAACTGGGCATGCACAGTATATTTATACAATAAATATCTCACTTTTTATTTCTGGTGACGTCATTGGGACGAATTTTGGTTATTAATACTACATAATTTAAAAATTAAAAAAATCAACAACTGTTAACATAAATTAAATTTTTTGTACAAAAAAATTCAAAAATCCAGAGTTGTTAAAAAAAAAGTAATTTTTTTTTTTGGAAAATACCTCAAATATTCAATTTTTTGGATTATTTTTTGAAAAACTCCACAGCAGTTCAGACAAGATTAAATTTTATGACAAATATAAAAAAAATTACAGAAAAATTTCAAAAATCTAAACCTTTGTACAAATAATTAAATTGTTTGAAAAATGAAATTTCATAAACTAAATTTTTTGGAAAAAAAATTGGAAAATTTTAATTAAATTTCAAGTATAAATTTTCTAGTAAAAAGCAAGGATTCCTTAATTTGCGAAAGGGCTACAGCCCTTCCATCCGACCTTCTATAGACGACCCTGCAAATAAATTTTCCTAATGCTTAGAATAGGAATATTGCTAAAATAGCTTATAAAGTGAAAATGAATATATAGTTTTATAACATAGATGTATGCATGACTAATTTGTCTGTAAGTCATCAATCAAATATAAACAAATTAAACATTTTTCAGGAAAATGCGTATTTTTGAACAAAAGAAAAAGACAAATGTGTAACATGGCATAGAAAAGTACAATGAGCCCTCACAATAGATATGGCAAGGGAAATTCTTTGACGTTGCAAGAGCAGACAAGAGAAAATTGATAGTTTATCAAAAACTTTGAAAACATACTATTTCCCGCTATTAGATCCAACACTGTGTTACAAATTAATTGTATAATTTGCATTTCATTAGTCATTACATCACATCACCCTGCACATTATTACTACACTCGTATGTTATTTAAATAAGATGGTACTGGGAAAACTGCCCTGGGGAAAATATCCCGTGGAAGATTGCCATTGGAGGAAAATTAACAGTTAGGAAAATTGCCCGCGAGAAAATTGCTTTTATTTTGTTCAAACTGATATTACGAATAATATCACATTATCAATTCGCTTCATATTATTTATAACAAATATCTAAACATATTGGCTTGTATCCCCCAAGGGAGTACCTTCAAGTGTGAGTAATATTATTGCAATTCAATTTCCTTGCATGTTTTGAAAATTCAATCTAATCTTCTAAGAAATAGATAAAAAGGATTGGTAAGGAGAGGGGGATAAATAGCTTAAGATCCTTAAAATATGGTTGAATACCCTCCGTCCTCAGATTGCCCCGGGGGTAGTATGGGATAGCTAAACACCACCGCCAATGCATCCAATGAACCCCTGTGATACCAAAAAAATATAGTTCAAGCGCTCGGGGGCGCAGAGTACTTAGGAGACCCTCAGATCCTTAAAAATCACTGCCAATTCATCCAGTATTCAACCATATTTTAAGAGGTCCTAAGCAATTTATGCCCCCTTATATTACAATAATATTACTCACACTTGAAATTACTCCCTTTGGGGGGGGGGGATGGAACAAACAAATATGTTTAGATATTTGTCATAAATAGTAATAAGCGAATTTATAATTTGTTATTATTAATCTTGAAGTACAAGAAGATCTTGTAACACTTATCACTATATTCTGTAGTCCAGTACGTAAAATTCCGGGCTTTGGGATGACCAGAAGTTAGTTAAGAAGTCATTAAGGAGATTCCAAAACAAAGTCCCATATGGAATTGTTGATGTTTTTGAGACAAGAATGGATTCTTTTCAAACTTATTTGACTACTCCCCATCAGCCTTGACAACTTTTGACACGGTAGATTGGTATAAGGACTGTTATGGTGAATTTAACAAAGGACATAGCCGGGTTTACCTTAAAGGAATGTTTGGCATCTTTGAGGGTTATTTTGAATGGATTACTACTTTAAGGACAATCTTTGATACCGTATCCATTTTTCAGGAGCTTGCAAACGCGGTAAATGATGTGATTGTTGACCCAGAGCTGTTAGACGATATCTGAGGTACCATGACCGGCGTGGATCAAAGTTGGAATATCCAACTTTTTAGTTTCCATCTTTGTCCAGAAGTCGGAAATATTTGTTTCCAATTTCTCGTTTGAAATATAACCAGAACAGCTTTTAATTAATGTGCTCAACTTTATTTTTGAAACTCTTTATTTTGAAAGACATGGTAGTACTTTAAACAATGCAAATCCCTTTAAAAAGTTTTGAAACAAGTTTAAAATTCAGATTTCATAGCAAAGGGATAAAAAAGTTACACTATATTGTGTATTTTGTTTATACAATTTGATGGTTGTTATATGTTTATAGCTTTGCTCTAATGTCTACCAAAATAGCGTGATTCATAAAGAAAAAATCATTAAAAAAAATATCCTCCTAATGTACAAATGTTGTATCATAATAATGAGCCTTGAAAATACAGAAACATCATAAATTAATAATTTAAATGTTCCTTCTGTATTTAAACAACATTAATGCTCATTTATTGATACTTAGAACGGGGGGTTTCAACATTTGCAGGCTTCAATCATATATTTACTGTCCATTAAAGAGTTTATCAAATTCCACTCAAAAGAAAATGCAATGTTCAATCCTTTTGTAACCAATTCATCGATATTTATGTTCTGAAGTATTATCGAACATGACATTTTTAGTAAAATACTTGAAATTTTCTCGTCTTGTTCAATTTTCCTAAAATTGTAATCTGTTATTGTTAATATATAATTTTGAAGTATTGTAGAAGAAGGGATTCGATACTTATACATACTAATATTTGCTCTTATAGAATGGTTGGCTTTGTATAGTTCTGACGCCTGCCGGAAAGAGTAATTACATTTTATGGATTGAGTTGAAGGGAAAACGTATTGAGGTATTCAGAATTATATAGTTTACTAGAAGGGGTGTAGTGTAGTAGTGTTAATTCATTCAAATTAGAAAATTTAAGTTTTAGTCCAACTTTTTGTATGCAAAAGCATCTTTTAAGCATTCTGAAAAAAATAATTTTTAATTAATTTTTTAGTGTGTGTACTATGGTGTCCAATTTTTTGGGCGATCTGTTAGTTCGATTTTAGGTTATATTTTATTGAAAAAGTAATGGTTTAAAGTGTAAGTCTTCTAAAGGCGTTTTTTGACGTCTATCACCATTTGAAAATGACTTTTTTTATTAACGAAAATCTAATCTGTAAAGTGATTCAGAAGTTTAAATTTTAAAGTTATGTTCCTGAATTTTCAGAAGTTTGAATGTTAAAATTTTGTTGTTGAATTTCTAATGTTTCATTAAAGTTCATTTTCTCAAGGGATACATAAGAATATAATCCTTATTTTTCATTTTGAATAAAAACAAATTGTAACCCAATGAAATTCCTTCGTGTAATAGCAGGAAATACCTTACGTACAGCACCGGTACTAAGTCGAAGTAGTACCGGTGCTGAAATAGGTTGTAGAATTCATAAAAATCAGAACGGTTTTAATAGTTTATGCAAAAGACAGCTGTTGTTTTAAAAAATGGAATATTTAATAAAAATTGTCATTCATTGACACATGCCCTTTCTAAAAACATTATATAATATTATTTATATGGTAATAAATATGAACCCTTTGTTAGTTAACTGGGACTTTATATACCCCAATTTTATAGTTTTGCTTCAAATCTGTTTGAAATAGATTTTATGGCTGGAACTTTTTAGCATGATTCCAGAAACATCCTTCAAAATAACTTTTTGTTGCTTTAAAAATATATTTTCTCGGAATTATTCGTAAATTTTGCAATTTTTGATAAAGGTTTGGAGAAAATGATTAATTTGTTCGTTTTTAAATCATTCTTTTGTTTTTCCTATGTCTTTCTTTTTTCACTATTAAAGTAATATCAGATATTGTTCTATATATCGTAGTCCATTTTATCAAAATTAATGAGTACTTTTTTGCTACCTTAAATTCCTTGAAAAAAAATGATAAAATTATAGAAGTTTTTATCAAAAAGAAATTTTAATGTTTTAACTATAATAATTACAAATTTAAATTTTCTGTTAAGATTAATTAAAATAAATAATATTATTCAAGCATTTGAATTGATATTTGTGAGTGCAATTAGTTAGGACCATATTATAAAATTTAAAAAGTGTAATTTTGTATCATGTCATAAAACTTGTTTTATATTTGTGGTAATATTTTACCCCAGTTCACAAACTACATAAAATTGGATATTCACCGACAGAGCTTTAATATTATACAAAATGGTTTAATTAATTATGTAAGTAACTCAATTAGGGTAATCATATATATATATATATATGTACAATAATATAAAATTTTCCTATAATTGTTAGATGACGTTGCACCAATTAAGTATAAGTAATCAATCAGACCTAAAAAATTGTCTCTGAATTCAATAATTGTACATAATCAGTGATAAAAATCCGGTGTATTTTTTAAATGGCACGTTTCTTTGGCATTGTTAATATAAAAAAGGAATGTTCTTTTCCACAGCAGTCGTTGTTATTATTTTAATCTTTTTTTTTTTTTTCGACAAATAAAGTAAATACAATAGTAAAATAGCCACAAATTTTATGGAAATTTTGATATTATTGCAAAATTTATCACAGATAAAGAAGAAACATATTATTTCATAATTCTTTTTCCCCCTTGCTCTTCAGTCAAAAAACTTTGCACTGCAGTAATTCTATTTCCTCTCCTTTTTTTTTTGTTTCCTTCAGTTTTTCCTTCTCTTTTCTTACGTCACAGCGCGGGAATCTTGTTCACTTATGATAATTAATAACAGAGGAACTAGCCATCCCGAGTCCCTCTTGTATAGAGGATTCCCAGGTCTGTCGGTAAGCTTTATACATCGTTCATCATTTTCCTATAATCTCCGACTGGGGAGAGATGGTTTCTAGGATCTCCATTGAGTGGAGTACATACTCTTCCAGCCTTGGTGGAATAGGCAACATTTTATTTTTAACCCCATATATTATCCCTTGGACTTTAGAGATAATATATGCAATCTTCAGTCTGTGTTTGTACTTGGAAGACGTTGCTACGAGCCAATCTAAAGCGCTGGGTTCTTGGCCATACTTTTCACGGATGATAGAGTCCACCATTTTAACAACTGGAGCCACTTTTGAGCAAAAATAAAAGAAATGGCATGAGGTCTCGATGTTTTCTTGATATTATTTAATTCTTGTGTAGTGAACATCCGCTCCTAAATAGATTTACTTATATTCAAAACCTGATTGAACATTCGTGTGTGCTCAAAGTAGACAAAGGATTGGTTGTTGAGTTATAATTGTAAGTAGTTGTTGGACTCGGAGTAGAATTGGGGATCGAAATTGGAATAATTCTAGCAAATGTCCTTGTTTATATCCTTTTTCCTTCCTCTCTTGTCACAGCTGGTTGTAACCTATCTAATGAAACGTCATGAACATGATTCTTTCTGTCCTACAAAACATTCTTCAAATTACCAGTGTTACCATGTTGATTTTGGTTTTTTTTTTTTAAACATGCCGATTCTACGCTGGAATTTTATCATTATACATAATAAAATTTTCCTTTCCTAGAAGCAACCGTGTATCAAACCTATGAATATTGTGTAGAAGAAAATATTTTCTCCTAAGTGCGTTTTCCACTCAGCTACGTCATACCATTTGATCATATTTGGATTTCCAAACAAAGAAGACACGTGTGTCTTTTGTTTGAGGAGGGGAGAAGGGGTATTAAAGTCCCGATATGAATAAATTTTGATTCATGTTGGTTTGCTTTTTTGAAATATTTTTTTTTCTTTCTTAAAATAAGAAATATTTAAATTTCGGTCTTTTTTACCTCCACCATTGAAGTTAAACTGAGGCCATGTTTTGTCTCTGTTTGTTTATCTGCTGGTAGTGAGGATTACGGAAAAAGTTACGGATCGATTTTAAGTCTAACTTGAGAAGAATATAATATATGATCAGAGTAAGAAGCTATTAAATTGTGAAAGGTCAGTGTCAAAGATCAAGGTCAAGGTAGCACGAACGTTAAAAAATCACTTTCGACCACAACTTTGGAATTTTTACTAGAAAATTGAATATATGATTTTTTCCCACAAAAAAATTTAATATTTGAAATTTAAATGAATGTTTCATATTTTGTGGAAAAAATATAATTTTCTGTGCATAACTATGGAATTTTTGTCTCCCAAACTTAATTAATATAATAAATTTAATTTTTGAAATTTTTGTGAAAAGCTGCAAATTTTGGGGGAAAAAAAATAATAATAATATATGAAATAAGGTTTTTGAATTTTTATTGAAAATATTTAAAATTTTCAATTATTTTTCCAAAAAAGTAATGATGCTTTATAAAGCAAAAACATTCACACCAGGAAAAATGATTAGAGGCAGAGGTTTGCGCTCCAACCAGTGCATATTCGAGTTATTATTTGTCTTACATTATTTTCTTAATTGATTTTCAACGCCTTTGGATGAATTTATATATATATACTAGAGGTCCCTGCATAACAGGAGTTCAAACCCCGTGTTTTTGCATACCGCATTGTTTTGAATTATTCGGAATCCCCGTATAGTGATGTATATTCCCTTAAAAACACCTTTTTTTATGTTCTGATAATAAATGATAAAAAAACAACTATATATTCAGGTAAATAATCATTTTTATAATTGTTGATAATTTTTTTCATACTATGAATAAATCAAGTGTCCTATAAGTAATTGATTTGATACCTACATAGCCTATAAAGTTTTGCTTATTAATTATTACTCAAACTTGAAATTAAAAAGGTTGCTGAATAAATTTTCGTTAACTTCCGATTATTTAAATTTTAATGTATTGAAAAATCATGTACTCGATTTAGATTAAATTTTGTAATTATCTTACAAGTATCTTGTTTGGCATAGATTATATTTAGTAATTTATGATGAATAAAAGGCTTTGATTGTCTCATCTATACTAAAAAAAATAGTTAAAATGTGATGTTTAAAAATAATTTATTCCATACTAAAAAGTCCCCATACAACGTGAATTTCATATTAAACGGATTTTTCTTGCACTCAAAAACCGCAATAAGCGGTGATCTCCTGTATATAAGTCCCTGTCACCCTAGATAGGCTGTAAAAAGAGAACTGTGCAAAAGAAGACGGTTGGTGTTCCTAACTTGATTATATTTGTATCTCAATAGAGTCTTCAAACATAATTTCAATTACTTTTAAATTTGAGAGGAGTTGATCCAACATCCATCAATTAATACAGGCTGAGAGGATCTATTGAAGGGCCCTAATCTGTTATTATTTCTTTAGTACATTTACCTTTGTTTAATTATATTAGAAATATAATCAAAGCAATTGATCTTTTAGTAAATTGAAATTATCTCAACATCAGATAAAACGTATAATATTATAGAGCGTTTTCATTTGATGTCATTATTGTTGATGTCGGTTAGTTTAAGAGCCTAATTAGGGGCGTCTGCGGGATTATATTAGGTCAAGTAAAAAGTTCTGAGCGTTTTTCGCAAGATGTCTTTAGGGAGCTATATCTACGGATTAATACATTGCATAAAAAAAGCTTAAAGTATGCTTAAAGGGTTCACTTAAAAAAAAGTTAATTCACAGTTTTTTATTTGGTGAAGGCGTTCTAAAATGGATGTAAAAAAAAAGAAATTTTCATACATTCTTAAGCATCCAAGGTGAAAAGTCGGAGCAAGCGGCAAATAAATTTTTTATTGTTTATGGACCCAATACAGTATTGAATCCAACGGCAATGCGGTGGTTCCAACGAATCCCTATTGATAATATGGACGTTGAAAATGAGGCACGATCTGGGAGGGCAATCATCAAAAATGTTGATAAAAAGGTGGAAATGGTCGAGTTGGACCGGCATATTAGTTTTATTTATTTTAATCTAATTTAATTTTAATTTTATTGTCAAAATAAAGCGAAAAAACGATCAGCACTTTTTACTTCACTTATTATATTGTTTTTGTTTGAGGGAGGGGGGAGCTTACCCCTCCATCCCTACATCAGCAACTGCCCTACAAGATAATAATCAATTTTTATTAGAATTAAAATTAATGAAGGAAAATGGTGAATTGTCGTGTATTTTGATGTCAAAGTGAGATCAATCAAAAAACTATATATCATACTTTATATCTATAATAAATATACATGATTTTATCGAAGAAATTAACTATTGTATTTGCAAGTATCAGATATAATTATTTAATAGCTTCAAATTAATTTTCTCACCTCTAATCCATGCTTATTGCAGTTTTTTCTGAGGAAATAAATCCGTTTTATATATAATCTGCTTCGTACAGGGAGTTTTTTTAGTAATCAAGCACGTAAAATGGGGGAAATTATTTTTCAAAATCCACTTTTTACTATTTTATATTTATATTTTCATAAATTATTCAAAATAATTGATACCAGACAAAATACTTTCAAAATTTAATATTAATCAAGTCTTTTCTATTAGTGATGGAACGATTAATAGGAAAATCGGTTATTTTTCTACAATAAGAATCGGTATCGGAGAAAATAATGTTGAATTTGTGATTCCGATTCTTATGTTTTATTATTATTTATTAAATTACTAAGTTATTAAAAGAAATGATTAAAAAATTCGTCAAGATATGAATAAAGGACCAAGTGAATTTCTTACTTTGAGTCTTATAATTTTATAAATGTTGTAATAAAATAATTTATGATAAAAAATGCTCAAAAATTGAGAATAGACAAATTTAACAGAAACTAAACGTGAACAAGTGTTCTAAATACAAGAAGTTTTCATTTTATATGGAATAAGTTTTGTAAAGGGATCTGGGACTTTGTAAGGTTAGCCGTGAGATTACTCCCCCTGGGAAAAATTGCCTCGGAAAAAACTCGACGGTTAGAGGAATCGCTTTTCATTATTTAATGTATTTCTTATTTACATAAAATTAATGAAGGCAATTTATTAAATCAAGTATATTTCTTAGAAATTTATAGAAAAATTGTATTTTTTAACTATCTTTAATAAATTAAAGAATAACAATCGGCATGAAAAATTTTTGAGATTTTTTTGCAAAAAATTCAATTTTTTGTGAACAGCTGGGGATTTTTGAATTTTTTCGAAAAAATTTAATTTTTAAGAATAACTATGAATTTTTTTCCAATAATATAATACTTAAAATGTAATTTTTGAAATTTTTTTCCAAAAAAAAATAATTTTTTGAGAACAGCTATGGATTTAAGATGAAAATTCCTGTAAAATGTAATTTTTGATAATAGCTATGGATTTTTGACATTTTTATCCAAAAAAAAAAAAAAATTAATATAATTCTCTGGAATATATAGGCATAGTATGAAGACACACCTAAACAACTCTTACAAGATATGCTTCTGATGTTTGTACTTTGTGTCTGTGTCATTAACAATGCATTTATAGGACAAACGTCATAGGAAAAAGGGCAAAAATTAATTTTTTTTTAAAAAAAAAATATCGAAAAATTAAATTTTTTGGAAAAAATTTCAAAAACCCACAGTCATTAACAAAAACTTAATTTTTTTTTCAAAAAATTTAATATTTAAACTTTAATTTTTTTGAAAAAAAAATAAAAATCATAAATTAAGCCCCCACCTAAATATAATCCTGCGGACGCCTATGATATATATAGACATAGTGTGAAGAAACTCATCAACAGCTGTTGTAAGAGATACCTCTATTTTTTTTACTTTGAGTCTGCGTCATTAAAAAACCTTGCCATCTACATATGAATCAGTCCATTCAAGTTAACAATTTAACATTGGAATACTTTACTTATTTTATTTAATCAGCTGTGAGATGTTTCTATATCCGTGTCTGTGTTGGCATACATATGATATATTTAGATAGAAAAACGCATGCTCTAGGTTCCTGTGGCTATTAATTCCTTACAATCTCGACTTCTTCTTTTTTTGAAATAACTGGCACAAATTATTTAAGAATTATCGCTCACTTATCCATGAATGAAAGCAGTTTTTATATTATCAAATGTTATACTATTTTATTTGAGGAGAAGGCTATTGAATAAGCGGGAGAGAGACAATGTACGGTGTAGACCCACCGCATGGAGTTACAATAAAAAAGACAGCTCCTCCTTTTTCGGCTCCTCTCTCTTTTTATTTTTTACTCTAGCAGTGAGCTGAGAGATCCCTTTTCCTTCTGTATACTTTTACCTTTTAGGTTCATTCGAAATTATTTCTTTACGAAACGTACGAGCGGGTAGAAGAGGAAGGAGAAGAGAAGGAGTGAATTATTATTTCTACATTTTGACAAATTTGTAAAATAATTTCCACAAATACAAAGCATGAGGAGTGGGCATTTGCTACGTCACGGAGTGGATCGGATTCTCTTTGGTGGTGGTATTGCCGCAAAATGCTCTGAGGATGATGACGACGACTACCGTGAGGATGAGGAAGAGTGTCAATCCGTCTCGATGAGTCGTAAGTAAATAAAATTAACCTCTCACTTGCAAAACATGTACAGTTTTTTTCAATAGCTTTTCTAATTGTTTTCATTATTATTTTTTTTCCCAAAAACTTTTTCCCTAATTAATCTGAAATAGTATCTGATAGGGAAAGATTAAAATAGAAGAAGGTTATTAAATATTTACTTAAATGACATGACAGAACAATGATAGGGAAAAATCTTTCTCTTCATTCCTCAGATTCAATGGGATGTCATTTAACATAATATTATGATAATATATAATATGTAGTCTGTCAACACAATGGCAGGCTAGAATGATTTACTTTACAATGGAGTAGTTTGGATTACATTTGTATTCTTTGACAAATAATTATCCTGAATTTCTATCATCAAACTACGAGGGTGATCTGAATTAATTCCTGATATAACAAAAATACTCTAACACCCTCTCCCAGTGATGCTCTTTTCTCCGTAACCCGTCCAAATAGAACTCGGCGATTTTCCCTGCAAAATAATTGTTCACGAAACACTTTTTGTTTTTGGCTCAATTACTCCGAGTTGGATGGACTTGGTCGCGTCAGATTTTAACACAATAAGCCTATATATGTCAAATACTGTTTGAATTTATTAAACAAATATTTAATGGCAGCTCCAAACTCAATTTTGTCCATTTCCACAAAAACAATCTGATCAACTCACTCAAACGACTGTTACACCATAACTGCACGTCAAAAATGGTTGAAACTTTGGTGAGTAACTGTCAAAAGAAGCTATATAGATTTAACTATCTTATATTTACGAGTGTGTCATCGTCACGTTGAGGTCAGAAACTTTTCCACGTAATCAATTAAATAATTATAAATTGATAGATGATAGTGTTGAAAGAGCCTATATTGGAGCAAAATTATGCCTCATAAATCAAATTAAGAAGTTAAACTATAGTGAACACTCTTTTTGGGTATATTAACTCATTCCGAAGTTGGAATATAATGTCTATTACTGACCCAAATATATGTCTATGAAGCGTTTGGATGTGTGTATATATGAGTGTTGGGAGGCGGTCTGAAAATTCTACACCGGTCTGAAACTATTATGATCTTAAGTGGACCAATTTAATTTTGTCTGGTTTAAAATTGAGTGTAATCCTTTCTATAGATGAATGGCTGATCACGTTAGTTGTGTATTAAAATAGTGAAAATTAACCCAGAAATAAAGTCATATATGTACATCTCATACACGATGAATGGAGGTGGAAAATCGGTCCATGGATTGAGACAAAATAATAGACTCATGATTTGAAAAATATTAAATTTTGGTGAACAGTCTGAGATTACAATCTGGACTGAAATATCTTTCAAATCAGTCGAGAGAAAATAACTCAGGACTGAATTGGAAAAAAAAAATATCGATCGGGGACCGAGTCTCAACATTAGTGTATATACTGGGTCAACTGTTATTATTTAGTCATCTCTAATTTGCAAATTTTGAAAGGTGAGGAGTACAACACATAGTTAGCTATCGATTCCTAAAAAAACATTGTCCTACTACCCAGCATGAGCACACCAAGCATGGATATATTATAAATCGTCTTCTTCGAGGCCTCAGTCTGCTCCTTGATGACCTTCTGGGACAATTCTTCGGGAAGGAGTGCTGCTATCTCAATCCTCTTCTCGTACTGTGTGTTTATGTTGGCGACTAGGAATTTTTTTTTCTTAGCAATCGACAGCTAATTAATTATTTGTTCTGCAACATTGATCATAGGAAAATTTGAAAAAAAATGACTCTTAGCCTCTCAAAATTTGCACAATAGATATGATTAAATAATAACGGGTTGCCCGTTATATAGAATGTAAAAAAAGGGCATGTCTCGTTAAAGGGAGAGGTGGGGGTGGGATAATCTTTGTCGTTACCTCTGGAAAACAATCGGGCTCTAGTACAAATTTAAACGCTAAAACAGGTATTTTCTAAAAAAATATGTCATTTGTTAAAATTCAGACCCAAAAAATATTACTCTCAAATTTTGTAAAAAAAATTGTCTCCTTCAAAAACATGAATCCCCCCCTGTAGACCTTTTTTTTCAAGATTGTTCTTGTTTTAAATCACGGCACTTGCGTAACAATACTGGACCTTGGGACTTACTACGGCTCATAATTAGATTGCTGAATAAATAATACTAAAGTGTCCATGATTATTATTCAATAGGTAGTTTGTGTAATGGTCTTGTATCTCAATATGTATATACGTTTATATACATGGGTAACACATAACATAAGATATTTGTGTGTATTAGCAGAGTATTTTCTCAATATTAATGGGATTCCATGTGAAGAGGGGAATCCTCATTTCGCTTCAATTGTCCTTCTTGTTTTTCTTGTAGTGATTGTTAGTCCTACACTGATGATGATGATGATGATGAATACAGAATACGCATCCCAAAAGGATAGGGAGGGGGAAGTAAATCAATTTGAGGAGTACTAGAACATTTATATGTATTGTATTGTTAATATCCATACATAAAAATAATGTGATAATCTCTTCAAACGATACTAATTGGTTCTTCATACTAAATATTATTAGGTTCTACATACGAGTATTAGTGTTGGATTCGAGTTCGATTATTGACAGATTTTTTGAGATTGAATGTGCATAAAATCCATGCTGTTCAACAATCAAGTATGTTTTACTACCTCAATAACTATGGCACTCAATTATTATGACCTAATCAAAAAATGTAAGTCCTTTTAGAAAATATTATTCTGCATAATAGGAAAGGATTTGAAAAAGTTATATTCAAACAAAGCAACAATTAAATTAATTTAGGCTGTCATGGCACATCTCAACCGCCATTGGAAAAATTTCCAGTCGAATACGTACTAATAAAATCGAAATCCCTCGACCCAAACCTTGTTTTGTGCAATGACAGGGCCACCAATCAAGTGCAAACCAGCTTTTCCCCTTCACAAAGTATTTAAGTCCCCTGCAAATACTTCAAAATGAACCCTGAGCCCAGGGATAGTTCAAAAGTACGGTAGTGACACCATGTAGATTAAACACCTCCCCCGCTCCTTCACAATGCATATAAGTCCATACCAAACTCTCCAAAATAAACCCCGAGCTCATGGCTGGATTAAAACTGCGATAGGGATACCAAGCAAGTTAAAACCCACTGCCTAACACTTCACAAAGCATTTTGGCCCCCAGTAAATACTTGAAAATGTACACCGACCCATCCTTTTTTATCTTCTTGGTATCTTTGGCGTAGCCTTAATCAACCCATAGGCCCAGGGTTCATTTTAGAGGGGCCAAATGAATTTGTATAAAACAAGTTTTTGGGTCTTGGTATTATGATTTTGTTGGGGAATGACGGGAAATTTTCCCAATGACAATTTTCCACAGTGGCAATTTTTCTCCTGGGCAATTTTCCTAGAACCCTTTTTCGATATAATTTCCCCAGTAGTAGAAAAGCCACTCTGCATCAAAGTTGCTGGAATGGATAAGTATTTCATGCCTTCCTCTAACCAGCTTAGAAAGGTCATTTCTCCTTCACTCTTCCACCCCTTTAATGGACCCCGGAGATTAGATTGATAACTACTAGAGTATTTTGAATTTTTCAAATTATAATTTTCTGGATACTTCGAGTTATGTTTTTCGAGTTCAAGATATACTCAAGTCCAACACTAGTATGAACCATATGTCCTCGAACTCCATGAGTAGTTATGAGTATTCTTCTTCAATCTGATTACATTAATAAATAGATATAAGCAAGTAAGTCGTATTCGTCTCAAATCAAATTCATTACATTAATTAAAAATTAATATTAATTACCTTTCCCCGTTGACTCAGTCCTCATTATTTGCAATTAAATCGGATTATAATAAAAATCCTTGTTATCTCTATTTTCGTTTTTTTTTGTCAGGATTATCGTCCACTTATTGTAATATACGTAATAGGTTCAATTAACTAATTAAATGATTCAGATAACTACATCTTAATCCCCGTAGCTTCTTCTTCCTTTATTCCATGTATGTAGACTACTTTAGTTTAGAAAAATTATGAACAACAGGATTTAATTAGAGGATTATTAACATGATAATGAAAGGGACCCATGATCACATAAGTACTTTTTACATCAGTATAAGAGTCTACAATAATTAATTAATATATAGAAGATCTAATATAAATCCCATTAGATTTTATTACCAATAAAATATGTATCGTATATTGATACCTTGAACACGTGTAATAATTAAAAAAAAAATACATTCAAAATCGACAACTATCAACAACTAATATTTTCATTTTTGAAAAAAAAAAAAATAGGAATTGTTGGCCATAAGGAACTACGAAGCCTCTCTGAGTGCTCATCTCCACAGGATATAAGTGCATTGCGTAAAATTAGAAGATCCCGAACAACTTTCACCACATCACAATTGCATCAATTGGAATTGACATTTGATAAAACACAATATCCAGATGTCTATACACGTGAGGATTTAGCAATGCGACTAGAATTAACGGAGGCAAGAGTACAGGTGGGTTTTTATCAATATTTTAAAATATTATTATTACTATTTTGTTTGTTTTTATCCAGTGGATCGTTATTGTTGATTAATTAATCATTAGATACATATGTATTGACATATATAAAATATAAAGCGTTGTTACTGACGTCATCAGTTGTATCATAATTAGTGTTGGATCGGTCCTAAGACTGATTCCCTAATCAGTTTTTTTTACTATTGGTACGATCTTTTTTACCATTCAACGGTCCTAAGGACCGATATCCCGGACTTTCAGTTCTATGGCCCTGGCTATCTTTTTATTTTCTTCCCTCCTAGCTAGGATTAAGAATTCTAAGAACGAAGAAAATAATAAACGACATCTACAACGTGTAATAAAACGTTTTAGTTTCATTCATCCTGCTTTTAATTTCAGGTATCTTGTCTCTTTGAAAGAGGTTATGAATTATGATGAACTGGTGTCCTAGAACTGACAAATTTTGAGAGTTCAAAGTTGATATTTTTAGCGTATAAATTGAACAAACTTCCAATAAATATTGATTAAATTCCATATTAATACCACAGTGTGATATTTGAATCAAATCAAAGTAATATCTACTGAAACTCCCTCTCAAATATTTAAATTTGTACAATTTGTTGGTTTTTGTCTTTAGATATGGGACGATAAAACTAGTATCCTTGGAGACAAATATCTTATTCTTTCCATTGCAATAGTTAATTGTTACTGCCAGCACATTTTTTAATCATTTATATCAGTTTCATCAGTCATTTTTTCAAATTCGTTTAGTTCACTAAATCATTTACTTTGATTCTTTTAATCTTTCACTTATAATCGACTTTTCATTTCGTTCTAACTAATTTCGTAAAAATAAAACGAAATTCATTGTAAATCGACCAATTTCCAATATCTTTTAATACACAGATTGTCACACTTTGGCACACATGCGGTCCTACATACCCCTATGATTGCCCTCCAGCTCATCCTAGAATATAAATTGGTCCTTTTGAGATTATAGATTGTTGAAATTATTTTGTAGCAAACGTGTGAGTGTAGCTAATTTATTTAATCTAATAAAATATAACTATACTGTGGCACAAAATTAAGATTGATATGAAATTATTATTATATATTCCTTGTAATTTCGTATTAAGTTCTTCTTATCGTCCCCTCTTTTCGCTATTCAATCGCTTTCTTTATGTGCAGAGCTGGTTTTAGGTCCATACAATATACAAATTGTTAAAATATTGAAACAAGTAAACTGTTAAGTACTTCCAAAGATTTCAAATATGCCTGTGAAAAAATATATTCATCGAGAAAAATCAAAGTACTTCGTGAAAAAATAAATAAACCGTTGGATTATAGATTTGTAGATTACATTTTTTGAAAAAAATAGGGGTATAAGATAATTACTTCTAAATAAACAATGAACGATTTAAAAGTACATTTTTTCTTGTTTCTCGTTCACTTTTTTGAATTTGTTTATCGTTCATGAACAATTTTTTGAACGATTAACACTTTTGAAGTATTATCAATAAAGCTATCTACAACACGGAAATATATAGCATATTATAGTTAAACTAGGCAATATATGTATATGTTATTGATGAGCAGCAAGGCTTAAGTCTGTTTACCTTGGTTGGTACCATTTTGACATTCAATAGTTCACTATTTTCCTTGTTATTAATTAAAGAAAGGGTTTTTATTGTTATATAATTTGGTTGCTCAAGCCCCTAAAATGGCTAACATCAGCAATGCTGACGTCACATGAAAACACTCTATTCATATATGTAGTGGGATTCATTGTAGGAAAATGATAGTTAAATATACTTCTGGAGGGAGAAAGGAAAAATGATCTCCTACTGATTAATATACGATCCTTGCATAATCGTACAGTACAAATTTTTGTTTCATTGTTTTCAATTACGTTTATAATTACATTGATTATATCACATCATACATTTGTCCTACCACTGCAGCTGTTGTAATCTAATTATTCATATGTTGTAATATTCTCCCAATATTTAATTACACTTATTATAATTAGTCATAACACATACTACTTTTTTTTTATCAGGTCTGGTTTCAAAATCGCAGAGCTAAATGGCGAAAAAGAGAAAAGTCTTTGAAGGAAAATACATCAACGACACCTTCTCAATCTTCTGGATCATCATCATCTGAAATGGAAATTCGTCAAACAAACATACGGAATAATAATAATTGTAATCTCTATCCAGAGACGACTGGCATAGGTAATGAATATATTTTTTTTACACATTTGGATCAAGATCCGATTCTTCATTTTTTTCCTATTATGTACAAATTTGTATGTTATTTTGATTCAACCTCATTATATTTTCTTCACATTTCTTTATAAATTTGTCCAAGAGGTCCTTGACTTTTTGGACGCGAAATGATTATTTCTTAGAAAAAAAATGAATCGTTGACCAAAACGGCTGAAACTTAATATTTCTCCACTTTGTATCAAAAAGAACATTTTTGGACTAAGTCCACCTGATATTTCGAGGGGGAAAATAGAGCCCGTTTAATATACATGTCAAAAATATAAAATTAATTGTGCTTGAGAGATCACATGGAAATCTCTTTATTCTGTCGTTAATCCACTCTAATAATATAATAAAAAAAGATGAAAAAAAATCAGTCACAAAGATTAAGCGATGATGTTGTCAATAAGGAAAACTAAATCTTTTTTCCCTAATTATTATTTTTATTATTGTTTCCAGGGAGCAATGGAGGCTATTTGAGTGGTGGTGATGGTAAATCCAGTTCCCTTTTTTCAGTTCCTCAATCGTCCCATCATCATCATTCTCATCTATCATGGCTGGCCTCTCACTCCCCATCGAAATTATTTGTGGATCCAAAGAGTCATCCTATCTCAGCCGCTGCTCTATTTTCACACTATGTCCTTGGAGGGATCTTTGGAGCGAATAGCAATATAAATAATAAGGGCAGTCAAGGAATAGTGTCCGGAATGGAACAACCAAAAAGTCCTCCTTCTCCTCCAGAAAGAACGGACGGATTCTTATCCGATTAAAAAAATAAAAGACATAATTCTCTGATCCTGATTTCATCTCTCTTCATTTTTTGCCATTTAATACAAGACATGACAAATAAGTAGGACGTTATAATTAAGTATTTAAGCAATATTTTTCAAAGCATATATTTTATTTATTCATTTTTACACGTGTACCTTTATCATACTATATTTTTTTGGATATCTTTTGAGAGATCCACACATTTATACCCCGAATGCATAGTGATGTAAATCGTGTGAATGTTTTAGCTGGCCCGGTATTTTGGGGAATTGGTAATCTCAGGGCGTCTCTAGAAGTTTTTGGAAGTAAGGAATTTTTGCTTTTCATTAGAAAATTTAATTTTTCAATTTTTATATAGAAAAAAGTTTAATTTTTCAAATGTTTTGGTAATTCTTTTTTTTTTTTTAACGTTTATGCAAAAAAATTAATAATTGAACTTTTTTTATTTATTTAGTACTGAAATTTTTTGGAACAAGCTGTGAATTTTTGAAATTTTTTCAAAGTATAATTAATTTTTTGAGAATAACTCTGGATTTTTAAAATTTTTTCCCATAAAATTAAATATTCAAAATATTTTCTGAAAAGCTGTGAATTTTTAAAAAAAATTTCAAAAAATTTAATATTATTGAATTTCTGAATTCTGAACTTCTTTTTCTAAACAGATTGAATTATATTCAAAACCTGATTGATGTGTGCTCATAAAAGACGGAGATTAAACCTTTAGATTTGCTGCAGGGTTACCTATAATTATAAGTCCTTTTTGGACTCGGAGTAGAATGGGGGATCGACATCGATGTAATTTTTGCCAATGCCCTTGCCCATTTCTTTCTCCCCCTCTTTCTCGTCACTGCTGATTGTAGCTGATATAATAAAACGTCATGAGCATTGTTCTTTCTCTCCTCCACAACATTCTTGAAAGAATATAATGTTGATTTTCGGGGTTTTTTTACATGCCCACTATCCCCACAAAATTTCCATCACTACAAATTCCCCTCCCTCCTAATCCCTTCTCTTCTTCTACTGTTATTTTATGTACAATACCATTCAAGAAGGAAATTACTAATTTATTATTGCTAGCAAATTAAACGCTAATCAAACCCCAACCATGTAAAAACAAAAACTTATTTACTATAAGATAATCTAGTCACACAAAAACTGGGTTCTCAAGTCTTGCGAATTTGTACTCTATCATCAATCAAAACAACTATTGTTGGATCAGTCCTAGGACTAATTGTCTATTCAGTCTTTATTACTATCGGTCTGATATATTTACCATTCCATGCTCTTTTACTTTCTTAACTCCTAGCTAGGATAAAATAATTAAAAACGAAGAAAATAGCTAATTGATAACTAGAACATATAATAATTAATTCTAGCCGCACACTTCCTACTTTAAACTTCAGCTACCTTGTCTTTTTAATGAAATTATTTTGAACACTTGAAAGGACATAATTAGTAACTACGTATTTTCAGCTGTTGTAGTTACAATAAAAGACCGATAAGGAACGGTCCTAGGACTAACAAATTGTATTAGTTCCGGACGGATAAAACTGTACTATTTTCTATACTAATCCAACAATAATCAAAACAGTTTCAATTTCCTGATTTATTTAGAGATACAATGTACCTGTTTAAATGAGCACCACCAGGGGTGTCCGCTAGATTATATATATATAATATTTTTTTTTTTTTGGGGGAAGCTTGGTTCTTGGAATTTCTTCGACAAAATATACAAAAAATTTTTTTTTTTAAATATTTAGCTATTCACAAAATATTTAAAAAATTAAATTTTTTGGAAAAAAAATCTAAAAATTGAATATTTTTTTAAAATCTATTGCTATTTACTAAATATTCCAAAAAAATTGAATACTTTTTTAAAAATCTATAGCTATTTACACAATATTTCAAAAATTAAATTTTTTCGAAAAAAATTTCAAGAATCCTTAGCTATCCACACAAAATTGATTTTTTTTGGAAAAAAATTAAAAATTCCATAGTGTGTTCATAAAAAATGTGAAATTTTTTTGAAAAAAAATGAAATTTAAGAAAAAAAAATTTAAATTTTATTTTCTACATTTTTTTTTGGAAACAAATTTAAAAAAAAAAAAAAAAATTTAAAAAATTAAATTTTTTGGAAATAAAAAAAAAAAATTTGGAAAAAAAAAATTAATATTGCAAATATTATTATGTTTTTTTCCAAAAAAATCAATAGAGCACCTCCAGCCCCCCTTTGGACACCCATTACCACCTCATAACGGCTACAAGCGCCTTTTAATGTTTAATTTGAAGTTAATAAACATCTTTCTTTGCAGACATTATTCTTCATTTGTTGTCTGTACTGATTTAAATGAGTACATTAGATTTATCTTTTCAAAACTTGAGAGTTCTTAAAACCCATTCATAATAATTAATTCATTTTACAATCAAAAACAAATTTTGTCAAAATATGTTTCAAAGTTATTCTTAATCATAATGTAATATATATAAATAGGCGTATTATACATTCTAACTATGTATGTTTGTAGTAGTATTTTGACTCAAATATATACTATATCAATTTATGTTTTTTTATATATATTTTTATTTCTCTATGCTTTTAGTTTGGGTTGAGTCGTTTATATCATTTATATTTTATTTTCTTCTTCTCTTTTGGATATTACATATCCATTCAAGACAGCAGCAATTGTGTATCTTAATGGGCTTAAACTCGTAAGTGATTTATTTTAATTTCCTGTTTTGGAAGGAGCTTTCTCTCTATTTTCTTTTTTTCCCTCTTTTTGAGCATCATTGCTCAAGAGAGAAATAGAGTAAATGGTTTATTATCAATTAAGTCTGTCTGAAAAGATTAATGTATCATTAAAACAATTGTTAAAATGAATAGGAGAATAAAACAAAGCAAAAATAATATTATACAATATAACTTCCTTCTCTCATTGGCTCTCCCACAAAATTAACTTTACATGCAATTATTGTTCATTACATACGAGGTGTGCTAAAAAAGAAAGCTAATTTTAAATTATTAGGGGGAAAAAATAATTATTCATCAATATTTATATTGGCACCTTTTAAGTATACAATACACTTGAGCTAACACTTTTTTGAAGCACTTTTCGGTATAGGCTTGAGCTTTTCCTGCGATGCAATCTGTATCTCCACAATCAGTGTAAATCTCCGTCCTTTCATAGGTATCTTCACTTTTGGGAAGAAGATAAAAGTCACATGGGGCCAAATGGGGACTGAGGATGATTGTGGTGTTGTTTTTGGCTAAAAAAATCTGTCCCATGCAAAGATAAGTGAGCAGGGGCATTATCCTGATCTAAAAGCCATAAATTTTTTTCCCCAATTCCGGACTTTTTCTTCGTATAAATTCTCTTTATTGACCGTTCAACCTTATAGTAAGAACTCCTGATACACTACGCCACGGTAGTCGAAAAAAACAGGGATCAAAACTTCATTTGTCATCGGCATCTTCCCGGCCATCTTTGAAGAGTGTATAACACTTGTAATTTCTTTTTATTACTCAGAACAGTTTCACCTGATGATATAGTCAACATTTCAAGTTCTTTGGAGCACTTAATTTTCACTTTTTACACAAAATTTGATGTAAATTCTTTGATCAATGTTCTTCAATAGCAAAAAAATCACGGAACACGGAAAGTACTTCTAACCGTTATGCTTCTCACAAACAAAATAAGCATATTATTGAGCTGAAATAGTAAAAATATGTTCGTGACAAGTGTACTGATATAAAAAAAATGGACATAAAAGATGTAGATTCCACGCGAAATTTGAAAATTCATCTTACTTTTAGAACAAACCTCGTATATACAGCCAGATATGTAACTTTTGTTACATATCTCCGGAAATTTACTGTGTTTGTTTTATAGGAAAGGTAGGAACTTGCAACAAGATAGCTACTTTATAGAATTTGAGAGACCTAGAATAATCACACAACCTTTTATACTCTCATGTGAAAGGTATATAAAAGGAGCGATGGGTTAAAAAAAAAAAGGATAATAAGAGTCAGCCTCATTTTAAACGTTATTTCCTTCAACAAACAAAGGATAGATGTGTGCACAGAAGAAACTAAGTTTAGCAATTAGAAATGGAAAAATGGTTATTTAATAAGGCGTGGCTGTGTTAACATCTCCCTCTAAAAGAAGAATTCTCCCCTATCTTTGGTGTAAATTATTTTTCAAATGCATTATAAAATAAGAATGTATTAATGCAAAAATGTAATAACAATATTTTCCCTGCCCTAATTTTATTTGTAATGAAGGGGGCCTCTTTATAGCAGTAATTCATTTTCTTCCTGACAAATCATGAAACAGGCTGCTGCTATTAACTAAGATCTTAATTCACTAATATCATGTGTCTCCCTCCCGCCTACTCCTCACACTCTTAGAAAAATCCATCTCTAATTATGTTACCATTATCTCGGATTCGACTGTCTCTCTATATATGTAATATGTACATTAGATTTTACAGTTTTTGGTTCAATATACCCCCCCTTTTACATAGATATTTTCTTGCTGGAAAAAAAAAAAAAATTTTTTTTGTTAAAATTTGAGGCCATGTTTGCTGTGATATGGCCCATTTTTATTTGAAAAAATGGGATTTAGACCTTTTGTACCCCTTATCATATAGGATTAGTAAAAATATTCTTCGCCTTTTTTTTATTCGTTTAAGGGGCCTTCTAAGAATTTTTCAATGATTGTCAGTTTCCCTGTTTTATCAAAGATAACCTAGCCCAATTTAACCCCTGTTGAAGTAGAAGGCCTATGTGTTTGGATGACGGACACTGCAGGCCCTTTCCCTCGATAAGCACCCAAAATATGTAGTCGAGGGGATTGGCATCAGGGCTGTAGGGGGTGTCAAAATGGCCTCTCCACCCTCACAAGAATCTTTCAACCCGCTTTTTTGATAGCTCTCTAGACAGTCTGATGTGAAACCCCGAGATCTCTTGTATGCCCCCTCATGGACTTGAAGGGATTGTCCTGGGCTGTTTTCTTTACTTTGTCCAGTTTGACCTTTTTGACAAAGCCCTTCTTTTATCCAACGTTTCGGATTTCTGATCCTGGAGACGCCCAACTTTATGGAGTGCACGTAAGAGATCGGGTTTGGTTAGTTTTGTAATTAATTGCTTATGCTTGAATATATCAAAATATTAATTAATTTCAATCACTCAACTTTATTTAATTATTGAATTAGTGAGTGCTCAGATTTCAATGGACCACACGATAGCTGTTGAACAAAAATGAGAAACATAATTATCTTTGAAATCATGGAGCATATTCTAAACTCATATAAAATGGTCAATTTCCACTCAAAAATCCTTTAAAAAAAAAAGAGTTAAAATGACATAGGCTACGCCCAAAATACCCAGAAAATCCTCAAAGTTTGACAAAGTCAGTTCTTTTTTATTGTTGTCAGCAGAGATATTAGCCCAAAACCGGAACAGTGTAATAACGTACATATTACATTTGTATAAATCCATAAAAAATAGAATCCCTGATGGACTCTCCTGATAAGAAGAATGACTTCCGTATTCTTTGGCAGGGGGCCGATGAGTCAATCATCATAGCTTCTCCCTAATGAGAATTACTGACTCATCATCGGAAATTCACAGGAGGGCGCGTGTGAAAATCGTAATGGATCTTCTCTACATATTATTTTTTATTATACATCTCTTGATGATGATAATTGTTTATTATGGCATAGATAATCTGTTTATTCATTGGCTTTTAATGGTCTTTGTCACACGGGTTATTTAACATCCATTATTTCATTTATGTATATCGTTCTATTTTTGAAGGATATGCAGAGAGAGAGAGAGAGATCATGCCTATGATGGGTAGTTGATATAAAAGTTTATATAGGGAAATTACCATACACAGAGGATATTCTTATAATATTTGTCGTTTCAATAATTGTCAAAAGAAGTCATTAATCATACGCATGTACAATATTCTACACTGATAATATTATAAAAGATCTGATAAACAGATTACATTGATATAATGTTATGTGTACATATATTTAATGCTCAATAATAATAAAAAAAGGAATTTCACCCCTTGAATTTTTAACTCTTCTTTTGTTCTTCTTGTTTTGGAGAGTATCTTAATCGCTATATTATTATTAATAAAGACCGTGTTTCCATGAAATATTAAAACAAATGGAAGTGCCTCATTAAATAAGGTTTCTATTTTTCTGCTTACAAGGGCTATCAATATTCATTTATAAACTTATCTATGTATATTAATAACAAATGATAAAGTAAGGGGCACTATTAAAACAACAGAAGAAATATTGCATAATTTAATTAACAGATACTACAGGGTGCGCAAGTAATATGCACAACGGAAAGGATTTTTTTCAAACCCAACTTTCTATCCAACAAGTATATAAAATCATCTCCAGCCTCAATTAATGTCTCTATACGAGGCCAAAAGTGCAAGTAGGCCTTCGCCACTTGATTTTTGGAAATTTCTGAAATTCCTCCTTGATCCGACTGATGAATTCGCCTTTGGTGATGCAGGGGATTCGGATGGTTGGTTGTTTGATCGCACCCAACACGCAAAATCCATTGGATTAAGATCTGACGAGATGAAGTTGGAGCTATTTGAGACTTTTGTTTCGAGGTTGGACAGGTATTTTGTTAAATGTAAGG
This sequence comes from Lepeophtheirus salmonis, assembly GCF_016086655.4. Taxonomy (NCBI): domain Eukaryota; kingdom Metazoa; phylum Arthropoda; class Copepoda; order Siphonostomatoida; family Caligidae; genus Lepeophtheirus; species Lepeophtheirus salmonis. The sequence continues at coordinate 36,744,749 of NC_052144.2, read as the reverse complement.
CCTTCCATTATATACCATCTAGATCCAGAGCTTCACATGGGTATGTAGCACGTCCGGGTTGGCATCATTGTTGACTCTGAGGTCCTGGGGGAATACAGGAGAAGGCATGACGTGGGCTTCGGAGTAACCACACCAAACAGCATCACATGGCTCTGAAACTTTGTCTGCATGATGACAGTTACATCCTTGGGACAAAAGGCGAACCACCTGTTGTTCTGGTTGTTGACCTTCTGGTCCTATCAAAAGTTTTCTAGTCTGAGAAAAACCAGAGCATGTCTTCAAGATGTGAGTGCTTTTTTCAAATTTGAAATTACTTATTGTTTGAAATGAGTAAGATATGAGCTGTTAAATTTTCAATTTACTACATTTCTTTATTAATATGAGAAACTTCAATCAAAATAAGGGCATACCAGAAGAAGACATCGTTCTATATTCGTTTCTAAGGTTGTAGATTGAAAGCAGTATAAAATATTGTTACTGTTGTTAATTGTGTGTATTTTTTTTTAAAGAGCTTCTCATTCTTTAATATCGACTACAAATCCAGAAACTCATATGATATAAAGAGTTCCTTCAATAAATATTTCCAAATAATCTGTTTCGTTGATGATCATCGACTCAAACACACGCTTAATTATTACATCCTAGCATTGACTCGCAATGATAAGATAATTACAATATCAAAAATTGGAAATTGAATTAAAAAAATTAATTAGGATTATCTCCTAACTTGATTTTAATTAAAGATGGTTTTAATGCTGACACATCACATATGTCAAAAGAAAATTAACTCAGGGACACCATACGTTATATTGTTACCGTAAATGTTTGCAATCTTTAAGTATAATTAGCTGGTCCTCTGTAGGACTAATCAGAATAATTTATGAAAATAATTTGAAGGTAATTAGTTGAAGAATACAAATCCATCCCACTCTTTAAAAAAAAAAGAATCCTTTTAGCTCCTTTTCTAATGTTCGAAGTAACATGTTCCGTGTAGGAGGCAGTTGTGTCATCCACAATTCAATCCCAACAAGCTGAATTTCATTCACCTCACCGATCGTTACAGTCAACTACTCTTTTTAGCATTTTTATTTGTAAAAGTACATATAAGTTTTGAATCCTACATAAATGAAGCAATTTCTTGGGGTTTCTGGTGCATTGAAATATACTTGAGGCAAAATAGTTTAAGGCGAAACTACCAAGTGTCTCACAAAATATTCAATAGGAACTGTTCATTCATTGTTTAATTCAAAAAAGAATGGCCCACACTGCAAGAGTACCATAGCTAGTGTTGTGTTGGTCCTTATTTATTCGCTCCAGTCTAGTCTTAGAACCTGTCCTATAGGTCCTTAGGACTGTCGGTACTTGGAATATTTCTAAAAAGTATAGGACTGTTTGGGGAATCCCAATAGTAATGCTGGATTTTCATTGGTTAAATGGGGAGGGAGGAGGGGGTTATGAAGATAAATTATTTAGCTGGATTTAACCCTCTTCATTCATCCACCCAAGTTGTATCCATGCTTTCTCACATAATTTAACGGACTCCTTTAGGATACGTGCGGAATCAAATGGAAATCGACAAAATAAATCAAGAAAAATTGATCTGATTCTTCGATAAAATTCATTGGTTACGCGGACTTAAGGTACTGACGCCATCAAATTCTTCAGAATTTCAGAAGTTGCAGAGGCTGAAAAGGCAGAGAAAGTTATTGTAGAAAATGATCAAAATAAAATAATGAAATTGCTTTGGATTAAGGTTAATTACCAGGCCTTAATTCTGAAGAAGATAATTTATGACGGGAAAATTCTAATAAGTACAATTGATATCCTAATCATTTTCATGGAACATTTCAAGAAATTATAGACACTGAAAGGTTGAATTTTCCATGGAAACGATAATTCAAGGCTTCTTCATATGATCAGTGTTTCTCCAAGGAGCGATTATTATTTTACATGACCAAAGAACTCAAATGCAAAGAAAAACTTGGTCCAGGTGGTTTTGTTGGGTAAATGTATACTCTTTCCCCGAGGAAAGTATACCTTATCTCTTGCACGTCGGTAAATCTATAGGAAAACTTGGTAAAATACCAAAATCTTTAACCAATGGAAGAATAATCGTCATAGCGGAACTGATTCTAAGGACTGGAGACCAATAACGGTTCTTAATTAAACTTATAGAATTTTATCTGAAATTTTGGTAAAACCTATGCAGCCAATCTTCAATATTTTTTTTTTTTTTCGGGGGGGGTAAAAAAATTTGTAATATTAAAAGAGTGAGAAATTTATAGATTTTATTTGGATGGCCATTTTGGAGCCAATATTATAACCCCCTCCCCCCTTCCATTCTGGAATGGCACAGAAAAGGTTTTTAAAGCACAGAAGAATTTCAGATATTTTGCGAAATATTCAAGCTATTGAATCTGTTCGCTTCAAGGAACAAGTTTTGCACTATCATATAGATTGACTTCAAAAAAGATTTTGATTTTATTTCTCATAATTTCATTCTTCATTCTGTGAAGAGGTTGCTTCCTAAAAAGTTTTTTAATCCAGTTCCTAAAAAGTTTTTTAATCCAGTTCTTAAAAAGTTTTTTAATCCAGTTACTGCAGCTTTTTCTAACAGTACCATCTCCTCTTCTCCTGTTTATAACCACCAATTGAAAGGATAACGCAGGTTATAATTTAAAAAATATTATGGATTTTTTTTTATTATTATTCATCCCAATTTTTCAGCCATTTTTAAACAAAAATATTTAAATATAACAAAAACAAATGATTAATAATTAATAGGACCTAAGTAAGATAGTTTTAAATAATAAAAGAAGCAAAAATATTGTAGATTTGGTGTAAAATTCCCAGACTCCTGTAATATGTTGGATCTAAATGCAGACGATTTGACATTAACTATAGAAGCTAACTCGGATCCCCAGTTCATCAAGAGAATATAAATATTTTTGAATTTATTTACCAAGTTTGGAGGATATCTGATATGGAGCTGAACAAGAAAAGACATCGATTCTCCCCATAGGAACATGGATCACCAATCAAGAGCTCAGTATAAATACCTGCGGGGCAAAAACAAGTATTAATATTCTGGGCCAAGAGTGGGATAGGGATGAAATTCAAATACGTAAATGGGATTGTGTTTGTTCCCTTATTAATCCGAGGTTGAGTATGTGGAGAGGGGTTAATCTTCAGAAGAGGAGTGACCTTTATAATATCCAAGTAATATCTTCGATACTTTATACAGCTACTGAATCTCCAAGGATTGCTGAAAACTCCATAATTGAAAGATTATAAATATGGCAAAATACCCAACCTTGAATGCAAGAGCGTAGTTGCAACATGAATGTATATTCCAGAGTAACGATGGGAACAGATCTCACGAATACAACCCCCGGTACAATTTCTCAGGATTAGGCTGCTGCACAAAGAATCATCTAGAAATGTAAGCCTGTATATCGGGGAGATTCATCAATAGACATAATCCCTCAAAAATTAGTGAAAAGTTTATTTTCACTAACCTCAAAGATTTTATATCTGTGGAGGAGTATGTAATCAATAATGATATTGATAATTTTGTACCATTTGGGGACGGAAGATTCAAGTTTTCCTTCACGAGAGCAGCAAATGCCCACATTTTATTTACCTTGACCTTGGCATCTTATAATGAAAATTCCTAATTCATCATGCGTATCGAGGAATTTTTTTGTAATCATCATATAAAGTTATTAGGGCTCTTGGAAAACTGGAGAAAGAGGTATAAAGGATGGTAGAAAGTTTACTGCTCAATTCTATATCTCTTGCGTAATTATTAATTTTTTTAGGAAATGCAAGGATTGTGGTAAACTTTTTAATGGCACTCTACATATTTTCGCGGATTGTCCCGTCGTAGTCATTTTAAAGTCCCTGGTAAACCTAAATATAAAAGGGATTAAAACATACTAATACTACCGTTGACATAGGGGTATGTTTTCGTTTGGGATTTATAAAAAGAACAGAGGAGGTGCATCTGAAACCAAGGCTTTAGATTTAGCTTTACTAAACTGTAATTGTTATTGCTGTAGCAGCAAGATATACTACACTTTCCATTAAAGTTCCGTCTCTGGGGAATAATTTGTTGACTTTGGCTGGAGAAGAAATTAAGTAACTTGAAGACACCAAATAAAGGCTTTAAAAAGGATTTTAAGACAATCTAAAATTTAAATTTGAAGCTTGTTTTTAGTATTTTTATAAATTATCTTGATTTTATTGTAAATGTCGTATTTTTTTACCTCCATTAGTATTGATTTTATTAGTTTTATTTAAGTTTTTTTTAAATTTTAATAAAATTGCAATGTAATCTTAGCCCGAAGCTTTCATTTTGAACAAAATATTTATTTATATATATATTACGTAACTGCTTCGATATTTAAGTGTAAGAACGAATTTTAAAAAAAAATGTTATTAAAAATGGACAAAAGTCTCTTTTATACAATAAAAATATAAAAGGTGTTATTGTTTAAAAGTCCGTTGAGTTCATATATCTTACGATAGTTTTGTTCAGGCCAGCAGGAAGATGAGTCCTTTTTGGTCTCCATCCATAAATTATCGTGAGAGTCTTTGCTATTATCGTCTCCACTTTAAGGTAACTTTCCCTCTCATTGTAAGAGCAATGAGCCAATTTGACACCTAGAGACTTATACCATACCTACCAGTAATGATCCTTTCCCCCATAGATATTAGAGGTCTCACTCGATCACAAAGTTAAAATAAATGAAACTATGATTCTACAGAAAAAAACATCCACAGTTCGTTTTATTCGACTTGCTGGTGTATAATGAGGATGTCGCTAACCTGTACCGAAACCATTTCTATGATCATATTGTAAAGGATTTTGAGTGTAATATTCTAGGATTGATTGGTACTTCTTCCATATTAAGGTTCTTCCAGGGCTTTGCTACTAAGAAGCTTCGTGTTATTTTTTTGTTCTGTTTTTTCGGTTATGATTTTTATTTTTCTCTCAACTGAACCAATTCCTATAAAACATATGCATGAATAATTCACATATAAGTATATTTAAGTACAAGTCTATTATGTGATCATCATTAAGTAATTGGCAGTACAAACTCAATGTTTATGTGATAAGCTTATTAGAGGGGGTTCCCGCTTATTGCAATTTTTGGGAAACAAGAAAACTCCACTTTATATGGAATCATTGTTGTACGGGGACCTTTTTGGACTAAAACTCCTTAAATGGGAGATATTATTTCCATGTCCACTTTCTACTATTTGTCATTTTTTTTTAGTATGGTTAGGATAATATAAAACATTTTATTCAGCATAAAATATTTAAAATAATGTATGCTAGACAAGATAATTATAAAATAATTACAAAATTAAATTTTAATCGGGTATTTACTTGATTCAAAATCAAGTAAATACTGTAAAATTTATATAATCGGAAGTTAACCAATATTTAATCCGCAGCCTTTTTAATTGCAAGTTTCTATAATAATTAATAACCAAAAGTTTTAAGTTTAGGTATTATATGAATAATACTATAGAGAAAGTATGAACTAACTCATCAGCAACTACAAAAGTTCTTGTTTATCTCAATGTAAGCTTTTTATAATTTTCTTTGTATGTATAAAGGGAGAGGGGATCAAATTGTCGCCAAAATATTTTTCTACAAAAAACAACACAAAATATACATTTTTTAACTTTTTTATTGAAAATCAAAACTATGACGAGCATATAGGTATAGAATAGCCATTCATTCGATATAATTACCGTTGGCATCAATAACGGCCTCAATACGGCCTCTGAACCGGCCGCAGGCTCTTCTGACGTCATAACAGTTCTCGGTTAACCACTGCATGGAGATTTTGGATACATTGCAGGGTGCTGAGCCCTGTTGCCACACTCAGGGCCTGTCTCCGGCCTTCATGGACCTGGTAGGGTCATCCTTAACCATCTTCTTCACCTTGTCGACAAAGTCGGTGTCCCTGACCTTCCTGTCGGCGCCCTCCTCCTTGGGTGCCCTCTTTATTGTGCCATCAACATCCCAGGTGTCCTCTAGCTTCTTACGGATACGCTGAACAGTCCGTAAATTCACTCCTTAGGTTGAAGCAATCGTTGAATTGGACATTTCACCTCCATTATTAACCAATGCCATGACTACGGCGGACCTCGAAAGCTCCTCGTTCCACTTATAGTTCTTTATCTCCTCATATGAGGACGGCATGATGCTAACTGAACTACGTATCGTCAGCTGACAACAATAGCTTTCCTATTTGGTAACCGGTTTTTTATTTGATAATGTCGTCTTCAAGTTATCAAGGTTTAAAGTAGGCAACAATTTGATCCCCGCTCCTTGTATATAAAAAAATGAAGATGGTTTCCTTCTTGTTTACGATACCAAGATATATGTAGGTTTATAAATTTTAAGCATTTTTGATATGTGAAAAACAGAAACCAAAAATTGTTATAGTATAGTAACCCTGACAATTTTAAGATTTTATGGGAGGAGAGTGGTTGATTATATAAGTTGCAAGCAAGTAGGATAGAAGGGAAATAAACATAAACATAGATGGAACTACGTAGCTTAATGGAAAACGCGCTCAGGATAAATTATTCCCTTGAACTCAATGTGTGTATGTTTGCGCCCCGGTCCTTCCTAAAGAAGGAAATATTCTTCATGCATATGGACTTCAAAGACAATTTATTGGTCAAATGGAGTAAATGTTATACTAAAACGTTTACTTATACTTAATCAGTGCAACTCAATCTTCCCAATTAGAGGATCATTAAACAAAAATTAAAAAGGACACCTAACCTAGGAAGGACAATTACTACAATCTCGATCCTAACTTTACTTTGAGCCCAACAACAATTTAAATTCATAAATCCTCATCAAATTTTCATGTGTACATGCTTGAGTGATTAGTTTAGTTGATAGTTAGATGTTGTCTCCTCAAGCATGAAGGAATAATGATATCGCCATTAGACAATAAGAAATCCTATTCAGTTTGCAACTACAACAAGTCTTGCATATAGATAATGCTTAGAACATACATCTCAAGGGATATGTTACTTCTTTACAGCATAAATTTGAATCGTGAGTGGACTATTGGCCGCCATTTTTTTAATTTTTTGTTGCTGAATGTACATTTTAACGAAGGACAATATTCCAAACGGACATTTGGCTAAAAGCCATTTCAAAAATTTGGCCGAAAAAGCAGATTTAATATATTCATATATACAATTTTACATTTGAATTCAATTTAAAATCATCGTTTGATAAATTGGTATCGTTTGTATATTATTTTCTATATATTAAATGTATATGTCCATGTGTGTTTATTTCCTTCAATCACGGCCACCCAATTGGATGGATTTTCCGGAAATTTTTCACGTTGCTTCTTATTGCTCCAGAATCGGTTATGGTTACAATTTTTGGTTTTCAGGGCCATTTAGCACTTTAGCTGTACAATCAGAGGGACAGGGTGTATTTGGGATATTAGAAGGGTTCTTTGATACTTGGGGATGCGGGGGTGGAAGAACTTAACCTGCCTCAGAGACCAGCATCCCACAAACCGCGGGAGGAGTGTTTTCTAGCATATTGGAAGTGGTTCTTGATTCTTATGAATGAGGCTGCGGGCAGTTTAAAGGCCCATTACTTCACATGTACAACCTGAGAGCCGGTGTGTACTTTGGGATATTAGGAGGGCTCCTTGATTCACAGGGAAGGGAGGACGGAGAAATTTTACTTGCCTCGGGCCCATTAGTTCACCTACACAAACCGTGGACAGAGGTATATTAGACGGCTTCCTTGGTGCCTAGAAACGCGGCGTCGGTAGAGTTTTAACTTGTTTTCGGCCCAGTATTTCACCTATACTCATACTCATAAAACCAACATGAGGATGATTCTTAAGATTTTACGGGGTTCTTTCCTGTTTATTTTTTATTAAGAAGAAGAGTTCTTTATTCATTTTAATTTCTTACTGTCCCCAGCAATGCCGGGCAAACCTACTCTAGTATACTATATGTCTATTTATATAATGTAGGTAAATTAATTTTCTTTTTTTGGAGTAAAATATATATATTTTTTAAATTATATTAATCAATGATCATTATAAAAACAAAGAACAGGAGTATGTGGTTCCAATCGATAAGAATCTTTACCGTTGTAGTAATTTAAATATTCAAAAATTTATTCGACACTTCATGTAATCATCTAGTTTGGTTAATTGCGGTACGTATGGTTTGTGGCAAACACTATGAGAAGAAGGTCATTACTCTTGCCAAATACTATGCGAGTTTGTCAATTCAATATGAATAATCCATAATATCGAATGATAATTAATTGATAGCAGAGACGTGATTATCACTTCTTCCATTCACGTCACTGTCGTGTTTTTTATGATTTAATTTATTTAAAGTACAAGAACTGTCAAGATTCGAAACATATACTACTGTAATGTGTTTATATAAAGATCATTTTTATGTCAGTATAATTTAAATATTAGTTTTATTTTTTTGCAAAAGAAAAATAATTAATTTACCTATATAACATATGTCATATATATAGTACATAAACAATACCTTTATGATCATACAATCGTTTTAAATTGAATTAAAATGTGTAATTGTAGATATCAATACATTAAATATCATTTTCTGGTAAAATGTCCATTCAGCAAATTGTCCTTTGCAAAAAAAAAATCGCCCAAATGTCTTTGAAAAAAATATACCATTTTACCTATTAAAAATAATCCCTCAATAAATTTGCAGCTTCTACTTGAGGAAAAGTATATGCAAACGTGAGTTCATTACGAAACATAGTGATACATATATTTCAAATTGAAAGATTGGCCTATCCATGATGTAATTGTTGGAAGTCAAGAGTTATAGAGTAATTTAATGTAAAGCGACTTTTGTAACCATAAAGCACAATTAGCTTACCTGAGAGTGGAGAGAATAAGGTAAATAGTAATTATACCTCCATCATCATCATATCGTCTTATTACCCTGATACAAAAACCGCATAGCAACGCTGCCCATCTCTAAAATTTGCGTTCAATAACTCTACTTGAACTTTTATACAAAATAATAACTGACCTAATTACTCAAAAGAGGATGACTATTCTCACCAACATCATTCGTGAGGAAGAAAATTAATGCCCAATGGAAACATTCATGATATAACCTTAAATACAGCAGAAATGATTAAAAAGTACCATGGATAGAGACACTTATAGAGCAATAATAGTAATACGTTTTCGTAAACCCTTTGATACACTAAGCCATTGACTTATTCTAAAACAAATCCAAGCCAGGTTTGTCGAAGACATTTTTAACATTGTCAGAGGCTGCATTTCGAATGCAGTCTCTTTCTTATATAAGGATTGAGTTTTCTTCAAAGTAATGAAATGTAAAAGGGGTGCTCGTCTAGTTGATCCTTTATCTCCATATCTTTTTAACTTGGCACTTTTACCTCTGATGGACAAAATTAATAATAATAAACTGCTTGGAATAGAATTTGGTGGGAGTTTTTTTTTTTTTTTTTCATCAATTCTACACTGACGACAACTCTATCTTTATAAAAGGTGAATCAGAAGAAGAAATTGAGGAAAAAGCGAGGTATTGCTTGCAAATTTATGAACGCTTTAGGAAGAAATCTGGCCTGGAAATCATGAAGGAAAATAAAATGATTTTAAAAATTGGAGCGATGTTTATTTTTTTAAATTTGTTTTTTTAAATCAACGGCAGGCTGTGCAGTCGTGGACACCATAAAGCAGTTAGGAACAGCATTCACAAAATCAGACACGGACACAATATATTTGGAAGAAAAGATGAGCAAAATTGAGCAACATGCAAAAATAATCAAACCTTTAAACATAAACTACACCAAAAGGGTATGTCGGTTGAATTTCTATGTGTGATCCAAGTGTTCATTACCGGACGGGTGACTGGAAGGGAATTTTAAAGATCGGGAAAAGATTTCCTTACATTAGAAGAATTTTATTCCCCAAAGAAAATTGGAAACATTTGGAAGTTTCAAGAAGTATGAGTGATTTGGACTGAATTCGGCAGAGAACATTATTGCCAAAATTTTCGAAAGAATGTTTGTTAGATTTCTAAAAGAAGAAGTTCCATAGAGCCTACTTCTAGGAATACGAAGAGTTGCATTTCAAATCAACTTTAGAATAAGTTTTTTATAAATTTAGAACTGAGTCGTGTCCTTTTTTGTATGCATTATGACGACTTGGGAGACAAGAGGAGTCTGTAGAAATGTAGAAACTCTTATTCCCAACAAGTCTTTACTGTGCAAATTATATTATCGGAAGAAAAGTGATGCTCCTGGATACACAGTTACATATATTAGCTAGTTTAAATTTGCAGGAAAAGTAATGGACTTTTCTTTTTGGAAACATCGAAAGCGGAAGAGGGACAGCTATCGGAAGAAATCTTTTGAGACAAATTAAAAAAATATATTATGGTCAGTAAAAATGGATGGAAGAAAAGAATAAAGCCCTTAGATATACTGAAGAGCCGTCTAATGTTTTACCGGTTGTCAATAAACTATTTCAACGAAGAACTTTGCCTTTTCATGGACAAAAAAATATTACAAAGTTTTTTTAATTTGCCAGTAATACCTGGCATGAAAGCTCAAAACAAGAAGATCATACAAACAAGAAAGTGCAAACGCTTCTCTCAATGTTGCTATTTTACTTATTTATTTAAGTGGGATAAAATACGAGTTTATAAAGTTACAGGATTTTTATTTTATCAAGTATGAAAGATGAAACATATGTTTTCCAACAATACATATTGAACAATTTTTCGCAAGACAATTTTTAGGTTCCGAACATTTTACCAATAAATAAATATTCTCATTTTGTAGCACGTATTACACGCATATATATTGATAATCAAATCTTGTTCTTAGATACTGTTTAATATAATACTATCAAATATACATTAATTGTTCATTTATGCCCAATAAAACTTCCTTTTTTACCAATTGAGAGTTTTGGACTACAAAGACTGTCTATTAACAGGAACGTCTGCAAGGGGTGGGTTGGAGGCGCCCTTCCCCCACCCCCCTAAAAAAATCAATTAAGGAATATAAAGTTTTTACTGGAATATTCAGTATTTAAAATTTGTCCTACGGACACCCCTCATTAAACTCTTAAATATATGACCTTTTAAGTTTATGATTCCTTAATTTGTAGGGTTGATTTGTTTTTATTTAATCATATATATATATTTTTATATTTTAAAAGTTTACACTTTTATTTTTTATGAATATTCAATTCCCTTTTATCGAAAGATTACTTAATTGCTGAAATAATTTTAGTATACATTATCCTTAAATTATCTGGATTTAATCCCCCCCCTCTCCTTCCCCTGTATATCAACATAGCTAATAAATCTTCGTCTTATTTGAAGGACAACCAATGGCATTATAAGCTGTAATTTAATTTTAATTATATAGTCGTAGTACACTTTCAATAAAAAGACAAAACAGCAACAATTGAAACACCACATAATTTTCTATATAATTGCAGGATGGTATTATAATACATTAGAAAGGTCTTTAGTATTTGACATTTTTTGAACCGTTCTGAAAAACTATAACGTAAACTGTAAATTTCCTTTATATATGTATATATATTGAAAGTTTGATGCTTTGAACGTTAAAGATACAATAAAGTAAAATTGAACTTTGTCATGAATATTATGACGTCATTCTACAGAAATGTCAAGTTTTAAAATGAGTATTTTATAAGCAAATGCCAAAATATTTAAACAACAGGGTAGGGCTAAGCCCAAAATACAAATGTATAAGTACAAGAAAGTTTCAAATACAATTTTTAGCACTTTTGGCAAAAAACCTTTTGGTCTTCCTCTTCAATTGATCTTGATTTTGCAATGTAATTTAAGCTTCAGCGGAGGTCAATGTAGTGGCCAGGCTAAGATCATGGCGCCCCAATGGAAGCTGCAGAGGCCGAATGAGCAAAAAAACGTTGTGCTCACTAGCTGCAAGTGAGTGAGGAAGCGTCTCCCCTAAGTTGTTTTTCAGACCTATGGAAACCAATTTGAATGAAATATTGTCAAATTGTAAGACAATATTTCAACTGTAAAAAAAAATATTAATACACATTCTAAAATAAGTCATAATTTGTGGGTATTTACTTGAAAACTTAGGGGGCTTCATGTATAGATATTTTCTATTCAGCAGGAAGGAAGGCCCTTTAAACTTTTTGTCATTTTTGAACGGCAAAGTAGTAAAAATTTGAACTTTTGTCGAGAAAATTCCTGAAACAGCGTTTATTTAGCGATTCATTTTTTCGCTTCTTTTTTATTGTTCCCTACGACAATATTTTATTTCAAGACCTAAAGATAAAATCAAATTGAGAAAAGACTAGATCAATTTTTGTCCTTACTTAGCTGGTTATGGGAGTACTTTACTATCCGCTAGGGTTGTTAGACAATTCTTCTCAACTATAGAATTGTTATTCAATATTTTTTTTTATTGTTCACAGGTTAACCAGAGCTAATTCAAATTCAACCAAGCAATGTTTAGTACACTTACAAAGAAGGAAAAAATTAAAAACTGACACCTAGAGAAAAAATATCAATGCAAATTTCTTTATGATGAAATTTTTTTGTTGTAGACAACTAAATAAGGTAAAAAATAAATGAAAGGTCTTCGTTTTGTTTTTAGAAATTAATAAACATAAATAAATTAACGAATGAGTTACGGATAAAATCGGATTTCTACATAAATTGAAAAGTAGGAACGGTCCAAGACTTGGAGACTAATAATGAAAAACTTTATTAAGGTAGTTTTTTAATTTGTGTTCAAAGCTAACAAACGATACCCCTCGGGATAAGTCAATTGATTTTAATTTCTAAAGGATGTTTCATCACTTTATCAAATGATTTCTGTACAACCTAAGAGTCGGGTGATACATAAATTAATACATTTATTCATATAAACAAATATCTAAACAGCAAGATAATTAACTGATACAATTAAAATTTCTTTGGTAAAATCTTCCAGGATGTGTTACTAAGTGTCTTACTAATAGGTACCATCAATGGAATTCATCGACGGATCTGCATCCTTGTAAAGGCCAAACAGTTTGTCAGCATGATCATTGTTATGACCCTGGTTATTACTTTGAACAAACTATAAATTATAAGAATAAGATTACTAGTACGAACATAATATTTGGAACATTGGAGTATTTCACTCACATCAAAGAAAGAGATGGAACAACTCTCTTGATACTTGGAGCAATTTCCATCATAGCTACCCTTATGATAAGCCTCTTGATATACATTGGACTCCCTACTGAAAAAAGAATTGAGTCCACCTTTCTTGTTTCCATTCACAATGAGATTCGCAATTTCTCCAAGAAAACCATCCTCATGCTCTGGAAATTGTGCAATTTCACAAATGGCTCGTAGCACACAAGCATGTCCATTTATTCCACCACCTAATCGAGTAATGTACTGCTCAGCTGTAGATAGAATGCTATAAACTGTTTCCGAGGATTGAAGGCTTCGTCCTCTGAAGGAATCCTGTTCATATTTTTTTCCATTTTCACGACTGAGTCTGAAATGAGGAAATATATTTTTTTAATAAATAATTGTATGAATTTAGTCAAACTAGTAAAATTTGAGTACTAGAATATGGAACCTGAATGTTTTTTCAAGACCAACATAGTAAAATGTTAATTAAACAAAAAATTAACGCTAAGATCCATTAATCAATTGCTAACAGTAATTATTACCATAATCAACATGAAGAGCTACACCCCTGCATATTTGATTCCTCGATAAAACAATTGTGGCGTACAAAAATGAATCAATCATATTTTTATTGAAATATCTCGAAGGTAAAGGTTTTTTATGATACAAATAATATGTGTAATGAAAATTTTCATAGAAATATGTCTAAAATTATAAAAACTTACTCTCCGGTTCCGAAGGTATACGTGATCGGAAGAGAGGATGTGAGAGTAAAATCCCCAACAGGGAATGCAAAAGCAAACGTTACTTTAAATGTGGTTTCTGATAAAAAATTCGAGTCAAACACAAATCTTCTTTTCCTTGAGAGGCTTGTAGAAATATTTGATATTCGTTGAGTGGGCACAGCTGATAGGGATGCATTTAATGATGAAGAGGATGATGTAGGAACTGAGAACACAGTCAATGGAACTGTGCAAAAAATTATGCACAACGATGATAAATCCAATTTCATTTCGAATTCACACTAATAACACGTAATGATAATGATTTGATTTCAATGGTTATTGGATCCTTTAACATATATGTATATATCTTAGTATACAATTATAATACTCCTTTGACTCAACACACTCTTAAATAATAAAGGTATTACATGAACAACTTTCTGAGTCTTAATGAATTAGATAACCGTGTTTTAGGACCTTCATACACATATATATATAAGTAATTATTTTTTTACGCACTCTCGGAGTGTTCTACAGTTTTGATCTGGAGGTAGGTGCATATTATTACTTCTATTTGCTATTTTGTAGGTGTTGTTTTCCATGGACGATTAGGACTCCACTTTGACTTTGAAATATTGAAAACCCTAGATAATACATGCATATAATGTATTTATTTATTTTTTTCAATAAATTGGACTTATTGTTTGTAAGTACATGATGAATAGATATCAACTTTCGTATGAATGTATGAGGCTATTTATGTATGAGTAGCTAAGTCTTTTATGTAAAATCAGTGACAGTTGGTCATCCTCACTGCATTCAAATAGAAATAATTGAAACCTTTGTATGTACTCCTAAGTATGAATTGCAATTAAATGTGCTTTTATACATAAATATTTTTCTTTCCTCTGATTCAATTTAATAAATATGTACAAAGAAAAAATCATCCAACGTTTTGTAAAGCAGTATATCAATTGATGATTATTGTTGTATTTAATTAAAGGTCATTATGTGATACCTGAGTCTCATTTTATATGTACAAGGGTGGTCTGAAAAGTTTCTGACCTCAACGTGAAGATCGTAGATCTTGTAAATAAAAGCTAGTCACATCTATCTAGTATATGTTGAAAGTTACTCACCAAAGTTCTGGCATTTTGGATACTCAGTTGTTATGTATAGCCGATTGAGTGAGTCTGTTGTTGTGAAAAAAAATCAGAATTTTAATTTATTTTTTCAACAAAGTCGCCTTGTAACTCTTCACTTTTCTCCCAGCCAAGTTACAGACGGGACGGGTTAAAGAGATGGAAGCATCCCTGGGAGAATTGTGGTGACTTAAAAAGAGATTATGATGAAAATTAAAAATAAAAATCAGAATTATTTTTCACAAACACAGGTCAAAAACCTTTCATACCCTTCTTGTAGATATATACTAGTAAGTAGTCAAGTGAATCTTAAGAATGTATATATATATTTTTTGTAATCAAATGTTATAATTATAAGCGTTCAATATTTTTAAATTAACGTATATATTAAATAAATTAGAAAATCGTCTTAAGTTGTGAGTTACAGTGAGTGTTTTTGTGAAAATGAACAAAAAATGTTTTTTCGGCTAGGAAAATGATGACAGCTGTTTTTTGGAATAGTCATGGAGGTACATATTTTTATCAATTATCTTCAAAAGGGAAAAATCATTACTTAATAAGCTGAACGCAGATTTAGTCAAATGAACAATTATTTTGAAAAATAAAAATTGAGAAAAAATGTAATATATCATTTTTAGGTTGGCAACTTTTCTGACCACCCTCATAAAGTTTAAAAAATCTTATGATTTTAAAACCAATTCATACATAATATTAATTCTAATGAATGTTTGTCAATAAAATGATTTTTCAACTAAATCCAATAGATTAAAAAGTTAGTAAATGTATATGAATTCTTTTCAATATGTAGTTTAAGGATGATATTAAAAACAAGTCTAAGAAAATATAAAATTTCAAAACTGATAGTAATTAAAGCTACCTCTAAATATTCATAAAAATTGTTCAAACTTTGTCAATCGTTTTTTGTTTTTTTTTAATCAAAACAAACACTTTTAAACCTTCATATCTTTACTTGTACAAAAGATGAAATAATTGACACTTTTATAGAAATTATTCTCAACTTTGACTAGAGTAGTGAAATGGTTATTAAGTTGTTGTATGATACTGAATGTCCTTGTGCTATATTCTCGAGTTAATAAGTCAACTAAATAAAAAGTTATTTTGTAAAATTTGAGATTGCCCAACAAGGAATTAGGAAAATAAAATATATATTGAGGAATTTTTAAAGTATAGATTTACTTTAAGAATTAACGCAGTAATGTGGCATTTGCAAAGAGTTTATGTTGCCGAATCAATGAAGCACAAAAAAATTTAACGCCATTTTGACGCTAAAAATCCTAACTTTACAGGCACGGATTTCCAGTATTTTAAGAACAAAGCTGTTTTTGGGGAAAAAAACTAATAAAAAAGGACTTGATTTTGGCTACAAATACCAACAGCAAAATATGCCAGCCATTAAAACTTCATATTTGGTGACTCTCAGAATCACACAATCCAAGAAATATCACACCATTACCGGGGAGTTGCTGCTGTAGGCAACCAAATACATTGAGTGGATTATGCTTGGAGCTGAATATCCTAACAAATTTAATACAATATCCTTGTATTAAGACTAGATATTTGTATTTTTTTTGTAAGAACACAAAAAGAAGACAGGAGCAAGACATATGGTACACCTTAATTAAGACCTTTTTAATATCAGAGCCCTATATGAAGAGTTACGTCACTAGATTTCAGCGCCCCCTTGTGACAAATATCAAATGGCCCAAAAATAACTTAATACAATAAGTGAATACTAAAAAAAAATATTTTATTGAGTTTAATTATCATGAAGAAATGGAATAATTACTTTAATAGTAATTTCTGAAACTTACTTAATTTCGCATACATATTCTTCGTCTTCCGAAAGTAGAAGAAGCTATTCTATTTTCTTAAATAATCGCAGATTGTATTCGTAAATGTATGTGCATTCTTATACTAACATACTTAGACACAGTAAAAAAATAAAATTTTATGACATTTATAGACGACTTAATTAATGGAATCCCTACTTCAGTTGTTGAGTTTACAATTCTTTTCATTTATTTGAATTGATTTACATGAGATTTTAATAAAGCCTCTATTTCTGCAAATTGATCCAAACAGTTCTTGGCGGAATATATTAATTGGACAACATATAGTTCCTCAACGAATCTTAACAGAAGTGAATTATTGATAGTTATTGCACTTAAAAATTTGATATGGTTTGAATTAACTACCGAAGAGAGGCGCATTTTTAAAGACTTAAACTTTGATTCTGCGTCCCAAATTTTGACATCTTTCTCCTTCAACTTCTTTAATTCCTTTATTTCTGCTTCATAGACTCCAAGTTGGATTTGTATGATGATATTTATTTCCTTTAGATGTTTTGCCTCGGGAAAAATATCTGTAATACATACAATTATTATTTTCTAAGGATAAATTAACAAATGCAAAAAAAAAATATGTATATATATATTTATAAGAAGTTTCAGCTTCTATTGTTGATGAAATTAGATTCATGTCCAATAAGTCTATTTCTCTTTTTTCGGAAGTAGGATGTTCCCAATAAGGAGTAAGGTATATATGACCCTGAAAATGTGGAGATTTTTCTTACCTGAAATTCGAAATAAAAAAGTTGCTTGAGATTGTCTGAATTATTAAATTTTCTCAGCATCAGCATTGTTCTTCCAAATGAAAATGGGTTTGTTAGAGTTTTTTGGTGAGCCTTGGAACTTTAGGTTTTAGACGTTTAAACAATGTTGAAATGGCTTAAGATTTGGAATTCATTATTTCTTCAAAATGTTTAGAGCAGAATCGAGAATTATATTATGGTTTCCCAAGATTTCATTTCATTTTTATGACCCATTGCCTTCCAAGGAATTTTCCCCTTGGAAATGGAAAAAGTTTCATCCCCTCAGCTAAAGAACGATTCCGTTAATTCACGGCGCACGATAAGACGGCATACATGGGGTATTTTAACAAAATATATCGCCGTTGTAGAGTTTTTCACCTAAAATATTATGTTAAATTTTGAATGTTTTGGGCCGTGACTCAAACACCTGAGGAAGTCAGCTATCGTGAAAGCGGATACGTTTAAAATAGGATTAGGGCGGGGAAAATATTAAAATTATATTTAAATATATATTTTTTACGAGTAAAGAGTTACCCGGCGTTGCTCGGGCTAAGGAGGGAGAGGGAAACACATTGAAAATGGTCAAATTAATTGAGAAAATTGAAAAACTCTTCAGAAAATACTTCTATATATTAATAATTATAATATAAATGTTTTTTGTTGTCGAAAAAGATCCTAATAGTTCTCTTGGATTCTTCACACTATATCAATACAATTAAATAAGATAAATGGTAACTCCCTCCCCCCCCCCCACCCCCCACCAAAAATAATAATAATAATAATTACTCATATTATTGCCCCTTGCAGCCTTAATAGTATTATTATGAATATTAAAAAAATGTGTTATAAACTTCAAATAACATCCAACATATATGAATATAAAAAATTGTCGAGATGAAAAGTACATTTTTTATTTACTTAAAAATTATCTCAAATCCAAATTAGCAAAGAAAATTGCAAAAAAAAGAGTGAATAGCATTTATTGGAATTGTAAAAGAAGCACAAACCTAGCAATATTTTTTTCGTACTTGAAAAAACAAAAAAGTTATGAAGAATAATGTTATCGAAAAAATAGCTGGTTCATTTTTGCAAATATTGCAAAAAATATTTTTTAAATGTTCCAAAAATTCAAAATAATCTTTTCAAAATGATGCAAAGGCATTTTTTGTGCAAAAAGCATCGTTTTGTGGCATTTCTTATCAAAAAACAGAAAATGGAAGTTTGATGAAAAAATATATATTAAAAAAAAAAGAAAAAAAGAGAAAAAATAAAATCATACATATTTCAGTTAAACATCAATTTTTATTTTGTAAATTTATATACAAGCGAATCTCCGGACAAATTTCTACAAAATTTATTACATTTACTAATCCCATATTCCATTGGGAGTTTATTTTTTTTTTGCGCCTGAAAGAAATAAAATTGCAATTTCCCCCGATTTCTTTTTTAGCCCATAACTTTTTTGATTTTGAATAAAGTTAGAAAACGTCGTAGTTCGTATAGTTGTTTTTAAGACCCCAATAACTTTTTGATTAATAACTCAACCCCCTGTCTAGTCTCCTTGAGTTGCTAGAAACGGTTTTGGCTTTGGGTATAGTTTAAGCCCCCCTTATATGACCTCCCCAAAAATCGACACCCCCGTCGTAGCCTGTCCAAGCTCAAAAGATGGACCCATGCAAAATTCAGCCTCCTAGGTTCCCTTTTCTAAACGCTATAGCAGGTGTTCCACTAAAATCTGAGCACTTTGAATTTTAAACTGCAACGAGATATAATTTATTTATGAACAATATAATTTCAACGAAATTAATAGGGTAAATACATGTGTATTTGACCTCTCTTACTCATTAATGTAGCAGTCCTTAGAGACAATGATGGCTTCCAGGCGATTGCAGAAGGCCTAGCACCCACTGAGGATGTAGTCCTCAATCATGGCGTCCCAGTGCTGGCTGTCAGTATCTTTGAATTATTTTGTGTTTGGATGACGGACACCGTAGGCCAATCCCTCGAGATGTACCGAAAATGTTTAATTGAGGGGTTGCCATTAGGGCTGGAAGGGGGGACAAAAGTTTCAAGAAAGAAAGAATATAAAATAATAGCTCAGAAGAGTCTTGCAACGGAAGAGATGTATTTCTTTCATAGCTGGTGTGAAACTCCAAAGTCTTTTGCTTAGTTCTTCTTCGACTTGAAGGGACTGGCATGAGCTTTTATCTATAACTGCTCCGGGTCCAGTTTGGGCTTTTTGACAGATCCCTTCTTCCCCTCCAATGTTTCGACCTTGCTGACAGTGTAGGCAATGATCATGGAGACGCCCAACTGCTTGGAGTGCGTGAATAGGAATAGAAATTCGTCAATCATGTTCATGTGGCATTTTCAAGTTTTTTTTTTTTTTTTGTAATTGATTGTTTATGCATTAATTTATGGAAGTATGAGTTAATTTCAATTACTAAGCTTTCATTAAGTATTGAACTAGTAAGGGTTCCTATTTCGATGGACCACCCGGTAATTAGTTTTTCTATTCATATTTCACCTCTTTACTAATAAAACCTTCACTAGTTAGCTTCAAAAAAGCAATGAAGGAGCATCAACTCAATTAATTTTGTTTCTTTGGGGTCACTGCAACATGGTAAATGTTATCAAGGGTAGGGTCACGGTAGTAGAAAGGTTGGGAACAGTTGATCTAGTGCATTGATGATTTATAACATTATGTTGACGACTTTAATTATGTCCAGGGACAATGGTTCAACAATTACATACATCTAGCTTAGGGTCGTCGAGAACCATTTGTTTTATATATGTCTGCGCTAAATTATATTAATAACCTTTATTTAAAGAGTTAAAATATGATATAGATTATCAAAATAAGTATATCATAATACATTACAAATTAAAGCTATGGTAGGGAATAGTAAGCAAAAATTGTACATTACAATTCTTAGTGAACATAATTTTTACAATGTGCTTTGTGTGAACTAAGTAAAAATGAAACCCCAAAATTAAAACGTATTTAGTTACATCGTGTACAGTTGAAATAATGATAACTGTTACGCCATTTAAATTATCCAATATTTACTGTTTTACTATTGCATCAATTTTGCACTTTTTAATAATAGGTGAAGTAAAAATTCTGAGCGTTTTTTCGTTTGATTTTGACAATAATATTAACATTCATAGGATTATATGCACCGTTTGTTGGATAAATTTTGTCCATTTTCAAAGAAATTTCATCGTTCTGCGATTAAATAAGTCTTCTTCCCTATTGGTAAAAACTTCACCAACTCATTTTCAGAAAGCCTCACTTGAGGCCAGTTTTTTTACCATCAGGAAATTATGCAAATTCTTGAAAAGGTGATAATGGATTGGTGCCAGGTGAGTGTGATAGAACCTCCCATCCAAGCTCTCGGAGATTTTGGATGTGTGTAGCCAGGCATTGACTTGATGGAATACAAAACCCATTATTTTGGTCAATTCTTGCCGCTTCTGGTCAATCGCCTGCTTCAATATGGTCAGTTGTTGACAATAAAAGTCCGAATGGAGTGGTATTACCGATGGGAGCAGCTCATATTGGATGATTCCCTTCCTATCCCACCAACCACAAAGCATAAGTTAATGGTAGTTAATTTGGGGATTACCATCGTTTGAGCCACTTCACCATGCTTTAACCATGATCTTTTTTGGCTGTTGTTCTCGTCTGTAACACATTTTTCATGGCCAGTCACCATACGCTTAAAACATGGATCGATTTTGTTATTCGCAAACATCAATTTGATACGAAAGATTCTTTTGTGTCAATTAGTGTGGTACCCATACATCGAGTTTCTTTTTTAAGACCAACTCTAGCAAATGGTTCCAAACGGTTTGCTGGTTAATTTTTAGTTCTTGTGTAATGGAATAAGTGCTCACATCCCGTCTAACTTGAGGATTTCCATTATTTTATTGACATTTCCGATGATTGGTCTACCAGAGCGTGCCTCATCTTTGACGTCCATATTAACAGAACATAATCGTTCAAACCACTGCTTTCCTGTTAGATTCGATACTGTAATGACTCCATAAACAACAAAAATTTTTGTGGCTGCCTGGGCCAACTTTTCACCTTGGTCGTAGTGATACTCAGGAATGTATCGAATATTCTCTTTTTTGACTTCCATTTTGGAACGCTGTAACACAAAATTGGCTTCCCCAAACACAAAACTTTTTTATAATTGTACGCTTAACCTTTAAGCATACTTTAAGATTTTTTTATGCAATGTATTAATTGTGAGATATTGCCCACAACTAGCGAAAAATGCTCATAACTTTTTACTTAACCTTATATCAATTAAAATATCAAAATACTTGTATGAACAAAAGACATCAATTTGAAAATAAATCCATACTTTCAAATGCTATTATCAACATGAGTTTGGGGTTTTAATAAGATATAGTTTGTAATTTTTATAGTAAAAACATCAAGGAAATGTACAGTACTTTATTCAAAGTTTGATAATCAAATTAGTTTTTGATGAGGTTGGGATATCATATAAAATATATTATAACTTTATTAGTACTAATGTACTCTTCAATCCTCACATTGAAAAAAAAAAAAAGGATCCCTTAAATCAGTTAAAAAAAGGAACAACTTTTAAGCAAAAGAGTTGGTTAAATTAACTGGGTTTAGATTATTTTGTCTTTAATATTTTTAGCCCCTACATCTTTTGGCGCATGCTTGTAATAGAATATTTTAATACCCCATTTTTAGGAATATCATAAATATTATATAAGATCAGATTATGTGTATTTCTACTTAAGTTACTTTTTTTCAAAAAGTCCATTTGATATTGTATTTTATTGAAAAAAAATATATATATATTAAAATAACTAATTTCACCAAGAAAATCCATACAAAGGCCATAATGAAATTCATGTTTCTAAATATTTTTTCTTTAAACTTTCAGACCATTTAGTAATCATGCAATTCAACACTTTTAATCTTATAAATGATCCTTAAATTCGGAGTAATATCGACTTTTTGTAGCTCAAAATCATTTTTTTTACAAGTGTTACCTATGTGTAACATAAGTACAAGTCTAAACCTAAAATTTATGAAGTTAAAGTAGAACTGATGTCTCGTGCCTCCAATTTCTAAATAGGTGGATGTTTTCTGCAACAATGGATACAATTATCAAAGAGCAAGATAATGTAACGTGGAGAATGAAATCAAAATGTGAAAACGGTCACTATTTCAGTAACTTCTTAGATATAATTCCTACAAATGTTTAATTTGTTCGCCAAAAATCAACCCTTTGAAATTAATAGCCAAGTACATTCTTCAAAGAAAAAAAAAAGAGCCTTCTAAAAATATATACCACAAAATTAATAGCTTCAATCAAATTAAAAGTGAATATTTATTTAGTTTCTTACAGTTACATATATATGAAATAAATATATTAAAATAATATGGTAAAATAAAAAATATAATAATAATTTAAATATGTTTTTAAATGGTCAGTATTCAGGTATACACATCATTATTACATTTTTTGTATGTAATATGACTATTATTCTCTAATTGAATAGGTCTGTAAATTATAAAATGTAATTTTTTTTAGTAATATTAAACACAAATCCTTAAATGGAGGAAACAATTATTATTTAGTTAAGTCTGTATCGAACGTTCCTTTAGTTAATCATCCATCAGTATCACTCTTAGGCCAAAAAGTAATTCATGAATTGATTAAAGTCTATATTTTATTCATTCATGTGAGACTTGAAAAATCCCGATACCAAACGATATGACCTCTTCCATTTCTTCGTGAGTCAGTCTTTGGTCACTAAAAAGCATATTCCGAGGGTTGAACTTTTTTACAATCATTATCTAAAATATTAAATGAGGATGAGAGCCAGTCGAACATCGTTTAAGAGTCCTTAACGAAAAAAGAAGCAAGGACACGAATATATGGATTCCTCTTGGCAAATGAACGTTGTTCATGAATACATGAGATAGATTCACAAATAAAAAGTCGTTAAGTAAAATAATTAATTAAATTATTACCTATAATCTTTTATCAAATCAAGCTGGTTTCAATGTTATGTAGATCTATGCTAAAGTTAATTGTTTATGTCAGCCTATGTATTTTCTGAAAAGACATGCACTCTCCATGTATATAGAGCTCCACATTAAGGCCAAATGAGATTAATCCAAGAAAAGGCAGAGCCAAGAGAGAGATAATTCCAAGATGGGGAAAAAGGCTCCTGGAGAGTTATAGAGTAAATTCAGCAAATATAAAATGGAGATCACTGATTACGAGATAGTTCAGCATGATGATTTTACCAACCATCTGGGATAGAAATAGTCTTAAGTAGTTTGTCCTGATAAGATTGTTTGGTGATTTCCAGCTTGAGAGGGAAATTGAGCTTCGTGAGTTACTTGATCTCGTTGATGGTAAAAGTAGATACCATAGAGAAATAAGAGGCTACCTACGATCTTCGGACAATAAATATTCCTTTCTTTCTATCGATAGAGTTTTTTCAATTTCTTCAAGCCTCAACTAAGGCCACGACTATGATTAATTAACGTCCCACAAGTCAATGAGTCCCTCTGAAATAGTTCTGCATCCTAGATCTGAAGTTTTCCTGAATCCTTACCCTTATAATATTAAATATATAAACAGTACAAGATTACAGATTACTTCTTAATCATTATTCTTTTTTCTTTTTCTCCTAGCTATATAATTAATCTGATCGAGATACAACAGCAATGTTGTAACCGATAATAGAAAAACATAAAAAGGCGGCGAAGATGTCATTCGATAAATCTCCTCGAAGAAAAAATGTAGGTGGCGAAAATGTTAAGAACAAAAATACCGGTCACGAAATTAACTAAACCTCAATTAAAAATTGTATCATATACAGATAAATCCTAAATAAGGTATTATCAAGATAAATAAATAATTGCGTAACAACATATTTAATATTGTAGGAGCATGATAAAAATTATTGACGATAAATGTAGATTCAAAAGAATAATAATAAATTTTATCAATCTCGGGGTGTATAAAACCCCAGTTCACTTATAAAGGTTTAAATACAGGAGGGGGAGGGTGAACAAAAAAAAAAATGCAACTCAAATTTTTGTCTATAGTTAGTATAATAATTAAAGTATGCAATTTACCTGCTATAGTCAGTCATTGAAAAACAATCATTCGGGTAACTTAGGCTTCTTCGGACACATCGAAGAGGTGTTTACATTCAGGTACTTCATATGGATATTGTGCGTTATATTAGAGATTTTATTTAAATAAACACATTAACAAAGTTGTTAGTAAGAAGTTTGAATTATAATATTTTCATTATAACATCGAATAAAGAGGTTAAAGGTGTCCTTTCTAGTGGTCTAATTGATAGTATTATAGATCAATAAAATGTTTTATTTTTTTGGCCTCGTCTCGGCACATTAAAGTCTTGGTGTTCATAGAGGTTTGGCTGCTTGTAATGCAGCACCTAGGCACTACACTTGATGTGCTCCAGGAGGACAAAAGCATATTTTTGGGGCACTTGTTTCCTACCATCACATATCTAAAGACATACTTGGACGATGAGAAGTACAACATCGACAAATGCAAGCTCCTGATCGACGCCTTGGTATCCGTGATTGCAAAACGCTTCGGAACCTACTTTGAAATTAGGGAGGTGCTGGTCACCTCAGCTTATCTCCCTCAATTTAAAGTAGCCTTTCTTACTGAGGAGACTCAAGAAAAAGGAAACAATTCCTTCTTGAGGAGATCACCTTATTTGAAGATCAGCCATCCAGCCAGCTGTCTCAGGATGTGCAGAAACAGAGTAATTTCTTCATCAAACTTCCCAAAAGATGGGTGCGGCTAAGCAGGAAGTGAAAAGATACCTGGTGGATGACACTGAACATCTGGAAATTATCTTGGCCTACCAGAGGGTCAAAAAGGTATATCAAAGATACAATGTCGTGCTTCCTAGTAGTGTCAGCAGCGAGGGTTTGCTCTCCAAGACCAAACCCATCCTGAGGAGGACTAGACAGAGGCTGAGGGACGACAACTTTGACAAGCAACTCCTGTTAATGTGAAATAAAGAGATAGAATAGAAATGATTTATGTAGATATTTTATTATTCGCCAGCAGACCATATTTTAGTTTTTTTCTTCATATGTTTTATTTATTTATTATAGTAAAATATTGTAAATAAATAGATTTGAAAAAGGTATATATATTAGTTATAGGTTTAAAGAAATAGTATATTTGAATATGATCGCAATTAAATTGATAGGATATCTGATGGCAAAGGACCCTGATCGTTATATCGCCAAATCGCAGTTGATTTTTGACCTAATCGCAATTTTTTTCCTGATCGCTCACAAGCCTGAGAATACCCACCTATTAGTGACACATTAGCAAAGGCTCTATGACGGTTTTATATGATTGTACCTATAGCCTCAGTTTTTTTCATTTTCATTTTCTTTATTTTTCTTTTGAAATTCAAGTGTTACATTAAATTCGTAGCATCAAATAAATTTATTTAAATATGACTATTTGTAATTCATTAAAGAGTTGAATGAAGTTAATCGTTTAAGTATTGATATCATTAGTATTGTTTAAAATCAAAGGAAAGGGAAGGGGACAAGTTAACAAACGGTTAGGGTAATATCAAAAATGGGGCATAATATACAATGGCAAAAAGTCCTTAACGAATAGTTTAAAAAACGTTTGATAAAAGTAATTCTTGGGGGGTCCATTTAAATGTGAACACTTACTTATTCAAAAATTAATTAAGTTTGAAATTAACTCATGTTTCGATATAATATGAATTGACTCATGAACAATTAGTTACAATACAAAACCAACTTGAGCTCTTTAGTTTACGTACAAGTCGATAAATTTACACTTGAAAGTATTTGTCTAATTTCCATTCGCGCCCTCCAAGCATTTGGGCGTCTCAAAGCCTACCGTCTACGCCGTCAGGAAGTCCGAAACGTTAGAGATGAAGAAGGGCTCTGTCAAAAAGGCCAGAATGAACCTGGAGAAAGTAAGGAATACACAGGCCAATCCCTTCAAGTTTATAAGAGCCCATACACGAGATCTTAGGGTTTCACAACAGACTATACAGAGAGGTATCAAAAAAATGGTTGGAAAGAGCTTCGTAAGAGTGGAGAGGCCACTTTTGACAATAGGAATGAAAGAAACTCATCTCCTCTGTTGCATGACTCTTTTAAACTTTCTCAGAGATACATCTATTTCTAGTATTAATTTTGTTGAAATTTTTCTCTTAATTAATAAATTATATCTAGTAGAAGTTTAAAATTCAAAGAGTTCAGATTTTTATGGACCAAGGGAAGGGGAAAAAAATCATTTTTTCATTTTTTTTTTTGTAATTGATAATTACCTACTTTAGCGTGTTTTATGACGCAAAACTAAAACAACAGGGTTGTTTCAGATATACTAAAAAAGTTGAAATTTGACACATTTTAGTTCAATAGTAAATAAAAAAGGTGTTTATATATATATATATATTGCATATGTGCAAAAAAGCATTTAAGCGTTAAAATCCTACTATCATAAATACCAATTTGGGATATTTATTTAGTTAGCTATGTTTAATAAGTAAGGGAGAGATCTAATAGGTGTGTTTTAGCGTTTGGAGGGCTGTACCAAGAAATTGGTTGAACATTTTAAAGGTGAAAATGCCAAAAGAACCTTAATAAAGAATGATTTGACCACATATGTGAGGTCCAATGGGAGTACTAGACTTTTTCGTGCAAAACTAAAAAAAATAATACCTTCTGGAAAAAAAATATATGTATATATAAATATAGCTTATTTTTATTAAAGACTCTTACATACCTTTTGATACTAAAATTAATAATGTTTAAGCTTACAGTTTTGTGTAGAAGTAAATTTAAAAAAAAAGTAATTATTGTCAATTTTAATATATGAAGAATTTCCCATTTTTTATTGAGCAAAAAAGTAACTCAAGGAAACATATAAATCGGGGGAGGAAGAGAGGGTATGAAATGTGTAACGATGAAAATCCAGTGTAGAATGGACATGTTAAAAAAAACGAAAATAAGCAATGTAATCCAGACATTTTGAAGAATATTTTAGAAGAGAGAAAGAATAATTAAATCCATTAAATCAGCTACTAGGCGAAAAAGACATAAACAAGGGCATTTGCTAGAATTACTCCTATGTGGATGCCAATTTGACTCTGAGTCCTACAATGATTTACGTGGCAGGCGAGCATTCTACCACTAAACCTGCAATGCCATATTTAAGGCCCTTACTGTATTGCCTTACATATTTAAAAAAATATATATATTTCATTAAGAAACTTTCAATCTAAATGACAAGCTTGGAGCTTGCATCAATAAAGTACTGATTTGTTTTTGAATTGTGGTCAATCTAGGTCAAAGTACATTTTTTATAGTTGGTATTAAGGTGAAGCTCCCTATATTGACTCAAAAAGATGTTGGAGACTTTTTGAAGGCTCCGTCGAAGTTGTTTTTGCTTGTGAAGGAGGACATATCGAATAAAAATTATAGCTAAATATATGGTAATATTTAAATATATCAAAAATTGGTTTTATGTTGTCTTTTCTTGATTTGATAAAAATCACGTTTTTCCACTAATTTACAAAAAACGTGATTTCTATCAAATCAAGAAAACACCATTCAAAACCAACAAACCGTCAGTGTTACGCTCCGTCTTTTATGGGCACACACAAATTTTTCATCAGGTTTGTAATATAGTTAAATATATTTATGAGAGGATTTTACCTACTCAGGAGTTAAATAATAATGACAATTGCTAAGGAAAAGAAAATTCATTCTTCAGACCACCAATTCTAAAAAAAACACCTAGTTTAAAGGTACACCAGATTTTTATCACTGGTAATGTGTATGTAGTAGGTGGAGGTAGAAGATTGGAAAAAGTGAAGGGCTTTTAAAAGCACACCATATATATTGTATACATAGCTATACATTAATTTTATTATATATATAATAGCCCCGTTTTACTCCACGTTAGAAAAAAGTGATTATTTTGAGTAACCTAGTGTAAATAAGAAAAAAAATACAAATACATCCAGAAACTTTATGCCTTACTTCATTAAATGAGGCTCTAAACATAGAGTTTTTTGGTTTTTTTTCTTGAATTTCAGAAACTTTAATTTGGGATGTTTTTTGAGTTAATACTTTAAAAGCATAAATTGCCCCAAAAAACATACAATCCATTATATAAATTTAATGAAACTTATAGAGTTTGATAGCTACAGTAAGGTCTACATTTAAGTAACTAAAATTATTATTTTTGTATTACTTAAAATTATTATTTTTATATTATTTAAAACTGTTTTTTTATAATACTAGAAACTGTAACATTATGAACCAAAAGTTAAAATAAACCTATTTGACTCCACCCTACCTTATTTACTAGTGGGAGTACACGACATTCCTTCATTTTTTAATAGTTGAAACTGTCACACAAAGTGTTCAACGTCTTTGTTATTCATATTCTTCGTGCAGTCAAAATGGAAATTTTCACCTTTCCTAGGAGAAGTAATGCAAAACTATATAGGACAAGAAGGGATCTGTGTAAAGAAAAACTAAGTTTAGTGATAAGAGAAGAAAAAACGGTTGTTGTGTGTACTTTTTCTTCTTTTCTGTTCATTATTTAATAGATTAGGATCACTCTCTGAAGGAAGAATTCTCGCCTATCTTTGGTATAAAATGATTTAAAAATGTATCATAAAATAAATTTAAATATAACTATAATATTTTCCCTGTACGTATGCTATTTTAAATGTAAAAGGTTCTCTTCTTTACAGTAATAATTCATTTTCTCCCTCCAACAACTATTTTTTGTCAAGTAAAAGATAGGAAGCTGGCATTTATCTGCTCTTTTTACAACCTTTACCAAATTTATACCTTTTAGAAAAACCATTTTTAGTTTGCAATCACAAAAGTAGTTTCACCTTGAAAAAGATGATTGATGAGGAAGATTCAAATAGATAAGGACATTGGAGAACTTGCCAAACTGAAGAAGTTAATGACGTTGCATATTATAGAAGAATGTTGTACCCTACTTTTTCTTATTAGCTGTTCCTGCCATAACATTGTTCAACTTATAAGCAATAAGATAGAAAAAATATTTTGTAATTAGTAAAAAATATGTAGGCTTGTACCCGTTCACTCTTTTTCCGTTCAATCGTTCATTTTTGAATTTTATTTATTCATTTAATATTTATCTGGTATAAAAACTCCAACCTAAAAAGAAATACTCAATAATATATAAAACCCTTTTTTCAAAGGCGTAGCTTACTAAAAGCAAAACAGACAATCCCAGTGGTCCCAAAATGTTACTTTCTATTCTTATAAAATGGTATCCAATTTCTTCAAATTGTATTTGTTTTTTAATGTCCTCAAAATAGAGGCAGTACTTTTATTCAAGGCAACCTCCAATTTATTTTCCCTCCTTCAAAAAATAAATTAAACGATATAGTTTTTTGAGTTACCTTATTTAATGGAGAGGTTGACCATTGGGATAGACAATAAAGACAAATGCTAAGTGTGTCGTTCATTCAGGGGTGTCATAATGGGCGCGAAGATAAAAAAAGGTCACCCCGAACCTAACTCAACTTTCGGGCGAGCTTAATTTTTCCAACATTATAGTTTGGCCAAGTTGCCCATAAAACTAGAGTTTGGTCGGTCTTCAATGGTCAAGCCCATTCGGATTTCATTTTTTTTTTTTTTTTGTCTATTTTTTTTTTTTTTTTTTTTTTTTTTTTGGAGAGGCCTCTGATTGGTTTTTAATTGCTTTGCTGATCCAAAAAAAAAGGTTGTAAATTCCTCATGTGAGTGAGTTTAACTCACACACGTGCACGGAAGTATATAAGTATTTTTGGGGATTCCCATTAATTAAATGGGAAAAATCAAATTTATGTAATTTATATTTAATGTACATAAATTCTTAATATTTTCCCCAGTCTAAATTTTTTTTTTTGATTCCATTGCTTCGTTTAATCGCGCCGTTTGCTAGAAAATAAGTCATCTTAAGATAACTTTCAAATTACAAATGGGGTGTAATGGATCAAATAGAAGTTATAGTGGACTAAAAAACATTTATTTATCTTGTATCTTGTACAGTTGGCATATAATTTGTTTATTTCAATTTTAATCTGACATTTGTACCTTTAACCTTTAGTACTGCACAATATGAATGTACTTTGTCTTAATTTATACATCTCTTTTTTTTTTTTTTCAATATCTATCATCAATTGTCTGGAGAGATTGGGAAGATATTCATTTACTCGAATATTCTACATCAAAATCTGTGATATAATAAAATATGATATTTCAATATAACAACAGAACTTTCTTATACATCAAGAAAATTGAATGAAATCTCAGAAATTACAGAATACAGCATTGTCAAAAGTTGATATTTTTAAATATCTGCAATTGAATTTTATAATATGAAATTCAGTATTTGAATATCTTCCCAAACTGATTGCATTTCTTTAGATTTCTTGTTAGCGATAGTATCTTAGTCTAATAGTCTGAGACTTTGTAGAAAAGATTTTGAGGGCTTCATGTTCATGAATGCTGCTTCAAAAAAAAAAAAAAAAAAAAAAGGACTGAATGCAATTCCCCCTATGTTTGATGTACTAAATCCTCCCCTAAAATAACTCTCCAACGTCGTCATTTTCTACGACCTATTCAAGATAAGAACCCAATTCGTTTGGATTTACTTGAAAGACATTCAGCAGTTATGATATATATACTTATAAGAAGATATAGGGCTTTAAAAAACTACGATAATTTTTTCCTTCGGTAAAATTTTTTTTTTTTTCAGATAACATTTGCATGGATGTCTCTACAGTATCTGCACCCGGTAAATCCAAAGAACTTTTTCTAATGCTAAAACTCAGACAATATATCTATCTCAAAAATGGAGCGATAAAAAGATTACAGCAAGAAAAAAAGGCTAAACTCACACCCCTGACAAATATGAAACATATTATCTCTTCAATGCAGCCATACGATTCTAAGCTGCAACATTTCCTTATATCGATTCAGCTCCATGATGCAGTCGAAAAGATCGAATGCTCCAATACAAATAAATTCAAGACTTTTGCTCTCAGTGCCTACTACAAAAGTTAATCGTACTACAGATTTATTTTGGCAAAGTTCAAACTAACTGTTGTTGTATCAATACAGACCTGAATGTCAAAGTTCTACGTAAATGAGGGGTTCTGTCGTAATTTGTTAAGGCTATTGGCATTGAGCTGTAACACCTTTGAACGAACAGGATCGAGTGTGCAACTTAATTGTAGATCAGATACCATGGTGCAAATTTGTAGATCTTGACCCCATCTTTGATATGCTGCAGAGAATATTTTGCTGGATATTGTTTAAGAAAAATCTCAACAAGTTACATGTTGCTTCTTGAGAAACATACCATTACTTAGACATAAAGCTAACTGTGTTTACAACTGAGATTGAAACCAGTTTTTTTCCATTTCTTCAAGCATCAACTAAGGCCATGGCTATGATTCATTAACGTGCCACAAGTCAATGAGTCCTTTCAAAATAGACTCAACATCCCAGATCCGTTATTCCTTACTCATTCTCCTTATAATATTAAGTATTATAAACAGCACAAGATTACAGATTACTTCTTAATCATTATTTCTTTTTTCTTTTTCTCCAAGCTATATAATTAATCTCATCTCTTATCGAACCGATAACATAAAAACATAAAAAGGCGGCAAAGTTGTTATGCAAAAAATATCCTCAAGGAAAAGTTACCAGCACAAAAAATATAGGCGGAAAGAATGTAGGGGGTTAAAATGTTAGGTACAACATTAACTAGAACCGTTTTATTCTATATTGTATACATAAATAATGTTTTCAAATTGAAGTATTATTGACACAAATTAAATTTTATAGTTAAGTTGGACGTACCCTTATTATATATTTTATTACGAATTATTTTATTAATACTTTAAATAAATCTAGAATTTAGTAAAACTAATCGATAGACAACATATGAAGTTCTTCCATCACTTTGGACAGTATAATTAGAAATGTTTCTCCTTCAACCATAGTAAGACTAACTCGCTGATCCTCTTCGTAATTTTTTTTTAATTCGTATCCAATATAAGTTCTCCCTTTTCCCGTTAATACAATCATTCGTATTTGGATTTTTTTATATTGATTTTTTTGTTACATTTTCGAATCGATAACTCATAGTCATACCTTAAAAAAATTGTAACACGGAGAATCGATCTTGTTTTATGAAAAAAATCAACTTATTAGCGATAAAACAAACTTGCCCTCTTGAGCCCATGAATACTTTTTTATAAGCGATTAAAATTAACCAAACTACATCCAAATTAAGAAAAAATACTCATTTGAATATTCATTTTTTAAATAAAATATGAAATTTTATTAATTTGTTTAATTAATGTTATGGAGTTATGAAATTTGGGAGGAAAATGTTAGGAATTTCTATTAATGCTCTTAACAACCTGTAAAAATTTCAAGGTAGTAGGTAATAAAGATATGTCGCTTAGTGTCTGCGTTCTGATTGACTGAGCTGAGAGACGTCACAAATGTTGTATTCACTCAGAAATGAAAACAACAATATTTATATAACAACGTGAGTTGAGAATTTATGAGGGTCGTGGATGATAAAACTCTCTTCAATGTCCTCCTCTGGTCAAGGGATCTCGACTTTTAAGGCGAGATCTAATGAACAAGTGTTTCACTTGGTAGATTTCCTCTCCTTTAATGGAAAGATCGTTCCTTGTGACTAATGACTTCCAATCTCGTTAATAATTGTTCCTATAGATAAATTTCTTCAGATCTTCCACGGAATCATCGTATACTTCTACATATAAGAACTAAGGAGTTCCATAAAACGACAGAATAATCGACTGAGATACCTAGTGAGGAACAGGGAGAGTTCTTATCCTCCACCCACAGTTCCTTCTTTGAAATTATTGAAAGTCAACTCTGCTTCGTCTCCTACTCTAAGAAAACTATTCCATTAATAAGAGTCCGTCAGTTTCCTGGATGTATATAACGCAGAAATCACTCATTCCTATCACATTTATATCAATTATATTTATAAGTTGGACTTCGTGATATACGGTCTATACGGATAATTATATAAGCTAGACACTTCAAGCTTACCCTAATTGCTTTATTACTACTGAGTCACTTGTCAATGGAAAACAAGTGGAACATGATTCTAGACTGGTAAAAATAATGTGTTCCTCTTTTCTCAATATTTTGGTCTGCAAAGTATATTCTACTCTGTTATTACATATAAATAGATATTCGAGAACTGTTAAGTGATTATGTGTTTTACAAAATATATAAAAAACCTCTTAAATTCTGCAGATTTATGTTGAAATATCTAAATGTCGTTGAAATTCAAAAACTAATTGAGTCGGGAATCCTTTCCTAAACAGCCAAATTGCTTGTCACCATATTTGAATATTACTTTTGCAATGATCTAGGATCTCAACACAAATAAATAAAATATTTAATGTTTCCCCTACTAGATAATTATAAGTTGTTTTACTGAAAATAATAGTTAAAATGTAACAAAATAATAATCCGATTTTTTTAGTATTGATTGAAAAAATAATAAATTATCAATAATATTCTTCAAAATTTACATTCCCTATTTATGAGTTCTCCGTTATTTTATTTTTTTATATTTTTGATTAATTCAATTTTATTTTGTTATTTGGATTGTTGTCAGGCGAGTAGAAATTTCAAAATTCTTCCTATTATTAGTTGTAGAACTATTATTGGTCTGTATTACAAACTATTGCAAGCAATATGAAAGTGGGAAATCTTAAGAAAATTTGATTTCCTGAGTATTTTTTCAAATATTTACTAAAATATATATCTCTTTTTGGAGAGAAAAGTAAAAATCACAAGGCAACAAAGACTTATTCAATGCATAATCTTCAGTTCTGTTAGCAAGAAAAACAATATATCAACATAAATAACAAATTAAAATCTATTTGTAAGTTTATTTTTTTCAAAGGAGCATTTCATTTAAAAAAAAATTATGTTCCCTTATTTTAAAATTATTTATTTATAAATTAAAAAATATTCACAAATGATTAGATGCAATTGTTCAAAGTTACCACTACAGGGCAACTGATAGTAATAGTTGTCTACTGTATCATATTCATAAACATAGATAGATGTTCAGTGTTCGCCTATTCTTTTATTTTTTCATACCTACAAGGGTATAGTATGGAAATAAAATGTAATTCCCCTTTATATAGTACCAGGCCCAGTTTGCAAGTAGTATTCGAATGTTGCAGTTTCTAAGTTTGCACTAATTTTCCTAAAAAGTAGAAAAAAGCATTTATTGGCAATGTAAAGAAAACACGAACCTACCAATATTTTATTTTACTTGCAAAAAACAGAATAGTTATTTAAAATAATTTGTTCTTAAAAATAACACTCGATAACTGGTTCATTTTTGCAAATATTGCAAAACTTATGTAATAAATGTTCTGGAAATTAAAAATAGTAATATTATAGTTTATTATTTTATATGCAAAATGCAATTTTGTATTTCTTTAAAAATTGACGTTTAATAAAAGCAGGGGGGAAAAAATTGAAAATTATTAAAAATATGACAAATATTTCAGCTAAACATCAATTTTATTCAAATTTATTTGCAAACGAATTTTAAGACAAATTTCTAAAAAAAAAAATTGTGCAATTTTCCCCGATATATTTTTGTACCCATATTTTTTATGATTTTGCATTAATTTAGAAAACGTAGTTATTCGTATAGTTGTTTTCAAGACGCCAATCACTTTTTAATTTATAGATCAACTCCATATCTAGTCTCCTTGAGCTCCAAAAACAGGTTTTGTGTTTTGGGTATTGAATAGCAACTCCCCCCCTATCTTAGTTGACTAGGTTAAAAAAAGGCAACCATGAAAAATTTTAGCCACAAAGGTGGTTCCACAGTGTGGGCACCCATAAAAGATATACACACAAACAAACTCTATTTTATATGTATACATATTATATTTTTATGTGGTTACTTTTTGTAAACTGCTTTAAGCTTCAAATGAAAAATTTAAAAACAAAATGGCCGTGTGGTGCTGTTGATACAGCCTTCGCCAGTCCAAGTGGATAGCTGGAAGTATACAAAGGAAGATTGGGGATGTGCTGTGGTCACTCTTCTGTCATCCATCACCATTTCATGATTTCTGGAGTAGTAACCTCAACAGGACGTACGGAACGTTTGGTCTCACTTATGCCCATATGGCCACTCCGAAAATTTTGAAACCAATTATTGTTATGTATTGTCTTTTATATACTTTTATCTCATGACGTAGGATTTGTTTTAAATAGATAGTAATGTACCTTTTTATTAAGTAGAGTTTACATGTTTATACATTTTAGTAGTTTTGGCTACGTATGTCCTTTTATTGTGTTAATTCCTTACATAAAATATATTAGTGTATGATTGTATCCCCAATCTAAAAGTCTTCTGATTGGTTTTGCCCCTGTCCGTTACTTCCGTCTGTTGGTAGTGTTCGCAGTACACTACACTTATAAAGCGTTTTATTCGAAGATGCAGAGTTCCAATAATGTTTATCAAGCTTCTTTTTTGTTTCCATTCTGTACACAAAATTCTTTTTGATCCATTTCTTGAAAATCAATACTAACTAAACATAATATCAACCACCACCAGTAGTGCCATCTCTTGGACTTTGCGTGGACTTTTCAAACAACCCACGTATATTGTGAGACTCTGCCTTGTCACGTTATTACAATATACGTAGAGTTGTAAATCTTAAGTATTTTAATATTACAAGACAAGAAACGGAAAAAAAAGATTGTAATTGGTAGCCATAGGTAGAAAGTCCTCCATTTTTGTTTCTCAATTTTACTCTAACTTCAACAAGAACTTACACATATAACACCTCAGCGTTACTCTCCGCCATTCATGAGCACACATACTCGAGGTAGGTGGGTTTGCTAGGGGTGGACTGGAGGAGCTGTAGCCCCCCCCCCAATTAAGGAATTTTATGTTTTTTACAAGAAAATGTAATATTTGCAATATTTTTTCAAAAATGTAATATTTGAAATTTTTTCCAATTTTTCAATTTTTTTTCTAAGAAATGCAATTTTTCAAAAGTTTTTTCTAAGAAATGCAATTTTTCAATTTTTTTTTCTAAGAAATTAAATTTTCCTAATTTTTTTCCAAAAAAATTAATGTTGTGTGAATAGTTATAGATTTTTGAAATCTTTCTCCAAATAATTAAATATTATAAATCTTTTCAATCAAAAATTATGCATTTAAAATAAGAATTTTTCAATTTTTTTCCCCAAATAATTAAATTTTTTCGTGAGCAGTTTTTTGAGGTTTTTGAATTTTTTTAATAGCTACGGATTTTTGGAAATTTAATTCTTAAAAATTTAATTTTTCAAAAAATTCCAAAACATTTTAATTTTTACATTATTTTTCAAAAAAAAATCCCATAACCAAGCACCCCCCTCCAGAAAAAAATTAATATATATATATATTTACAGTCCAGCGGACGCCCCTGCATATGTATACTTTATAATAATATGTATGAGATCTGAAGAATGAAAGAATAAATATAACTAAAAATATGTATGAATAAATCCATTAGTATCTGTGCTTGTAATTTTGAATCCTTTTTTTGGAATTTTCTGTAAAACAATTATAATTTTTAAGGGCCTTCTTAAATATAAACTTGGACATAATTATTCATGGATATTTAAAAAAAAATGCTTTAATGGACTGCACAATGACTTATGAGTAATAAAAACGTTGAAAAACTATGTCCTATAGCTTAATAAATAATCCGAGCAATGTTGGGTACTCCCCTAGTAAATAATAATTTTAACATAAACCTATTAAACATCTTACACTTAACATAACTAAAGTGATAGCTGTATATTGGGGGATTTTTAAATTTTTAGTTCTAGTATTTTTGGCTTTTTTTTTTTTTTTTGTTAACCCAACTAGCGTTAGCCATCCTTGCCCCCTAGGTACTCTTTGATTTCAAATACCAATATTCATGTTAATACTTAACTAATTAACTTCATTTAACTTTTAAACTAATTAGAAACAGTTATATATAAATAAATTTATTAGATTTTACGAATTTAATTTTCAAAAGAAAATTAATGAACGATAAAATAATCAATTAAAACATGCATAACTAAGCATTGGGTGCACTCGTCAACGTCATAAAGCCTTTCCTGATGTAACACTAATAGGTGGCTATTCTATAAAAGTGCTGGGGCCCAATTTGTAGATACTTGCAAGAAATAAAAAATACAAATATTATCTACCTTATTTTAAATTAGAGAAGCCACATGCCTTACCTCAAGTAAGGTTCCCGGATTCCAAAGAATTGGATATATTATTAGTGTTAAAGATTATTTTTTAACAACTAATCACTTAATTGAATCATTATTTTAACAATAGACAAAAATTTGCATTGTGTGTTGTTTTTTTTTCCCAAATTATTTAAGGAATTGTTTGGTACAATTTTTTCCTTAGTATTCCCAAACATAGATTATTTATCTTTGTATCATATCATGATATACCTATCTTGATGATGTACAAACATAATATTGAATTTTAAAAAAGATTTGAAATATTTCTATTTGAATGCATAATCATTGACCTGATGTTACATAAAATACTTAACTACTCATATATAAATAGCCTCAAACATTACGAAAGTTGATATCTATTGATATCTATTTATTATACACTTACAACGCTAGATAAATTACTTATTTCACACAATAAATCAAATTTATTGAAAAGAAATATACATATTCATGTATTTTCTAGGTTTTTGATGATTTCAATGTCAAGGGAGACTCAGAGACGTAGGTCAAAACCACCCCTTCAAATAATATGTACCTACCCTGAATCAAAATCCTAGAACATTCCGAGAGTGCGTAACAAAATAGCTATATATATAAAAGGATATGAATACCCTAAAGCACGGGCATCTGATTTATTTAGACTCAGAAAGTTGTTTAAGTCATATCGTTATTGCTTGAAAGTGTGTCGAGTCGAAATAATATTTTATTTTAGATATATATTTATATAAAAGTATCCATTAAAATAAAAATTACCATTAAGGGCTATTCGAAATGAAATTTAGTTTATCATTTTGTGCATTATTCTTTGCTCATTTCTATTGAATCTGCTCTCAGTTCATACATCATCCTCTTCGCTATTAAAAACATCCCTATCAGCTGTGCCCGCTCAAGGAATATCAAATGTTTCAACTACTCTCTCAAGGAAAAGAAGATTTGTATTTGATTCAGATTCTTTATCAAAAACTACTTTTAAAGTAACCTTTGCTTTTGAATTCCCTGTTGGGGATTTTAGTCTTAAATCCTCCCTTCCGATCAAGTATACTTTTGGAACCGGAGAGTAAGTTTTTTTATGTTAACAAAAAATAAAGACATTTTGGTCTTTTTTTATATGATAATAATTATTGCAAAATTATTAGCAAAAAATTAATACTTTTAATCACACACAATCATAAATAAATATAGATTGCTCGGGGGGACTGGTGTTGCGTAAGATCACTTCAGCTGTTTTGTGATCTCACTGTTTGATATAGTTATACTGATATATTCTTTGAAAATCATCAAAAAAAAAAGATAAAAACAAATTTATAGATTAACATAAATATCCCAACAATAGCTAACATCATCTCAAGTGAATAACCACCTCATGAATAAGAATGTAGTCGCTTTATATATTCTTCATGCACGCAATGGTCACACATTAAATTAATATTTGTTCGTTTACTCAACTTGAACAGTAGCTCAGTTATAAATTTATATGTTTTAATGACTATTAGTTGAACTTTTATTTGTAAGTCTCATAATAATCGCATGTAACACTCATGAATATAATTTTTATAGAAAGGAATGTATAATAGATATGTAACTTGGAGTGATGATAATGGATCTGACATTTGTAGCTGATTTTTTTGTTTTACATACTTTATTTATTATCATAACATTTTACAAGTTAATAGATGCAGGACTATAATTTATTCCAGATCTATTCAGATATTCCTCAAATCAACAAATAAGCCTCGGAAGTTAGGAAATATCAAACCTATTGGCTACAATAATTTGAAAGCATAATGTTAAGAGCTTGTGTTGGATCAGTCTTAAAATAAAAATACTGCAGTACTATCAGTCCGGTCCTAATGAAATTTGTCAGTCTTTATCAGTCTTTTGTAGAAGCTACAACAGCTAAAAGGACGTAATAACTACTAACTACGTCATTTGAGTCGCTGAAGTCACATCATAATCCATTGCCTCTTTCATAGAGACCATATACCTGTGGGAGATGTGTGACTAGAACGTATTATGTTACGTTCTAGTTATCATTCAGTATTTTCTTAGTTTTTATATTCTTCAATCCTAGCTATGAGTGAAGAAAATAATAAGATAGCTAGGATCGTGGTACTGAAAGACCGATGTATCAGTCCTTAGGACAGTTGAATGGTAAAAAAGATCGAACTGATAGAAAAAAGACAGAAAGGGTGTGAAAAATGTTAAAGTAAAGAAATATATTACACCATATCGAAACTTTAAGCAAATAAAGAATACATATATATATTTTTAAAGATAATATTTTTCACATTTCAGACTCAGCCGTGAAAATGGACAACATTATGCACAGGATTCATTCAAAGGACGAAGTCTTCGATCCTCAGAAACAGTTTATAGCATTCTATCCACAGCAGAGGAGTACGTGACTCGATTAGGTGGTGGGATTAATGGGCATGATTGTGCACTACGAGCCATTTGTGAAATTGCACAATTTCCTGAGCATGAGGATGGTTTCCTTGGAGAAGTTGTGAATCTCATTGTGAATGGAAACAAGAACGGTGGACTCAATTCCTTTTTCAGTAGGGAGTCCAATGTATATCAAGAGGCTTATTATAAGGGTAGCTATGAAGGAAATTGCTCTGAGTATCAAGAGAGTTGTTCCATCTCCTTCTTTGATGTGAGTGAATTGCTCCAATGTTCCGAATATTACTTTCTTA
Organism: Lepeophtheirus salmonis; assembly: GCF_016086655.4. Lineage (NCBI taxonomy): Eukaryota > Metazoa > Arthropoda > Copepoda > Siphonostomatoida > Caligidae > Lepeophtheirus > Lepeophtheirus salmonis. The sequence continues at coordinate 36,703,905 of NC_052144.2, read as the reverse complement.
CTAGTAATTTTATTCTTATAATTTATAGTTTGTTGAAGGTAATTACATGGGTCATAACAATCCTCATGTCGACAATTTATCTTCCATTTACCGAGATACAGATCCTTCAATTAATTCCATTGATGGGGCCTATTAGTAAGACACTTCGTTCCTTATATCTACGAGATCCTAAAAGATTGACCAAATGAATTTTAATTGTATCAATTAATTATGAGCTGTTTTTATTTATATTTATAAATATATTCATTTATCTATCACCTTTGTACATAAATCATTTGATAACGTAATGAAACATCCCTTTAATATTACAATCCATTGAGTTATTGCAAGAGATTTCGTTTTCTAACTTTGGGCACCATTTAAAAAGTCACTTTAACACACTGTTTTATAATTGGTTCCCCAGGATTTGAATTGATCTTACTGTTTCTGTCACTCTCTTCCTTTCTATAAAATTCCGTTCATTCATTTTTGTTAAAAACTAAACGATCTCCTTTCATCAATATTTGCCCAAACTTTGTAGTCTACGGAACAAAAACTTTTTCGACAATGATTAATTTTATACTACTCCGGCGTTCAAAAATGAACAGAAAACATAAACGGCACTCAATTTCCCCTCATTACTAAAACTGCCATAACTTTTTAAATAAATATTATTTACCCTGGTTTTCGTTTAGTTATAGCTTTTCCATATATTTTAAATACTTGTTGAATTATATGCATAAGCTCAAATTCCAAAATAATCATTTGAAAATTTTTCATTTAAAAAAAAAAAATAATACCATAACCAAGGCTGTGCCCTTATCGGTCTAGTGGTTTAAGTGTTCCGGTTCTTGAATTGTTATAACCGGAACCAACAAAGTCCAACCTAAACCGGCACCAAGGCCGCAATATATTGCTTAAATGTCTTGGTTCTTGTGCTTTTGTTCGTAAGTAGAATATATAAAGCAAATACAAAATATATAATAAAAAAATAATTTAGCTTTAATCATTAAATTAATTTTTACCAAGCAATTTAATGCAGTTAAAGCTAGTTTTGTCTACATCAGTTACCCTCTAATACAGGTGGCTTTTCGTCCACAAATCAGCTATCTTATAATGAAATAAGATCCACATGATTATTTATTGCCTGATACAAAATTAATTAAATGAATTTTTGAAAATACTTTCAACTAGATCACCCATCTCAAGAGAAGCTGCAATTCGGAATTTCGTATTCCGCAAGGCAGAATTGGATCAAAATTCATATGAGGAATACTACTAAGTCTCATAAGGGAGTAAAGTCGACTTCTTCATGGCAAAATGATATCTCAGGATCGAATCAATAAAGAGATCCATTCACGGAGACTTGGGAATTTAAATATTTCACAAATAAATCATTACTATTTTATTTTAATTTTTATGAAGTGCAGTATTTAATTATGATATTAGTTTGTATTATTTATGACGGGGTATGATGTCATGCAAATACAGTAATATAGTAGATAGGGTTCTAGGGCAATTGCCCGAAAATATTTTTGCCGAATGTAGATTTTGCCATAGGACAGTTTGTAGAACGGACATTTCGCCGAAGGTTTATTTTGGACAATTGGCCGAACATGAGCTGGTGTGCCTTGAGGAAGGTTAAATCCTTCGGCTACTGCTTGCCAGAGTATCCAGGAACCCTTCTAATATCCAAAATACACCCTGGCCATCCGGTTGTTCAGGGAAATGCTGGTTCAAAAGTTCCTTAAAAAATTACCACAGCCACGTTTCTAATCACCAAGGACCTCTTCTAATATGCTATGATTCATCCCGGCCCACGGGGTGTACACAATCCATCCCTTAAAATCTTATATGAATCATACTTAATTAGTGCAATAAATGGTAACGAATACAGATATAATAATACCTGTTTGATTTCTATGTATATAAATTTCTATTTAACATCTCATAAACATTGCACAAAAAAGTATAAAGTACTTTTGTAAAAGTAGATGGTGCACAACCCGTAGGACGGGGATGTGTCAAAGCATATTAGAAGGGGTCCTTGGTGCTTAGAAACTAAGAGACAGTGTGTATTTTTGGATATTAGAAAGGTTTCTGGATACTCAGGGAAGCGGCGGCTGAAAAATTTAACGTACATACTATGGGGCCATCATCTCCTCATTATCCTCAAAGTAACGGTCACATTGAAAGTATAGTCAAAACAATGAAGGCACTATTAGAAAAAGTTAATGGTAATGATGGGTTAGAAAAGTTTTTTCTTGGATTACTTGAGTTTAGAAATACCCCGAAGATTGATCGAAAATCACCTAATGAAATGTTATTTGGTCATCAAGTACGATCTAGTATACCACAATATTAGATAAGTTATGATACAACGGTTCGGACTCAATCGCTGGATGTGGAGAGACGTAGAGAAAAGGAAGTATATTATTACAATTTAAATAAAAGGTACTTACATACATGAGTTAGATGTGAGAACTAATGTAATAGTACAAAATTATAGTGCTCGGAGATGGTTAGATGTAGGGGAAGTCATAGAAAAGGGAGTCAATAGAAGCTACCCCGTCCGATTAGAGTCCGGAAAAATATTGTGGAGAAACCGGAGGTTGTGAGAGGCAATATGGAGTTAGTAAACCTAAAAAGATGATCGACATTCCTAAAGGCAAAGAATTACCAAGATCGCTGAGAGTTCAAAAGAATTTGAACTAAGCAGGGAGATATTGGGGTTTCAGTAGTTTACTAAACAGGTTAGAAGGTCACTCCTTCCAGAACTAGATACCGGACAAGGAAATCATCATTATTAATATGGGATTTACCATGAGGTTGTATATTTAATGTATTGATTATTAGTTAATGATATACTATAATATAGATGTAAAAATAAGATAATAATCAGTCGTTATCCTTATTGGATCGTTTTAAACATAACAGGCCCCAGGAGTTTATCTACACAACCCATAGCCCGGGTGTATTCTAGCATAATCGAAGGGGTAATTGGTGCTTAGAAACGCGGCAGCAGTGGAGTTTAAACTACTTTGGGGCTCCATACTTCAACACTACAAGCTGAGGGCCGGGTTGTATTTGTGGAAATTAAAATTTTTATTTGATTCTTAGATAATCAACGACGATGAAATTTGACTTACATTTTGGCTCAGCTGTTCTCTGTTTGCTAGTTTACAATGTAGGATATCTCAAAAAATACAAAAATCTTTAGAGATGAATATTGTTAGATTAGGTAAGCATGGAATATTTTTTTATAATATATAAGCTATAATATTTCTTATTTAACTACATAATACATATGAATGATGAATAAGTTATAAGAATCTAAAGAAGAGTGTTGTTTTATCATTTTTCCGCATTAAAAAGGAGATATATCGAATTCAGAATAAGATACATAATTAATAAATACACTTTTACATAACTTTATTAATTTTACTTTTAATTTGGGTATTGACTTACTGGTGAAAAATGACTCTGAACGATAATAGTCCCGAATAACTATAATCCCAAATATGTCAGAAACCTGATGTGTAAGAGAAAAATGAGATCAGTTTTGAATTTTGTCCTTCAAGATAAATATCATCAGTGGTTTTAATGTCACCACTTCAGGGGATTGTCTGACAATTTAGATTGGGCCACCTACGGTCTTCGAAAAAGTACTTGTATGACACCAAATGTTTTTTTGTTGTCTTCTCCTGTTAATATTAATATTATCTATTTATAATAGTCGACTAAACTAAGATTTATTTTTATAAAATTTCAAATTGACCATGATGAATCGAGAGACAAGTATTAGGAAAAGAAAATATATTGAGGAAATTTAAAAGTATGGATTTACTTTTATAGTTTTTTTTTTTTTTTTTTTTCAAGGTCTTTATTCAGCCACATTACACGTATAAATACATACACATATAAGTAAATAAAACAAAAAATAAATTTGCATTGATATACAACATATGCAAGCATTATAGCTTACAGTTAATTTCCTTTTTCAGACCTCTAATATAAACAGCTCATCAGCGATATGACTTGATAACAAAAAAAACTACAACAAAACACGACGAAAATCCAGCTGATAAAATATTATAAGGTTAAAAGTTAATATATGGTTGAGACAACAACTAAAATTGAAGACAGTACATATAATTATATACAAACGAAAACAAAACAGGAGCACTAAAAGAAAGCATCGTAAAAATGATTTAAAAATAAACATATAGAAATAACATAAAAGAAAAGGATGTTGCTCCAGAGACAAAATTTTCATTTAAAAGTCTGAATGTAGTCATTACAAAAAGTTACCACAATCCCCCAAGAAAAGTGATTACTTTATAACCTTGCTCCGATGTTTTTTGTATTGCCTGATAAAAATATCTTCCACGGTTTTATATTGTTTTTTTTTGTTTTTTTAGAGAGAAGGAAAATATTTAATTAGATCACCGGATTATTCCCCCCCTGAGTCCTGCAGTCGTGGAATTTTCAATGAGAATGTAGTGTATCTCGATGTAGCATATAAAATAATCTTCCTCAATTCCACGCCTAAAATCATCGATCCCTCAGCTAGTTTTACTTTTATAGTTGAAGTAGGAATTGAAAAGCCATAATGTGTCATTTGCTAAGAAATTATGTCAGCCGAATCGATGAAACACCACTTTGACGCTAAACATTCTTATTTTGAGGGAACGGATGTCCAGTATTTTAAGAACAAAGCTGACGGTGTAAAAAAAAGAAGACTTAATTTTGACAGCAAATACCAACAGTAAAATATGGAGGCCATTGAACCTCCATATATGCTGATAATTTACTGCTCCCAGCAACTAAGACATTCTTAGAGTTATGCTTAAAACTGAATATGCTAATAAGTGGTGTATAATATCCTTGTATAATGATACCTTCATTAGATAGCTCCAAAAATGTAGTGAAGGAGGATCAACTTAAATAATTTTATTTATTTGGTTCACTGCAATTTGGTAAATATTCTCAAGGGGTCAAGGCACCAGAAAGGTTGGGAAGGTCACTATTCTAATTATTCCGTTGTATAGTTAAAGAGAGTAGAATGGAGACTGGTAACTTCTTTACAGTTTTTTTCTAAGATCAAGTATGCTGAAGTAAAAATTAAGCAGGCCATTGATCTTTTGTTTATATCACGAAATTATCTAAAGTTGTAGATAACGTATAGTGTTTTCTTATAACCTATGTCAGATTAAAAGAATTATGCAATTTTTCTATTTTGTCATTTATCCTTTTTTTCATGTGCCAATTTTTCCCGACACCGTGAATCACAGTTTTGTTTTTGCGGTGAACTAGGAAATGGACAACCATATGAGTTGGACTGCTCCTTGGTAATCTGGTAGATCAACATTTTTTTTTTTCAAATGAACCAAAAATTTATTAAATTAAGATTAAGATTATAAGTATATTAAAAGCCTCATTCTGTATCCAAATAACCACGAAGAGACCGTCAAATTTATTTTATTTTTCTTTTTCCAAAAAAAACTGTGAATTTTTGAAATTTTTCTCCATAACATTTAATATTATTTTTTAAATTTTAACTTTTTCATGTTTGAATTTTTTCCAAAAATTTTATTTTCTGTGAAAAGCTATGGATTTTTGAAATTTTTTCGCCAAAAATTTAATATCGGAATTTATTTAAACACTTGTCAACTTATGACACCAGAGAACCACAGATACAGCATTTAAATAAAGATTCTAGCTTATCTTTAGACATAACTTCAGCCGTCTTTTCTTGCAATCTTTAAAATTATTCTTTAAATCCTAAATTTTTTCACGTTATCTCATAAGTGATAGAAACAAATAAAGGGTTACAAAAGGATCTAACGAAAATTCGATTGATTTTATTGCCCTCCTACAATGGTTCCCGCTCTCTTTTAAACAATGAGCGCGCTCCCACTCTCACTCAAGATTTTTGAGCGCCGCTCACTAATACTTTGGCACATTTATGAATTACTCTTTGTCTTTATTGACGGATGAAGAGTTAAAGATAGTTCAATGTTTAAGAGAAGATTAGCTTAGCGCTGATGGCTTTTTATTAGATTAGCTGTGAACAGCCCGGAGAGGGTTGGAAAGAAAATAAACTCTTATTCTACTCTGTATCTAGTGAAAACATTTCGAAGAATTACTTTGGAGTTGATCTTAAACTCTAGTCTTATGTTCAAATTTGAAGAAAATGATCCATTCTTAGATCATTTGTATTCTAAAACGGTAAAACTCTCGATAAAAGTATGAGAAGGGTAGACGATATAGAGCATTGATATTACAATATTAAACTACCATCTCCTCTAAATAAAGAAATCACATAATCTTCTAAATTGATAAGATTATTATTTCCAAGAGTTGGATTCAAAATTATGTAAGACGTCAAAAAACAATTCCTTCGTCATCATCGAGACCCCCAAAAAAAGACAACTCAAATTGTTTAAAGGTATAATTGTGATGGACATTAGTGATGTTTGATTAAAAATTAAATAAAAATGATATCAAATTTAAAAATAATAACTTATGTTAATTTTATAGCATGTCTTACTTAATGTAAGATAAAATTTATACACATTTCCATTTGTAGAGAATATAACGCGTATATTTTAATTATATAATTTAATATATACATTTTTTTATTAAGTTTATGTATTCTAATACTTATTGTACCTACAATTCCAATGTTACTTACTTTTCTTATGAAGATTTTGAACATGTTTTTATCAAAATATTATGCATGTAATAAGAAAAGTATTTATTAAAAGTAATATTAATAATTATAATTATATATAATTTTAATTCCTTTTTGGCCGATAAAGAAGGAGTAAAAAGTATGCCTCGATTTATGTCAAGGTGTCATGATTTTTGTCACGTAGTCTTTGTTGTTTTGGGATCCAGGCCTTTAGAAAATTCCTATTTCAACAGTATAAGAAAAACTGTATTGACGATATGAATTTGAAGCTTTAATCAAAGAATATAATGGAATCAAGTCCTGATGCTTCTAATTTTACGTCAGATATGAACAAGATGCAAGTCTCCTGCAATGTCTCAGACAATTTTGATAGCCATCCAAATCTTGGAAAATTTATGACATTTTAAATTGGCAATGCCCTTCCTTGTTGCTACACCATCACAAAGTAATTGGAGTCCCTAAGTAAAGTAGTGCCGTCATAGATTACGAAAGAACTTGTAAGAAATGATAATCTTCTTGTCTTGAACAAAACTATTAACAAAGACTGTAAATTGATTAGTACTCTGTATGGTGTCTGTTAGGTTGCCCATATTTAATAAACTTGAAAGATCTTAAGAAGGCTGACAATAGAACAATTGAAGTCAAAAGTCTTAAACACATTTGTGGCTCAGACTTATGTGCAGGAGACTTAAGGTTTTAATTATCTATGACACAGCTTATTGTATAAAATCAGTCAAAAAGCATAATGAAAAACCTATTACAAGGTACTTTGATGAATATTTAATATCATCTAAACAAGTCGAACTCCTACAGTATTATTATTATGAATATAAAAAAAAATAATGTGTTATAAGCTTCAAATAACATACCAACATATATGCATCTAAAAAATTGTCTAGATAAGAAGTCCATTTTCTATTCACTTCAAAAAAATTCCCGAATCGAAATTTGCGAAGTAAATTGCAAAAAATTTTTTGCACTAATTTTGCAAATAAATAGTTAATATCATTTTTTGGAATTGTAAAAGAAACACAAACGTATCAATATTTTTTTCGTACTTGCAAAAAAAAAAAAATTGATGAAGTATAATGTTGTTGAAAAAATAACCCTCGATAACTGGTTCATTTTTTGCAAATATTGCAAAAATTATCCAACAAAATTTTCCTGAAGTTGAAAATATTTCACTGAACAGTTAGAGTCTCGAACTTTATGTCCAAAATTTAGTTTAACTAAATCATTCATCTAACACTTCAACAAGTATAGGGAAGCTTGTAAGAGATAATAATATCCTTCGGAAAAACTAAAGGGTTTTCCAATAAGAGGTGTTGTGTTGATATTTTAAAAAAATGACATTCTTTTGGATAAATGATCAGATGTTTATTTCAATATAAAGAAAAAAGTATGCCATTAATAATACAAAATAATATCAGCCAAGTGGCCACCACAGCTACACTTAAAGGACCGTATCCTTTTTATGAAATTTTCCATCACCAAATCGTAAAGTGGCTCTTGTATGCCCTCAATAGCGTCACGAATTCCATCTTTGAGATCTTGAATCGACGTTGCGATGTTTGCGTATATCTTATCTTTCACTTGGCCCCAAAGGAAGAAGTCGCAAGGTGTTAAATCATAAGATATAGGTGACCAATTGCGATCACCTCTTCGAGAGATGGCACGGTCTGGAAACTTTTCCTGTAAAAGAACGTTGTTTTCGTTGGTTGTGTGGCACGTAGCGCCATCTTGTTGAAAGAAAACATTGTCCAGATCCATTTCATCCAATTCCGCCATAAAAAAATAATAAATAATCTCTTGATAGCGCAATCCATTCACATTAACTATTGCTCCGGCCTCTTTTTCGAGAAAATAACCCTAATGACCCTCTCCCCGGACCCTAAACCGCACCAAACAGTTGCACGTTGAGGATGGAGAGGTTTTTCAACAAAAATCTTGAGCTTTCCGGACCGTAGATGTGACAGTTTTTCTTGTTAACGTAGCCATCGAGCTGGAAATGGACCTCATCAGTCAACATGAGTTTTGATGAAATTCTGAATCATTTTCATGCATTTCAAGGACCCAATCAGCAAAGACACGACGTTGTTGATGATCTGCCGGCTTGAGTTCTTGTGTTAACTGAACTTTATAAGCCTTAAGACCCATGTTTTTATGCAAAATACGTTGTAATGACGTTTGTGGAATGCCCAATTCCAAAGAACGACGAGGAATTGACAAACCTGGGATTTCTTTAACGCTTTGGGCGACAGCAGCAATATTCTCAGTTGTTCTTGAGCGACGTGCACGCGTTTTATTCTTCACATCACTAACCCGTCCCAACAGCTCGAATTTTTCCACCAATGTTTGTATTGCGGGCCCACATGGTGTTTCGTAACGACCCAAAAATGTTTTAGTTTTACAAACCGTCTCTTCCAGGTTTTCCCCATTTTTATAATGAATTTTAACAATTCCAATGCGTTGTTGAAGTTTGTATTGTTTCATTTTTTTAACGGTGTATTATTTACTTGTCAAATGTAAACAAATTAGAGCTTCAAAAGTGAGATCTACCAAAATAGCGGGCTATTTAAAATAACACCTCTTATTTGAAAATCATTTATAAAGGACTTGACACAGAAAGATTTGTTTTTAAAAAGCTTTTAAAAGTGTCAAATCCAAATGCTGACTAGATTACAATAACAGAAACGAGTTGAAAGATTTTAAACTTTCTCAAAAATCAGCAAAAAGCAAAATCGTCGAATTTAGTGATGAGAATATGCACCTCGGTCAACGCTGCTCCACCAGAATTAAGGTATGTGTCAATGTCCAAACAACCTGCTATATTTATGATCTTAGGCTATGTTGGCTTTGATGGAAAAAATTTCCTTCCATATTTATTGAAGACACAGTAAAGGCATTCAATCTCAAAAATCTCCTCATTCAAAAAGTGATTCCCTTCCTCGATGCAACCTATGGCATAGGCAACTTTTTTTGGATGTAGGGAAGTGCTCCTGCACTAGTTGATGAAGAAACTGAAATCAAGTAGATTTTGGTCCAACGAGCTTTGGCCACCCTCAAGTCCAAACCTGAATCCAATTGACTTCCGTATATGGCAGCATGTGGAGGCTAGAACCTGTCGTGCTTATCATCAAAATGTCAACATCCTAAAGTCTTCCATTGCAAAGGAATGGAATAACATTTCGGAGGAGTATATCCGAAAAGCATGCAAGTTTTTTAGCCATAGATTGGCAACTTTTATTCTTGTCAAAGGAGGAGTTTTTGATTAATAATTTTATATATTTAGCAGATAAACAGAAAAGGTTAAAAAAGTATTATCTTAATTCGTCAAAAAAATTTCCATGAGCTTTGAATTTCAATTATATTAGTCATTCTCAAGACATAGATATTTCTTTAAGCTTTTAAAACCCTGGCTTGATAATAAACATCAACCCGCCTGTCCGGCCTCTCACTTTACATTATATATATCGAATAGGAGGTCGTCAGGACTTTTAATTGTATGTATTTGATATTCATTTGGGGTATGCCCAGGGCCTTGTTAAGGTCTGTAAATGCCTTCCTGGGCATAACCCCATCCAGCTATATCAGACTCAGCCATCATCTGGACTGCAGGGGCAAATTTCAAGTCCGAAACATTCATGCTTTTGCCAGCAGGAAGTGAAAAAAATATGCCCCTGCTGATATTACTCGAGCCCCTGCACATCTACTTTTGCGTATAGGGATTTATTATAAAGTTCTGGTGTTTTATCGCCGTAGGAAAACGAAAGACCTCCTATCTACACTGTCTTTATTTCAAATAACTGCTGAACATGCAGGCTTCTTGTAAAATTATCGATTTGAATCCAGTTACAGGTTTTTATTTTTTAAGTACTACAGATGAAACATATATTTTGCAACAATATTTTTACAATTTTGCTTTTTAGTTGCCTTGGAGAATGAGTATTTTAGTTCCAAGCATGCTGCCAATAAATTAATTTCTCTTTTGGTACCGCATATAATGCGCGTTCATCTTCAATTTCTCTTCAATTTTACTACTCAAATTTCGTTTTTTGATACCAAGTGTAGTATATATTACTATTAAATATACTTTCGTTGTTCATTTAGGCCAAATAAGAGATCCTATTTTACCAATTTATAATTTTGGACTACAAAAATGTCAATTAAACTTTTAAAAATACGACCAAGGCCAGCTTTTATTTGGATCTTCGTTGATTTCACCGAACTCTTTTAGGGACAGCCTTGACCAACCTTGTAGTTCTCACAGCTTTGGTTGTTCCATTCCCTGACCTTCTATCTGACTCAATTTCATCCTCCAATCGCTTTTAGCGCCAGCAAGCAATTTTCCAATTGACCTTAGCAATTTTCTGGATTGATTTGGAAGTGTACCCAGCGTTTAATAGAGTTATAATCAGTTCCCTTTGAGATTTGTCCATTTTTTGAAAAGGTTATATGTTCCAGGCAATTATAAAAATTTAAGGTTTTGTTTACATGTATTTTTGTAAAAAAATATTTTTTAACAACAAAACCTCTCAGATAGTTATTTTATCTAATCCAAGTTTTTAAAATATGGTACAACTTTAATAAGCATCCATGTAAGTGGTCACTAATTAAAAAGAGCTAAGACCTCAAACCCTTGGATAAATATTGTACCTATTTTAAAATGGAAGTACAGTCCTCTTGCCATCCATTCCATAGTTGCAAAAGGGTGGTCCCCCTCTGCAAGGCAGCAGAAGGTTTAGTGTTCAGCGCTTTTGGAGTGATTGACTCGGAGAGCGAATGGCTTAGAATGATGAACCTGGCAAGTTTGAGTGCATAATAAACAATGAAGAAAATCTAGTGTGGATTGGGCATGTAAAAAAAAAAGAAACCATAAATTTACATGGTAACCCTGACAATTTGAAAAATGTTTTGGAGGAGAGAAAGAATAATGCTTATGACGTTTCATTAGATCAGCTACAATCAACTGTGACAAGAGAGGAAGGAGAAAAGGATATAAACAAGGACATTTGCTGGAATTTATCTGATATTAATCCCCAATTTTAGTCTGAGTCCAACAAGGACTTCCAATTATAACTCTGCAAAAATCATCAGGATTACACTCCGTCTTTTATGAGGACACACAAACGTTCAAACAGGTTTTGAATATAAATGAATCTATTTAGGAAAGGATGTTTACTACTCAGGAATTAAATAATAATGGCAATTGCTAAGGAAAATGACATTTCCTTCTTTAAACTACAAATCAAAAATTAACAGGCCAGCTAAAAAACACACCAGATTTGCATCATTGCTTGTTATCAAAAAATTATATTTACGCAAAGATTGATGACGATATCCCTTTGATATTGGAGGCAAAGTTAAAAAAACAATTAAAAAGGAGGATTGAAGTTTTAATGAACTACTTCAAGAAATATGAAAAGAGGTCTGGTTTAAAGATGAGCAATAACAAAACAGTGATGCTCTCCCTGGGTAAATGGGATTCCTTTGAAGGACTTAGAATAGCTGAATGCTTTATAAAAAAAGAATGTCGATATTTTAGGAATTAAGTGGGAAAGTAAAGGCGCCTCCTATACAAACTGGACAGATATAAACTTTTTTTTATAAATTCTTGGATTAATAAATAGAAGAAATTTAATCTACAAAAAAAAGAATTGACTTCTTTAATTACCAAATTGGTCCTGCGACTCTTTATAAGGCAACGTTTATTCCATGGTTAGCCGAAAATGTCATTTACGAAGAAAATTGCTGGCTCAATAAGCTTTTTTATGGAAGCTACCTAGATTCCATAAAAAGACACAAAAATAATTTAGGAGGACGGTTGTATTTGCTCTCTAGAATTATTCAAACAATTATAAAAAGATTATAATTGACCTTTCAAGAAACTCAGAATCTGTGACATGCATTTATTTCGTCCCATCCTGCCTACAATTGGTTAATGCTAGGAACTGAATTTATTAATACAAAATCGATGAATTCTCTCATTCTTGGGAAGCTGTCCAGAGAATCCTTTGGAAAGGGACACCAGTCTTTTTATCCTCTTCTACTATTAACATAGTGCGTCAGAATAGTAATAAAAAGGTTTTATTTAAAAATCTCTTAGACTCCAAAAAGTTGAAATGGACAGCGTTATCTTAGAATATAATCACGGTTATTGATCTTGACCGTAATTTTTTCTTCAATATTGGAAAGTTTTTCTTTCCACTGCAAAGAGCTGCAATCATCCATTTCCCTCCGATTCTCTAGCACGTAAGGATGGATTTTCCCTCCAACTTTGAAGAAAAGGTGGATGCAATCTGTGATGGGTACTTAAATTATTTGAATTTACCTAAAACCTGGAAGAAGAGAATCACGAGTTCCAAATCTAAAATTAGGGATGGAAAATGATTAATTGCCCAATTTCGAATATCCTCGGGTTGTCTATTTCTTATTACTCTCTATAAGAACTGTGGCAAAATGTTCAACTCATTTTTCCAGATTTTGAGAGATTTTATAACATTAAACATTGCTGGAATTACAGATAAATTTATAACACATTTAATTATATTTTGCCTCTCCTTAAAAATTCAAAGTGCACCAACAAAAACAAAAGCTATGTAGTTTGCCTTATCAAGCTGCAAAAGCATGATTGCAGAGAAGTTGGCAGTAGTTGACCCTATCAGAGTCGAAGAAATCAGAGTTATTCGGATCACAGCCGCAGCCTGATATTCTGCCTTCTCCGATAGGACTCCAAGGGATCCTCAGTCTTCATGGAATTATGCTGGGGACATATTACACTACAACCACTCATTGTCAGATAAAAACTTAAAATTCTTGCGCCGTTTAATGCACAATTATAAGAAATTTAAAAGTTATTCGTGATCTAAGAGCAGTGATTGTTTTATCCTTTTATTTAAATACTATGTAACTATTGCTCATTCTTTTCTATGAAATTTTTAGCCATTTTGTGATTTTAGTTTGTTTATTCATTTACTGTCGAATTTTATAGAAAGAACTTTTTATTGAAAATGGATTGTTAACTAACATCATATATAGCAATTTTTCAGGATGTGTGACTTTGGTTTAGGTAATTAATTTTAAACTAGAATGTTTAATTATATATATTTCTTTGTATGTAACTTCTATAAATAAAAGTCAATAAAAGAAAAAAAATAATCCACTAACAATACATGATAGATTTCCCAACTTCCCAAATCCGTCATCAGTTAACGCACAATCATACCCTCAGAAAGACTCTGCGTTGTCAGGTGTGATGTATGGATTAGTGAATAACTCTATCTCCCAGAATGTCTAGAATTACATATTCTAAGATCATTTATTAGTTTAAAACTGAGAAAGTACAATAACGTTGATATAATTATATTCCGCCTTCTCCAGGATCACATACATTTTCGGACTTTCTCAAACTTTTTGTAATAAATAACCCTGCTTCAAGTTCAGCTCTGGATTGAATCCTACAACAATAATCATCATTCGACATAGGATCATACTGAGACTCGTAATAGATCTTTAGAATATATCCTTCATCCCCTTCTCATCCAATCACAAATGCTCCATGTCTAATTTGTAGGTTTCAAATCATTTGGAAGGAATCATGGACTGAGCAAACTTGTTTATTATTTGCATAGATTTGAATTGTGATTTATTATGGTCGATGGAGCAAGTAGGGATAGACGATGAACAAGAAGAAGAGTAATGACAGGATTTACTTCTATTCCCCAAGGAATAAATAATATCCACGGATCGGGAATCCACCCCGACTAACTATTAAAGATTTGTCATGATGCATTTCTAATCCATAAAAACCATAACTCATTCATATCCGTCTCACATCCATCACTAGTCATCACTCCTCTCCAGTGCCGACTGATCACTGTTGAGCCCTTCCTCTACAATCCTACACAAAAACAAAACAACTAACTAGTTTAGAAACATTAACCGTATGACGTCACTAACTATCCCTCTTCAAAGTGGGAATGAATTTTATAAGGAATGAATTTACTGTGAATTAAATTACTAGGAATAAAAAGACAGTGAATGAAGTTACTGGAAATGAAATTACCTAGCACCATTTTATTGATTTTAGATGCTAATGGGATTAGATTATATATATGAGATTTTATATTTTTAAACCTTAATCTGGTGAAAAAAATTTAAACTAAAAGGTTTAATTATATTTTTGTAAATGCATCTTCGTCAGAGAATTTTAGATAAAATAAAAAATAATTGATACAATTAATATTCATTTGGTATAATCTTCTAGGATACCGTAGGTTTAAATAACAAAGTGTCCTGCTAATAGGTCCCATTAATAGAATTAATCGAAGGATCTCCATCTTGGTAATGAGTGGATAAATTGTTGACATGAGGGTTTTTATGACCCATGTAATTACTTTCAACAAACTATAAATTATAAGAATAAAATTACAAGTAAGAAATAATATTCGGAACATTGGAGCAATTCACTCACATCAAAGAAGGAGATGGAACAACTCTCTTGATACTCAGAGCAATTTCCTTCATAGCTACCCTGATAATAAGCCTCTTGATATACATTTGACTCCCTACTGAAAAAGGAATTGAGTCCACCGTTCTTGTTTCCATTCACAATGAGATTCACAACTTCTCCAAGGAAACCATCCTCATGCTCAGGAAATTGAGCAATTTCACAAATGGCTCGTAGCGCACAATCATGTCCATTAATCCCACCACCTAATCTAGTCACGTACTCCTCAGCTGTGGATAGAATGCTATAAACTGTTTCTGAGGATTGAAGGCTTCGTCCTCTGAAGGAATCCTGCTCATAGTGTTGTCCATTTTCACGACTGAGTCTGAAATGAAGACAAATATAATTTTTTTAAATAAATATATGTATACTTTATTTTCTTAAAGTTTCTATCAAGCGTAATATACTTCTTAGCTTGATTGTTGATCTAAGGAATATTTGAATAGATTTGTGATAAATTTTAGTCCTTCATCTATTAACTTTCAAAATTTCATCATCATAACTTGAATATGCAAAAATAAATTATTTACTATTAATAAGTATGCTTATTACTTATTTTTTTCGTCATCTAGTGTTTAAATACAGTAAACAGAACATCAGCGCTCTCAAGAAATCTATACTTATCTATAATTACGTGAGATTAAATGTTTTATTTTTGCCAAGAAAATTTACGTTCCCTTTGTCTATTTCCAGCCAATGATGATAATTTTGGTATCATTGCATTTTCCAACTAAAGTAACATAATTAATATTACATAAAAAAAAGTCAAAATTGTGTCTTTGTGATTTTTTGTTAACATATCTTTAATATGTACAAATAATCCAAAATTTTATAATAATATGTCTGACTTTATAAGAACTTACTGTCCTGTTCCAAAGGTATACGTGATCGGAAGAGAAGATGTAAGACTAAAATCCCCAACAGGGAATTCAAGAGCAAAGGTTACTTTAAAAGTGGTCTTTGATAAAAAATCCGAATCAAACACAAATCTTCTTTTCCTTGAGAGAGTAGTAGGAACATTTGGTATTCGTTGAAAGTCCCCAACTGATAGGGATGAATTTAATGGCAAAAAGGATGATGTAGGAACTGCGAGGACAGTCAATGGAACTGTGCAAAGAATAATGCACAACGCTGATATACCCAATTTCATTTCGAATTCAAACTATTAGCACTTAATGATAATTTTGATTTCAATGGATATAGGATAGAATCCTTTTACATATAATCTTAGTATATAAGGATAATACTCCTTCGACTTAATAACTTTTGAACATTAACGATATGACATGAACAACTTTCTGACTCTAAATGAATCTTTTCATATGTATTTATATATATATGATTATTTTCTGACACACTCTCGGAATGTTCTACGATTTTGTTTCGGGGTAGGTACATATCATTTGTAGGGGGTGGTTTCCACCTACAATTAGGAGTGTACCTTGACATTGAAATTATCAAAAACCTATATAATACATGCACATGAATATTTATTTTCAATAGTTTTGACTTATTGTGTGAAATTATTATCTACCTATGAAAGTAACTAATGAATAGATATCAATGGATATTCATTGCTTTTGTAATTTTTGAAGTCACTTACAAATGGGTAGTGAAGTTTTTTATGTCAAATCAGGTCAATGCCTGCCTTCAAATAAAAATTATTGAAATATTTTTTTTTAAATTAATCATTTATACATTTTTTATGTACATCATCAAGATGGGTATATTATAATATGGTACAATGTTTAATCTATGGTTCTGATTAATTAGCAAAAAATTATACTTAACATTTAATAATTAAAAAAAAAAAGAGTTATGCAATACAAACTTTTGTCTATAGTTAAAATAATAATTGAAGTATACAATTTACTTATTTTGGTCAATTATTTAAAAAGTATTTTTTTAATTCTATTTTTACAAATAATAATATTTCCAATTTGTTTACTTTCTTTTGATTCTTTGGAATCAGGAATCCTCACTTGAGGTATTGTATTTAACGTGGTTTCTCTAAAATCAATTATAGAAGATTTAGACTTCTTGGTTGTTGTTTTTTTCAAGTTTCTACGAGTTTCAACCCCAGCACTTTTGTAGAATAGCTTCTTATTATTGCTACGTAATAACTATGACACAAAGTTTTTCAACATCCTTGTTACTCACATTTATCGTTGAGTCAAATGGAAAATTTTCACTTTTTTATATTCAGGAATAATTATGCTCCAGTTTAAATTTAAGTATGTAATTAAAAATTATATCTTTTTACAGAAAATTCCAGACATATTTAACATAAAATTCCAAAAAATTGCAAACACAGATACTTATGGATTTATTTATAAACTTTTTTTTAGCTCTTCCTCTTGCGTTAAGATACGAGGTGCGTTCAAAAAGTAAGGTGACTTTGTATTTTTAGGAAAACATATGAATTTATTCTCCTTTAATCCCTCAAAGATAGAATAACCTTTTGCCACGATTTTTCCAATCTTTGAAGCACTTCTCATCAGCACTTTTCAGTATAGCCTTGAGCTCTTCCAGCGATGCAGTCTTTATCTCCTCAATCGTTGCAAATCTCCATCCCTTACTGGACCTTTTCAGTTTTGGGAACAAGAAAAATTCACATAAAAAAATCAAACGATTATTTTGGTCAAAATTAAGTAGTTTCGGAACAAACTTCGCTGACTCTCATCTCATGCCCAAAACGTTCGAAAAAAATTATGGTACAAACCAAGCGATATGTCAATATCCTCAGCAACTTCTCTGATAGGGATTCGACGTCTTTCAAAAAAAAATTTAAAAAATCACTGCTTCAACGTTTTCATCTGTTGTTGACGTGCTTATGTGTCCAGAGCAAGGCTCGTCATAGGCATCTTCCTGACCATCTTTGAAAAGTTTGTAGCACTTGTAAACATATTCTTTTTACGCAAAATACTTTCACTGTATGTCACTGGCAATATTTTAAGTGTTTTGGTGCACTTAATTTCATTTTTGACACAAAATGAGATGCAAATTCTTTGATACATTTTTTTTTTTTTTTCAAAAGCAAAATATCGCCGAATAGGCAGAATACTTCTAACAACTATGTCTCTTACAAACAAACTAAACATATTTTATTTCTGAAACTGTCAATGTATGTTCGTGGCGACTCTACTAACATAAAAAAAATAAAGCATACCAAATGTAAGTTGTCCGCTAAATTTGAAAAGTCAACTTACTTTTTGATCACATCTTGTAAATAACCCCTTTTCACTACCAACTCTTTAGCGCATTTGACAAATCCAGTCCAACAACTTGAAATAACTGACCATGCGTCTTATTAATGCTCATAACAAAATTCAACTTACCAGACAACTGAAGTCTCTTAAAATTAAGCGGTGTATTCGAATGCTGCAACAGTATCATTGGGATAATTATATATTCTGCAGCAGAGCTGCTCGTGATGATAATTGCATTGAAAACATACGACTATACAATTCATCTTGTACCATTACAAAGCTTGTGGGTATCCATAGTTATTTGACAACATTAATAGAGCCCCAACTTTTAATGTTAACTTATATAGAGTCAGGGAGTTGTGTAGGATTGAGGAACTCGTTTGGTGTTTATTTCCATATTCTATTAGCTCCTTGCAGCTAATTTAATGAAACGTCATGACAGCTAAACTGCTCTTCTCCCAAACATTCAATTATCAGGCTGACCACGTTGCAAATTTTTATATTGAACCAAAAGTTTCTCAGTAAAAGAAAACTACCGGATATTAGTGTTCTTTTTATGATTTCTCCTTCTTTTGAAAATTCCAAAGTATGGACTAGCTAGGAGCACCATAGTTTTTATTTTCATTTTCATAGTTGAAAATAATATGATCTGTTAGTATACTAAAAAAAACTTTACAACATATTATT
This sequence comes from Lepeophtheirus salmonis, assembly GCF_016086655.4. Classification (NCBI taxonomy): domain Eukaryota; kingdom Metazoa; phylum Arthropoda; class Copepoda; order Siphonostomatoida; family Caligidae; genus Lepeophtheirus; species Lepeophtheirus salmonis. The sequence continues at coordinate 36,684,824 of NC_052144.2, read as the reverse complement.
TTCCTTTTAAGATTTACATCCACAAGGAGTTAGACACCATTCAAATCCCAAATTATTACTTTATATTAAATAGTAAGTATAGAGTAAATGATCGAGGACGAAAAGTAAAAATACAATTCAAAGTTTTGTTGATCATTGCTCGCATGGTATCTTGCAACGAAATAAACATGAGTGACGTAGATAAAAAACAAGGATCGACATTGAAGAAGTAGATGGACACATATATTTATTTCATGAAAATTCAACGCTAGGAATGTGAGAGAATGTTCAGCAAGAATTGGAAACTAAGGTACAATATATATCACACCATGATGTAAAGCAGTCAAAACTAATTCTGTATAAAGTGATTTGCAATGTTTCAGGTTGGTCAACTTCAAAATCATTCTTGAGTGGTTCCATTTTGCCTTCCCAGTTAAATGACTTACCTTTTGAAATAAACAATATCAGTAACATGAAGAAGGTTGAGTAGCTTTAGATGAAGCAGCCACGCCAATTTTTTTGAAGGACAAGGTAGCGGTAAATAAGTGTTTCCTTTCTTTTATACAATGTACAGCCAATCTATTTTCCCATGAGATTCGTACAATGTGAAATTAACATTTTGCATCCTTATTGGTAATTACTATTAAGAACATCATGTTCTATTTATTCAGAATGATGACTTAACTTGCTTAGCACTAAAACAAACATCAATAGAAACGATAAGCTCACATACAATAAACTATATTTTAAAGCTCCCTTTCATATTTCATGGCGATGTTCATCATTATGTTCCATGAAAAATCTCGACAATTTTGAATTAGTCGAATTGAATGACTTTCATAAATTGAATACTATTTTTTTTTTAACCCTTATAGACATTATTGTCCTATGAATGTATCCCCAACAACAGTTTCCTCCGATCATGATCTGGAAGAAGTACGTTAAATGGGATACCATTAGTTATTTTTGAATCTTTCTGTTGTAAATAGCTATATTAATACAACAAAATTATCTGTCTGTCCGTATGTGTGTCGGATGAGGACTCATTTTTACCAACAAATCCATTAAAAAAAGTTAAGTAGACGGAAGTAAATATAGAAAGCGAGCGGGGAAAAATTAATCTATATTGGAAAAATCTTTTTCCGCAGGTAACTAAGTTTGGCCAAAAATTACAGAACCGACTTCTTTTTGCTTTTATGGAAATGAATGACTGAATGGAATTGGATTAACAAATGAGTCCATTAATATATATATTTTTTTTAAAGGAACGGAAAAAGTATAAACGGTTCCTTGCCTGGGGAACTTATAATGAAAAAGTGTTAAGGTAACTTTTTAAATGGCGTAAAAAGCTAGAAAACGATTCCCTTTCGGTAAACTCAATGGATTCTAATTTAAAAGGGATGTTTCAATACCTTATCAAATTATTTATGTACAACGTAAGAGTAAGGTGAACCATAAATGAATACATTTATTTGATATAAATAAAAATAAAAACAGCTACAAAATTAATTGATACAATTAATGTTAGTTTGGTATAATCTTCTAGGATACCAAAGGTATAAATAACAAAGTGTCCTACTAATAGGTCCCATTAATAGAATTAATTGAAGGATCTCCATCTTGGTAATGAGTGGATAAATTGTTGACATGAGGGTTTTTATGACCCATGTAATTACTTTCAACAAACTATAAATTATAAGAATAAAATTACAAGTAAGAAAGTAATATTCGGAACATTGGAGCAATTCACTCACATCAAAGAAGGAGATGGAACAACTCTCTTGATACTCAGAGCAATTTCCTTCATAGCTACCCTGATAATAAGCCTCTTGATATACATTTGACTCCCTACTGAAAAAGGAATTGAGTCCACCGTTCTTGTTTCCATTCACAATGAGATTCACAACTTCTCCAAGGAAACCATCCTCATGCTCAGGAAATTGTGCAATTTCACAAATGGCTCGTAGCGCACAATCATGTCCGTTAATCCCACCACCTAATCGAGTCACGTACTCCTCAGCTGTGGATAGAATGCTATAAACTGTTTCTGAGGATTGAAGGCTTCGTCCTCTGAAGGAATCCTGCTCATAGTGTTGTCCATTTTCACGACTGAGTCTGAAATGACGACAAATATAATTTTTTTTAAATAACTATATGTATGATTTATTTATTTAAAGTTTCTATCAAGTGTAATATACTTCTTTAGTTTAACATATACTTCAAGATCCCAGCTATACCTTTGTCAAAAAAAAAAAAAAATCAACTTCGTGAGTTATATCCGTTTCATTTCTTAATATGAGGTTTGATATTCTTTGCCATCTGTTGGTTATTTGTTGATCTGAGGAATATTTGAATACATTTGAGATAAATTTTAGTCCTTTATCTATCTACTGGCAAAATTTCATTATAGTAAATTGAGTATGCAAACTAAACAATTCACCTACAAATTTAATGTCCATGATCATCAGTTTAAGCTAATTATCTATTATAGGTTAATTTCTGTAAAAATTATATTTTTTTCTCCTACATGCCATTATTATTTAACTTAGTAATGAATATATGGTATATGGACTATGGTTCCAAATAGTCAAAAGATTGGTCTATAAGCATATAAAATGTTTGGGTTTTTTATTAGTTTTTCTTGTTGTCCACTGTTTTTTATTATCTAGAGAGTAGTTTTTAATGATAATACTTTTTGAATTCATAGTCTGATCAATGACTGAGTTTGAAATGATACAAATTCTTAACGAAGGCCCCTAATTGAGTTATATTAATGTTAAAATCGAAATCTTATTTTATACCTTTTTTTGAGTGCATAATAAGTAAAGTCAGCTACTTTAAGTCATACTTGAGTCAACTTTTGAAAGTTAATGAAAACAGCTGAAAGGAAAATACAGCGCATCTACGTTTAATTTAAAGAGTGCTACTGCTCAAAAATAGTTTACTAACAAATACTCATGGAATGTGTAACAATTACATGCATGGAAAATATAAACAGTGAGGAGGCTGTTATGGATTAGAGATGACGTAATTTGTTTTCGTGATATTTAGGCTATAATAATCTATTAATTAGGTTGAAAGAATATGGAAATGAAGAAGTTCTTTATATATATTCTTTGATTAGGTTTTATCATATAGCAGGGTCCCACAACAGTTGAAGTGATCTTATGGGATATTAGCGCCCTCAAGCAATCGATACTTATCTATTCTTGTGTGTGATTAAAAGTGTTAAAATTACATAATTATAATTGCATATAAAAACGAAACTGTGTTTTTTGATTTATTTGTTAACATATCTTTAATATGAACATATAATCCAAAATTAATATGTCTGACTTTATAAGAACTTACTGTCCTGTTCCAAAGGTATACGTGATCGGAAGAGAGGATGTAAGACTAAAATCCCCAACAGGGAATTCAAGGGCAAAGGTTACTTTAAAAGTGGTTTTTGATAAAAAATCCGAATCAAACACAAATCTTCTTTTCCTTGAGAGAGTAGTAGGAACATTTGGTATTCGTTGAAAGGCCCCAACTGATAGGGATGCATTTAATGGCAAAAATGATGATGTAGGAACTGCGAGGACAGTCAATGGAACTGTGCAAAGAATCATGCACAACGATAATATACCCAATTTCATTTCGAATTCAAACTATTAGCACTTAATGGTAATTTTGATTTCAATGGATATAGGATATGATCCTTTTACATACATATATATATATCGTATTACTTCTTCGAATTAACAAGTCTTGAACATTATCGATATGACATGAACAACTTTTTGAGCCTAAATGAATTAGATGATCGTATTTTAGGATCTTTATAGATATAATTATTTTCTGACGCACTCTCGGAATGTTCTACGATTTCGTTTTAGAGGTTGGTATTTATTATAACTATTAGCCAATTTGTTGGTGGTGTTTTCCATGAAGAATTAAGAGTCTACCTTGACATTGAAATCAAGAAAGATCTAGATAATACATGAACATGTATATTTCTTTTGAATAAATTTGACTTATTGTGTAGAATATACTTAATTTACCTATAATTGTAAGGGTATGATGAATAGATATCAACGTTCGTAATGTTTGAGACTATGTATGTATGTATGAGTATTCAAGTCTTTTATGTAACATCACGTCAATGGTTGGTCAATGGTGCATTCAAACAGAAGTAATAGAAATCTTTGTTATAATTAAGTATTAACATATTATAAATATTATCAAAATAGATATATCATAATATATATTACAAAATTAAATCTATAGTTGGGAATAATAAGTAAAAAATTGTACTCGTTTAAAAATAGAATTATAAGTTCTATTCATAATAGGTTGTGGCAAAAGTAATTTGGTATTTCTTACCCTTTATTTTAACTAAGTATACATTGCTCATTATTAATTACATCGTATCATACAAGGTCTGAGTGTATAATACAAACGATTGTTGGACAGTATTGCGCTTGTCCAGCTCAGTTGTGAATTATCGTGCGTGGAGTAATGAGGTCGCAAAGGAAGAAATCAACCATTTTTACTCTCTGAAAGGGAAAAATGTTTCGAATTTTGCAATGTATACGGGTTTTATACTCTTTCAGTTCGTGTTGCACAACAGTGGTTCAAGCGATTTTGTTCTGGTGTAGTAGAGGTGAATGATACTCCATGTACTGGCAAGCAAGTCGTCGAAAATGTAGATAAAATCATGGAAAATATCGAGATAGGCCGTCATGTTAGGAGTCATAGCAACGCCAAGGAGCTGAACATTGATCATAAAATCATTTTAAACCATTTTCAGAAGACTGGATAAAAAAAGATACTTGAATAGCAGATGAATCGTGTTTAATCAAGACAATACCAGGCCAAACACATCATTGATGACGCACCGGAAGTTTTTATGCATCCACCCTATAGTCCGGACTTGGCACTAAGTGACTATCGCCTGTTCCTGTCTATGGCCAACACTTTTGGGGGTTCAAATTTGCCCTGAACAGGGGCCTGTGAATATGAGTTCTCCGAGTATGTTTTTCCAATATGGACAAGGACTTCTACGTGAAGGGCATTATGAAGTTAAATTCTCGTTGGCAACAAGTTATCGAACCAAACGGGCATACCTTGGTCACCAGCAATTTTGCAGAATAACCACCTATTATTGTTACATTAGCAACGGCTATATGAGGGTGGTGAATGCTACAAATGCTTCAATGTGACACATTTTCTGCTTTCACAGTCTCAAAATATTTTTTTTCATTTCATAACTTTTTTTTTAAATCCGTAAAATCTAATAAATTTATTTAAATACAACTATTTGTAAATCATTTCAAAGCTAAAAGAAGTTAATTGGTAAAGGATTAGTATGAAGAAGTAGTTAGTGGGAAAGTTGGCTAACGATATTTAGGACAACAACAACGAAAGAACAAAAAATACAGAGTCAAAATGACTCCATTAAAAAATATGCCTCAATATACAAAGATCTCTTTAGTTATGTTAAGTGTAATTTATTATACCCAACATTCCTCGGAGTTATTTCTTAACATATCGTATACCGAGTGGTCAATTAAAATCTGAACAATTTGAATTTTAAACTTCAACAAGATATAATCCATTATAAATATATTCAACTTCAACAAAAGTAATGCTATAAATAGATGTGCGTCTGAGCTCTCTTAATCATTAATGTAGCCGCCCTTAGAGACAATTATGTCTTCTAAGCCGACAGAGAAGGTCTTCCACCCACTGCAGATGTAGTCCTCTGTCATGGCGTTACAGTACTGGCTTACATACATGCATCCAAAAGGTTTAGTAGTGGGGGTTGGCATCAGGGCTGTATGGGGCCCAAAAATGTCAAAAAAGAGCTCAAAAGACTCATTCAAAACTCATTGAATAGAGTGTTTAAACGGAGTAGATGGGTTTCTTTCATTGCTGGCGTCAAAAGTGGGCTCTCCACCCTCAAAAAGTGGTGTGTTTGTACTGTGTAGTGAAAAATCCACCGGATCCCGAAAAGCCCCAAATCACCTATGCAAGAATAGTTCGTTATGACGGATTGATTAAATCAGCTTCTAGTGCCATTAACTTAAATATGGATTTCCAGTGGGATACATTCGTTCTTGTATTCACTGATGAGATAAATCGTCCTTTAGACAGGACAACATGAATTTTGTCGACGTGTTTGATGCTACAGTCTTTTTATGATTTGTTGATAAGGAATTATACTAAAGTATTGCGGTCAAAAATTAAAAAGCGCCTGAGCTTTCTTAAAGAATCAGAGACATCTGGAAATACTGAAATTCCAAAAGAAGAGTAAAACACACCAAATAGTTTAAAACACCATGAACTAGAACTAGAAGGAAGTTCTAATGCTTCTAAAGTACTCGAAGTAGTTGGAATAGTAGAAGTCAAGAAGTAGATGTTTCAAATGAAGAGTTACCATCTACTGTGACAGTTATTCCTGTGGGAGAGGACGAAAAGATCATACATAGAAGTCCTGAGGTTTCGAGGGGTTGTGGTGTTTCGGGAGATCACTATGTTTAAAAAAAAAAAGACCTGAAGTTTCAAATAATTCTTATGATTATAAAAATCATAATAATGAAAATAAATTGCTCCGTTCGGCAAAAGATGTTCCTGGGAGTGGAAAAAAAAGGAATGTCAATACTCGAGGAAGAAAAAATACTGAGCTTTGATCTTCCTGGATTAATGATTTGATAGGCTTAAAAAGAGGAAGATCTAATAGCAATAGAAGAGAAACCTCTCCAAAGATCCCTGGTGTGTCGTCAATGTTGAAAAAAGCAAACATTCACTGCTTTGGTGAATGAAATCTGATGTATTGAATACGTTGAAGGTTTTTCAATGTCTGACCACTTTTTTATTAAATAAAAGAATGAATCTTTTTGTTTCTCCCTATATGTAAACTCTCTTATCTCGAATATCCGTAAGAACAAACTCATTAAATATCTTTCCTTTCTGAATTAGCCCGATGTGGTTGTTCTTTGGTACACAAGATCAAGTATAAAGGATTATTATGGTTTTAAGGAGTGATATATTCTGTTCGAATCTATGCTATATAATCATAAAACACTGTGGTTCGAACACTGATATCTTTCGAATATATGGTCCTAATGAAGACAATCAATAATTCTATTTTAATGTTATTCAACCTTTAATCAGTAACATGAGTACAATTATTACGGGGAATTCAATCTAAAACTTAAAAAGGCGGATACTACTATAAATGGAATGGGGAATCGAAAAACTTCCTTAGCAATGAAGAAAATTATAATAGATATGAATGACTTCGCTGCTGTACTCAAAAAGGACAACTTACACACCTTCTCTAATAATACACGAAATATTAAGAAAGTCACCTCAGACTCGACTTATGTCATTATAGAAAAAGTGGAAGCTATAAACCAGTGGACTTTCAAGTCATTCCTAATTCAATATCAGATCATCTAACCATACGGACCACATTTGAAATGATAATTAACATACACAATCGTAAGAGATGGAGACTCAACAGTTCTATCTTAAGTAATTTAGACTTTCAAAGGAAAATGTTCAATGGGATTACAAATACCAGAATTCGCCTCCGACAAAGCTCTTCTATATTGAATAAAATAAAATTTATGGAAAACGGATAGAGGAGGATTGCAATTGACTACTCAAAAAGAGAAGCACTCAAAAGAAAAGTAGAAATACTGCACATAATCAAAATGGGACAAATTATTAAAAATAAAGGAGAAATCAGTCTTTTATAGATACAAAATTTAAGACACCTGTTCGGAAGTAAAATTTAGAAAAATAGAAATGGCAAGAAAAGGCAAAAATTTCCGAATAGAAGCGCGGAAAAAAAAATTATGGACCTGGACGGATGGAATGTACTACTCCAATAATAAACTGGAGGAGAACCCTTCAATGATCAAAAATATAGTTGCTGATTATTTTGAAGAGCTCTACCGTTGCAGAGAATTCAAAAAATCAGTAGCTTGCAGTAAATGTAAACTTAACAATGCAAATATCGCCGATTACATCAAAGTTCAAATCCCAACTGATATTCCCAAATAAGTGTAAGCCACAAATAGACATATTTATTTGGCAGAAATAGTATTTGCTATCTAAAACTGCGGCAAAAAAGGAAAATCTCCAGGAACGTCTGGGATTACCTTTTAATTGTGCAAAATTTTGCTCAAGAACTTGCGCCTACTTTTAAAAGAGTTATTCAAATTTATAATTATGGAAACGTATTTCCGACGTATATGAACGATGGATTACTCATAACTATTCCAAAAAATAATAAGTATACAAGATTTGTTAGTAAACTTAGACCAATAACATTGTAACATTATTTATACAAAATTTTCTCATATCTCATTACTGAACGACTATAGGACCTATTACATTTCTCTCAACGGGGTTCGTTACAGGAAAAAGAATTGAAAATATTATTGCTAATCTTCAAACGGCCTTTCAAAATGAAAGAAGGCTACTATTGTAGCACTTGATTTTAATAAGGTGTTTGACACCATTTCTTATCGCAGTGTTATAGAAACCTTGAAAGCAAAAAGTTTTGGAGATATTATGGTACGGGCAATAGCGACTATGCAGGCCAAATCTGTAACAAGGTATGGTAATGGTACGAATGCTAGGTCTTTTAACGTTGGCCGAGGATGTAAGCAGGGAGACCCCGTTGCAGCGATTCTGTTTATTATTGTGGTATATCTTTTTTTTAGGGATATAAGCAGTAACAGACTAATACATAAGACCAGAGTACGTGGAGGAGAATCAATATATGTCTATGCAGACGATACTACAGCCATCATTGATGCTGGAAGAGTCCTCATCATTGCCTCACTAATAGAAATGTTTTGGACCTTGCCTTGGTTTGAAAAACTCTCAGGTCTGGAAATCAATGAGGATAAGACAGAAATCGTTTCGAAAAACAATGCTATTTTAAAAACTTATTGTCTTTTGAAACTTTATTATATCTTGTGATTGCTGTGTTTAAACCTGCAGGAAGAGGAGTCCTTTTTGTTCTACAAGCGTAAATAATCCTGAGTGTCTTTGCAACTATTGCCTCGACTTTAAAATCATTCTCTCCTGCGTCAAGAATCCAGTTTATAACATTTATTGATAATCTTTTAAGCTCGCCTATTGAAGTTGGGGCATGTTCTTTATAGTACTGATCGTCAGTCCTAAGGGGTGGGTAGAATTTTAGTTTCTTTACTATTTGTGTAGTCTGTGTAAAATTACACAAACTTTAATACCTCTTGCATTTGAGTAGCTTAAAAAATAAATAAAAACTTGGACTGGACTTGCTAATGATCATAGCAAAACTCAATTTTACAGAAAAATTAAGTCTAATCGGTATATTTGAAGGCCGCAATGTCATATTTTTTAAGGCTGATATAACTATTCTTTCATTCTTGAGGCAATGGCATATAATTATAAAGTTTAACAACCAGTGTGGTATCTCATAAATGACGGAGAGTATCACGGAGGAGTTAAAGTGTATGTCCTTGGCGGACTTATATTAGAATTGAAAATGGAAAGAGGAGTAATTTTTGCCCATGTCCTTACTTGATACGGAGTGGGGACTTGTGTTTATTTTTTTGTCTCTCTTGGCAGCTTGTAAGTAATCTGATGAATTGTCATGTCAGATAAACTGTTTACCACTCAAACATTCTTCAAATTGTCAGAGTTACCAATAGCTATGTTAATTTTTGTTTTTAAATATTTACCTGCATTATTATCACACGCTCAGAGTATTATAAACGTCAAAGAAAAAAGTCGACACAACATAATATAAAACATTCACAAAAAAAAATAAAGGAGGCGAGAAAAAAAAAAAAAAAAAACATGATCAAAAACAGGATCTAATAATCATCTAAAAATATAAAAATACATCACAAAACGGATTTTAAAAAGCTAAATTCATTAAGAGCAATGTAGGCTATATTTGTGTGAAGTTTAATATTTTCAAATGTTTTTCCATGCCTAAAATGCTTACAATATTCAACCTGCTTAATAAATATATATAGATATTTAATGGCTATAGAAATTGATTTAAAAACAATTATTCAACACTTTATGTAATGATCAAATTTAGTTAATTGTCGTCACTATGGTTGTGACACGGGAAGGTACTGCTCTTTACTGATAATATATTTGTTCGTTAACACATGAGTATTTTCCAATATGAAAAATGATGTCGTATGTTAACTATTTGAGAACAGGGAAGCACTTCTTTCATTTGAATTGCTGTCGTGTTTCTTCATTACTAAATTTATTTAAAGTACTATAACGGAAAAAAATCGAACTACATTCTTATTGTGTTCATATAATGATCATTATTAATAATAGAAATATATTTCTGCAAAATAACACGATAGAATTTACTTACATAGCATATGGACGATTTTAAATTGAATTAAAATATACTATCGCATACATATATCATTATATTAAATATCCTTTTTGGCCTAATGTCCCAAATAGTCCTTTGGTAAAATATATGGATTAATTGGAAAGAAAATTTGAAAAATTAAATTTTTTGCAAAAAAAATTCAAAAATCTATAGCTTTTTACAAAAAAAAAATTTACTTTTTTAAAAAAAAATTCAAATATAAAATTTTTTTGGAAAAAAAATTTAAAAATCCATATCTACTTTCAAAGAATTACATTCAAATTCAAAAAAAAAAAAAAAAATTTGGATTTTTTTTTTTTGAAAAAAAATCCCCAAAACCAAGTCTCCCATAAAATATAATCATACAGACGCCCTAATGTTATATATTTGTACCGCATTCAATATAAAAACGTAGTAATCAGTAAGAGTTCTACCAAATCGAACTCAGGAGAAGTCGGGAGAGAGCATATGGTACACCTGAATTAAGACTTTTGCTAATATCAGCTGCCTGTTTTATAATTTTGGGCGAAGAAAATAAATTACTGCTGTAAAGAGAAGAAACTTCTATAGCATTAGTGCTGGGAAATTGTTTAGATTATATTTCAATTTATATATATTAATTTTTTTATGTACTTTTAAATCGATTTACACGAAAATTCTTGTTTTTTTTGTGGAACATGTTAACACACACTCGACTTATTAAATAATGAACAAAAAATAAAAAGTACACCTTTTACTGTTTATTTTTTTATCCGCTATATCAAGGTTAATAGAAATACAAGGTATACATCATATAATTGGGCTTGCTAGAATCTTCAAGTTAATGTATCTTACCGACTGCTGGGCAAGATAGGCAGATTTTGACAAAAGCATATAACCACTAATACACTATGACGTCAATATTAAAAAGCGTGATGGAAGTCAAACATCAGTCATAGACGCGTTATGGTATAGGCATGTATTTCTATTAACCTTGCACTATGCTTATTTTTTTCTTTACAATCATCCACTCTTGATCAATGAACGGAATACATCAGTTTTAGTATGGGGGAGGGTTAATTTATGAAAATGAGCTAATTAAATTTTAGCCCAACTTTTTGGATGCAATAGTATGTTTTAAGCACTTTATAAAAATAAAAACTTGATTTCCAGCCAACCCCATCTCTCTCTACCCCGAAAATTTTCCCTCCATGAATGGGTTTTTTAATCTATTTTCAAGGTAATAAAAAGAAATTTGCGAATATCCTGATCATTAAAGCCTTTTTATGCTTAAAACAATAGCTATATAACTTTTAAAGTTTATAGAGTACAGTAATAAAGGTCATATAAAAGGTCAAAATTTATCAAAAAAAGTCAACTTCTTCTAAATTTGTATTTCTGCGAAAATGTAAAATATACACATATATGCAGTCAGAAATCCCAGTCAATACTACAAAACAATGAATTCTGACTTATTTAGTATATATTTTTCTTTTAAAAGTTCAGCCATATTTACCAATAAAAGTGAATCCCTCAGTATTAACAATTTCATCTTCGGGCAAAATTCAGAATGATTGATTTGTTCCAGTTGATTTTCATTCATTTTTCAATGTCCAGGAGGAAAATAATAATATGAAACAAAAGTTGTCATTTCTTTATAGTTTCAACTTTAAATGAAGATCACCATCGTTGACCTTTGAAATCGTATTGATTGATGCTCTCATTAAATTGTCTAAGAAATAATTTAATACATTTCTGAACATACTTTGGTTAGATAAAATCAATCTTCTGATATCAAAATATTTTAATCCAAAGACATATGTCATCTGTCGATGGAATAATTCGGTTAGTTTGAGAAGAGCCCTTACTTATATAATTCTGTTTGAATTAATTGAAAGATTGGATGGCTGGGAAATATCTAGAATATCTCAATGATTTATTGTTTTCAAATCAAGATAATGTTCCTTCATTTTAAATACTAATTTATTGAATTAAACATTTGTGGATGTTGGTAATCGGAGGAAACTATGGTAGTTCTGATCGTTTGAGTATCCAAAGTATTTTACTAGTGTGCAGTAAATATGATCTTGCCTTCAAAAAGTTGAGCTAAAACTGATTTTTATTTTCGTCAAATATATTTAAATAAATTTTGTTTAGGAACGAGAAAGTGTAATAGATTTCAAACTAATGAAAATTGTTGTTTTGATTGAGTTGAATATAGAGTTAATCACCTCTACATATAACAATAGAGATAATCATAATTAATAGACACAGAAATGGAATGTTTGAAACTTGACAAACACGTGTTAATTTTAGGACTATAATCATATCAAAAAGTATAAGCAAACATATGTTGTTAACTACTGAGCCTATTTATCGACATAGCGGCGACAACTTCATTTTAAAAGTTCAGTGTAATATGTGAAAAAAGGTATGTTGTCTTTGAATACTATGTACATCTATAGAATTATAATTATATAATGAGCTATCCATAGATATTTTTAGAAAAAATTAGTGTCCAATGTCAATCAATTACAACAAGTCCCTATACCGGGTGGTTCATTAAAGTCTGAACAATTTAAATTTTAAACTTAAACACGATTTAATTTATAGATTGACAAAAGAATTTCAACAAAATTAATACTATAAGTAGATGTGTCTCTGAGCTCCCTTAATCACTCCCCTTAGCGGCAATAATGGCTTCCAGGCGGCAGCGAAAAGCCTGAAACCCGAGATCTCTTCCATATGCCCTCATGGACTTGAGGGGATAGGTGTGAGCTGTTTTTTAACTCCTCCACGTCCAGTTTTGCCTTTTTGACAGAGTCCTTCTTCCTCTCCAACTTTTCAGACTTGCTGACGGCGTAAACGGTGGTCCTGGAGACGCCCAACTGCTTGTAGTGGGCCGGTGAAAATTCGTTGATCTCGTTCAAGATTAATTTTCTCGAGATATAATTAAGGTAGAGAGAGCTTAGGTTTGTTTTGTTTTTGTAACTAATTGTTTATGCTTTAATATATCGCAATATGAATTAATTTAAATCACTCAAACATCATTAAAATTTGAATTCGTATGTATTCAGATTTCAATGGACCACTCAGTAAATGACAAACAAGTCACTATTACTTTACATTATAGAAAAATGATTCATATTAGAAATACACATCCTTTAAACATTTATTGCTAATTTTATCAAGAAATGTGTGGTTTTTATAACTATGAGGTAATCCTAGAGTTGTGGAATGAAAACAATCTGATATGGATCAATTGACTCAAGGGTTTAGAATGAGTTGAGACCAGTAGCTTCTTAAACCGATTCATAAGTGTGGCTATTGTTCATCAAAAAGTGGAAAAGGACCAAGACTCACATATATATATTTTTTTTTTTCAAATTATTATTAAAGTTTCATAAAATATGATCTTAACATGATATTTTTTTATAGATGGTAATCCAAAGAAGTTTTTTATGATCATAAGCTGTTATCATTATTATTTAATTCTTGAGAAGAGAACATCCAAGTGTAAAGTAATCATAAGTGTGTCTGAGACGGAGAGTAAGAATATGAGTTTACTCAGAAGTTATATGTATATACATATATAATTGAAGATCGATAACGGAATTATTCCTGCTTATAGAGTGATGATTAAGTTCGTGAGATATCTTTTAATGTATAAATTTAATCAATTAGCACACACTTTTGTGAAAATGATCAAATTGTAATGTAAATTAATTGAAAAAGAAAAAACCTTTTTTCCAAAATAGCCATCTGGATTTTTATGGCAGAGACGAAGAGGCACATAAACAGAGGCATCATGGACATTTGTGGATGAAGACACGCTTCAGAATGCCTTTGGTTGTGTGGTGCTTGGTACAAGCCCTGGCTTGAAGGATGCCTCACATAGAAAAGTCAATGGGATTTAGGTCAGGGCTACCAGGAGGTCACATATTATTTTAATATTTTATTAAGCCCTTGAAATTTGACTTGTACCAGTCTTGCACAATTTTGGGAGAGTGAGAGAGTACCCTATCATGGCTAAAGATGTAAGGGGAATGACCATATATATCCTGAGGCCAGGAAAGATTTTTGTCGACCAACATGGCCTTTTAGATGTGTTGGGTGATCTTCAGACCCTCCTGAATGAAAATTAGGGGCATCTTCTTCGAGTCCGACATAATACCAGTCCAGAACATAACACTGGCTGGGTTTTGGCACCTAGGGATGATACAGTGCTCCTAAGGGATGCTGTCAATGGTTTTGCCTAAAAGGTAGTCGTTTTGGGCATTGTAGATGGCTTAAAATATGAACAACTTTGAACGTGTAGGCTCCGCCTATGTGCCTCTTCGTCTCTGTCATGTAATCTGAGCAAATGGTGGCTATTTCAAACAAAACTTTTTTTTAAATAATTTATATTTTAATTTGATCCTTTTTACAAAAGTTAATGCTAATTAATACACTTATATTGAATTTATGAAATAAAACATATCTTCCTTAACTTATTCTTCGCCCTGTACATATATGCCCTTGTTATATAATAAATGAGATTTGTGTTCATTTCCTTCTGTATGCAGCTGATCTATAAAAATGGGTAATAGCAGCTAAGCTACTCTCATCCCAACCGTTGTTCAAATTATCATTCTCAACAATTTAACTTTCGTTTCTTTTATCTTTATATAACGGAAAGTTGTATTTTATATATTTCTAATTATCATTATTTACTAGTGATGGGATGATTAATCAGACTCGGGTGTTTTTTCTAGAGCCGGAATCCAGTTCGGCATCAAGAAAATAATGTTTCATTTGCGATTCCGATTATTATTTATTACTTGTATTTAACTATTTATTACTTTTCTAGGTTATGTAAAAACTTATTTCTCCAGGCTTTTGTGGGAGTTGGAGAACCATTGCCACATAATTTCTTGTCTTACTAGGCAGTCTCAATCATTTCGGAGCAAACTAATATGTTGTTGTCAACTGCCAATTTTTCTGGTTCTTTTACCCGTATCATTGGTTTAAACGTTGATTGGTTGACTTCGAATTTTCTTTCGTTAGTCTGCAAATAATTCCTAATAATGATGAAATAACCATTTCGTAGTTGGGAAAAATTGGCTAACTACCAACTGATTATGAGCTTTTTCCAGTTTATTTCCTGAGGAAATGTTTCAAGGAACAATAAATGTAATGACGGGTAAAATGAACCCAATTAAATGATAAATACTCCTTCCAGATTATTTACAATTTATATAATAGACCAATAAGTCATGAAATTCTATTGATCAATAAATAATAAAATTAATTAAAATGGCGTCACCTCAGTGTACAGGGTGAATACTCAAAAATTAGAATGAGACTGTATAGTATCAGCTATAAAAGTCACACAATTTTGTACTTGGCACCATTTGAAAGAGTTGACTAAAAGCTACAATTTGATGTTTGTTTGTTTTTGTGAGATCAAAAATGTCCAAGCAACAAGCAAAATGGCAGAGGGTGTGCAATCTCCTCCATGAACAAGTGGACGCTGTTCTTAACAGTAGAAATGATCGCTTCTTGGCTAAATCAAGAGCTCACGTCGAGGGAACCTTCAAGACTAAAGATCCAGTTCAGGTCGAGGTCCTCGATGTCGTGGTGTGCGACGGCTTAAGATATCTCCCTACTTCTTATGGGCCATTTAGAAATTCAACACGGACGTCTACTACAAGGTCCACATGGTTGAAGAGCACGACTATTTGTTTACCCAAGATGACGGCCCGGCACACACGTCCAAGAAGGTGCAACATTTCTGCAGGGAGAATATGCCTGCATTCTGGTCGGCAAATCTCTTGGTTTCATCCTCACCCGACGTGAACTCCCTAGATTTTGCTGTTTGGTGCGTCTTGGAGTGCAAGACGAGCAACACTTCTTACTCGAATTACTTCATCAAGGCCAGCTGTACTTCTGTTCGTATCCATATTGAATTTATCATTCAGAATGGAGGGGGACATATTGAATAAAAACTTTTGCTTGAAAAGTTTGCCATAAAAATAGCAAAAAATAAAATATGTAGCAGTGAAAACGGCTTTTAAAATTTTCTATTTTTTTGAGTTTTCGCCTTGTACACTTCATAAAGTAAATTCATTGGATTTCTTCATGGTAGCATTAAATGAATTATGACATATGAGTTCTTTTCGCACATGCCGATTTTACAACAACCAAACAAATACCCTGTAGAATAACAATAATTGATTCACAACTTCCTTTTCTGTTAACATTATTCAATCATAAGAGATATGTTATAAAGTATGAGTAAAATATATTAACTTAATCCTCTCATGTGAAATTGATTATATTTTGACCAAAAAATGGCTCAAAAGTCTTTTGGTTTTGTTATCTGAGACTATTCTGGGATTTCGGGAAATATTAAAAGGAACCATATTTTTAAGAAAATCTATTATATTCGGAGATATACAATTTGAAAAAAAAACTTAAAATTATACAAATTTTTAGCCCATTGGGTGCATAGTTTGTGAGTTGTTACACTTGGTCAATAGCAATATAAACAACTCAGTCATACCTACATAAATGGTGGCTAGAAACTTTTTATTGATTAAGTTTTAACCTTTTTACTCCTGCAATACTCTTCTAATCCAAATCCTTAGATTTCAAAAGAAATGTGACACATGACAGTTGCTCTAAAGATTCCGAAACAACAGCACCAAAGGCAACAAATTGTTGTTTTAATCTACGCCGGTTTGGGTCTATCTGACCCAAAAATCGCAGAAATCGTAGGACAGAGAAGACTCACTAAAAGTCAGAGACAACGAATAAATATATTCAAATGGAGCCGTGGTACGGACCTGAGGATCTGTATTACCTGGTTGGGACAATTTGTATGAATTGATCACGGCATGGTTAGATTTCAATCTAAACGTATCGATCCGAGCTATTGATTCGGGAATATTCTGTAACCCACCAAATATTTTTAAGACGCTGGACTCAAAAGATATGTTCGTCGTCCCAGCCCATTTTTAACGGCCACTATGTAGCAGAAGAGGATTCAGAGGTCCCAAAGCTGATCACCATTCTCAATCATCTCGCTCTGTCGATTGTCAAAATTTTCTCCGACAAGAAGCGTTTAACTGTGTATCCTTCTTACAACAAATGGATTCCTGGGTCAATTGAGGAAGTGGAAGGAGTCACCCAAACCAAGTTTTCAGCCAAATCTATGGTTTTTGGTGTCATCTTATCAAATGGTAATGTAATGCCGCCATTCTTTTTTTCTGTGGATGTGTTAAGAACTGACTCCAATGTCTACATCCAGGTGCTCCAGGACGCTGACAAGTCCTGGATTGACACCAATTAACTAAATGGAGTATATGTTTGGCAACAAGATGGTGCCCTTTGTCACCCCTCCAAAAACTATCAAAGTTCTGCTCTCAACAATTTCAGAAATTTTGGCAAAAGAAGATGTGGGCCCCCTCATAACCAGACCTAAATCCTTTGGATTTTGGCGGTATCCTCAAAAGGAAGGCTTACCATGCCAACCATTCAAGTATTAATACATTGAAGGACTCCAAAATACAGGAATGGGCCAAAATGTATCCGGAAGAAATATGTCGGTCGTGTTTGAGTTTTCCCCTCGTCTTGAAAAAAGTATGACAATTGAGCACTCAAATTTTGAGTTTTAATTTAATTATGTAGATACTCAAAATTGGTCCAGTTTGTTCCCAATAAAAAAATAGACTATCCTCGTAGATCGTAAGTTTAAGATGAAACAAAAAAGCATAATGAGTAATACAGAAGGTTATACCCGGTTCCAGTTCAGCGGTTCTTTTGGTCCCGGTTCTATTTCAACAGTTTTTGTTTCGATTAAGTTTTATCAGTCTCAGTTCCAGTCTTCGTCTCGGTTCTATTTTTATACAGGACCATTTTGGTAACAGACACTTAAAACAAGGGGAGTCGCTTGAAAATTCGGGCCCATGAAAAGATATTAGATACAAACAAAGCAGGAGCTTCCTTATACACAGACTTCGTAGTGCCTCAAGTATCAGCAGGGGCATTCATAACACTATTAATATAGATGGATCCCATGGATGAAGGAGCAATTTTTTTTAAGTTGTGTATACCATATAGTTAGTGAGATGCGTCTAGCTAGTACAACGTTTCACTCCATTTTGGGACTTTTTATTTATTACTTATTACTCCTTCCTTACAGTTATTGAATAGATTAATTAGTTTGGTGGTAATTAGGGTTTATTTATAAGAAAAATAATAATTAAATGTAAAATAATTACTAATGCAATGTCCTCTTCCATTTTATTTTTTGACATGGATTAATCATAAGTCGTTAATTTCCGCTCCATGATTGTCATCAAGTGACCCTCAAGTTGAAAATAATAAATAATAATAATAATAACTATCACAACGACAAACTGAATAAAAAATATGTAGGACTCTTTGAAAGAAAATCAGGATAATATCATAGTTTATTATGAAATCATTATAGGGAGGAAATCCATTGGGAGTCAGTCATCCAAAACTTCAGGAATTGCATGTATTAATTAGTTATGCATAAAGATCTATACCTTTCTGTGCATTCATAGTATTTTCTATCATGACATGAGATTATACAGTCAATAGTAGTTTTTAACCCTCATTTAGTGATCTGGGAAATACTACACCCTGAGATTTATAAAAATCCTTCTAAATCCTGTGAATCTACATTTTATCGTCAAAACATTTCAGTATGCTCTTGAAACAATAAATCATAGAACATGCAATTAAATATTTATCTTCATTGTACCATGTTAGGATTTTTTCATATCTTTAGCAAGTTTTAATCAAGGTTTAGTTACTTAATTAACTGTTTTTAGGGCCTTCTGCAAGATTATAAATATATATATATATTTTTTTTTTTTGGGTGCTTGGCTTCAAAATTAAAATTTTTTGTAGAAAAATTTGCGAAATTATAATTTAAATATTAAATATTTTGAATTTTTTTTTGAAATCCACAACTACACACAAAAAATATCAAAATTTATAGCTAAAAAATTCAAAAATTAAATTTATAATGTAAAACTTTTTGAAAAAATAAATCAAATATTAAGTTTTTTGGAGAAAAATTTCAAAAATTCATAAATATTTAGAGATTTTTTTTTTTTTTTGAAACATGAAATAAAATTAGAAATATTACATTTTTAAGTAAAAAGGAAACGTTTCTTATTGGGGGGCTACACAGATTCCACTACCTTCCTGCAAACGCCCCTGGTTTTGCTTAAAAGTCAACCTTTTTTGACTTTTTGGATTCTTTTTTTTTTAGTCGCTCTCATCCTTGACTATCAAAAGTAAAAAAAAAAATTCGAAAAAAAAAAAATGGTAAACCCTTCTAAATTTATCTCGTTGCCATCTGTTAATTATTAGCGAGTAGTCCATTAAAATCTCAACATTTTGAATTTTAAACTTCAACAAGATGTAATTTATTAATTAACAATGGAATTATTAAAACTATAAATAGATGTGTGTCTGAGCTGTGTGAACTCAAAAGACTCATTCAATAGCAAGGTGACTATATATAAAGGTGAGGCAAGAAAGATCTTCTAAGGCAGTCTACTTGACGTTAGCTGACTCACCTAACATAGTGACGTCACAGTTACGACAATTCAGATAATTTCATTGAAGTGAAGTCCACTAATTTGGATCTGTTTAGCGAAAATGGCATCTTCTTGAGGTTCAAAGCGTGTTTGTGTCATGGCCTGCTGTCCCAATCTACAAGATGCCCATAATTTGGATTTTGTCAGAAAAATTTGCTGCTCCAGCATCTTTGGATCTCAGTCTGTAGGAGAAAAGGCCCAATTAATATTAAGAATGCCAAGATTTGTGATAGTAATTTTACATCTAATGATTTTAAGCGGAATCTCCAGGCTGAGCTTCTTCACTTAAAGGTCAAGAAGAAATTGAAAAGTTAAGCAGTCCACTCACTCCATATTCCCTTTGCTTTCCCAGCTCAGATGAATCTAAATCCTCTGGAGATATTCGTAAGGAAACTCCCGGAAGGAAAGAGCTTGTGAAACAACTATTTGAAGCAAGTAAGGTCCAGAAAATCAGTAAGGACTCGAAGACAGACTCATATTGTTTGTTATGTTATGTTTTATTACTATTTGTTTATTCTTAATATATCAAAAATGACTCAATCTTTATTAATTATTGAATTACTAAGTTTTCAGAGCTCAATAAACCACACAGTATTTAGAGAATAGTTATTAATTATTATATAATTTGAATTGATAACTTATCAATCACTAATTATGAAACAAAAATCCTTTATTGAATTAAAATTGCTGTAAAAATATAAATTCTAAGTAATCCCTTGTTTGAGTTCATAATACGTAGAGTCAGCTGCTTTAGGTCATGCCAGAGTCAACTCATGAAATTTAATTAAAACAGTAGAAACGAAAATACATGGGATTTGTTTATTTCAAAAATTTATTACTGAGTGCATGGACTAAGGTGTACAACGGTAGCGTCAATATTATAATATTGACGCTATTATTTTATATAATCAACAAATGAGAGGTACTAATTTGATTTCCAAAATTCGCATAAAGTAATTAATATTTTATAGAAGTGTTTACCATAAATAAAAATTTAATATTTTAACTATAAGAATAACAAATTTATATCTTGTTAAAACCGCAAAATCATGTTGTTAACATTATTTTTAAATAAGAATTCATTTTTCTCGGTGTCTTATTTTTATACTAGTATTTTTAGCGTATTTATAGATATTTACGAATGAAAAAAGGTTGGAATAGTTCTATTCAAATGATGAAATTAGGGTGCATGTACAAAATGTTGACAGTCACAACGTCGACCAACAAAAAGTCGAATGGACAAAACGTCGAATAGACAAAACGTTGACCCTAGAATATAAAATAGGGGACTTCTCCAAATAGTGTTGCAATGAAACCTACTGCAACTATTTTAATAACCACTAAGAGCCCCTCATAACACCTATTTACACCTCAAATGTTGGGGGTATTTTCGATTACGGCTAGCCCGAAAATGGGATCGCCACTATTTCAGCTACTGCTAAGAGCCCTTCACTCCTCTTCAATTTCACCCCAAATATTGGGACAGTTTTGGAGTTCCCCCGGGTCCCAAAATGGGATAACCCCACTGCCACTACTTACCTTCATTCCCCATTTACACCCCGAAGGTCCCCCAAAATTTGAGGCTGTTTAAGTTTCATCTCGTTGTGGGAATCGGTGGTCCCAAAAAGCAGCCCCAACTTCCTGGATATAAATTGAGGTGTTGGGAG
This sequence comes from Lepeophtheirus salmonis, assembly GCF_016086655.4. Classification (NCBI taxonomy): domain Eukaryota; kingdom Metazoa; phylum Arthropoda; class Copepoda; order Siphonostomatoida; family Caligidae; genus Lepeophtheirus; species Lepeophtheirus salmonis. The sequence goes on along the minus strand of NC_052144.2, from coordinate 36,663,186 downwards.
TAGCCGTTAATTGTAACTTATTTGACGGTGGTGGGTTACATCCCTTTTTGAGAACCGGGGATACATCAAAATATACCAACTTTCGTGGTAAAATAGGGGGGGTTGAGGGGTCATTACTGCTGTATATTTAGGGGGTATGTCTTGGGCAGAAAATGTCATAGGTTAAATGTCGTAGAAACTGTCATATTTCATATTTTGAAATGTAATATTTTCTGTACGACGTTTTGTCCGTCCTTATTTTATAGGTCGACGTTTCGACTTACTACCTGAAATTATTATAATTATAGTTCAACTTTTTATTGACATACTTTTTTTTTAGTTTTTTTTTAACCAATTCAATAACAGCATTATAAAAAGAATATTCACTAATGAGTCCTTATTTATTCGGTCCAGTCCTGCTATAGTTGAGTGACGTCATCAATGATAGGACTTTATAAGTTATTAGGACTTAGATGCAGGACTGAATTGGTCCAGATCGAGACTGAACTGGACAGCACTGCAGTTTTCAGTCCTAAATAAGGGCTGGAACAACACTAAGTATAACTATGGTTGCAAACAACCTGGCATTGGACGAGAGCATTCCTTTTTTAGTTACATTCTGAACAATATCATTTGATATTCTAAAGCTGTTGTGAGTATTCTTATACTCTTGAACAGAGAACAAATAACTTATAAGTATGAAGTAATGACTAGTGTGAGAAAGACAAAAAGTAACACTGTGGGTTTGTTGTAGAGTTATCAGTATAAGCCCTTCATGGACTTGAGATACAATTGAGGATTGAACATTGATGTACCGAGTGTTCTATTAAAATCTGAAAACTTAGAAATTCAACAAGATACCATTTATTAATCAACAATATAATTTTAATAAAATTAATACTATAAATAGATGTTTGTCTGAGCTCTCTTAATCATTAATGTAGCCACCCGTAGCAGCAATGATGGCTTCCAGGTGGCATCAGAAGGCCTGGTATCCTCTGCAGATGTAATGCTCTCTCATGGCGTCCCAGTGCTGGCTGAGAATGGCTTTGAATTCCTAGATGTTTGCATGATGGACACTGCAGGCCTTCCCCTCGACATACACCCAAAAGGTGTTGTCCAAGAGTTTGATATAAAGGCTTTAGGGAGGCCAAAAATGTCAAACAAGCGTTCTAAAGAATAATTCAAAAGAGTCTTCCAACGCAGGAGATGGGTTTCTTTTATTGGTGGTGTCAAAAGCGGCCTCTCCAACCTCACATGGCTCTTTCCATCCTTTTTTTTTAATAACTTTCTTGACAGTCTGATGTTAAAGCCCAAGATATCTTGCAGGGATCCACCTGGACTTCAGGGAATTGGCCTAGGTTTTTTTTTTTTGAACTCCTCGGATCTAGTTTGGCTTTTTTTACTGAGTCCTTCTTCCTGTCCAACGTTTCACACTTGCTGAGACGGCATAGACAGTGGTCCTGGAAACACTTAACCGCTTGGAGTATGTGAATGGAAATTCGTCGATTACGTTCAAGTGTCATTTTATCAACTTGTACGAACGCTAGAGAGCTCAGGTTTGTTTTGTTTATCTAGCTAATTGTTTATCCTTTAATATATTGACTTATGAATTAATTTCAATTAGTAAGTGCTCAGAATTTAATGTACCACCCGGTATATCTAAACACACTAATACAACATGTTGTTCCTTTGTTATGATAGGATGGAGTGATTTACGTATTATTTTAGATTAACTACAACTAATGTTCACCTATATGTAAATAATATAACAATAAGTACCTACTGACTTGACCCACTATCTACTAAGAGACAAACATTGAATAACAACGTAATCAAATTATATGGGATATTGACTATTCAATTCATAGTCAATAGTTGTTTTGTTTTTGGTGAATATTTTAAACCAATCAAATGTATTAATTTATAATACTGATTTTTCTAAAGAATATTATGGCACAAGACATACTACATTGCAAATTATACATAAATCAATCAGTATTAAGTACCCTTGTCATTAATCAACAATTAATAATTAATTGCTATCATTCCTCTTTAAAATATTCAGGTCAAAAATCGGGATCTAGCTTAATGGACAATGAGTTCGGGAGAAAATATTATTTTGAACCAAATTTGCGTAGGTTCGATACAAGTTCGCTTCTAGAGAAATAAATATAAATTACTAGCAGTAGTACTCTGTATTGCCCAGAGTTATAAGGCGGTATAAACATATGAATTTTGCTGCAATAATATGGAAGAGAACTCCCCAAGAAATCCTTGGTGTTTCTCTTTCTTTGTTATGCCCACAATTACAAGTTGCTACTCACTCAATACTAAGACGTTTTCTCTTCAAGAATACAATAATAATAATAACAGCTCAAGAAAAAATAAATTAATATGATTTGATCAGCCAAAAAGTCGTTTAGCTCCTTGGTAAACCTTATCTAAAGTCCCATTCATTTTTTTATTTTAAATAAAGTACTTCCTTCTTTTTCTTTTTTAAAATGAGTGAAACTAAGCACCTGCTAGATTTAATTTATTTTCGCATATGATATACATCAGGGATCACTATTTATATAAATTATTTATGCATGATTTTATACATTCAGGCATTCATTCATAAATACAGATAAACCTTGTTTTATAAGTCCATATGATATATATGGACTTCAAAGACAATTCCAAGGTCAGATGGAGTGAGTGTAATAAATTGCTTACTTATACTTAATCAGTGCAACTTTATCTGACGAATTAAAGAAACATTAAAAAAATACAAGGTACACCATCTTTAGGGCCTAGAGTTGATATATTTAGGGTGAACAAACGTTTTCTTTTTTCTTGAGAAGTCCTCTTTTTGACCAGTGGCGTCAGACCACCCCTTTGGGAGGGGGGGAGGCTTGAGCTCCTAAAAGATTCTGAAGCCTCCCCCCCTTTTTTTTATCATATCTTATATATATTTATAAGTCTGTTTTGGTGTTCCAAAATGGTCAAATAGATCAGTCTGAAATTGAGCAAGTAGACTTTTCAAATAACCAAGAAGGTTCCTATGATATTTTTTGGGGCCTCCGAGGTCATTAAAAGGCTGTTTTTGACGGAAATAAAACCTCATTTTCCTTCTCTCTTTCTACATCTATCTTTTCTTTTTATCCCTTCCATCTTCTGTTCTCCTCTGCATCTTTCCACATCCCTCTCTCTGTCCCTTTTCTTCTACCTTTCTTCTTTGTTTCTATTCCCTCTATCAGCCCTGCAATGCAGACACCCTTTCCTAGTATATCAATAAAATAAATCTATTTTTATAAGTAATTATATAATGTATTTATAATTATGAAAGCTAGCAACACCCCTGCTAGAGACTTTTTAATATAAATTCATCAAATGTCCAGTTCTTGATAGGTTAAGTCCATAGGCTTATGAAGTATTACTAGAGAGTAGCGCTGTTATTGCTAATATTTTTTTTTTATTTAAGATACGCTCGTTGCTACGTCGTTATTTCTTAGATTAAGTAGTCATGCAGTTCCAAGATTTTTAAGTGCACAGTCAAAAATGAGCATCAACATACAGACAGACACACTTTGCTTTATTAATATAGATGTGTAGAGTTGTTGGAATCGTTGCAAAAGAACGAATTTGATTGGTTGGAAGAGATTATATAAAAAAAGGAATAAAATAAGTTGGTACTCTGGCATATTCTAAACAAATTATCCTCAGTATTGTACTAATCATCAGCAAGCAACTTCCACTTACTGCTCTCTCACGTGCATCATCATCATGTCGAAGAAAACTTGCCTTTTTTTCATGGGTTTCTAACAACATGGGTACTGATGTGTGAAATAAGGATTTTTGAAAATGAAAGTATATCTTACCGTTTTTGCGGTTTCTCGTGCCATCTCGTTCTTTATGGCAAGTAATCCGCCACTCTAAAACCTCCCATCACATCAAAAACTTAAAAGTCTTCAAGAAACACAAGACTCAAGGAGACGAAGGAGAATTGAACGGTTCATCATTCAATTTGGACGTAGCAAAGTTATTTGTATCGTGCAACATCTCTTTAAATGTTCTGGATCATCCCAAATTCTCCAAGTTTATTGAAAAATATACTGGAAAAACTTCTCCAGATCGATGGGCTCTTAACAACTTGTTTGGGGAAGTATGTCAAAAATACTCCAATTGTCAATTGTGATGCTGAGAGAGTCTTTAGTATGATGAATATCATGTATACGAGAAGGAGGTACAAACTAAGTACTAAGAAATTGAGGGAATTGTTGATGGAATGAATGTTTCGATATCATTTAATTGTCAACAAGTAAATATTAACAATATTTTTTAAATAATTAGTTACTTAATCGCCTCATTTCTATTCTTTAGATTTCGTGCCAAAGTTATCAATTCATCCTTTATGGTCAGTGATCCCTAAAAAGTTACGAGTACACTTCCTTTAATGATGGGTTTGACGTTCTCTAACTAACAATATATTTTGTCTTGCATAAATTACCAGAATATAATATACACTTATAAAGTTATTTATGGGGAAGTTATATATTAATAATATACAACAATCCCTCTTCCTTCATGTGTAAATAAATAAATAATTTAAGTTAAAGGTATATTCGAAACGATACTCTTTCAATTGGGTTGGAATCGATATTTACTTAGAACTCTTGATCCAGCGAGAGATACAATTGCACCACTGTCATTTGTAGCTATTATATTTTTGAAGTAATTTCCATGGACATTCAATACATCGATGGGTAATTTATTCAGTTCAAAGTTGATCGAAATAGAGCTTTCTTTTAGACACCTGTATACTCTTGCATAGTGGCCTCTTTTACCACATCTTGTGCATTCGACGCTTTTTGGATGGCAAACTTTCCCATTCTTATGAGGAAATTGGAAACCACACTGTCTACACAATCTTTCTTGGCTCTTGTTCCACGATCTCCTACAGCTTTGACTTCTTCGATATATATTGAATCCACATGACTTTGTATTTGCGTTCACACCCTTTAATACTAAATCATTTAGACTATTTTGATTATTCTTCGCCGTTTCTACTATTCTCTATTAATGTATACTTTATATATTTTATTTGCACCATCAAAACATCTTAATTGTGCCTTTCTATACTTACGGTCTCCGGTCAATTTTGTTAGACGTCATCCTTGAATGTTCTTTCAAATAGAAGATATATACTTATATCTCAGGTCTAACGATCATTAGATGTACTTTTTAAGTACTATCGAATCGAATGTAAGGAATGAACATCTACAGCCTCATGCAAAAATTATTTTAGTTTGCATTTAATTTACACATATGCTATTTACAATTTGTTATATCCACCTTGTATATTGATATTCGTAACCAAAGTTTTATATTATGAAAATCAATATTTAATGCTATTTGTATTATACAATAAATTATAACTAATATTAAGGCATTTTCTGGATAATATTATTTTGATTAAATAGTACCAAGTAAAGCTATATTTTGGTGAAGGAAAGCTTCTATATGTAGTAAATTTTCAGATAAGTTGTAATGTTAAAAAAATCATAATTGAGATATCTTATAAGTATGTTCGAAATTACCCATCGACCATCAAGTATGATTTATGAATAAAGGTTTGTTTATATCCAAAAGATAACAGAGGAACCAGATAGTTAAAGTTGTATTTGCGGGCGCGCTTGCGCAAAACACGATTCCCACAACCCTATAGATGTGAAATAAGTCTAACAACATTTGCCGGCCCGCCCTTAAACATTAGTATTCATATACCTATTTAAATAAGTTTCATTTTTATTTTAAAAAATGTCTACTTGGTTCATTCTGATAAGCTTATTCTAAATTCTACATATGTAAAAATAAACTTTCTCAATACTCTTATTATTCTGGCTTTTATCAATGTAATAGTTCATATCAAGCAAATCCTTTATTTACGAATTATAGCATAAACTTTACTGAACAAAACCTTTTATCTTGTGTCCCCTAAATAATTTGGAAATGTGTAGGCAGGGCATTTATATTTTAAGGCAGCAATATGTCAAATAGGGAATCCTCCTCAGTTTGAAGACTTGTCTACATACTATTATTATAAAGAGTCTACATTTCATAAATTAAATTATTAAAATTTTACCGTTAATGGTTTTCTATTTTACATCCATGTTAACTTTAAAAATCAATGAAACACTTTTTCTCAACTTATTAAAATTGACCAAACTAAATCAAAATTAACAAAGTATACTCCTTTCTTAATATTCATTTTTTAAATAAATAATTTTATTAATTTATTAAATAAATATACCACCATCTCAAATTGTCGAGCATACAATTTCAACAAAGTATTATAACATGAAGTTCTAAAATTTTGAAGGAAAATATTCAAAAGATACGTTAAATCTCTTTAAAAGTGTAAAAATTTGGGCTATAAGTAGATTTTTATCTTACAAAGAGCTGATATTTACAACTTAACAAATTTATAAAATTATTTTCTAAGGAATATATGTCTCCTTACGAAAAAAAAAATATCAATTCGGTTCGAGGGGATTGACGTATATTTGTTGAATTGACACAAAATGATCAAAATGAAACTTCTGCGAATATTCTTTGTTGATTGTCCGGTCCAAATGAATTATTATATAGCACAACCTGTCATCCGAAAACAAGAAAAAAAAGGACCCAACATTTAAAAACCAATTTTCACTAATTAGGATTTAATATTAAATAATTGTTAGGTTATTGTTCACAGTTTAACGGGAGCCTGAAACGGTGACCCAAGAAATATACATTCACAGCTCCTTCATTGAAACTCTTGAATCCTGTTCCTTCCAAATACTCTTTCGTTGATGTGAGTATTAAAAAAAAGAACTCATATGTCAATGAATCTATTAATTAGCAGGAATTATTGTTGTAATTCTTGACACTTCAAGTCTGGCTTTCGATTCCTATATTACTTCAGAGTCTGTTCTGTTAATAGAAAAAAAGTACAAGACGATCCTAAACTATAAAGGGAAATTATGTCTTCTTTTCTAGATATCTACAGGGTAGGGCAGCAAAATGAGGACTGTTATTTAATGTTTATTTTCTCATTACTATGAAAAGATTTATTTATTATTTTTTGATATTCTGTTTCTGGCGTCCATTTTACATAAACAAAATGCACTAATCGTTTAGCTATTTCATCATCATGAGCGAGCAACAAGCAAAAAGCAGCACATCTCAGATCTACTAGATCTTATGAAGATAACGAACATTGTTAAGTATTCTAGGAGCCTAGTTTTTAGGTTGGCCAAGATGAAAAAAAATGAAGAATACCTCTCCAGGATGTCAAAAAGTGAAGGGCATAATTTAAAGAGGGATACGAAGTTCTTGTTAAGTTTGGAGAAGAATATAAAGGAAGATCCCACTAAGTCGATGAATCGCCTCACTAATAACTTCTCTGTGGCTCCTAGGACGATCAGGAGGGCTATAAAGCACAATTTGGGAATAGTTTCTTTCACAAGTACCCCACGCCACCTTCTGACAGAGGGCATGAAAGCCAGGAGGCTTGAGAGGTGCAAGGAAATTCTCACATGGATAAAGGCAGAGGGTAAATTGTGAAAATTATCTTGGACATGAAGATTTTCACACTTGATCAATTCCACAACCGCCGGAACGAACTCTGTATTGCAGAAACAAAAGAAAAGGTCCAAAGGGTTTACCATACCAAATATCCAGCCCAAACAATGGTCCTTGGCGTTGTGGCCTTTGATGAAAAGAAGATGCCTCCGTTCTTTTTCAAGGCTGGACAATAAATGCTTAGGTACACTATCTTGGCATGGCTAAAGACCAAATCGGGTAACTACGTGCGGACTCAGGAAGATTCCACCTCTCACACGTACGCCAAGTGCCAAGAGTTCTATGCAGATAACATGCATTATTCTGGTCCAAAGAAATATGGCCCCTTCCTCACCAAATTTGAACCCACTGGATTTTTTTATATGATGCACTTTTTAAGGAAAACCAACCGCACCTCACACACAAATGTGAATTCATTGAAGTCATCCATAGTGACTGCATGAGACGACACGTCAGATGAGTTTTTCATCAATCCCTACATGGCCTTCAGGTGACGTGTAAAGGCTGTGATTGATAATGAAAGTGACCATATTGAGAAAAAAGGTTTTCAAAAACCTTGTCTATATGTTTTGTTAACATTATTTTTCCCCTATTTTCGAAAATAAAAAATCATTGATGCATTTCTAAATCCATCTCTCGAGTTCACGTTTTACTGCCCTTCCCTGTACATCAGCAAATCTCCGAAACATAAACAACTCTGCTATTATAGGAATAAATAGTTCATTAGGAACTCTTACGTGATAATAAATTATAGGTGATCTCATAGCTTCACTAGACTTATATTATAAAATATGACTTGCGTTGTACATATTTCAAAGTTAGTAAGTCTGGAGTCATCTTATAAATTAATAAATAAATTGTCACCATATTTGGACATCCTTTTCGTGAGGATTTAGGATCTCCACATAAATGTTCAATAAGTAAATTAAGGATTATAATATTAATATATGCTCAAGATGTGACAAAGCTGTATATAAAAACAATTATTTCAGTATTCACTGGTATTAAATGATAGATTAAGTGCAGTTCACCATTGTAAAGTATAGTAATATACAATGGATAATTAATGCACTACTTGACAAAATAGCACTCCGAATTCAGAAAATAGAGGTTTCACAATTGAGTGTCTTTTTTTAAAAAAACATGGTGGAACTTTATTCACAAATAATTCAATATTATAAATGGACTTGTTGTAGGTTGATGATATGTTAATTCAATTAAGAGTGCAAAGTTATGATTTAATATGATTGTAATCTTATTTTCAATGTGACTTTTGTAAGGCATCGCTCATTCGAATTGTGTCTTGCCCTTTATATAAATCATTTCTGCTTTTGTGAGGAACCGTTTCTATCATAGGTAATATATATCGTCATGAGGGGACTTTTAGCAGATTTTTTTCCCGAAGGACAATTCGCCGAATTACATTATGCAGAAGAGCAATTTACCAAACAGATATTTCGCCGAATGACAATTTAGGACATTTGGCAGAAAAATGATATCTAATTTATTGATAGGAACAGATTGGAACAATAAAATTATCGCCTTAAAGAAAAACAACACTACAGCTTTAGTTTAGAACTTTTATAGAAAAATCAATACGGGTAGCTTGATAATGTAATAGAGCTGACATCTATTTAATTTAGACGCCTTCAGCCTCAATCACAGCCTCACAGTCTTTTCCACAAGCGCCGGTTAGAGGACGGGGGATGGCGGCGTACAGGCTGACTTTGGTGTTGTGGGAGGCCATGTTGGTGATATTCTCGACGTAAGTAGTCCAATGGGTTTAGGTCAAGGGAGGAGGTGGTCATGGAAGAAGGGTACAAAGTTGTAGCACTCCTTTTGAAGCCATGTCTGGGTCATCTGACGAATTGAGCTACGGTTCAACGCTTGAACCGTCTAGATTTGCATTTTGAGGGTCCTATCAATGGTCCTGTTGTCATAACTTGGATCAGTAGAGAGCATTAGTTGTACAGGGGTGCATCTCGGATCTCGTTTGTTGAACATTGTGTATCTTTTATCTCCTATCAAATTCTGAATTTGTACACAAATGACCAACTAGTAGATGGTCTACTTTATAAAAAAACTGGTTTCTATCAAACGGAAATAGAATTACGTCGCATATTCTAGGGGGGCAATTTGATCGTTCCACATTGTATATACGATTGTATATTTTAACTCAATTTAATATGTTTATTATGATAAATATGTAGGTATTGTCCATATACTATATGGTATATATGACATATAATTAAATTAATGAGTTTTCTTTGGCAGAAAAATATCTTATATTCAATTTCAAATATTAATTTTTTCGATAAAAATTTCAAAAATCCAAATGACAAGCCTGAACTCTCTAGCTTACATACAAGTCGTGAAAATGACACTTGAAAGTGATTGACGAATTTCTGTTTGCTCATTCCAAGCAGCTGGACTTCTCCAGTTAAAGACCATGCCAATCCCCTCAAGTCCATGAGAAGATACAGGATACAGGAGGTCTTGGGATTTCACACCTGACTGTCCAGAGAGCTATCACAAAAGTGGATGGAAAGAGCCTCGTGTGGGTGGAAAGGCCACTTTTGACTCCAGCAATGAAAGACTTATTTTAATTAGTCTTTAGAGTTCTTTTGAAATATTTTTTTAACCTTTTGCCCCATATTTTTTAGGTGCATCATCCAAACGCTGAGACCCTCAAAGCCACTGTCAGGCAGTACTGGGAGACCATTAGATAGGTCTACATTTACAGCGGTACCAAGCCTTCCGGCGCTGCTTTGAAGCCATCATTGCCGCTAAGGGTTTTTACTTTTTTGTTTGTTTTTAATGCCCAATAGGCATACCCAATGAGTTCTTAAACTATCTGGAGTAGCACAAGCTCCAACTACGCAAACTGATGTGGTGAAAAACATAATTTTTGATGATTCATTCAACTTGGTGAACTGATATGAACTTTGTTCAATGATAAGCCTATAATATTTTTCGTAGTTGTAATTTTATACCAACATTATCTTGTTTTTTAAGCAACTCTTCCATTTTGGGATAATATTTGAAATACTAAAAATATGTTTTTGAGGAAAAAATGATGGATTGACTTAGTGTATGTTATACAATTCAAAATCAAAGTAGATTTATATTAAAGGATTTTCTAGCGTAAATGTTCAAAATATTATGTTATTAATTATAAAACTGATGAATTTGTCCTTCAAATATAAAGTATCAACTTCGGTACTTGTTTGTAAAAGATCATTATATAGTAAGTTTCATTCAAATAATTAATTAATAAAAAATATTATTCTTTGATTGGTAGAGCATTAAAAGCAAAATCTGAGCTCATTCAAAAGAACATAAAGTATACCCTTCCTTGTGATGGATTTTATAATAATAGAGATCTATAGATACACATGTTAACAAAGAAAAAAAAATTATTGAGATGGAGTCACTCATAACCAAAAAAGAAATTCTTCCATAGGAGTTATAAAATGAAATATAAATCTCGCAGGACATCTAGTCTCCCTTTTAAATTTTATTAAAATAAAATTTTTGCTAAGAAACTCACTTCAATCCTTGGGACATCTTATCGCGAAATGCACACTCCAGGTTTAGTTCCAAAATTAATGGGGGGAGGGGAAGTTATTCTAGTATTGATGCTCAAAAAAAGATAAGGACCGTTTAAATATCTAAAAGTAGACCCATAGCCCATCTAAATACCTCATACAAAATACTTATGGGTATCCTTAACAACAGACTCTTTTACCGTCCAATATTTGTGTATCATAGAAGGGATTAATGAACGGGATAAGAGGAAAGGATTTACCTTCCTCAAACCTACGATTTTTCCATGAAAGAAGAAAATAATTTAGTAGCGTTTCTTGTTGACTTCAAAAAAAAAATTACTCCATGTCTCATGAATTAATCGTCAGGGGTTTATATGGTTTGGGTTTTCAATAGGATTTATCAGCTTCCTTGGAACAATTTGAGATAAATAAAAAGTATTTATTATTCTTATAAAAATGGGTGAAGATTGATTAATGACGAAATCATTTAGAAAGAAAATGTTCTATGGACGGCTTCTGCGTCCGACTCGAACACGTTGTTAAGATTTATGACGGGACCTGTCAAAACTTCAAAACTTTATTCTTTTCTATTCATTATTGAATAGGTTGTCGTGGTGTTAACTTCTCCCTTTGGAGTTAGTATTATTGCCAATCTTTGGTGTAAATTGTTTAAAAAATCCATAGTAAGTTAAATAAATATGAATTTAAATACAATGATAATAATCATACCCCCCTCCTAAATAATATAACAAGCACCTGATATTAACAATTCAGAAGTACCATATGTCTGACTCTCTCATTCTTTTTTTTCCTTGTAATGATATCAACTCTGATGAAGACTTAAGACTAAAAATAAAGTATAGCGATTAGAAAAGGAAAAACGGTTTTATGCGGATGCTCTTTTCTTTTTTTTGTTCATTATTGAATAAGTCGTACGTTTGATAACATCTCCCTCTAAAAGAAGAATTCTCGCCTATCTTTGCTGTAAAATGATTTAAAAATGGATAACAAAAATAAATATATATGAAATTGAATATAATAACAATATTTTTCCCTGCACTAATGCTATTTTAAATGTAGAAGGTTATTCTCTGTATAACAGTAGTTCCTGTTCTCCCTCCGAAATCCTCCATACCTTCTGCTTGGGCTCTCAGTATGGGGACTTTTTCAGTACTAAAAGCTATAAAAAGAGAGAAAATATTTGTCAATGTCCACTTTGTAATATTTTTCCATTGTTATGTTAGTATGATTTATATAAAAACATTTTATTCATCATAAATTATTCAAAATAATGTATGCCAGACAAAATACTTGTAAAATTTAATATTAATTGGGTATGTACTTGACTTTTAATCTACTCATTTCAATACTGTAAAATTTAAATAATCGGAACTAACCAATATTTATTTAGCAACCTTTTTAAGCTCAAATTTGTATAATAATTAATAACCAAAATTTTCAATCTAGGTATCAAATCAAATACTAACAGGACACTCCCCCTATACAAAGTTATACACTTCTACGATATGAGGGGAATATACCCCACTATATGGGGAATAAGAATAATTTGAAACACCGCAATATAACAAAATCCGCGGTGCTTGAAACCGTTTTATGCAGGGGCTCCTGTGTACAGAAAGCTCATATAAATTATGATATAAATAAGAGAACCATAGTAAAAACAAACAGAAATAGTGCTAAGTATTCGATACTACATTCAAAATGCTCCTAGTGCATCAATAGACAATCGATCTTAGAAAGTTAGATCATCAAAAAAAATACTTTAAAGAAATGATGGGATGATTAATGGGAATCGGGTGTTTTTTCTGGAATGGGGATCGGCATTGGAGAAATGATTTTTAAATTTAAATCTAGTACTTAACTATTTATAACTTTGCTAGGTTATGAAAAAATAGCACCCTCCAAAATTAAGGAGTTTTTGCTTTTTAGAAGAAAATTTAATGTTTGCAATTTAATAAAATAATTTTCCAAACATTTAAATTTCTAAACTAAGTATATCTGGTTCATTATTGGTCACATGAGATCTTACAATAATGTGTTGTAAAGGTGAGAGTGTATACTACAAACACTTTTGTCCTTGATCGGTTCAGTCGTGAATTATCGTGCGTCAAGTATGTAGGAAAGGAAGAAATTCCCCATATTATACATGTTTACTACCTCTAATGGAAAAATGCATCGAAAGCGACCAAGAAAATTTAGAGAAAATTTCGGATGTATAAGGGACTGATACTCTTTCGGTTCGTGTTGCATAACAGTGGTTTGAGAAGGAGTTGTTTCGCTCAAAATTGCCCTCTCCTTCGAACAACTCACAGTTTGAAGCTGACAATCTAACAGAAGCGGTCAGCATGAAGGAATAGGAGACAACATACAATAATTAATACAACCTCACGCCGCTCATATCGTTGATGATGCGCCAGAAGATCCAGGAGCTCAAAAGGGAAGTTTTTATGCATCCAATCTGCAGTCCAGACCTGGCATCAAATGACTATAGTCTTAGGTCATATCGGTCCTTAGGACTGTTTATTATTGAAACCGGTCCTTTGGACCATTCCTTGGGACCGGTCCTTAACTGTTAGTCCTTAGAATTTTTCATAAAAATATCGATGGATATTTAAGCCAACTAAGATATATGAATTATGTATTAAGATTATTGCACATACCTTGCAAAAAATAGGATTTTTTTCAGTATATTACGAACATATTATATAGTTACTTGATTATATAATTTATTATATTATATAACGTAATAATTAAAAAAGTAAAAACACACTCATTTACGTAACGAGGGATCGACTTTACGTTCTTTAAGTACCGATAAGTGGGATTGGACTCGACTCGACTGGAACGCGTTCCTTGGTCCTAAATAAGGACCGAAACAAACCTACCCACCGTATGTGTTTAGAACACCTTTTTTCACGTTTAGTTTGTGTTAAATTTGTTTCTTCTAAGTTTTCGAGCATTTTTTATCATAAATTATTTTATTACCATACTAGCACAAACACACATTCTTAAAGATAGCCAATGAAAAATTAAATAGTTTTGATTTATATTTAGCTTATTTAAATTCAAATTCTAAACTAAAACGATTGACAATAAACTATAATTATATACCTAATACGACAATTTCTACTGTAAAACCTTCTTGTATACAACATTTTTTGTTGTGTTTGTATATTTGATGTAAATATAATCAAACTTGCACCCCCTTATGACACTCTTGCAAATGCAATGTATAATTGACCATGTGAAAATACTGATATCGGTAAATATAAAGCAATTTTTTCAAATGTTTGACCGTGTGATTTTCTATTGTTATTGTTATTGCTAACTTGAACCATAATGAAGATTGATGATACATACTAGATTAACTAGCTCACCGTCTTCCGAATTCCCTTTTTTAATTCATATTTAATATACGTTTACCCTTTTTCTATTAGTACAATCATAATATTTTTTTTTTTTTGGTTACATTTTCGAATCGACAACTCATACCTTAGAAAAATTGTAACATGGGGAATCAATCTTGTTTTATGAAAAAAATCAACTTATTACCAAAAAAACAAACTTCCCTCCAAAGCCTAGGAATATGGTCTGATCATAATTAAAAATACAAAGCATTTTCATAAACTATTAGTTGATATCATAAGCAGAGTAGGTTAGGATCAAAGGGGTTTATTTTTATGTTTGGAAACTCGTCCAAGAAATTGGAAGAACATGTCAAATGTTTCATGCTTCTATGTTATCATTACAGGTCTTAGTTATCAATTTAATCAAGGACGCAGCATTATTTAGTAGTTGAAAATTAATCTATAAGCTTTCCATTAAAGAATTACTTAAAAAATTATACCTTTCAGATGCTTATGCCCCCTCAATTAAGGAATTTTTCCTTTTTACTAGAATTTGTTTTAGTCAGGATGAAAAAATTGGGGCAAATTATGGAGCAGAGCAAAAAATTTAATATTTGATTTTTTTTTCCAAAAATTAAATTTTTTTATTAATAGCTGTGAATTTTTGAAAAATATTTCAAAAAATTTAATATTTGAATTCTTTTGTGAATAGCAGTGGATTATTGAAATTTTTAATATTTGAAATTTCCATTTTTTAAATTTCTGAAAAAAAATAATTTTCTTTGAATAACTATGGACAAATTTAATATTTGAAATTTAATTTTTTTTTACCATAAAGAACAACAGTAAATGTTTGAATTTTTTCTCCCCATATTTATATTTTTGTTAATTTTTTCCAAAAAAATTTAATATTTGAAATATTTTTTCAAAATAATTTAATTTTTTGTAAATAGCTGTGGATTTTTGATTTTTTTTTTTTTTTTCAAAATAATTTAATACTTGAAATTTTTTCAAAAAAAATATAATTTTCTGTTAATAGCTATGGAATTATAGCTGATCTTCATCTAAAGATTCTCTTTCTAAGGTGTATTATTTGATTCTGTATGGTCTATATTTAAGTATTTAAAAGAAAAAAATATTATATTTGAAACTGAATCAAAAACTTAAATTCGACCCTATTTTACTTGTATAATTCCTTATTTAAATTGTTAATCACGTTTAAATGTACTTTAATAATTAATAAAATGTTTGAACTTATAATATGTAAATAACCGTTATTGGCAAATGTTAATACATAATATAATACACAATGTTTTATTATATATGATAATATGCATGAAATGCTTATATTATTTTGCAATAAACTAAGTTTCCTCTTCACATCTCAAATAAAATATGTTATATACGAGTAAATTTGTTTTATAATTTACTAACTAATGATTAACCGGCGTTGCTCGGGCTAAGGAGGGAGAGGAAAATCACATTGAAAATACTCAAATTAATTAAGAAAATTTAAAAAATAATCAGAAAATACTTCTACTACATGAACTAATACTACATGTTCTAATAATTATAATATGAATGTTTCGTTGTTGTCGAAAAAGATCCTGATAACTCTAATTCTATTTCTCTTGGATTCTTCAGACTATATCAATCCGGTTAAGAAAAGGTAATTTACAACGTCTCATCATAGCAACTTTTCGGGGGGCCCCCCGAAAAAAAAATTACTCTTATTATTGTCTCTTGTAACCTTAGCATTATTATTATGAATATAAAAAAAATAATGTGTTATAAACTTCAAATAACATACCAACATATATGCATCTAACTAATTGTGTAGATGAGAAGTCCACATGTTGTCGAAAAAATAAACCTCGAAAATATTTCACTGAACAGTTAGTCTCCAATTTTATGTCCAAAACGTATACATAGTTTTGCGACATTTCTTTTAAAAATATTGAAAATTGACGTTTGATGGGAAAAAAATTGGGGGGGGGAAGAGAGAAAAATTATTCAGAAAATGACAGATATTTGAGTTAAACATCAATTTTTATTTGGTAAATTTATATGCAAACCAATCTCCAGACAAATTTCTACAAACTTTATTCTATATACTAATCCCATATTCTATTGGAGGTTCATTTTTTTGCCCCTGAAATAAACGAAATTGCAATTTTCACCGATTTCTTTTTTTGCCCCTAACTTTTTTGATTTGGCATAAATTTAGAAAACGTAGTTATTCGTATGGTTGTTGTTTGAAACACAAATCTCTTTTTGATAAATAATTCAAACCCCTATCTAGTCTCCATGAGCTGCAAAAAAACGGTTTTTGTGTTTTGGGCATAGCATAAGCCCCCTTATATGACACCCCAGTCTTAGCACTCCCGAGCTTAAAAGAGAGACCCCTGCAAAATTTTAGCCCCTTAGGTTCAACGGAGTGGGAACGTGTAAAGGACATCTCCACACACAAAATCTCTTTTATATATATATATTAAATTATATTATTTTTTTCAGCTTATGGTAAACAATAAAGATCAACATACAAAAGCGCTATCTACAATAACAAGCCGTACTATTGAATTGAAGACGCAGAGAAGGATAATCATTTTTATATCAAAAACTCAACTTACTCCATTTTTAGCGAATAATTATTAAACTAATAAAAACTGTAAAAAAGTTACATCTATTAAAGTTTATTTAAGCTTAGGATTTAAATTAAATCAATTTAGCATTTAACATACCTAGATGGCGCATTTTTATAAACATAACATTCAAAAGAACGGTGACGTCATATTATGAAAATGTGTGATAATTTTTTAGAAGTTTGAGCCTAGAAGAAATGGAATAATTCTGAGTTACGGGCTTATCCAACAAATATATGTGATTTGACCTGATTTGTGTTTCAACGAAATTCCACACTCAATAGAATATTCATCCCAGGAACCTATTTACACCCCCTGATTAAGGTATTTTGGATTATTCATTATTTGTGAATTGTAACGTATCTAAATTATTAATTAATAAACGAATAAGTAACCATAATTAATATTGTCTTGACAAATAACTTAGTAAAATAACCCAATAGGCAATAATGTATGATTTTATTATACTGTATAGGTAGGACTGATTGAGGAAGGGAGTTAGAATTACTAGTTGGATTGGAATCAATTGAGACTTGACAATCACAATGAAATTGGATGAAATTTATCACTCCTCGAATGTGAATCGCACTCCGAAATGCATGTCATTGAATGGAGACTTCATGCTCTACGGATCCAGCAACGCCATTGTTCAAGCAAAGATTGGGAACAAGAGTATTAATGTGGTGTCTGTCATATCTGGAGGTCACTCTGAGCGAGTCAATTGCGTGAAATGGATCGATGAGTCCCGTTTTGTATCTGGTTCATCAGATGGATCCATTGTCCTCTGGGAGAGAGCGGGAGATGAAAAGACATTTAAGATCATGAGTTCTCTTAAGAATCACTCCAAGTCCGTCACGTCCATCTCTGTTCTCCTTCTACCAAGTGATGGCTCTATTTTGATTGCCTCTACATCTGGGGATTCCACACTCAAAGTCTCTCATATAGTGCCCAGTAATAATGCTGATGAAAATCCAGAAGTCGTCTTCTCTCTTGACTTCCACACTGGATATGCATTGGATGTCAAATTAGGAAATTTATTTTACGAGGAAGGGAAGTCTGTACCCTGTTTGTTATATAGTCGAGACGATTCCAAAATATATTTGCACTCGTGGTTTAGCTCGAAAACCACTTTTGAAAAAGATCCTGCACATGTAATGAAGGGACATGAAGATTGGATACAAGGGATTGACATTTTCTCTGACGATAAAAGTTTGAATTTAATTGCAACGAGTGGGCAAGATGGGTTTATACGGATATGGAACATTTGTGTAAAGGAAGGTGAGACAGTGAAGGATGACGGTAAAATAAAACAAAAACCTGAAGACAATGTAAAAGTTGACAAAAATGAGGGGAAAGATGTCGATGGGGATCCGTCAACGAATAAAGATTTATTTAATTTGGACGAAAACGAATATGATCTTACATTGGAAGATAAAGTCGCACTAAAAATGGAGGAAATAATTATTAAGTGTGGGGACGAACAAATCCAATTTACCTTATCCCTTGAAACCATTTTGTATGGACATGAAGATAAAGTGTATGAAATTCATTGGGGAAAGTAAGATTAATCCATTAGATTCTAATAAACTATATTATATAGACTTACATCATTCTTGATTTTAAAAGGTCAAAATCCACTCCAACGCTCTTATCATGCTCCCTAGACAAAACCATGCTCATTTGGGAAGCTCCACAAATTGGAAGTGAAGATAATATTTGGATTGAAAAAATGAGGGTAGGTGAGATCGGTGGAAACACTCTAGGCTTTCTTGGGTGTCAGTTTGGTCGTGATGGAGAACACATTATTGGATATAGCTTTAATGGAGCTTTGCATTATTGGTACGAAGAAGACAATAGGTGGAATCCAGGAGTAGCTGCTGGTGGACATTTTGGCCCTGTAGAGGATATTGGTTGGGAGCAAAATGGAAGGTAGAGTATGATTTTCTTTGTAAAACCAAATTTCAATCCCATAATTAATTTATATCCTTCCTTATCTAGTTATTTGTTGAGTGTAAGCTCAGACCAAACAACACGGATTCATGCACCATGGCAAAGTTCTTTTGGAGTCCAATGGCATGAAATTGCTCGCCCCAATGTTCATGGACATGATTTATCCTGTTTAGCCGTTCTCTCCGATCACAGTTTCGTTTTGGGTGCTGAGGAGAAGGTTGTTCGTGCATTCCAAGCAACTAGAAATTTTTTGGTGAATTTGAGTTTAATCACAAAGAAAAATCTGGATCGCTCTGAAATTAGTCGTTTTGCACAGGGAGCCTCTGTTCCATCCCTTGGATTATCGAACAAGGCGGTGTTTGAGGGAAGTAGTTCTGTCCCTGAAAACGAAGATACCAAGCACGTTAAAGATCAATTTCCTGAATTTTATTTTGTTGATTCATCGTACTCAGATCCACCACCTGAAGAAACATTGATTCAAAATACACTTTGGCCTGAAATTCGCAAATTATATGCACATGGTTATGAAATATTTCGACTAGCCTCTAATTCATCAGGCTCCTTAGTTGCATCAGTATGCAAAGCAAAGCAGGCTGAACATGCCTCAATCATTTTATGGAATACTACCGATTGGTCTCTGAAGCAAAAGCTGGAACACCATGGACTTACAGTAACTGCAATGGATTTTTCTCCTTGTGATAGATACCTCCTTTCTGGATCGAGAGATCGTAGTTGGGCTTTATTCGAAAAATCTGAAGAGGGTTCATTCACTCCAATCAGTTCACCTTCAGTAAAGGGCAAAGGATATCCTCATCAACGTTTAATTTGGTCGGTTGGTTTTTCTAGGGACTCTAAATATTTCTTCACCACTTCCAGAGATAAGAAAATTGCAGTATGGAAAGTTCTTTCTGAGAAAAAAGCGGTAGAGCTAGTGACAATTTTATTAATGGAGGATTCTGTTACATCTGGTGTATTTGTTCCTCATGAAGGAGAAGATTATGAGATCGCAGTTGGGCTTGAAAATGGAAAGGTTTCTTTATTAAGCTTCAGTAATAATGAATTAAAGATCGAATATACTTGTCATCCGCATCATAAAACTGTTAAAAAGCTTGTGATGAGTTCCAATGGTCTCTTGGCGAGTTGCAGTTCCGACAAATCTGTTAAAATATATAACATAAAAAATATTTAAAAAAAGTCAGGAAATAAATAAGGCAAAAGCGGATTCTCAATTGTGTGATTTGTCATGTTCATTTTATCATTACTGTCCAATGTATTTTTTTTTTTTAAATGATTGAAATCTGTTTTGATAAATGCCTACGTTGTGAACAATATCTGATCTTGTTAACGCTCACTGCTAAACTGCATCATTAGTCATGACTAAGAATTTTTGTAATCCATAAGAACTGTAGAAGTCGTCTAAAATTAAATCAATACTTCGATTCTTTGATTTATTAAGGTGTTTTAGTTCAACGGTATCTGATATCTACTAAGGATATTAGACACAGGGAAGATAATTTGACGACTAAATGGTGATAGGGCAAATACTTTCAAAGAAATTACTAATGATTATATTAGCAACTTTGAATAAAAATACAAAAATCAATATTGGATTTGATTCTAATAGGTAATTTACTCTGTTCCTAATTGACAAAAAGTACCAATTTTTTTATTAATTTATCTTTGAAGTACCTCTCCCAAAACCATGAACTTAGTGGTTTTTATATTATAAATATGATTGTATTCATCGTGTTAATTCAGTATGTTTCCATTAAGGATTTAGAGTTCAAATTTGAACTTAATTCCCCTTTTAAGTACCTAGTTGTAGGTATTTTTATTAATTGCGCTACGTTCGTTCATATATTGAATCTTTGATTTGAAATAGCTAGAGAACCTGAATTTCCCGCCCTGGATTTGTAATACATTTTGGTAGTACAACGGACAATTTGAAATACCGAATACGGGGTATGGATTAGCCTAACTGACACTTTCCCTTGAAATCCTATATACGAAGAATATTCTCTATTTAGAGCATGTCTGCAACGGCGACCAAGGTCAAACCGGATCTCGTCTGCAATGAGAAGCAGAGTTTTCGCTTAATTGAAAAGGTAATCCTGTCCTCCGTGGCACAAATATTCCGTGCTCGAGGTTACTTCTCCTCTTATCCATCCGAGGATATTTATGAATCTCGATCCTTTGGTTCCCAATTACTTTTGGATACCTTTAAAAAAGAGGCCGTATCCAGCCATGAAGAAATCAAAGAAGTCGTGGAGCTCATCAAGGATGCGATGGATGCTGTCAGGAAAAAGTATTTGAATCAACTTATTCTCAGCTTCTATGAAAAGGTAATTCATTCATTATATAGTGATTTTTGATGACCTCCTTATTTTTGGGGGCACTAGTCCCCTGAGGAACCCATCGAGAACTATTCCTTCTTCTTTGGATATGAAAATGATAATTTGGACATGTCCGTTTCCTTCACAGAGGAGGAGACCGTCTCACATCGACAATCTTTAAATAACACCAAACAAGAGCTCCAATCAACGACAGTCTCAGTCTTTCAAACACTCAAAAATACCCTGGAAAAAGTCATGAGACAAAAAAAGTTAAAATCCGGAACTAAATGGACATACACTCTCAAATATTATGCCCATACTCCCAAGGACTATCAGTTAAGTCTATAATATATACTCCTCCTTTGAGGTATGTTTAAATAATAATCATTACCACTCATTACTTTTTAGCATACCCAATGATGGCTTCTATCGAGTACAAGAAAAGATCCCAGAAAGTTTCTTTAATTTGGGGTATGAAGAGAGAAGCGAAGTTGTTAATACAACATATGCCCAAATGGCAGTTAAAATAAAAACGAAGTATGACTTGGATAAGGGAAGTACCACAAATGGAACTGTGATTACTGGGGACCTTGACTATAGTTGTAGTCTCCCTGATGATATTAATAGATAGAAGACATTGGCTTAATTTTTATGTATTTGTGTTAAATTGATAAAAATTAGACTTTTGGATTTATTTCCGAAAAAAATACATATATCTTGTTCATAACAAAAAAATAAAATTAGATTTCAGCTCACGTACTGGTGATAATACCTACATATATATATATAAAAATATATTTAGACCAAAATTATAAATTTGTGCAATATTATATTTTTTGTTTCCAAAATCTTTATGGAATTAAATTTTTTACAATCATAAAGAACATTAGTGATGAGGACCTTGGGAAGAAATAAAAATAGTGATAGGCACTGTAATAACATATATCATATAGTACTTATATAAACTGTTGATATATATATGTTAGCTACTCTTGAGTGATTGAGATACTTGTTAAAAGGCACCATGATTAGCAAAGGACACGAGAAAGACTATGTCTTAATATTATTAGATTTGGTAAATGGACATAGCAAGTCATCGTAATCAAAAAGACTTTTTGATTTTTTCCTCTTTAACGAAAATTGTCCAGCAGTGACTCGGCTAGGAAATTTTGCTTTAGTAGTAGGAGTAAGGGGTTGGAATTCTGACTTAGATATACGTTTTTCTTGCATAACTTCCTTTCCAACTAGTTCTTTGAACCTAATAGATAAATGGCGACGTAGTAGAGTTTTAGAGCTTGGAATAGAGAGTATGGATGCAAGAACTTCATCATCAAATCTTGATTCATAAATGAAAATCCCACCATGGATTCCAGAGCCTCGGAGATTAGGTGAATATTCACTCAAGTCCACCTGCTTAAGCCATTCCATAACTCTGAAATTTGACCATAAACTAACAGCCTCTGGATCATCCTGAATAACTTTATCTCCTTTGAAAGCGGATCTTCGAGCAAGACAATTAGGGTCAAAGTTAGCAAGTCTAAGAACCTGAATCCCTCTTTTAAGACTGAGATGATGGAGTTGATTACTAATTTTCATATAAAAAAGGTCATCTATCGTAAGCATGTTGAGAACTCTACCATCTATCTTACATTCCAAGAATATCTCTTTATACTGTGGAAGACCTACATCATCAAGCCATCTTAATACCCACTGATTATCCAGTTGCCCTTGAGTATCATTTTTGGTAACATCAACTCTCGCACTCAAGGCCAAATAAACCTTTTTCCTATGAAGTGGATTCTTCATACCAAGTTTTGCTTCATATTCTAAACATCGTGAAGAAACACTCAAATTATTTCATGTAATATGAAAAATGTTTACAATGCTTTAATTTATAATGCAAAAAGTAGTTTCTTACCATTTATATTTAAAGAGGAAAAATTCTTTCCATCAACAATACATTTACGAATCTCATTGTTATACATTGACAGACCCAATGTTTCCATCCAAACACATAGGGTATCAACATTCCATTCCATGAATGGTTTTCTTGAAAGAAGCTGATTAGCGATGGAAGGAAGAGTTGTGGAAGCAATTTTTCCCTCAAGACGTCCACCCACTGTTGCTCGGATACCACCCCGTCGAAAGGGTTGACGTGTATCATTGAGATTGGGAGAGTCTTCAAGGTGCGAGCCCGAGTTACTTCTTTTCATCTTTCCAAGTATTTTTTTGATACCCTTAGGAGGAAGTTGAATACTACGATCCATGTCATCCTGCGGAGAAATGACACGATGAACAATGTGATTATTGTTGATGACATTTTCGGGGATATCAGGGGATGATTCATTGGATTTGCTGCCATCATTTGTTTCCTATAAAAATAATTAAATATGATTTTATCATTAATAGCAAAACTTAGCAGTACTTTTTGATTAAAATGCAATGGATTAAGGTTCTTTTGTCGGAGATCATAATTTTCCTTCTTAAGCTGTGCGATCTGTGAAGTAAGTTTGAGTTGATTCAATTGATATTCCGTTTTGATGCGATCCAGTTCGGATATTTGATTCGTGAGGTAGGAGTTGCTTCCCTCAGAGCGAGAATTCTTTCCTTCAATTTCCGCATCTCTCTCTCGAAGGAGACTTTCAAGCTCCTTGATACGCTCATCTAAAACAAAATCATTAGTAAGGACTGGAATGAAGGAAACAAGTGGAGGAAATGTGTTCACTTTGCTTATGGATGCGCGTGTTGAGTAGAGAGACTTCCAGTCGAAGAGACTCTTTTTCACTCTCAGACGAAACCAGTCGCTCCTCAACGCGATCCTCAGGAGTTGGAGTGGGGAAATCGAATTTAGCTCCCTGTATAATTCCATCCATCTGCTCCAAGGCTGCTTCCAGGAGTTTGGAGGCCTCTGAGTGTTCATCCGTCATTTTGTGCGAGTTCTTCCTCCTTAGTGCTTGGAAGAACGATCAACGAACGAAGGGTCAAGAAATCCCACCTTTGATGTGACGTCAAAAAAGAGAAATCCACCAATCAGAGCTCTTCATTTAGCAACAAGTCTCCTCATTATATTTATATTCATATCGTATAGGCTGGATGAATAAAGAATCCACTTCAACTTAGGTCGTAGTCAGATGATGAGCTGATCAAGACACTCAGGATGTATACCTATTATTTACCTATCCATACCTACCTACTTCACTTTTCATACAGAATTATTCTTCAATCATAATACGCTCTCGCTCTCTAACCCTCTTATTTGTTATTTACAAGGCCTAATTTGATAAGCATAATATAATATCTTAATTAATTTAATCGAATTCAATTAAAATGAAAAAACAAGAGAATCGATCCCCATTAGTGTTATTAACTTATCTCAATTACTAGGTATATACATATATGAACATAATATACTGAGTCTCAGCTATATTACTATGTTATTTTTCAACTTATTTTTTTATATTTTTTTTGGCAAAACTAATGAATGAAAATATTCATAGCTTATATATTTTTAAGATTATAATATAGGGAAAGAAAGGTAAATCGTAGATGGGCATTCATGATTGGGAAATAGCAAATCGTAGGTATTACATTGTGTAGGCCGTTATTTTATTAAACGAATGCTTGTTTGTGACCAATATATTATATAAATATATATATGTTGTTTAAAATTGCAACTAATACGAGCAAATTGTATAAGATGAAATTTCTTCATCACAAAAGGTATAATTTAATTACAACATGCAGGGGGATCCCCCGAATTATATATTTTTTTTTTGGGGGGAGGGGGCAAGTTTATTTTCCATAATTATGATTTTTTTAATTTCTCGATTTGGGAGGGAGGGAGGCTACAGCCCTCTTCCAGCTTTTTACTCGAATACTTAATTTTTTATATTTAATTTTTCAATTTTTTTTTTCAAAAAAAAATATTTGAAATTTAGTTATTGAATTTTTTCCCGAAAAACATTTTTTAACGGTAGATTTTTGAAATTTAAAAAAAAAATGAAATTTTTGGAAAGAATTATGGACTTTTAAAATCTTTTTCCAAAAAATTTAATTGATTGTCAACAGCATAGGATTTTTTGAAAAAAAAATCATTTTTTGTAGATTTTCTAAATTTTTTTCCAAAAAAATTTAAATTTTAAATTAAACTTTTGAATTTTTTTTTCAGAAAAAGTTAATTTATTGAGAACAGCTGTTGATTTTTGAAATTTAAAAATTAAAAAAATATTTTTGACAATAAGTAGAATTTTTTAATTTTTTCTTTCTAAAAATTTTATATTTGAAATTTGTTTCCAAAAATTTAATTTTTTAAGTATAGCTAAGATTTTTTAAATTTTTTTCCGAAAAATTTAGTATGTTAAATTTAATTTTTGAAATTTTTCTCCAAAAAAGAGTATTTTTTTGAGAATTAGTGGATTTTTTGAAATTTTTCTCCTAAAAGTTTATTATTCGAAATTGTTTTTCAATAAATTTTATATTTGAAATTTTTTTTTCCAAAAATTTTAATTTTGGGTTCTTCTTTAAAAAAAAATTAAAAAGCTAAGCCTTCCCAAAAATATAATCTTGCAACGCCCCTGACATGGTCATTCTAATTTCCAACTATACATTGATACTACCTCACATCTAGAATAATGCTACATAATTCCCAACACCCTATTTGAACCAAATGAATCAAAGCTAATTTATTAGTTCATTTGATAGAATTTCTAGCAACTTGGATTTGTATGGATAGTTTCAGATTCGTTACAAATTATGACTATTCCTAAAATATAAACTTATTATCAGCTGTATAATTTTATTTCACTAGGCTTTAATAAGAGAATATACCATAGCCTACCAATTCAGCAATACATATAGCTTGTAACCCCAATTTATTTTTTCTACTTTATGACTTGAACGCTGAACAGAACACTAAAAGTTAATTTAATTGCAATCATAAAGAGTTTTCAAATTCTAATAATACCTCATACGAGTGAAATAATGAGCGTTGCTCATTTTTTATTGGTTGGGAGTGCGCTTATTACTTTTAAAAAACGACCAAGAGGGCACTCACAAAATTATTAACTGAGCGGGAGCATAGTCAGGATTTCTTGAGCGAGCTAATGCTCTGGACGATTGACATTGGAATATTTCTTGCCAATGTCCTTGTTTATTTTCTTCTCCCCCATCCCCCTCCCTTGTCACAGTTGATCGTAGCTGATCTAATGTAACGTCATGACAGCACAGCTGCTCTCCTCCAAATCATTCTTCAAATTGTCAGGGTTACCATTTTGATTTTCTTTTTTTTAGCATGCCGAAAGTACACTCGATTTGCATCACTAAGTACACTTTAGAGTCAGACTATAACTCTTAATATTCAACACTTCTAGTGGACAACAAATTGTGTCAACACGACCACTACCTATTACAAATAGTAATCACTTGGGGTTTTGTTTCGGTAATTTGTTTTAAAGCTCTACTTATGTAAATGGGTAAAATTATTAAATACAGATTTATTTAAAATTTAGGCCAAATCTAATTTTTCAAAGGCAAACTGCTTAAAAATAAGGCCCATCTTTCAACACTACACTGGACCCTTACGTTCGGTACTATATCCGCACGTCTGCAATAGTTCAATAAACCGACTACATTGTTATTTCTTAGATCAAAATTGTTAATGATATATATGTGGGAGCACTATGATTTCATACATACATATATACAGATACACTTTGTTTTATTAATATTTTATATTATCAAAGAGGAAATACAGACTGCCTATCTTTGACGTAGAGGAAACAAATTATCAATTATAATTTCTCATCAAGTTGGATACTTATTCAAGGAAAAAGTGAAATTGTAATTTAGAAACTATTGATGAAAGAAACACTGTTATGATTTATTTTAGCAATAATGGATTTTTGAGATATATATAATTACGATTCTAGGACATATACTCACTGGACAATTATTTCCCAGACAAATACTTCCTGTGTCATTAACGTTACGTTCAGTGATGAACATTCTGTGTACAATGGACATGCTAAAAAAGAAACCAAAAATAACATGGTATCACTGACAATTTGAAGAATATTTAGTAAGAGAGAAAGAATAATGTTCATGACGTTTCATTAGATCAGCTCCAATCAGTTGTTACGAGGGAGGAAGGAGAAAAGGATATAAATAAGCTAATACTAATTTCTCCGATGTCGATCCCAATTCTATACGGAGCCCCACAAGGACTTACAATTATAACTCCACAACAAATCCTCAGGGTTACTCTCCGTCTTTTATGGGTGCTAGTGATGTGACTAGATTCAATTTTATTCCAAACCTAATTGAACATTAGTGTGTGATCATAAAAAACGGAGCGTAACCCTGAGGATTTGTTATAAAGATATAATTGTAAGTCCAAGCTGTACTAAGAGTTGAATTGGTGATCGACATCGGAGTCATTCTAGCCAATGTCCCTGTTTACATTCTTCCTCCCTTGTCACAGCTGATTGTAGCTGATCTAATGACACGTCATGAGCATGATTCTTTATCTCCTCCAAAGCATTCTTCAAATTGTCAAGGTTACCATGTTGATTTTGGTTTTTTTTTTAAATGCCCATTCTACATTTGATTTGATTTTCATCATTAATCATTATATATTTGAAATATATATAAAAAAAGAAACCCCCTTGTTAATGATATGGTGAGGAACACTTAAACGAAATTAATTCCAGTGTTCCCTGGAATGACAAATCTTGAGATTAACTTTGTACGTACTTCTAACTCCGTCTTGGAAAGGAATTTCAAAGACGTGATATATTCCCACCATTCTCCATAACCAAAAAATAGTGAGCTGTGCACAAAATTCATGAGTGACAGCCTGCTCTCATTACTAATCGCTCATTAAAAATTTTCTACAAAAATTTGAGAGTTTGATTGAGCATGAGAGGCTGCTAGAGAGTTCTTAAAAATGGGGGTAGTGAGTGAAAGTGCCCTAGGGATTTCTTGAGCGGCACTAATTTTTTGTCAATATCCCGGAAAAAGTACAGATTCTTATCCATTAATTCAATGTATATTCACTTGCCCTAGTTTAATTTTAATAACCTAGAACGTCATCTATTTCAAGTTATCGAGGTTTTACTGTATTGTAAACATATTGAACATATGAAGCTTTCTTTAATTATTCAAAAGTTCTTCTTCATGAAAGACACGCCCAATAAACTTCTTTATCTCTATGAATATACTATTATAAATGATTAGGTCTTGCTCTTATGTTGACACGCAACATGTATAAATTACTATAATGCAGATCGTGTATGAGCAACTTTTCTGTTCAATGAAATAATAATTCATACTACTATCTCTCAATGCCAGGCAACGAGAAGGGAACGTGAAGATTAAATATTTAGGGATTAGAAAAGGAAAAGCAGTTATTGCATGTCCTCTTTCATCTGTTTTGTTCATTATTTATTAGTGATGAATAAATATCGTGTATATTTTGGGGATGTTAAAAAAGAAACCGAAAACCTCAAAATGGTAAGCCTGACAATTTGAAGAATGTTTTTGAAGAGGACAGTTTAGCTGTCATGACGTTTCATTAGATTAGCTACAATCAGCTGTGAAAGGAAGGAGGGGGAGAAGGAAATAAACAAGGACAATGGCAAGAATTACTCCGATGTCGGATCAATTCTACTCTGAGTCCAAGACGGACTTACAATTATAACTCCGCTAAAAATCCTCAAGTTTATTCTCCATCTTTTATGAGTACACACGAATGCTAAATCAGGTTTTAATATAATTCAATTAGTGGAAAACGAAGCTCATTACTCAAGAATTAAATAATAATGACAACTACTTAGGAAAAGAAATTCATTCTTCAGATTACCAATTCTAACAACACGGGCCAGCTATAAAATTCACAGGATTTATATCAGTATATTTTAATTTAAGTTATAGAACACTTTGCCGAAAGCCACATTCCCGAATGATAGTTTGCCGAATAACCACTTTATCGGAAAAAAATAATAAATATATTTGATGTTGATTCATGCTGCATCGATACACCTATATCCCAAGATGGTCTCTGACTCTCTAATTATCAAGTTGGCTTTTTATTGGAGTAGAATCAAACTTTTACTACACAAAGAGCAAAAGTCCTTGCGAAAAGCAACACGAAAAATATTAAACCAAACTACACCCACTGGTAGCAACCATTTACATTCTTCCATCCATACTCCTAAATACAACTAAATGAGTGTGAAATATCTTTTATCTCCCCAGGATTATGGATGGAAGAATGTAAATGGTCCGTCGCACTCATTTAGTTGCAAGACGGTGGTTTACTGCAATTAGATCGACCCAAGCAGAATTATCTCACCAGGAGTATGGATGGTAGTATGTAAATAGTTGCTACCAGTGGGGGGTTGTTCATAAATTGGATAAAAAGGGTGAATTCAGTTTAAAAACTGAAAAATTGTCATGCCTGAATTTTGTTCAACTAAATTCCCTACTAATGCCATATAATCAAAATTACATTTTATCTCAATTTTAAAACTGGTAAATGGATAACATTGTTTAGAAAATGATTTAATGATATTTTGTTTCTTTTGTATTTTTCTTTAAGTACAAGTTGACGAAGATTACAATACTAGTGACGAAAGGGAAAAAAGTGACTAGGAGATTTTAAATCCACAATATCCATGGCAATTGTCTTTTTAATTTTTATTTAAATATATATTTATAAAGTTTATAATACAATATTACAAAGAAAAATATGGTGAGATTGGCATTGTTATAATGCTCTTATAAAGGGGTCTGACCTCTCCTTCCTAGCGAATTTTTTTTGCTAGTTTTCGTTTTTTATGATGTCCTGACATAGTACTATACATTGGTGCAAGTTTTGTCCATGTACCTTAAAGAAAAAGGCTATTTTCATGGGGGTGTGGAGGCCAGACCCAGTAGGGAGTGTTAGAGTGACAAAAAAAAAAAAAAAATCAATGTTCTATGTGACATAAGTAATTTCAGGAGGTCAAACCTTCTTTACCTTATGTGGTGAAATCTTGCGTGGTAGGCTCCCAGACTATATGCTTACTAAGATATTTGTATCATTTCATATAATTTGTTATTCCTTTCCAAAGCTTCAGGAACAAATGAAAAGATGGATAATAAGAAAATATGTCAACTCAAGGCAGGTTATATTTCCTGTCTAGTTTTTAATGCTCAATCCAACATTTTCTCTATTTAATCATTATAGTCTATACAAACTAACTCTCTTCATTTATATAATATAGCTATTAATATACCTAATATAATAGTTACAATAAATGTAAATACTTTATAGAAAGATACACTTATTATTATTTAAATATTGTAATAATATAATTAAATGTTATATATACATATAACTTTTTATAAAGTTCACACATTACGAAATAAACGCATTACCCTTTTCTTGGTTTTATATCTTTTAAAATTGGTGTAATATGAATGGAATCATAATTACATAGTATTACAGCATGAATCATCATCCAATTTATTTAGTATTTTTTTTCAGGAAGTGTCCGTTAGGTAAAACGGCATTCGGCAAAGTGGCTTTCGGCAATAATGTTTTCAGAACTGTGTCCACCCACTCATCATTTATTAGGTCGTTGTTGTATTAACTTCTCCCTATGAAGTAAGTATTCTCGCCTATCTTTGGTGTCAATTGTTTTAAAAATGAATAATAAAAAAAATATATATGAATTTAAATATAATTATAATATTGTCCCTACACTAATTCTAATTTACGTGTAGAAGATTCTCCGCTTTACAGCAGTAAATCACTTTATCTCCTTACTCCCTAAAAAAATAAACAAATAATCATCATCATATAACAAGCAGCTGATATTTAAAAGGGTCTTAATTCAGTAGTACCAAGGCTAATAGAAATACAAGGTTATACCATAACTAAGGGTGATAATTTTGGTAAGAATAGAAAAGCGTGCGAAGAAAAGAGAAGAAATACTTATGGCATCATTGATTAAATAATATACATCTTCTTCTATCAATCAAGAACGTTATCATTCCCGCCTTTATTATTCAATATTAATATTATATTATTAAGGTGTAATATCGCCGGATATTACTACATAATTAGCTTTTCCTCTAAATTTTTAAGACATATTTATTTCTAACATTTTTTTTATTACTATATTTATTGTCTAATTTTATGATTTTGACATTTACTTTATTATTAATAATTAGTTAGATCTCATCGGTAGAGATATATCTATCCTGTGCACAATTGTATAAAGCAACTTCCACATGAAGAAGAGGGGTGATTATCTTTTTGATTAAACTCCACGTCTCGCTTGTGTCTTGCAACCTAAAGTTATGACATATTTAACTGGATTCCGATGTCAGAACAAGAAAATATTATTTGGATCAATCTATTATTTCAATATTCTGTATATATAATTTATTGTTATTAGTTATAGGATTCCAATTGTTTAATTTTGTATTTTTAACATAAATGTATGATGTTTTATTTTTTAGTATGTAGATTATATTTAATTAAAGCCTTCTTTTTTAAACCTGGAACTTCAAATATATTTCGAAATACTCTACTTTGTCGTTTCATTAGTTATTATTCTGAGAATATGGTTCATTATGAATTACAATTTCATGGAGTGTGACGTTCTCAAATCTACTGGAACGGATAAAAAACGTCTAAGTCAATTATACGTAGTATATCTTCATTAAACATTTTGCTAATAAATACTTTCGTTATACTCTCAAAAATCATAATAAAGCAGGCAGATGATAATGACATCAGTATTTTAAACACTGATACCATATGTCATTCCCCCCTTCTCCTTGCACGCGTTTTTCTCTACAATATTATCAACTTTAATCATAACATGTTTACGACTGATGTTTAACTTCCATCACGCTTTTAATATTCCCGTTAAAGTAGATGAGTGGTTGCAGGTTTTGTCAAAATCTGTTTTTCTATCCCAGCAATCGGTACAATTCTAGCAAGCCCGATTATATGATGGTCTAACCTTGTATTTCTATTAACCTTGAGTAGTAACATATGTCTTGCTCCCACCTTCTCATCGCACTCTTGCAAAAATCCCATCTCTATATATTATGTACGATTTAAAGCCGGTGATTCTACATATTACGAACTTAAAAAGTATAACATAGGATTTATATTTTTATATAAATTTATTTGAATCATTGTTCTTCATTAAGAGTTCATGTTAAAAACATACTCTATCGTTTATATTTATTTTGATACAATTGTCAATTCAATGTATATAATAATTAATAACTATTTTCGAAATATAATAAACAATTGGCAACAAGAAAAGAACAGAAGGCTACCGACCATAAGTTTTTTTTAATTTTTTGGTTCCTATTTCTCAGTCGAGGTTGACAGTGAATAAAAATAGCTTGTCCTGATCCTTACCATAATAGTTACTCAAAGACATTTTTTCTTTAAAAAAATGTCTTTGGTGGTTACCAAAGGAATCAGGGACTCTTCAGTTACACTTCTCCCAAAAAAAAAAATTCAAATTATCACTTAGTTATCAGAGTGACCACGATAACTTTAGGTTTCTTTTTTAACCCTGCCGGTAGATCATATTTTTTTACAAAGACACTGATATCGAAATAACAATTAGATCAATAATGATCCTTTCTTACTATGATCAAAGAATCAAATTGATCAAACAAATCCACATAAAAATATCCCCAATGGCAAATTTAGAGGATGAGTCTCCGATTTTGATTACGGATTCAATGATAGAAAGTTCCCTCGATATTAGTAAAGACTCATTAGAAGAGGATTATAAGGAATATATTAAGTCCAATGCCTCAACTCTGCGTCTCGAGTATACTAAAATTTTAAAGATTGATAATTTAAACAAATTGACTTCTTTAAGAAAGTTGTACCTAGATAACAATTACATAGAAGATATATCTGGATTAGAGTCGCTGATTCATCTACAATGGCTGGATTTAAGTTTTAATAGATTGACTGAAATAAAGGGGTAAGAATATTGAGCATAATAAGAACAACGAATTCATCATCCTATGATTACTGTTAATAAAATGCATCCTACTCTTAAAGGTTAGATATGCTAATTCATCTTGAGGTTCTTTCATTGAATAACAATGAAATTCGTGAAATCAAAGGACTGGATTCACAAAATAAATTACAGATTCTTCGAATGAGTTCGAATAAGCTAGAAAGTTTAAAGGATATACTTTATCTAAGAAAATTTTCCACACTCAGGTATCTATTACATACATATAATAAGTCATATGCTTATATATTTTCAAGACCGGAGGTAAAAATCAATTAAATCACTGACAAAAATACATTTATATACTCTATTAGGACCTTAGAAAAATATATACTTTTTTCCTCTATGTATAGTATCTACACAACCCTTATATTTGTAATAAAATCTTTAAGATGAATACATTTCAGGACTTTAAGTATCAGAGATAACCCATTCTGTTCCAAAAAAGATGAATGGAAATCTTTTATTATTGCTCTCCTCCCTCAAATTGTATTTTTGGAATCAATGGCAATTTCAACAAACACTAGAAAAGAGGCTATTGCAACACATCAAGGTATTATTTTAAGAACAGAAGGTAAGGAGGATAAAATAGCTACTGAAAAATCAAAAATTGATGCAGAAGCGGAAGAATTAAAAAAGGATTCTAAAGCATTTGTTAGTAGATTCAGAAATAACGGTCTTAAAAAGTCAATTACTGAAGGTAACTATTCATATTCTCGATATCACCTTTCTTATAAAAATCAAAATTTTATTCGTTAAATATCTCAACAGGAGAAAATGAAGAAGATATTTTTGGTAATCTGATTACGAATAGAAATTATATATCCCTCAAAGCGAAATTTGAATCTGATGAGGATGATATAGGACATAGAATATATCAGTATGGACATGAGCAGCATAGATTGAGAGATGCTGAATTAAGGGATTTAGAAGTGTGTCTTGAGTTAGGTGAAAAAGAATATAGGGATGAGGGAATCATTGCAGTAGATGAATTTTTAAATGAGAGAAATCGAATTCAGGTTGAATATTTGAACTTTGTGAATGAAGCAACTCAAGGTGGTGGAGGTTCAGAGGAGGAGGAACGATCCCTTCGTAAAGAATTTGATCGTATGAAAGAAATATGCCTAGGGAATTTGAATATTTTTAAGGATAAGATCATGGGTCTAGAGTTTTGCTTAGTGAATCAAACAGATAAAACTATTGCCTTTTTCGAAAAAACACTCCTCAAATCTCTGGATATATTTTTAAATGAAATTTGTCTTCTTTTTTCTGAAGCAAGAAATGCAGATATTCGATTTTATAGAAGGATTGTAGAGCTCATTGAGAGTGAAACTGCCGTTGAAAGGTGCAAATTTTGGCGTGAAAAAGCGGGTCAGTGTCATGACATTCGACAGACAAGATTATCCAACATAGAAGTAGAACTTGAAGCATCTGTACGTCATTTCTATCGACTATATGTTGAGGACATGTATGAAAATCTTCAAACTAGAAACCGCTCAAGAATACTGGAATTACAACATTTTGTCGATAA
Organism: Lepeophtheirus salmonis; assembly: GCF_016086655.4. Lineage (NCBI taxonomy): Eukaryota > Metazoa > Arthropoda > Copepoda > Siphonostomatoida > Caligidae > Lepeophtheirus > Lepeophtheirus salmonis. The sequence goes on along the minus strand of NC_052144.2, from coordinate 36,628,183 downwards.
GTGCAAGGCAGAGACAGAGGAATATGACTTTTCATCTTCCAACGCTGTTGAAGAGGATGACGTGTATTAAGTTTTTTAATTAAATAATTTTAAGTGTTTTTTTTAATATATATAATATGTATATTTATTTGGACAGATTAAAATTAGATGAATCAACAACATGCATTTAAAAAAATCAAATAATGTTAGCTAATTTTTAGTTTAAGGCATATGAATATACATAAATAGATAAGAGCATTAAGGAACACATTTAAAAGCAAATTATTCTGTATAAAATATATTATATAAGCACAGTAACATCCAAGAGCTGATATTGTAAAAAATTTTTTTAAACTTTATAACAATGTATTTAAAATAAGCTTGTGGAAAATAAATATAATTACTATTATTTTTTAAAACATGAGTAATTTATTATTATCAACGAAATTGACAGTAATAATAACATAAGGCATTATTTTATCATAAAAAATCTTAAATTCAAGACTTAATTTGTGCTTAAAAACTTGACGGATAAATTTAACAAAATACCATAAATATACTGTAGTAAATGTAGTAAAAAATATATAATCAAATAATGAATATATTGGGGTATTTACCGGGAGGACATCCTCTTCGATCAAACATGAAAATTATCATCGATTGTCGTATTTAAAAAAAAATCTTATTATATTCAACAAATAAGAAAATTATAACTCCATTATAATAATATACATATTATATAAATGCACATTAATTAGAACAAGCAATAACAGATTTTTGTATATCAACCCCAGTTAGATTCTTAACGACTTCTGGTATTTTATTCATGATCTCAATAACTTCGCCAGCTACCCGTTTAGCTCCAATATCACCCGATCCATCTGATATCATGGTAATTTTCTTCGTTCTAGAAAGAGGTGCAGCAACCTCCGCAGCAATATTGGGTAAAGCGGTGAGAATCATTGACACAACAGCAGCTTCACCATATTCCCTAAGTGCATCAGCTTTTTTGGCCATTTGTTCAGCTTCAGCCTTTGCCTTGGTCTCAATTGCAAATGCTTCTGCATCTCCTTTCAATGCAATTGCTTCAGAATCGGCTTGAGCCTGTAATATTGCTTGATATTTGTAAGCCTCAGCTATTTTATCCAAGCGGAATTTTTCAGCATCTGCAGGTTTACGAACAGTAGAATCTAATTCTTTCTCTTTGCGAATCATTTCCTGCTCTTGAATTTCGACTTGTTGCTTTCTCTCAACAATCTTTACTTGGATTGCTTCTTCTTTAATTTTTTGTTGCATTTTAGAGCTCTTAATAAAATGATGTCTTTAATACAAAACTCTGACCAAAATAATATTAAACTTACCTCGAGTTCATGAGCCATCTCTGCTTCTGCCTTGGCAGTGTTAACTTCAACATCAAATTCTGCTTTTTTCAAATCATAATTTCGTTTTGCTAAGGCAATGCCAGTATCATTCGAAAGAGTAGCTTCCATTTGTTCAGCTTCTGCGAGAGATTCTGCTATATTAGATTGCATTTTAGCCTCAGCTTGACCGATAGTTGCATCTTTCTTAACTTCGGAGGTTCTTTTCAAACCCAAAGACTTGAAAAGTGAAAGAATAATAATACAATAATGAAATAATATGGATTATTATTCGACCTACTTGAAGATATCCAACATCGTCTTTAATATCTTTAATTGTATAAGACACTACAGATATTCCCATGTTGTAGCAATCTGTTGAGGCAACTTTAAACACTTTTGTTGAAAAAGTTGTCCTATCTTGATAAATTTCTTCAACCGTCATTGTACCCATAATTGCACGTTGATGTCCTTCCAGAGTTTCTTGTGCAATATTATGTATCTCATCCTCACTTTTATTGCCAAATTGTTCTGCGGCCAGACGTAGCGTGTCCTCCTTTCCCAAGATTTTAACCTATTGTTGTTGTTAAACATGAGTTATTAATGCACTCAAAGTTATGTACATATTACGTCTGTGAATTAATGAATTTACTATTATTAGTTACCTGAGCCACCCCCGTGACAGATAAGGGTACACCATGGACTGTATAAACTCGAGGAGTTTCAATAATAAGAGTCATGACAGATAGTGGAATCCTTTGAATAGATTGAAGGCATGGAATGACCACCGCACGTCCACCAACAACGATGGCTGGCTCATTTCCATATCCTACTCCTGATATTACAATAGCCTCATTAGGGCCACAAGTTACGATACCAATGTCGAAGCACATTGTGCAGTATAGCTTTGTAACGTGACTAGAGTAAGTAAAATATTAAGGACGTAAAGTTGTTATGTCTTTTATTTTCTCTTAAGTAGTACGTTCTTATAGTTATATAATAAGCGTTAGTACACTAGGCCAATGTACTAAAACGCTCCTGCCTTCGTATGACTTGCAAGCCCAAGCAAAAACCCTTGTATAAATATTTCTTATACTATGCATTTAAGAGGAGAAAAAATATATAAATGTCTATGATCATATGAAGGCAAAAAACTCGCTTTTAATTATATTGCTTGCCTAAATGTTTATGTACATGTACAATGTACATTATACTCAGCACTTACTCTAAGAACTTGAGGAAAGGAACGAAGAATCACAAAAAAAGTAGTCTGAAGCAGGTAGAATATTATGGATGGAAATAGTAAGTATTAAGTAGACATCGACTTTCCTCTAGTCAGGAAAAAACATATACATTTAGGTATTTAACCCCTTTTAGTCGAAAAGTTTATGTATACACACACATCAGGGGCGTCCGCAGGGGCTATAGCCTTCCCAAATTAAGGATTTTTTGCTTATTATTCGAAAACTTAATATTTGAATTTTTTTTCCAAAACATTTAATTTTTTGTGAATAGCTGTTGATTTTTTAAATTTTTTTTCCAGTCAATAAATTTTTTGAAATTTAATTTTGTGTGAAAATCTATTAATTTTTCAAATTTAGCTCTGGACTTTTGAGATTTAAAAAATTTAATTTTTCAAATTTCCCCAAAATATATAATCATATAGACACGCCTTCATATGCGATATAAATGTAGCCATATGTACAACAAGATATAGTCAAATATCCTATTAACAAAAATCAACATTGAACAATCTATGAAAGTTTTGAATACTAAAAGAAAATGAAAAATAATCTTTAAATAAATTAATTTTTATCTACAAAGAAAGTAAGTAAAAAAGTAGTAGTTGTGTAAGAATAAAAATAAATATAAGTAAAATTTGCATATTGGTCTACTAAAATGAACATGAATTAGGTCGAAGGCATACTTCAAAATGAATATATTATTTATATACAACACCAAATATAAAATAGACAATTAAGATATTATTTAAAAATGAAACATTTGTCTGCGACAAGCTTAAGATAATATGTAACAAATTTGATAAACAAGAAGTATTAAATGCTAAATTTAAATCATGCAATAACTGAATCGGAGGGAACATGATTCAGATTTACTTTATCTTTTAAATCACAGATTATAACAACTATCATGGAATTTTATGCACAAAATTGTCTAGAATTCCATGCAACTATATACATTTAGATACATGCACACAAAAAGTATCATGTTAGTTTTCCTTTTTCGAAGAAAAGTCTAAGGGATAATTGGGCAATACAAAAGGATTTGGCTTTACAGGAAATATACTATGAGTGGGTTTATTGTCATCACTGTTTTTCAAGGCGTTCTCTTCATCATCATCGATTTCATCCTCTTCTTCAGTTCCTCCGCTTCCTGCTCCGGGACCCACACTTACAGATGTGGACTTAAATAATACCTGGCTTGAGATAATAGGATCTTCCATTCCCCGATATTCAGGCTTTAAAAGTTTATTTCGAATATATCTCCATAAGCGCTCATCTTGATCTCTAGGGAATTTAGGAACAATAGTAACTCCTAGTCTAGTAACATAAGTGTCTGATTTATTATCCGAAACGCACTCATGTAGGTCGACCTGAACATTCGATATGACGCTTTTAATTGTATCGAGTACTTCAGAGGATAAACAAGGATCAGAAACAATGTGGTAAATCATGGACATGGGTTTCCCATATTCCTGTGTTCCATTGTTCGTTTCTGGTGGAGGAACAATCCAATATGCTAGAGTATCAGATGGACCATTTCGAGGCCCATATGTAGATATTATCATTCCAATACAAGGCGTATATGAAGCATCGGAAGTTCCGAGCATTTTAACTTGAAATTCTAATTGGGTCTCACAATCCTGCAACGAAAATATGGATAATTATTATTTGTTTAAACTTATTAAAATCAATGACAATAAAGGATACACACCTTTAAGGATGGAAGTGCTCTATCAGAATAAGACCTACTCCTATACCACCCGAGAAGAGTCAAGTGCTTCGAATACAGCGTTTGGTAAATGTTTGACTCTAGCTTTTGAGCATCATCAGATAGGATATGGGACGGATCACGAGAGATGATAGGAAACACATGAGTTATAGCCACATTATGGGCATTGATATCCCATTGGCCTGCAAGATAGCCACAAATTGTATTTGAATTCACATGAGCATGTAGATCCATAATGAGACTCACAGAACTCGATAGAGACACAGTAAAAGGTTGCATTTTCCCCATACTTGAAAACGTTTCAGGCTCAATGAGGGCATCCATATAATCTCCTTGCATTTTGGGACCAAGTTGATTATGCTGAAGAATACAATCCTTTATGCGAGTAGGATCAATAACAAAATGATTTGGTGGGACGAGTTTGAGCTGTTGGAGTTGGAGCTGTTGTTGAGGATTGAGGATAATTTTTGGAGGAGAAGGAAGAGGTGGAGGCGGCGGTGGAGCTTGGTGATCAGGTTGAACAATAGGGGCTGCTGTGGATGTTGAGGGTAGGGGTGCTAAAGTAGCAGTAGGAGGTGGGGTCTTTTCTGGGGTTTCTTCCTTTGGGGTTTGACAGCCTTGTTGTCGCTCCAGTTTCATTTTGAGCCACGAGTTCTTGTAATGATCCATTTTTCGGCCTTTGTACTTTACTGAAGCCCATCCACATCCAGACTTTTTTGCAGGATTTACAATTTTTTTGCAGTAGATGGCCCAAGCGGAGGGATTGTTGAAAACGAGGCCTGTTTCTACGGACTTAATCTTCCCTCCAGGGGACAAGTCTCCTTTAAAAGTCTGCCCCAAGTAATCGATGCTCAAGACTCCTTCCCCAGGCTCAATGAGATCCTCCTTGATGAGTGTGCTCAGCGTCAGCTTCCCACCCAGGGATGAGGCGGACGTGCAGCTCGAGGAACGGCCCTCCTCACAGTTGGACGAGGACTCATCTTCAGAATCAGAATCCTGCTTCATGGAAGGTGGTCGAGGAATCGTCAGGATATTCACACAGCTCCCGTTCCCGCTCACACTCCAATCATCACTTGGAATCTTCGCCTCTCCAGAGGACGACATTTCCATCTATCTTTGGACCGAGCACGACTTCCAATACCAGTCCCTTGCCAATAGACCTATGTTACACCTTAAATAGATTCCTGTGATGAATATTCTATAGAGTGGAGAATTTGGAGGATACCCAAATCACATATATCTGTTGAATAAGTCCGGAATTATTCCATTTCTTCTAGGCCAAAACTATAAGCCAAATTCTGATCCATCCTCAGAATATGACGTCACACGTTCCCTTGAATGTTATGTTTATGAAAAGGAGGCGCCATCTACCTTAGTTATTGCGCCTATTTTACCTTTGCTCTTTTAACGAAACCTTTCATTTCCTCAAGGACGTAAATTCAAATCGTCAATTAATTCATATCCATTCTAATTCTAATAATGTATTTAATTTTAATTTTTTGTACAGTTTTATCTTTCTAACATGCCAACGATTACATTTCTTGTGTTTGCTGATCATTCATTGTGATTACTGATTTAGAGGGAAACGTTTGCCACGAACATAATTTATGTATTGAGTTGAATGAAATTATGTACGTTGATAGATAAAAGACTAAAGTTAACCGGATTTTACCCTTAGTAGACCGGGAATGTCCAGTAGTTGGAAAAATTAATCTTTTTTTTTAAAACTCGTATTTTGAAAAGTCAATTTTGATTGTATTCATTAAGCAATAGAAACTCAAACAAATATCTAATGTTTAAAATATATAATATTCCCTGAGTAATTAGGAAAGAACAAGAAAAACATCTGAAGGTAAGTATGATTTTTTTTTTTTTAATTTTATGTTAGTAATATTAATACGTACGTACATAAAACACCTAGCTGGGTAATGTAATCATAAAAAAAGAAATATAAGACCTATGACGACATGAACTTCTCATGACGTCAAAAGACACCCCAGCCAACTCGGCTGATGTTGCTTACATAAGAAGAAGAACGAAAAGGATTCATTCGTTGATTCCTCACATACCTCTCCTCTGTACCCCGTACATACACGTTCTACCTCTCCATGTAAAATATCAGCTGCAAATGAGTGAAAGAAAGAAAGAATGTAGACTAAGTGGCAGTGTATGGGCCTGCTGAGATAAAGAATGTAATATCTGGCTGTATGGGCTGATTAGAGCAAACGTTGCTGTTTCTTTTCTTTTTCTTTCTTTCTTGATATTTCTCTAAGCAAGTATTGTAGTAGTAGTCTATTTTGGATTTAGTTTTAATCTGGGTGTTGTCGTTGGAAGTTCTTCCGTTTTGTCATTTTTTTTCTTAATATCTATTACATAAAAAGAAGTTCTACTCTTCATTTCTTTGTTACTCTCTCGTATACTTCATTAATTGACTGATTCTCTTTCCTCCCTCCTTATCAGAAGATCTATTTTGGAACAACATAGAGTCATCCGAGTTCTTGGATTTGGCTTAGAAAAGGAAGGAGAATTCTGCGCTCAAAATACAATTTATAATATTCACTTAAAAAGGATGTTGTCAAAGTGGAAAGACTAAAGAGTCACGGAAATGACGACTACGACTACTATTCGCTCTTCCATCCTTTTTTTTTAGCAACCTTATTAAGGGAAAAAAAGAAGATCTATGAAAAAAACTAGGAAGTTAGTCACTTAAATCAAGGAACAGGCAATCACCCTCATTAACTATCAACTAATAATATCAACACATCGTTGATTTTCAACCTCGAACTTTTACTATTTCTATTCAACATCTCATCCTTCTTTTTTAATCAAATAATTTATAATTATTTTACTCCAAATTGTCAGAAAATATGGATTTTAGAAACGTTGTTTTTAATGCTGCTAGAGACGGAAAACTACGTCGACTCAAGGTAAGACTCTGGGAGAATTCTCATTCATAATATAATCGAATACCATTTATGTAATAACCTATCATATCAAAACTACAGTTTTTTCCCATAATGTGCATTATTAGGCTACCAATAGTTGGCAGTGGGAATGGGCATTTTGTAGAGCGCGAGTAGAAAGTGGGTTCTGCTGACCCTTGTTAATATCAGCTGCCTCTCTAATAATATCAACCATTGTTCTTTTCTAATCCTAAAACTGTTATTTTTATCTACATTTTGACCGTTCCTACTTATAAGATATCTAATTATTCGCACAAGTTATTATATCAGAGATTTCCACTCTTTGTTCCTTCCTTTTTATGCTCCTTCTTACAATCATATACCTTGTTTCAAATCTCCTCTATCCATGTATAATGTATGTTATGGATGGATGTTGAGTGACCATTAAACAAAAAAGTAAAAAACAACAACAACACAGAATCTGTAGATAGAACGGTTTATTTCTCTTTTTACAATGACAGGTGATCTTTGAGCTTGTTGTTGTTATTGTAGTAGTTATAATAGTCCTACATATTGATTTGACAATACTGTTTCATCTGAAACAGAAAAAAAATACATACAATATTGATCCTTTTAAACATTGATAGAAGGTAGGAGGGGGGGGGGGCACGAAACACACTCCACACACACATACATAATATGTACTTTGCCATCTTCATTACTTGAGGTTAATTCATTTCTTTTATTATACATTATTGATAATGTTTTCTGTGGATTCATACAAGGTTCATTGTCTCAAATTGATCTTAAAGTTGGGTCAAAATGAAAGAAGTAGAGTTCCTAAATTATGATTTTATATATATATTGTAGTGACCTTCAAATAGTTGAGTTGTTCTTTTATATTTGTATATATATATAAGTATAGTGGGTGTAATTTTTTTTTTTTTTAATAAGCCAGGGAAGGAATTCAATTTATGTATCGATGTATACATACATGGATATCTAGAAATTTGGAGGCATACAAATTACTTTTGTGTGTTTGTCTACAAAAATGAAAAAAAAAAAAAAAATTGTCATTCTCCTCTGCTCCATTCTTCTTTTTTTCCTCTTTCGACATAAAGTTTTTTGACTTTGATTACTCATAGAAGGTAAAATATTTATATATAATATAAAGGGCATTGGTCTTTGTTAGACAAAGAACGTATGTTGAGGAGAGGGGGGGTAGAGAAAAGGTATCGTGTTGGATTATTATAATATATTCTCTCATGTTACTTAGGATGTCAATATATTTTTTGTTTATTTCCCTGCACACATACATGCAAATTGTTAGATTTTGCGAGCATTAATATATTTGATCAATCATATCATATAAGTTATGGCAATGAATTCAATAAATGATGTCTTCAATTTATAGTATACATACACATTTGTCATGAACAATTTCTAAATGATGTTCGGACAAATTTACAATTATATATGCATGTAAAATACCGCTTTAATCCTGTTCTAGTTTATCACATCTATGGAGGAGCAAACCCACTCCTACGCTCTACGAGTAGTAAACTTGTATGTTCACAGACAAATATATGTATAATTTTATCATTTTGACCCTTGATATGTATATCGTTTTAAATACATAAATAGACTAGGGTCAATTATTAAACTATTTATTTACTTATTAATCGTTACTGTTCCTGCATTCACGCACTCTCTTAGAAGAAGCTCATAGAATTAAGTTATAAGCTCTTTCTAGATAAATATGAGTAATTTAACCCTCCCTACGTGTTTAAAAAAAAACACAACCAACCTATAACGGTTTAACAATGGTTGGTGATGGTTTTTGTTCAGAACGCTTTGGATAAAGGGTTTTATATGATTATGTTGTACGTTATATGTATGTATAGTGTATGCGTACTATTCATCAATATGTTTTGAAAAAAAATGGGAAGAATATCCAGTTTTTGAGAGCACAAGCAGCCGCATGCCTCGCCTATTATTTTGAAAATGCGTGTTTCGAGTGCTGTTTATTTTTTATTTCTACTTGTTATACAAAAAAACCTATAATAATAAGTAATACGTTGAAGCAACGACAGCCACATTAAAAGCAACTACGGCACGGAGTTTATCTTCTTTGTTTTGAGAGATGCGGATACCGTTTGAAACAAAATGAGTGAGGGACCTCTCCTTTGATGTGCATAAATACATACATATAACATTTTTCTAAAAGTAGTCAGATATATTAAATATTCTATCTCATTTGAAAAACTTACATTTTTACCAATATATCCATAGAGTTTTTTAATTTGAGTTGGAAAGATGATGATTCCATTCTCAAGCCAACATTCTCTCATGCGCATAAATCCCTTCGATATGAAAAGGTGGATTTGTTTTTGTATTTACCTTGAAGTTTCTTTCTTTCTTTTTTCTAAGTTCCTACATAGGTATATCTACTACAACTACAAATCCCTTGTCCTGTTTCGAAAAAAAACAAAACTATAAAAAAAGGAAAGCTTAGGAGGATAAAGGACAATAGAAAGTACACAAAAATTACATTGCTTTTCCCTTATAAATTTATTATTTGACATAAGTCATAAGGTACATATTACTACTACTAATTTCAAAAAATTACATGATGATTTGGTATTGTGTATTCTAAAAGTTACTTATTCTTTGATTGTATTACATAAATATCATGATTAGAACACAAATTTTAATAGAAACTAAGTCCTTTTTATCTTGGAGTATAGAATAAAAAGTCAAAATTGTAAAAATATGATATCTGTGCTGTCTCTAAGGGTGTGTCTTTATTGTCAATATGCCCAAAAATGTTTGCCTCATCCATTATAAATATTAATAATTAAATAGATAATAATATTCCCTCCCTGCTCAAGAGGATATCCCATCATCCAAAGTTCTACTAATTAAGGTGCGATTGCTTGTTGTTTCTTCTCTAACCAAAGATTGTACATATTTTGAGGAAAATGTGAAATGAAGAGTGATTAATCATAATTAATATTGTGAATAATTTATTTGCTGAGGGATAAGGGGAATATATTGAGGTTGAGGAAAATGGAAAGTTAGTACATATTTCACACTTTTCTTTAGTAGTAGCCGAGCAAACAAGTACATTAACGCCATAAAAAAAGGTCTTTGTTCCATTCCATTTTACAGGCCAATTAGCTAGATATTAAATTTGATACAAATCTTGTCTTTTTGTTAAAAATATCTCATATAGAAAAAAACTAGCTATTTTTCTGTAGTTCATAGATGCCTTCTCTGAAAAATAATGACGATGTTTTCCATGCTCATATTTCTATTTATTATGAGATAGGTTTTTTTGTTAAAAGTTTATACTGAACTAAGGTATATAAGAAGTACATTTTTACTTAATTTTTGGTTAAAAAGGCTTAATAAATGATCTTTTTGGGAGATTAAAAAGATGTTTTTCTGATTTTGTTACCAAAAATTAAATTATTTTAATATAATTTATTATTGTAGCAGATACTTCATAAAAAAGCATATATATATATTCACAAATTCTAATGCTGTTTGATATGAATAAAAAATGTGAATTTGTTCTTACTTTTGGGTGATTCTGTTTCCAAACTACAAATTTGATCCCCATACGCTTGACATTATTTCTCGAATGAAGATTGATATTTCATATTATTTATCCAGTATCTATTATTATATTTTATCAGTAGGATATATTAGTGTTATACCATTTATAATTTTTAATTATCAATCGAAGACATTTCAAAAATGAATAAACAATGCTAAAGTGTTTACTCCTTCAGCTGGATCGTACAGTACTCCATCCAGTTCCAGTCATGGAGTGAAGCGTATATCTCCTCCGCAGATACCATGAAAACACAGCAATGCTATCAGGTTTCTAACAGCTGAAAACAATATGACAGTTTAGGAAGGACTTTAAGTATTAGACAAGTATTATAACATGATTGATAATATGAGGCCTATAGTCAAGGATTTTTACCTGCGTCAAAACATCTCTTGGTCATCCCTTGGCAGAAAAGATTATATTCTCGTAATGAGAAAAGTCTAGGAACAACGTCTCTACCTAATGATGTCTGTGAGAGAAACCTACACCCTCTTCCAAGACGAATTCCCGCAAGACATGATATCTTTGTCTATTTTCATAATCGATGATATTTTATATACATTAATATAAGTGAAGATATACATATTTTGTTTACATCACAAATACAACTTTCAAGAATAAGAACGATTTGGTATTCGGTTACCAGAATTCTCATCATTTGACATGTATTTATCATGAAAAAAAAACCCTCTCATTTTTAAAACTGAGTCAAATGATGAATAACATCAACGATGTTAAAAACTATTGCTTCATATTTGTTATGCAAACAGCATTTTATTACCAAGTGTATAACACTTTAATTTTGAGTGATTCTGTTAGTGCTCGGTCATACCCATTTACTTCATACATACATTGGTATAAGTAAGCAAATTTACTTTCTATAAGTATTCTTACGTATTAAGTTTTACTCCTGTGTTGATTGCGAGCATTTATCTCTTATTAATATTATACGCACTTTTTATTTATTGCAAAAATAAAAGAAAATTGAATAATGTTTTGTTTGAGGAAAAATATAGAACACTTTTTTTCTTTTTTCAATTTAATAATTATTTAGCAATAATTTGTCTATTTATGATTCTGTGACCGGTAATTACATTCCTGGTAATTTTATTCCCAGTAAATTAATTCCCATTTTGAAGCGGGATATTTAGTGACGTCATACGGTTTCTGTTTCTGTGTAGTACTTAGTACTGTACTGGGGGTGGGGGAGTTGGCAGGTGGGGGAGTTGGCAGTGGAGATGACATGACGTCTTGGGATAGATGGGAGACGGATATGAGATTTATGGCGTTTATGTATTAGAAATGACCCCATCATAAATTTTTGATAGTGAGTAGGAATGGAATCTGCGGATATTATGTGTATTTTAGGAGATGGAAATAAATCCTATCATTGCTCTTCTCCTGCTATCGACTAGCTTCTATTACTACTCCTTCACATCAATCATAATCCTTTTCTTCTCTCATCACAATTCAATTCTATGTATACAATAAGCAAGTTCCTGTAAAGCATTACTCAAAAACTACAAGCTAGTTTAGAAACATAAATATCCCTCTTCAAAATGGGAATGAAATGTCCGGGTATGAATTTTACTGGGAATAAAAAAAACAGGGAATATATTTATTAGGAACACTGTATGATTCATTCAATGAAGACTTGAACGAGTACTGTGTATCCAGTAAATTAGAAGGATTGTTTTTTTTTATGAAAAGTGAGTCTAGATTGCATAAATATGTATTCTTAGATTAATTATGTATAATCATCCATTTCTATTAATAAATTAACCTGATAATTCTTTGGAGGTGCCACAAAATCTATAAAAAATCATTGGTCTAATTAAAGAAAATGATACATTCCATTTGAAAGACCATATTGGAGCGATATAAAGTATCTTAAAGATCAATTAAATGCTCTGAACCATAGATGACTTCTACTTAGACTGATTAAGAGTTATGTTGTAGCAGGTATAGAAAAAGTAATGAGACCTTCTCCAAATAAAGTTTTGGATATGTGTTGTTGATTAAATCTGAAGGTTCAGATTTTTTTGAATAGCTTAGATTCTAGGGTTTTGATTGATGTACATGTTGTAAACAAAAATTCTGTATGTCGCGATGGAGGCAAGAAGAGCCATCATACGTAATCAAATCCGCATCGGGAGGACCACCTCGGACATCATGAAGGCCTTAAAAGTCAGCAAGACCACAGTCTTGTCAGGTCCGAAATCGTTTGGCTGATGGGGACAAGCTTAAGGACAAATTCAACATTGGAACCCACTAAAGTGAAGCCTGAAGACATCATGAAGGCCTTTAAGGTCAACCAAACAATGAAAATGTCTGAGTAAACTAAGAAGAAGGTGCATCTGTGGGCAAGGCCATCCGAAAGGCTGGAGGAAGGTCGCTTATGAGAATTGAGAGGCCACTCCTGTCCCAACGTCAAAAAGAGCTCTGTCTTCAGCGATGCCAACAAATCTTGAATTATCTAAAGTACAAGAGCAATTATATTTAAATTCATATACATTTATTTTATTATACATTTCTATATCAATTTACACTTAAGATAGACGAGAATTCTTCTTTTAGAGGGAAATTTTTACACCCCACGACTTATTAAATAAGTTACAATAAAGAAGAAAGATCATAAGCATCGACCGTTCTTTATTTTTTAATCGCTATACTTAGTTTTTTCTTCACACGGATCCCTTCTTTATATATAATATACATTAAAGAGTGCCTTTTTTTTCATATATACAGACATACATAAATTATTTTTTACTCGCTGAATCAATGTTACTTTTTAAATATGTACTTTTTCATGACAATTAACAAGATTTTTAGCAAAAGAACAGTTATTTCACTCAACTCACTCAATACTCAAATTGTATCTCGTGGTGGTCACATAATTAAATGCCCTAATTCCTCTAATGGAACATCCTTATTAAATTGAAGGAAGCAAGAGTTTATATTATTATAAATAGGAGTGCAACTTTGTTTTATTAATAAAATATATAATTTTATTAATTTGGGATATTTATTATTTTGATAAATTAATTAATTTTTCATATAAATTTAGTTGTTGTCTATTAACTAACATCAATAACTTTTGTTGTTCTGATATGGAATACTCCCAGCTGACTTGAGAGTAGGTTTTTTATACTTGCGTTCACACAACTTTCAGCACTTTTAACAACTAGCTCCCTGTGCTCTATAACTGTAGCTAACATTCCTGACTATCTCTCAGCCTATCCGAAAAATTAGAGTATAAATCCTTATAATTGACTGAAATATTGAGTTGCTTGTTTTATGAATTAAAAAATATTTAAATCTGGAATTTTTTTTTTTTTTTAATATTTGTTTAAAATTATTTTGATGTTAACGCTCCACCACATATTACATAAATCCATTAAGTAAATCTTCAAACTTTTTGGCTTTTTTTTTCTTCATTATTGTCAAGTCGAAATTCACTTAGTTTATCAATTATCATCATAATCATTTTACTATGTTTATTATGTTTGGTTAAACTGGTTCCTTTGTTTCAATCCTTTCTTCTTCTCAAGAGTTAAATTAAGAATTACATACATATTAACTTCTTCACATACCCCTTATATGAGGTAACAATATCCATTGTTGACTTCTTGCTGTTGTTATGCTGTCTTTGTGAATCTGGTTGCTATCAAACAAACTAACTTACATATTATTGATACATAAATTAATTTTAATTTAAAACAACTATAATCACTCACGGAATATTAGGTCTGATGATATAATAGGCATTAAGCAGGAGGAGAGGTAGATGAGATTTTGACCTTGGTTAGATGTTGCAATTTTTGAGTGTCTAGAAGGTTCGTGGAGAGTTTTGCTAAATATTTTGTTCACAACAGCTTTAAATCGTATATCGTACATGGACTTGACTTTCATAAATCACGCTATCATTTCTATGAATCGTCTTCAAGTCTTCCATATTTTTACTTGAAGGTCTCATAATTGATATCATAAGAGTAATTTAAAACTCGTACCGAAAATATTGTGTATAATGGGCATGTTAAAAAAAAAGAAACGGAAAATCAACATGGTTACCCCGACAATTTGAAGAATGTTTTGGAGGAGAGACATAATAATGCTTATGAATTTTTATTAGATCACAACACACAATCAGCTTTATCAAGTGAGGAAGAAGAGAAGGAAATAAACGAGAACAACGTTACTCCAATTTTGATCCACAATTATACAGCAAGGATATATATATTTATACAAATTTGCAGTTTTGTACAGCAAATTTACCTTAAAGTAACAATTAAGAAATAACCACATTAGTCGTTCAAAAAGTCCGTAACGGTAGGAGTTGGGTTGATCGATTTACTTTGCAACCATTAATTAAATTTTGTATTGAATATTTCTTTTTTTTTAATGCTTTTTTGAATAATATTGTTTATAGGATAACTGAAGTCAAGTTAGAGTCATCAGTATCCGTCCCGGGTACATTAAAAAAGACACGGTTCAGGACTAGAGCTCTGGTTTATACAAATATAAATTCTTAGGTCAAGCATATAAAACTCAGTTAGGAACTGGATACAGTTAATGACCATTTGATATCATGTGGGTCGAACCTGTAATTTATTAGAAAATAGAAAAATGTGAGTGTTTTTTTTTTATCAGTGAGAAAGTTGAAATTAGATCAGGGGACGTGGAGCGGGGAGGTTCACTTTAAATATACAGCAAAGGTGAGGCTTTAATATTCTTAATATAAGCCAACCATAAATAAATGGACTCTTGAGCATGGAGAGGAATTATTTTTTTCTAAATATAAATTTATTAACAACTCATTATTATGATAAATAAATTTTTGTATTTTATTTCATCCCTAATTAATAAAAGTTAAACATTAAAAAAAGTAAAAAAAATCATTATTTATTTATGAAATTCCTTTATGTTCATAATAAAGTATCATAATTTTCTATAAATATGGTATCCGAACCGGAATCTGCTTTAAATTTGGAATCGGTACATCCCTACTATTAAGTAGACTTCGTTGCAAAAGTGTAACATAGTTGCTTTAAATAGATCTGATTGTGAATGCATTAATTGCCGATATCTCAAAACAATAATATTATACTTGTTATACGCTTTGATTGGACTTAAGTAATTTACAAAATTGTGTGTAGAGAGTTAACTAAACTCTTTTTGAAAAAATATTTTCATATTTCATACATATCCTGTATGACTATAAATTTTATTATTTTAAGAAGACATAGTTTTTTTTTAAAGATCGTGTGCATTACACAATTATTTTTGCAGTCACATAAGTACTTAAGTCGTCAGTGATACATAATTGTCCTAGAAAATTATTATTTTTATTATAGAAGCCATTACACTGTAGTAGCCACTTTTTACCGTGAATAAATGTTAATTTTATAAGCCTGTATTTTTTAAAATAAAAAGAAATATTTATGAATGTTTGATTGTGAGTTGAATATTTTATTTTGTATTTTTACTAATACGTATAGTGTTACGTCTAATTAATCATTTTAATCTTTACTTCTTCTTTAAATGCAAATAGCAAGTGTCGCACTGTTTAACACTTTTAAGCCACTATTTATAGTTTAATTACGTGAATTGTTTTTAAAACATATATAGTTATATCTAAAAATGTATGACAGGATGTACACCAATAATTTGGACTTAAATTGTTGAAGATATTGTCAGGCCTTTTGACAAATGAATAAATTATTCATTAGATTTTCTCTAAAGTAAATTGAGTCACTCACGTAGCACAATTGGTCGGGAATTGGTCGTTAGATTTAAAAACCTAGTGGTCACGTTTTTTCTAGAGCTATTTATAAAATCAGAAAAACCTTAATTACCATGTACTTTATATATGTACTCGTCTACACGTTTTTATTTTCTCTTACGAGGCTTCTTTTTCACGAATTCAATCCTTTATGGTGTTAAGATAATCTTATAATACATGCACTGCGTTTTATTTGTATTTTTTTTATGTCAAAGAAATTGTATATGCGTACAACATTGTACATAGAAGGAATCCCTTTATGATCTTGAATACTAATTGTATTTTTGTTTTCTCGGAAATCATAAAAATCATTGTTTTGCTAGTGCTATATTTCCGCATTCTTAAATATACACGCTACTACTAGGCACATGATAATTTATTTCCCTTGGTTGTATGTAAAATTGATTATTATAAGTTACTGTCCCATCAAAAATTGGCTTATACCTTATACTCTGGAATAAACAGAGTTACAAAGAAGGTTAGTAAATATGAGTTATTTTCGATAGAATATATATTAAAAATATTAATAATTTATTCTATATGTCCTCTTTGACACGGACCAAAACCTTACTTATGAGCAATAGTACAGCTCGCACTAACAGTTTCTTAGGAATGTCATACTAAGCAGCCCCTAAAGCTGTCGTTAGCTGATCCTTGCTTAATCTTGGGAACAGTCAAAAAATTTGCCAGTATAGGTGAGTGCTCCATCCTGTTAAAAACAGATTGGAGTTCCTGAAAACACCTCCTGGATCCATGGTTGTCTTCAGAAAGCCCAAGTAGGTCTTCTTATTGATACTAATCCCATTAGTAGTACGGAAAAAGAGGTTATTTTTTGCCATTTGAGGCCATGGTACGCCATACCATGATGGAGGTCGATTTTCAATATATGTTTAGTATTATTAACTTGAACAATTTTGAACTTCAACAAAAATGCCGTAAAATTCATGGGCGTTAATTTATAGATTTGAGCAGTGAACCTTTTTTTTTAACTCCGTATCCGTATCTCCATTCCAAGAGTTCGTTTACCTCCTTATCATTTTTTTCAGATATCGGTTCACCTTCCTTTTTATAAGGGATGTGTGGTGAGTAAACTTGGATTTTGAAGGTACTCAACGAGTTTTACAAAATAACCATCATATACTGAAGCTCTAAAAAAACTTGTGACACATCACTACTTTTTATTATTACTACTTATACACAGTGATGAAAGTCCAGTGTAGAATGGGCACGTTAAAGAAGAAAAATCTAATATCAACATGGAACCCTGACAATTTAAAAAATGTTTTGGAGGAGAGAAAGAATAACGCTCATGACGTTTAATTAGATCAGCAGTAACAAGGGAGGAAGGAGAAAAGGATATTAACAAGGACATTGGCTAGAATTTCTCCGATGTCGATCCCCATTTCTACTCTGAGTTCAGCAAGAACATGCAATTATAATTTCGCAACAAATCTTCAGGGTTACGCTCTGTCTTAGGATTTCACACGAATGTTCAATCAGGTTTTGAATATAATTGAATCTATTTACGAAAGGATGTTCACTACTCAGGAATGATATAATAATGATAACTTCTAAGGAAAAGAAAATTCCTTCTTTATACTACCAATTACAAATTAACGGGCCAGCTAAAAAGCACTGGATTTTCATCACAGTTTATACATACATTAAGAACTACAATTTTATTGATAAAATGTAAAATTTGTAGATTTGATAGGGACTTCATTTCACTCCAGTCCGTACAGTTTATCCGTATGATTTTTTCTGATTGTTCCGTATCTGTATCATATTTTGGTTCTGTATCGATACGGAGATGCGTTTTAGATACGGAACTACCTGGGTCTGGTAATTTATAACAACCTTGTATATTCAAATCCGCATAGGAGCTACACTTTGGTGTTTCAATGAAAATGATTATCTAATGTCCAGTGCATTTAAAACCCGTTTCAATATGTATTTATAATATAAATATATACATTAGTATCTACGTGACATATACAATACACCATAGGGCCGTCAGAACTGAGAGGGAGGCAGGGGGCATCTCCCTCGAATTATAAAGGGGTTAATTCACATTTTTTATACACTCTTTTATTACTTATAATAGAATAAGAAAAACCTTAATTTATAGAACTATCGATGTATCACGGGTATATGTATGCCGAGGCGAAACAAAACAAAAACTTACATAAATATGGATTTTTCTGGGACACCACCTTCCCACTATATTGGGCTCTAGACGAGAAAAAATATTTTGTTTATTAAGAGGATATTTTTTTCAAGATTAGTCAGTTTGACATTAATATTTATCTTTACTTCACAACATAGGGACAAATGCACGTTGGAGATAATTTTATGCTAGGAATATATTTTACAAATTTAAGATACATTTTAATGTATTTTCTATATATGTAGATGTTTTTGGTGATGATGTATGCGATGTCAATACAAATTGTTCTTTTTTTTCGGAGAATTTATATTAATTTTCTGCTAAACCAAAATCGTTTTATAAAGAATAACAAAAAAAAAAAAATCAATCTGAAAAAGGTTGATATTCTCATCCAGATTTGACGTGTGCTGTTGTGACATTTAGATATACATATTATATATATAATATTGGCTGTTAGGGATCATTCTGTTTCATTTATAATAGAATATTTTTCATCTTGGCGATAGGAAACACGTTTTCGAAATACGTCGCAATTTGAGGAATACCTGTCCTTTGTCTGATTATATAATTTTTTGTGTATAACTTCTGACGCAAGTAATTATAATAGCTATTCAGTGTGTGTGTATTTGAAAGAATACCAACCAGTTTTACTATTGCTTAACTTATAAATAAACGAAATCATCTTCTATCATATAATGAACTCCTTGGTATTTGAAGAATAGTTAATTCTTCTTATTCTTCCGTTACGTAATAACTTTGAAAGTGTCATTTATTTTTTACTTCTCTTTTTTTCTCCCCATCTCCAATTTGTTGTTGTCACTCTGTTAGCGGAGATTTATCTCGTTAATTTAATGGAGTGTACTATATGCGAGGTGTGGTAAAAAATTTAACTTTTCAAATTTCGCGAGCAACGTATATTTAGTATGTTAGATTTTTTTATTTTAGTACACTCGCCACAAACATATATTAACTGTTTCAGCTATATAATGTTTAATTTGTTTCTGAGAGGTATAACGGTTAGTAGTATTTAGCGTGTTAGGGGATTTTTTGCTATTGAAAAACATAGATCAAAGAATTTGTATCTAATTTTGTGTAAAAATAAAATTAAGTACTCCAAAACACTTCAAATGTTGACAATGGTATACGGTGAAACTGTTCTGAGTAAAAAAAAAAAAGTTTATAAGTGGTACAAACTCTTCCAAGATGGCCGGGAAGAGTACAATAACGAGACTCGCTCTGGACACCCAAGCACGTCAACAACAGAAGTAATGAAGAAAATTGTTTTTGAAAACATGCGAATCACTATCAGAGAAGTTGCTGAGGATATTGACTTATCGATTGGCTTGTGCTATAAGAATTGTTCGAACGTTTTGGGCATGATAAGTTTGTGTTGAAACTGCTTAATTTCGACCAAAAGAATCGTCGCATGAGCTGTTGACAGACGTTTTATTTACCTGAATCAACACCATAATCATGCCCCGGCCATCATATGACTTTTTCTTGTTTCCAAAACTGAAGAGACGTATGAAAGGATTGAGATTTGCAACGATTGAAAGATAAAGACTGCATCACTGGAAGAGCTCAAGGCTATACCGAAAAGTGCTTATGATAAGTGCTTCGAGGATTGTTAAAAAAGTGTTGGCACAAGTGTATTGTGTCTGAGGAGGATTACTTTGAAGAGGACAACATAAATATTGATGAATAAAGAATCTTTTTCCCCTAAAAAAACAAAGTCACCTTACATTTTATTTTTTTAACACACATCGTACATAATTATATAGGTATACCTAAAGTAGATAATTATTTATGTTTTTAATTAAATACATTGTTTTTGCATAATAAAACAAAACACGGAATTACCCATTTCAATTTGTTTATGTTCTTCAACTTGTTGTTCTTAAATAAGTTAGTGTAAAAAAAAATTCGCAACAACACCAATACCAAAAAAAACAAAAAACAAAAACAGTATTGAAGGATCTACTATATGTTTAGGGCACTTTTAATCACGAATAATTCAGTTTGTGGTGGTGTAACAAAAAATTTATAAAATGAAAGAGCAACATAAAATAAAATTTAAATCCGGATTTTCACTCACAATGACCACGTCCAGCACCTTTGGTAGCCTCCAACTTCTTTTACTCACCTTACCATGATTTACGAATGTTATATGCAGATTATGGCATGTCTTGGTGAAGTGGACAGTGCTCTTGATCACTTTGATAAACTTTAAGCTCCTAAAAATGCACCTATCCTATTTTGTGTATCTTAAATAGTTATTTGTGAACATTAATGGCTGATATAGATGTATAATATTGTACGTATATTTTTATGATCTTGCCAATAAAGTATGTATGAGCATAATTGTATTTGTAGAAAATATGCGATATTTTGTCTTGTTAACAATCTGAAGAATGCTGTTTTCTTTCCAAAGCTGTTATAATTATTATTCCATTCTTTAGTATAAAGTATTCTTGTACACATGAAAGATAGAAAATATCACTGAGTCGTAAGTAGTGTCTGTCCTCATTTATTCGGTTCAGTACAGTCTTAGGACCATTCCTATCGATCTTTAAGATCTTTATAATTGGGACCGGTCCTTAGAATCTTTCCTAAGACTGTAGTTATTTTATTGAGCCAAATGTGATGTATAAGATATTTATTAATATTATTGCACATATCTTGCAGCAAAAAACCTTCTTTTTTCATTATAAAACTATACAATACGAACATATATTATTTTTACTTAGTTATACAATTTATTCTATGATATAACGGTATATTTAAAAAAATGGAAAAACACCATCAATTACGTCACGATGGATCGTTTTTACATTCTTAAAGAACTGAAAAGTGGGACTGAACTGTAGTTCTAAATTAGGACCGACACACCACTGGTTATTAAGGTAAGTCCTGGTTGGACATTGAGTAGAAATGAGGATCGATTTTTGAGTACGAAGTTGTTCATAAAAATGTAAAAAAATTGAATTTTAAACTTCAACAAGGTATAATTTATTAATTAAGAATATAATTTCAACAAAATTAATACTATTAACAGATGTGTGTCTGAGCTCCCTTAAACATTAATGATTGCCGTCCTTGGTGGCAATCATTGCTTCCAGGGGGAAGGCCTTACACCCGTTGCGTATGTAGTCCTCTATCATAGCATGCCAGTGGCTTTGAGGGATCTCTGTATTTGTGTGACAGACACTGCGGACCTTACTCTCGATATGCACCCAAAAGGTGTAGTCGAGGGGATTGGTATCAGGGCTGTAGGGGGCCCAAAGAGTCTTGTAACAGAGGAGATGGGGTTCTTTCATTGTTGATGCGGAAAGTGGCCTCTTCACCCTCAAAAGGCTCTTTCCACCCATTTTTTTGTTAGCTCTCTGGTCGGTCTGGTGTGAAAACCTGAGATCACGTGTATAGGTCCTTATAGACTTGAGGGGATTGGCCTGGAGTATTTTCTTTAACTCCTCCAGGTCCAGTTTGGCCTTTTGACAGACTTCTTCCAGCCTCCTTCTTCCTCTCCAAAGTTTTGGACTTGCTGACGGTATAGACGGTGGTCCTGCAGACGCCCAACTACTTGGAGTGCGCGAAGGGAAATTCGTTGATCATGTTCAAGTGTCATTTTCTCGACTTGTACGTAAGCTAGAGAGCTTAGGTTTGTTTTGTATTGTAACTAATTGTTAATATATCGAAGTATCAATTAATTTCAATCACTCAATTTCTATTAATTATTGAATTTATAAGTGTTTAGATTTCAATGGACCATCAAGTAACTCTATGTTCTTGTTAAAGTTGTTGTGAAAGTTGTGCTTATTTCGTTTCTTTCGTCTTGACATCTAAGACAGTTCTTTTCCCAAACATTAACCAAATTTTGTTTGCTTTAAACACTCCTTTAATAGGTCAGATAGAGTCACAATAATTAAGTATATGCAAACATTATAAAAATACAATCACTCAATGCGACCTCGGAATGTTCTTTAAAGTACACCATGTATATTATATTCCATTCTCTAGGAGCTCCCGTTAATCAAACCAACGCAGATTAGAGCTCAAGAGAATAATTTTTCACAACCTCCTTGTACTCTGAGCTGCGTCGCTCCATCTATTTTTTTCCCCTAGCATGCTGGGAGGTCATATTTAGCTCAACTCTAAGCACAGTTCCTTAATCTTGGTTTTGTTATTGGGATCCCTAAAGCCTAATATTTAAAATAGGGTTAGACTCTCTTTTATTTGTTAATAATCTGATACAGTAGCGACTACGTAATAAAGCATTCATTTATCGGAGCCTTTCATATGTGTTATTATCTTCTTTTAATGATTCATATTAGGGAAATAATACTTTTTATACAGCGAGAAAATAGTCTGTAGAAAAATAATATCATACAAAATTGGAGGTGATTAATGATAAAAGAACAAAACATTGATTTTTTTATAAAACTTCGTTAAAGGGTTATTAATAATTTAGAAGGTGTGTATTTTAGTCTATCACGTATCGATCTAAAAATCCCACGTTTCTCGAGTTGAGACT
The DNA here is from genome assembly GCF_016086655.4 of Lepeophtheirus salmonis. Lineage (NCBI taxonomy): Eukaryota > Metazoa > Arthropoda > Copepoda > Siphonostomatoida > Caligidae > Lepeophtheirus > Lepeophtheirus salmonis. The sequence goes on along the minus strand of NC_052144.2, from coordinate 36,604,871 downwards.
CACAACTCATTTTTTAAGCACAAAAGACATATGAAGTCTATGAAGGAAGAATGATTGCGTAAAAAAATAACATCGATAAACAAATTTTGGTTTAAAATTTTCCCTCTCCTAAAAAAACATCAATAATCATTATACACATACTACAAAGCAAAAACAACTAAATAAAATCCGTCAACATATATAATTTGGAAGACACATACAAACATTCAGAAACAAGAGCAAATAAAAATAAAATATAAGAAGCAATTCACCATTAAAAGGACCAACAGTAAGACTATTTGTTTTAAAAGCCTTGTAATACCTTACTATCCACTTTAAAGAGTCCAAATATTTTGCCGACATTTGGGGGTAATACCTAATAACATCAGCAGTATATTTCTACACAAATCCAGAGGTGTCTGGAATCATATAAGAAAAGGTAGCATGTCTTGCAATAGTTGAGATTATAATGGATCTTATCTCAGCAGCTAAGGATTCATAAATTTGTTGGCAATAAGAGCTTTGGAATTCAACAACGCTAATTCCAACGCCTTCGTCTTTCCTGGGATCCCTTCCGTTTTGAAGTAAAGTAAAAAAACCATTTTGATTCTGGGTCATTCAGTCTCTTTAGATTTAAGGCAATATATAGTAAAACTAATTATACTGCGTCTTTAGACTCAATTCGAGGTGAAAAGAGTCGAGACTATGTATAAGTTAAAAAATTTAAGGCTTGGATACAACATATGAAATAAGAAAGACTCACAGACATCATTTATCTCTAGGGAATATTCAGTAACATATTTAAGTGTCATAAATATTTTTTAAATATAGATTACTAACTGGGGACAAGTTGCATTTAAGTTTAATTAAATTGCGACTTCGGACGAGAAAAATGCTAGTGATTTGATTTGGACCTGAGTTCAAAGACTACTCGAGCTCAGACATATAAAAAATGATCCCTTATTCAGGGCTCTGGAAAAGACTACTGAGAAATATTCTTTAAGTTTACTTATTACATACAATCCATTTCGTTTTTCATAAATTAGTATTTTGAAGTATATGCACTTTATATTTTTAATGAAAGAAAACACGTTTTTTGAAAAACTGAATAACAACAATACTTTTACAAGGTTTTTACTGTGAAAAAATTAACTCCTCGATAGAGGTGTGCCATTCATTATTCAAGCAAAATGCAATTATATTTACATATATGGTCAGTGGTCACTTAAAGTGAAGTTGGAACATAATTTTTGACGTTAGACGAATCCATGTAATGGAACGGTTTCACTGAGGTCACAGATTGCATCATTCTAAACCGAAGCGTAGACAATAGTTACAGTCAAAGATGGGAAAATTGTCTAAATCCTCGTGAGTGTATATCAAATGAAAAGTATAGTTGGCAACTTTGATAGACCACATATCCACTGAAAAAGATCACTAAATAAAATAAAGTGCTCCTTACTCACTAATACGTTTGAATTTTCAAAATAAAGAGAAATAAAGCTTTACACCAAGTAGTGAAACGAGGACCCACGTGATCAATAGCTGGAAAATGCCTTGGTACATTTTTGTCCGATAGAGGTACTGTTTAGTTATTATTTGGAGATACAATTGGGAGTTATGATCTCATCTAATATATTTTAATTTATAGAAGATGCTCATTCGAGGTGTGGTAGACGGACTTATATATTAACAAAGAAGACTTAGCGCTATTAAGTCCAAGTCAAGTTTCGAGTCCAAGTTCCCACCTCTGACAATAATTGAACGTTGTATTATGATGCACTATTGCATCTCCTCAAGCTAACGGTAGCGTTTCATTACTTTATTTTTACGCTTTAGGGAGAAATGATTGATAAGAGCACTTATATCTTTCAGATTATACGCATTATTTTTTGCCTATCCCGTTTTTTTTTTGGGGGAATTGATAGTCTGAAGAATGAATTTTCCTTTCCTCAGCAGTTGTCATTATTATTTAATTCCTTAGTTGCCCTTCTCCCCTACTCCCTTTCGACAGCTGATTATAGCTGATCTAATGAAGCTTCTTGATAGTTGAGCTCCTCTTCTTCAAAACATTCTTCATATTTCCTGGGTTACCATGTTGATTTACGGTTTCTTTTTTATTTTTAAATACCCATTATACATATAGTTAATATATTTATGAACTAAAATGAACAATTTTTCAAAATAATCTGGAAGAAACTCCATTACATGGCTTTAAAAATGTGAAAGGAAAAAAAGACTGATCAACTGTATTGAATTCTATTTGATGCCAAATATTGGCTACACTATGTAAATAAGAATTTGTAATAATATAGTAACATATTTGTAATACACATTAACACTTGATATATGTATAATAAAACTAGAAAGTAAATACTTTTTATTTGTCATTTTGACATTCAAATACACGGCAGTAGTAGTTCACCATTTTCCTTAATCTTAATTTAAAAAAAAGTTATTTATTCTTATATAATTCGAATGCTATGATCAACAATGCTGACGTCATATGAAAACGCTCTATTGAATGTCAATATGATGTAGATAATAAAACGGATATTAATTGTATTTCATATAATTAGGGGTGATGATATTGTCTAAATAACGGTGAACTTAAATTAAAAAAAAAAAGTATACAGAGTCTTGCAGATAAATTTGAACCAAGTTTAAGGCCAGCAAGATCGATATAAATGGTTAAGAAGAATACTTTATTGAACAGAAAATTAGCATGAGAAAATTTTGGATATTTTCTATTCAAAATGTCCTCCTGCTTCAAGAACAGCCTCCACATAGGGCTTGAAAACTTTAACGGAATTTGAGACCTCCACAGCATCTATGGAGCTGGCCAAGGACATGATGGGCATCTTTAGGGCCTCCACAGAGTTATGGTAGGTTGCACAGGACTCCCACTCGAACTTTCTCTTCTGATAATAATCACTAGGATTAAGATCAGGAGAGTTGGAGGACTGGGTCTTGAAGTTCCAAAAATGAAGCAAATTATCCTTCAGCCATTCATGCACAATCTTGGTCTTTTGGGTGGTGTGGAGTCGTGCTGGAAGTTCTACCTCCTACCTCCAGCCACTTTGTCGATCTAGGGCTTGAGCACGTCCAAGTAGACCTCCTTGTTCACATTCTGCTTGGACTTGAAAAAATAAAGCAAATGACGCCTAGGATCATAGCAGTGGGTTGGTTCTTCGTCTTGAACATTCAGAAGGTTATTTACATATCCATATGCCATTTTGGCTGTTTTTCTTATTGCCAACAGTGAATATCTTCTCATCTGAGAAAAATCGCAAATGTCTTCCAGTGTTCTTTAACGAAGACAGTATGTTCTTTTACCCAACCTCTCTGGTGAGTTCATTGTATCTTTTAACAGGTGCCTCACTCTTAGGACGTAGCTTTTGTACCTTAAGTTCTCATTGATAGCCCGAAGATGGTACTGCAGTGCACGGATTGGTTTTTGGTATGGAAGGACATGAATTTGCCTGAGTCAGCTTTGATGGACCTCTGGAGCCCAGTCCTAGGTTTTCTTTCTGTTACTCTTGGGTCTGTGCTTGGACCTGAGGACATAACCTTATTTTTATAGCTCTTGATGGTGTAGACCGTGCTTTTTGGGTACATCAGAAGTCTGATGATGTCATGCGCAGAGTGTCCTTTGCAATGGAGTTCGATCATAGCGAACCTTTTTTAGTGCATCATACTCATGGAGTTGATTTTTTTTATCTCGGAAAGTTATAAATACACCCACAAAAAAGTGACTTGTGGATATCGCTGTTGTTGCTCTCGACAGCCATAAACTTGCTCCAAATTTATCTGAACAAGTTTGTATGTTGCTTAGATATGAATTATCTTATTAATTTCTAGCGGTAGTACCCCGCATAGCTTGAAGTTATTAGGCGTCGACAATAGACCGACAGACAAGTTTTGAGTTATAATATACATATGTACTAAATATTATTTTTTAATATGACGCGCTGAGCTTAAGCTACACACCCTCGTTGTTACATAAGTAATTCTTAGATCAAGTAATCACGCAGTTATATGATATTAAGTGCACACTCAAAATGAGTCATAGGGAGTTTAATATAGATTCCTCCCTCTTTTGAAAATTCAAATGTATCAGGGCTAATATCACTGACAGCGGATGTGTCTTTTCTCAGTCGCCATATTTTGTATAACACTCTCTTATGCGGGATTTTTACGCTGCCCCAATTTAGACAATGTTTCCATTTATGCCTATAAAAATTCAAGGGGATAATTCTTTTAGCTTACATATTTTGAAAATAATATAATGTTTATTTGAATTGCATGAGCGAATGTAAGCAGTGACCAGTCATGCAAATTTTAAGCATTTGGAAGGTCGCCCATTTTTTGAAGCTTGGAACCTGAAGAGTGAATTTTCTTTTCCTAAGCTGTTCTCATAATTATTTAATTACTGAGAAGTGAACTTTCTTTTCTACAGCAAACAACATAGGAGCTTAAAATTACAAGTCCTTGATGTACTCTCTCCGAGCGCAAACAATACAACTCCTGACAGTAGAGTTGGGGAAAAAAGTAAACAATCAGTTGAGTTACTGTTTTTTTTAAAGTAAGTTTTTAGCCTTCCCAATTACCATATCTAAATCCCCCCGATAATAGTATCTGCTGGCATGTTGAGTCCCAGGCCTGCAGTGTCCAACAACCAAATGTTGAGACTCTGTTAATGAGAAGTGGTTGTCATGTTGGAGGCCTACATTAGAAGTATTTGCAACAAATTATGTCTGGAAGCCGTTATTATTTACTACAGTGGTCTACGGTGGTTATATTCATGATTAATTATCCATCATATCATTATATTAATACAATCGTTTGGTGTATTAAATGTATACATCCTTAAAAAAAGAAAAATATATATATATAGAATAATCACCCCAGTAACAACCAAATATTTTACGTAACCTTTTACATATCATGGGTAGAGAGAGGGAGATTAGGTTGAGTAGTGATAGCAGTAATCTAGATGAGTAATCAAACGTAAAATCCTTCTTTTTTTTTCTTATCAAGTCAAAGTCTTGGAAATATAAATATAAAGATGAAAGGTAATTCCATTATGCAATATATATTTATTTTAAATTGAATCATTTTTTTTTATTCGTGCTATTTAAAAATAAAAAAAGGTCCAAATCTAAAAATGAACCTTTAAGGTTCAGATTTTATTTGACTAGGATATCAAGAGCACAGCTAAGTAATCCCTTGCCAAATATCAGACTGCTCGGTTAGTATTACTTGCTAGTATGTAAAAGAAAGATACTGATAATTAACGTGGTAACGCTGACAATTTCAAAAATGATTGAGAGAAGAACAGTTTAGCTGTAATGACGTTTTATTTGATTAGCTGTAAGTAGTTATGAGGAGGCTATTTTAGTAAATGCGTAGAAATGACTTAGATGTCAATCCTTCATTCTACTAAGAGTCTAAAGGTGGGTTAATGCATTTATCGTGCGTGTACTCGTCCAAGTATATACATATATAGGTATATACCCGGGTGGTCTGAAAAGTTTCCTACCTCAACATGAAAATTGCAGCACTCGTAAATAAAAGCTAGTCACATCTATCTAGCATCGGTTGGGAGTTACTCTGCAAAGTTTCAGCCATTTTGTATGCGCATTTGTTATATAACAGGCGTTGTTGTGAGTTGATGTGTGTATTTTTGTGAAAATTGACAAAAACTGTTTTTTTGGGCTGGGGAAGTGATTACAACTGTCACAGCTGATCTCCTCCTAAACATTTCTCAAATTGTCAGGGTTACCATATGATTTTCGTTTTCTTTTTTTAACATGCCCATTATAGACACGATTTGCATACCTGATGATATGTCTCTAGAATCCTTCACAGCTTAACAAGGGCTTATTCAAACTCAGTTAATTATCAACGCTCACAACACTGATTAAAGAAAAATAAGTAGAGAGTCAACGACGAGAACAAAATACCCTCTAAATTTGTGAGGTAACTCCATGATATTTACTTCAAAATAATAAAAAAATAGTTCACTCTTTCACATCATGTACATACAAATATATCTACATAGAAATATTGGCAAATTATAAAATTATTACATGCCAAAATAGGGTTCATTTATAGATATATGTATGTACGTCACGTGCCTGTTAATGCCTAATAATAAAGCGAATCGTTTTCCAAATCTTGTGTTTCTACGTAATTACCTTCTTATTTTCTTCATAGTATAAATCCATGTATTTCCTTTATTATACTACTTTAATTTAATATCGAGAAAATAAAGAATTTAGAAAGAATCTCTCTTGGTCTAGGAATTCACTTTACACATATTATGTAGAGCGTAAGGATGGGAAACAGTTTTTACCGAAACCGGAAAACCCGTTCTTCGTTCCTATAACAAGCAATTTCCTCCAATTTTCCCTGGAAATCGATTTTACCTGGTGTCTTTCTCCTGGTTCTTAAAAAACAACCAACACTTGAAATTTTCCCCTCCTTCCAAAGTATTAAACAACAATTAAAATTTTCCTAAGAATAGCTAACTATCACTATTTCTTCTTGGAACCGAAAAAAGGAAACAAAATAAAGGCGACTATACTTTGGCTTCTAGGTACAAAAATACATTAAAAACAACATAATTAGAGTAGGATAAATCTTTCTCAAAATATAACCAACAACGGACACCCTATTAATCCGTTATAACACCGTTTCCCTTTATCATCAGAGAACGTTGATTCGTCACAATGTGGTAGTTGTAGATCGACTGACCGATAAACAAAAGGAGAGAGAATATAAGATATAAACGCGGGTACCCATTTTAACATACATGTATGGAACTAAAAGGAACCGGAACCGAAAAGATTTGATTCAATTTAAAATTTCGCGGGAAAAAGTCTTTTCCTGGTCTTCTATAAATAATTAATTATTTATAGAACAGTTGCCCATTCCCTGTAGAGCAGTTTCATGTGACATCAGCCTAGTTGATATCGACCATTTGAGGGCCTAAACAACCAAGTTGTGAAACAATGAAAACCCTATTTTTACTTAAAATTCAGGAACATAGTGAACTATTCAATGTCGAAAAGGGATCAACCATTAAAAAGACTTAAACCTTACTATCTATCAATATTGTATGCCTCTATTGTCTAGTAATTATATATCTGAACATAATATATATTCAAAATATGTTAAAACATCCTTATACAATCTTATTTCCGTGTTGTGTATACAAATCAACTATTACAAGGGAAATAATTATATATTTTTCTCTATTTATCCTACTTTTCTCGTCCCCAATTGGTCAAAAAATAATAATATTTGTTCAAACTTAGACATTTCATTGGGATTTTCAGTATGTATTACTTTGATTATATTCAAATATCACTGTTTATCATTGGCATCAAGTAGTATTCAATGTAGGTATTGGTACTTTTTTTATTTATTCTTAAAACCATTGGATGAAGTTTCATCAAGGTTTATTGGAAATTTGTCTATTTTACGTAGTAAAAATATCAACTACATATGATTGAGCCCTCGAAATGGCGTCTCCTTCAGTTATGATGCAATTTATGACGTCAATGAAAATGTGTATTTTTTATAGTCTCTACTTTTCGTCATGGCCTTCAAAAGTTCTTTCAAAGAGTGTAGTATTAACTAATAATAACCCTTCTTCACCTTGAGTCTTCATCATTTTTCTTTTGTTTATGTCTTTCTTAGTTAGAAAAATTGGGAAATCATGATTCTACGTAGATATGACTAGCTGCTTTCTTGTGATATTTATTTTGCTAATATATTTACGAATATGTATTAGAAAAATCCTATGTAGTGAGTAATCTAATGAACATGATTCTTGAATTACCTATGTATACGTAAATGGTGCACAAATGTAAGTATAGAAAATGAGCTGTGACCATAGAGATAAAATACATGGAGTGATGATACTGTGCAATAGAAAGGGAAATTCTTTGATGTCCAGACAGCAGACAAAAAAAAAAGAAGACAGTTGACCAAAACAATCAAAAACAAAGTATTTCTCGCTATAAGCTCCAACAATTTTATCAAATTAAAGGCATAATTTGCATCTGATTGTTCATATCAACCCGTACATCCTTACTCCACGCATATTATATTTAAATAAGATATATATACATGAATTTGTATGAGGTGTCCTATAATTGTACCTCCAGAGCGGCAACTTTCCCAAAATATCACTTTTAACACAAGTAATTGGGCCTCTCAATCTATTATAGATTATGTCTTTGATTCGACTCCGAATCAAACCATACATTCACACTAATTAGATTTATATCATTTTAGAAAAACGTGAAATACTTACGAATTTTATTCAATTTAAGAATTATAGTGAGAATAATCTCCCAAATCCGTCATTAATATTTTGAGAGGCTAAATAAAATTATATTTATGTATTTCGAAAAATTGGAATAAAATATTAATATAAATACTTCATGAAATATTATATTTAAATATACTTAATTTAACTATTTTGATCGTTAAATTAATATTTAACGAGAGGCTGGAGGAGTACTCGAGACGACGGGTAGTTTGATAACTAATTGAATTTAAGGAAGGAAAGAAAAACATTGGATGCTTTTACTTCGACGATCGGTTCTATCTGTATTGTTTATTATCCATTGTCAACAAAGCATTATTGAGCGAGAGCGCGCTCATTTTTTGAATAGCAGGAGCGCACTCGCCATTTTAGAAGAGAGATAAAATTGTTCTAATATTTGCTCATTTATATAAATTTGAATTACTTTTTCCGTTTCTACATCTTCTGAGATAACATCAAAAAGTTTGAGAGTTAAAGGATAATTTTAAAGATTGAAAAACAAAACAAAAAAACCCGGTTGAATTTATGTCTAAAGATAAGCTAGAATCTTTTATCCATGCTGTATTTGTGGATCTCTGATGTTTTCGTTAGAAGAGTTTGCCTCTCATGTAGTTGGACACTCTAAGAAGATTCAGACATCAGTTCCCTCAGAGACACCGCCAGCTTTTCATATGAGAAGATTACGTTGGAAGATAAATCTTTCTTTTTTGTAAATGAATTTTCCCAGCTGAAATAGGATTTTCTCATATTTTTATGTAGTGAATTGACATAAGATTTTCAAAATCTCACTTAAGCATCAGTTCAAATACTTGAGAACCCTGTGCTCAAGTTCAAACTAATAACACGGATGAACTGGATGTTTGTGCACGAAACCTCGTGAACACATTCTTTTTGTGCCCAAGGCACACCAAAAGACAAATAAAATTTGTTGTCACACTTATTTTAATTAAACCAATCATTTGGACTATTATAAGCTATTTCAAATAAGGTATGGTTGTCACAAATCGTACGGCATACTTGAACTTGCAATCATAAACAGTTGTCAAATTCAAATACAGCTATACAAGCAGGGGGGAAAATATTTGAGCGGGAGCGCGCTCAGGATTTCTTGAGCGGACTAATGCTCTGATTGTCAATAATAAGTTACTCAGAGAATGAAACAGAGGAACCAGATTACAACTAGGGCATGTTCGCTTATCTCAACAAATGTCGTAGTCATATGGATGACTCATCATTAATAGGGCCATTAAATACTCCTACTGAAAGAATTACTGTGATTACGGCTCTTCTTTGTATCAAATCATGGCATGTCTGAGTCAAATTAGCTCCAATTAATGGAGCTAAAAGCAAAAACTGTTACAAAACTAAACAGGGTCTCCCCTAATATTTGGCAAGTTGTATTTTGTTTGACGTTTAATTCAAGTACTCAAGTACATCAGATGTACATATACATATAACAAGTTTAAGTAATCTATCTTAGCGTGTAGTACCATGGTTCACTGCACGAGAAAAACAAGGTATGACCATGAGGATGAGATGCATTGTTTTGAAGACGACGATGATTATAATGTTCACCTTAGTCTAAAAATAAATCGCCAACAACGAAGTCGTCGTTGATTGTATAGTAGTAGTAGGTACACTATTATTCCCATTTGTTAATCATTCTTCTGTCATTTATGACGTGTGTATGACCATGAGATGGATGAATAATTGATTAAATGACGTGATTACCGTTAATCTACTATGTTGATATCGTTATTATTATTAGATGAAGGGGGCAAGGATTATAATTTATATATGACTTTGGTGCGTGTATACTGTTTGTGCTTCTACTACAAAAATAACTAGTTCACTATGGACTATAAAGTCTTCTATTAACGAAGTGTGTTCAAAAAGTAAGGTGACTGTATTTTTAGGGTGGAAAATATTTATTTATTCATTTATATTTACGTTGCCCTCTTCAATATAATCCTCCTCAGATACAATATATAAGCATTTTTCGCTATATCCTTGAGCTCTTCCAGCGATGTAGTCTTTAACTGCTCAATCGTTGCAAATCTTTGATAGGTCTCTTCACTTTTGGGAACAAGATAAAGTCCCATAGGGCCAAATATGACCCTTTTGAGCAAATTAGGATGCCAATATCCTCAGCAACTTCTCTGATAGTGATTCGCATGTTTTCAAAAACAATTTTCTTCAATGCTTCAACGTTTTCATCTGCTGTTGACATGATTAGGCAGTCAGAGCGAGTCTCGTCAATGGCATCTTCCAGTCTATCTTGGAAGAGTTTCTACCTATTATAAGCTTTTTTTTTACTCAGAACAGTTTCACTGACAACTTTTCTAGTGTTTTGGAGCACTTAATTTAATCATTTACACAAAATTTGAATGTAAATTCTTTGATCCGTGTATTTTAATAGCAAACAATCACCAAACACGCAAAATACTTATAACCGTTATGCCTCTCACAAACCATCTAATCATGTTATATAGCTGAAATATTAAGAAATCGACCATATCAAATTGTATCTTGCCCACGAAATTTGAAAAGTCGCCATACTTTTGAACACACCTCGTATGTATATATTAGTGCTGCGCCGCTGGTTACTTGCCATTTTGGTTTTTACTAGTGTTTTGTATTCGCTATGGCAATCTTACACTGGTCAGAGATCGTTATAACTTTCATTCTACCTAATTCGGTCTTTTAAAGAAGTTCCGTCTGGATCGGTCACAAAGAAAAATTTGCACTAAATCACAGTGGATATTACCTCACTTGTATACAAACTGACAACGTATTTTGTTATCAGCTGTGGATTTTTCTACTCCTTTTCCCCTTATCAGTGTTTTGAATGTAGTTGAATTAAAATGAGCAAGATTTTAATTCCCAAAAATAATTATTGAGTAATAATTCTGTAGATGGGTAGAATTGAGTAACTAAAATCTGATTTTATACTTTTTTTATGTTTATTTTTGGAGTAAAGGTTGTGAGATACAATGTAGATATTGGTCCTGATAGTCTCATTTAAAATTTGTTGTAGACCAATTTTATGGATGAATATGCGTTGATGAGGTCATGTGTATTTCCCAATTGGGAACATCTGTTCAATGACGTCATATTAATTTAAAGTGTTAGATATTATACAATTTTGTAACTCTAGATAACAACTAGATAGATGTAAAAAATCGATTCGAAAAAGATTAAATTTCAGACTACAGTCTTCGAAATATAAGAAAAGATCCAACCCAACGCGGAAAAAAAAAATCGATTGTAGACCAATCCTCAAGACTACTTTTTATTACAAACAAATTATTATACTAAAATAAAAACTATTTAAAAGTTGCATATTATAATATTTATATTTCTTAATTGACAAAGCCGTTCTGTACCTGTAAGAAGAATCATCATCATACCTGTTGCTGTTCTTCCAAATGGGACGACAGCTACGTTATATCAAACAAATTTTTTTGGATATTAAAATACTTAAGTAATAGTTGCTTAATTATCCAACGTCCTGTAATATATCTATTTTTAAACTTCTCATGAATGAACCTTTATCAACATCATCAAAATTTGTTGGCTCATATCTTCATCAAAATTAAGGAAATAATGATTAAATTAATTTTTACTGCTACGTCTTATCCCTTTCCAAATTCAAGCATGCTTAACCTTTGAGACAATTTTGACGAGAAAGTAAATTATATATTTTTTTTTACATATTCTTAATGCAAGTATATTGTATATAGGACTCTAATTACTTATGTACTTAAAATTATTATATAATGATAACTAGGACTAGGATTGTACCCAAGGCATCGGTATCGGCAAGAGTCTGCTCTTCTTCAAGTATCAGAATCTGCTCAAAACTGCCAATTTTTCAAATAGCCAAATATTGTACAATTAGACTTGATATATCCCCTGATTTGACCTCGATTTGATTAGTTTGCTTTCTGAAATTATAAGGCTAAAGTTGTTACTTTATCAGAGGTGAATAGGGTTATATCGGTCTAAAAAACAACTTAAAAGACTGCATTCCTATTAGTCCGCTTCTTATCCGTCTTTATAGTATTTACAACAGCTGAAATGATATAATTACTAACTGCATCATTTGATTTGGGTAAGTTTACTCATAACCTCTTTCAAAGAGACTCATACCTGAAGTTTGAAGTAAGAAGTGTGTGGGTAGAGCTTATAATTATACGATCATTTATTATTTTCTTCGTTGTTATATTATTCAATCCTAGGACCGATTAAATACTACAAATGACCAATTTATTACTATGGCTATTAGCTAGATTGTGTGATCTTTAAAAGAAGAGAAAGGGCTTAAATATTGATTGTGTACCAAATGATAACATGGAGATAGGGGAACCAAAACACGACAAAATCTCGCTTAGTTACTTTATACATGGCCTCCTATTTTTTCAGTACAATAACAAAATAAATTAAAAAATTCTGGAAGGCTCTACCTCTCCCGGTTTTAAAGGCAAAATATTGCTAAAAGCGAGAGAAAAAAACAAGGAAGGTCATTTTCAGGAGAAATGAGGTGTATTTACGAGTACTACTACAATTTATGAAAAGTTTGAATACTTTATACTTCGATGTTCTCTCTTCAAGAATAATGATACCAGTTTTGGAAAATAAAAACTCATGTTCTGGTTGTAACCGTAAAAAGTATCCCACGCTTCTAGGTCATATTTTATACAACTCTATACATCCTTCACAAAGACCATACCTTCAATTGAATGTTATTTCATTATTTATCATGATCTCCCCCTCTCTCTCTCTCTCTCTTAACATCTATTTTGTACAAGCCTTTATTAAACTTAGATTGACATTTGTATCTATATAGCACTTGATAAAAGTACCTTTGTTGGGAATAAATGATCCCTCGCCTCTCCGTCTCTTTTCATTCATAAAAAATATTTAACCTTTAATTTATAATTATACTATGTGTGCACCTAAGTATAGTTTGAGTATTTCATTTATGTCTTTTATGTTGAATAGACGTCTGCGCTCTCCAGTCTTATGAGGTCATTTTTTTTACTGTTGTTAACGGTTGTTTTATTGAAAAATCATTCAACCATCTGAGAAGAAAAAATAGTTGTGAAAGATCAGAAATTAACTCATATTTCTTACTTTATGTGAAAGGTGAATTTATATGTGTTAAATTTTCATTTGTTGATTGGTCATTGGCAGTGATGCTAATCGGAAGCATTTTGGACATGCTAAAAAAAAGAAACCGAAAATCAACATGGTAACCCTGACAATTTGATGAATGTTTTGGAGTAGATTAGCTACAATCATTTGTTACAAGGGAGAATGAAATAAAAAAGGACATTGGCAAAATTTACTCCCATGTGGATCCTCAATTCTACTCCCGAGTTCAACAAGGACTTACAATGATAACTTTGCAACAAATCCTCAATGTTACTTTCCGTCTTTTATAAGTACACACGATTGTTCAATCAGTGTTGAAATATAATTGAATGTTGTAAAAAAAAAACACCTCAGGAATTAAATAAAAATGACACCAACTCAGGGTAAGATAAATCACTCGTTAGCCACCTCCTAAAAAACAAAAAAAAAAACTGGCGAGCCTAAAAATACACCCGATTTTCTTCACTACTCATCCTTCTCCTCGGGGGGTTTATCTGGTGGGAGCACTGCCATTCTCTCCGTATGAAGAAAATACTTGCTGACATTGTTTCAATTACACGATTATACCAATAAAATATTTAAATCTTTGGATCATGTATTACCAAAATGAACATGGTAAGCCTGACAATTTAAAGGATGATTTGAAAAAGATCAGCTAGAATCAGCTGTGACTAAGGAGGATGCTGAAATAAAAAAGGACATTGGAAAGAATTACTCAAATATTGATCCTCAATTCTACTCTCAACATGTTCAACATGGACTTATGAGCACATACAAATGTTCAATCCGGTTTCGCATGTATCAATGATAGCTTGTATGTTGTTAGTAGGAGAAAAATAAGTTAACACCTCAGGTGTTAATTAATAATGGCAACAGTTAAGGAAAAGAAAATTCATTCTTCAGATTACCAATTCCAAGAAAACGGACCAGCTAAAACATGACTAATTATAATTCCCTGTTGAACTCAGAGTGGGATGGAGGATTGATATCGGAGTAATTTCTGACTATATCATTGCTAGATAAGCTATGTGTTAATTTCCTTTTTTAAATACTAACGTATTTCCATCCTTAGTTATGGAGTTGGGGACCTTAAATGTTTTGATGTACTTATTTACAGTAGTTGTACCTGAAGAGACTGGGGAAAGAGGTGACAATCCATTTAAAATAATAATGTATCTCATATATCTTTACTCATTCACACACCCTGGATCAAAAATTGACTAGGGATTCTAGATTACGGGGAGAAGAAAACTGTAATAATTACCTAACAAAAATCACATCTCTAACAATGACGCAAGACAAAAGATGCACATTGCAGCCTTTAAATATTTTAAACCTATTAGAATTAAAGGTGATCCCTTCCTTAGAGACTCTATAGTTGTATTTAAGAAAAGCATGATGCATTAAGTAATAGTGCCTTAGTTCTAATTGATTTCATTTGTTCAATAAATAAGTAAATTATTGGTTAATTAAACCATCACTGACAAATAATAAATATTGTATGTATGTATATGAAAGAGATTTATAGAGTTAATTAATTAGAAGCTTTTAAGATTAATTTAATGATAGTGATTTCAAAATGTATTTTGTAGAAAGGAATTATTGTAGTTATGAGATCTCGTTTACCTGGGATTTCTCGTGGATTTAAACATGTGGTAAATCCCTGGGAAATCCTTTATTTTATTAATTCAAAATGCATGCTTCATTTAATTATATATTGTTCATTAAATGAAAGGTTTAATACATATTGAAGAGTCACTCAGTTTAAAGTTTTAGGATTTATGCTTCCATATAAATGATGCCTGAAAAAGCACCAAAATGTTTTGAATGATGAAAATTTACTATAAGAGCAATCTTAAACGTTTCTAGTACATTTTTACCTTATACATATAGCCCATACTCTGTAACATACCTAATATTTAGAAAATGTCATACAAAATATGGTTTAAAAAAACCAAAAATATCCGTCCCGGATCCATTGAAAAAGACACGAGTCCGGACTCAAACACGGATTTATACATATTTCAATTCTTAGGGCAAGTATATAAAACTCAGTTAGGAACTGGAGACAGTTCAGAACCATTCGATCTCATGTGGGCCGAACCAGTAAATTAATATATAGTAGCAAAATCTCAGTGATGCAAGTATTTTTTTTTTTTTTTTTATCAGTGAGAAATTTTGTAAAATTAAAAATAATTTTGCTATTTATTTATGAAATTCCTTTATACATACTAAGGAATTTGAATCGGAATCGTCCATAAAGATGGACGATTATTGGCTGAAAAATTAGTATCGGTACATCCCTAATATTTATCTATTAAAAATATTAACTTTCAGCCCCTAAGATGGCGTCTCCATCAATTATGATGCAGTTTATGACGTCAGTGAAAATACTCTATTTCGCTCTAAACACCGTATACTTTATTTTAAACTAGGACACAACTCTTTTTAGTCAATATTCACATCCCTAATAATATTTATATGTACAAGTGCATCATATAATACAGATTTGATACTTGGAAAAAGAAAATGAAATAGGGACTAGATATCAACCCAAAAACACACATGATATTTATTTCTCAGATTTGTAAATGGATCCATATTGAGATAAACATTTTGTATTTGGAATATGTTTTTGAAGCAGTATGAAATGTGAGATTTCAGATGTCTCATATTTTCATCAGACGGCTGATATTAGCATAATTATTTATTCAGATGTACCATATCTCTCGCTCCTGTTTTCTTCTTACGCTCTTAGACAAAACTTATTGGTAGGGTTGTGGGAGTCGTATTTTGCGTAAGCGCCCCCGCAAATATAACTTCATTATCTGGTTCCTCTGTTTTCTTTCGGACTTAAACAAACTTTTATTCATAAATCATACATGATGGTCGATGGGTAATTTCGAACATATTATGATTTTTTTAACATTACAACTTATCTGAAAATTTACTACATATAGAAGCTTTCCTTTACTAAAATATAGCTTTACTTGGTACTATTTAATCAAAATAATATTATCCAGAAAATGTCTTAATGTTAGTTATAATTTATTGTATGATACAAATAGTATTAAATATTAATTGTCATAATATAAAACTTTGGTATGTATGTATAGAGAAGCACAATTAAGATTATTTGATGATGCAAATAAAATATGTGAAGTATATATTAATAGAGAATAGTAGAAACGGCAAAGAATAATCAAAATAGTCTAAATGATTTAGTATTAAAGGGTGTGAACGCAAATACAAAGTCATGTGGATTCAATATATATCGAAGAAGTCAAAGCTGTAGGAGATTGTGGAACAAGAGCCAAAAAAGATTGTGTAGACAGTGTGGTTTCTAATTTCCTCATAAGAATGGGAAAGTTTGCCTTCCAAAAAGCGTCGAATGCACAAGATGTGGTAAAAAAGGCCACTATGCAAGAGTATACAGGTCAGGTGTCTAAAAGAAAGCTCTATTTCGATCAACTTTGAACTGAATAAATTACCCATCGATGTATTGAATGTCCATGGAAATTACTTCAAAAATATAATAGCTACATATGACAGTGGTGCAATTGTATCTGTCGCTGGATCAAGAGTTCTAAGTAAATATCGATTCCAACCCAATTAAAAGAGTATCGTTTAGAATATATCTTTAACGGAAATTATTTATTTATTTACACATGAAGGAAGATATATTGTTGTATATTATTAATATATAACTTCCCTATAAATAACTTTATAAATGTATATTATATTCTGTAAATTAATGCAAGACAAAATATATTGTTAGTTAGGGAACATCAAACCCATCATTACAGGAAGTGTACTCGTAACTTTTTAGTGACCACTGACCATAAAGGATGAATTGATAACTTTGGCACGAAATCTAAAGAATAGAAATGAGGCGATTAAGTAACAAATTATTTAAAAAATATTGTTAATATTTACGTGTTGACAATTAAATGATAACGAAACATTCATTCCATTTGGTGATCAACAATTCCCTCAATTTCTTATTACTTAGTTTGGACCTCCTTTTCGTATACATGATATTCATCATACTAAAGACTCTCTCAGCATCACAATTGATAATATTTTTGTATACAAGGTTGTCATTTGTTGAGAGTTCCTTTAGTTTTGTGTAGCCAGGATTCTTTTGAAGCACTTCTTTTAACTTAGTCTTGAATGGCACTTCCTTCAAATCTTGAGTCATATTTTCTACTATGGTTAGGCTGGTACGAAGAGGTAATCTTTCCTCAAGCTCAGTTATTACCAAAGGTATTTGACGAAAATTTTCCTGTATACATACGACTTCTTCTCTTAAGGAATCTTAAGCAAAGATATTTTCCAAATCATAATGAAAAAAGGCATGTTTTCTTCGACATGATGATGATGCACGTGAGAGAGCAGTAAGGGGAAGTTGCTTGCTGATGATTAGTACAATACTGAGGATAATTTGTTTAGAAGATGCAAGGATACCAACGTGTTTTATTCCTTTTTTTATATAAACTCTTTCAATCAATCAAATTCGTTCTTTTTCAACGATTCCAACAACTCTACTCATTAGTGCCCAGTATTGCCCGGAGTTATTAGACGTCGAAAAACGGACACACTTTGACGTAATAATAGAGAAGATAACTCCCCCATGAAATTCTCATTGTTACTCTTCGTTTTTCATGACTATACTCACACGTAGTCACTCAATATTAATATTATAACTCCTTAATAATTACAGCTTGAGAAATTAATAAAAAATCCTCAGGATTTAGAACCCTAGATATATGTGCTCTCCTTTTCTCTTCTAAGCTAGAGCTAGAGTTGAAATTTTTGTTAGGAAAAAGAGGGGGAGGAGAAGGCGAAAGCGTGACATATATTAAAGCGGAATTAAAACCTTTGTTAATATCAGCTGCCTGTTATATGAATTACTGCTATAAAGAGGAGAAGCTTTACATTTAAAATAGCTTCAGTAGTGGGAAAATATTATAATTATATTTATTTTAATATGCATTTTTAAAACAAGTTACACCAAAGATAGACAATAATGCTGCTTACTTATGAGTGAATAGTATCATCTATTAAATAATGATTAAAATTGAAGAAAGAGCGCACACATGAACTGTTTTTCCTTTTTTAATTTATAAGGCAAGGTGAATATCAATGTAAGCGGGCTTGCTAGTATTTTCAATTTGATGTACTGTACCGACTGCTGGGCATAAAAGACAGATTTTGACGTCATAGAGTATAAAAACGCTATACTAACATCATATAATACTAGAAATTATATGATTAACGGTAACAGTATATTATACTCTTTGACGTCACTATATATTAAAAGAGTGGTGGACATCAATCGAAAAGGCGTTATAGTATAACCTTGTATTTCTATTAACCTTGTTATAAACATGTCAACTCTAGCTGTAGTTACTTACGTTTGTTGTTAAAAATGAGTCATCTTCAAACAGACAAACCTTGCTTTGTTAATATAGATTATTATACCTCTTATACAACATACATACTTACAATAAGGCCTAATTATTATTCTTATTTTTCTGCATATTTAGATTGAATCATAATTAAGACGCTGTGGTCATGTCAGTTGTTTTGTTCAAAAAGGAAGATGACTCTCCTTCAATTTAATTGACCTTATTTGGGTGATAATCTTACAGAATTTAACATAATTGGAAATATTAATACATACATTAAGTATTTTGAGCGGAAAAATACTTGGATGTATGTACATATATCCTTAATACTTATAAATATATGCAGCAATATAGTCTTATCCTTAAGGACATCTCCAGTCTTTTGGCAAAATTCCATCACTAAACGATATAATTTTTCTACATACATCGTATTATGTATATTTCATACATTCTGTTGTTCAAAGCCCGACGTTATTATGTTAATATGTTGAAGTAAGGGCTTGCAGGGGGGTGGATTAAATAACTTTTACTTTTTAATAGAAATTTTTGTTGTTGTTGGGGAAAAATACGCAGCTGAGCAAAAAATGTAATTTTTTGTAAATAGCTATGAATTTTGAAATTTTTCCAAAAAAGTAATTTTTCGTGAATAGCTATGGATTTTGGATTTTTTTTGTTTTTTTTTCTTCAAAAGAATTCCAAAACCAAGCCCCTCAAAATAAAATCCTACGTTCGCACCAGGCTTAATGTATTTCTTTTATACGGTGCCCGTTAATTTTGCTTTAAACCATTTCGCCTTAGGAAATTTTGCCTCTAAGATATTTGCCCTAATATATAAATAAATTAGGTTTATTCTTTGTTATTGTTTATTTTTGATTAAAATTGATGTTCCCTGTGAATTTAACATTGCATATTTCATATAAAACACTTTAAATAGTTGTTTTCTGTTGCAATATATATGGAATGATGCTCTTGCCTCATAGTTTGTTTGTTTGTCAATCCGTGAGTCTTTTCTAGTATGAATAATCCATCATGTCTAATGATTTTAATTACTAACGGAGAAGCAATTATTCTATTCGAATCTTTGTCCTGTATCTTTTTGTTTTTCTTATTAAACCAATTTTATTACTTACTTTGTCTCATGTTCGAATGCATTACATAGTGATATTTTGTTGGTGTACACGTCATTACCTTTATTGTGTAACGCAACCTTTCCTCGAAAAAGAAAAAAAAGAAGAAAAAAAGGCCCGAAATCATATGGAAGTTAACCAAATAAGTCAATCATACTAATTGCTATTTATCTCTTAAGCTCTCCCAGACTGCCATTGTTACAATATTTATCCACCATTTTTAAAATGAATTACATATACATATATTTCATAATATTAAAATCATACATAGTATTTTATTCGATATTGTATTTTAATATTGCCTAGTAATAATTAATTAAAAGCGTAGCTAGATATTTGTATTTATATATGATAGCCAAAAATTATTCATAGAAATAATAAAATGGCAAATAACAGGTGATTCAAAACGAGCGGTTTTTTCCAGTTGGGATTTTTTGACAGGCGCGCGAGTTCTGTCAAATTCATACGTCATTTTTACACAGTATTATTTTACATTCATCATGGAAAGATATACGCCAGAACAACGTGTACAAATTGTTCAATTGTACTATGAAAATCTACGTTCTATGGAAGAAGTTTTTCGCAAATTACCCACAACTTATGGTCCACATAATCGACCTTCAGAATCAACAATTCGCAGAATAATCGAAAAATTTGAAGAGGTAGCAACTTGCTAGGATGTCCCGTCGTCTGGTAGGCCACGTACAGTTCGCAGCGTAGAAAATATTGCGGCCTTAGCCGAGAGTGTAGCCGAAAATCGTGAAGAATCGATTCGCCGTCAACGGCGAACGTTATTGCGCCGGTACCTCAAATTGAAGCACATGGTCTCCACGATATTTGGTTCCAACAAGACAGTGCCACTTGCCACACAGCGCACGTAGCAATGGACTTATTGGGACATTATTTTGGTGAGCAATTAATTTCACGTTTTGGCCCCGTGAATTGGCCACCAAGGTCGTGTGATATCATACCTTTGGACTTTTTTCTTTGGGGCTACGTAAAAGCAAAAGTCTATGTGAATAAACCAGCGACGATTGAAGCATTGGAAGTAAATATTGAGCAAGTTATTCGTGAGATTCCGGTCACAATGCTCGAACGCGTCATCGAAAATTGGTGCGAAAGAATGGACCATTTATAGGGCAGTTGCGGCAAACATATGTAGGGGATTATTTTCTAGAAATAATTGTAAAGGATTGTTTTGTCGGTTCATAATAAAGTTTTGACCATAATATAATATTTTATGTGTTTTATTTCTACAATCCAAAAACCGTTCGTTTTGAATCACCCTTTATATATATAAATATAAAACGCCTACGAAAGATCAACAAGAAATCGTATTCTTATTCTTTTGGAAACGGAGCATTAGTATAGTATTTTTACTAGATCGTTTATTTTCAATAAGAATAAATTATGAAATAGCCATGACGTATCAAGTGAGACGAGTGAATCGAATGATGACAACAAAATACATTGGGTATTTTTGTGTGAGCGAGGTAACACAGTGTGTATGCATTGAAATTTTGGGGCATGATTCATTTAATGAGTTTTATTGTAATACACAACATATTTTAATTTAGAAAATTCAAAGGGAACATCAATTTGATAGAAAATTAACAAATATCGACGTATAAATCTCATTTATTTATATATTAAGGCGAAATATCCTTGAGAAAAAATGACTTTAAGGCAAAACTACCTTGTGTCATTTCATACTATTTGAGATATGAGGTATGTCTGTACAAAAGAAAGCTAAAATATTTTTTCTCTGAGTCCTAAATAGGACTAACCTTTATAACTCCACCCATCATCAATCAGTGTTACTCTCAATTATCCATGAGCTCACACACTTTTTAATTGACTGTTCCTTCCTCAAGAATGAATCAACTATGATAACACCTTTGGAAAATAAAAATAAAAACAAGCCCCCAGGTTGCAGCTACGAACTGTTTTACAACTATATTAATTAAAATTTGACTTTTTATTTTATTTTAATCAAATAAAGGTGATTAGTGGCATTTTTAGCTAAAAGTTTATCAATTGACAATATCGGTAATCATTTTTTATTTTATTTTTAACGTTAAAAAGTCATAACCCTCATGAACAAATTAGATTTTCATTTTTAAAACAGACAAACAAACTTTGTTATTTGATGTTTCCGATATCTTCTATCATACCCCCACCCCCCTTTCGTATTATAGACAGTATACGGTGCACTATATAAGTACATACATTAAATATAACCAGCTTAAAAGGCTGTAATTGTTATGCAATATTCTAGAATATCTTGAATTTTAAGTGTAGCATGAATTTATTCATAAACATAAATATTACGTAGATAGAATTAACTATGTGTAACTTTAAATAGTTATACATACATAATACTATTGGATTCGAGTTTACATTTTCCATTTTGCCCAAGTTCGAGTTTTGAGAGTTTCCACTTAATACATGCAGAGTCGTGCACACTTTGACCTCATCCAGATCCTGTATGAGTACACCATAACCGAGTTTTTCCCCTGCTTATATATGAGGTTGGGTGACTAATACAATAAATATATCTTTTTTTCATTTCCTGATCACAAAATTATTCCACACGGGCCACGAAGCATATGTCATCCCCAAACTCACTGGCTTTTGCAACATCACCAAGAAAGTCCAGAAATGGTCTGAAATGAAGAAGGTGACTCCTACCTTGAAGGCAAGACTTAACAACTACCAAGGCCAATCCAGGATCCCCATTTCTGTATTCTCCTCTATAGACATCATCAAAGTCTACCAATCACTCTGTGGGAGAATTGAGTCAGTGATTAAGCCCAATGAAGATCATATTGAAAATTAATGAGCAATTACCATCTATGATCTTAATTAAACTTGTCACAGGATATTTGTTCAGGATCTGGATGAGATTAAAGTTTCTTCCAATTGTAGTGTACAAATCTGTACCGGGTGATCCATTAAAATCTAAACGTGATTGAAATTAATTTATAATTTGATATATAAAAGAATAAACAATTAGTTACAAAACAAAACAAACTTTGAGATTTCTAGCTTACGTACAAGTCGAGAAAATGGTATTTGCACGTGATAAATGAATTTCCATTAACACCCACCAAGCAGTTGGTCGTCCAGAGAACTATCAAAAAGTTGGGTGAAAAACTCTTGTGAGGGTGGAGAGTCTACTTTTGACACCAGCAATGAAAGAAACCTATCTCCTCCGTTGCAAGACTCTTTTAAATGAGTTCTTTTGAACTCTTGTTTGACACTTTTGCTCCCTACAGCCCTCATGCCAACCTCCACTACTATACCTTTCGGTTGCATGTCGAGGGGAAGGCCTGCAGTGTCCGTCATCCAAATACCGAGACCCTCAAATCCACTGTCAGCCAGAACTTGGACGCCATGATAGAGGACTACATCTGCAACGGTTGCCAGGACTTCCGCTGCCACCTGGAAGCTATGGTTGCCGCTAAGGGCGGCTTCACTAATGATTAAGAAAGCTCAGACACACATCTACTTATAGTTTTAATGTTGTTGAAATTGTATTGTTGATTAATAAATGATATCTTGTTGAAGTTAAAATTATAAGTGTTCAGATTTTAATGCACCACTCGGTACAATATCAACACTTCTTTCTATCAGAAAGGAATGTCTATAGCTTATTTTTTACTGTACTTTAGAGTGATAATAATATAGATTTGACTCATCATTATTGTTCGAATGTTTCGATTTGTTTTGATTATTCGAGCTCAAGTAGATGTGGGCGGGCCATTACTACAGCTATAATGGGGATACATGTAATACGTGTATTTATATATTATAACCTCCAAACCTCAATAATCCCCCCTTGAAAATAGTTTCTGTAATTTAGAATAATGGTTACGCAGGTGATAGATGTCGTTCCCCCACCTTAGTACTTCAATTGAACACGATCGAATACATAATAATATCAAAGTGATTTCTCCGTGTAATAAACGGTTGATTACTCATTATATGAACAATATAGAGAAAGTTAGTATTTATAGAATTGAGTCATTATTTATTATATTTATTCTTATAAAGCTTCTTCTCATGAATTTTCCAGATATTAATTAGAAGAATACCAATATTACTAAAATTAATAGAAGAAGTCTTCTGGAATATTTTTTTATTTTATATATATGTATATTTTAGAAGGAGAAGAAGCCATTCACTATTATTACAAAAATCTTCTTGTTCATCATTTTATAATACCTCCTTTTCAATACTCTACATACGTACATATATAAGAATATAGAGCTTACATCATACCTACGTTGTATATAATAGTATCTTTGTATTGAAATGATATTTTACATAACACTAAGATTATTTGCCAACATACCAATGCGTCAGAACGTATTTGCAAGTTGGGAATTATATAATGGTGATATCATAGTCACGCAACCTTATTATATAAATGTTACACTTAATCTAAAAATACCCTAGGGTTCCTGCGCCACGGCTACATACATAATATTTAAGGTGCTTAGTAATTTTGTCCTAAACTTTTTTGGCTCATGACATTTTTCCTCAAGGGTATTTTGTCTTAATATATAAATTAATGAGATTTATATGTCGTTTTTGTTATTTTTGGTTCGAATTTATGGTCCTTTGGAATTTTTAATCAAAATATGTGACTATTATAAACCGCGCTAAATAATTGTTTTCTATTGGAAAAATGATGGAATCATTTTTCCAAAATTTCACTATGTAATGAATTCGAACCAAAGACGAAGTAAGTAATGAAATTAGTTGAATAAGAATAGCAAAAATAAATAAGAAACGGCAAGGATTCGAGTAGATGAATTGCTAATCACTTTTCCGTTCGTAAGTATCATTAGACAGGATAGATTTTTCATAATTACAGAGACTCATGGTTTGACGAACAAGCATATTTTGAGACAAAAACAAAATTCCATTATTATTCCAACAGAAAAAAAGCAGTTAATGCATTTTATAGTAATAAATATTGCATATTTTGATTTTAATAGTTGAAAGGGAACATCAATTTCAACCAAAAATAAAAAATAATGACATATAAACTTCATTTATTCATATATTAAAGTGAAATATCCTTGAGGCAAAATGTTCATTTATTTTATACAGTGCTATGCAAGTTATACTACCTTTTTTATACAATATTAGTATGATAGGATCATTATATATGTACAGTGCACCCTGTGACTTTTTTTATACAATCACATATCCATATATACATACAGACAAACTTTGATTTATTAGTATACAGAGGCGTTGCTAGCTTTCATCATTTGCAGCGCCACTCTTAATATAGATAGTCCTCCTTGCTCGCTGATACTTAAGAATTTTCAAAATAGGTAGGGATATTTATTAAGAATAATCATATTTTGCTCTTATGATTATGTACTTCTTTTTTAAATTTACACTCATCGCAATTTAGCCAATATTCACATCACTAATAGGGATATATAGGGTTAGAAAATGGTAGAAATTCTCATGAGTATACATTGTACAAAAAGTATATGTTACTAATCTGAAAAATATTTGTAGTCCTATTAATTATTTGTCCCTATTTCAAAAAAATAGAACGTAGTAGGGATCAAGGATGACTATAGTTTTAATTTGATGTACCTAGAACGCGAGGATGATATTGATTCTTTATACATTCCCGCCTCCTTTCATTAAGAAGAAAATAAAAGAATAAATCCTTCAAATTAAAACATTTTGGTCTTTTCGAGTTCTTAAAAAGCCCCAAATTGACATAAATAAAAGTTGTTTAAAACATTTCCCGCAAATCAATTCATGACTTTTTTAGTATAAAATATGCTGAGCTCTAATGACCTCCCTAGAGTTATTCGGATCTACAATGGGAGATTCATTAGATGTGTAATTACCCACGTTTTTATTCCTTAATTTAAAAAAAAAACGTGAAAAAATGTGTTTCCTGCATCAAAATTCGCCACTTTTTTAATCAACTTACCATGAAATCAGCCGAGAACAACGAATAAACTCTGATTTATGTATAAACATTTTTTATTTATATTGAGATAGACATGTAGGTTCTACAATAATACTATTCCAATTTTAATTTGTTACATAAATAATAGTACATAATATATATATTCTTTGAAATTTAACCATCTACAACCCATTTTCCACCAACGATACGGAGCTATTTATTATTAGCAATTATTTCCGGTTTTTAAGTAGTATCCTAGTAGCTACGGCATTCCTATTTCCATGACACAAGACGTATTTTACTAAAAGTTTACTAGTGAAGGATGTCTTTGACATAAAGTTTTTTCTCTGAACGAAGTTGAGTGATTATTTTTTGCCTTTTTGTTCCGTTTATTTTATTTTTCTCTATGCATCTATGCAAGTTGTGGATATTTTTTGCTTCTCCTCCCCACGTATTCAGTAGACATAATGCCCATATTTTATTATAACTTGTGTTTGTAATTTCAAAACCCCTCCTATCTATGTATGTACTTTGTACATAATCCCTTACCTTGCATTGAACTTAGGTACTATTTCTTAATCTGTATACAATATTTATACACTCAATTAACTTTAAAAAAATCCCTAGAACGCATAAAGAAATGAAGTATATCCTTATTGTGTAGCAATCAACTTGAAGACAAATAAAAGCAATGCTACTTGAACAAGATTCCATTATTAAGTAAGGTTTTTTCCGATAAAATAAAGCCCGTATTGTTTTTTCAAACCCAGGAAGAATAGAAAATCATTATTAACAATTAAAAGCGTAATGAAATATAATAAAATATTATGATATATTTTTATTGGATTTTACATTTTAAGTCACGAAAATCAATTACTGAATCACTATAGGTATTAATCAAAAATCTACAAACAGTACAAATTTTGTCTATGGCTGACATTTTTTGATCTTCTTTAATTTGATTAATAAGAATTTGGTACTTCTTGCATTAGGAAAAACGTTTTATTTCACATTAATAGGTTGTCATAGCAATGCATAAATGGATATTAAAAATTGAAATGATTGGGATTCAGCTCGGACTGACTTACTATAACTCATCTTTTATAGCTGAAAAATACATATTTGACTTTTTAACATATTTTCCCCGATTGAAGGATAAAACCAAGGGAGAATATGTAATGAGTTTTGTAATATTGTCAAATACAAAATGAAAGGAAGTAGTAAATGAATGGAGCAAATCCTTATATTATCAATACTTTTCCTACGAAATTTATCGGCTAGCTATCCAAAAACACCTTATTTAAGCTCAAAATGTGTCTGTCTTCTACCCTAGATATTTAATAATTTTTGAGAGAGGATAAAAGTTATTCCATATCCTTCTTGAACGAAAATCTAAATACTTTGTAATAGTTAACCATTGCTTTAAATTTAAAATTGAATGATTATTGACTACATACTAAAATGTTAGATTTTTATATCTCTACGTCAGGAGAAAACTTTTCAACGTTCGGCACCTCTTGTCAGCTGATTCTCCGTACTAGTACTGCTATAAAAAAAATTACAGGATTCGAAACTATACTAATGACTGAAAACACTATGAAAAGTGAAGAAATTTCAAAGTCGATGATTGTCAGTTTATATCACAAGAAAATGATTATTGCTACAAAATAGATTTAAATAGAAGATATATATTTAATTTAAAAAAATTGAATTGAACTACTTATTTACAAATTCCATAAAATTATTGTTGAACAAGCTGTAAATTATTTTTCTCCGCCTCTTAAAATGAAAGCAACCACCAACTTAATGAAACAAATTAAGAATTATGACCAAATAGTAAAACGACTTGAATAGATTTAATTTTCTATATCATAAATTTCTTTAGTATGTATTGAAAGATTGATAACTATACCAGAAGTGTTTAAAGAATTAAAATGTAGTAAATGACTTCCAATTTCTTTATCAAATTGTACTATAAATTGTTGTAAAAATTAATTGGATTTGTGTGTAATAAGGATGTCTCTTTTTAAGGTGACCATTTTCAATATCTAAAGAAAAAACTTTTTAACATTAAAAAGTGTTATGATAACATAGTCTTTCCTTTTTGTTGAAGATCTCGGATCATACCCTGGCCAAATTACGACAGAGAAAATAATGAAAAGCACCGGCATTTGAATATTTTTTAAGCAATGTTTACTATAGGCATGTCAAACAATTCCGAAAAAAATATACATATTTGAAGGCAATAATTTATTTTTATTTTATTTTACTTTCTCTCTTGATTTCAGTTATACCAATATTTACTATAAATTGGTTAGACAGCCTGAAGTAATTTGTATTTTTTGACAGAAATTCTGACTTCCCCCTTGTGATTTCCCTGTGTGAGTTTTTGAAAATTGATTGTATAGAGGAAGCCCTAGTGGCCATTTGTGTTCATCAAATTGTCCTTATATTATTTTGTCATAATAAAAAATGGCAATGATTCACACTCCCTTTATTTTCTCTATGGACGGCTTTAGAGGAATTCCTCTAGTTTTATGAAGACCCAAAATTTCCCCCCTCTCCAGATTTCAAATAATTAACGTACTCTCAGATAAGCTATGATATGAAAGAATTAAACATAGTTCCCACTCTCTATCAAGCAAGGGAATAGGTAGATATTTCTTTTTTTTTTCGATCCTCAACTCTACTCCGAGTCCAACAAAGACAAAGACTATAACGAGCAAACATCCCCTTAGTTAAACTTTGCATTTCTATGTACATTCTCACTTTAAGGCTAAAAAAAATAATGATTTCAGCCTTAGAAAATAAAATAAAAACACTCTTCAGATTGCCAACATCAACAAAACTCACAAGCTAAAAAATGCTTAGGAGTTACAAACCTAAAACCACATAAAAATAGCAATTAATTTAATTTAATTGCTCTAATTTACAAACATATATTTTATTGGTTTAATATTTTTGTATTAATGGATTGAAATGACATGACAACGAGTTGCTAATTAAAGATTAATACAAACTTCATACATATTTGTTTCTCATAAATTTTGACTTTTTTTTATTTATCAGGAGTTTCTTTGAGAATGATATAATTGTACATTTTTCATTAACATATCCGTGTTTTATGATTGTTCCTTTTGATCCTCATAGACATCATTTTAATTTATGATAGTCTTTGTTTTTCTGACTCGTACTTCCGCCCTCATAGAAAAAGATCCGATGCACATGTGTGTTTAATGTTTATACATATGTATGTATTTAACATCCTGACTTTTCAATGTTAAACAGTAGGGGGAAATCATTTGTGGGAAATATTTCAAACATCTTTGTCGCAATTAATTATAATAATGTAAAGCGGTTGTATAACATGGAAGAGTTATCATTTCAGAATATGTACATTCAAATAACAAAATCTAAATCAACAAGAAGATAGTAATATTAATTAATGGAGATAAGGAGATTAAGAGAGGGAAATCCGAACAAAACAACCGTTAAATATCGTTATTTTCTTTATTTATTATGTTTTAATGATAATAATGTTATTATTATACTTTTGTGTCCAACTTATTTATTAATGATATTTTATCCATGCTTTTTTCAGGTATTTTTAGATCATAGACCATTTGAAGAAGTGAAACAACTCGTATCAGCTCAAACAAATGGGGCCACACCCCTTGTTTTATCTTGTCGAAATGGTCATCAAGAAGTTGTTGAGTACCTCGTTGAGCGTTGTGGAGCAAATGTGGAGCAGCCTGGATCTGTGACATTCGATGGCGAAACGATTGAAGGGGCTCCACCGCTCTGGTGTGCGGCTGCAGCTGGTCATGCTCAAATTGTCAAACTCCTTGTGCAAGAAGGAAAAGCCAACGTCAACTCAACTACTAAAACAAATTCTACACCTTTGCGAGCAGCTTGTTTTGATGGGCATTATGAAATTGTTAAATATCTCGTTGAACATGGTGCTAGTAAGTTGGATTCATATTATTTATAAACTATACATATGTCGTGTACAAGTTGGGACTTGTACAAGTAGATTCTAGAAGTTGACACCGGAAATGAGACAAATAATTTTAAATGACGTATTTGCCATGTTTATGATGGGAATTATGCGAAAATTCAATATTTCATGGTGCAAGTTTTGACGATTTTTAAAGAAATTACTAATTTCTATAAGTATTACGTAGCACATGATAACGTTCAAATATCCACATTTATACTAGGATAATATTCATATTATACCGTCCTCTCTTCCCCCAGGCATGTCCTCTTTTTACATCCTGTTCGGGAACCCCCCACATACTTCTTTATATATTCATGAAATGTCTCGTCTTCTGGGACAAAAAGTTGAAGTTCAAAATAAATGTATAATAAAAAATAAATAAATTTATCAAAATCCTTCATCCAAAAAAATGATTTTTTTAAAATATTGACACTCATTCTTTACTTTGAAAATCAAACTAGGGTCACCCTAAGTTAGGGATGATCAAACTTTTAATATAATATGCTGCATTACCACTTGATTTATTTTAACGGGTCACAGAACCTATTAAATAAAGTTCCATGAAAGATGGCTTCATAAAATACAACTATTAAATACATATTTATTTAAAATTTAGGCCAAAACTAATATTTCAAGGCCGGACCATCTGGCAACTCTTTTCAGGAGCGTACAGTTTTTTAAAGTTTTTTTCTCTATTCTGTCATTAAAATTTTTTCTTCCAGAGTGATAATTTTTCAAAAATTCCTTTATTTGACAGGGCTAAAAAAATACTACCTAACTCATATTGATCCACTATGCCCTTTCTATTCCTAATATTTTTATTGTGAGGATCAATTTTGACTACTTCAAAGTGAAAATAGCGTCACACCCCAAGGGTTAATAAGAATACTTTGAGGATAGATATGGAGAATACAAAGCTCAATTTTGAGAAGAATCATTGTAGCTTGCTTTTGTGTTAACGGGTCTCAGTTATCAGGGGTGTCGCCAGAATTATATTTTTAAAGGATGTTGGATTTTGTTTTTTGTAAAAAAGTCCAAAAGTCCATCGATGTTAACAAAAAATTTCAAAAATTAATTTTTTTGAAAAAAAAAAAAAAAAAAATCAAATATGAAACTATTTTTAAAAAAAAAATTTCAAGAATCCACATCTTTTCAGAATAAATTTAATTTTTGTAAAAAAAAATTAAGAAATTCACAGTTGTTGACAGAAAATATAATTTTTTGGAAAAAAATTTCAAAAATTAAAATAAAGTATTAAATTAAATATATAAAAAAATTCAAATATTTAAGTTCCTGGAAAAAAAATTCAAAAATTAAATTATAAGTATTGAATTTAAAAAAAAATCAAATATTACATTTTTGGGGAAAAAAATTGAGAAATCCCTAGCTATTCATAGAAAATTAATTTTTTTTTTGGGGGGGGCTACTACCACCCATCAGCAAACCCCTGCAGACGCTCCTGGTTATACATTTTGAGGGGGCTCAAAATCATTAGAAAATGAGGAAGTTGGTGAAAAGGAGGGAGGTTTTTCAGGTGCAGTTATTATTTTAATATGTAATCCGACTTGGTTACATTTCTTCAGTAGTAGTAGTATATACACATAAATACATGAAAACCCTGTTTGGTTTTTTGATACTTCTTCTTTTTGCCAAATACCAGTTTTTTTCTTTAAAGAAAAGAAAGAAATAAGTAAATATAGATAAATTCGTACGTATGTAATATGTGTATTTTTATGACATAGTCCAAGTTTATTATCTTGATATTACTTATTATTATGAACTATGTATGTATGTTAATCATCCTACTAATATTATAAATTATTCAATTACAGATATTGAGGTAGCTAATCGCCATGGACACACGTGTCTTATGATTGCTTGTTATAAAGGGCATCTAAGAATAGCTAAGTACCTCATTGCAATAGGAGCAGATGTTAATCGCAAGTCTGTCAAAGGGAATACAGCACTTCATGACTGCGCGGAGTCTGGTTCATTAGAAATTATGAAATTACTATTAGATCATGGGGCCATTATGGACGTAGATGCCTATGGTAAGCACTTTTTACCAGGGGCGTTGCTAACTTTCATCGTTTGGGAGGGGGGCTTATATCATTACTCATATAAATAGGTTTATTTTATATAAATGTAACATATATTAGCAGAGGATGCCCGCAGAATAGAAACAAAGAATGAAGGTAGAAGAAAAGAGAGATGGATTTAGAAAGAAACATGGGGAAAATAGAAGGTGAAGGAGACAGAGAGAAGGAAAGGAGGTTTTATTTCCGTCAAAACATGCTCTTAATAACCTCGTAGATCCATAAAATATCTTGGAACATGCTTGGTTATGTTATAGGTCTTTTTTGAAAAATTTCAGACTGATCTATTCTACCATTTTTGATTCCATGTGTGATAACCCCAAATATATACCTATAAATTATATATATTAAAAAAAATAGAGGTGTTAATGCTTCAGAAACTAAGTACAAATGGTCACAGTTATACTAGGATAATATTAGTATTAAATGGATAAAAAACTATCCTCTTTTCCCCAAGACATGTCCTCTTTTTACATCCTGTTTGGCCACCCCAACATACTTTTTTAGTGGGACTAACGATCCCACTGTTTTCTACTACTTAAATCTTTTAACTCTCCAACGTTTATACCCATATTGGTAAATTGATCTAAAAACAGTTTAATATTCTATTAGTTACTCTCATGTCAATGTATGTATAACTTATTAATAAGTGCATGTGGTATGTATGTTATGAACGGTAGCGGAGAAAGGAGATAGATGTAAAAGAGGGCTTCTGCTAACTTTTGAGGACACAAAAGTAAAATTTCTCCATTCCGTTTTATGCACTCATAGAGAGATCCTTTAACATTTTTCGAGTTGACGTTATATTAAGCAAAAATAAAAATTGAGCATTATATATATATATATATTATAGGCAGCTTTTGTGTATGTACAATCTAGTACAAAGAATGTAGTAGTAAGTAGTACATATTAGGAGTGGGTCAAGTGGATTTCCCACGGGCCTGCGCGCGGAAAAAGGTGCATGAGGAGACTGAGAAGAATTAAAAAAAAAAAAAAAAAAAAAAAAATAGAGAGTGCAGGAGCTTGAATATCCAGTTTCATTTCTTCTCTCTTGACATTCAGAATATTATGCTCTAAATTATTATGACACTTAAAACGGATTCTCATCCTCAACGCCCTCCTCGAAATAGAGATTTGGAACATGCTTATTTAAATGTCCCTAGTCCAACTCCACCTCCGAGTCCACCACCAAGGAAACCCCATCTCAACTACATGGAACCCAATAGCTCTTCATCACAGCCACCCTCTCCTCCAGTTGTACTCCTCATCTACTCAAAGTATTGCTCCGTTGCTCTGGAATGGGCTCGCTATTTGGACCGAGTCTATCTCATTCTCTCGAAAAGCAAAAAGGAACTCACGATTCGACATGTTCCCGTGGAGGATCTCCCTTCTCATCCTTCTACTTCCATTCCTACACATCTTTCTCAGCAGCTTTATGAGGCAAGTCTTCAAGTCGTTCTACTCTCAAGGCCACTGCTCAATCTCATTCTCAAGAGACCCTTTCTCCAATTTGGCTCTTTTCTTCGTCCGGATCGTGTGTTGGGCATCATGCTCGGCGTGGAGGATGCACTTCTTAATGTACGTCACAAGGAATCTCTTGCCTCCTTCGACCAATGGGTTCATCTTGAGGCTAAGCACAATGACACTGCCTTTGTTCATACTGTTATCAACTTTAGTATTCAAATCCTTCAGAAACCGGATATAAAACAAGCCAAAATTAATAATCTTGATAAAGCTAGGAGACAAAAATATTTCATGTTCAATGGAGGGGGAGATACCATGAGAAGGCCGAGTAGTTTTCAAGTCTTTCCAAGAACACTCTATGAAAAAGGAGACACCAATATTCTTCTCGCCTTTCACGAACCCATTGACGAAAACAATGTCAATGGGATTCGTATTTTATTGAAACGGACTCCAGAGAAATTACCACACCTTCCATTGGAGAAGATTCACTTTCTCAATCCATATAACATTTCATGTACTTTACCAGCTTGTGGCTTTTTATTAAGAACAAGTGAGGCAGCAATATCCGTTGAAATCAATGGGAAAAGGTTGGACGTCAAGGAGCCAACAATCTCACTGATCTCTGGAGCTGATCAATTTGAAACCGCCTTGAACACAGTTACGGATCCAGTCAGAGTTCTTTGTACAACCTACGGCATTAATCCACCCTGTAAGAACCGTTTAGATGAAACTCTGACAGATGCTTTTCTATCCAAACGATCCAGTTTTCTTCTCTCAGCCTCCATTGAGAGTATCAATGAAGAAGAAGAAGAGAAGAAACCCGAAAAAGGAGAGTTCCCCACTTTGCTCCATTTTGCATCTCATTATGGCTTTGATAAGTTAACCAACACCCTCCTGGACTGTCCTGCTTTTGAGAGGGCCCTGGATATTAGAAACGAACTTGGATGTACTCCCTCTGATTTAGCGAGAAATAATGGTTTCTTTGTTCTAGCTAATACACTCGAGGAGAAAATGTCTTCTCTACTTATGCATGAGTATAGTGATTTAATGGATGAGCGCTTTATTAGTGCTAATTATTCAATTCCTCCTGCTCCACGCCCTGTAAGATTGCGCCGAACTCCTGGAGGGAAAGGGGGTAAAAACTCATCAATGGGAGGTACGCTAAGGCCTAAAAGAGCTTCCGCACTGGATGTTGTATTTGAACCTGATCGATTCGATCATGATCGCTATGGAACAATGAAAGGTAATAAAGCCATTTCCAAAAGACTTGATTTTGATCCTCCAAAGCAGCAAGAGGTCGTTGTTGGAAAGGAATTCAAAGAGGATTTGGCCGTGGCTGATGAATTACTCAAGCTCTTGGATGACTTCCAAAAGAATTCCTATTCCTTCACTGAGATGGAAAACTTGTTTAAAAAGTGGCGTAGGAGGAAAGCGGAAATGCCAAATGAGAAAAAGGGATCTGCATCTGTTCCACTCACGAAGAAATCCACATTTCGCAAACTTTTTGCTCGTAACAACAAGAAGAATAATGAAGACTGTCAGAAAGCGAGTAGCCTTCATGAAACAACGACGACTACCACAATGAGTGATTGCTATAAAACAGACGAAAATGAACTCAGTGTCGTCGATTTTCCGCCCTCTCCGGGGGAAAAGTTCCATTCTGGTAGTAATGGAAGCGGTCTTAACAATCATATTAATAATCCAAACAACCATGTTTCATCGCAAATCCTTCCCCTATCTAGACTCTCTTCTGTCTCCTCTTCATCCAATTCTAGGAGGTCACTTAGCCCACCAAATGTACCTAATAATACTACCGTTATCATAGCTTCTTCCAGCTCTTCTGCACAAAAAGATGGGGGGATGACATTATCATGCAGTGAAGTCGATACGAAGAAAAAGGAATCGTCATTGGGTATGGTACTGAATGAAATACATTTTACTCCTCAATCTGTCGATGAGGAAGAGTCTATTTTAAACACTCCCAAGTCCCTCATTCCTCAAGAAGAAAAGTCATCCGGAAGCCAGGAAGAGGAAGATGCAGAGAATGAGACACAGATAGAGATTCAATCATCATCGTCCTCTGTTGGCGGCGGTAGCAACAGCGGGAGCATTAGGAGTAAAGGATCCTCCAATAAAAAACAATTATTCCCTTCCTCCACAACAACATTTGTACCCCAACAGTTGGAAGAATATGCAAATCTACCTTCCATGATCATTACGGACTTTGAATAAAGGCAGCCATATCTGCATCTGGCTCAACAGTCATTTATTTATGTTTTAACCCCCATCTCACACACTTTACTCACTCACTCTCTCTATCCTCCTTGTTTATCTATCTATCAAATTCAGTACGTTTATGTGACATCACCATCTCTCAATTTGTGTACATATATAATATAATACTCCATTTTTATATCAAAATGAAATCTTCTTTCACCTCTTAGTCTTTTTTTTGTTTTATAAAAAAAAGCTTATGATATTATTATTATTAAACCACTACCATTTACTACTACATTAATATTATATACACTTATTGGAAGACATTTTTATTTACATATTTATATTATATACATATTTATTTAAAGAAGAAACCATTTTGACTTATTATTACTACATATATTTTCATTAATAAGATGACGTAATCAGTTTTACCTGTACCTAAATTTAGAACGCTTTATTTATAGGTATATATTATTTGATAATCATGACATAGGTAAAAACAATTTTGCAAAAAAAAAAAAGTATATACATATATTATGAAGATATAACGAACGATGGAAGCAATCAACCAACTACTTGTAGGACCTACATATGTATAAAAAAATACGAATTATTATTTGTCACTGAGACAGAAAGAAAAATAAATCTTTCTCTTCACTTTAAAAAAAAAAAGAACTTAATGTGTAAAAAATAATAATAAAATATTTTTCAACGGAACGGAAATGGATAGACGTTAAAAAGTGAAATAAAAGTAGTAGCAAGTTGTTCAAGAGGAGGGGGCTGGGGGTGTGAATCACAGAGGGGAAGAATGAAACACAACAGTGGGTCCTCTGTCCTCATGAAAATTCTTCATTTTTATTTTTTGATGAAATACATAGTGAAGCTAATAATAAGTTACAGAATATCCCTGATGTTCATGTATTGTATATATATAAAACATGTGTGGTACAAACGATATAGAACAACAATCAAAGTAAAGGACTTCAAATGCTCCTTTTGAGCATCAATACATTATAGACATTGTTTCTATCAATTTTAGGCATTGCATTTGAATTTTGGGATGATTTGAAATGCCCAAAAAGAACGTTCATTATAGATAAGAGCCATCATATGATTTACATCCCTTTTCAAATTCATGAAATCCATCAATGTCTAATTTTTTTATATTTGTGGAGATGAATTTTTGCTACTTAAGTGCTATTTATGACGCTTCCAAATGATTATTTGTCGATAGTAGTTAGCAATAACTTCTATAAGAAAATAAATTCTCCGAACGTATCGTCTTTTTTCTTACTTTTCGGGGAATTTATTATTATAAATGCATGAAATGCCCGGTTTTTTTTTGCTGGACAAAATGTTTAAGATCAACTTATATAGTAAAATTGAAAATAAAGGATTTTTTGTAAAATTTATTATTTAATAAACAATATTCACAACATCTCTGAAAATTAAATAAATTTATACTAACCCCCGAGCAAAAGCTGATCGCCATTCTCGCTTGATTTTGAGTTGATGGGCGACATATAAAGGAGATCCCCGGATAACGTGGTGTTTGGAATTATTTTGAACTCTCTGCACATTCTCTTAATTTCTATCTAGTACTTTAAAATGAAATATAGACTAGTCTAAGAGCTGGTACATATAGTGGAAACTCCACTAGGATGCCTGTTGGGATTCCAAGGGCGTTGAGCAACAGACGAATCCTTGTCTTGCCCAGTTTTCCACTATTTTCCGGTATATTCCACTCATATTGCGGTTTTTTATGTTATTATAAAATTAATTATTAAACTATGTATTGAGGTATACAAAATTGTTTGTAGTCGTTCATGATTTATTTCTTACCATACGGATATAATAGAAGAGCATAATTTTGCATAGAGGAGAGTGTACTATAAGTATTTGATTTGATACCTAGACTTAAACCTTTTAGTTATTAATCATTATACAAACTTGGATTTAATAAGGTTGCTGAATAAATATTGGTTAGTTCCGATTATTTAAATTTTACAGTAATGCAATGAGTGGATTAAAAATCAAGTAAATACCCAATTAAGATTACATTTTATAATTATTTTACAAATATCTTGTCTGCCATACACTATTTTAATGAATAATTTTTTTTTGTCCTAACCATATTAAAAATACAAGATAAAAATAGTAAAAAAGTGGACTTTGAAAAATAATTTATCCCATTTTACGGATTTTAATACTAAAAAAGTCCCCTGTACAGGGGGGGATTTCATATAACGCAGATTTTTCTCGATCCCAAAAACCGCCATAAGTGTTATTTATAATTTTACACACAATGTGCAGTCATGAGGAAGAAGGGGCAGAGAGGCATTCCCTTACTTAACTGCTCTCTTTTCGTTTTTCTTGGTGTTGGTGGGGAATTGTACATAAAGATTTATCTCACATCCTGTACATAAATATACATAGTACCGGATATGAGATTTGAAAATAAATGCCATACTCGATGTATGCAATGTGGCTTGAATCAAATATGACCCCTCATTGAATAATATGTTCGTAGTACATTCAATGGGAGAAACATTGGGGTAAACATCTATCTATTATTATTCCCACAACACAGGAAACGTTCCCAACCGTTTTCTTTTATCCCCATTCCCATACCACAACATTTAATTAATTGTTGATGATGAGAATGATATGGGGGTGGAAGGAGAGGCATCACACGTTGCATCACATCTCAAATTACATAGATATTTTTGGTTGAACTATATTTTGTTTATGACAACCCTCAATGACTGACAGATGGCTGTAGGTTTTTTTTTCTCAAAGTAATGAGAAATCACGCAAATTCATTTTTATGTTCTCCTTTACGAAAGCAGCCTTCTTAAAAAATACATAAATAAAGACATCTGCCAGGAAAAAGAGGTTCATCATTCATTAGATACTTCCTCTATTTTAAACTTTAAAAAAATAAATAAAGCTATTATTGAGGATGATCATTTCTGAGTACCACATGCACATACTCCTTGGGAGGAGATTTTTATACACATTCATATTCTATACAGGAATAAATCATTTTTGTCTTATCCTTATTTCTCTTCTTTTTCTTTTTAGGCATGACACCATTATTAGCTGCTAGCGTTACTGGACATATTCACATTGTGGAGTATCTTATATCAGAACCTAATTTAGTTTCTCGACAAGAAAGAATTGACGCACTTGAGCTCCTTGGAGCTACGTTTGTAGATAAAAAACGAGATATGGTTGGATCCTATAAACTTTGGAAAAGAGCCATGGAAGAAAGGTTTGTAATTTTTTTTGTACCACTGCAGTACAAATCGCTTCTGCCGGGAATTAAGATGTCAGATGGAGTAATTGTAATTCTATAATATTAGCTTATACCTAATCAGTTTAACTCCATCTGACCAATTAGAGGAATATTTAAGAAAAAAAAAATATCTGAGCGATAATGCATTCGGCGAAGACAATTCTGAAAAAATGAGGAATTGCGATTCACAATCAATTTTATATCATTAGAGACTAGAATTGAGCTTATATTCAAAAGTTATCAATTATACCAGTGGTTCTCAAACTTTTTTGATTGCGTATTATCTGTGACAATATTACGATCTCCGAGCATCATCATTATTAAAAGTTTGACAATTTTAACAGACTTTTATGCAAATTTTGTGTAATTTTTTATTTATATGAATACATCTCTAGTCACTATTCCCCGTATCTCCTAGAGGGAATTAGTATACCACGTGGTTTGAGAACCAATAAACGATTAAGGCACTTCAGTTTTGTATTTGACTTAATACATGTAGTGCAATATTCATCGTTTATTACATGGTTGCCTTAAAAAAATGATATTGTTTAAATAGTAATGGAATCGATTCCTCTGATATTATAGTCGATTTTGAAATCTCCTGTTGAAGATCTTCTAATAATCGTCTTCGCCCTCATAATGGTATTTTTTCATAATTATATTACATTTTAAACCGGTTGTATCAACTTAATTTCAATTTTTTTACCAGAAAATTTCGACTTAAATAGAAGTTTAGTTGGTCCAATGAGGCCTCAAATACGTGTAAAATTATTTAATTTCATAAAATGAATTATTATAATTTGCGTAAGGAATTTTCCTTATCGATGTAGGAATATATACATTTGACTGATCAACGTTCTTTTTAGTCTGGGCATGCCCTCTTTTTGCATCCTGTCCAAAAATTTTAAAATTCATGGCATGTCCAGCTTTATGTGAGACGACCAAAAAAAAAAAAAAAAAAATCAAATCAAAATCGAATAAAAAACTAATAATTAGAAAATGCTTACATTTGTTAATTTCAAAATTTTAATACCTTCTAAAATCGACTTGCCTTTTTGAAAATCAAATTCTACTATAAATGGACTATTAATTATATTCCAAATTATTTTATGATTATAATATTATTATCAGGGTTCGACTTAAGCGTGTCCAATGTACATGTGTATGTGATACGGTGATTTGCAGTCAAGTTATACATCTCTGTAAACGCAATATTTTGAAATTTTGTTGTTCACTTACTTCATTTTAATGGGATTCTGTGTTAAAAAAAAAATAACATCCTTACATATATCTATAGTAGGATTTTTTAAGGACTTTTACCCTCATGAATTGAAATGTCTTATTAATACGTTTATAAATATTAGATTGTCTTCCTTTTTATGGATAATAATAAACTCTTCTTTTTGTTATCTATAGGTATATAGGAAATCAATTAGTCGTACCCAAATGTGTTGTTGCTTCACCTATTTCCGCGTATGAAAATACTGTAGAAGTTGAAACGATAGAACAACTAGAGGAAATCATATCAGATCCTGATGAAATGCGCATGCAAGCATTACTCGTCCGTGAAAGAATCCTTGGTAAATTAATTCATTGCTATCATTCTAATGTTTCTATGTACATACATACACACTAAGCCTAAGGAGGAGGAAATTCGTTCTCCCTCGTTAAAAAACCGTTAAGTCACTTTGGACATGTCTAACTTACTTTTTAATAACTTTTCCCCTTCTCATTATTCAAAATAATAGTCTGTTCAGTCTCTCCTCTACCACCCAGAAAATGAAAATAATAATAATCATAAAAGCAAAAAACAGATTCATCATTC
This sequence comes from Lepeophtheirus salmonis, assembly GCF_016086655.4. Taxonomy (NCBI): domain Eukaryota; kingdom Metazoa; phylum Arthropoda; class Copepoda; order Siphonostomatoida; family Caligidae; genus Lepeophtheirus; species Lepeophtheirus salmonis. The sequence goes on along the minus strand of NC_052144.2, from coordinate 36,564,000 downwards.
TCTTTAAGGAATGATTTGCTTTCTTCTTCTGGACACCTCTCTCTCTCTCTCTCTCTCTAATAGTCATTAACGTCCCCTTTCATATTTCCTTCTCCCCCTTTTAAACAATTAAAAGCCCATTCTCTTATTCCTTTTCTTTTTTGACACCTGTGAATTACCTATTATCTATATACATCTATGTGAATACTAACTACATAATATTATATGTACTATAACTTAGACTCCAAGGTTTTTGAACCCAGGGTAGTAGTACACCTACGATACTATGTAAGGTCAACTTTGTTTTGAGGAAGTTTGACAAATTACTTATTATTGCATATGACGACTACTGCTACTCATATTCCAAGCATTTGTGTTTAATGGACCCTCCTCAGGGTTTGTTATTCCCGACGTATGTGTGTACATATGCGACATTTCAAACAAAGAGACCTTTGAATCTTGCATATTATGTGGTCCATCAACACAAAAGAAGGCTGACAAAAAAAAAATAAAAAAAATCATGTCATAGTCTTAATCTAATTTGCTTACATTTTTATTAATAAATAACTATACGGAGTTGCCAAAAATTGTACTTTAAAGAATGAAAACATTCTTGATCCGCTATGCACGGTGGTCCATTGAAATCTGAACACTTATTAATTCAATAATTAATGCGCGTTGAGTGATTGAAATTAATTTGTATTTCAATATATTAAAGCATAAACAATACGTTACAAAACAAAACAAATCTGAGCTCTCTACATTACGTACAAGTCGAGAAAAAAGGACACTTGAACGTGATCGAAAAATTTCCATTCGCACGCTCCAAGCAGTTGGGCCTTTCCAGAAAAGTTGTCTACGCCCTCAACATGTCCGAAACATTAGAGAGGAAGAAGGGCTTTGTCAAAAAGGCCAAGCTGGATCAGGAATAATGAAAGAAAACAGACGAGGATAATCCCTTCAAGTCCATGTGGGTCAATGCAAGAGATCTCGGGGTTTCACGCCAGACTGTTTAGAGAGCTATCAAAAAGTGGGGGGAAAGAGCATTGTAAGGGTCGAGAGGCTACTTTTCACACCAGCAACGGAATCTCCTCCATTTCGAGAATCTTTTGAATGGGTTTTATGAACTCTTTTCAACACTTTTGGTCCCCCTACAGCCCTAATGCCAACCCCCTCGACAACACCTTTCGAGTGAATGTCGAAGGAAAGGCCTTTCTTGCCCATCATACAGTTGCAGAGGCCCTCAAAGCCACGGGCAGCCATGGGACGCCATGACAGATGACATCATCTGCATCGGTTGTCGGGCCTTCCGCCTGGAAGCAATTATTCCCGTTAAGGGTGGCTACATTAATGATTAAGAGAGCTCAGACACACATCTTTTTATAGTATTAATTTTATTGAAATTCTATTGTTAATTAATGAATTATATCTTGTTCAAGTTTATAATGCAAAGTGTTCAGATTATAATGGACCCTTTGGTAAAATAGATTCGATTTCAAAGGCAGTCATTTAATCGGAACTCAACAAAGTCTCCGATATCAAATGAAGTCTCTGGGTATCTCAATCTTTGACCTCAATAAGTCATTTAAATATTGATGCGTTTATATTAATTATGCTATACGTACAGCAACAATAGAATGATTTTTTTATTTATGTTCAGGACTGCTTTTGTGTTGTTGACACAACACACATTTTGAAATAAATATATTGTGTAATTTTGTACGTATTTTTTTATTCTTATAATTTATTGTAATTATAGGGCCTGCTCACCCAGATACATCGTATTATATCCGCTACAGAGGAGCAGTATATGCAGATATGGGGTTATTTGAACGGTGTATAACTCTATGGATGTACGCATTGGACATGCAACAAAAAATGTTGGAGCCCCTGAGCCCAATGACTCAGAGTTCCTTACTCAGCTTTGCTGAGCTCTTTAGTTTCATGATGAAGGAAACTCGTAATAATGCCAATGCCGCCAACAACAATAACCAACTTCGCAATGGTGGGCACCATAGCAGAGCTATAGCAGCAGCTGGGATCAACTTCATTAATAATAATAACAACAACAATATCCGAGGCTCACCACCCACATCCAACGAAGAGTCCTCCTCCTCCTCATCTACATCCAGTCCTTCCGAAAACTCTCCTCCTTTTAATTTTTGTGATATCATGACTGTTTTTAATAAAGCTGTGAAACAAGTGGAAATGGGACTCGAATCCATGGATCTTGTCAATCTAGAAAGAGACATCACATATTTTAATCGAGCCATCATTATTATTCTGCATCTTGTTTGTCTCTTTACAAAACTACTCAGTCATCTCAAGGAATCACAGATATTTGATGTAAAAAAGGCAGTCTACAACTTTTTAAAACTCGGAGCAAGGGGACGTAATGGAGCCACTCCTCTCCATCTAGGTAAGTTTTAAATTTGATAAGTTACATATTGAGTATCACAAAATGATTAAATCTTTTTTTCTTCCCTCATTTGATGAATAGCGTGTACAAAAGATTCCACGAGTGTGGGGCGCTATCCAATCTGTACTTTCCCGTCCTTAGAAGCCATTCAACTTCTAATTGAGTGCGGAGCGGATCCTAATGCTAGAGATAAGGATGATAACACCACTCTTCATACCGCTGCTTCTGCCCAAAATAAAGTACCCAAAGGAAATGTCATTGAACTTTTACTCCGTTCAGGAGCGCATCCAGACACAGTGAACAAAGATGGAAAAGTGTACTCGGATCTTATTTATGGACCCATTTATAAAGTCGTTTCTAAACCTGTAAAATACGTCACCCTTCAATGCCTTGCTGCTAAAGCTGTTAAGAAATATAATCTCCACACAGATCGAAGTATAATCTCTCCGGATCTGCAGGCCTTCCTGGACATTCATTAATTATATTCAATATATACATAAATATATATTTACTTATGCATGCACATATTTATTTTACTACACAAGTATGTACATGCATAGAATATTTAATCAATACAAAAAAGAAATCAAAATCCAACTTTAAAAAAAAAAAACCACGGGAAGATTCCAACCCATGAATATTTATTTAGTTTAAATAAGTTTTTTATGTGTCTAGCTATTTAGGATGGAATTACTGCTCTTTTTTTCGGGGAGGGGAATACAAGTCTACCTTTTAACATTCTTTTCACAATTATTGCATCTTTCAAAACAAAAAATATAAAAAAATTGTCTGTGTCATTAAAGAAGAGGTGCTTTACTTTTTTAAGAAGTGGGAAATTCTTTAAAAAAAGAAAAAAATTGCTCATAAATCAGATCTGCTTTATTTTTAATTCTTTTTTTAACGAGAAATAAATAATATATTGATATATAAACAATAAACTTATAGAAAATATATATTTACTCAAAAAGACAATTATTTCATTTTTATTATTTTTACTTAAAATCTAACGGTATTTTATTTTGTAATCATACGAGTCATTAATTTAAAAAGACAACACCACAAACAATAATAAATGATTATCCTCCCGTCAATGGGGTCGCTTCTCCTTGTCAATACTCCTTGATAATTTACCCATCATGTGGACTAATTACGAAGTTATCCACACATTCTTTAGAAATTAGTTGAACCCTCCTGACACATACTTTTTCATGCAAGAGGGTCATCATCCAATGAACAGTCTTATTTTTAATGTTACTAGAAGGAAGAATAGCAAAGCATTTTGGGGATTATCTAGCTCTAAATTTAATTGAATATTACAGACACTTAATAAACGGGATATGTCCACTTCTTCCATAGTTCTCATGGGTTCACTGCTCAAAAGTAACGAATCGAGTCTCTTGATTTTCCTCCTTGGAGTAAGAGTGAGTTTGTAACATCTTCGATCTTCATAAACTCAAGAATCGAATATGCTTTATTTTAATTATTTTATAGAATATATATTTCCTCTATAAGACGAATTGAAATGAAAACATTTAAAAAACTAAAACACCCTCACTCCATGACTAGTCAATCCCAAATTTTATCCCACGGATAAGAAGTGACAATTAATCGAGACATCCATATCATTAATAGTATACAAAATTATCTCCGTATACTTTTGTTCTTATATTAAATATTTTTCGAAGAAAGTTGCTGTATTATTAAATTATGTGTTAACATAATAATATGTATATTATATGGGGCTACAATATGAAACGTACCTTGTTTGGGAATGTGTTATCTCTAAAAAAATCTGATTTTTTGATATTGTTTGCAAAGAAATAACCAAAAATGTGGATTTTATCATTAACTTCAATAGCTAAAACTACATTGTCTTCAAAATTATTCATACCCTTGTTAATTTTTTTGATGAAAATAATGCATACTTTTTCAAGGTTTTTTATGTGACCAACAAACGAAATAATGATGACAATACTCAATGTAAGATTTAAAAAAAAAATTATTGAAGGATAAGCAAATAAGTACTTTTTTACAAAATTATTCATACCCTAATCCTGGGGTGGACAAACTTTTTAGCTCAAGGGCCGCATCCAGAAAGTAGCACCGCACTATAGTCTATATTTTACAAAAAATAATATTAGACAAAAGAATTATTTGGGATATTTATTAAAAAAAAACAAATAATTGGCCTGTATCAGAAGTGCATTTGGTCACACTCATTAAACAACTTCTCAAAATTAGGAGCGAAGTTAGTTGTGCTGATTTTTAAACAGTGTGAAGATTTGAGTCCCTGATCAGTGACAAGATCTTAGATTTGTTAATTTTTATTATTGAAAAAGTATGCTTGCAAATGTTGCGTTGATGCAAATATAGCCATCATTTTTCAGTGATCTGCTTTCTCTCATTTTCTTCAAAGAATAATCACCATGCAAATCAATCAGTTATAAATGCAGTTTTTCATTTATTGTTTCAATATCAAAGGCAAAAGGTATCTGAAGTAAATAAATTGATATTTTATTGCTTTGAAATCAAGTAATGATAAATTCCTCATGTAATGCTAACAGTCGAGAACTGTAATTCTTTGACATTTATTATGTGACTGCAGTTTGTGTTTTCAAAAGTGGGGAATGAACAAAATTATGCTCCTTCAATTACTTGGACAATTTTTAAGCTTCTTTTGGAAGGCTTTCACTCCTTGGTGTACATTTCATAAGCAAATATAACATTACAATGTAGTTTCGTGTTTGGTCAATTTATTTTTTGCAATATATAACAAGCCAATACAAAATCACATACCCATTTCTCACTTTCTATTTCCTTTGAAAAATCCCAAGAAATATTTGCCCTATTGAAATACAGGGTGGTCCATAGAAATTAATTCATATTTTAATATATTAAAGGATAAGCAATTACTTACAAAACAAAAACAAACCAGAGCTATCTAGCTTACGTACAAGTTGAGAAAATGACACTTGAACGTGATCGACGAATTTCCATTCGCGCACTCCAAGCAGTTGAGCGTCTCCAGGACTACTGTCTACGTCGTCAGCAATCCCGAAATGCTGGAGTGAAAAATGGGCTCTGTCAAAAAGGCCAAACTAGACTGAGCCAATTACTTAAGGCCAATCGCCTCAAGGGCAAGAGATTTTGGGTTTAACACCAGACTGTCCAGAGAGATATCAAAAAAAGTGGGTGAAAATAACCTTTTGAGGGTGGAGAGGCCACTTTTGACACCAGCAATGAAATAAACACCCATCTTCTCCGTTACTAGACTCTTTTGAGTTCTTCTGAAGTCTTTTTTTAAAATCACTATTGGCCCCCTACAGGCCTGATCCTAACCCCCTCGACTACATCTTTTGTGTGCATGTCGAGGGGATACCCTGAAGTGTCCGTCATCCAAACACCAAAGCCCTCAAAGTCACTATCAGCCAGCTCTGAGACATGATGACAGATCACTACTTGCAGCGGGTGCCAGTCCTTCCCCCGCCACCTGCAACCCATGATAGTCGCTAAGGACGGCTATATTAATGATTAAGAGAGCTCAGGCACACATCAATTTATAGTATTAATTTTGTTGAAATTCTATTGTTAATTGATAAATAATATCTTGTTGTAGTTTAAAATTCAAAGTGTTCATATTTTAATGGATCACTAGCCACAAAGTGTTTTCTGTTTTGATATCCCATACTCTTTTTTTTTTATAGCACTGTTCCCATGCTTAACCAGTGCACATTTGTGGGGTAACTTTGATTAAATTTGCATTCATATCTTCCACAAAACTTCAAAATTGCAGGTGTTTCATACCGTTTGCTCTTATTGAATACACTGTAAGTATTACGCTATCCACAACATGTTTGATTTGCAATGAAGATTTACACAGGCTTTCTCGATATATGATGCAATTAATTGACAACATATTGTGCAGTGTAAAATCTCCTCTCATTTTATCGATCGTTTAGAAGTCTCAAAACACCATAAACAAACCTATATGTATAGAGCAAAGTACCCATTTGTTGCAATACTTAACAATTTATACAAACTTAATAATGATATAAGTAAACAGCTTATGACACTCCTGTACAAATCTTTTTCAGTAGTAGTGAACTTGAAGGACTCTATTTGTAGTAATTCTTCTGTCAGTTGGAAGTTTTAGTCAATTTCTCTGATGTAGGTGAGTAACCAAGCAGAATCTTGAAAATCAGTACTTTAAGCTTTCGATAGTTGTTCTTGAACATTCACTGCAGTTGAATCTTTGCGATGAACAATAGTTATGTTTGATAGAGATATAGCTTCTACTTTCGATTTAGCTTCAGGACCCACAACACTCACAGCATCATTCTTAAATGAACTCCGCTTCTGCATATGGCTTGTTGTGCTTTGCCATTTCATTTGATAATACAAAACTTGCCTTTGTTACGCTCTTTTGCAAAGAAAAGTTTCGTTAAATACCATTTACTGTTGCTTCAAGCAATTTTTAAGTTCAGTTGCTTTCTTTTGCAATTCCTGATTTGATAAATTGTGGACATCATTAGGATACGTGGCTTAAAAGTGACGTTTGAAATTGTATTCCTTGAACACAGCAACATTTTCACCAAAAATCACAAAAAAGATATTCTCTTAATCATCATGAGCGTCCTTAGCAAAAACAAAAGTTCAAATAAACTAAATTTTCATGGAGATATTACATGTTTAAACTTGTATATATAGTTATGTTGGAAAATCTTCATTTCAATCTTACTGTATAATTTTTCAATCCCTTCTTACTAACTATGTACAGCAAATAAAGAAAGTGGTTTGATGAATACGCACAATATGGATTCACGTGTATAAAGGAACGTGATGGGAGTCAGCGTCCTCAATGCGTGTTTTGCACTGCCAAGTTGAGTAATTCTAATATAGCACCTGCAAAACTGAAGAAACACTTCCTAAAGTTGCATGGAGATGGGAAATACAAAAACACAATACTTGCTTAATTCAAGGTGAAAAGAGTCAAATTTGATGAAAAGGCTACTCTGCCTGTTCTTGGCTTTGTACCCATGTACAAACCAATTCTCAAAGCATCGAACGAAGTTGCCTACTTATCGCAAAGCAGCCAAACCACACACCATTGGTAAAACCAGTGGCGTTGAAGATTGCGAATATAACGCTGTGAAAAGCCGCTGAAGATAAGTTATCTCAAATTCCTCTTTGAAATGAAACTATCAGCAGCAGAATAAACCACATAAGCAATGGCATCTTGGCTCAAGTAGTTGTAGATCTGATTTCAAGCCCTGTAAATTTCAGCCTCCAACTCAATGAAACCACTGCCATTTTGAATCCAAGCCAACTTGTTGTTTTTGTGTGCTATATGAAAGAAGACGTGATCAAGGAAGATTTTCTATTTTGTAAGCCTCTTACAAAAACAAGCTTGGCAGTCGATGTGAAGAAACTTGTGGATGACTTCTTCAGAGGCAACGATCTTTCATGGAACATGGTTTCAGTAGTTTGTTCGGACGGATCTCCACCCATGCTTAGACGACACTCTAGCTTTGGAGCGCTGGTGAAATCCGATGCACCACACATCATTGTTACGCACAGGCATTCGTTGGCAACAAAAATCTTGCCTCTAGAAAAAGTATTCAAAGTTGTTGTTGAATGTGTGTGCTACGTGCAAAATAGTGTCATGAAGCACCTTATCTTCAAAGATCTGTCTAAGGAAATGGGCTCGGAAATCAAGGTACTTCTGTACCACGATTCTAACGTTCGGTGGTTATCCAGGGGGAAAGGTGCTAAATCGTGTTTTTGCCATGCGTATGGAATTAGCCCTGTTTTTGCGAGAGTACGGAAATTGTCACGCAGATTACTTGGAAAATTCTGAGTTCATTCTCACTTTGGCGTACATGGCAGATATTTTCGATGTTCTCAATCATCTCAATTGACAGATGCAGGGTGGTGGAGTCAATATCATCGAAGCGGAAGTAAACTTGGAGGGATTTAAAAAAAAGATACCCTTATGTAATCGACGAATAGAGAATGCCAACTTAGCATACTTTCCTTAGCTAGACGACTGTGTTAGTAAGATAGAAGACCTGCCTGGAATTGGAGACATTTCTGTACCAGGAGAGTTGAAACAAGTAATTGTCATGCACTCAAAAAGAGCTTGGAAAGTCTCTCGAGAAATACTTCCCCATCACAAGATCATGTCCAGTATGGGTGAGACAGCCTTTCACACTTAGTGTTGCGACAGCAGACGTGAACAATGAATATCTCGATTAAATCATTGAACTTCAGCAGAGCCAGCTTCAACAGCAACTCTTCAGAACAACAACACTGTCAATGTTTTGGTATCAGTAAATCATACCATACCCTCTTATTGCAAAGGAAGCTCTGGATTTACTCATACCGTTTGTAACAACATATCTCTGCGATAAATCCTTTTCGAGGATTGTTGACATAAAAACAAAGAAAAGGAACAGACTCTGTTGTGGAAATGAAATTAGAGTGGCATTCGCCTAGGTGAAGCCACGCTTTTCTGAACTTGTGTCTGAAATTTAACAGCAAAATACACATTAATTTGCAACTAATATTCAATGATTTATGTTTTTGTATCAAATTCATGTTTTGTTGGTCTTGTTTTTTGAAAATAGTGGTTCATTTTGTGCACTAATAAAATATATAACTATGTTCAGAAGAAGTCATATTTCATTTTTCCAATCACGAAGGGGTTTGGTGAATGCACTGATAAAGTTTACAGGGTTTAGTACATCCAATAATGTTAAGAATCACTGCTCTAGATACTGCAAGAACAGCGGCAGTAGTAATTGTGTTTTGGCAAAACCATAATGGTAAGTACCCTTGCATATATTTTTCAATAGTTTTAACCACTCACCCTTGATCAAGTCTCAGACTTCAAATTGTATTTCAATATCTAAAAATTGAAGATTGGATATTACAAATTATCCTGTCCATATGACTCAATCAAACTTCTTTCTTATATAAATACATATTTGACATTACATCAAATATTAGTAAAATTACATGTATTTACGTTACAATACCATATAAATTTGAGTCAAGGTAAATGAGTTAGAAAAGATGAACGAGTACGTATTCACATAATTTTGATTTGAATATATCCGTCCAAGTTTTTTAACATTATAAGAAATTCATACACATACATGTGCATTTTCAGAACAGCAGAATGGTTATTTGACTTCCACATATTATTCTATTTATCATAAATCATGAAAGCTCCTAAATTTTTGAGTTTCAATTGAATTTGAGTCACTTAAGAGACCTTTATAAAGAGAGCAAACTGAAGAAAAATTCTTCAGAAGCACATCCTCCATTCAGAGGGAAGTGATTCAAAGAGCTTGACTACCTCTTAATAACTGACAATATATATAAATTGAATATTTATTTATTTTTTTTAATTTCATTTTCTACGAATTATAATTTTTAATTTTTTATAACTAGTTATTTTCTAATACTTATGTACATAATATTAAAATGGATATTTAACAAGCCATATGTGTAAGGAAATCTGATTGATATAGATATATGATTGAGTATGTGCCAAATGGGCCATTTTATATAAAAGTATGGGCAATATACTAACATAAATATGTAGCTCCATCCATGTACTACTACTAATCAAAACACATACTCTTAAAGTTGATCTCAATGCAAATTTGATTATTGGTAATGAGTCCATTTCATTTAACGGGATTTCATGAAGGTATACATTATTGATTCTTAACTTTCGTGTTCTAGTCAGGAGTCTATCATTGCAAGATAATTTCGTGTAAAATTTGGACTCGATTGCAAGTAAAGTCTTGAGTCCAAGTCCCCATCTCTGGCTGTTAGTATTAATCTATTATTGTGCAATATCACTAGATCCCTTTCTAATTCATCTGCAGGGCAATTCTATACAAAAGTCAGCCTCACCATGAAAAAATAAAGCTGCCATACTATTAAAAAACCTACTTAAAATATATGATTAAGGTCAATATTTTGAAGTACAAAATACATTTGATCACAATATTCATAAAAATACATGTTTATCTCACTACAGTGATGAGACGCAATACTGTAAAATCTCCTACCGATGTCTTCTATCCTTAATTTTCATCAAGAAGGGCTGTTGTGCCAATATTTAAATACGTTATGTTCTTTGCGTCTTTCCATTGGTCCACTGTTATGATGCCCATTTATGGGACAACCAATGTAATATCCCTAAGGTTTTTTAGGAAAAGTTGTCATAAAACATGCATATTGAAAGCAATGTCAACCAAACTTTCCAAGCAAGGCTAACTTTTATAAAGATGAAATATTAGCAACAATTGTCATCCTGGTCTTATTTTTATGATTATTTCCGAGCGTTACGGACGTTACTTGTCGACACAGCTATAATTATATAAAATCAAGAATGCTAAAATTACTGTATTTATAAATAAATATACTATTTTGCTATAGTCAATGCAAAGAGATTCCCCAACATCACCATCGAAAAGGTGACTCCTGATGAGATTAAGAGCTTCATTGACAAACAGGAGGTGGAGGGTAAGTGGGAAGATGTGCACACAGGAAGTGCATTATGTCGATTGGGACAGATCAAATACAGGATGTACTCTACTGATCAGGCATCATACCTGCACAGTCTTCTCTCTTCCACCACAAAAACCACAAAACACGACACAGGAACCGAAATTGAGTTTCAACGACAAAATGAGGTGTTTTTGGTTCCATTAATTTTGATTTTCACATTTTAAATATGATAAAATATTTTCAATATATCTATAATATGCTTTAAGGCCTAGCTTTTTAACTTGTAAAAAAAGAAATAAAAATTAACAAATAACCCCAAATAATAAATCCCTGGGTGAGAGTGTGATAATGTGTATTTTTTAAATGAGAAGCAAATGTTTTCGAATAAAAAAACAACTTATTTTAAGTAAGTGCTTTGACCCGTGGGTTCAACAAAGATTTCCTTTAACATTGTTCTTCGAGAACATGTCAAGAAATAGAGCTAAATTTACGGTTGTATAGAAAATTTTATACCCTGATGTCCTTAATGATGATGTTTGATTAATTTATTGTAGGGTTTCCCAAACTTTTTCTGGCAGGTGCCTTCTTGGCTATAATATAAACTTCTAGCCCCCCTTAAATACATATAAGCTTTTCTTCCAAAATGAACATAATGGGATAAGTGAATTTGATGTAGCCTATCATAATAAAAAAGTGGATATGACCTGTATCGAGTGTTATTTGCTTTTAAAACATCATATTTTGTAGAACGGGTCTTCAATGTAATTGCCTTGTTGTTGTTTTTTTCAATCTAACAAACAAACTTAGAATTACTGAACGTGGTGATCTACTTCTTCTTTTCAGTAAGTTTAAACCTGATATGGAGAAACTAATATTACTGTCCCTACTCCAAATACAACCATCCCATTCTGTACAATTTGGGAAACACCCAACTTATATGTGTTCATGGGGGAGGGGGGAGGCAAGGCGTCTAGAAGTTTATATTGAGGGAAGGGGCACCAGTTTGAAATTTTTTGGGAACCCTATAATAAAGCTAGGGGTTGTAATATTGTTGAAAATTGCTGATGTTCAAACTTTGCAGTTTATGAAAGCTAGAACAAATGTATATCTGAATTATTTTTATAATTTTGTCATACAATATTTTAGACGCAAATCAATCATGAAGCAGAGGGAAAAAGACCCAGAACCTATCTATTTTTGAGAGGAAAAGCTAGAGAAAAGTTGACAAAAACAACAATGGTCTCCTCTTTTTTAGCTCTATTTTTTAGCTAAAACGTTACAAATTTCCAATGTGTAAGGAAAATACAAAATTTAAGTGTCCCAGATGCAATACATCTACATTTGTTCTATAATTGTCTTAAATGACTTTATAACTATTGTTGTATCTAAATAGATATTAGCAATGGATTTATTAATTAACCAGCCACTATTGGGGCCCCATGAGTCTTTTTAGATTTAAAATTTTTTTACTATCAAATTTAAATAATAAATAGATAAAATTGACCACCGAGTTCTTTCCAGCCCTAAAAAAGTATCACCTTTAATGGGTTAATAACAAAAGTCAATTAAAACTATTACAGGTTTTAATCAATTATGTGAGTAGAAATGGAAAGGAGCTCATGGATAGGGATGTAAAATTGTTGAGCATATTTGTATTAATTGGTATCCTGCAGGATATAAGTGCTCTTATAGATTTTTTCTCTCTATGTTAAGTTTAAAATGAAAATGATTGACACAATCATATTGTTATTTTATAAAATATATAAATTTTCAATTATATTATTCTTAAATAAGAATCCTATTTTATTTTATTAATCAACAGAATATATGAATATTATATATAATGCGAGTTTAAATATAGAACAATAATACCAATATGCTATAAAATAATGCTTTTGTTGGAAGTGATCCCATTAAGATCCCTCTCTGAATTTTAAATATGTTTGAAAACATATACTGATACATGTTCTACGAAAATTAAAACAAAATCGGGTTTCCTGCTTGACAGGGGCGCTATTTTGAAGGCTGCGCCAGAGCCCCAAACTTTTATTTTTGATTAAAATAAGAATATGATTGAATATAAGTTAAAGTTTGTGTTCTTGTGCATCTTTTGACGTAATTTGTGTTAAATCCACTATCAGCGGAATTATGGACTTCTCAATATTTAGGTCCAATGCATCAAGTCCAACTTTGAGCGGTCCTAGAACGGCCCAGGCGAGTCACAGAACCCAAATATTTCAAAGGATTCTCTTATTTCATATAAAAAAGCCAGATAACAATAAATCACCAAAATGGGGGATGGTCATGCCGTGAGGGTGTGTACACTTGACGTGGAATGACCGACCCCGATACAAGGCATTGAAGTCTAAAAAAATCTGAACAGTGCTTACTTTTCTAAGTGACTACATTTTGGTATTTAATATTTTCATAAATTATAAAAATTATATCTTCAGCAAAAAAATCCAAAAGAATATATTAACAAATTTTAATATTTTACAACTAATAGTGGAAGACTTATATCTGCTATAAATTCTTGACGCTAACTGTGATGACGAGGATCAATTTGATCGTTTTATATTTCGGTAAAATCTTTAAAGCAACTGGTTTCTGAAGCGAATTATAATATTCAAAAAGATATGCAGATAACTTATATGAAAACTAAAGAGTAAAAAATAATTCAAAAATTGAATAGTCAGGAATTGTAAGGATGATTTATTTCATTAGTAACATTGATAATGTTCTTCAACCTTTTTTAAACATTTGCTTGTCTAATTGTATTGTACAATATTATTATTAATATTGAATACTACAAGCTACTCTTGTATACAATAGTGAACGGTAATATACATATAGATGAAGTAAAAACAAAAGAATGCCCCATACCGTATCTCCTATTGCACTCTTTTTCTTCATTTAAGTTAAGTATTCATTGATCTTTCATATGTTTTGAGCTAGAGTCAGGGTTAGAGTTGAACAAAAAAAAAAAATTTGCATGAAGTTTTCCTTGATATCCATGTTATTTCTGTGTGTGGTAATAAACGTTAAAGCTCTTCATCACTATCAAGGCAAAGCTGTCGAAACAGTCTTCAATTAAGAAAATATGTCTGGATCTTATTTACTGCTCTAATAACAATATTAATTGATTTTTAAAGTCCACCACTAAGATTTTTATGTTAGCCGACGTGGCCTGTAGATTACATAAAGTACACTAGGTACGGATTTTCCGTAAACTAAAAGCAACGATGCCTATCTATCATGGATGGTGTACTGAAAAGAATGTTAGCAAGTGGGTGCTTTTCTCTTGGAAAAAATTATCTATGACATCAAATACAGACTCTTCTTTTCTAACAAATATCATTTCTTGAACCAACTTTTCATCTTTGACAAATGCAAACATAAGCGATAAGGGCATATTCATTTCCTACTAAATGGACTCATCTAACTGCGAGCTAAATTATATTCCTATAAGAATGCTTCAAAATTTATCTTCTACAATGTTTTCAGGCATTTTTTCTATTCTTCCTTGAACTGAGTTATTACTGAGAGGTATAACTCTCTTATCAAGTCTGGTGACTTATATACAACTGTAAGCGTAATCTTTCTTACTGCCCAATCGTGAAAGCCTTACAAAATCCAGTATTCTGCAAATGTATGTTGTAAGAAGAACGCAAACCGTTATTAGACTATTGTTAAGGGATCAAAACCATATTTCCAATAGTTTTTTGGTGCCTTCAACTTTTCTAAAAACTGCAGACAAATAGGTTTCATGATTCTCAAGGGCTTTTGCTTTAAATATATAAAAAAATTATTGACACAAAAAATATATGAAAACAGTTTTATTATTACTGGACGTCCTTTAAGTACTTTTTTGAAGTTTTAGGTTGAAGAATTTGGACTTTTACCTTGTAATCATATTTTTAAAATTTTATAGATCAATTTGTTATTTTTTATATAATATTATGTAATCACCACTTTTTTGCACTACTGCTCTCTAAACACCCCTTTTTGCATTATCAGCCCTCAGAACAAAGAACCACAACTATGAAAAACGCTGATTTATAGTATATCTGATAATATTATTTTTGAAACAAGTCTGAATTAGGTTCAAAATAATACTTTATTTCATATTTAATAATTCTCAAAAGCAATATTTTTTCCCCGCTATTAGGTGGAAATTATTAGTTATAGGATGATAAAAATATCATAGATATATTAAAAGCAATACCAAATTGAAGTTTTGAAAACAGTATCTAATTATATTGTTTATTTTTCCACGAGAAGATATATAATTATAAGTTTTTCCTACTACTAATTTAAATATTGTTAATTCAGATTATTTAAAATCACAAACTAGACATGAAGATGATATAGAAATATCTAACCTCTACAGTATTTGTTCATTTAATCTTCTGATATAAATAAACTCCTTGGTGATTTGTGTTACATTTTGTCCTGATGTTGTTTGTCATCCTTTTCGTAAGATCAGAAAATGTTTCAACAAATACATCTACACGTATGTACTTTAATAATGTATGGCTGTTACAAATTTATATGTCAAAGGAGTCATATAAATTTTTCAACTCAGAAAGCTAACTTGGTATATTTTAAAAGTGCCAATGAAAAATCAAAATCAAATATGGGCACCTCAAAAAATGTGTAATTCTTGTAGACTAGTTTTAAGTCAATGGACAGTTTGGTGAGAAGCAAAAGATCATTCCTCTTATATAAAAGAAAAATATTTAAATATAGGTATGAAATTAATAAATAAAATTTTCTAATCAATCATACTTACTTGAAACATGAACAAACAAAAATAAATTAATGGAATAAATGAGATTTCCAATTGAGACGTCAAACGCATTTAATTTCAAATAATCGCTTTTAACTTTCTATCTGAGATGTTTTATGATTAATATATTTTATGTGATTTTTTTGTTTTTGTTCGTAATATTCTTGAATACTTTTTAATTATCAAAAGAATGTATCCTAATAAAAAATGTACTATAAATACTCATTATTTGTTTTTAAACAGTCAATCATATTTTTGCAATTCTAACTGAAAAGTTTTATTTGAAACCATTAAGATCTACAAATATGAAAGTTTGAAATATTTTAAATATGAAAGAATGAAAGAGGACTTCTTGACCCTAATGACATTTTTGAAAGTTATAGCCTTCGAATGAGAGCACACAAATTAATAGTTTTTCTTGTACAACGGGGGACGTATTGAGCTGTGAGCCTCAAACATAATGGCCTACCTTTTATAACTATGTTGCTATATAAAGTTGTCTCCCTCTCCAGATACAAATCTTCGAACGGAAGGGCCAAGGGGGAAAAAAAACCATCAGAAAATTAACTAAATGTACAAAAAATTAAATATGGAGCTCACTTCCTTTACTCGTAATGTGTAGATGGGGAAGGCCAGTAAATATTTTTTTTTTAAATTGATTTTGAGTCTATAAAGAGAGCAGACGATAGAAAAATTCTTCAGAAGAACACCCTCCACTCAGAGGTAAGTGATCCAAAGAGCTTGATTGCCTCTTAACTGACAATAGTTAAAAATGTAATGTTTATTTTTTTCATTACATTTTCTACAAATTATTGACAAAAAAATATATACAAGAAATAATTATATCAAAAGGAAAATATGTAAACTTTTTTGATATACTCTGCCTCACCTAGGTGGTAGAGCGTATCATAAAATTAGTTACAAAATCATCGGAGAGCGTATATGGAGAAAAAAATAAAAATTGTTTTGTAAAAATAACTTTACCATCAAGAAAAAAAATGCCTCTGTTTGAAAATAAGGCTCAATATAAATTTTGAAAATTATGTAATACTAACTTTATATGATTTTTTTTTATTGTTTCCGTTTAAAAGTTTATTAGAAGAATATAATTAGGAACAATAAATAAATCTTTTGTCATCCTTTATTCTAAATGATTTAATTTTGTAGGTTATTAAAGATATGATGATAAAAACTCATATTCATATGAATTTATTACATATTAGGTAACAGTCATTATATAGATATTTACCAAAATTATATATTTTGCAATCTTTCTATTCGAATTTCACGAGTACATATAAGGAAATTAACTTTTTAATGAATTACTATTTAAATTATTCATTGAAATGCATTAAAACAGGTGTACGTTGTACGCGCGTCATCAAAAAATTGGTATGAATTTTCCTTTTTGTGGAATAAACTATTATTTTAGGAATAAGTTTATTAAATATTATATGTAGACTGTACTAACATCTAACAATTGTTTATTAAAAAGTCTGATATATGTGTTAATCAAAAAATATAGCCAAAATAAGGGAAAATTATCATTTTTCAAAAACTTTGAACAAAATATGTCAAGTGAAGATGGAATGGTAGAGCAATTAAATTTTGTACACCTTATTTTCATATCCCAAGGGAACTTTTCCACCCTAACCGTAATCGAAATTAAAAAAAAAAATTGAAAATCAAAGTGGTATGTACTTTAATAATGCAAACTTGTTTTGCTCATTGTGTTGTTGTTACCCATTTATAAGTCAGAGGAGTGATATAAATTCTTCTACTCATAAAGATAACTTGTTATATTTTAAAAAGGCCAATGGGAAATCAAGAGCAATTGTAGGTACCTAAAAAGTCTGTAATTCTTTATACTAGTTTTAAGTCAATGGACCATGGCAAAAACGGAATAAGACGCAGTTTGGTGAGAAGCAAAAGATCATTCCTCTTATTGTATAAAAGAAAAATATTTAAATATAGATATGAAATTAATAAATAAATTTTTTTAAATCATATATCTATTTAATAAAGAAAGATCAATAAAATTCATGACCAAAATAAGTATCTTATTTACTAAAAAAATCAAAGGTTTGAAATTATAAACATATATTCCGAAATTGGTACAATATTAAACGGAATTGGTTTCAATTGAAACATTAACAAACAAACATAAAAAATAAATTAATGTTAAGAAATGAGATTTCCAAATGAGACGTGAAAGGCAATCTGCTTGGAAATGTACAGTTGAGATTGTGTTTTGTGTATAAATTATTGAGATCAAAATATTTTGACCTTTGTCTTTGGATCATCAAATGCAATGTTATTGACGAATAACTAACATACATTAGTTGAAATCTTCACAGATTTGTATTAGGAGTAATCTGTAAGAAAAACAATTATTAACATGTAAAATATACCCGAATTCAATAATAGTATAGGTATTTTACCTCCTTCTGAACTGTTATTCCACGAAAAATAATTATGGGACACCTTATTTTCAGGGTCTGGCAATCCGATTGCCTTTCCTTGCGCGGTTATTTTTTTCCGATTTAACACTTTTTTAATTATTTGACCGTATTTTGAATTAGATGCATATTTTCGAGTGACATGAACGCATGAAAAAGAAATTATTATCCAGCAATTCACTTTAATAATAAACATAATCAACTGAATAACATAATATTTGTTCTTAAACTGAAACCTGTATTGCTTAATATAAAACTGTATCAATTAATATAAAAAAATAAATAGGAAGTAGAACGTCCATCCTGAAATAACTTATATTTTTAGTGTAATAACAAAAGTGCAAACAGAACGTCTGTAGAAACATTTTAAAAATATAAAAAGCTGTATACATTAATATATAACAATAGATAGAAAGTAGAGCATCCATCTTGGTATGGTGCATCTATAAAATATCTGTAGAAAAATTGATGTGAGCTTATTGTTCCCGGATAAATCCATGGCCTGGAAACACGTGTACCGTAAAATTTCATATAAAGTGCTTTGTTATTCTTTTTCCAGTGAGATTTTCCTGACTATTTTCTTAAACTCACAGTTTTACTGGACAATAGAGTATTCCCTATTTTTTAAAGTTGACAAATTCCAAATTATCATAGATCATGAGATGTGTTTAGGTGTTGGTAATAATCTCCTAATTTTTTTTTCTGTGCCATCAGAAACCGTTACCCTCCATCCGGTCAAAGTTCCAGCGTTCCGAAAGTACTTCAAAATGAGGCCAAATTAAAAAAAGAAAAAAATCTTATTACTTTTAAGGCATAAGAAAAGAAAAACTTATTTAATATATTTTTTTTAATTTGTTAGTCATTTTTTTTACTTTATTATTTAGTCAGTTTTGTAAGATAAAACTCATGATGTACTTATTGACGGCATATAAATATAGATAAATAGTTATGGATTTTATATTTATTCAGCTATTTATATAATTAAATTTTTTTAAGGACAAGATACAAATGGGCATAAACATACATAGTCTTTAAATAATCAAAATTAATTCATGAAATCAGACTTCTGAAAGTTTTTATTCAATTTTGATCTTGAGTGATTTGAAACAATTAAATTTTTGTATCTTTTCTCTTGATCATATGTTTTATAGGATTCCTTTGATGTTGATGCTAAATATTTTGTAACGTTTTGACAATCACACAGAATATCGGTAGACCTAAATCTTCAACTTTTGTACATTTTAACAATTCATTTTTTGTTGTATCAAATATTAAAGGAGGTTTAGTTTATTGATTTTCAGGATTTGTATTGAAGTTAATTAAATCTAGGTAACTAGTTAGACGTAAATTTAGAAATTTTTTTGGAGGAAAAGATTGTCTGACTTGACCTTTTTGTTTTCTTTTTTCCGATCTTCAAAGATGATGGTTAACTGGTTTGAATCAAACAAGGCACAAATATAATGACATTTTCTGGATATGCAAAGTAGGAATTTGTCTTAAATAAGACCGATTTTTTAATGTCCTTCTTTAGAGTCGAGATGCTGGTTTGCTTGATTTATTGGAAATAAAAATTGTTTTGATCTGTGTTTGATGGGATGAAATCTTTTATATGAAGGAAAGTAGGGCCATAGACATTTAAAATCATTATAACAAGTTTATTAAGCTCAACTGATTGATTTTTTGAATGTATAAACTTAAAAGGGTAAAAGCAGTAATAACCCATCTACCCTCTTTCACTGTTCAAGGATGTTTGAAAAAAAAATCACGACATAATGTGGCCCCTTATGTACAATCTGAAAAATCTAGACAAAGTACTATTGATTTCTGCTCAAACATTTACATAAATATTCATCTATGTCTGGTACACTTCCTTTGATAGCCACAAATGTTATAGTGTACGTTTAACATGAAAAGTTTTAAATTTGAGAGCTGTATTTGATTTTGGACCTTTTGTTTTCGTTTCATAGTATTCAAATATTGTTTTAGGGGCAATTCATTCATGTGAAGTAAACAAATAAGCAACATAAAAAACAAACAAATCCAAGAAAACATATGATCAAGAGAACGGATACAAAAATTTAATCGTTACAAATCACTCAAGATCAATATTCAATAAAAGCTTTCAAAAGTCTGATTTCATGAATTAATTTATTGAGTATTCAAAGATTTAAAAACTAGGTATGTTTATGCCATTTGTATCTTGTACTTAACGAAATGATATTATATAAATAGCTGAATAATAAGGAAATCCATAATTATTTATCTATATTTGTATGCCCGTCAATAGTTGCACTTCTTGAGTTTTAACTTACAAAACCGATTACATAATAAACTCAAAAAAATAACTAACTAATTCAAAAAAATTATAAGATAGGTTTTTCTTTTCTTATGCCTTAAATGTAATAAGATTTTTTTTTTTTTAATTTGACCTCATATTGAAGTACTTCCGGAACGCTGGAACTTTGATCGAATGGAGGGTGACAGTTTTTGATGGCACAGGGAAAAAAATTAGGAGGGCATTACCAACAACTAAACACATCTCATGATCTATGATAACTTTGAATTTGGTCAACACTTTAAAAAATAGTACATACTATTGGACAAAGTACGTCCCGTTTCGGCTCAATACGGGATGGGCGCTTTTTTTTCTAAATGCGGGGCAGTTCCATTTTTCAAGGGAGAGTTGCCAAAACTACATTCAATGTGACCAATAATGACCAAGATATTCATATTTAAAAAATGAAAAAAAAGGCGGGAAATACGAAATTACTATTTCCCCAAACTAATATATCATGAATATATTTCACGATCAATTATCAGCTTTATATTCTGGGATAAACTGAAATACACAATAATGTTTAGTATATAGTTTAAACCATTCTTTTGATTTATGTTATTTTATTTGGTTCTGATATGGCTTGTCAAATAAGATCCATCATATATTTTTTTTTTTCATTAAGAGAGGAAATTTTTGCAAAATTTAATAATGTAAATGATTATTCAAAATATTTTAGTAACAGAAATAGAGGAGAATTAATTAGTTGAAGAATACAAGTGCAATAAAGACTCAATTCCGTGGAAAATAATTGTAGCTTGTTTTTCTGTTGACGGGCGACATGATACGTAATGTACTTTTTGAGATAATATTGTTCAAATCATTAGATCTACCAATACGACTGCATTTGGAACTATGCTAGCACAAATAATATCACAGTTTAAGCTTTTCAAAAAATAAGTCGGAATATTCAAAGCATTAAGTTATAGTCGATGTGCTCATTTGAAGATCGTAAAGTAAATTAAAGAACATTGTTCAAATGATTTGATCTACCGATATGAGTGCATATATTACTATGGGACCAAAAATGATGGTATTTTTAAGCTTCACAATGGATGAAATAGGAATATGCGCTTCGTTAACTTTGTTGTATCACGCAACCTTTTCCTCCACCAAGAAGCAAATGTAATTAGCCAAATAATTAGGTCATAATGTTTCAATTCAAAAATCAAAATCATCCAATTTAAGGCAAGTATGCCCCGTTCTGTTCGATAACTTATTGCAAACGAGAATCCAACTTTGTAATGGCCTTCAAGTAGAAGTCCTTGTCCCTACTCGCAAAACACTAGGACAACCAATTTTTCAGGCCTCTATTGAGGCTAAACTTGTACCCAAAAAGCGTGTTTGACCATAGGAAGGAGCAGGTGGTATTCCCCTGGTGCCAAGCCCGGACTGAAAGGTGGATGAATAAGCACTTCCTATCAGAGCTCTCGGAGCTTCTGGTGCATCATCAAAGTCTTGTTGTCTCCAATTGACTAATGCTGGTAGCTTCTGTTGGATCAACAGCTTCAAAAGGTCAAGTTCTTCATAGTGGAGGGCAAAATTAAGCAGTAGAAAGAAAAATCGCTCGAACCACTGTTGTGCAACACGAACAGAATGAGTATCGGTCCCGTATACATAGCAAATTTTCTTGATCTCTTTCGACACGTTTTTCCCTTTCTGATAGTAAAAATGTAAGATATTGTGACTTTCTTCATTTAAGATCTCTATACTCGACATACAATAATTAACTACTGAGCAGGCCAAGTGTTTGTAGTATACACTCCCACATTTGCAAGACATGTGACCAATAATGAACAACATACACTTAATTAACAAAAAAGTGGCATGAAATACGAAATTACTTTTGCCCAAGCAAAATATATATATAAATTTACAACGACTACGAGGGATCAATAAGAAATTATATTCCTCTTCTTTTGGAAACAAAGTATAGCTATAAGTAACTTAACTTATTACTTTATTTATTTATCAAAAAGAATAATTTATGAACTTGCCACAACGTATCAAGTGAGACGAGGGAATCGACAACTGACAACAAAATACCTAAGTATTTTTGTGTTAGCAAGGTAAAGCCAAGATACAAAGAATTGAAATGGTTGTACCCTCTTACGAGCAGAGGTTTAGTGATTGTATAGCAAATAACAATTTGTTCCGTTTTATTTCTTCCCCTTTCCTGTGAATTCTTGTTTGAAGCATATAAAGTACATGTGCTAAGCTGGATACAATTATTCAAATAATTATATGTATCATGGAATTCTAGAAACCCATACCTATAATTCCGATGCAATTGTATTTAGTACTATGTTACTAGTAATAATAACGCATTTTAAAGTCCCCTTCGGGGTTAATTGGAACATTCAAATCAATCAAAGATCCTTCATGTAATTAGTTTTTGTATGATTCCACACATGTTTTAGAAATTGTAATCAAGATCAACATAATAAACCGGTAATCTTGCATATGGTTCATTGTTTTTATCAGTTGATTGAATGATAAATGGTAATTACTAAACTTATTTGTGACTCTACTACTCTTTTGCTTCATAGTACTGAAATAAAACCGAAAATGAAGGAACTTACATGTTTGGATATTTGAAGAGTGTCAAATCTCTTTTTAAAAAAAAGTATTTTAAAAGAAATTAGATAATTGACGCCGTTAAAATATTCGAACATGTAACTTTCAGCATTTTCCGATTTTTAGGTCTTTTTTTCTATTTGAAGGAAAGCTTATAATACATTGCTATTTGTTTGTTAGATACATAGCTTGTTCAAACTTGCACTAGTTGGAAAAAATGGAATCAATTAACAAATTTGTTTTGCTAAATATTTGGAAGAGGCATGAATTCCTCCTTATAACCTGCGCCAGGAGCAATAACATAACATTTGCTTTAACTCTTGGGCTCAGTAGGACGTTTTTCTTAAGGTGAGGAAGGAATTTGAGGCATGAATCTAGATGCTGGAATTCATGGCCAGAATCCAGCATATCGTCAATGAGGACCCTGTAAAGTCTATCAGGGCAATTGCTCGAGAAGTTGGCCGGCCAGCGTTATTTATTAAATTCTGCATTAACAAAAACCTTCTTTACTACTCATACAAGATGATCAAGGGAGATATCTTGGCATAAAAGGCCAAAAACTAAGCGCTTAAAGTACTCCCAAAAGATCTTCAACCACCTCAAGCTCCCACTTCATTGAGACATGCTCTGGTTTTTCTCGGATGATAAAAACTTTTGCCAGGACTAGAATGTCAACAACCAGAACAACAGGTGGTTGGTTGTATCCCACAAGGATGTGTCCGTCGTCATGAAGACGAAGTTCCCAGCCCATTTCATGGTGTTTGGGGTGGTTTTGGAAGGCCACGTCATGGGTTCCCATGTGTTCCCACAAGGCCTCAGGGTCAACACTGATGCCTACTTGGACGTGCTTTAGACCAAGTTGAAGCTTTGGATCAACTTGTTTGTCAATTGGAGGCCTTACATGTAGCAGAAGGACTTAGCTCCCTGCCTAAAAAAAATAACAATTTTGACTACTTCATATCGCCAGACTTTTGGCTCCCAAACTCGCTGGATCTGAATCTGTCGGATTTTTTTTGTGTGGTGTCGGATTAAAACTGAATAATTAAATAACCATATCTGGGAGCCTTACAAGTTATTTGATTTAAAATGTATCCTAAAGGTTCTGTTTTTAAAAGCAACTCTATGTGGAAGCTTTGTTCACATAATTATATATTTTATTTTTAGTAAGTACATTGATTATTTAATTAATGGTGGCAAATGTTTAAATTTAAATTACTTTTAGCATGTAATCATCGTGAAATATATTGGTTGTTCATGAGGATTTTTATTAAACCACTTTCACGAGACTTAGAACCGGGGGGCGTAAGTATAATCCACCACCTTGTGAGAGAGCCAAAATTGAGTTTAAAATGACAAAAGAAGGCTGGAATAGTTGTCTGGTTAGATAGGATTGGTTTACAAGACTTATGAAAGTTGAAAGTCGGGAAAGAGTAGACCAATTCTTTCAATGCTGTGAGATTGCACTGGGAAATGATTTGCTTAAAACAAGTCCAAAACTTTTGGAAGAAAATGAAAATATTTTTCTGTCAGTCATTAATTCCCTGGCAGTTATACCAGAAATTCATTGTGTAAAACAAACAGATTTATTTACTATGAAGCAATTCCATGTAGAACCAATTAAAGTATGCATGTCAAGAGTTCGAAGCAAAGTGGCTATCTGTTACTTTTCAACAAAGAGGAAAAACGATAGGAACGTTGATTTTACAGATGAAATAGTTCGAATAATATTAATGATTGGAGTTAATGATCGAGAAATATTCAGAGAGATTGTCACTATACCAAAAATTGATAAGAAAAGTCTATCAGAGTTACCCCAAATTATTGAATCTAAAGAAAGTGCCAAAATTGCTACAAACAGCAGTTTGCCAGATTAGGAGCAGTTTCTACTTTCAAACAACAGTCCAGGATGAATCAAGAAATGGAGGAAGATACAAGTACGGGAAAATGCTAACATCACGGAAAGTTCTTTAAATTGTTTACTGATAGTCATAAAAGTTATAACAAGAAATCTTATAAAGAGTGCCTAGAATGTTGGTGCAAAATTAGAAACCAAAATAACCAAGAGGTGTTGGGAATTTCACAAAAACAGGATAATAAAGAAGAATTTGGGAGATTTCTACTTATCCGATTCATAAATGGAAAATCCATGGCGTAACCAAGAATACAAGTAAATGTAATTATCCATAAAATGGAGTACATAGGTATATCCCAAAATAGGTCCAGTGATGATCCATGCAATAGCTGATACGTAGGCTCAACTTTGCTCTCTGCGGATGAGAATAAGGGAATCAATTTTAATTCACAAAGTGATTGAACAATCGGTGTAAAAACGACAATACCATAGGAAATACATAAAAAAAGGTTTTATAAACCTCACACTAAGCCAGGGTGAAAACACGTTATATTTCTTTTTAAAAAAAAGGAGGGTTTTATTGTCTTAAAATATCAACGAGGGAGATGAAGAGCTTTATAACTATATCTGAGAGCCTTACGGATTATTTGATTTAGAATAAATCCTGAAGGGAGTTGAGTTCTGTTTTTGAAAGAGACTCCTTGTGAAGGCGTTGTTCACATAATTATATATTTTATTGTTAGTAATTGTATTCATTATTTAATTAATGGCGGGTAATGTTTAATTTTAAATCTTTTTTAGGATGTAATCAGCTAGAAATATATTGTTTGTTCAAGTGAATTTTTATTCAGGAAACGACAAACCAACCGAACCCCTGCAAAACCAAACTTTTCAATCGTATCAAGGAGGATCTCCAGGATTTGCCAAATGACCAAGTTACGAAGGCTGGCTGGCGCTTTCGTCCTCGTATAGAAACTGTAATTGAAGTTGTAGATGATTTTATTGAATAAAATATTGCTTGACATTGACCTGTAGTTGGACGTCTCTGTGTCGGAGACGGAGAATGAAAAAAATAGTGTAGAGGGGAAAAAAGTCATAAAAAGTTAACTTATGCCAATAATATACTTATATCCCAGAATTATATGGATTTTATAAAGCAAATTTCATTTTTGCAATTTAGATAGCTTTCCCACCCTGTAAATATAAATATCTGAATAATATTTATAACACTTCCTACTAAATCTTTTTATCGTTTTAATATTTTTTCGCAGGATGTCGCTTTTCATGTAACGTCTCTCAGCCTTACTGGCTAAAGTGGTCAATAGAAATAGCAATACCAATGGCATAAAATAGGAGTGCAACACTAGATGACTTGAGGTAAAACACGGTGAAGCTATAAAACAAAGTAACAAAACGACCCTATTAGCTTGAAGATATATAATGGTGGAGCGTTTTGATATTTTTCTCAATATAAAGGATAAAAATAGCTTATTGGTATAAGTGAGACAGATATTTTGAGGTTTCTTTAATTCCTATTACACATAAATATATTCGATTCATATATGACAAATTTAACAATATTTAAATAAACGAAATGAAATGTACATTATCCTTGACGTGACCCTCTGTAAAACGAGACCTATTCGCTACAGTCCTGAACAGTTTGAAAGGCAAACTTACAACAGGCGTCCCAGGATAATGTACAAGAACCCTAGATTGGTTGAATTAATGGAAGTGTATAACAACCTTTAAATTTGATGACAATAAGTAAATACCAGCGGTTTCATTAATTCAACCAATTTTTAAAGTAGTGATACTAGGTTAATTATAATAGAGTCACTAAATCATAAATAATTTTTGTAACTTGCATTTGACTGTTGAATATCTGAGTCCCCACTTGTTTAGCGTCATAACTCATAGTTAGAGATGAGATTTGTGTAAGAGCGTGAGGAGAAGGCCAGAATGAGACATATGGTACTCTTGAATTAAGAATTTTGATAATATCAGGTGTCTGTTATGTAATTTTTAGGATAAAACTGAATTACTGCTATAGAGAAGAGAATCTTTTACATTTAAAATGCTATTACTACAGGTAAAATATCATAATTACATTTAAATTTATTTATATTTATTTTGATATAAATTTTTATAAACAATGATAGGCGAGAATTCTTCTTACAGAGAGAGATGTTAACACACCCAAGACTGATTAAATAATGCACAAAAAGAAGAAAAACCACACACACCAACCATTTTTCCTTTTCTAGTAACTGAATTTAGTTTGTTCTTTACATGGATCCCTTCTTTAGTCATAGTTAAAGTTTAAGCTGAAGTTCTTATCCTTGTTTTAGAAATATTTATGTGTTTTTGTGATATGGCGATCAAATATATTTGTGGAACTATATAAATTTATCTGCATGTTGTTTGATTTGGAAGAAGAAGAAGGATATTGATTGGAGTTAAGTTTTGTTTTTAAAAGTGGCTCTTTGTCGGGACTTTGTTCTCATAATTATATATTCTATTACTAGTAATTAAATGTTTTAATACAAGTAATTAAATGTTTTATTAATTAATGGGTAATAATATTTAATTATAAATCTTTTAGTATGTTTTCATATTGAATTATATTTATTGTTCAAGATAAATTTTATTCAGTATCGATTTTAGCTTTTTGAAGAAATTTTTTAGAAAATAGGCCTTGATACACTCTAATGTACATGAAATTTTAATGAACTTTACAAATAAGGTGGGTACAACAAAAGGGGTTTAGATGAAACCACGAAACTCAATGGACAACGCGATTGGGAAATTTTTTCTAGTTAACTTTTAGGTTTGCGCCCCTGTTGTTCCTAGAGAATGAAGTAAACATTATACAAATATGGACTTCAATGACTATTCAGGTGAGATGGAGTAAATCTAATATTAGAATGCTTACTTATACTTAATGATTTGTGATGTAAATCGTGTAAATTTATTAGCTGACCCCTTTTTTTGGAATTGATAATCTGAAGAATGAACTTTCTATTCCTTAGCTGTTTTCATTATATTTTAATTCCTGAGTAGTGAACTTCCTTTCCTGCTACATTCAATTATATTCAAAACCTGAAAGAACAATCGTTTGTGCTCATTATAGACGGAGAGTCCCCTGGATGATTTGCTGCGGAGTTATAATTGTAAGTCCTTGTTGGACTCAGAGTAGAAATGGGGATCGACATCGTAGTAATTCTAGTTAATGTCCTTGTTTATTTCCTTTTCTCCGTCCCTTCCTTTGTCATAGCTGATCTAATTAAACGTCATGAACATTATTCTTTCTCTCCTCTACAAAAACATTCTTTAAATTGTCAGGGTTACCATGTTGGTTTTCGGTTGATTTTTTTTTTTATAATGCCAAAATATACACGATAACCATCACTACCTATACTTATAACTCCACAACATATCCTCAGAGTTACTCTTCGTCTTTTGTGCACAGGTGATTATTATATACTTATTGTTCTCTCTTCAATAATAAATACTTTGGTAAATATATTGGTATATCGATGTTTAGGTAGCAATGACATAAAAGTGCAATCTTCAAATTTTATATTTTTTAATATTCTGACTCAATCCCTCTCACCTTTGAACTTTATGATCTAAAAAACTATTACAAAAATTAATAATACAAGTACACTTATCTGAACAAAAGATACATTTTTAACGAAGATATTTCCTAACCATATTATTATATACAAGCAATACTTCGTGACTGGAGTGATACAATTAGATCTACAAAAGAAAATAATAACTGTTTTTTATAATTGTAGAACAAAAGCATGTGATACACTAACAAGGGATGGAACAACAAAAATAATCTAATATATTGGCCGTCATAACAAACATAGCTACTCGATAAATTCAATCATACAATTTTATTTCGAAATTTGGATATTTTGAATTTTTTCCCTTCAATTAGACCAATAAAAAAATCGATCTTGACTAGAATAGATAAAAAATGTAAGTGACTGAAGAAAACTGAGTGAAGAACATTAATAGAAAAGATCTTGACTCATTTTTTATAAACTAATAATATACTCGTATATTTACAATCAGGACTTCAGATTCGGTACATAAAATGTCCAACAACGACTCTAAATCCAGTATTTTGAACGTCACCGACTTCGACTCCACCACACAATTTTATATTAATACACTTCAAGCTTAAAGCCTATATAAGTACTATTCAGGGGCGTCCACAGGGAGCGCCCGAAAGGAATGTACTCTCCAAAATAATTAAGACTTATAAAATACTCGGGAATTGTGATTGTATAGACTGTATTTGAAATTTGTGAAGTATACCTATAAATGAGGCAACTTTTAAGCTTTTTAAGTTTAGAGTACTTTATACCTATGATTCATAATGATTTAGCAACAAACTTAACAAACCCTCAATGTAAGCCGTAGATTATAATTAAGTTTTATTTAAATAAATTATAATAATTTTTTTGTAAATTTTCTAACTCCACCAAAAAAGGTACTGACTCCGATTCCACAACTCCTATCGAGTGGTATATCCACGAGATATAATTTATTAAAAAACAATAGAATTTCAACAAAATGAATACTATAAATAGATGTGTGTCTGAGCTCTGTTAATGATTAACGGTACTGATGGCTTCCAGACGGGTGAAGCCTGGCACCCGCTGCAGATGTAGTCCTCTTTCATATTGGGCCATTGGTGGCTGAAAGTAGCTTTGAGGGTCTTGGCGTTTAGATGTCGGACACTACAGGTCTTCTCTTTGACATGCAGTCAAAAGGTGTGGTCGAGGGGTTTAAAGCACATTCAAAATAGTATTGTAACGGAGGAGATGGGTTTCTTTTATTGCTGGTGTAAAAAGTGACCTATCCACTATTAATCTGCTCTTTCCACCCACTTTTTTGATAGCTCTCTGAACAGTCTGATGTGAAATCCCGGTATCTCTTGTATGGACCCTCATGAAATTAAGGGGATTGAAGTGGGCTGGGTTTTTTTTTAATAACCA
The DNA here is from genome assembly GCF_016086655.4 of Lepeophtheirus salmonis. Taxonomy (NCBI): domain Eukaryota; kingdom Metazoa; phylum Arthropoda; class Copepoda; order Siphonostomatoida; family Caligidae; genus Lepeophtheirus; species Lepeophtheirus salmonis. Next base: position 36,534,046 of record NC_052144.2, on the reverse strand, counting down.
GTTTGGCCTTTTTGATAGAAACCTTCTTCCTCTTTAACGTTTTGGACTTGCCGACTGCGTAGAGGGTGGTCCTCGGGACTCCAAATTGTTGGGAGTGTGTGAATGGAAATTTGTAGATCACGTTCAATGTTCATACGTTCGCGACTTGAGAGCTCATGTATGTTTTATTTTGTAACGTATTGTTTATGCTTTAATATATCGAAATATGAATTAATTTCAATCACTCAACATTCATTAATGATTGAATAAGTAAGTGTTCAGATTTCAATGGTACTCTGCAGTCCTGTTTATCATGTATCACTTGTGTTTACTCAAAAAAAAAAAAAAAAAAAAAAGGATAGACACAAGATGAAATTTTTTTCTATAAGCAGTCGTCATAATATACCTTCCTCTTTTCTGTAAAATTTAAAAAAAACACCTTTATTCAGATAGCAAATCATATATATATATTTATAAGTCTATTATTGGTAGTATCACATGTCGGGACCCAATACTATTGGTCAGGTCAATAGTAGCAAGTAGACATATAAAACAATCAAGTATGTTCCTATGACATTCTTTTAGGTCTCCTAAGTAATTAAAAGCAGTGACGGCTACTCAATAGCACTGGAGAACGGCAGTATCCCCTATTAATTTCTTATTTACACATTTTTACACCTTAAAGTTAAAATGATTACACATCCTCTCATTTCTATAAACTATGAATATTAGCTACAAATAAAGCTAACAATATGTATAACTACCAGGCTTGGACCCGTTCACTCAATTACCCTTTTTCCGTTCAATTTCTGAAGAGTTTTCGTTCGTCGTTCAATTGCTTACTTTTTTCCGTTCATTTTTAACTAAAAAAAATAAAATAAAAAATTGTGGGGACGATAAAGATGAATGTTCCCACGACTACATATCAACAAATCCATTTACTAACTAAGCGTACATGAACTTTGTTTTAAAAACAAATGCTTGGTCCTGCAGTCCCATTATTTTTTATATTTATAATATTTGAGCCGTCAAATTTAATGCAAGATATTCTCAAAATTGATTGTAGGTTACATCTGTATTTTTTGGCAAATTATTGTCAATTTCTATCGAAAAATTATTATTACTAACCCTTTGGGTGTGTCGCAAATTTGACATAAAGTAGCAAAAATTTATCGTCATAATAAAAATTGACGGATTTTATTTGATATATACTCAAATCAAATAAAGTATAACCATAGTAAAAATTATGAGGTGTCTTAGTTCATCCCACAAATTGGAATACAAAGCCCATAATTGACTCGAATATGTATTAAAGTAGGGGGTTGTACGCATATTTGAGGCAAATAAATAAATTGGGATTTTTCCTTTTTCTTTATTATTGTTCAAGATTGTTTTTATGTTGAGTCACAATACAGGTACTTATTATTATTTTTTTAAATATGAAGCTCTGAGCCTTAGCTACACATGTTCGTCAAAAATGAGTCCATCAAAGGCAAGGAGACTGACACACTTTGCTTGATTTTAATATAGATAGAATTAAAATTAAAGATAGAACACTTGTAATAGGGATTCCCTACAAATATATATAGTTGCACTCTGGTCCTCTGTTTGTTGAGGGCCATGTTCATAATGAGTAATACTTAATAGTCTCAACTTATATGGTATGTTTGTTGAAATGGTATCAATCTTCCTGATATGAGGGCACATCTGTAATAAAAATTACTCAAAAACCTCACTATTTCACTGATTTGGGCTCCGTAGTTGTTTTTATAAAAAAAAATTGCCCGTTATAAGCTACTAATGATGTCAAATCATTATTCATTTAACAAAAAAAAGTTAATAAAATTCATTATATAAATTATCTTTTTGATCTATTTTTAATATCAGTAAAAACTTGAATTAAATCAGCCAACCAACGATTAAGGGTTCTCTTAAAATTAAGGTATTTTCGAAATGGGGACCTTTCTTAATTTGCCTCATGCTTATGATTCTCTAAAGAAACTACTTAGTATAACTTTTTTAAATCATTAGTAATATAAATTGAAGACTGTAGTAAATAATTATTTTTAGTGGAATTCTGGAACTGATTGTTACGTCTAGAACTGATATCTCATAACGCTGAATAGAATAATCTTTAGTTCAGACTTCAGAGGCAGATCGGAAGTAGAGGAACAAAAAATATTTTATTACATTATAAAAAATTTCGCAACGTTATTCATTACGCTCTCCATGGTCCTAACAGCATCCTAAGTACATAATCTAAGATAAATAACTTCAGGGCACCAATAAATGCTACATTACATGTTATTTGTAAGCCTCCCCATCAATGTGTTTGCTTTAAACTACATTGACCACCCTGTCTTAAATTATATTCAAATTTTAATAAAATATTTAGGAATAAGAACAAGAAATGAATAGGCATGTAGAAAATTACTGGTAACTGCATAATCAATAGATTTTACTTGTATGCTGCTAAATCATATGGGATAGCCAAGCAGCGAGGATAGGAGGCTCGCACAGTGTAAGTGCTGTAAATGCCGATTTACGGAGAGAAAAAAAACTTGCAGAAGGCGTACGCGAAAGTCTAGAAGTGTTTTGAGGATTTCCATAGAAATGCTGGATTTTCATTACTTAAATAGGGAGATTCAATTTGACGTTATTTATATATAATTTAGAAAAGTTTTTAATCTTTCCCCAGTTCAACTGTTTTTTTTAAATCCGTTGATTCTTTTAATCGCACCCTTTATTAGAAAATAAGTTATCTCAAGATAGCTCTTAAAATCACAGATAAAGTATAATGGATCAAATAGAAGATATAATTGACGTTAAAACATTTATTAATACAGTGTCTGATTAAGTTTCCGACTAATCTGTTTTTATAAAGTTCACCAATTTTAATCCGACATTATCACCACAAAGCATAAACACATAGAGGTCTAGCCACAAGCAAACACTTTTTCAAATACGCGACAGTAGCACCCCCAAACTTTCAGTGTGTGTTAACAAGACAGATAAGTGATAACTAAGTAAATATAAAAATATTAAATAATTAATAAATCTTCAAAAAAATTAAATATTTCAACGAACATTAATTAGGTAAGTTGGTGACAATAAACTTTAAGCCCTCAAAAAGACACTTTAAAATTATATCAGTTCGACATTTTAATGCCTTGATAAAGCATTTCTCTACTTCAACAAAGAAGACTTACCTCATTTACTTTTCAGTGTCCCTAATCCAAAATGAAAAAGGCTGGGGTAATTTATTGTGCTGCGATTAATTGTTCCAACAATTGAAAAGCCAACCATTTGCATTTCTTTAGATTTCCTCTTAACGATGGTATCTGCAAAAGATGGATTCAGAATTCTTGTCAAGCCGATTTAAGATGAAGGTCGAGTGAGTCATGAAACTTTAGTCTAAGACTTTGTGAAAAACATTTTGAGGACTGCATGTTCATGAATGCTGCTTCAAAAAAAAAAAAAAAGGAAAGAAATAAAGAAGACTTATACCTAATCCAATTCCCCCTATATTCGATGTACCAAATCCTCCCCCAAAAGTAATTCCTCAAAGTTGTCTTTTTCAATGACGTATTCAAGATAAGGCTTGATTCGTTTGACTTTACTTGAAAGACATTCAGCAGGTATGATTATGATATATACTTATAAGAAGATATAGGCCTTTAAGAAGCATTTTTTTGCAGATAACATTTGCATGGATGTCTCTACAGTCACTACACCCGGTAAATCCGAAGAACTTTCTCGAATGCTACAACTCAGACAATATATATATCTAAAAAATTGGGTGATAAAAAGATTGCAGCAAGAAAACAAGGCAAAACTCACACCCCTGACAAATGTGAAACACATAATCTCTTCAATGCAGCCATAACTTTCTAAACTGCAACATTATCTTATATCTATTCAGCTTTGTGATGCAGTTGGAAAATCAAATGATTCTATACTAATTAAATAAAGACTTTAGTTGGCAATGCCTACAACAAAAGTCCATTGTGCTATATATTTCTCTCGACAAAGTTCAAATTACCTGCCGTTTCATCAATACAAGCCTATATGTAAAGGTTCCGTGTGAATTTGCTAAGGCTATTGAGATTGAGATGTAAGACTTTTTGAAGAAAAGGATAGAGTGTGCAACTCAATTTTCCATGGGATATCATTGCACAAATCTGTAGATTTTGTCCCCATCCTGGATCAACTTGTTGGACTATGGAAAAACAATCAAGCAAACTGTGGCTAATTTGATATTAGCAAGTGGGAACTGTTCGAACAATGCCAGAGATGACAATGTGAATCTTTTACAGGTAGGAGAAGAAGGCCACTTTAAAGTTTGTGCATCTTAAAATACGGATATCATTCCTCAAGGAACTCCAGAAGACATTCTTTTTGCCATTACTGGGATTTAAGTGCTGCAGAGAATCAAGCATTAGAATATTTTGCTGGATATTGTTTAAGAACTCTCAATAAGTTGCATGTTGCTTCTTGTGAGACATGCAGTTACCTAGGCACAAAGCTAACTGTGTCTACAACTGAGATTGAAACCAGTGTAATGTTCTTGTAGCTGAAAAGTACGATACCGACTCATCAACCCTTTTCTGCGCAGGACCTGAGATGACAAAATATGTTAAGAACATTTTACTTGTGAGCATTCTCCCGTCACTTATCATGCAATGGGATACTTAATTACTTGTTATCACCTTCAATCTTTATTACTGCGCAATACGAAAGTACTTTGTCTTAATTTTGAACCTATCTTTTTTCTTTTTCAATAATTATCATTTATTGTCTGGGGAGTGTGGGAAGATATTCATATATTCGAATTTCATATTATACAATTCAATTGCATGTATTTAAAACAATAATCTTTTGAACAATACTGTACTCTGTAATTCCAGAAAAATTCATTCAATTCTCTTAATGTTTAAGAAAGTTGTGTTGTTTTATTGGAAGATGATATTTTATTAGATCATCAATTTATATCATTTGTGTTTATATTTAAATATTAAAAACTTTAAAATGAAAAAAGACCCTAAAAGTACTCAATTATCCAAAAAATTATAAAAGAAGCTTACAGCCCCCCCTAACCCCCCCAGTTGTTAGGCTCACTTTGTTCCCCCACCACCCACTCATTTTTTATATAACAGCCCCCCCATGAATGATAGTCACCAGCTGCCACTGATTAATGGGCTGTTTTGGACCGAAATAAAAACCTCATTTTTCTTTCCTCTGTCTCTCGCCCCTTCTCTTCCCCTCTGTCTCGTTCTACATCTTTCACTCCATATCTTTTCTTTTACCTTCATTCTTTTTTTCTATTATCCTCTATTGGACCCTGCATCACGGACATCCTCTGATAGTAATATATAAGAATTACCTAAAATTTTCTGTCGGAGTTGCATTTGAAGAAACATTACATTTTAAAATTCCTTCACCCGATTAAAACTTACAAAGTCTTAATTATTTCCATAAATCTGATCTAAAAACATCTCATTAACAAAATATGCATAAAATATTAACTGAACAAAAAACAATAAAATAAAAATAAAAGGCGCACGTCAATCTCATACCAATTCTAGTCAACACAGAAAAAATAAAAAAAACTAACTACAAAAATCTCCTGAATATCAATATGTATTTGTACGAGCAAAATCGTATCTAGCACGTTTCTTCAAGCTTTTTCTAGAAGGTTTTAGTATTTTCTGCAATGTAAAAAAATGTCAACTTGAGTTTGATATATGATATGTAATAGTATCAGTGGCTGAGTCTCAAGCACGATTAATTGCCTTAGGAATATTCATTTTGAACACTCTGTATCTTGCAACGGCCGAAATTAAAATTGGTCGAATAACCTTATATCTATATATCCTTATAGCTATACTGTTTGTTAGGTAACCCTTAAAATTTAATAAAGTATTATCTATCAATTTAGTTTTAGTTGTATGATACTTTTTTCACTCGATGAAACGCCAAAAAGAATTATCGCCATAATTATATTTAAATTTTTTCGTATAGACCCCTCAATTTTAAACTAATAAATGATATCATGGGGACGTGGGACGCCTCCCCACGAAGATTTCTGTGCGTGTCACTCCTTAAAATTGGATATCAGTGGAAATATTTGATGAAATTCAAACTAGAGGTTCAAAATAAGAAAATCGCCATATTTTACATTTTTACTACCTGATAGGAAAAAAATGCGTTGATAGAGACCAAGAAAGTTTGCAATGTGTACGGGGCGATACACTTTGAGTTCGTGTTGTACAATAGTGGTTCTAGGGATTTTTTTCTTTTTCCCCGCTCAATTCTGCCCTCTACTGTCAACAAGTCGACTGTTTTATCCTGGCGTTCCAACAGAAGTGGCCAGCATTGGTAAATAGGAAACAGCAAGACAACACCAGGCTCACACATCTTCGATGACGTGCCAGAAGCTCGGATGGGAAGTTCTTAGCATCCATCCTACAGTCCATACCTGGCACCAAGTGACTACCACCTGTTCCTATCTATGGCCAATCGGCGTTGGAATATAAATTTGGCCTCAATAGAAGCCTGTGAAAATTGGTTGGATTCTTTATATTGATTCAAGATTGTTTTTTTTGTATTGCTGCACTACAATTAGCCAGGCTCCGCCAGCTAGGCCTTACCCTTTTACTTGGCTTCACCAAATTCTATAAGAACGATTTTTCCTTTAGACGGGGTCAGACCGTTTTTTTCCTTCTGGAACCATCTACATTATTAAAGGACCAAATTACTTTTTCATATTATCAATTTGTACTTTGTAACACATGATTTAAGATCAAGTGATCCCTAACGATAATTTAGATTTAATCCTTGTAAAATATATATAAATATGTCTACACAGAAAAGGATTTATTGATGTGTTTTTTTCAAGCCAAAAATATATATATCATCCTGCGGACGCCCCTGGCACATTACATATATAGTGGAAAGGAAGAAAGCTGAATTAAGGATTCGGCATTTGATGCGAAAGTATTTCTCATTTGTTGTAAGATTCATTAGGGATTATCCAACAGTCAAGTTTGCACCACATTTATCCTTCATCTATTTGACTGTTTTTTTCGGATTCTGGCTCTTCACATATCCGATCATGTAATCATATTCCTGATTTCATTATATACATATTTTACCTCCAAAAAGATAGACTAATGAAGGAGGGTTTTAGTAGGTAGATTTTCCTTATACTTATTTCATACCAGTTTAGAAAAATGAGCCCTTTTCATACAAAAAGTGCAGAATGAACAATTTTTGCACAAAAAGGGTAAAATAAGCAGTTTTTCCAAAATAGGTCAATGTGAGCAATTTTTAAGCTAATTCTATTAATAACCCTTTGCAGACTTCACAAATTGCAATTATAGTGGGCAAAAACGATTGTTAAAATAAAAGAAACACAAATTGAGGGATTTTATTGGAAATACCAATATATGTAAGTCTCTTAAATAAAATAAATATTCTATACAATAGATAAACTTCTTGAGTATCTTATCTTTACCCACAAATTTCAGTACATAGCCAATAATATGTCTATAAAAAATTGGGCTGTATGTATAATAAGATATTGGGATTTTCTCATTTTATTGATTTGTGTAGATGATTGTATATATGTTGACCCATTAATTATAGGCAAGGCAATAAAAAATAAAAATAGATAATTCTGTGTATGTATGCATAATCAATTTATGTTTATGTCTTAGCCCTGGATGACTGAGAAAACTGATAAATATATTAAAAAGGTAGAACGTCTATGTGTTTCATGTGGAAAAGTAAAAGCTAATAAATAAACGTAGATACTTTTTTTTTGAAACCTCTATATCCTAGCAACTACATTGATATATTATTTATTAATTTATACTTGCCTGTTATTTGTTCTTTGAATTGATTAATGTTTTTGGGTACGTAATAACAATATTTCAATATAATAACACCTCGATATTCTTCTTTTTCCGCAAATCTTTTTACAAATATTATAGTCAAAAATGGACCTTACAGTCATTTGCCAAAGTTTAAGAACACTTCTGTTAATAGGTGAAGTAATAAGTTCGAAGCGTTTTTCACTAGATGTCTTTAGTGAGCTAAATTAAAAAAGTAAATAAGGCTCATGGCCCATTTGCCAAGAAAGAAAAAAAGTATAACAAAGTAAAGTAAGAATGTGTGCCATGAAGATGATGATCCAAAATTTCATTTCTTGCTTCTGATATATTTTTCAAAAGGAAGGAAAAACCTATTAGAAGCACAAGTAAAAAAAAAATGAAAGCATACATCATTTTTTGCAAGCATGAAAGGAAATACAAATTGAAAAAAAAAAAAAAAAAAAAAAATTAAATGAAAAAATTGATTCTCATACATATCTTTAGAAATAAAACATTTTTCAAGCCCATTGAAAATAATAAACTAAAAATGGTTTTATACTTTATATTTTAAATAAATAATATTTAATGTTTCATTCTTTTTAAAAAAAAATTAAATATTTTTACTTTCTAAAAAGTAAAAAACTGCGTTGTAGAGTTTGAAATATTGAAAACTCATTACTTATTAGAACTATCAATATTATTGTGTTTGCAAAAAGTTGTTTTTTTTGCTCATTAAAGACCTTGTTTGCTTCTTTCATTTTAATGACAATGACGCCATAAATAATGGGCAATTAATATATAATTAATCTATAAATTAAGCCCAGTGATTTTTTTTTTAAATCCACGCAATATCAAGTACATTTTTGTTATAAAAGAAAATATTCATTGGATAGATACAAAATCCTTAGTTTTTGGGTTTAAAAATAAATTTTTTTGAAAAAAATTCAAAAATCTAAAGCTGTTCACAAAAAATTTCAAAAATTCACAGCTATTGTCAAAAAATTAATTTTTTTAGAAAACAATTTCAGAAATTAAATTTCATAAAAAAAAAAATTATTTATTTAAGTTTTGGAATTTTTTTTCCCAAAATCCATAATTATATACCAAAACTTAATGAAAAAAAAAATTCAAAAATGGATGGCTATTCACAGAATATTATATATTTTGGGAAAAAAATTTGATAAATTAATTTATTTAGAAAAAAATTTCAAATATTAATTTTTTAGAAAAAAAAATGATAAGTTATATTTTTTTCAATATCCATAGCTAATTTCGCGTAAAATTCTTTCATCCAGACAAAAAAAATGGTAGTTATAAGCTAAAAGTCTTTTTTTTTGGGGGAAGCTGCAGCCCCTCCAGCACATACCTCGCGGATTTCCTGTAATTACATGTTGTTTATTTGCTGGTTTCGAAACTAATATGGCCTATCAATTATACTTTTTTAATTTATAACTATTTGATTGTTACGATAAATTCTTCCTAATTTATATCCAATTTGTGACGCTTCTAAAGGATTAATCCGAATAACTTGTTAGTTGAAATTGACAGTAATTACTTCAATAAAAATATAAATGTAATTCAGCCTCTATTTTGAGAAACGTAATTTGTGTTGATGGTTCACATATATTGATTATATTTCAACGAAGGTTTTACAAGTGTGTTTGATAATATTAGCAATTAGAGGTTACATTTCCCGGAGTTGATAGGCGTAGATAAACAGACAATCTTTCTTAAATATTAGTTTAAAAGATAATTTCTCAAGAAATCCTCGGTGTTACTCTCTGTTTTTCATGAGCAGACTCACACTTATTTACTCAACACTTAGATGTTCTCTCCTCAAGAATGAAAAAATAATCATACCACTTTGAAACATTTTTTTTTAATATGATGTTATGAGTCAGGTAGTATGTACTTCTAGAGTGCTTCCTGGCTAAGCCTGTTGCTAAGCCTAAGCCTAATGACATCCTTTATAAATATATATATATATAATGCATTTATTTTCTTTTTTAATATGAACCGTACGCAAAACGCCTGCTTTTGTGTTTAGCACACGGGGATCACAGGTTTGTTTTGTTTTTGTTAGTGAGCACTATAGAGACTAAAGTATTGACCAGTCATACAATTGTTTTCTTCTCTTACTATTGTTCTTCCATTTTTGAGAAGATGACACATTATATGAATTGATATAAGTATTGAGTAGCTACGTGTGAGTCTGCTCATGAAAAACGGTGAGTAACAGTGAGAATTCTTAAGAAATTATCTTCTACCTATATTATTTAAGCAAAATTTGTCCTTTAGCCGACGCCTAATTACTCAGGCCAATGTAGGGTGCAAATATTAATTAAATCTATAAGTCATATGATGTTACTACACTGTCATTTGTTAGATAAAAATAAATGTACTCATGAAATATATACATCTTATTTTTTTCTAGCTATACGACTGTTATGTTGAATCAATGTTAGTTTTTCAAGACTTTTTTCACAGCAAATTGCTAGTTTTTTTTTCTTCAAAAGAACAAATGATTCACTCACTTAAGTCAAATTCTATCAATTCACCCAATACTCAAATTGTATTTCAGTAGTCACATAATTAAACACTCTCATTCCTCTAATGAAACATCCTTTTTAGATTGTAGGAGCAAGAGTGGATGTTATTATAAATATACAGGAGTGAACCAATGTGGTTTTTTATAGAAGATTATGGGAAGATCCAAATGAAAAAAAAAATCAAATCTGAGTCATAATATGTGCCATGAATTTATTACCAAAACTGTCTCCACTCCATTAATTGTGCTTCTGGAAATATACGCCTTGACGATAAAAGGGTTTCAATTGTATTCAGACTATCCCTTAATACTCTAAAAAAGGCAAAAGCAACGTTATACGACTTTTAAGTGAAAGAGAGTAAGTCCATTGTTAAAACTGCAAATCTACTGAAGGGAGGGACAGTTGTTATGTTTTCACTAATTACCATATTACTCAGGTTGTAGAATTGATATTGAGGCGAAAGTTTTCTTTTTGCAAACTTCAAAGCAATATGTAACCTTTACCATCTATTTCACAGCATGCATAGTTATGATAATTTAGCTGCAAAATATATAACATATTTAAAGTAATTAATGACTCGTATAAGGGATTCCAAGAGAAGGACTTTTAACAGCGTCTTGGGAGTAGAACCTCACGAAATAAAATCCTAGCGGCCAGGGGCAGTTCACAAGGAATTCCATACCACACATACACACCTCTTCATCGATGAACTTTAGGGTGCCAATTAAATCACTCTTTGTGAAAAAGTAAAAAAATGAGGGTTTAAATGCGTTCTTTTGATAAAAAATATGATTCACAAAGTTTGAACAATTTTTGTAAATTTATTTATTTAAGGCCCTAAAGTTTTGAAATTTTACATATTTTTGAGAAAAAATGTGATTTTGTTTTAATATCATCCGTACACTACACATTACAGCTTGTTAGTAAATTTTACCAATTTAGTTAAGTTGAACTTCTATCAAAAATTTTTATAAATGTTTATGATAAATCATTTATACGTGTCTAAAAGATCAATAAAATTATTTAAATAAAATGTAGCCTTTTTGCCTATCTGTTTGTTTCTCTGCGTATCGCAGTCAATCAGCGGCTACTTATATCTACAAAAATTTGCAAATACGTTTTTTTTACTTAGATTAACAAAAAAAAAACAAGTTTTTTTATGGCCTTAACCTTGATGACTTTTTTGATAACCTTTTTTGAGGAAAAATACCTATATAGTCAAGATTGATAAAATAAATCAAAAAATTGTGTGAATTAGAAAAATAATATAATGAAAATTTTGTAGAAGATAATTTTACGAAAAAATGACGTCTGAAGTCATTTGAGTCGGAGAACAAGGACGGGGTTAACAATAGAAATTTATATTTTTAAGTTAATAATTAATATTACAATGTAGCACATTGCCTTATATTTAATGATTTAATAACAAATCAAAAGTATTCATATGTAATTCTTAAAGTGTGGTTTTTTTGAGTAATAGAATATTAATATTTACATAATGATTTCATATTAGAAAATTTTTTATTACATAATATTTAAAAAAAGTTAATGTATATTTTTTAAAGTTTTCTTATTTGAGTCAGGATACAATCATCTATGGTCTTCAACTACTTGTAGAAGAAATTGCAGCTGTGATTCGAAACACTCATTAACAAACCACTAAATTCTTGTATGAGCGCACCTCACCTTTCGGCAAGATCGTTAATAACATTGAAAGACCCAATTATTTCTGATACCTGCTTGAAATCATCCCTATTATTCCATGATGCAGGATCAATTTATAAAAATCCATGAGGAAGCTCCATAATTTTCATAAAATTCATTGTTTTATCTGTGACAAAGTCTTCCAAATTTTTGTGTGCATCTGTTTCACAGAACTGTTGTTGGTCTCTAATATTTACTTTTAAAGAGCTCTGCATCCGCCTTTTGGATGACAAATTTACTCGACTAGCAAAAAATGCGAATCCTATCAGTTCCTCCCGACAAGTACCGTAAATTTCTGAAAAGTTTGTATGATGTTGATTTGTAAATTTGACTGTTAATAGTTGAGTATTTTATTAATTACTTCATTATGTTCAGGTCGTTGTAAGGAGCGCCTGAAGCTTTAGATCCATTGATCCAAACTTTTATATATATTCTTACTATGAAAACACATATATCTCGCAATCCTCTTTCTTCTCTGAGAGTTAATTTAAATTGAGATTTAAACATCCAGATTTTAAGACTATATAAGACTTTTGATAGCCAAAGGCCATGGTGCATTGCACCAGGTATAATAAATTTAACTCCTCGCTTAGTTCATTGAACACCGATCCTGAATTATTGATCCTACTCTCAAGAGTGATTTAATTTGACACTTTAAATCTTCCTCTCCTTATTTCTCTATCTTTCTTTAAGGTATGGCTTATAAATATATGGACTTTTCTTATGAGATCCATTCAAAAATGAGTTGTATACTTGAAATATTGTCATGTTCTTATCTCAAATATAGAGCCAATATAGAGCGTTTTTGGGGAGATTATATTTTTTTAAACTAAAGGTCGTTTTTCAGAGCTATTCAATAGTATACTTTTAATCTTTTGAAGAAAAAAAACGTCCTGAAGCTATGAGCCTCTGCATAAAAATAATTTATTTTCAACTTTAAACAATCATAACTTGAGGTAAAGCGTGATACATACATTTTAAAAATAGTTTTAGAATTGCTTAAGATTGAGCTTTAAAATATATTCACATAATATTCTCTATCTTCAAGACCAAACGCTTAAAAAAGCTTTGAACATTAAAAAAAAGGTCAAAAATAGAAAAAAAATGTATAGCCTTGCTTTTTCATAGAAAATTTATAAACATAAAAAAATTACTCCAAGGCTGTAAAATCAGAAAAGAAGTCGAAGCTCAGCATTGGATATACCGGATGCTCCATTTAAATCTAAAAACTTACTAATTCAATAATTAATGAAGGTTGAATTATTGAAATTAATTCATATTTCGATATATTAAAGCATACACAATTGGTTAAAAACAAAGCAAAACTGAGCTATCCAGCTAACATATAAGTCGAGAAAATGACCCTTGAACAGGATCGACAAATTTCTTTTCATACACTCCAAGTAGTTGGGAGTCTCCAGAACCACCGTCTTCACCTTCAACAAGTTGGAAACGTTGAAGAGGAAGAAGGGCTCTGTTAAGAAGACCAAACTGTACCCGGAGGAGTTTAAGAAAACAGCCCAGGCTAATAGCTCAAGCACACGTAAGATATTGTGGGATTTCACACCAGACTATCCAGAGAGCTATTAAAAAAATGGCTTTGTGAGGGTGGAGAGGCCACTTTTTATACCACCAATGAAAGAAACCCATCTGCTCCGTTGGAAGAATCTTTTGAATTCTGTTTTGTCACGCTTGGCTCCCTATAGCCCTGATGCCTACCCCCTCGACCCACCTTTTGTCTGCATGTAAAGGGGAATTCCTTCAGTGTCGCCTCGTATACCAACTACAAGAAATAATGTCAAAAAATCGTGTTCTTTAAAGATGTTACCAAAATTTCCAAAATTATGAAAAATATCCCATTATGTAAAAAGAGGAGGATATTAAATCCAGATTGAATAAATATGATATATTTAAAACCTAGATATAGACGAAATTTAAGTTTTATTAAATAAATCGATCGACTTTCTCTTTTCAGAAATGAAAACAAATACTTGTAAATTTAAATCCATTGTAAGAATGGTTCAAAGTCTTTTAGGCCCTATTTAATTACCATTTTAAAAGAATTTAAAGGTTTTCTATGACCCTGAACGTTGCTTGAATAAAAAATAGAAACAGAATATTTATCTTCAAAACAAGGCCTTAAGCATATTTGTATCTCACTTTTGAAAAATGGAGATAAAAAAATTACATATTGCTAGTTTGATCCATTCCAGCAAGAGTACTCCCGACATTACGGTTTACAATGCTCGAAAATACTTAAAACAGGGAGAAAACCTTGAGGATCATCTTTATCAGAACTGCTTGTCAAACTTAATTCTGAGACCACAAAAAGACATGTAAAGAAACTTGAACTCGCCCGTAAGAAGTCCGTGTGCTCCACTATCATGAAAAATTCTATCAAAGCTGCCTAGGTTAAGTTCTTGACAAATGTAGAGAAGGCTTTTCCCGTTCTCAAAGGCACAGGATACTCCGTTTCGATTGCTGTCGATGTATAATGAATTTTATTAATCATTATATAAATTTTGTTTACCCTTTCTTTGATGAGAAGACATTTGATATTGATCCGATCATAAATCAGTAAAATAATAGATTTGCAAAATCACTAAGCAGTCTTGAAAGTCTAGTTGAGTATTATCATATGCTAATATTGTTCAATGAACATTTCATAGGCCCTACCTCAACCCATTGATTGACAAATATGCCATAGTAAATTGCAGACTTGAAGTCATTTGTCAACAAAATAGGGATGAAATTTATAAGTATTATATTTTTTATAGTTTTTTTAATACAAGTATTTTGTATAGTGGAGTATTATTACAACTCTTTCTATAATGAAACTTCTAATACATACCATGTCGTGTAGGTAAATACAGACCATGGTAACTACATCCTGAACAATAAGAAATGTAGTTAACTCGATTATTTCAATTTTAAAGCAAGAGATTAAACGTTAGCTTTATGTTAGTTCCGCAACTTTTAATTCAAAACAAGTATGAACAATGGAGGAGACCCGAAGGAACACCATCCTTGAATTACCTAGCACGGAACACAGTACAGCGTACATCAAGAAGGTGCTCGGGCATCTAAAGAGCACAGTCTACGACGTCTACAGCCGCTGAAAGGAGGATGGGGTATATCAGAGAAAATCCTACAAGTTCCGAAGTGATAAAAAAACGCACTCCCAGATTTATCGTAGGCCTGAATCTGTCTGTTCTTCTCAAAAAACCCTAAGTAAGTCGTGCAACAGTTTCCAGAGGATTAATTTATACGTCCTCTACAATAGGCATACCTTTACAAATAAAATGAAGGCCCCCCTGCCTGCCCACGTAAGAAAATTGCTGAACAATTTTACGTCCCATGGTAATGGATTGTCGATAGATCCCACAAAATCCAGAACGACAGATAGTTGGCCACAGAGAGAGCTAATGATCCCCACATCTTTAAAACCAATTTTCTGGCCAGCATCATGAACCTTGGGGTCATTAGGAGCTATGGCAGTGTCATGTCCCTTTCTTCTTTTAGCAGCTAAAAGAGAGGGTGGGTGCCGATAGGTTTTATCAACTCCTGTCTGAGCAAGTGATACCTTGGATGAAAGATGAGGCCAATTGTGTTAGGTTCCTGTTGCAGCAAGACTTGATCCCCTCTAACATGGCCCGTAAGACTCCAAACTTCTTGAACAAAGAGAAGGTGCTATTTCGGGATCCCCAGACCTGACCCTCTTTCATTGATTACTTATTTTAGGAGGAGCTAGATAAGAAGATCTCTCCTAATTCATACAACAGAATCGACTCCTTGAAGGCCCATATAATCACATACTGGGACAAAGTTTCCCCAGCAGACGTGGTCAAGGCCTGCAATTCCTTTTTAGGGCTCGTATCGAGCGAATGATTGGCGAAAATGGCGGACACATTCAATCATTTTTATTAGAACTTGTAAATAAAATTCTCTTCTTGATCAGGATTCAGTTTAAGGTGGTCTGGACCCTGTATGCATATATTATGTAGCATTGGACTTTTTTTCTTTCCTCTACGATATCAGTTATATACATACATATATTACGCTTCACTATGAAAAAAAGAGAGCTCTTACACAGATAAATATATATGAGTATAAAACAATATAATGCTAAAATGGTTCCTCTGAAAGAAAAATAAAAATCTTTTTAACCTCAGTTAAGACTGAATCTTCCGAGTGAGCATATGTGAATAACTTACTGAAATTTTAAATCTTAATTTTTTAAAGAAATCATTATAACATACATATAATATATCAGATTGAGTCCTCATTAAAAGGTAAGAATTGAAGGATATTCCTTAATCCCTATACATAGACACTTTGATTATACATGTTTGAAAAATGTTTTGAAGACATCAAATTAAGACATGCTTTTCAGGAATAATTCAAATATACTCTATAATACATAGTATAGGTATGTTAGCAAAAATTTCAAATTCAATTTTTTCATTTTTAACCTGTTTTATCTAATAGATAATGGTAAAAAAAAAAATTTAATACCAAAATCATGTTTTTTGTTAAGGATGTTATGAAAAATTTATTATCGAGATTGCACACTTATTTTTGTACTGCTTATATTATAACCTACATCAAAATCTTTGATCTAATAAAATAGGATATTTCAATAAAACAAGACAAATTTCTGAAACATCAATAGAATTTTTAGCTATTATTGTGCAAAAGTTGATACTTTTAAATACCTGCAATTAAATTGTATAATATGGAATTCGAGTACATGAATATCTTCCCATGCTCTCCAGACAATAAAGAATGATTATTGAAAAAAGAAAGCGAAAAAAGAGAGGTTAAGAATTAAGACAATGTACTTTCATATTGCGAAATAATCTAGCTTGAGGGTTCTAATGTTTTGCTAAAAATTTATGTGCTTCGAATAAAGAGATTAGTTTGAAACTTTAAATACTAGATAAATAAATGTATTAACCTCCATTATACCTTTACTTTTGATCCATTACATATTATTGTGATTTTGAAGGCTACCTTTAGATGCCTTATTTTCCAGAGAATAGTGTCCCATTCAACTAAGCAACAAATTGAAAAAAAAACCCCAAAAAACTGGGTGAACCATTAAGAGTATATCTACATTATATATTTATTGACGTCAAATTGATTTCCTCCATTTAAGTAATGAAAATCCAGAATTTCCATGGGGATTCTCAAAACACTTCTAGAATTCTGAGTACGTATCCAGCAAGTTTTTCTCCCTCCGTAAATCAGCATGTTGTAACATACCTACATAGTACAATGAAAATCGTTTAATATTGATTGAATGATGCTCATTTCTTCATGTAAAATAATCTAATGTAGTGTCGGAGTTTCCATTAGTGGTGTGTCTGTCCTCATTTATTCCGTCCAGTTCAGTCTTCGTACCGGTCCTTATGACTGTCAGTACTAAAACTGGTTAAACAACAAATAAATAATGTTGAGTGCGTGATCAAGTACTTAACTTTTTAAGTTTTTAAGACTGATATGCAGAACTGAACTGAACTGTACTGAGACTGAACTAGAAGGGACTGCAGAATTTAGTCCTAAATAAGGACGAACACGAAATTAGCGGCCATAGTTAAGTGTGTGATCGGTAATTTCATTCCCAGTAAATTCATTCTCTTTTTTTTTATTCCTAGTAATTTCATCCCTTGTAAAATTCATTCCCAGATAATTCATTCCCACTGTGAAAAAGGATATTTAGAGATGTCTGACGGTTTATGTTTCTAAACTACCTTAGTAGTTTTTGTGTGTATGGCTATAGAGGGAGGTCTGGACAGTAGGCAGTCGGTACTGGAGATGACTATAGAATAATTTATAATGTTTATGTATTAGAAATGACGTAATAGTCCATCTTAATAAAATGGAATCCCGATTCATGGATAATATTTATACCTTTAAAAATAGAAGTAAATCCCATCTTTAGTCTTCCTCTTCTTCTATTTACCAAGATGTAACCATCATAAATCATTCATATCCGTCTCCTTCCGTCACATGTCATCGATGACTCATAACTCATATCCAGTGCCGACTGCCCAGTCCTCCCTCTACTACTAAGTAATTTAGAAATATAACCCGTATGACGTCACTAAATATCCCTCTTCAAAGTGGAAATGAAATGTCCTGGGATGAATTTTTCAGGGAATGAATTTACTAGGAATGAAATCACCTAGCCCCTAGTGACATTTTTAAGATAATTCAAGAGTTCAAATGAACTACAACTAGTGTTTTGTTGGTCCATATTTAGGACTGCGGATCGTGGTCCAGTCCAGTTCCACTTGTCGGTCCTTAAAGAAGGTAAAAATGATCCCTTGGACGTCAATGAGAGTGTTTTTTCTTTTTTAATTATTCCGTTCTATAATGGAATAAATTATATAACTAAGTAGCAATATAATATATCTCTTATTATATTGTATTTTAATAAGAAATATAATATTTTTTCCCAGATATGTGCAATAACCTTAATACATATTTCATATATTTTATTTGGCTCAATAAACTATCGATATTTTTAGTAAAAATTCCCTGTTTTTTCCTGTATTGTAATAGTTAGTGATGGAACGATTCTAAAAAAAAAACCGATGCAGGCTTTTATAAAGTATTGGAATTGGCCCCATACTACCGATTCCACCGATACTATGCAAAATTATTTATAAGGATAATACAACTCATTTGAGCTCATTTTTGGAGACCAAATTACGGTTTCAAATCAATAAATTGCCTAGGCTAGACGACGTCGTTAAGAAATATTAAAAAAACAACAAAGGGAAAGTACACAGAGAGACGATACTAATTAGTAGGTTCGTAACGGTAGGGGTTGAGTTTAAGTGGTTTACTCTGAAACCATTAAGTAACTTTTCATAAAAGATTTCTTAATTGTATTTTTGTTTATAATAGAACTGAAGTAGAGTCCATATTTTCTGAGCCAAGTTCGAGTCATCAGTATCCGTCCTGGGTCCATTAAAAAAGACACGAGTCCGGACTCGAGCACTGGTTAATACATATTTCAATTTCTCGGGCAAGCATATAAAACTTAGTTGGGATCTCGAGTCAACCGATCACAATTGATCGAATAAGTTTCCACGAATCATTAGAATTTGTTCGGTATATTTTTGTTTATGTTAAGTTATTTCCTTGTTATTATTAAAGGTTCCAATAATTACTTTTCAACTTTACGCTGTCGTTGTCTCCAATTTTGAGATAGAAAGATAAAGTATGGTGTGAGGGCAAATTAATACAATAATATTATTTAATATCGAGTCTTATCATACAAAAAAGAGTGGATTTTTGAAAAATTAAAAAAAGAATTAATCATTTTACATAATGCACAATTATCAAATCCTATTTTGAAATCAATACTGAAAAGATATGTAGAAAAATAAAAATTGTAGGCAGTACAAGTGAAATTATTTTTGACTGGATTTATTTCAACTATGCTGAACATAAATTTAATTTGTAATATCAACCAAAATACTCAATACTATATTTATTAATGACAATGAAGAAGTAATAATATGTGAGCTCCTAATGTAACCAATCAAATCAATATTTATTTTTCATCATAATTATATCACTACAATTTTTTTATATCATATAATCTTATACTTTTTATTTGACATAAGTAAATAGGAACAAGGATTGATTAGTTTATTTGATTACTTAAGTCGATTAAGCAACTTGATTTGGTGCATATTTGATGAAGGAACATTAATTTTAAATTTTCATCAATAGTGACGTCATAGACTATGAGTGGTTGCGTGTTTTGCCAAAATCAGATTATCTTTCCCAGCAGTCGGTACGATACATCAAATTGAAAATTCTAGAAGCCCAATAACATGATGGTCTAACCTTGTATATACATAAAAATTTGTTACAGTAGGTAAAAGTTTACATATTTTTTTTTAAATAGTAGTTAACGAAAAATTATATAATTGTGGACATAAATTTAATTATTTTTTTACGGTACAAACGGAAAAATAAGCATTATCTAAAAATAAGTTATATATAACTCTTATTAACTTTTTAATGAATATAAAATAAATTCCTTTGTGTTGCTATTTTTTTAGGTAGACATAGTGTTTCTCATAAAACATTCTCAAATGCCTTGTCTAAATTTTTTATAATACATAATATAACATATTACCATATGTTAGGTCCATGTGACTAGGTTTATGTCTGTGTATATAATATGGAAATATTCATCATACATATATTGCTGCATTTATATAACTCTACCTTTGTTATGAGGATTACAATTATTTATTAATATTCAAGAAATATTAATCAGTTATTAAAGATAACTTACTGTATAAAACAACTTTTTTATTGGCTTTAATACATATTGTACATAGCAACTTCATCGACTTAAGTTTTATGTCAATATATTTAAAACCAATATAAATCCTAATACAAATTTTTATATTTTATCTTTATAATCTGAATAATAAAGTTAGTATTTTCCAAATGAACAAAAACGAAAACTCCTCATTTCCAGAAATGTTCGTGTTAGTTTAGGTTGGGTAAACAGATAAAAGTTTAATGGAGCCAAGTTTAGAGAATAAAGAGCATGATGGAAAGTTTTGATGCTTTCCTGAGTCATAATACTGTGTCTTGAAGGTCCTTTCCATCGTTAGACCTTTTAGTTTGTGGAATGTTGTAGCGTACTGCGAACACTACCCAACAGACGGAAGTAACGGACCGGACCAAAGCCAATAGGAATACCTTTTAATTGGGGGTACCATCATAAACTAATATATTTTCTGTAAGGAATTAACAATAAAAAAGGACGTACGTAGCCAAAACTACTAAAATGTATAAACATGTAAAATCTACTTTATAAAAGGTACATTACTATCTATTTAAAACAAATCTCTACGTCATGAAATAAAAGTAAATAAAAGACAATACATAACAACACCCCTCATTCAACTTGTACACGAGGACAAAGTTGATTAATATGTCTTTTTAACTATTCCTTGTGGGTTTGAACCGACCACAGCACAATCTTCCTTTGTATAACTCCAGCTATCCACTTGGACTGGCGAAGGCTGTACCAACGGCACCACACGGCCATTTTGATTTTAAATTTTTCCTTTCGTAGTGAAGAAACAGAAGGAGAATGAAAAGGACAAGAAGACGGAAGGTATCCATCCAATTGTGTACGAATACGGCGTGCTCCCAACAGCTCATCCGGCGTGCTCCCAACAGCTCACCCGACGTGCTCCCACACTCTAACGGGGTTACCTTTTAGACAAATAAGATTTCCTCTAATGATACTCCTAGATTATTCTTTATGACATTTTTAATAATTCGTACGCCTCTCTCAACTTGACCATTGGACTACGGATGATATGGGAGAGAGAAGGAATGGACTACCCCCCATTCGGACATATTTGCTTTGAACAAATCGCTTTTGAATTGTGCACCATTGTCCGAATACCCTTTCTTCGGGAATCCAAAACGCCAAAACCACGCAAAAAGTTGCTTAAGCGTAGCCTCTGACGATGTATTCGTCATGTACGCCGCTTCTATCTACTTGGATCTAGCATCCATTAGCAGTAAAAAATATTTGCCCTATATCTTCCCATAATCCACGTGGACTTATTGCTATACATTCGCAGATGAGAAGGGAGTGAATCGTGACGCCGGGGCCGGAGTATTATCATATCACGAGTTCCATTTTCTTCTTACCCCTCAACTCGTCCTCACTTCCAAGTTCCAACCTGGAACATTCGTATCTCAGCTCTGCAAGTGTGAGCCTCGGTAGTAGTTTTACCATTTCTGTCGCCCCTTGTAGTGTACTGCGAACACTACCCAACAGACGGAAGTAACAAACCGGATCAAAGCCAATAAGAAGAGCTTTTGATTGGGGGTACAATCATACACTAATATATTTTTTGTAAGGGATTAATACTAAAAAAAGGACGCACATAGCCAAAACTACTAAAATGTATAAACATGTAAAATCTACTTAACAAAAGTTACATTACTATCTATTTAAAACAAATCCATACATATGCCTGTTGTTTGTGTATGCCTTTTATCATTATTGTTGATTGTGGCACACACTTTGATTAGAAATGTTGAAGTTAGCACTCCATGTCTCAAAGGTTGTCTACCCTTGCTCTATACCAAGGTAGAATTTTTTTCTTTTTATTGAGTAGGCTTATACCATTTTGTACTCTTTGATCACACATTGGAAAGTAGTAGAATGCCTCAACTTTAAAGAAAGTTTATTCAAAATTTAACCTTTTTTCATTCACTTTTGTAAGTACCTATTATTATTAATAGTGTGTGAAGTTAATTAAATTAAACACTTCTTAACAAAAATAAATAAATGTTCAAACATTAATCATATACAAGAGTATGAGTTTTCATCACGTTCTGAAATTAAGCCAACATATGTCAAAAACAACCAATTGGTATCCAAACTAATTGAAACATTCAATTTTTCTATAATATATTATATATATTTTTTATTAAAGACGCTCATGATGAACTAAATAATATTCTTTTTTATTTTTCTTAAGAAATAAAAGTACTTTAAAAATTTATATTTGTATCTTTATTCATTGGATTTAATTATAAAATATGGTGCGCCTCAACGCGTATTAACACTTGTTTTTCTTTTTGTATTTTTTTTCATATATGATTTTATTTTATTTTATTAAATTTTATATTTGGGTAGTTTGGGAATATGTAAACAAAATTTGAGACTTTTGTTTCAAATTTTTTATTTGAAAAATTTCAATTTTAATACTGTGGTGTTCTTTACTAAACTCGTCGCCAGGCCAGGGGCTAGGAAGATAAGAACGTCGGGAAGAAAGCATGAGGCTGGATTGAGATTTAACAAAAGGGGTAATATATTCTATATCAAGATACAATAGACACGAGGACAGGCAACATCCTCGTGGAGATTCACACACTGGCGTTGCATATGTAAAAAAAAGATAAAAGTAAGACAAGGTACATATAATCGAGTAAATCAAAGATTAGATTTATATTAAGGGGTTTAGCGGGTTGAGTGCGTAGACACTACAAATAGTTCTTATAAAATTTTATCGAACTTGGACAACAATGATTTTTATATTTTTAAAGACAAACTAAATTTTGATCTTCTCTACTACTATAAGAATAGTAGCGGAAAATGTTGAACAATTTTGAACCATATACACAGTTGATCTTATCTGGTGGTACACATTATATTATTTTCAATTTTTTTAAAAGAGTAACATTATAACAAGAGGTTTTGTGATTAAAACTTTGGATTAAAAAATGTGGTGTCATACTCTTGAATATGATTAACGTTCGAACATTTATTTAACGAAATCATCTGAAAACAGTGCTTGGTCCACTCCTTCTTGATGGAAGCCTCGAGAGACTGGACACTCCTGTGAGGAGTAGCACACAGCCTCTCCTCCAAATGGGTCTAGGTAGGCAGATCCAAGGGGTTTGCGTCTGGAGAGGAAGGAAGCCAGATGTGTAGGTCCCAAAAGTACGGAAAGTTGTCTCTGAGGAAGGTTAGGATCTTAGCGGGGCGATAACACGGATCTCCGTCTTGAGTGAAAGCAAAGTAGTCCCTGAACTTTTCTTTAGCCCAAAGTAGCACTTTCTTATCCAGAAGTTCGATGTAAGCATCTGCATTGAGCCGTTCCTTCCTCTCCACAAAAATGGGAGGACATACTTCACCTAGCTGTCCACTAGAGGTTTTTGTTCTGAAGACATGTCTCACTGAAGCTGACACAGTGTTTGGATGTTCGGTTATGATGTAGCGGCTGTTTTGCTTATTCACAGTGGCATCAACGGTGCAAATTTTTTCATCATCAAAGAGCAAAACTTTATCCAAATTTTTGTTGACCTTGACAAAATTTAGAAACTTCTTTGCTCTGTTCAGAGATAATATGTCTCGTCCTCCTCCATGATTTTGCCCCAATGGCATTCTGGATTGAATAATAAAATGTGTACCACTAGATAAGATCTATCCCATGGATCATTTTTTAATCAAAAAATATATATGTTATCATGGATGAGGTGTTAAAAAGTATAAATGATTTTTCAGTATCGCCCATAATGAGTTAGTTTAGTATTTAGAATTATGGATATTTGGAATAAAGACTTCCTTTTTCCTTTACCAATATGAGTAAATTTTTCTTTCATGTTGTACTGTAATAAATAAAGCCAGATTATTTTATTTTTAACATAACTTCTAAAATGTCAATACATAAATTTCAGCAAATATTGGTCTTTCTTGAATCTTAAATATTCACAATTATTTTTTACGAAATACTTTAAACAAAGAACTCATTACTTACCATAAATAAGTTGAAGGAGTACTTATTTCTAAGGAATTACCAACAAAAAATGTATCTAAAACCTAATTTACCTCACACACACACACTTCCATGGAGTTGAGGTCCGGTGAGCTTGAATGCCAGTCACTGGTCCAACAAATTAAAAAATATAAATATATCTCACCTCATCGTGTGATCATAACAATTCATAATCACCTTTAGTCTCATCCAGTTCATTCATGACTCTCCAGAAAAAAAAGATCTTGTCATGTTTAAGAAGTTTGCAATCTGAACATTGCTCGTCCGTGCAATCTGTGCTATTTGATGAATATGAGATTTATAGACCTTCTGAAAATTTTCATTTGGCACAGAAGTGTTATTATTTCTTTTTTATGAGTTTTACATATACTATATATCTTACACTAAAACAAAAGGATCATTCAATTCAAAGTTTTCAGATTTTAATGGACCACTCGGTAAAATGATAATTTATTAAAATTTATTCAAAAACAAAAGCTGAGCAGCAGTGGCAATGAATGGGAAATAACTCATACTCAATGTAGGCTCCATTGGCTACAATAAAGGTCTCAATTCGGATCATAAACAACGTGCTGGCCCGATCTAAATTCTTGCATTCCAGGACAATTTAGGGATCAGGGACATATTCATCTTCAACAAGATATAATTTATTAATTAACCATAGAATTTCAAGTAAATTTTTATTCTAAATAGATGTGGGTCTGAGCTCTCTTAAATCTTAGTAGCAACGATGGCTTCCAGGCGGGAGTTGAAGATCGGGAATCTACTGCTGGGGTAGCCCTCTGTCATGGTGTCCTAGTGCCAATTGACAATAGCTTTGATAGCCTCAGTGTTTGCATGAACAACACTACAGGCCTTCCCTTTGACATACACCCAAAAGGTTACAATACAGGGTGGTTCAGGTAAATATGGACCACTTTTAAATGAATCTCGATCAATAATGGAATTAAGTTGAGGTTTGAAATTTTATTTACAAGTTCTCCTAATACAAAAAAAAATCAAAAAAAATCATTCAATCTGTCTGCCATTTTTGCCAATCATTTGCTCGATACGGGGCCTAAATTTTTTGCATATCGAGGGCGTTAAAGGGGCAGGTCTGCGGGTCCCAAAATTGCACATTCTCTTTTTTTCAGGAATTTTTGGGTCTTGCGTACCTTATGGAAGGGGCTCGTAGTCTTGGTGGAACAGGAACTTGACATAATTTGCCTCAACTTTCATCAAAGGTATCATTAGGTCACTCAGGAGTTCACAATACCTGTTGGTATCCCCCCTCTCTTTCGGTTAAAAGAAGACGAGAAAAATGACATTGCTGTGCTCCCAATGAACGCAAGGGTCATGATGCTGACCGGAAACTTGGATTTAAAGACATGGTGGACATTAACTTTCTCTTTCGGCCAATCATATGTCGTTCTGGGGGTTGTGAGATATGTCAATAGTCCAATATTTTTTATATGAATAAAAGATGATTTCGTTACCATGGGACAATGGCAAAATATTGCATGAATTTTCTTCCATGCTCTGCTTTCATTTTGTGTGTAAGGATATGTCCTTTCTCGAGGTGATAAGACTTCATCGTCAGATCAGTATATATGGGCTTTTTGGCAGGAACGTTAATCAGAGTCGAAAGAAATCCCTTAATGGAGTGCTTCAGGCCTATGCGAAATCTGAGAATGTGTTTTTTTGTCTCTCCGAGACTTTTGAGCTTTTCTCTTATATTCTTGCTCTATATCAAGTTGTAGTTGATGTAGAAGTCTGTGCTCTTTGGATACCCTAGCATCTTCTTATATAAGCTGTGCTGTGTTCTGCAAATGCTCATTCGAGGATGGTGTTCCTATGAGTCTCCTCCATCGTAAATGCTTATTTTGAATTAAAAGTTCCACAACTAACTTAAAGCTAATGCTCATCCTCTAACTTTAAAATAGAAATAACCGAGTTGAGTGCTATCTTTAGAGTTCAGATCGTAGTCTAAGATTCTCCAGATTTACCTGAACGACCCTGCATAGCTATATATCCTTTCAAAAGAGGCTATACAAATTTATAAAAATGCGCAAACAAATTTGCATAAAATGCAGCATAGGATTTGCATATATAGAGCAGTGTTCTATTGATTTAATACTTAATATATTTTATTAATATGTGTATGTACAGATCTGAAATATTAAAATAATTTAATTATTCATAAAATATTAGTGCGTTACATATATAGGGTGCGCCTGCTATCTATGCTACACTTTCGTGTGCTCTCTTGGAAAGCTTAGGCAGCTGATTTTTTTGTTTGATAGCTTATTCAAACCTTCACAACTTTGAAAAAATGGAATCCATTGACGAATTTGTTGTGGTAAATATTTGGAAAAGACACAACCCCTCCTTGAAATCCGTGCCCGAAGTGGCAACAAAACAATTGGTCGATCTCTGGAACTAAGTGAAACGTTCGTTCGTAAAGTTAGGAGGGAATTTTTAGCCCTCAAAAGGGCATATAGGCGAAGTTCTCATCTCATGTCATGGTGTTTGGGATGGTTAGCTCCGAATGCCTTCTCATGTGTTCCAGCAAGGCCTCAAGATCAAAACTGATGCCTGTCTGGGTATTCTAGAGGCCCATGTGAAGCCCTGGATTGACATGGTTACCAATAGGAGACCCTAAATGTAGCAGTAGGACTTGGCTCCCTGTCACAACTCAAATGGCCCTAAGACAATTATAACGACTTCATCTTGTCAAACTTTTGACCTCCAAACTAACGGGACTTTTGACCTTGATACTCGCCAGAATTGAATCTCATAGATTTTTTGGGTGTGGGATGCGATTGAACAACAAACAAACCAAACCCTTTGTAACAAAAAAGACGAACTTACCAGTGGGATCAAGCAAAAAATTCCAGGATTTGACAAGAGACCATGTGGTGAAGGCCTGCTCACACTTTTGCCCTCGTATAGAGACTGCAATTGAAGATGAAGGTGATTTTATTGAATAAATAAATCAGAATCCATCGAGTTTTAGAATGTAGTTTTATTTTTTATTTGATATCCGGTTAGAGAGAAAATTGTGTTTAAAAAGTATCATTCAAATAGAAATAAAACGACTTTTTTCTTCTTCAAGTTAATTAAAAATAAATTTGAAAAAAGATTATGGAACATGGAAAAGTATTTCATAAAAAATATTTTTGTCAAACAAAAAAACTTTATTTGTAAGATAAAATAAAATAAAAGTTTTTAAGACTCAATAACTTAGATTTATTTTTCATGTGAGTATTTTTACAGAAAATAGAACATATAAAGTAAGAAATTCTATATAATTTATTTTCTTAAATAAATTATTGAATACTTTTTTTTTTCATTTCCCTTCACTCTTAGATTTTATATAAATATAATTGGAACTTATTTTGATTTTGAATGGCACTTTCATAATAATTAACATTTTAATGACAACACTAGTGAAAGTATTTCCAGCTTTTGTAAAACATCATGGGCAATCGTAAAGTGAAGTTGCAAGAGATAACTGACACTCTGAAGTTATCAAAAAGTAGTATTTACACCATCATACACGAACATCTGGGTATGAAAAAAATGTTTTCCAAATGGGTGCCGCGTTTGCTCACACCAAAGCAATAGCAACAATGAGAAGATGATTCAAAGAGCTGTTTGGAGATGTTCAAGCGAAATAAGAAGGAGTTTTTGCGTTGTTACATCACAATGGAGGAAACATGGATTCACCACTTCACTCCGCAATCAAAACGACAGTCTGCTTAGTGGTGTGCAGACGGAGAAAACCCTCCAAAGACTCAAACATCGGCTGGGAAGGTCACAGCCTCTGTATTTTAGGATTCGGATGGGATTTTATTCATTGACTACTTGGAACATGGAAAAACAAGCAACATTAACTATTATATTGGTTTGTTGGATCGTTTCAAGGCCAAAATTTCACAGAAAAGAGCTCATTTGAAGAAGAAAAAGGCACTTTTTCACCAAGACAATGCACCGTGTCACAAGCCAATACAAACAGACACAAAATTCGTCGAATTGGGTCTGTATTCTCCAGATCTGGGCCACAGCGACTACTGGCTCTTCGCAGAACTCCAAAAGATGCTCCGTGGAAAAGAGATTTGGCTCAGACGAGGAAGTGATTGTCTAGACTGAAGTATATTTTGAAGGTCTCGATAAATCGTTCTAACCCCGTGGTATCGAAAAGCTAGATAAACGTTGGAATGATTGTATCGTTCTAAAAGGAGATTATATTGATGAATAAAAATGAATTTTGTTAAAAAAAATTTGTTTTCCTATCTAAGGCCGGGACGTATTGACCGATGTGTTAAACCCCAAAAATATACTATATTTAATTAAACAGTTAACATTTGAGCAAATAAAATAACACCGTCATTTAAATTTTGAATCATTTTTTTTTAGTTTTACTCTTCATTTTGCACACCTAGATATCAATTAAAATGCATTTAAAACACTTGTATTAATAGAAAACATCTAGAAAAAATATGTTCTTATTCTAACATAATTTGAACGACATGAGTCTGGTGTTTTCAACAAAATATAATTTGTTATTCTAATATAAATTTTTTTTTTTTGTTGATATTTTTTGATTTATGATTGATTCATTGTTTTATGCAAATTTTGGAATAACGTAAATTATATAAAATATTAGCTACAATATAATAATTTGGCTGTTAGAGAAATAAGTGAATTATACCAATCGCTATTTTTAATATGAATTACAATATTTTTTGTAACATTAAAATCCTACATAGTATTTTATTCGATACTGTATTTAAAAAAATTATTTAAAGCGTATTTGTGTATGATAGCCAAAATTTCATCTTAGAAAATAATAAAATGGCCAATATATATATGGGTGTACGGAAAACTGTCCTACGGAAAATTGCCCTTGATAAAATTACCATGTAGAAAAATAGACATTTATGAAAATTGCCAGCACTTTTTTTTAGCCGTATTTTCTTCAATCTTAATTATGAATAATAACTCATCATAAATTCGCTTCATATTATTATTGACAAATATCTAAGCATATTTGTTTGTCCCATCCCCTAAGGGAGTACCTTCAAGTGTGGGTAATATTTTTGCAATATAGGATTAGGGGGGATAAATAGCTTAGGGGCTATTAAAATATGTTTGAATACTCTCCGCCGAAAGATTGGGCAGTGTCCCGGGGGACATAGTTTTGACCTAAACTATTTTTTTGGTATTAGAGGGGTTCCTTGGATGAATTGGGGATGGTTTTTAGTAATCCCACACTACTCTCAGACCAATCCAAGGGCAGAGGGTATTCAATCATATTTTATTTCATTTGTTTGGTTTCGATTAGGAGCTAAAAAAAATACCAATATTGTCGACCGATGATAAAATATAGTAAAACAAAATGATAAATTCTTATGCAATAATATTGTAAAATGATATTATTATGTGGTAGAATTAAATAAAATATTAAAAATAAAATTAGATTAAATAATAAAGAGGAATTGTTATTTAAAATGTACTAATAAGTTATTTGATAGAATTTAATGATAAATTCAAAAATGAAAAACAAAACAAAATTAAACGTGAGATGACTAGTGTGGAATTAAAGTAGGTATGGAATATTTTTTTAATGCTACTTAAAACCGTAAAGTGAAGATGTTCTTCTCACCTCTTTGGGGATCCAGTTCCATATCCATATAGTTTGATGCAAATTATTAGAGGGAGTTACTATTTTCGATATCTGAACTAAGTAAATATTAGAAGACGACCTAGTGTTGTACAACTTACTACATACTTTGGGCATGATGTTGCAATCCCATTAATATCTTTCAACACCATGACCAAACCTGAAGTTTCCTCCTCTTTTCAAGCGACAACAGCCCGACTAGATGTAAACCATCCTCATAGGATACATCACCGCATACCATCTTAATAAAGCGTTCCTGTACATTTTCAAGAGCTTTGATTTCCTTTCTATACATTGGATTCCACAACTGAGAAGCGTAGTTTAAAATTGATATGCTTCATAAAGCTTCTTCATCAGCTTCCCATTTCTCGCTTTAAAACTTCTTCTAATAAACTCAAGCGCTATGTTTGCTTTTCCAACAATATTGTAAATGTGAGTGCTAAATTTCATATTATAAGATAGTAGCACTCCAAGATCCTTAAAGACACACCCATTCGTCATCCCTCCAGGGTCAACCTCACTGCCTCGAAAAATCATGAAGGAGCTCTTCTCAAGATTTACGGGAATTCTGCAACGGTCTCCATCTAAGAAATTCTATGAAGTCATGCTTCGCCTCCTCTTCTGAGTGGCAAACAAGCTTTGTGTCGTCAGAATACATATATGGTAATTTTGGAAGGAGAGTAAATAAGCTTTCTTGACGTTTTATAAGATTAACTACAAGCAGCAGTGAGATAAAATAAGTAAATTAATATCAATCCAGCTCTGTATCTGGCAAGCATACAGGGTTGATCTTATTTTGTGATAAACATTTTATTTTTTTCAATTTTTTAAAAGTAAAATTTAAGCAAGAGGTTTTGTGAGAAGATTTATTTAACAAATCCTCTGAAAATAGTGCTCTACACAACTTCTATCCAATATGTGAGCCCTCTAATAATTCCCTCAATACGAGGCCTAAACCCCTTGCATACCTTGACGATGTCATCAGACTCGAGGTTGGTCCACTCATTCTTGATGAAATCATCTAGAGACTGGACACTCCTGTGAGGAGTAGAACCCACCTCCTCCAGACGCGTATAGATAGAGTATTGCAAGGGGTTCATGTCTGGAGAGGAGGGCACTGCATGTGTAGGTGCCAAAAGTCAGGAGAGTTGTCACTCCGAAAGGGACTTTCTTATCCAGAAGGTCGATGTAATCATCTACATTGAACCTCTTCCCCCTCGCAAAAATCTGGCTGGATTTTTTGTTCTGAAGACATGTCATGCTAAAGATGAAACATTGTTTGGATGTCTGGTTTTGATTTAGTGGAGAATCTGTTTATTCACATTATCATAAACGGTAAACATTTTTCATCAGAAAAGAGCAAAACTTTGGCCGAATTTTTGTTAGCCTTGAGAAAATTTGGAATCTTTTTTGCTCTTTCCTACAGTCTCAGCTTTTTCTGTTCACATATAGGAAGTCGTGTTGTTCTCTTCAGTGATTTTGCATCCATGTTTGTTTGTGTCAGTGTATTGCTGAGATTTCTAGTATTTCCATAACTTTCCTTGAAACTATTTTCTATAGAAAGTATTCAATGCAAATCTGGACAATGAGATTTAAACATAGTTCCTACGTATCAACCTTTACTTCGAAACTTGCACCTTAATTGTAATTACGTTGCAATTTATTTCCACGTAATTTCAGTAATCAATGTTGTAATAATTCCTATCTTTTACTAAATAATATTATTGTTAATGTTTATTAATTAATACCACTATGCTTAACTTAGTACTATTTGATCTCCTGATTGCAAATATGGTCTGCAGAAAAAGACCACACATTTTTTTTATTTTTAAGGTTCAAAGCTGTTGTAAGCCCTCAGTGTTGAAGATAGGGATACGTTATGTTAATTTATTTTAAAGCCCAATGTTAAAAAGTTTTAAAACCATTTTTTAAATGTATGCCTCATACTTTTAACTCGAATTATCTTTGCTTAAAGTGGAGTATAGGCTCATCTTATTCAGAGGCACATAGCTTCAAGAAGAAATGGATTCAAAAAGTTTAAAAGTATGAACTTTGATTAAAAAAATATATCTCCAAACACGCTCTATATTGTTGTCAATTTGAGATAAGGGCACGACAGTATTTCTAGGAAAAATTCATTTTTGAATTGATCTCATTATAAAAGTCCATAAGTATTCATATGCCCCAACTACAAGATATAGAAACAAAGAGAGAGAAAAATAAATGATATAGAAGCAAAGATAGAGAAAAAGGGAAATGATAAAAGGAAGAGATATATTATACAATTTGTTATAACATTAAGCCTCATGTCTCAAACTGTATAAATAAATTATTTCAAGCTCCATGGACACAAGATGACTCGTTGCATAACTGTAGTGAGTAAGGGTCTCCAAAAAATGGACATTCAAGGGAGTCCTCGGAGCAAATCCTTTTTCTTTTTCTCTCTTTCTATCTCTTT
This sequence comes from Lepeophtheirus salmonis, assembly GCF_016086655.4. Classification (NCBI taxonomy): domain Eukaryota; kingdom Metazoa; phylum Arthropoda; class Copepoda; order Siphonostomatoida; family Caligidae; genus Lepeophtheirus; species Lepeophtheirus salmonis. The sequence continues at coordinate 36,501,470 of NC_052144.2, read as the reverse complement.
TCTTCTTCTCTGTCTTTGTTTCTAACTCTTCGAGCGGGGGCATACGAATACTTATGGACTTTTATTATGAGATCAATTCAAAAATGAGTTTTTCCTTGAAATATTGTCGCCAAAAATAACAAAAAATGTATGGCCTTTTTCTGAAGGCCACGAGGCTATGAGAGAAAAAATAGGACCATATTTGGAATTAGGGTCAAATTCTATTAAATAGAACATAAACTGTTTTTGTACCATTTTTGCTGTTGGACAGTGTAAGTGAAAAGAGTGGTTTAATATTCGAAAAGGGAAGTTTTTACCTTCTAAAAGTATCCATATTAGGAGACAAGACAAAGGGTGATGGAAACACATAAATTTTATCAAATCATTAACAAGGTAGAATAATTTAATTAACACCAAAAATGTCTAATAGGAATTCTCAATCTTGTGAATTATATACAAAATAGATTTCTACTTTTTTATAAAAAGATTAATCAAATAGAAACTATATTTTTGAAGGATAAAACTACAATTTCTGATATTTTTTATTAATATCATTATGTAATTATAATTTCGAGTCATCTTTGTTAATCAATATGTATTTTTAACCAATTGTTTATACAACTTTATCCGTTTACGGAGATTTAAATCTCACTAAAGGATTTTCTTTGAGTAAAAAAAAAAATCTACTTATGAGAACGGTTAAAAAAATCATGGCTCTTAGAATTGGATCATCAACCTAACATTTGATCAAGTATAGAGATCCTGCCGTTGTGAATATTCTAACGGAAAAATATAAAGAAAGGAATAGCAAGAATAAACTTCCAAAACAGTTTTATGCTTTTCGAAAAACATAAACTGCTTGTAGTTACCAAGAAATGGTTTGAAAGCTCAATTTAATCAAAGGATATGCAATAGGGTGTCCCATAAATGTATTTTTCTGAGCTCTGCAAACACAAGAGGCATCAAAATTTGCATAATTTTAAACATTTTATGAAAATAGTAAAGAAAAAAAAAATGCGGATCATTTGGAGGGCTTTACCACTCTGCAAAGTTTTGTAAAAATTTACGTCTTCACAGATTTAAAATGAATGTCTATAATAATACAAAAAATAATTTTGATAGTTATTTTATGATTAAAACAAGAATGGGCACTTTGTAGAGCGCAAAACCTACGGCTATGGTCATTTTTTGGTGTGACCTTGACCTTTGACCTTGACATCTTAAAATGTAATGGCCTCTTACTGTGACAATTAGTACCCAGTTTGATCAAAATCAATACGTAACTTATTGTATTATATTTTTGGACGTGTAAGAGAGGGCACCGTAGTTACCCCTCTAGATAGTTGGTCTCCTGTCCGATTTTCTGTTCATCCTTGAAAAAGAAAAGAGACATCTTCTTTCCATCAGATGCTGCAATGCTGCTAAGGAACATTTGTTGTGTGAACCACCTTGGACATCTTCTTTTGTTTCTTCAAGCCAATGGTCGTTCCGGTGGTTGTGGAATTGATCAACTTTGAAAATCTTCTTGTCTAAGAAAATTTTCACAATTGCCCCATTTGCCTTGATCCATGTGATGATTTTCTTGCACCTCTTAAGTCTCCTGGCTTTTATGCCCCCTGTCAGAAGGTGGTGTGATGTCCTTGTGAAAGAAACTGATACCAAGTTGTGCTTTATAGCCCTACTGATGGTCCTAGGAGCCGCAGAGAAGTCATTGGCGAAGCGACTCATCGAATTAGTGGGGTCTTGCTTTATATTCTTCTCTAAACTTGACAAGAATTTCATATCCCTCTTTATATGATGCCCTTCACTTCTTGACATCCTGGAGAGGTAGGTCTTCTCCATTTTATAGAACCAACTTAAGAACCAGGCCAATTAGTATAGTTTGTTTATGTAATAAGGACGGTAGAAACAGAATATCAAAAAAATATTCAATCAGAACTTTTTTCTGACATTAGAATTTCTACATTCATATTGGTGTTGCTCATACTATCAATATAAACTTTGTCGACGTACTCGGTTGAACAAATTAGAAAACTTTATATTTAATGAATATACAAATATATACACTCATTTAACAAAAAAAAATCCCTTTCTTTGAAACATTTCACATCTTCAGTATTTCTGTGAAGGTTGATTTTGTTTCACTTTGGGACATAGTCTGTCAACTGCAGGAATAATCAAGTTAACTTTAGTTTTTCAACTTGAGAAATTTCATTAATTATTATTATTAATGAAAAATTGCTTTAGTGTAGACAAAAAACTATATATAACAAAACATTCAATAGACTGTCATATTGCGAGGAAGTTTGAGAAAAGTTTTAAGCATTGGCCTAGAAAAATAAAATATATTGGATAAATACGGAGTGTGCAGATCCAATACATTTTTTGCCAATTGTTTGAGAATAATGCAAAGAAAACAGTCAAAGACTACTGATTGGATTCACCAATCATAAGGCCATGAACTCCTACTACTTAAAGTAATGTTGTATAAAAATAGGAATCCAAACTGTATGGAATTTAATAAGCACATCTATTGTGTCACTAAAAAGGCAAATGGGTTGTTATATTATATGGAAATATATTTTTTATCATGATTTTGCTCCATAAAAACAAATGAATAAGCTAAAATGTGTCCGAAATCGTTTTATTAAAATAACAATTTTGAAAGAAGGATCCTATGAAGAAAATATATTAAAATATTTTAACATTAAAAAAGAGGCCAAGTTTGAATGACATCGTCAACTTCACAAATTATATCAACATAACTTCATGGAGTTCAAATACCTCTACGATTATAAGTAAAATCCATTTTTCGGATGCATGAGCATCTTTTAAACACTCTAGAAAAAATAATTTTTAATTTCCGTCCTACCTTCCGTTCCTTACCCCGAAAATTACTTTTTCACCCATGTCTGCGTATTTTTTTAATCTATTTTCAAAGTAAAAAAACAAACTTGTGAATGTCGTTATTATTAAAGCCGTTTTATACTTAAAGCAATATTTGTATAACATTTTAAGTTTTTAAAGTATTTTTTATTGTCAGATACAAGGTAAAAGATCACAAAAAAGGTCAACTTCTTACAAATTATGAAATGACAAGGTAATTAGATCTTTGTTATATTTTTATGAAAAAGTTATTAATGTAAATTTTCCTTCTCAAAGATCATTGTTTGACCTTTATACCATTTGAAAATTCCTTTTTTTTTACGACATTCTCTATTTGTTAAGGGATTCAAAAGGTTCAGTTTTAAACTTTTGTTGCTGAATTTTAGAAATTTTATCAAAGTTTATTTTTCTCAATTGATAGATAAGAATATAATCCTTATTTTTTATTCTGAAGAGAAAAAAGTTGTAGCCCATCGAAATACTTCGGATACTCAAATGATCAAAACCACTTCACTGACCTCCAAATCGCATCAAATAAGTATCAGAGTTGACTCCTAAATTTTATTCTAAGTGGCTAAAGTAATGGAAATTACTGTAATGTGCAGTGCCTACGACCCCCCTCTTGTATAACAAATTATTAGACAAGACAGCAAAATATGGGACTTATAGACCAATATGTTGAGAGGCATAAAAACGAACAAAATCCCTTTGAATGGGAGAAACATCCAACTATGAAAATATTTATATTTTGCAATGCCCAATATTTATCTTATCTTTCTGTAAGTATACACACTGGTAAGAAAATTTGGAAATAATAAATGGAATTTCACTTATTTTTCTAACTACCTATGACTTGAATCATCAGGTAAAACAGTAATTTATTTGTAAAAAATCAAAGTATTTTTGTTTAAATTTTAGCTTCATCAAAAAATCCTCCCTCTGCCGCTATAACTGCTTTACAGCCTTTTGGCATTCTTGCAGTTAGTTTTTCAAGAGAGGCAGGTGTGATATCATTCCAAGCATTCTTCAAAATGTTCAACTTACTTTTGAAGAACTTTCTCCGACTTTTTTTGTCTAGGTTGTCACACAATAGCTCTATTGGGTTCAAATTAGGGGATTGAACTGGGCATTCAAATAAAGATAAGATTGGAAAACTTCTTTCTTTTCCAAGAAGTTTTTCAGAGCTTGGATATATGTTTTGGGTCGTTGTCTTGTTGAAAAACAAACATCCTTCCTATTAATCTCAGTCCAGAAGGAATGGCTTGCGTCTTCAGGATAGAATGATAACCATACTGAATGAATTAATTACAAATCTCTCATACATGCCTGAATGAAAGATTACATATGAAATTAAGCCTGGCAAAAACAACTAGATTTTTACAGAGAAAATAATTTAAAAAAATATTTTATGGAGTTATTTTGTTCAAAATGATTTTCATCGGGTTAAAGTAAAAAAATATTAATAAAGTCATAAACATTGATAAAAGTGACGAAAAACATTTTTTCTAAATTTTTTTGCCAGTGCACATATGTAAAATAGAATATTAGTTCGTCCAGGTCATGACCTTTTTTCATTCAAATCAAATTCCAAGTTACTTCTAGAGATTTTAAATTTTTCACGGAGGACTATGATTGTCCAATAATGGATATATAGGCGTATTTTTTCAGTTGCATTTATAAAATCTAAAAAATATTAACCTATATCTTTTTTCATGATTTAAATAAGTTTTACTAATAACTTTATCAAACAGATATTCTCCGAGTAATATTTATTTATTTTAAAATTTTATGGCTAAATCTTTAAATATATTTTCAAAGTATTATTTTCAGATTATTTAATCATAAAATTATCATTCTATTTTACCATTTTTGTTCTTATTCGGTCAAATAAATACATACAGGTTGATTTTTACAATCACAACAATATAAACTCCTATATAACCAGGTTGTGCAAAAGTTTTGAGACTAAAATGAACGAATTAATTAATTATGCATTCTTTTGTATACATTTAGTAACTAAAACTATAATTAATCTTGAATATCAACACCGCATGTAGCCAAACCGGTTTCTAGTCAGCAGCAAAATCCGTTGGAGGTGTTTTTGATGAAGGTCTCTGACATGACAACACACTACCCATTGGCAGAGTCTCAACATTTGAATGTCAGATTTCGTAGGCCTGGGACTCTACTTGCTACCAGATAATATCCTTCAAAAGGGTACAGATCTGGTGATTGGGGAGGGCAAGAGTTCTTGTTCCGGATTTCGACTACAGTTTTCAGTACTTCATTTTCTTGAGCTCCTACTCCTGGGGACTTCTCCAGGCCCTCCTAGATATGTTAAAGATTTGCATTTGAGCCATATTTGCCCGCATCAACTGCTTTAAGATACATTCTGGCGGACAAAAAGGTTTCAATCTTTTTCTTTTCTTTAATTCACTTAAACATTTAGAATTGAACCTAAACAAAAAGATGAGACTCAAGGGTCTCTGTAGAAGGGGGAATAATTAAATTGTTGAACAGGGTTCAATACTTTCAAATTAATAATGGCATATAACTTATTTATCTCTGCAATGAGTAACATAAAATATTACATGGATACTACTAAATATCATATTAATAATTGAGAAAAAAATATTTAAAAGGGTTGCCTTTTGCGGAAACTACAGCCTTGAGTCTGTTAGGCAGGACATCATACTAGACACGGCCATCTCCATAGGAATGTTGCCCCATTCCTTAATTAGGGAGGCTTTCAGTCCATCCAAATAATGGTCTGAGCTTCTTGTAAACCCTATTCTTCAACATGAACCAGATTCTAAAATCCATCCCATTCAAATTTGGACTGGATGGAGGCTAAAAGAGGCTGCTCCAAAAGCTAGAGAAATGAGTCTCATACCACTTTTGCATCATATTAGACGTCTGAGAGTGAGTGTCATTTTATTCAGAGGTATAAATCTTTTACCAGTAGTGGGAATTGGCACATGGCTAGATACTTTTCTCCAAGATGGTACCCAGGTACTCAATGCTTTTAATTTTGTTGCCCTAGTGTACAAAGAAAAGGTGCACCTTGCTGGAACGGTTGATGGCCACCTTTATCATCACTGACTCTGGTCTGTGCATCAAATGGATCCTATAGGGTGAATCAGACCTTTTAATGGCCAAAATACGATCATTTTGCTAGGTTGTAAACTGCTATGGATTTTCAAATTTTTGTTGTGAATGGTTGTGTGTTTTGAAATTTTTTTTCACTCCCCCCTCCCCACAAAAATAAAAATATATACATATATAATCCTGCACATACTTAATTATTCTTTTAATGTATGGACGGTCAGACACACACATATACTAATCTGCCTCTTATAATGATGCTCCATTAATAGGTTGTATTTTCGATAAATACAAAAGAGTGCATGGTCCAACGAACCAGCTATATAATAAATATACATGATGTGTATATTCTATAAATGTTATATGTATATTAATCATAAATTACATTTAACAAAAATGAATAATGATGAACATGCTGTCTATAATGGGAATGCTAAAAGAAAATAATCCGAAAATCAACATGGTTATCCAGATTATTTAAGAGGAGTTAAATTATAATGACAACTGCTGAAGAAAAGAAAATTCATTCTTTCGATTACCAATTCCAAAAAAGGGGCCAGCTAAAAAATTCACACGATTTACATTACTAGCAATGATTCTATACAATGGATCCTTACACACGATGAATCGAAAGAAGCCACGAAAACATTTAATGAGGAAATTTTTTTTTTTTATCTTTTTTGGGTTAGCATCCTTACGAAGCCGGCCATCCGTCTACCCCAAAGGTGGGTTATCACATCTACAAATTGCGTGTACAAACAATTCATTTCTAATAACTTTGCATATTATAATCTTTCAACCTCAATAATTTTACCTGTCAAAGTGAAGAGTTTCGGTGATTGTAAATGTTTCTTGTTCGGAAGAGAGAAAATGCAACGTTAGTCATTTGTGGATTGCCAAAATTTAATTTATGATTGCATTTTCACTCCAAGTACCATTTATATCACAAAGCTTCTTCATTTTGATTAAGCGAACTGTTAAGGTTTGAAGATTATAGCATAAAAAGTTTTTGGGAGTATATTGTAAAAACACCTAAGGACTAGGGTTAAAAAATATGAAATTTGAAGATTACACTATTTTTGTGTTTGCTAACTCAAAATACTTTTGTATTTACCAAAGCTGTCATCATTATTCTTCAAGAGAGAACAATAAGAATAAAATAATCACGAGTATGTGAAAGACGAAGAGTAATTCAGAGGATTTGTTGTAAAGTTATAAGTGTAAGTCCTTGTTGGACTCAGAGGATCGACATTTCAGTAATTCCTCGTGAACGGTAATTTTTCCGCATTAATTTTCGGGTTTTTTTAATATTCCGGCGTTTCAGAGTATTTGAATCACTGAGTATACGTGTACACAAGGTCGCTTTGTTTTCAACTTTTTTCTAATTTCGATATCGGGTAGTTTGAAAAAGTTATGATATGGTAAGAAAATCCCCATTGCAAAATTTCATTGTCCTACAATGTTACCTTTATATAGTAAATCTAGTTCAAAAGTTGAAAAGTGACAAAAGTTATTCACTTCGTCAAATAAGATTGGAATAAAAATTAATCCTTATTTTACTTAAATGATTAATGATAAGCATTTTTCTAACCTATACGAAAACTTAATTAAGTTTTTTTTCTAAAGCTAAACAATGGAGGAAAAAGAGAGATTAACATAATCAAATGTTGATCTTTCCTTTCAAAAAATGAAAAAAACAACAAAAAAAAAACTGAAAGCTATACGCGGAATCCTCAAATTTTCCTAATTTTTTCTCTTAAGTGCTGCATAAGACATTTCTAGAAAAAAACTTTGTAAATACTTTTTATGGGTTAAAAAACACGTTATAACTTTTACAAATTAATTGGTGGAATCAAGGGATATAGACTAGAAGTTATGTTCTTCAGAACAATTTTTAATTTGTTGTTGAGAGGAGCAGCTGACGTGTGACGTAGTTGGATCATAGAAGTATATTGCTTACAAAATTACATTCATAAATTTAAAAGGAATTGGATATCCACACGTTTTCCTCTTCAAAAAATTTTCCAAATCAATCCAGAGTTTCTTACCCGTAAAATGGATACTCGTGACTTGTGTAATGACTCCCTGCTTTTTATCACACATTGATTCCGATCAGGAGTATTCTTACTATCGATTTCCTAAAAATAACGATATCCGTTGCAAATGTATTTAATTCTGCTATAGGCAGGGTTCATTTATTGCTACAACCGCCAAAATTTGTTCTCAACATTTTGAGAATGAGTGGTTTGAAAGAAGTTTTAAGGCTGACTAATGCCGAACCATGGAAGGAGTTCGAGCAACAAGGCTCGGAAAAGTATAAACCCCAAATGTTTCCCATCTTTTTTCTTTGTTACCGAGAGTCCTGTAAGAATAATCGAGGCTGCTACATCCAAAATTAGAAGAAAAGAAAGTTGTATTTTCAAATTCGAATCGAGTAAATACAACTTGTTTATTGTGTTCCAATTTAATTTTTCTAGGCTCTTATCCAGAAATACAAATGAGATGCATGATAAATTAATCAATAACATCAGCAAAGAAAACTTGGATTCAAGTCTTGATAATTATCATTCTGAAGAATACCCTATACCTGAGGCTATGGAAGTTTAAAATTCATCAGAATAAATATACAAAAATATGCTAGTTCAGGTTAATATTCAGGCGGGAAAATATCTTAATTGGAGGAAAGAAAAGAAAAAATTACTTTTGAAAATAAGCAGGCTTAAAAAAAGAGTTATTTCTCCTCACAAGAAAAATCTGTACCAGAAGGGAACAAAGAGACAAGAATTACAAACCTTAAAATATAAGTTCAGGAGTGATTTTCATCAAGCCAATTCAATGTGTTTATGAACAAAAAGGCCAAAAAACTGTTCTGAAGAAGACATTCAAAGTTTTCTGATTTTGAGGTCGATGGCTGGAGGAAATGCATATAATTATTTTTAGCTATATCAACTTTGAAAAGATTGATTTCGAAGTTTAAATGTGCCCTAGGATTCAGGAGAAACTTTTAAATATTTTGAGGGAAAAAATGATGGATAGGTGTATGTATAATTACAATGCAATTGCAGTATTGACATAAATATTTATTTGTAAATATCTTAAATTGTTTTCTATTCCAGAATTTTCTCTAAAGAATTATCAGTTTAAGCATCTAGAAGTGTTGTCTTTTGATGAAATGGATTTAAAAAGTAGTTACGATTACTCTCCTTCCTATGATCAATTCTTTGGCTCAAACCGGAAGATTCAGGTTGCAATGATACGTGAGCTTTGCGAATCCTGGAAAATACAAGTTTACTTTAATTTCGACACTGCCATGTATATTGATAATCTATTCAATATCATTAAAGAAATAGAAAAGAGAGGAAATGGTGTAGTGGCTATGGTCTCTGATATGGGGCCATCAAATGTAGGACTGCGTAGCATATTAGGAATCACTGAGGATTCTCCATATTTTGGGAATTCATTGGACACGTCAAAGAAGATTTACGTTTTTCATGATGTACCTCACCTAATCAAACTCCTGAGAAACTATCTTTTGGATATGGGGTAGTAGTTACCAGGTGGATCCCAAATCACAAAGAATGATTTTATAGAATTGACAGCAAGAGATTATCAAGAGCTAAAAATCGCACACAAGATCAAGGATATCCATCTGGAATGTCATAGTAGTCAAAGACAGCGTGTTTTTCTGGCCACCCAATTGTTAAGTCATACAACAGCTTATGCATTTGAATATCTTTTTCTAGCAAGAAGTCAAGCTGAGTTTATAAAAACTGTAGATTCCTGGCTTGATGTCTTCAATAGTAGGAAGCTCATTGATGTTAAAACAAATTCTTGTGAATTTGGCATCCATTTGGATGAACAAAAAGATGTCACCGATAGGATGAAGGAAACAATAAAGAATATCCAGGGAATTGGTAAAGAAAAATCTTTTTTTCCTTTCCAGCATGGTATTTTGATTTCCGTATTCTCTTTCGAAAAATTATTCTGAAGATTTGAGGGAATCATCTGGAATAAAATGCATCCTTACTTCGCAGTTGAATTAGGATTGCTTGGAAAACTTTTTCTCACGATCTTAAAGAAGCGCCACCATTGGTGAATAAGAGGCAACAAGACATCATCAAGACAACGCCAGGCCGCACACATCTTTGATGTTGTACCAGAAGCTCCGGGAGCTCAGATGGGAAGTTCTTATGCATTCACCCTATAGTCCGCAACCTGGCACAAAGTGACTACTACCTGCTCCTCTCTATGGGCAACACACTTGGTGGTACAAATTTGGCCTCAATCTGGACCTATGAAAGTTGTTTGTCCAAGTTTTTTCCCATAGGGATAAGGGTTTCTGCGAAAAGGGTATTATGAAGTTGGATTCTCATTGCTAACAAGTTATCGAACAGAAGAAGGATACTTGGATTAAATTGGATAATTATAACACTTCTTATAAGGCATTGAAATAAAAAGTAAAATACGAAATTACTTTTTTCTCAACCTATTGCTCATAAATATAATACTGAGTTAATCATATATAAAAACTATTCCAAATCAAAGAGACAATTGAAAGCCCTAATTTAACGACATACAATTAAAATTCTTTTTTTTAAACCTTTTATCTCAATTTATTGAATGAATAAGAATATATAAAAGTAATCATTCTACAAAATCAATCATGACATATGAAAAGACAATTACTGCGTTTTGTAAATTGTTAAAATAAACACAAAACTAGATTATAAATAAGTATTGTTTGTTTTCTATAAAGTTACCATAAATATCGAGCTCCCTCTTGTCGATTTTTGACAAATTAATTGGAATCGGAACCTTGTGGCATCCAGGAGAGTAAATTATTTCTTCCACTTAACTAAAAATCGCTTCTACTTTGAAGTCATTTAGAGAATCGGACTGGTTCCTTTGAACCCATTCAACTTCTGTTATCTTGGGTAAAGCAGGGGCGTTTGCAGATTATATTTGGGCAGTGGCTGGGTTTTTGAAATTTTTGGAAAAAAAAAAAAAAATCGGAAAATATATAGCTAATAAATAAAAATTAATTTTTTAGGGGAAAAAATTCAATTTTTTTGCTCTTCTGCATAATTTTCCCGAATGAAGAAAAATTTTCGTAGTAAAAAAGTAAAGTTCCTTAATTTTGGGGGACTGCAGCTCAGCCCCTGCGGACGCCCCTGTAAAGCTTTTTTCTATTTTTAGAATATAAAGTTTCATAACTGGCGTTACATTAGGACAACAAAGTCCGCCGAAGTTTCAGTGCTATTTTTGAAGAAGTTTTCCTTCTTTTTTCAATTATTTTGTACTTGCTGTTTTTTGGAGAGACCTAGTCTATTGAACTAATAATTTACAATCCTTTTTCCCTTTTACTTAGATACTTTGCCGAATTTGTTCGTTCTTGATGCATTCCAATGCTATATAAGAAACTGTTGGTGGTCCTGTAGTTGCTCGTTTTCTTGATTTTTATAAAATATCCAATTTAAAATTAATTAAATTTTTTGGTAGCGTCTTGTCTCCACTTTCTGTATTTTTTCCCAGTATTTATTTGGTGACCTTTATAGAGATCGTACAAAGGTAAAATAGCCTGTGATTGCAACTCAAATGTTCGTATTCACCAGTAGCGTCGCTAGAATCCTTTTTTTTTTGGGGGGGGAACTTCAGCCCCCTTTAAAAGTTACTGAAGCCCTGCATTTTTTTTTCATATCTTATATAATATATATTTATAAGTTTGTATTTGGTGTTATCACATATGTAATCAAAAATGGTCGAATAGATCAGTCTTAAATTTAGCAAGTAGACGCATAAAATAAAAAAGCTTGTTAATATGATATTTTTTGGGGCCTCCGAGGTCATTCAATGCCTGTTTTTGACCGAAATAGAATATATCTCTCCTTTACTGTCCCTTCTCTCTCCCTTTGTATCTTTCTATATCCCTCTCTATGTCGCCTGTCTTCTACCTTCATTCTAAGTTTCTATTCCCCTCTATTCAGCCCTGCTACACGGGCACCCTCTGCTAGTACATATACAAAATAAACCTATTTCAGTTTTGGAATGGTTTGGAGGTTTATCAGCATTTGTAATTCTTGATTTGAAATATAAACTAGTCAAACCAAACAGAAAATTAAATGTCCTAATTTAATGATAAACAATTAGTAATCATTTTATTCTGAAGACTCGTCCAAATTCAATTATTTTCAAGTCTCACATTTTTATTTTCCTTTATAAAAGGTATTACATTGCAAATAATTTTAAAATATCTATTATAAGAATAATGTTTTCTTATTATAACTAAAAAAGTGCAAAAATATATCAAATTCTAATTGTAAGAAAATAAAATGGTGTACAAGAGGCTTAAATGTCATTGTGAAAAAACTGGATATTATAGAAGTGATCAAAAAGTAATTATTAGGTATATCAAAATAGTTTTAGAAAAATTACAATTTATAAAATTGCTTTCGGGAAAAGTTGTTGTCATGAAACAAAAAAAATTAAGATTGGATAATAGTTAAATAAATTAACTGGAGATATTTGAAATAACGAAGTAAATCACTTTCCATTTTTGACTTTAGAAATTGAACCCAATATTTTCTTCTTCCAAGATATGGGCAGATCCAATTTTTTTAAGAACTAGTTGCAGATTTTGTCAGTTTCCTCCTTATAATTTAATGCAAAAGACATTATCAAATTATATGGATTGGGCATCATGTCTGCGGCTCTCTTAAGTGGATAAAAAAAATTCCCAATGTTGAACATGGAGTCGTTGCTCAAATCGTAAAAGGGGATACCACCCCGGAGAAGGCACACCATTCTAAGTTTTTACTTCCACGAGGCTTTTAAAATAAAACTTATTTTTACAGTTCTGTCGCACTACATCAATGATGGAGGTGGATGAAAATAACAATGTTCCTTTCCAAATATTATTATGGGTTCCTTCTAAAAATGGAGATAATTCCCCAAAGTGATCATTTTTTTTAAATCTGTTCCTAGCATAACCTTAGTGTAGTCTGGTTATGATAAAATAATAGCTCGACTCTCAGTCTTTGGATGTCTTTGAAAGTCAATTATAATATTTTTGATTAATTTTGGACAGTATTCTCGAGAGCATTGATAATCCTTCTCCTACAAGAGATTTAAATGGTATCCTTGTCGTAGTCTTAAACTGGGAGCTCATATTGAAGTATTTGAAGGGTGCTTAAATGCTTTGTTAAGTGGCGGCAGTAGTTTTTAACCTGCTCGCTGGCCTTTCCATTCACAAAACAAGTTTTGGGCAGAGGTATTCTGATTTTATTATTAAATGACGGGAAATTTTCCACACTGACAAAATTATCCAGGGCAATTTTACTAGAACTCTTCAGGGTAGAAATAGGTGTGATGCCAAGAATTTTCAATCTAACAGCTAAATAGGAAAGTGGAAGAAATGGAAGAAGAAATAAAGAAATACTTAGATATTGAAAATAATTCAATTTTGTGTGCTATATATTAAGGTATTATGTTTGAGAATCAGATGTAACAATTAAACTATGATACATAGCAACAAATTAGATCAGTCACAATAACTTAAAATTTATTGTCAGCCTACGTCATACAAAAGAGTACACAGGGAAATATTTAATACCAATCTAATGCTAGGAAAATCATATGGTACATCCTTGAGGAGCATGACTTCGTTATATCGACCGCTTCAATATGCAAAATTTTCAATTTTTTAAATCATAAACACGCCAATTAATGCCCCTTTATTTCCAATATCTAATATAAAATATGGATTAGAAATTAAATTTTGATCAAAAATTTCTCTGAATTATTATACCTCATAGACTACTTTTATTTTGTTGATACTAAAAGAGTGTTTTTGTTTCTCATGATTTGACCTTAAAGTCAAGTATTTTTTTGTATTGAATATTAGTTGCCTACAATGCAATTTTAAATTTACCAATTCAAAGTTTACCTATTGCAAATTTTCAACTACAGGGTCGTTCAGGTAAATCCGTATACTTTTAAATGCATTCTGATCAATACGCAAAGCAATTAGAGATTTGAAATTTTATTTACAAGTTCTAATAACAAAAAAAATCATTAAATGTGTTTGCGATTTTCGAAAATCATTCGCTCTATACGATGTCTAAAGAATTTGTAGTCATTGAACACGACTGCAGGGGAGCCTTTGTTCCGGTACTTGATGATGAAAGCCTTCAAGGAGTCGAAACTTTTGCGCGAATAGATAGATACCTTCCTTTCTAAATCCCCCTAAAAGAAGTAATCCATGACACTTTCTCTTCTTTCAACAAGTTTTGGGTCTTGTAGGCCTTGTGAGAGGGGGATGAGTCTTGTTGAAATAGGAACTCGACACCATTGGCCTCAGCTTTCATCCAAGGTATCACTTGGTCAGACAGGAGTTCACAGTACCTGTCAGAACCTACTCTCTCCTTTGGTTAAAAGAAGATGGGGTCATGGGAAGGGCGTTGCTCCTAAAGACCCCAATGTTCATGATTCTGTTCAGAAACTTGGTTTTTATACTTTTTTACTTAATTATCTAATTTACTGCTTACAATTCATATATATAGTATAAATTAAGGCTATTAATTATTTTTAACTGTACTAAATAACAATTGCCTCGTATGAATTAATTGTTTGAGAAGTAAAAAAAATATAATTGGTTGTTTTTTTTAAATTCACTCCTTTTTTTGTGTAAAATTTTTTACATTGTAATGACCATTTCTATCACTTAATTTTATATTTCGTCAAAAAATAATTTAATTATTATTTTTTTGAAAAAATTTATTTAAGTATCAAATTAGTCAATTAGTAATTTATCATTAGTAACTTATCAACTAATTAATTGTCGTTGTGTTTTTTTGTATGACAATTGGATACAATATGCAAATGAATAAAGAGTACATGTAAGCTTATTTATGTAAATGTAATATGATTCTTCCTAGCAATTGATATTATATTATTTTATGATATCTATATATCCATATAACATACTGGGTTGAAACTTGAAACTTACAGACTTGTATTATATTGATTTGAGAGGCTCTGTGTGAAGAATGGTATAGGTAGCTATGTATCTCAAGCACCCGCTGTTTTTGAAATTTATAAAACAAACAAGAAATGTTATCAAAGTGAGTTTCAAGGCTTAGGCATCAACCCTTCTTTGTGCAGGTCACACTCCAACAGAGGTGGCCAGTCTGACGGGAATGGATCGTAAGACCATCTACAATGTAAAAATAGACTAGACGATAGCGTCACCATAGAGAATAAAGAGGACTCTGGAAAAAGCCCATTATTAATGTGATGCCCTCAAGGACACAACCAAGTTACAGGCTCACAACAGCTTTGTAAAACAACGATTTGAAGGCCAAACTACTTCCCTGGGTCCAAGTAAATTTCCCTGTCGGTAAAGTTGTCTTTCAGGAACATAGGGGACACGCTCACATTGAAAAAATTTATTAGACCTTTTTAGCTGACAATATCGCTTTCTTGGTCAAGAGAATGTGGCCACCATACAGTCCGGATGTCAATCCCCTCGACTTTTCTTTCGGGCCCACATTGAGAGGAAGGACTGTAGCATCCGTCATCCGAAAGTTGAAGTCATGAAGTCCTCTGTCGACGAGGAGTGGGTTGTAATAAATCCGAACTTTATTGGCAATACTTTTAACTCTTTTTACAAGAGGATTTTCGCCATCGGTGAGGCCTATGGTGGCCCATTAAAAATATCAATTTGACATTGGCTATATATCAGAAAACATAAGTAGAGATTTTTGTTCAATCTTTAAGTAGGGTATTTTCTTTTTTATTTCCAAGTAAGTAAGTTTCAAATTTTCATCCGATATACATGTGTATATATACACATGTATGAAATGTAACAATGATAAGAAAATATAATTTATCTTAAAGATATTTGCAAGAAAGGTTATAAAAGCGGTATATGAGGTATGCATTTATAAAAGTAAAATATATTTTCTTTATTTGTTAATATATACTAAAACAAGGTAATATAATTTTTGCCCTTTTTTTAAAGTTTCATATTTAATGGGGAGCATGAGCCTTGTTTAGTTATATGTATTTATTTACAAAGTAATCGAGAGTGGCACTATGTTATGGTAAAATAATATACCTCCCTGAATGAAAAAATATATTTTTATTATTTGTAAACTCGAGTATAAAATTGTATTTGGGGCGATTTGAAAAATAATTTAAAAGGAATATCATTTTTATCATATTTATGTTGCACTTCCAAACAACATACTATTACACCATCTAGCGGAATATATATATATATTTCTAATTTGCTCATTGTACCATTATGATATAATTTAAAGATTAATTACGAAACTGCAATTAGTTTTGTGTATCTAATATGGCATAATCGACATTTTCGAAAATAATTTTTTTGTAGTATTTTAACTTCATTTTGAATCGACTCTGGGAGGAGGAGAAATAATATATTATCTCTAAAATATAATAAATGCTTCAGGTTTTATAAAAAAATCAACATATAACCTCTTGATTAACTTGTCAAATACTACTATCATTGCAACATGCAGGCATTGTTTAACAACGAACTTTGAACATCTGCAACAGCTGCACAAAAGTAGGTAGGACGTTGTTCGTTGTTTTGGAGGCTAGCTAGAAGTATATGTCGTCATTTATATAGGTCTATATATCACAGTCAAATTTGAAATATTAAGATCATGCTTTAAAACTGTTTTAATGGAGACGTTAAAAAGATTAACAAAATTCTACCTTCATGTTTGGACATTTCAAAAATATTATTTAAATTTAGTAAGGACCTTACTTCAAATGATACATATATTGGAATTTTGATAAAGACCCCTAGTTATTACAAGTTAGTCCAAAAATAAACGACAACAATTATATAATGGAAAAAAACAAAAAAACTTCAAGATCTAAAGATTATTAAAGCAAAAATCTTCACAAATTTAATTTAATATCTTATTCTTCGTTTCGTAAATTTAACCATAAAAAAGTTTCATTTTGTTTTAATAATGATAGACACATTTAAAGTTTTGTTTAACATAGTTTTGAAAAATACATTGTCCAAACAATGAATAAATTGAACTTTTGTATTTTAATACTCATTGATTTTTTTCATATGTTTTATTTCTTTTTAAAATATATTTTTCTCGAGGAATTATAGAAGGATAAATATTTTCTACATATTGAAATGCTAAATGTGATATAAAACTTGTCTAATTTTATAGTAGTGGATGATTAGTTGACTAAATTATAATTAGTTAGTTGTTTTTTCCACAATAAATCCGGGTTCAATTACCCGATTTAACAAACTGCACTCGTTTTGAATTCTTGCATGACACCTGATGGCACCAATTTTAGCTCTCTAGCAGAATTATTAGTTGAGTTTTTTCTCTCCATATTTACTTTTTTAAACTTGAAATTACAAAAAATGAATTAAAAAATCGTTTTGGTGTATATTACAAATTGAAGCAATTCACCCATTTTCCTAATTCGCACCAGTTAAAACTCAGGAGCTAAATTCCTGTTCGTTTAATTTGATAAAATATTCTGTCAAACTATTATTTGGCAATTTTATTTTCGAAAGCCAACGCACGTTCTTCACTACTCAAGGGATGTTAGCAACTGACTGTTTTTTTCAAGAAAACTTTAGAATCTTACTTATGGAATGAAACCAGACCATCCCACTTCCTCTTATCGAGTGGACCATTAAAATCTGAATACTTTGAATTTTAAACTTCAACCAGATAGAATTTATTAATCACTAATTTAATTTCAACAAAATGATTACTGTAAATAGATGTGTGCCTGAGCTCTCTTAATCATTAGTGTAGCCTCCCTTAGCGGCAATGATGGTTTCCAGGTGGTGTTGGAAGGCATAATACCCGCTGCAGGTGTATTCCTCTGTCATGGCGTCGCAGTGCTGGCTCAAAGTGGCCTTAAGGACCTTAGTGTTTGGATGACGAATAATGCAGGAGTTCGCCTCGACATGCATCAAAAGGTGTAGTCGAGGGGGAGGGGGATCATCGAGGTTGTAGGCGGCCAAAAGTGTTAAAGAGTTCAAAAGATCTCGAAATACTCCTTCTAAACAGCCATGCAACGGAGGAGATTGATTTCTTTCATTGCTGGTATCAAAAGTGGCCTCTCCATCCACATTTTTGATAGCTGACTGGACAGTCTTGTGTGAAATCCCGAGTTCTCTTGGATGGAGCCTCATTCATGGACTTGAGGGGATTACCCTGGGCTGTTTTCTTTAACTCCTCCGGATCCAGTTTGCCTTTTTGATAGAAACCTTCTTCCTCCCCAAAGATTGGGACGTGCTGACAACATAGACGGTAGTCTTTGAGATGCACTGCTTGGAGTGCACGAATCGAAATTAGTGGATCACGTTCAAGTATCATTTTCTCGATTTGTACGTCAGATAGAGAGCTCAGGTTTGTTAGGTTTTTATAACTATTTTTTTATACTTTAATGTATCGAAATATGAATTTATTTCAATCACTCAACCTTAATTAATTATTAAATTCGTAGGTGTTCAGATTTCAATGAACCATCCGGTACAGATTGATTGCCCACACATTTATTGTTACACCCTGTACCTTCCCTCTAAGTATCTTGGGTTGAGTAGGTATTAAATCTTATTTACATAAACATGTATCTTTTTTTAGTTACATTTCTTCACTATTTTCCGTTGATAAATAAACCTTAAATAACCATATAATGTTTTTTAAGATTTTGTAATTTATCAAATATTTTTGAACATAGGATACTTGAACTCTGAAATGATGAAAGTATTTCGCTTCAACCTAAATTAGCACAAAAAGTATTGATTACTGTTACTGATATTTTATTGAACGCTTTTTTGGGCCAAAATGAAAAAAATTAACACCAAAAATATGACAATTGAACTATTTGTAAAAAAAAGAAAGCTAAGGTTTTATAAGGATTGTTTCAAATAATTTATGTTGTTTATATTTATTGGTAAAATTTTTTATATCGACAAATCAAGATAATTTTGTAAAATATATTGCCATTTAGAAAAGGAGTTATGTTACCCTATAAATCAGTTATCCGTTTTTTTACCACGCTAGTCAGACTTGAATGAAGGAAAATACATATTATCCATCTTTATTCCTGCCTTGTCTATCTGAAAGTGATAATATATGTAGTACGAGGGTGGTCTGAAAAGTTAGTTTCCGATCTCAACATGAAGACGGCAACTCTTGTAAATAAAAGCTAGTCACATCTATCTTGCATCTGTTGACAGTTACTCACTCAAGTTTCCGCCATTTTGGATGCCCAGTTGTTATGTAACAGTCATTTGAATGAATGGATGTGAGTGTTTTTAAAAAAGGACAAAATCGAGTATCAAGCGTCAAAATGTATTTGTTTTCCAAAATTGTTAAAACTTCGTTGAGTAACCGGCAACAGATGCTAGAGATATTTGACTAACTGTTCAGCCATTTTGAATAACAAATATTCAATGACAAGTCGATACTCATTTTTTTCTTTTTTCACAATAACACAATGGGAGTCCTTAGGCCTAAGATGTGGTATGAAGACTCGACTCTATGCCACACCTAAAAAAAAAAAAAGTATCAAATGCCTCCAAGACAATTTGAACAACTTCAGCTCACCGGACTTTTGGCCTCCAAACTTGCCAACTCTAAATCTGATGGATATTTTTGTGTGGGGGTGGGATCGAAAGACTAACCAATTGAGCCCCAGCCAACGCCAAGGACGAACTGATCTGTCGGATTAAGAAGGAGTTTCAGATTTTGGCGAACTCCTGCTTGCGCTTTAGGGCTCGTATATTAGCTGTAATTGAGGCCGGAGTTTATTTTATTGAATAAAATCAATCAGAATCTGGTATCATTTTTTTAATTTGGTAACTGGTTGGTAGGAGAATTGCGTTAGAAAAAAACTGCCACAGATAGCTTGCACACCCTGTAGTACATAACTATTGGAATTCGTATATGAACTATTGGGTTGTGCCTATGTATTAATGATGTAAATGAATCAATTGATTATTTTATTTTCAAAATATAATTTATTGTTAACTCAGCACAATTGTATTGGACATTTTATAGATCATGAATTGAAATATGTTGAGTCAAGCATCTGTAAAACTATATTCTTGAATATATTACCATATGATACAATATACATTTTTAAATTTATTCTTTATGTTTACCATTATAAAAAATGTCTATATGAAATCATAGTTTTTTAAAATTACCTAACTGATAAACTTATAAAAAATTATATAAGTTTATTTAATATTTGATGAACCGAGACAAAAATTATTCATGGTCCATTCCACTATATTTGAAATAGCTTCTGTTACGTGAATTAATTAGGCTAGGGTTGGGAGACAGTTTTAAAAAATTATATTTCATTTTTACTAAGCAAATATAAACTATTTGAACAAGACACAAGACACAAATTATGTTGATTGAACAATTTTGTTAATTTTAAGTTTCATATTAAATTAATTTCGTTTCAAATAAGTTCTTTTGGAGTAAAAACAATTGAACCCCGTTTCTGAGGTCCTCCCCAACCTTCAACCGCATGGAGACATTAAAATCGTATTCCTCGGGGCCCCAGTCTGCTCCCAGATGGCCTTCTTGGACAATCCCGCGCGGAGGAGCGCTACGATCTCAATCCTCTTATGGTACTGTTTGCTCATGGTGGCAATAATGTTTTTCATAGTAGTCGACAGCTAATTATGTGTTCTACAACACAACTCATCGGAATATTATAAAAAAATGACTCTTAATCTCTCAAAATTAGGATAATAGAGAGGAGTAAATAATTAAGGTTGGTCTGGTAAGTAATAAATATTTTAGAGGCAGGATAAGTTCAGAAATTAAATATTCCTAATTCAATTAGATTACTTACATCTACTCAATAAATACTAATAAAATACATGGATATGAAACATAAATTATCTTCCTGTCTCTAAAATATTAGTTACTTATTATAATTAGTCATATTATTAACTTATTTATAATTAATTTCTAAATATTTTCATACAATAAATATATAAATTAGAAAGGTAAAAAATGAATCAATAATTAATTTATGAAGACTTACATAATGGTTAGAATCCCTAATAATTTATTTTATAAAATGTGAGTATAATTGGTAATTGGAATCATAATCCATTTAGAAAAAAAAAGAAATGAACATATTTTTTTAGTAAAATCAAATAAGTTGACAGTTCTTGATTAACTCTTGTGCTTCAAACATGACTAATGCAGCCATTGCTTGAAAGTATTTTGATCATTGATTAATATTTTTGGTCCAATATTCAATATAATTTAATGTATGTCACATCACATAACAACAACTGTCATGATTTATTTGCAATTTTATGATCATTTATTGTTAATAAATTAAACACTTCTGTGTACCATGCAGATAATTTTTTGGTACGAGGATGAAGAAAATTAAACTGTTACAGAATTGACCATTAGTCTTGTGTGTTTTTAAAATACTCGTTCGAAAAGTGGGAACTTTGTAAGGAAATAGCCTATGCCAAATTTCATTTTCCTATGATGTCATCTTTAGGTAAGACGTTTAAAGTTTGAAAGGAGACAAAAGTTATTTACTTCCTCAAATAAATACGATTAAAATACAGCATTAATCCTTATTTTACATTTATTAATGATGATGGACATTATTCTAAACTATAAATAAGATTTGTAAATTTTCTTTCTATAACTACACCATTGAGCGAAAAGGGAGAAGAACAATGCAAAAATTTGAAAGGGTACGCGGTATACGTGGACCATCAAATTTTCCTGACTTTTCTCTCTTTTTT
Source organism: Lepeophtheirus salmonis (assembly GCF_016086655.4). Lineage (NCBI taxonomy): Eukaryota > Metazoa > Arthropoda > Copepoda > Siphonostomatoida > Caligidae > Lepeophtheirus > Lepeophtheirus salmonis. The sequence goes on along the minus strand of NC_052144.2, from coordinate 36,479,680 downwards.
TGCTCAATAAGACAATTTCATGACGTACCAGAAGCTCCGGAAGATCGGATAGGGTGTTCTTGTGCATCCCTCCAATAGTCCAGACCTGATATCAACTGACTAACACTGGTTCTTGTCTATGGGGAACGCGCTTGGAGGTACAAATTTGACCTCATTAGAGGCTTGTGGACAAGGCGTTCTTCGAAACTGGCATTATGAAGTTGGGTACTTGGATTAAATCGGAGGATTTTAACACTTCTTATAAAGCATTAAAATAAAGTGAAAAATACAAATGACTTTATCCTTAACCTATTGTTCATATTCTTTATACATATTTAAATTAATTTTCATCAAAGATGGGCGATAATTCGTTATTTTTTTCACACCCAACTTATTAAATGATGAACAAAAAAGAAGAAAAAACACATTCATCAACCGTTTTTACTTTTCTAAGCGATAAACTTAGTTTTTTCTTTACACATATACCTTCTCTATAGATCGTATAGAGTTGTAAGAATTGACCTAACGCCTGCAAGAATTCATTCATTTTTTCATACCGTTTTTATAACTTATTACATGTATACTATACACCTATATTTTATTTGTAATATGACGCGTACGTTCGATTGTATTGGGCGTAAATAATATGTCAATCAAAAATGACTAATGTGAATAATTATTCCTCAATCAGAAGCGGTCAAAAAAATGAATAATTAATTGACAATTCTTATGTTTTACGAGTGCTTTATATACTTTGAGTCGTCGGAAACGTAGATCATACTTTTAATAATTAATCAATGTACCTTTTAGCAATAATTAATGTATACTTATAACATATGTATTTTAGTTTTTTAATAGTACCTGCATCCTTTATATATATTAATTCCGTATGAATATATCATGTACTTAAAAGAATAACATCATTTTTCCAATAGAGGGTTTTATTAATGAGTATCTCGTGTTGTATAAGTGCAATCGGTCTACTTTAAATGGCGTTAGAAATATAAGATTTTATACTAAAAAAACCATTGAGAGAGTTTTGTGATTGTTTGAGGGTCAAAGATGTACCACGTTCTGGAAGGTCAATTGTCGGAAATGTGTATAAAATAATGGAAGTCGTCCAGTCCTACCGTCATGTATGCTAAACATGGTTCTGATTGCTAAGGAGATACACATTGATGGAAAGGTTTCTTCTTAATACAATCTGTAAAAAATAATTTTTACTACACCTCATATTAATCCGTCTAAGATTGTAGCCCCAATGAGGTAGTTGTTATTTGTAAGCTTATTCTCAAGCCTATTGATCTCTGTATTTGGTAGTCTTCTACCAATAAAAACACAGCAATGATATTAAAAAGTTCTCTCTTACTTAATAAGAAAAAGGCTTAAAGAAAGGTATACCAATAACCCCAAAATTTTTCAAAAAAGAGCCAGGAAAAAACTTAGATATATAATATGAAAGACAACTTAAGAATATCTGTTGAAGGAGAAGCAAAGTGAAAAAATACTAACGTTTTTGCTTTTTTAAACCAATGACCTCCTAATAGCGACAACAGATTAAATAATTACCTAGTCTAATTCCCAAACTTGGGAAAAAAAAAACACTGATTCAAATAATATAAGACCAATCCCAGTTTTGGAGGTACTCTTCAATGCACAGCCACATAGATAATGATGCCAAGATAGTTTTATGGCCAAACAACAAGTCAGTGACACAATCTTAGCAACGGGGGAATTATTTGGAAAACAAGAAACGTACAGTTCAATTCTAGACTTCCAGAAAGTATTTGACACAGTTTGTCACAAATTAATATTAAAACAAATATTAAATTATTTGTTAAACGACATCTTTAACTACTGAATAATCATTTTATATGTGAACTGAGGATATTCTAAGTCAATTTATTGTGGAAGAGGAAGTCGGTTAGGTGGTTCAATAGGATACAGGGTGTCCACGATAAATTGGAACTACTTTAAACTTCATCCAGATCCATAATGTGGATATTCGGGGTTAAATCATACTAATATAAAAGGTTGCGTGAACAATACAACTTCCACCACAATTGTTTTAACAAGAAACAATAGTCATCATGGAACAAGCAAGGAGAGACGCCATCCTCGAATTGGCTGGCGCTAGACACAAGCCCTCTGCTATCTACAAGCTTCTTAACTACCCCAAGACCACGGTGTACCGGATCTTCCATGCCTGGAAGGTTGAGGGGAAGGCCTGCCGCAAGACCCACAACATGAGAAGTGACCGAATCCGCACACCCCGCTTCCTGGAAGGCCTCCGGAAGTCCATCAAGGCTTCGCCGGGGACTTCCTTGTCCAGGTTGACCAAGAACCGTGGAGTGAGCAAGCAGCTGGTCTCCGAGGCTGTCAATGAGGACCTCGGGTACAGGTCATACCGAATGGCCCAACAACACATCCTCACGGCATCCATTGAAGGCCACCAGGCTCACCAACGGTAAGCGTCTCCTCAATGACCTGAAGAGCCATGGAGGAAGAATCATCTTCTTCTCCGTCGAGAATAACTGGACTGTCGACAGAAGCTACAACGTCCAGAATGACAGGTGGCTTGCCAAGGAGAGAGAAGAGGTCCCTGCGGTCTTCGCCACAAAGTTCCCGGCCTCTGTGATGCCCCTGGGTGTCATCTGCAGTACCGGTGTGGTGATGCCTCCTTTCTTCTTCAATCCCAAGGTAAGGGTTAACGCGATAAGGTACTGCGAAGTCATGGAGGAGTTCGTCATCCCCTGTATGAAAGATACGGCCGCTGGGAGGAGTTCATATTCCAACAAGACTCCGCGCCCGCACACATCGCCATGAGGACCACTAACCTCTTCAACTCCCACGACATCACTTTCTGGGATCGCAACACCTGGCCCTCCAACTCACCCGACCTCAATCCGCGTGATTACTACTGGTAGGGAAGTTGTAGAGGGAGGTGTGCAAGGTCAGCCCCAAGAGCATCGCGGCCCTGAAGGGCTCCATTACGAGGGAGTGGAATGCTGTCGATTCCACGGAAGTCATCAGGGCATGCAAATCCTTTAGGGGCAGGATGGAGAAGATGGTGGCTGCTGAGGGAGGACATGTTGAATAAATTTATTTTTAATATCATGTCTAACTTTTTCATATTAACAAATACACTCCAAATTCCATTTTTATCAAGCAGGTTGAATTTTAAGATAGTTCCAATTTATCGTGGACACCCTGTATTGGATACATTGGAATTAGAGGAAAAAGAAATGGACGTTCCTGTTAGGTGTACTCGGGATGGGAAGTAAATCGACGATCGGAAGAAACATAGAAGCGGAGCAATACCAATTAAATCGTGAGCGGACTTATGGCCGAAAACATTTTGTCCAATTACAATTGGCAGAATGTACATTTTGCCAAACAGATATTTGGCAGAGGGACTATTTTGGACATTTCGCCAAAAGTTATATTTAATTTGAATTCAATTAATAAATTTAGCATACTAAATAGTTATTGTTCAGATACTGTATATGTCATATAGGTAAATTTATTATTGTTCTTTTGCATAAAAATATTTTTTTATTAATTATATTCATTCAACACAAAACAATAGTATGAGGTTCGAATCTTTACCATTCTATAACTTTAATTAAATTAACTTGCGTCAATTTGTGAGTATTTTCCAATATTAATAATCCATCATGTCGTATAATAATTAATGTATAAAGGAGAAGTGATTGGCACTTCTTCCAATAGAATGGCTGTCGGATTTGTTTATTTTTTTAGTACTACAGTAGTAATATGAAAACTAATTAAGTTACCTAAATGTCATATATAGTATATAAACAATGGTGCCAGGTAATTCTGCCTCAGGACATTTTGCCTTAAGACATTGGTCTTAAAGTCATTTTGCCTCAAGGGTATTTAGACTTAATATATAATTAAATGATATGTATATTACTATAAAACCCATTCACTGGTATTTTCTGTTGTAAAAATGATGGAATCATGCCCCAAAATTTCAATGCATGTACATCAACAAAATCTTACTTGTAATGAATACGAACCAGAGACAAAATAGGTAATAGAATTAAATATATAAACACGGCAACAATTCGAATAGACGAATTGCTAATCACTAGTCCGTTTGTAATTATCATTAGATATGATGGATTATTCATACGAGAAAAGACTCATGGATTGACAAACAGGCATAATATGAGGCAAGAGTATGATTCCATCATTATTCCAAAAAGGAACATTAATTCAGGGCAAGGGGTGATCTGAAATGGCTTTAGCCCCCCCTGCATAAGGATTTTTTGTTTTTTAGAAGAATTTTTTTCGTCATTCGCAAAAATTATGCAGCAGAGGAAAAAATGTAATATTTAAAAAAAAAAAAATTTAATTTGATTTCTTGTAAATAGCATTGGATTTCTGATTTTTTTTTCAAAGAATGTTTTTGGCCAATTGTCCTAAAACCCATTTAAATATATACTTCAATGCCAATAAATTGAGGAATAGAAAATCATGGAGCTTACCAGGTATTTCTTTTCTGAAAGAGTCCTTGACAGGTAAATAAGAAAAGGGCATTTTTAATTATAGATGAAAGAACATAAGACTTTGAGACAGTGGAATGCCTTGAATATTTCAAATTGATTTGTTTTATTTTACTTGTTTGTATTTATTTCAATTAATATGAGAATATGGGATAAAAGGATACAAAAATAATGTATCCTTTCATTATGATTGAATTAAACTTAAATTATAAAAATATGTGGGTAGTTAAGTAAATTTAACAAATTATATTAATAAATATTATTTACATCTACTTACATGCATATTTTTTTTCTAAAGGATTTGCATTGAAAGAGAAAAAATATGTAAATATAATAATAACTAAGCCAAACTAACAATTTTGTGATGGATATAAATAATTTAAAACAAACTGTTTTTGGCGTAATGTTACTGAACCATTTTGAAAGGCGTATGTGAACTTTTTTGGTGGTAAAATATAATTTAAATTATTACTCCTGGGAGGCATACCCCTGATATTGAAGTTTTTTGTACTATATAATTTATTTCAAGCCGATTAGAATTTTAAAAAAACCAACACACACAATCACATATAATACTTTATACTTTAATATAAATTTGAAAACTTTTTATTGTATGTTTTTTTTTAATCCTATACATATCCTCGAATCGTATATATATGCAATACGTGCAATGAACTCACAACTCCTTTTGGCTTAATAAAAGTGGGTATAAGGGGTCACATTCTATATAAGAATATGTAGATAAATTGTGGACATTAACTAAGTCTACTGCAATAATGTAATATTTTATCAAAAGCGTAGCTTTTCATTTGTAATTCTGTTATATGCTAGCTATTTTAGAAATAGACACCAAAACTTTACAATAAGAATCTGGTCTCCCTGAATCTCCCAAACTCTACCACATGTGTTATTTCCCTTTCATCCTCCTCATTCATGGCGTTACCTCGTTAACACAAAAATACACCATGTATTTTGCATTCAGTTGTCAATATAATCATCTCACTTGATTCACAATGGCTATTTCATAATTTATTATTTTTGAAAAAAAACAACAACAAAGTAATGAACTTTTTTATAATTATATTCTGTTTCCAAAAGGACAGGAATATAATACTGGTTAATTTCTCGTCGTATATTTATTGACTGTAAAAAAACTTATATTAATTTTTTTTAATCTGCTATATTCAAATATAAATGTTTATTTGATTTCTTTTTAATATATATATATCCATATGTATGTGGGAGTGCAAAACAAATTGGCTTCCTTTTTTGCTTGCTACAATTCCAGCTCGCTTTAATCTTCAATTGAAGAGTTTGCAACTCCTTGTGGCAAGTCACTCGAAGATGTCAGCTGAAATAGCTCCAGCGAGGAGACCTCCGGCACCTTCGTTGGTTGAAGAGGCTTAAGAGTATAAGCCCTTGCTAGGAAAGGGAACATCAGAGATGAGAAAGGAGAATTCCTTTGTCGTCCACCCTTTTATAAAGAAGTTTTCTTCAATTAGAGTCTTCCAAGACTCTTCTATATTTCTTGGATTTTTTTTTTGTGAGACAAAGAAACTGACTTACAATAAATTTAAGTCCGTTTATGGACGATTTTTATACACTGACAGATTCAATTGAATCGCAAATATCTATCCCAATGGTGCATCCAGAGATCAAACGTCGGATGACCCATGAGTAGACAAGCGAAAGGGAAGTAACTCATGTCTTAGAGGTAGGAGAATCAGGGTAACCAGATTCTTATGGTAAGGTTTTGCTGTCTGTTTCTAAAATAGTTAAAGTAGAACGGAATTACAGATTTATAACTACGCTATGATATAAAATCCATATTTTTCAAATATAAAATATATCTAAATATTTTTACTTTTATTTTGAAATGCACACACAAAATATCAATAATCTCCGGAAATTAATTATCTTTCAGCTCTGTAGTACTCAAAAACGAATCATGGATCCTCCAAATAGTACATCAAATCTAATTATGAATGCAGAAAATTGTAGTCTTCATTTTGGTAATATATCATTGGCCAAAGATCATGGTATTACGTGTTTGGGACATGCTCCAACCCTCACAACTCAAGTACGTCTTATTGAATAATCTTGTCATTTGCAACTTATGATTACTATATATATTTTCTAGGCTTTCATTCGAACTATTGTATTGGGAATTATGTCAATCCTTTCATTTATTGGGAATGTGATGGCCATTGTATCTGTCACAAGGAACAAAAACAGGTGATAATTTTTCTTCTTTTTTAATTTGATCTAACATCAGGGTATTTTTAAATTTTTTTTTTAAATTCTGCTACAAAGTGTATTCAAATTTAATATCCTATCCTTTATTGCATTTTTATTTTACAAAGTGGTCCATTAAAATCTTTGTTTATTCAATATATAGATGTGTGTCTGAGCTCTCTTGATAATTAATTTAGCTACCCTTAGAGTCAATGTCAGCTTCCATGTGACGGCAGACGCTTGGCACCTGCTGATGATGTAGTACTGTCATGGCGTGTCAGGTTTGGCCTGACAGTGGCCTTGAAGACATGGGTATTTGGATGTCGAACACGGCAGGACTTTCCCTCTATATGCACCAAAATGTTGTAGTCGAAGGGTTAACATCAGGGTATAGGAGGGTTAAAAGTGCCAAAAAAAGAGTTCGAAAGAACTCAAAAGACTCATTTAAAAGAGTCTCGCAACGGAGGAAATGAGTTTTTTTTAATTGCTAGTATCAAAAAGTGCCTCTCCAACCACTTTTTTTAGAGCTCTCTGGAGATTCTGGTGTGAAATCCTGAGATCTCATGCATGTAACCTCATGGACTTTAGGGGATTGGCTTGGTTTTTTTAAAAACTCATACGGCTATAGTTTAGCTTTCTTCCTCTCCAACGTTTCGCACTTGCTGACGGCTTAAACAGTGGTCTTGGAGACGCCAACTGCTTGGAGTGTTCAAATGGAAATTCGTTAGTCAAGTTAAAATGTCATTTTCTCAGCTTGTAATATGCTAGAGAGCTCAGTTTTTTTTTTTGTAACTAATTGTTTATGCTTTAATATATCAAAATATGAATTAATTTCAACGACTCAACCTTTATTGATTGAAGACTAAATCTGAATTAGTAAGTGGTCAGATTTCAATGGACTACCCGGTATAAGGAATGTTTTTGAAATATAAAATAATATTCTGATTTTGGAATAAAATGAATATTTGGTAAATATACGTTCGCACGACACAAAAAAGTGATTGAAGAGGGTTTGGAAAGCATTTTTTTAAACACCTATTTATCATAGGAAGATAAAAACAAACGATGATCAATAAAGGCCTCATATCCACATTTAAACCCTTATACACTGGAGGAAATAAATATTTGATCCCTTCCCGGTTTTGTAAGTTTGCCAACTAATAAATATTTTCTATGGGATTGAGGTCCAAAGAGTGGAAATAATGGTGTTTCTTAATTTTTATTTTGTTGAAATGTACGGATCGCCGGGTCAAATTAGAATACAAAAAAAAAAAAAAATACAACAGGCAAAATTTGAGCAAAATTGAATAGTTTTTAGATGTAGCTCAACCCCCTCAAAGTTTTGAAAATTGCCAATTTTTCCGAAAAAAGTGACTTAATTTGTATTTATTTTTTCCTTGTCCGGAGTAGAATACCCAAATAAAGTTTTTACATATCGTAAAATAATTTATCATTTAAAATTGACTATACATAATCAATAAAACCTCCATCCAGAGCTTTTTTTTTTTTTTTCCAATATAATATTCTATAAATTGTAGACACAAATTTCAATGTAATAAGAAGATATCCCCTCATTAACAAGTCCTAAATATTGTTTAATTCTTATTCTTCCATTTTGTGAATAAAGACACTCCAAGAATAAATGAACATCATCCTCCTCTTTTTCCTCACTCAGTCTACAAATACGTGTACCGTTCTTGTTCACCCATTTATTTGTAGGCAGCAAATTTGTAATGAGCCTATAATTTACCCACCATGTGTAATGGGAAATCAGAGGGCTTTGAATGTGGTTTTTTTAAATCACCTAGTTACATTTATTGATACCCCATCTCTTCCTGAAGTTTTTGATAACAAATAAAAACAGATGAGGTAGGTGGAGTTATGTGGTTTTTGATTCTCTTCTTCGAAATACTTTTTAGTGAATGGAATAATGCATTTAAAGGTCTGTCAGTGTTTAAAGGTAACTCAACAACTCTTTTTTTTTAAGTTCACTGTATACCTTTTTTTGTACTATAATTTTTTTTAAATGACTTAATTTACACTAATAATTTCAGAGAAAAAAATATTGTCAAAGTGTGTTGGTCGCATGTTTTTGCATTTTTCCCATTTTCTTTTGTGCAATACAAGACTCTTTGTTTTTGGCTCCGTTGACCCTTAATTTGGGATGTAAAATCAGTTCCATTTATCGATCACAAAATAAAACATTAAATTATTGATGAGAATTCTTTTTTTATTTATTATCTATTTTTAAAGTTTTTGAGCTACCTATTAACATAACTTAATTAGACATACAATTTACCAATTGTATTTTTTTTTTTTTTTTAGGATTAATAATAACACATTCTCAGTCTTAGATTTTCATAGTTCAACAAAATGAAAATATGATATGGAAAATTTTGTTGTATTGAAGTGAAAAAAGGGAAAAATTGAAAAAAATATTCGGCTAACGAATTATATATTTATTAATTTCCTCTTCAAATATTTTGAATTGTAATTCCCTTTATAAATAGTTTTTATCAGAACAATAATAAAATTTTCTTTGAGTAATTTAAGTTATTTTGAAAAAATTATAAAGCAACAACAAAAAAAAAAGAAGCTATATCGTGAACTGTTTTGACCATTATCGAGAAAGGATTCACTTTTCTTGAAAAAATTGGCAAATGTTAAAATTTTGAGGACACTGAGGTAGCTCTAAACATTGTTCAATTTTTATCAAACTTTGCCATTTCAACAAATTAAAAATACTGGGTATGCTACTCTATGACCTAAACGAGCTTCTTATTGAGCCTCTCCAAATTTCTAAAATTCACAGCTGCTCAATAAAAAATAATTTTTTTCAAAAAAGAAATTAAAATATTAAATTTTTTGGAGAAAAATTTCAAAAATCCTAAGCTATTCACAGAAATTAAAATGTTTTTGGAATAAATATTAAAAGTTGATATTAAATTTCAAATTTCCAAAATTAAACCTTCTAGTAAAAAAAAAAAAAAAAAAAAAATATATATATATATTTTTTTGGCAGGAGGGGTAGTTTGTTTTCAAATTGTTTTAGAAAAAAATTCAAAAAATTCACAGCTGATCAATAAAAATCAAACTTTTTGTGGAAAAGAAAAAATTAAATATCAAATTTTTTGGAGAAAAATTTCAAAAATCAATAGCTTTTTACATAAATTAAAATGTTTTTGAAAAAAAATTAAAAATCTAAACTCAATTTCTTGAAAATTTCAAATTTCCAAAATTAAACCTTCTAGTAAAAAGCAAAAATTAATTAATTGGAGGGCCCCTCAGCCCTCCTCCTTCGGATGCCCCTGAGTACCCCAAAGCAAAATGTTTCCACGCTCATGCTTGAAGGTGAAATTGGTTTTTTTGGGGTTATTATGAGCAATCTTTTTCCTCCAAACATTTTTTTTGTTCAAATAATGTACCTCAATGTCAAAATAAACCCATCATTAAAATTACAGACCGTTCTATTCTTTATCAGTGTGCAAACTTACCAAATCGGCTTAAATTCTCCAATATAATTTTTTGAAGTCTCTCAAGATTGATAACATTTGTAAAATGGTACCACAAGACTTTTTTAGCTCATTTCCTTTTCAAATTGTTCATGGGTGTTTGTAATTATAATCTCTCTAGAAATTATGAAATAACATATTTACCATTAATATAATTACATTGTCTTTTCTAAATATATCAATTTTATTACTATAAAAAAAATATATAATACAAAACGAAGGGAATTTCTATTTTTAACCAAATTATATTTATTTTAAAGTTATTTTGAAGTATATAAAAAGTCATGTCACTATAACAAATGTTGACTTATTTTATGTTACAGGACGCCTCTATGTAGTCTCATATTAAATCTAAGCATTGCTGATCTCTTCGTCTCCGTTTTTTGTCTTTGTGTTCAAGCTATTTGGACTTACACTGTTTCATGGAATGCCGGAAATTTGATGTGCAAATTTGTTAAATATTGGCAGGTATTTAAAAATGATTTATCCCAGTCTTAAAATATATATTTTTTTAAATAAAGTGGTTTCTTTTCTTTATAACTTATTAAGTGTAACTTCCTTAAAACGGTGCTTGGTCATTTACCTTCAACAATTTTGCAGCAGAACATTTTCCCTTAAGGATATTTCGCCTTAATATATATATAAAAGAGGTTTATACTTGGTTATTGTATATTTAACGTTGGAATTGATTTTCCTATTGAATGATTAAAATCAAAATATCTAATATTTATTACAACAAAATGCATTAAATATTTGTTTTCTGTTGGAATAATAATTGAATTATAATTTTGCGTCATAATATACTTGTTCGTGAATCCATGAGTCTCTTTAATTATGAACAATCCATCATGTCTAATGATAATTGCTAACGGAAAAGTCACAAATGTTTTCAATTCTATTTTTTATTACTCGTTTTTTATATATATTAAGGAGAAATATTCATGAGGCAAATTGTCCTAAGGGCGAAATGGTTTAAGGTAAAATGTACTGAGGCAAAATAGTTTAAGGGAAAATTACTTATCGCCCATTAAAACACAGCCAGCCATAATATTACTTCTTTACATTAGGAATTATTAAATATTCTCACTTAATCGCCTACGTCTACATACAAAACTCTTTCAGGCAGAAGGGGAAAACCTTGGCTGGTCGTGGTAAAATTCAAGCTGTTAATTTGTTCTCATAATCTTTATATTTATTATTTCAAATTATTAAAAAATATGAAATTTGATGATTGCCCTTGTTTTGTAAAAGCTACATATAAAGATTTCTAATTTACCAAAAGTTCACATCATTATTCTTTAAGAGAGGACACTAAGTATAAAATAATCACTAGTGTGTAAAAGACAAATAGTAACTCGATGGATTTGTTTCAGATCTATAAGTAGAGCTGTGTCATCCCTTATATATGAAGAAAGACAGCGGTCCAGCCCATTCAGTCCCATCCCGTCCAGTCTTGCTTATCGGTCGGTGTGGGGCTTGTGTTTATTTCCTTCATCTCATAGCTGCGAGCTTGGAGGACGTACAAATTGAGATGGCAGATTCAATTACGAGTGATGACTTCACAGAGTTTAAAAATAAGGAAACCCTAATGTGGCAATTTGATTGTGTCTCCCTGTGTTTAATTTTAAATAAACAATTTCCTTATTAATACTTTAATTAGTATTGTATAAAATGAAATTAACATGATAGTCCTGAAAATTATAAAAATGTTTAGGAGGAGAACAGCTTAGCTGTCATGGAGTTTTATTAGATTAACAGAGTTGGGCAACAAAAACCTGTACTCTTAATTAAAGTAAATTTCTCATTGATATAGAAAGGTTTTGTTGTTATTATTCGGCCATCTTTTGTGCATATACTAAGTATAATAAACATTTCGTCATCTCCTCATCATGAGTGAGCAAAAAGCCAAAAGGCAGCGCATCTCAGATCTCCTAGATCCTGAAGTTGAGGTAGCAAGGATTATATACATTACTTCAGGAGACTGGTTCTGAAGGTGGCAAATATGAGAGGAATAATGGAGAAGACATCTCCAGGAGAGTAAGAAGTGAAGGACACAGTTTAAAGAGGGATCCTGAGTTCTTCTCCTAGCTTGGAGAAGAAGATCAAGAAGGACCCCCAACAAATCTATAAGTCGCCGAGCCAACAACTTCTCTGTGGCTGGTAGGACCATCAAGGGCGACTTGGGATTGTCCTTATATACAAAGGATCCCACACGACCTCTAGACAGAGGTTGTGAACGCCAGAAGGCTCGAGAGCCCGCATTTTAAGGTCAAACCCTGTGTAGGCTGCATTTACTCGATGTCAATCCTCATTTATTTTCCAAGGTCAACAAGGACTCTTTCTTATAATTTCCGATCAAAACCTCATTGTTACTCTCTGTCTTTCATGAGCACACACACTATTTATTTCATTATACTTAGATATTCTGTCTTCATGAATTAAATAATTATGACAAGAGCTTTAGAACTGAAAAAATGCTGCTGAGTTTGCAACTACAAATAGTTTCTCCCGAATAAATACATAATTTATTGTTTTTTAGATGTTTGCACTCTACTTATCAACTTTTATGGTGGTCGTAATTGGACTTGATCGATGGCAAGCAATAGCTCATCCCCTTAAAAGAAGTCGAAGTGGTCGACTTTTTAATAAAATTAGTTGCGCTATTGCATATATTCTGAGTGCCATTTTAAGTCTTCCTCAGGTAAGGATTATTTTAATTCTACTACATATGATTTAATTTAGATAATAACGTACATTTAACAATTCTAGTATGCTACTAAATTATTTTTTCTACTATTTTTAAGTTTTTCCGAAAATAAATTGAACTATAGCACATTGGATAATAAGTCTCATACTTATAGATGACCTTTTAATTCACCTCATTTTCATAAAACACCACAAAAAAAAAAAAACATAGTACATAATAAAAATAACTATTAAATGATAGTTAAAAAGCCTCAAAGTGAGACAAAATACAAAAAAAAATCACCATTTCTCAGCCTGCAATGTTCTTACTGTGTCTTTTGTACGTATAGATGATGGTTCCTAAAGTCTCGTCATGTCTTATCGAAGAACATGGGTAATATTTTATAAGATCCGAAGCGTAATTCTAGTAAATACCTCGCTGCTAAGGAACATTAAAAGTAAAAGCTACGTATCTAGCAGCAGCATATATTAAAATAACCCTCAGATCCATCTCACCAATCACTTCATCCTCCGTAATAGGCTAGGCTATGAAAGCTTATTAGTTTCCAAAAGCAGTGTTGATGGTTTTTTTCTTCTTCCGAAAGAGTAAAATACCAATAAGGACCTATGCAAAATTTGGTTCAAAATCTCTTACGAAGCTATGATTAAGGATTACATAATCCCGGACAACAGACAATGCAGGGGAGTCCAAAAGGCTTGAATAAAGTATTTAAATGTTCCACCACAGTCTTTGTACGGTAGTATGAATTTTATAACCCGAACAGATATCTGTAACTGAGTTGTAAGCTTTTTTTAAATTTTACTCATTTTCAGTGTGTACCTCCTCCAAAAGATAGCTGTTAAAATTTTATGACAATCTGTTGTTTAGTTTATGAGTTATTGTGCTAACTGTGACGTTAATAATTGTTCCTATACATAAATTTCTTCAGATCTTCGTATACTTCTACATATAAGAACCAAGGAGTTCCTTAAAACGACAGAATAGCCGACTGAGATCCCCTGTGAGGGGCAGAGATAGTTCTTATCCTCCACTCACAGCTCCTTCTTTGAAATGATTGAAAGTCAACTCTGCTTCGTCTCCTACTCTAAGAAAACTATTCCATTAATAAGAGTCCTTCAGTTTCATGGATGTATATAAGGCAGAAATAACTCCTCTCTATCACATTTATATCAATTCCATTTATAAGTTGGACTTTGTGATATACGGTCTATACGGATAATTATATAAGCTGGACACTTCTAGATCACACCTGATTGATTTATTACTACTGAGTCACTTGTCATGGGAAAACAAATGGAAAATGATTTTAGAGTGGTAAAGATAAGATGCTTCTCATTCCTCGATATTTTGGTGTGCAAGGCATATTCTATTATCTTACTACATATAAATAGATATTCGGAACTGTTAAGTGATTATGTGTTTAACAAAATATATAAAAAAACCTCTTAACTTCTCTAGACTATTGAAATATATGAATTCCATTGAAATTCCCAAACTGATTGAGTCGGGAATTCTTCTACAATCACCATATTTGAATATTACTCTCGCAAGGACGTAGGATCTCAACACAAATAAATAAATTATTAAATGTTTTACATACTAGATAATTATAATTTTTTTACTGAAAGCAATAGTTAGAATGTAATAATATACTAATAAGATTATTTTGGTATTTATTGAAAAAATAATAGACTGTCAATTATATTCTTCAAAATTTACATTTCCTATTTTATTTTATTAATTAATTCGGTTTTATTTTGGGCATGTAAATGCTATTTTGCTGTTGTGATTGTTGTCAGGCATGTAGACATTTCAAAATCCTTCCCATTAATTATCAGTTATAGAACTATTAATTGGACTCTATTACAAACTATTTTTTTTTAAATTGAACGCTTTATTAATTCAGAGAAGTTACATATAATAAATATATATAAATAAACATTCTAGTTTAAAATTAATTCCCTAAACCAAAGTAAAACATTTTGAAAAATTGCTATGTATGACATTAGTAATCAATCTATTTCCAGTAAAACGTTCATACTATAAAATTGGAGAATAACTAAATAAACAAAACAAAGCCACAAAATAGTTAATATTTAAATAAAAGGATAAAACAATAGTGTATCTGAAGATTAGAAATATCTTTTAAACTTCTTATAATTGTCCATAAAACGGCGCAATAATTTTAAGTTTTTATCTGACAATATGTTTAATATGTCCCCAGCATAGTTCCATGAAGACTGATTTGCCTTTGGAATCCTAATGGAGAAGACAGAATATCGGGCTGCGGCTGCAATCAGAATAGCTCTGATTTTTTCGATTCTGGAAGGCTCCACTACAGCCAACTTCTCTTCAATCATGCTTTTACAGCTTGATAAGGCAAACTCCATGGCTTTTGTTTTTATAGGATCACTTTGGATTTTTGAGGAGAGGCCAAATAAAATTTAAGACGTTATAATTTTTTTTTTAATTCCTGCAATGTTCAGTGCAATAAATATCGACAAGTCATCAGCACTATTTTTTCAAAGAGAATATGATAAAGTCTCTCAAATCTGGAGATCCGGGCAGATCAAAATCATATCTATAACAGTGTTGAGCATTTTGCCACAGTCCTTACAGGGAGTATTAAAAGTAAACAACCCGGGATATCTGAAATTGAGGAGTAAATCGCTTTCCATACGTGATTTCAGATATGGAACTCTTGATCTTTTTTTTCCATGTTTTAGGTAGATTCAAACAATTTAAATATCAATCGCAGATTTTATCCGCCTGTTCTTCAGAGTTGGAGGGAAAGTTCATTTTTAAGTGCCACATAATGTGAGTGAGATGGATGATTGCAGCTCTTTTCAGTGGGAAGAAAAACTTTCCAATAATGAAGAAAGAATTACGGTCAAGATCAATAACCGTGATTATATTCTAAGATAACGCTGTCCATTCCAACTTTTTGGGGTCTAAGAGATTTTTAAATAAAACCTTTGTATTACTATTCTGACGCACTATGTCAATAGTAGAAGAGGATAAAAAGGCAGGTTTACTTTACCAAATGATTCTCTGGACAGCTGCTCAAGAATGAGAGAATTCATAAATTTTTTCAGTAATAAAATCAGTTCCTAGCATTAACCAATTATAGGGAGGATGGAACGAAATAGATTAACGCCACTCAGACTCCGAATTTCTTGAAAGGTCAATTAGAACCTTTCGATAAATTTTCTGAATAGTTCTAGAGAGCAAAGACAATCCTCCTCCTAACTGACTTTTCGTTTTTTAAGGAATACACGTAGCTTTGATGAAAAAGTCAATGCCCTTCTCGGCTACCTATGGAATAGACGTTGCCTTATAAAGAGTGGCAGGAACAATTTGGTAATTATATGTAGAGGTCAATTCTTCTTTGGAGATTAACATTTGTGAATTGAAGAATTAATAAAAAAGTTTAGATTCGTCCAGTTTGTATAGGAGGCTCCTTTACTTTCCCACTTAATTCCTAAAATATCAACATTCTTTTTGATAGAGTAATCAGCTATTTTCAGTCCTTCAAAGGGATCCCATTTAGCCAGAGGGAGAATAACTGTCTTTGATTTGTTAATCTTCAATCTGTACCTTTTTTCATATTTCTTGAAGTAGTTGATTAAAGCTTCAATCCTCTTTGTTAATTAGATTTCTTACATTGCCTCTAATATCAAAGGGATATCGTCAGCATACATATCAATAATATGTTTTGACGTTCCAAAATCCACTCCAAAACTCCCAAACTTCTTTTTTATGGTATCTCCAGGATTTTTAATCACTACAGCGAAAAGTAGCAGAGCTGAAGGACAACCCTGGCGACAACTTTTTTAAAAACTATTGGATCACTTTCCAAATCACCTAATGACGTACCATTGTATAGAAAAGCTCTAATTAGATTGAATAATCTTCTAAGAAGAAGTTTATTTATTGCTCTCAAAATATGTCCATGTAAAATGTTATCAAAGGCCTTATAGAAGTCGTTTGCAATTATTGCACCAAATCTCCCCTTATTTTATATACCCTCAATTCCATTTACAATACTTCTTGATATGTCGGAAATCCTACTCCCCTTCAGGAATCATTTCTGTTCCAGACCGAGCGTATAATTTAAAATTGGCTCCATTCTGGTATAGGAATACCAGAAAGGACTCTATAGCTTTCATTAAGAACAGTAATTGGTCTCCAGTTATTTAGAACCGTAGGTGAAGCTTTCTTGGGAATCAAGGCTATCCTGCCCTTCGTCACCGACTTTGGAAGATACCCATATATTTCCATTGACTTTCCTATCTCAACAAGGTAAGGAGCAACACCATCATTGGACAGAGTAAAAATTTTGCCATTAACACCATCAGGCCCCGAAGCTTTCCCATCTTTTAAGTTATTTTTGATAAAATAAGTTATAACTTCTTGAGTAAAAATCGAGTGTTTACCTAATTTTGGGCGAGGAAAATTAACTCTCTCACGACCAACAGTCTTTTAGAAGCGCAACTTAAAAAAATTCAATATCTCTCGAGAGTCTGTAATAATATTACCTTCGTTGATAACTTTTCTTGATGATAGAAGTCGAAAAACGATATATTGGAAGAAGTTTTTTGAATCTTTTACATGCAAAATTTTCAGTGTCGATATTTGCTTTAAATTCCAATTGAGCAATTTCTGAGAATCGAAATAAGTTTATAATATCAGAAGTAATAGTATGTAGAAATAAGGACCCTTTCCCCAGTATTTCCTCAATATCTTTTTGGAAAGACATTTCTCTCTTTCTTTCTTTACGAACAAACTCTAAAGTAGGAGATTTAACTGTATGATTCAGAAGATGAACAAGTTTTTTTAAATTATTAAATGAAGGATTTAATTACCTAATAATAAAACGTGTTTCATGTTTGCTGATAAAGTCCAAGTGTTTGTAGCTTTGGATAAGATCGATGAAGAGGCAAGGGCCAGATCGATTTGGTAAGTCTTCTAGCCAATTCTCCAGGACATAATGCCTTCTGGGTCAAAAGTTCTAATTATTTCATTCAAACTCAGTTCTATTATGAGTTTCGATAAAGTTTTTTTGATTGGGGTACCGACGATTCGTATTATATAATTCAACATTTAAATCTCTTATGACCAATAGAGGATAAAAGTCATTCTTACAAACATTTATAATAGATTGAAAGTAGGTGGAACATTTCACATTAGGTGTATATGCGTTTATTACATACAAACCGCTACTTTTTTGGGAAATAAAAATGTTATGCCAATTACCAAAACTTGATAATTCTTTAACTCATGAATTTTTTGATTCATTTTGAATTTAGAGAAAGTATTCCCCTCTCCATACCAGCCCCTGTGAAAAATTAATGATAATTATGAGGAATAAAAATAGGGTATTTCAATGAGCAAGATGCTGAGGTAAGAGCCTTAACATCTTGAAGGCATATAACTTCAGGTTTATCACGAAATAAACTTTCCATTAAGGCAGGACAGGAAATACGGCTTTTCCTCCCCTTGTGTTTAATGAAATAATTTTATGAATTCCCAAACTGATTTCCTGACACCTAGAGATCGGTTAAAAAAAAAATCTCCAATTTTGGTCTGCTTTTAAATCTACATCAACATTATAAACGATTAAAATTGGTAAAATTAATTCCTCTAAATTTTAGTAGGCACTTGATCTCTTTGCAGAGATAACCCTGAACTTGGAGAAGCTCTTTGGAGACAAACCCTGAGTTTGTCTATGCTAACATAATAAGATCTGGGTTTACAGGAGGTTTTTAAGGTTTACGTAGTTGTATTGCAACTCCTGTGTCACCTTTCCTCTAACTGATAGAATTAAAAGTAATGTTACTACATACTGAAGTCTCCACAGTAATATCTTCACCTGATCTTTTTCCAGTGGAGTTTAGATTACCCCCATCCCTCCAATCATGGGTCGAACTTGGGCTAATCTGAACCCCTTCAACGTCGAGCGTTTTTCTGTGCGTATATCTATCAATTCGGAATAGACGTCCTATTGAGTATCCGTTTTCTCAGTATTGTATTCACAATTTACCATTTCAGAGGTACTTAAATCATTTTCACAATTTATTTCACTAGGATGAACACCTACCAGGCAACTTCTTCGACCATAGTTGCACTTTTAATTTTATCTTCTTCCTTCCTTTCATCTTTCACTTCTGAGCTCCTCTGAACTTCCACACCTCGATGCACAGTCTTCGTTACCTTTTCACCTGACATATCCCCGGCAATAGATACATCTTCGACACCTTCTCCTTTACCGATAGCATTAAAAGGAATGTTGCTACATACTGAAGTCTCCACAGTAATATCTTAACCTGGTCTTTTTCCAAAGGAGTTTAGATTACCCTCATTCCCCAATTTAATATTTGTACTTGGGCTAATCTGAATCCCTTCAACCTCGAGCGTTTCTTCTGTACTTCAAATTATAAATTCCAGATAGATGTCATATTTATTATTAGTTTTCGCAGTATTTTCTTCACAAGTGACCATTTCAGAGGTACACATTTCATTAGGATTGCCCCTGGCCGGATCCACTTCTTTTTACAGATAGGGTATTTCAATGAGCAAGATGCTGAGGTAAGAGCCTTAACAACTTGAAGGCATATAATTTCAGGTTTATCACGAAATAAACTTTCCATTAAGGCATGACGGGAAATACAGTTTTTTCCTCCCCTTGCTTATTAATAAATCCATCGTTGCACTTTTAATTTTATCTTCTTCCTTCCTCAGCTCCTCTGAACTTTCACTCCTCCGTTCGTAATCTCCGTTACCTTTTCCTGCCATATCCCAACCAATAGATACACCTTCAACACCCTGTGTACCTCCAAGGGTCTTAGTAGACCTATTTCTTTCCATTGTTTGTTTCAAAACATGGGTGTACCTTTTTGAGAAATCTAATCTTCCTCTTATATCAATTGGAAATTTGGTCTAAAAACTCTGCTTGGTTGATACCAAAGAATGGATTTGGTCCTACTAATTCATGCTCTTCAAAACCATATAATAATTCAATATCATAAACGGTAATAGGTAACTTCGTATACAACATATTCGTATAAGGACAATTCGTAAGAACAATGATCGTGTAAGGACATTTCCTTTAAAAACAATTTCGTATAATTTTATAAGAAAACAGGGACTTTTTACATAGACTTTATACGAATATGTTTTATACAAAGTTACCGTACACCATCATAAACGTCGATATGCCTCAGACCTTCGATACGAAAGGGTTACCGTTACTGTTTTCAAATAAAATAACAAATGTTTCCCATTTAAATCTCTTATCCCAGTCAATAAACTTCCCTTCACTGACACTTCTACACTTTGCTTGTTTCACCGCCATCGAATATAGTATACGAGGATATGAGTTAGAAGAATCCTTTGTTGCTTCATCGTCTGGTGGTCTAACGGGCGGGAACCCGACCATCTTTAAAATATACACTCTCTGAATAAACAATGATATTCACTTTACTTTTTATGAAGAAATTTTTAAATAGATTGTTAGAGAACCAATTTCAATGAAAAAAAAAAACACTTTCGTGAAGTCCACCGAAGTTTAGAATTGTTCAGAAAAATTCCTCAATGATAACGAACATACAGATATAAAAAACCCTCGTAGTAAGAGCACTTAATTCACTGAGAAACAATTTTTTTTTTCTCACAGCGAAGAAAAAAATGACCACTCTTCAAAAGAAATACATAAGATCGTATGACAAACTATTGCAAGCAATATGAAAGTGGGAAATATTTAGAAAATTTGATTTCCCGAGTATTATTCAATTTTTCACTATAATATATATATCTTTCTTGAGATGTAAGTAAAAATCAGAAGGCAACAGAGAGTTCTTCAATGCATCATCTTCAGTTCAATTAGTAAGATAAACTCACAATCATTAACAACAAATTAAGATCTAGTTGTAGTTTATTTTTCTTTCACATGAGAATTTCATCTTCAGAAAAATTAATATCCACTTATTTTTTATATATATAATTGATTTCATCGATATAATGATTGTCTTTTTTATTATAAAACTATACCTAATATAAAGATAATGGTATACAGGGGTCGGAAACAAAAAAGTGGATTGAATGACTAATTTTAGAAAAATTGTCAATAATTTTATTTTTCGGTCAATAATTTTGAAATTTTTTTAACCAAAACTTTAAGAGACGACCTATGTGAATGTGTTCACTCAATATGGTCGCCCTTAGCAGCAATAACATCCTAAACACAGCGGCGGAAATCCTGCAGGAGTTGCTGATGAACTTCTCGGACATGTTGTTCCGCTCCTTAATAATGGCGGCCTTCAGGGAGGCCACGTTCAGGTGAGATGTCCAGTTGGTCTCCCTCTCCAAAGTGCCCCACACAGCAAAGTCCAACGTGTTCCGGCGAAGATAATGGCCACATGTCCTTGGACCAAAAATCAGCCATGTTGTTGGCGCAGAACTTCTGGCATTTTTGCGATGTGTGTGAGGGTGCACCATCTTGGGTCCACATATAACTGTCCTCTTGTCAGGTGGTCTGGAGCCATGGCAGTATGGTGAACATCAGCACCTTGTAGTAAGCCTCCTGACCGATTTTCTCCCCAGTCTAAAAAAAGAAGGGAGACATCTTCTTGCCGTCGGACACCATGACCCACAGGACCATTGTTTGGCCGGATGTTTTGTACAAAACACCCCCATGCCCTCCTCTGGTGATCTAACAAGCCAACAGTTGTTCCAACGATTGTAGACCTGGTCCACGGTGAAAATCTTGTCATCAGAGAAAATTTCCACTGTGGATCGATTTGCCTTGATCCATGCAAGAACTTTCTTGTACTTCTGCAGTCTCCTTTCCTTCAGAGAGTCCATCAACAGGGGGCGTGGGATCTTTGTGTGAGAGGAAACCCCCAAATCCTCGTCCACGTCAAACTCGTTAAAGAGGCGATTCATGTTTTTTGTGGGGTTCTCCTTGATCTTCTTCTTCAGGTCCCGTAGAAACTCAGAATTCCTTTTCAAGTTGTCTCCCCCACTTCCTTGAGAGGTATTTTCCATCCTTTTTCATCTATGCCACCTTGAAAATGAGGCTCTTGGAGCACTTCACAATATCCATAATCCCTTCCACCTCAATTTTGGCATCCAGAAGATCTGAGATCCTCTGCCTCTTTGCTTCTTGCTCACTTATGATGAAAGATTTGAGAAATGTTTATTATTGTTTACTTATGCAAAAAGGACAGGAGATTCGAAATATGCTGGAAAAATTTCGAAACCTCTCTATTTTAATTACATATTTAGCATTTATGAACAGTCCACGTTTTACTTCCGAACCCTGTATATACCCTATCTAAAGAAAATTAAAAAAATTTCACAAATGATTAGATGCAGTTATTCAAACTAACAACTACAAGGCAACTAATAGTAATAGTTTTCTACCGTATTACATTCAGAAACGTAGATAGATGTTCACCTATTTTTTTATTTTCCATACTTACAAGTATGAAAATAAAGTTGTATTCCCCCAGGCCCAGTTTGCAAGTGGAAAATCTTACATTTTGAGTTAGATTCCTTGTAATCTTAGAGGAAAATACAACAACGGGCTAGTGTTTTCCACACATATGTGACGACATTCAAATGGAATGCTTATTTCTATCAAATTATAAAAGTAGTGAGGGGCACACCTTTATTATCAGAACATTGGTCATTTCCAAAACAATGGATCAAAATCATTTCGTGTTGTAATTTTACGCTGCTTCTTGATGAAAAAAATACCGTTCAAGCTAAGTAATGGCTTAAAAAAGTTTTACAGCAAATAATAAATAATTAGAATTAAAAAAAAGGTGTTTTTTCTTAATAAGTCTTGGACTTTTCTGCCCATATGTTACATACCTGTAATGGCGTAAATTCATTTGAGCAACATTAATTTCAACGAGTGGCATCTTAAAAACATTCATTTGAGCAAGTATGTACTTGGGCGAGTTTCTCTTGAGCGTCGTTCATTTCAGTGAGATTTTCATAAAGTAAACCAAGAGTAGGCATATACTACTACCTATAAAAGAGTTCAAATAACTTTTTTAAGTGTTACCCCAAAAGAACTTGAACTAATTAATTTACCCCAAACTAGTGACATGATGTTTATTTGTTTATTTCACTTAACACTAGGAAGAAAAAGTACGTCTTTATGGCATGGAAACTCCTATTATCCGAAAATTGTCTAAATTACCCCACTTTAGGTAATTTACCCCTGTTCCCGACCAATGGCTTATAGGAATTATCACAAAGATTATTTTGTCCTGTAAGAATGCTGAATATTTTTTCAGTCAATGAAGCTAACAGATTGATAAAAGAGTAATCAAAACAATCCGTCCCAACACCCTTGAAAATATTTCCTAAAAAGTACAAAATACATATAGTTTTGATCAAAGTCAAAAAGGCTCATGAATCAATGCTTTACTATCATAAAATTTTACAATGAAAATGATCGGAGAATACGTTTTTTTTTTTTAAATATCCTACTCTAAAGGTTCCTATCGATCAAAGAGTTTGAATGCCTTCCCACTCAATAAGTTTTGTAAATTCATCACTATAAAGAAGCTAGTGGAGTTTAAACGAAGTCCGATAAGAACCTCAGTTGTTCTTGTTAGATTTCTTCATTTTTGTTGAAACGCCGATCTGGTGCGTCATGACTAGACTTCAGATTTTAGAGCGATTTTTTTTCGACAAAATGAGCACCCAAAATATCAAAAATGAACAATTTGTATTTAAAGAAAAATACAGTTTTATAAAAATAATTTGTGTTTTTTTAAAATTTATCAGAATTTATTTATACATTTTGCTATATTATATTGACAAATTTCTTCAGTTAATTTTTGTCTTCGATCAGTATTGGTAGTTTTAAACATACTAAAAGACGTCTACATTCGTAGTTGAAGGAAATTTGAAGTTGGCAAGAATTTCAAGAGTTTCGATAGAAGTAGACGTCTCATCATTGCCACCACTGATATAAAGTCCAACCTTTTGCATAAATACAAAAGATAGTAGAGATCAATTTGCTGCAAAAGTATTTCTCATTTGTTTTTAGATTCAACGGGGAAAATTCAACTGTCAATTTTGCACCAAATCTCTCCTTTCTCGAATTGGCTGTTGTCGGAATCTGGCTCCCATACATATCCGATCATGTAATCATACGCTTGGTTTCATCATATACAAATTTTACCTCCAAAGAGAGTGGTAATGAAGGAGGATTTTGGCAGGTAGATTTTCGTTTGATGAATATTATCAAAAGCTGTTGTGTAATCCAACTAGAACCCAAAGCTTTCTATATTTATATCATACCAGTTTAAAAAAATGAGCCATTTTCACACAAAAAATGGGAAAATGAACAGTTTTTCGCCAACAAAATATCAAAGTGATCAATTTTTAAGCAATTGAGCGATCGCTGGCACCTCTTAAGGGTAGTGTGGACATTTGATAATAACGTCTTTCATCTCATTTTGTTTATTATATGAGAATGTTTCTGAAATGACGCTGAATAAAAGATCGCTTAAATAAATAATTACTTAAATGAATCTTGCTAAGATGACACTCGCTGAAATTAATTTTGCTCAAATGAACGGACATGTCCTGTAACATTTACTACTTTAAACAATCACTCATTTTTTTTAAAATACAAAATATTGTTTTTCCACTTTATTGATATAAATTTTTTAGAAGTACACTTAACTTTTTAGTAGTGGTTTTGTTTCTTATCTTGGAGAACGCTACTTATATTGTATAAATTTGTATTTAATAGAAATAAAAATGAAATATAACAGATATATAAAGTTTTATCAATCCACTTATAAAAAGGGTGAAACTCAAATAAACGAGATCTAGGGAATAAAGTAAAGAACTTGTTAAACTGAGTTTATAATAGTTTTTAAAGGGCCTTTGAACAATCTTCAAAATAAAGGCTTGTTTCGGAAATTTATTTTGAATAATGGTATTTAATAGTAGGGGCACTAGAGGTCCCCGTTTTTGGAGGTGTCTCCCCGGCTGTACATGTCCGTGAAATGTCCCCGCTTTAAGTTAATAATGACGTCATACATTTATACTGTTTATAGTGTGTATTGATCATAGTTGGGCAGTGTACCAATTTTTTTTTTTTTAATTCTGTATCCGTAGCTCCGTACCAAGAGTTCGTGAGGTTTTGTATCCGTACCTCCGTATCAACAAATTAGCAGACATCAGGCGGCTTGCCTGTTGTTGCAATTCTTCTGTTAGAGCTTTGCAATACGCATGCTACAAACTATTGTTCTTTAGTGACGTCATTTATATTGACCGTCCTTTTTAATTAGTGTTGTGTCATGAGTTAACTCGACTCATGAAGCTACTCCGTGAGTAGCCCCTCGACATACACCCAAATAGAGTAGTTCAAGGCTTTAGGGAGGGGGAAGGGAAGTGTCAAAAATGAATTCAAAAGTATTTCAATGGAGTAGATGGTGTTCTTTCATTGCTGGTGTTAAAAGGGGATCTTCATCTTCACAAGGCTCTTTCCACCCTCTTTTTTGATAGCTCTATGGACAATCTGGTGTGAAACCCCGAACAAATGAACAAAAGGAAGGGGAATAGTAGTAACTTAGAGTTTCAAATAAGAATTGCCATAAAAAGGAAGATCATCATTTGTGCCTCATAAAAATCATCGTCTTTAATTCTTCATATTCATCATTTTTAGATGAATTAATAAGTAAGTTCTGGAAGCATTAGTGTGGGGATGTCCAACCAACCTTTTAATATAATAGGCCACAATACTACTTGAAATATTTAAATAAACCGCATAAACTATTAAATTAAATTTCAAAAAAATGGCTTTATAAAACCAAACCAGTTAATTACATATTTATTTCTAATTTAGGTCAAATATTAAAAAAAAACAATTATAATTTTCAAGGCTAAACTAAAAGGCCAATTTGGTAACCCTGTTAAGGGGCGTAGCAGTAATATATTTTTTTGAAGGGTTGGGGGCTTTGTTTTTTGAAAAAATTAAAAATTTTTGTAAAAGAAATCCTCAAAAAAGTTCTTTCTGTTTTCTTGTTAAGCATTTTTTCCAAGATAGATAATTATTCAAAAAATCGTGTAGTAATATAATGTATTATGCCTGTATACGTGTTTAGATGATATTGTGACAATTATTTAAAAAAATACTACTTGAAGTGTGACAATGTGTAGTTGGCTTCACTTAAACATTAAGCGGGCCTCGGGTAGGACATCCCTCCATTAGTGAATTCGAACGTGTAATCTTTTACATTATTTTTGAGTATGAACGATTCCTCTTTCTGTATTCAAATAATAACGATTATGTATTATTATTGTTTTTCGTCTTTCAAGCTTGGGATTGAACATACCTACTACATTATTATAAAATTTCATTCATTTATTACCTAAATATCCGAATTTTTCATAATTATTTGCGATTGATAGAAAATTCAGATGTATTGTCCTGTGATAATATTTAGTTAATCGGCATATACATAATTTAAAAAAAACCGTTTTGTTACAAATTCTTAACAAAAGCGTCGTTTGAAAAGTCCTTGCAAAGTCCGTGAAATGACATTACTGGCGTGTATCGAGGTTCTGTTTAGTTAGTACCATCTCTTGGAAGAAAACAAACCAACTTTCCGCCAGATCGGTCCATTTCTTTCTGTTTGGCATTCATTTGAATCGAGGAATTTGGCAGAAAGTTTATGGCGACTGTCTTTTTGGATTTGCAAGGAATAATCCTCATCCACTTTCTGAAAAAAGGGTAAAACTATTACAAATGCATATTATTCATCGTTATTGGTCTGTTTGAAACCCGAGATGCAAGGAAAACGCCCATAATTGGCCCACAAAAAGACATTTTCTGCCTCGACAATACACTGTTCACACTTCTGCAGTTTTGGTCCTACAATTCATGGAAATAGAGTTCCATCTCGAGATCCACACAGCATTAGCAACCTCACACTCCTTCACTTTTCTGTCATCCCTCATCATAACATGGACTTTCTCAATGATTTCTGGAGTAGTAACTTCAACAGGGCGTCCAGAACGTTCAGGGTCACTTATGCCTATATGGCCACTCCGAAAATTTTGAAACAACTTATAAACTGTTATAAAATCAAAGGTATAGAGTCACTATGATGTTTATCAAGCTTCTTTTGTGTTTTGCCTTTCATAAAATAATGTTTAATCAAAACACGAAATTATTTTTCTTCAAGTTTTTGAAACTCACTCCAGTTCCTCATTTCAAAGGAATGCCAAACAAAAAAAAACCAAAACAAATAGAACGATCTGGCTGAAAGTATGTGTGTGTTCTTACAAGAGATGCTACTAACCAAAGATAACTTCAATACGCTCCAGCTCTCGGACTCTGCACGGACTTTTCAAAGATCCTCGTATTTTGCAAATTTAAGATTCAATAGAGAGATGAAGGACATTGTTGTTCTTTCATTCATTAAATAGAACTAGTGTTTCCCCCATATAACGTTAAGCTATTTCAAAGTATGAAATAGTAATATTTTTATAAACTATCATAGCGTTTCTTTTGATACTTCAATATATTTCAGGTTGAAAGAAATCATTTATTCTGAGTGATTCCTAATCACAACGGCTCCAACTTATTTAAATACAGGGGGTACCCGCTTATCGTTGTTTTTGGGTTCAAGAAAAATCCGTGTTCTGTAGGACTTTTTTTAGTGCTAAAACCCGTCAAATGTTTGAAATTATTTTTAAAATCCACTTATTACTTTTTTTATTATGGTTAGGAGTATAAAAACATTTTATTAATCCTAAGCTTTTCAAAATAAAGTATGCCGGACAAGATACCTGTTAAATAATTGAAAAAAATAATTTTCATTGGGTATTTACTTGATTTTGATATAATAAATTTCAATATCATAAAAGTTAAATAAAAGAACCTAACCAATATTTATCCAGCAACCTTTTTAATTTGCAAGTTTGGATAGTAGTCAAAAGTTTTAATTCTAGGTATCAAATCAAATACCACAGGAAACTGCTCCCTCCCACCTAGGAAAAATTAAACAACTTTTACAGGATCGTTCATGTAAATCCGGACAATCTATAAACAATATCTTGAACAATAACAAAAGTATTTAACTCGATTATTTCAATTTTAAAGTTAGAGGTTGAGCGTTAGCTTTAACTTAGTTGTGCAACTTTTAATTCAAAACAAGTATTTATGATGAAGGAGACCCGGAGGAACACTATCATCAAATTATCTTATGCGGTACAAAACCCAATGTACATCAAGACGATGCTCAGATATCCAAAGAGCAAAGTCTACGACTTTTACAACCCCTCGAAGGAGGAGGGGGTATATAAGAGAAAAGTCCACAAGTCCTGGTGTGATAAAAAATACACTCCCATATTCCTCGTAGGCCTGAAACGTTCCTTAAAGTTATCTCCGGGGCTCCAATTAAAGCTCTTGCCAAAATGCACCAAGTAAGCTGTGCAACAGTCTCCAGGGCCCTTAATACTGACTTGAGGATGAAGTCATACCCCCCTCCCTATAAAATATATATCCTTACAGACAAAATTAAGGCCACCCGGGCTACCAACTGAAAAAAGTTGCTCAACGATTTATTTTACATTTTCACTTCAAATTCAATTTTTGTTAAAATCTGATGATTGGTTTACGGTATTTATGTAAAACACTGCTTCATTTGCAATGTTTGTAACATCTGGAGAGCACCCTTAAATTATTGTAGACTTGGCTCATCATATAGTTTTTATTCAATTAATTTATAGCAAACATTTATTATTTATTTTCGAAATGAATTATAAATATAATCATTTGATTGCTTACTAATGCGCTTAACATAGGATATTTTATTTTTCTCCGAGTGTCAAAACCTCTTTTAAGTATCTAAAGTTACTTTAAAGTTAGTTTAACATGTGCTATACTCTAGACTGGCCAAGTTTATTTTATGATGGAACATTTTATTTTGCCTTGAACTCTAAAAAATACCTACAAAATTACTTATTCAGGCCCAGTGATTTAATTTTCACTTTGGGGTTAAAATAAGTTTTAAGGAATTGATAAAGTTGAAAAATAAATTAAATTTAGGTGCAACCCAATGACAACTTGGTTTTTGTGGATCGCAGTGCCTCAGAGAATTCATACTCTAAAAACAAATCAGTTTGGATTATCGAGTAGAAAAGTTAATACTCCAGAAAATACCAAAGCAATATAATATGCCATTTTAAATTGCAAAGCTCTTATTGCAGAGAATTGACTCAATTGAAACCTATAAAATTTGGGGGATTAAGAGAGATTCTCATTGCTGCATTTGTTATCCATACTGTTTTTATGATTAAAGTTCCAGATAATGTGATATCAACTTTTGTAGGAGATCTGATAAAATTTTACCCTTCATTCTCAGCATCATACTTGATGGGTTTGAATAAGATTATTTGTAATTTTTAAGGCTCAAAATTTTTCATATCGAAATAGTACTTTTTTTTTCTCGTTATTCTAGCTATTTTTTCTTAATTTTATGGTTCCTTTTTCTATTTTATAAATTTATTGCTTATTTTTTTGTCATCGTTTTAAACACGTTTATTTGAGTACATTTTTTTGTGTTCCTTTTTTCAAGGAAAGTAACTTTATACTAAAAATGTTTATATATATCTGTATGATGCAACTTTTCTTGGATAAATGAAGAGGAAAAAAAATCATTTTAATCCATTTAGCATATTGGGAGACTTATACTCTCTAGAAGCGAATCCATCCGACTACTTTATTTAAGCGTATCTGTACGAGAGGGTGTGTGCCACAGTTCACATGAGTGTCCAGTCTCTAGAAGCTTTAATCAAGAAGGAGTGCTCGAGTCCGACACCATAGTCAAACTCTGCAAGAGATTTAAGTCTCGTATCTCGAAGCTCTCAAGGCTTCAGTTGATGAGGTTTTGAAATCAATGAGACACAATTACATTATTGCCACCTGTCAGAGAGCTTATAGCGGCTTATCTAGGGCATCAACAAAAATTATTCTCTTGAACTCACTGTGTAGGTTTGAGCCCCACTCGTTCCTAAAGAAGGACATATAATTAATGTAGATGAACACGTACTACTATAATATTTACTTATATTCAATCAGTGCAACTCCATATGACCAATAACAGGAACATTAAAAAAACACATTATTTAAGTTGATGGAGGCTACATTGAAGGTTAGACATGGCAAGACATGTACCAACATTTTTACAAAGTTAAGCTAGTATTAATGCCCTAGTTTCCAAAATTATACTTTTTAAAATTTCAGAATCAAAATGTCTAGTTTTCAATAATGCACTCCATATAAATTGTTTATGATCGTTGATAATATACGTCATGTTTCTCGTTGTTTATTAAGAAAATGATAATTTTAACATTCACTAGTTATTGAATTAGTAAGTGTTCACTCGGTAAATATTATATTAAAAAGAAGACAAATGTATATATAAACTAATCAATTATTATGTTGCATCAACTTAGAGTTATTTTTGCCTTCTTAAAATAAATTTTGAATGCCAAAACAAAAAAATCTATTGAACATTATGTATTTTTTTGTTCAAGACTGACTCTTACAGCAACTTTTACATGAAAGGATCAAGTTGATTATTAAATAATTTGAACATTGGTCTATGTAGTATTTTAATTAGGAAAAAAAAAAAATTAACTATCATAAAATCAAAAGCCTAAATGTACATGATAGATAAACGACATTAATGGTTATTTTATTTTCAGATTGCAATATTTCGTGTCTCCAAGGGTCCATTTATTGAAGAATTTTATCAGTGTGTGACATATGGATTCTACACAGCAAAATGGCAAGAGCAAATGTATTCGATTCTGAGCCTTCTTTTTATATTTATCGTACCCCTCATCATACTTTTCATTACATACTTTGTTGCATTCATTAAGTTAAAAGGTAATTTTGCTCTATTTCATTAATTTAAAAAAATTATAACTAGCTGTATAAATAAACATTAGATCTGAAGGTTTTATATGTATTTAATCTTATTTTCTTCAATAATAAAATATTTTCAATAATCAAAATCATCATCTCCTGATTAAGTACTACTAGATGCTCATCGAAAATGATTTTAGAATCTGTTTTGAAAGTTTGATGAATTCTGATTGTTTCTATAAAATAAAATCCCTTCCAGCCTCAATTACAATCTCTAGACTGAAAGCATTTACCATTTAGTCCTTTTGGTAAATCCCGAAATTCCTTCTTGATCCGACTGATAAGCTCGTCTGTGGTGCTACAGAGGTACGATCCTGCAATCGCACACCACCCACAAAAAAAATCAATTAGATTCATATCTGGCGAGTTGGAGGCAAAAATTCTGGCTAGATAAAGTCGTCAAAATTGTCTTAAAGCCATTTGACACTGTTTTTCGAATTGTTGTAAGGAGCCAAATCCTCTAGAGGCCTCAAATTCCCTAATAACCTTGTGAACGAATGTATCACTGAGTTCCAGAGTTTGAGCAATTGTTATGTTGTTGCTCTCGGCACGGATTCTAAGAAGATCTCTGTGTCTTTTCCTAAAATTTGGATTAACAAATTTTTCAGTGGATTTAATTTTTTTCTAATTAGGGCAAGTTTAAATAAGCTCTTCCAGCGTTTGTCAAAGTGTCAGCATAGATAGCTTATGCGTCCTGTATATTAAGAAATTAAGTGTTACCTAAATTCAATAAATTTCACTTACCCTACCGTATTAAGGATATAAGTCGATTGGCTTTGACTAAAAATAGCGCGACTTCTGAAACATATAATTTTAAATGACTAGTGATGTGCTGCGAGCTGAATTTTGCTGTTTCAGTATTTTCAAGTTTCTGAAAAAAAAACGCTCGAAGAATTACGATGTGTATTCGTTACTTGCCCAATAATTTTTTGATCCTGAACAAACATTTCAGTTACAATAATCATTTTTTCAAAAGATTTAGAGTAGGGTTTCCTAAATCATTATTAATATATTAAAATATTAATTCTGAACATTTTGCTTTCATATAAAACAAAAATAAAGATCGTAAATTTTTAAGAACTCTTCGTGTTGGTATTTGTAGATCGACACTACAACAAAGAATAAGTCAAAGAGGATAAAGTAATTTCTGGAGAAACGCCTACATGTCTGTAGAACCAGTTCCTTACAATTCAGAAGAGACATCAGCGAGACATGTGACTGATACTCATCATCATGAATTGAGGAAGAAAATAAGTTATAAAATAATATATTATTATATGATATATTTATTATAGATAAATTCTTAATTTCTTCTTTTTTAATCCAGCCTGCTTTAATGTTGAAATGGCATGTGTAGAGAACAGTAGTTCCCGAAGGAAATATATGTGAAGGACCTCTTAGAGCTCTTCTTGTTTGTACCACTAATATGTCTTATAGAAGGGATCTGATAAAGTTAGTTGAAGTAAGATAGCCAACCTGTGTAGACTTCTTCATTGGTGACCCCAACATTTGAACACAATGGCAATCACTAGGCCAAAGGAACTTCCTTCAGAGCTCTTTACTGTGGAGGAGGCAAATATTTCAAATCCTCCTATGCAGCCCGACTAAGATGTACCGCCGTCAGTACGATCTCAAATCACAGAGGTACGTCTTTCTCAGTTCGATGAAGATGACGTTGAAATCTGGTTTGCAATAGTGGATTCAATCTTCAGGACATACGGGATTGTATAGAGGACGATGAGAAGGCAAATATAATGATAGCGACGCTACCCTGCCATATTCTCAGAAGCTTTTCACTAGAAGATTTGGGGGGTTCTTACGAGAAGATCAAGGATTACTTTCTTAAGAAGTACGGCACTTCTCCCCAAGAACGGATTAGGAGTGTCCTGGATCTTCTAAAGCACGAATCTCTTTCCCCAAGTAAGGTATTGGTGAAGGTTCGCCGACTCCTCGACCCGGCATTCGTACCTGACTTGAGGGATTCATTATGCAGGGAGTTGACGATACGATCTGTCCCAGACTCACACAGACCCATGGCACGGGCCCAGAAAAACATGAAGTCCAAAGAATTTGTGAAGGTTTGTGATTGTTTATAGGAATTTGCTGCGGCTGGGACAACATCTTTTAACTCTCCTCACTCGAGCCTGGATGAAATATTTGAAGCGTCTATGGTGAGTATGAAAAAGGAGATGTGAATTGGAAAGAAAAGAAGAAGCAAACTTCCATTTGCTATAAACACAGGACTTATAGTCCTGAGGCAAAGACGTGCTCCTATCCCCCATGTCCCTTCTTTTTTCTCATCTCAAAAAACTAAGTATTAAACCCAGACTAGGATCTAATTTACGAGACCGACACTAAAAACAAAATTAAGTTCCTTATCGATTCAGGAGCTCCGGTCTCTGTTTTACCCAAAAAAATCGGCACTTAAAGGTTTTAGAAAGACTAAGCTACCGTCCTTGGTCGCCTTCGGAGGCCAAAGAGTTGTTTCTTTGAGGATATCATCCCTGGATATTGTCCTTGACGGGAAAAACTACTCTTGGATTTTTTATGTACTAGACAAGGCTTCTCCAATTTTGGGAGTTGATTTTTTACGACGTCACGATTTTAGCATTGAAGTCACGAGTGGCTCCCTCTTCAAAAGACCTCAACAAAATCACACTTGAGGATGAGTTCAAGGAACAATTCCCTTTGCTTTTCACTTCCTGGGATTCTCACACACCTCTCCGGCACTCGGTGAAACACTCGATAGTTACTTCAGGAACAACCTGTTTTGCTAGAGCTCGGAGACCCTGTGGACCTAAATTACTTTTTCTGAAGAAAGAAGTGGGCGAGCTCCTGGAGATTGGAGTTCTGTGAATGTCCTCATCCTCCTTCTCATCGGCAGTTCATATCGTACAGAAGCCAAGTGGAGGATTCCACCTCTGTGAGGACTTGTGTCGCCTGAATCGTACGTCTGAGCTGGATCGCTATCCATTTCCCATTATGAGGGACTTTTTTCCAGGCCTTGGAGAATACAGAGTGTTCAGTAAGCTGGATTTATGCAAGGCATACCATCAGATCCCTAAAAGGGATCAAGACAGTAACAAGACAGCAATCATTGCTCAAGTTGGCCTATTTGAGTATAGTTGCATGCCCTTTGGGCTCAAAAATGCAGCAAAAAGGTTCATGGATTTCTTATTCAGAAATGTGCCGGGAGTTTTTGTTTATTTAGACGATATCCTTATCGCGTCCAAGTCCAGAGAGGAACATTGACGTTTGAAAAATGTAATTATTAATGTATAATTTAACACATCAAATGCAAAAAATTAATAGGATTTAACTTAGGTAAAAAATATATTATTAATTCGTATAAAGGATAATACTAAGTGAAGTTTCAAATTAATAATAAAGTAACCATATGATTCACAGGGGAACACAATGTATACATTAAACGTGGGATAATATATTGGAATGTAATCGGAAAACCGATATATTGGATAACATTTCCAATAGCTGTATCATATCGATGTCGATGAAAATTCTTAGAATTTCGATATTTCCTCCTATAATTTATATGACGCATTCAGAAAAAAATAATTGTTCAATTTTGTAGTCAAGAGCGACACAAAATATTTTTTTATATCTTGATGGGGCTCTCCTAACTTCCACCTTGATTTGGAGCTTGGGTAAGAATAAACTTCTATGTTACTTCAAAGTTAGACACAACTTTGACTATTTAAAAAAATATTTAAATGACACTCAACATAACATTTCAAATACCCTTTCAACACTTAAATCTTTTTCGTGCAACCAGGAAGTATGGTATACTTAAATATGTGACTACTTCTAAATGCCCTTTTAGCCATATCTGCGAGCAAAAATATGCTCATTTTCTGAGAGATACTTTTATTTCATTTAGGATAGACTAATATGGGACATTTGTAATTGACCGTGGTTCAACTCTGATAAGAGGAGAGATGACTCATGATTATTTGTATCAGGAAGAAGCCAATCTTCTGCATTTAGTTATCCAACACAAAGTGCATTAGAGCGTACATATTTAAAGAGCCAATGAGTAAATATATGCTTTAGAGTTAACATGACGAATTACCAATTCATATTAGATACAGTTGAAAATAACAAGTTTATCCCTTGCCGATTTCGTAAGTTTGCCAGTGGTTAAGAAAAGAATGGTCCATAATTTGAAGCGTATCTTTAATTTAACTGTGAGATATACTAAATGAACAACCTCGAAAATAGATTTGGAGGAAGAAAAATTATGAGTTTATGTTTTTTGGGTGTTTCTAGCCGAATGGGGAAAAGAAGACTTCACTACATCAAAGGGAGGATGGACGACACAGAGTAGGTAACTGAAAATAGGGATGTGGTATGGGTCTTCCAGGAAACAACGACCCAGCCATGCATGGCTTTACGTTAACACTTGTCCAACCGCCAGGAAAAATATATGTATATATTTTCAGGATGAGGACTCAAAAAGTAGAACATTTTAAAAGCCGTTTTCACTGCTACATATTTTTATTTTGTGCCGTTATTATGGCAAACTTTTGAAGCAAAGACGGTAATTCTATAATTTTCTACACTTTTTATTAAATATCTGGATCAGAAGCACATCTGGCTTTGATGAAGTCTGAAGACAAGTTGTTCCACTCCTCCGTAATCACGGCCTTCAGGGCATCGTCATTCGGGTGATAATTCTTGATCGTCTTCCCCTCCAAGACGTACTAAACTGTGAAGTTCAGGTAATTCACGTCGGGTAAGGACAAAGGCTATAAGTCTGCTGAGAGGAAGGGAATTTTTGAGAAAAATTACTATTGAATAATACCCCTTGCAAAAAAGGAGAAACAATTTTGCATCATATTTTTCCTAACTCTGATTGAATATTGTGTAATTTAACTAGAATCCCAAGGATACTATGTACCACACAACCTATTTTGAAGAGTTACAAAAATTGTATGTGAATTGAATCAAAATATGCACTTGCAATTGAAAATTGCCAGCTAGTTATTGAAGATCCAGCCATTGGAAGCCTTAAGCTGATTTGTCATTTTTATAAGAAACTATTACAAATCTTGAAACAGAGGATCGAAAACTCAAGCATGGTTCTCTGAATATTCTTTCTGAAGCTGAAAAAAGGATTTGGCAGTTTCTGAAAAAAAGGGTTACTACTTCAGAAAAAAACAAAAATTATTTCATCCATAGAAATCCTGATTTTCCATTTATACTAGAAGGTAATGATGATAGGATGCTTCCGCCTAACAAGACTCTTGAAGATCTCGACAACTTCAAATTTCCTCCAACTACTAATATGGATGTTGAACGGTCTTTAGCTTTGTTTGAAACTACCAATACTGATCGAATATAAAAAGGAACAAAGGAAAATCTAGTGTTCTATGTTGAAAAATATTATTATATTTTAAATATTATAGCAGGAAAAAAAACCTCAAAATTTTAGTAATATTCAGATATTCAAAATATTTTGTTTTATTAAACTTGATCAAATTTCAAAAATCAAATTTTGATTTAATCCATATAAATAAATTTTAATTAACTTCATATAAAAATATTCAAGGAACAGCATATTTTTTCTTTGAAAACAAATTTTAATTTTAAATATTACAGAAAAAAAATTAAACATAATCAACATTTCATAATATGGATATAATTCAAAATATTTTGGTTTATTCAACGTAATTAAATTTCTTAAAACGACGTAGCTCAAAGGACAACTTGAGCAGGAGAATTTATTACACTATGCAACAAAATGAAGGTCTTGGAGTACTGTCAGATTAAAATCCACATTTATTATTATGATTAAAATCGTAGAACACAAATATGACCAACGGATAAAGCTTTGGTCTTTAAAGCATTTTTTTAAAACCAAGTTTTTCGTTGATATTCGTTGTTTCGACATGAAACATGACAGTTTATCATATTTAAATTTAATTGAGGGGAATAGAAACAAAGAATGAATGTAGAAGAGAAAAGACAGAGTGATGGATGTATGAAGAGAAAATATAGAGGGAAGGAGAGAGAGATGTAAAAAGAGAAGGGAAAGGAGGTTTTATTTCGGTAAAAAAAAAAGTGACTTTAAGGCCCAAAGAAATACGAAAAGAACATACTTTGATATTTAATACCTCTACTTGATAAATTTCAGACTGATTTGTGCGACTATTTTGGATTCCATAAAAATACCAAAAACACAATATAAATATATATTTGATGATATCGGTGTTGTTTTTTGGATGGGCTTCAGAAACTTTAAGGAAGGTCGAACCTCAAAGGCCTAGCAGGGCCACTGATCTAGAGCTTAAAGTAATTCCAAACGATTGCAAGATTTGATTAATTTTTTTATTTCTATTAATTTAAATATGTCTGTTTGCTAGTCACCAGGATTACGGCAAAAGTTACTTATCGATTTTGATCAAACTTGAGGTGAAGATTATATAAGGTCACACTTAGAGTTCCCATTCTAGTTACAGGCTATTTTTATACAACACAATCCTCCTTTTATTTAAAATATGACACGCAAGTTCGAATATATTGTTGTTTTTTAGTTCAAATATCTACTCTCAAAACATACTCTAAGTAGACACATACATACAGATAGACTTTGTTTGATTTATATTGATATTTACCCGATGTGAACCCATTAGATTTATCTATATACAGGGTAGGCATAAGTATTGGGACATATTTCTAAATGTCTTTTATTTATAAACATTGTGCGTTTATCTGTCTAAGTTCTAACTTCACCTGAAAGTACTGTCCATAAATATCAACTTTGATTTTTATACATAATCTGTTCAGTTTCAACATGAAGCAGTAAGAGGGCAAACGTAAAATCATTGCAGAATTGTTTAAAGTCGGCAACGATACTAAGAAAGTAATAAAATTCACAAAATATGCCAAGAACACCGTATATGACCGTCTGCATGAGACTCAAGGCAAGTAAGATGCCTTCCCATTCCTCATGTGGCTCACACAAAGCCAAAAAGCGGACTGGCCTCAAGAGGTCCATCAAAGCAAATCCCTGCATCTCAATGACTGCTCATCTTCG
This sequence comes from Lepeophtheirus salmonis, assembly GCF_016086655.4. NCBI lineage: Eukaryota > Metazoa > Arthropoda > Copepoda > Siphonostomatoida > Caligidae > Lepeophtheirus > Lepeophtheirus salmonis. The sequence goes on along the minus strand of NC_052144.2, from coordinate 36,441,684 downwards.
GAGGTCTATCAGTAGGAGGACATTGGCCAGGAACATCCAGGACGACCTTGGCTTGAAGTCCTACATCAGAGTAAGCCGTCAACTTCATACCACTAAGATGAAGGTCCCTAGGTTGTAAACAGTCAAGAAACTCTGCTAAATTTGTAAATCAAATGCAACAAGACATTTTATCTCTGAACAGATCACACTGAGACGGTTAGAAAAAGCAAAGAAGATTCTAAATTTTCTCAAGGCCAACAAAAAAAAATTCACCCTTGATGACACTTTGAATAAGCAGAACAGCCGCTATATCACAGCCGAACATCAGTTTCAGTGAGAAATGTCTTCAGAACAAAAAATTCAGTCACCAGCACAGACTAAGTCTGCCCTTCCCTTTTTGTGGAACTCCAGCTCAATGCAGATGCTTTCATCAAACTTCTAGATAAGAAATTGCTACCTTGGGCCAGAGAATACTTTTGGTACCAAAAAATGTGGCCACCCTCCTTTCTAAACAGAACGCAAACCCCTTGGACTACTTAATCAAGGTGCGTCTGGAGGAGAGAGTGGGTGTACTCCTCATAGGTGTGCCCAGTCTCTAGATGCTTCCATCAAAAAGGAGTGTATCAAGCTCGAGTTTGACGACATAGTCAAGCTCTGCAAGGGATTTAAGCCTCATATTGAGGGCTCCCATTTTGAATAAAAGTTGTGCCAAGCACTATTTTCAGATGACTTTGTAAAAAAATCAATTTTTTTTGTAAGTCAATGAATATATAAATGTTCCTTTTTATAAAGTAAAATTATTATAAGATTCTAAATCTATATATCAAATGCAAATGTCTATGTGTGTGTGTGTGTGATCGCAAATCACAGTCAAACGAATTAATGGATTTTGTTGGTTGAACTTTTTCATGTAGGTTTTTAAGACTCAAGAGATAGTGCAGGTAAAAAAAAAAAAAAACTAACCAACGACTATTTCATATAAGACAAAAAATAAAAAACGTAAAATCTTAAGAATTATTCTCGCTGCATGTTGGTAAATATATTTGTACACTTTTTTTTAAGGAGATTTTAATGTTTAGAGAAGAATAAATAGAAAAAAACCTTAGCCTTAACTCAAGTAGGTTTATTAGACCTCAACTTGATAGTTTACACATAACTTCAACTACGCCTTCTCCGATCCCATTAGAACCTAAACCCCACTACTACGACGTTAACTGAACTTTGGTTATTTATTTAAACTTACTTACTTGCCGGTATTCGGGATTTTTTTTTTAGATTGAGGTTCGATACCTAAAATGCAATATTACTATTGTTAAAATTAGCCTTTATTTGGAAATTAAATGTAAAAAGAGTATAAATAATACTTAAAGCAGCCTCTCTTTTCATTAATTTCAATAGCTCTCAAACAACCTTAAATGCAACAAAGCAAATGATTTTTGACAATTATATGAAAGATGATCGAAAGATAGCTCAAATTGAATGTTATTTTCTTTTCTAAGCCTCCTTTAAAAAAAAACAGAAGAGTTCATAGTTAATTTAACCTACTATACCTCATATATAAAGAAAGGGTGTAATGATTCATACCAACAATTAAAATAGAGCGATAATAATTCAAGTTTTAGCGGTTTTTTATTAATATTATGCAGAAGAATTTTTGATTAATTTTAATTTCTTAATGTCCCGAGCAACGCTGGGAAAACATTCTTAGATTGTATTAATTTCTAAAATTTTAATAATGTTCATTCATTGATCCATATTTTCAATTTCTACTCGTTTTGAATAGTACAAAAATGTGAGTCTACTGTAGAAATAAATATAGAAAGCATATTTATACTTTTTACTAGTGATGGAAAGATTTTAAAAAAATATTTAAGCCGATCCCAAGGTGATTCTACTAAAAATTCCCAATGCCGATTTCGATTCATTAATATTTTAATTAATAGTTAAAAATACCCTTTTCCCATAAAATACAACTGATAAAATAAATCGCCTTCCTTTATTTAATGTAAATATTATTTTATACATGTATACGGAAATACATGTGCACTCAAATGTGCAAGTAACAAAATTGAACTGGCCGTTTTATATATCTTGAAGAATATATTTAATATATATATTTTTTGATGACTTGAAAAAATAATAAATAGTTAAATACCTGTAATAAATGATAATACATAAGAAGCAGAATCGCAAATTAAACATTACTTTCCCGATTACAATTAAAGAAAAAAAAAACACACAATTCTGATTAATCGTTCAATCACTACTTTTTACATAACAGATTTTACTACCAAATTATATTCCTATAAAATTTAACTCTTTCAACCTAAATCATAACTTACAAGACTATGAATATTTTTTATTTCATTCTCTGTTATATTCGTTGGGTCTTTGAAAACCCAAGCTCTTAAAAAAAAGTGTGTATTTTCATGCTTAGACGGGTTTTTTTCTCATCCTAGATTGTAAATTCCTCACTTGTATCCTTTTTTTTTTTCTAGTTTTTTTTACTCAATCTAAAATATTTTTAGAATTATTAATTTTTTTTGCATTTTTCTAACCTAGTTTTTGAAAAAAAAAAATAAAAAAAATATTAAGGATTGTAATACTATTACTTTTGACCATGGACCAATGGATAAAACAGCCAAATAAACAAATACATTAGAAGTCCAAATAAACAAAGCTACAAATACAAAATAAAACAGATTTTTCCCCCACATTTGGATATTTTGAAAACTTATCTCAAAATACAAAAATCAATAATAAGGTGAATACTAATATTAAATGACTGAAAAAGCTGGGAAAACAACATATATAAATATAATTTTGTTAAAATAGATTGGACTTATCTTTCATATATGTAAGTACTAACAAATAATTACAATCCACTAGTCGCTAGCACCTTTTTTTTCTTGATGGGGGAGGGGGGAGTATAGCTCCTTTAAAAGTTCCTGAACTACCACACCATCTTTTTATCATGTTATATACATACTTATCCGTAGGACAATATATAAATAATTTTTGTTTTCTTCGAAAAAATTTTATATTTGAAATTTTTTTTCAAAAAAATTTAATTTTATATGAATTGATATGGATTTTGAAATTTTTTCCTAAATAATTTAATTTATGAAATGTATATTGAAAAAAAAAATTAATATTTGAAATGTAAGTTTTTAATTTTTTGGAAATAGCTTTGTACTTTTGAAATTTGTTTCGAAAAACTTACTTTTTGCCAATAGCTATGGATTTATGAAATTTTTTCCAAAAAAATTTAATTTCTGTATTTCTTTTCAAAAAAATTCCAAAAATATAATCTTGCAGATGCCCCTGTTATGAGTTTTTGCTATATATTTATCGAAAAGCGTTTGTTAGAAGTGGCCTGGAGGGGCTGTACACCCCTATACTAAGATATTTCTTTGCTTTTTTCCAAAAAAAAATTACCTTTTTTGTGAATAACTGTACATTTTTGATTTTTTTCCTGAAAATTAAATTTTCGGTCAATAGATTTTTGAAATTGAAAAAAAAAAAAAAATTCTAGATTTTTTTCTTTAAAAAATTTCCAAAAACCAAGCTTCCCATCTCCCCCTGCCTCTTTTGTTTTTCTTTTATTCTTTGCTTGTATTCCCCTTTATTCAGGTCTGCAACAGGGGTATCCTATGTTAGTATTTTTATATAAGAAATTTATTTATATAAGTAATTATGTAACGGTGATTATACATTTATGGATCCTGCAATGCACCATCAATTTTGATGTTTCTTTGATAAATAGTACAAACTTTCTTATTGAAGTTTTTCGTATATTGCGATTCAGATCATCATCCTCCCACTTTTTTGTTAGCAAATTTCCCATGAATACAAAAAAAAAATCCCGTTTTGCTACGTACAGAGAATATAACCAAATAATCATTTTTATTATATAAATATATATCTTTTTTATATAATATTTATTAAGTCTTCCACCTTCATTTGCTGAGTAGTGGGAAATAAAGATTGATTGTTGTCCAAATTAATAATATGTATTTTCCGAGATTATCGTTTTTCTTATCTAAATTATGATTCCCAAAAAATAACTTTTTCTAACGTAGGGTCAAACTTTAGGGACTCTGTAAGCAGAAATGACTTTTTCACAATAGCCTCTTATGACTAAATATATCACCTTGCAGTGATTGTGATAATTCAATTCTGCATCTACGCCATGAAGGCTTTTTAAATACAATTCAGCTTATGTCTTGAATATTTGACAAATATTTGTGTTATTTTTATTTGTTTTTATTATCCTATTGTAAGATTCTGTAATATGTTTCGAGTATTTCAAAATATTTGAAATAAATTCTGGTTATGAAAAAAAAAAAAAAAAAAAAAACACACACAATTTAATATTTATAAATGTTTCCAATTTCCTTTATCCTCTTCAATAGTGATCCTTGATTTATTTGTGTCCTGGGATTAATTCATTATTTTTTACGGAAATAAAATAAAAACTTCATATTATTAAGTTGAGATTGTTTTCTTTTTGAAATGGACTTCTAGACAAAGTTGTAAGCTTAAAAATAATTTACTTTAGTTTCAAAATGTAGCTGAGAGTCTCTATATGAAGTTAAGTTTTAAAAAAAATCTAAAGGTATCATCTATTTTTGTAATGCACGAAAATGTATGGTACACACACTTGACCCACATATGAAGTTCAAAAGTGTACTTGGCTTTTTTTCCTTAATTGAAATTTTCAAGATTATTTTAGAACCAAATAATAACGCTTATAACGTGAAATTGATAAATAAGATATGTAATAATAACATGGACACATTTGAAGAGTTCACCCTTTTTTTTGGGACAAGCCTCCATACGCAAAAATACACACATTATACCGAAACCTACCTAGTATAATTCAACAAGTGATGTGCTGCGAGCTGATTTTTGCTGCTCGAGTATATTCGAGTTTCTAAAAATAACACACGAGGAATGAAGAGCTAAATTCATTTCTTGCATAAAACTTTTTCTGGCTAACAAACTTGTCAGACAAAAAATCATATTATTTAAACAATTTCTTCCTCGTTTTGAGACAAAGCATTTAAAACCTGAACAAATGAAATACAGCATCATATTGAAAACGTTGGTGTGTGGACAAGGCCCTAAGACTGCACATTGCATAACAATCAATATAAAACTCTTGTAACAGTTGACAAGCTTTGCGCGTAGCATATCACTAAATATAACCAATCAACATTTATAGCCAATATTGACAATCTTGAGAATTTGTTATCATGTTGATTTTCGATTTCTTTTTTAAAATGCCCATTGTACACGGGATTTTCATCACTATTTATAACACTGATAACGAAAATAAAAGCATAATTATCGACAGCTGACAAAAAAACACAAATTAATATGTTCAAATTAAAAAATGAAGGAAAGATGAAGAGTAAGCACAAATTACGTAATGAACTATTTTTAATTCTGCATAGAGTATTTAAATTTGGCTGTTTTCATACAAACATTAAAATAATAGGTCCTAACTTTAATACATATTTATTATATCCGAAGGATGCTATAAAACAAAACAAAAAACAAGGTATTTTTCAATTATGCTCAATGTACTATCCTAAAAAAATATTTTCATCAAAAAGTAGATAAAATATAATGTCATGATATGTTTTTTATACTGGGGTTAATGAAAAGTCACATTGAATTTTTTACATTTATTTTAAATAGAAAAATAATGGAAAGTAAATTAAAAAAAGGGAAAAAACACATAATTTATTCATTATTGAAATCTATTAATAGACAAGACCTTCTAAATTTAAATAAATAGGTGTAGTAACGAGACATATTTTTTTTAATTATTTAAACAGCTCTATTAATCTGCACCTCGCTTTGTATAAGTGTGTTTACTTTACGCTAGATTGTGTAAGAAAGATAAGATTTGTAACACAAGCCATGTGGCTAAAAATATGAATAGTTTTTATGGCCCTGATACTGTAACAACCAATCACTGTTTTGTCGAGTTGGTAATGTTGATGTCAAAGGTCAATTATTCAAAATGTGGATGAAATAATGGAAATCTTCAAGAGTGTTTATCAAGGAAATAAACATTCATGGAGAAAAAAAAAAATCAATTGAAAATAATGGATTATTTTTTAGTAACCTTTCATTTATACTTGTACACTGACTAAACAGTGATAATACCTAAAGTTTAAGTGATTGAAAGTTCATATAACTTTCAAAAATCCTATAACTTTTATAGATTTTTAAATGTAGTGTTTAATGATGTCAATTTGTATCAAATTAGAGGTACCTTAAGGTAATTTGTTTCTCATCATAACATTTGACAGTAAAAAGTCTTAGGTTTCAAGTACTATGAGATAACTTAATGGGAAAAAAAAATATTGCATAATTATGTCAAAATGTATTTTGATTTTCTTTGATATTTAGTATTTAAATTAATTTGTTTATAAAACAAAGTCAAGCAATGCTTTAGTGTAATTATTTTATATATTCTGCCAAACCAGTTTATGTTAAAGAAAAAGCTTCTATAAAATTTCCTTTATCCTTAATATTATTTTCGCAAATAAAACAGGACGAATTTGTCAGCTAATATTGTATTATATAGGGACTACGTCAAAAATAGAGATATGAGCGTGGTCTAAATGTTTTTGACCTCAACGTAGAGATGACAGAACTCGTAAAAAAACATCTATCTATCATCTGTTGAGATTCACTCACCAAAATTTCAACCATTTTGGAGGTGCAGTTGTTATGTAACAGTTGTTTGAGTTAGTTGATGTTTTTGTGAAAAAGGCCAAAGTCGAGTAATGAGCTGTCATTCAATATTTATTTTTGAAAGTGTAACCTTTAACCTCAAGCAATAACAAACATATAAAGGTTCTTGTGTTAAAATTTGAGGCGTCTAAATTAATCCAACTCTGTGTAACTGAGCCAAAAACCAAAAGTGTTTCTTGAATTTTTCAATTTTACAGAGAAAAACGCAGAGTACTATTTCGACAGTTTACAGAAATGGGGGCATCGTTGGGAAAAGTGAGTAGAGTTACAAGGAGATTATGTTGAAAATGAAATTTAAAAAATGTCTTATATTTTTATTTGGTCGGAAACTTTTCAGACCACCCTCGTAGATATGATCTTTTTTACCAGTTAATAAAAGTGTTCAACTTCAGTCTGTGCATATTTTAATGCTAAAATCTTTCTTCTCACCAGGACGTACGTAATATTTTGTACCATTACATGTTATACCCTTAAAATAAAGCCCTTGCTCAAAATCTAAATTTATCACTTTAAAAATGAGGCATTTTAGTCTTCATTGTAATTCTCAAAACAGGGTTTTATGCCAAAAGTGCCTTAGAATGAAAAAACATAAGTTGGACTTACTAATACGAAATTTTGAAAATAAGAAATATCTAAAATCATATAAAAGCTTTAAACTATTCCTAAGAGTCTTAAATATCTTAGCTTATCACACAAATCAGAATACAAAGCTTATAATTGACTCAAATATGTCTATGAAATATTTGGCTGTATATACATTACAGTTTGCATAAATTTTCAATAAAATTGAATAAAAATTTCCCATAATGTAATTAATTAATTAATACAAAATAAAGAACATTTTGTAAATATGTATTTTATATATATAGAAAAATAATTAATAATTACATTTTTGGCTTTCTGTTGTTACACATTTTTCCAAACGAGACTAGAAGCTATGACAGGCACATATTACTTCTTCCAAATCAATGAAGGTCCGATTCCGGGAAATGGAGGCCATTAGGGGTTCAATATTTTGATGACATGTCGCACAAGCCATCCTCTCAACAACACTTCAATTATAATCATCCAGAGGATTTAATTCTGTTGATGATGGAGGCCATTTCTCCTTATCCCAGAATATTTATCGTCAAAAATGGTTTGATTGTTTTTCAAGGTATTTTCCAGCATGATTTATACACTTTTGCATGCGCTCAAACCAATTGCAGAAGCTCTTTTTCCACTCCGATTGAAACACCTCCAAAAAATGGTATTTAAACGCTTCAACAGCATCTTCTGACGACGAAAATCGTTGATTACACATTTTTTGTTGATTTGTGAGAATAAAAAGAAGTCATTGGGTTCCAAGTCAGGGCTGTACGGCAGATGACTCATCAATTCGACGTTTTGGCCGGTCAAAAAGGCGCTGGTTTGAGCCGATGTGTGAGAGCTCGGATTGTCATGGTGAACAATGATTCGTTTTCTCTTGTTCATTTTTCGAATTTCTTCAAACAAATTGTGTTGTACCGCTCAAAATTGACCGTCCTACGATCTTCAAGTGGAATAGTCCCCACGTGACCAGGCAAGTATTTGCTTCGAAGTGCTTCTTCCACAAACAACTTTTATTGGATTTGCCTCGTCTTCGAAGACCCACACGGCTGATTGTTGTTTTGTTTTGCGTATAGATTCATGATTCGTCATCTTTTGCGTATTTTTTCAACATTTATGTGCACCAATCGACATGAGCCTTCTTTTGAGTGATTGTCAAATTGTGCGGGATCCAACGAGAACAAATCTTTTTTAGGGCCAGGTGTACATGCAATATCGAATGTATGCTGGTAGAAGAAATGCCCAAGGATGCCTCTATCTCACGGTATGTCACATGACGATTTTGTATTATCACTTCATATACGGCATCAATGTTCTCTGGTTGGACGACCTTCACAGAATTCGTCTTTAAGGGAGCGTCGGCCAGGATTGAAATTATTAAACCAGTTTTTTACAGTGCTATAAAATGGTGCTTCATCGCCATACGAAGATTTAAGTTCATCAATTCACTCTGGTCGTGATAATCCACCTCGAAAGTTGTGAAAAGTGATTGTACGAAAATGTTTACACCTTAATTCCATTTTTTTGCCAAATTAATTTTTTGTAAGTCACTGTAAATAACACAAAGGATGGTACTACGTCAAAAAATTTTGATAACGATTATGCTACAAAAATGTCAAACTTACCAAAGGAAATGTCAAATTGAACCTGGCAACACTTAGTCTGGGCCAGAAATATATATATAGCAGCCTACGTATGGGCACGATTTCTTCAGGTGTACGTTTAATAATCCAGTTTCCAGCCCCAAATCCCATCGGATCCGAAAATCTCACATTCCGAGACGCCGACAATCTCTTTCATCGTGTTTAAATCGATATGCACGCGGAGTAAATCAAGGATTCTTTGTCTTTGATGTTTTTACTTCGACATCTTTAGAGCTACTCAAGTGTATCACATCTCTATGGAAAATTCTAGAAAAGATGCTTCAATTGGTGCTAATTATTTTATTTGTGTTCAAAAAAATTCCAAAAACCAAGCAGACCCACCCCAAAAAAATTATATATAATCTGCCCACGCCCATTCTAATAGATAGTCTTTAATGAAGGACATAAATTTAGGGTTACTTTATGTGCTGCACCCAGTATCCCTTTCTTCCTTTTTGTTGAAGATTATTTATATGAGTTGCATAGTTAGAGCAATGCACCCAATAAATGTTTTTGAAAAACTAAATAGTTGACGACATAGGCTCTTGTATTTGCACGATAAATTTAATTAGAAGACTACTTTAACTTTTGAAATTATATTATTTATGTGTTACTTGTCAAGAAAGGAAAATCCTTAGAGAGCTTTATGCATATTAATAGATATTTATAATCTTTTTGTAGAAAAAAAACCCACCATATAATTGAACATAACTTTTCACCGTACAAATAAAAACATATTGTAGAATAACAACTCATTTTATTATTTATAGAGAGTGAAAAAACGATCATGCAATCAAGTTTAATCCAACAAGTCTCAAGAACAGAAACACTACGTCAGCAGAAAATGAAGAAAGCATCTAAAAAGTCCTTCAAAATGTCATTATATATCATTGGTGGATTTTTAATATGCTGGATTCCATATCACACAGTTATGATTGTTTTATTATTTAAGCTCACATCTAACAAGGTATGTTTTGAATACGTTTTAAGGTATATGAAGAGCAATTTCTTCGAAAGTATGTATTTTGGAAGTTCAGTTCTTTATATATACATATATGTTAGGTATTAAATAAATTAGAGAAATTTAAAAAAAAATATAGGTGGAAAAATTATCTACCTATAAATGCCATAAACACAATTTTGGATTTTTTAAAAGATTCTCCTTGTAAATTATGATTTTTCTAGATCAGCCAAAATCGAAGATTTTTGATTTGAATTGTTCGTTAGTAATTGAGAATTTGAAGAAAATCTAAAGTAATTGACTGACTGTTTTTATCTTTATTATATAATACCTGTGAAATTACATTTTATTTTTCGAAAAACACGCAGTTTTAGTACTTTTAAGATAATCCAATATGATTTAACATTGAAATGTTATACAGGCTCGTCTGTCTAACATGCGACACTTTTTTGAAAATTAAATAAATTATTATGTGATCAAAAATATCCTAAAATTTGGAAATTTTAATTTTTAAATACAATCAAACGACACTTTATTTACATCCTCAATCAATGTAGCCACCTTTTGCCTGGATGACCAATTCTAGCCTGGTGCAGAACTTTGCAAAGCAGTTCTTTACAAGGTTCAGCTCAGGGTTGGCTCAAGCAGTGACGATGGCGGCCTTTGTTGTGTTTGGGACTTCCGAAAACTTCCCCTTGAGGTAACCAAATATACAAAAATCCAGCGGGAAACATTTGGGAATGTGTGGAGGCCAAGAGTCTTTGCAACGGTTCGCACGCTTTTTTCAATCCAAAGGCTTCAAATCCTGACAAGGAGTTCTATTGTAAGGCATTAAAGTTTAAGTCTTGCTTCAACAAGGGGCACATGGTAGTCTGGCTGCATTCAAATTCACAAACAAGCCCATTGACAGTTAATTTGCCTCTTCATCCTTCACTGTTGCCTTTAACTGCCTCAACCAATTCTTTTGGCCTTGATCTGGGCATTGCAGCTTTTGGTGTACCTCTCGTGATCACCTGGTACACAGTAGAGCGGTTACAGCCATTACTTTAAAGATTTCTAATTATGATTTTCTACGTGTGGATAGCTCCAGAATTGTAACTCTCTTCTTTCTTGGTTGACTTAGCTAAAAAAAATTATACAGTTTCTTTCGACAATCATTTACAATAAGTTATTAGAGTTAAACATCCAACATAACAAATAGGACAAAGGTGGGCCATTTAAAAATGTGTTGCATTTTAGGTGCTTGTGACTTATATGTTAGTAAAAAAAAAAACATGTTTCTGTTTAATGATCCATTGTTTATACATATATTAGCAATTGTATCCTGTCAAATTGCTTAAATCGAAAAAGTAAAAGAACAAAACATAAAAGTTCAAAACACAGAATGAAAAAGACAAAGTACGTACAAAACGTTGATCAGATCATTTTTATAAAGATATTTTAATACAATGTAAATTTATCGAACCAAAAAAATTAAAAGACAAAAAGATCTGAGGCATGATGAAATTACAACTAAACATTGTATATTTACGCTTACATTTAGAGTAGAAGTACTCTTAAATTCAGATTCAATATTAATGGTTCTGTAAAGTATTCTCTACTTACATTTAATATATTTACAAAGTTTGCCATATCAAGGATATCTTCTAAATATTACCTATTTTCTAATGTGACAAAATTAGTATTTAGTCTTTTATTTAAATTTTGATAAACTTTTTTGTTTTTTTATAAAATATATTCAATTTTCAAGTTTTGTAGAAACATTTATATTTTTTTAGGAAATCCATTTTTTTACAATTGTTCCTATTTTTAATAGAAAAACGCAATGATTATTATTTTTAAAATTGATTATTGGAAATTTTTAATACCATATCCCAGACCAAAAATAATTAATTTAAAAAGGCCACGTTCCGATCTCTTGTTTTTTACTTTTTTCTTTGCCCAATAATTGACTTTTGTTTCAAAATATAAGCTCAAAATTTGTTTTCTCATATTTTTGTACTTGAAAGGTTTTACATGACTTAATCATCTCACGTGTGCTTGGGTAGCTTGATCCAGAGCTGACATATCTAGAAATATCAAACAACAAATATTTTCTATCAAATAATTATCAGCTAAAACTTCTGTTATAAACATTCATTGATTTAGTTGCAAACCTCACCACCAAAAGATATGATATATATAATAGACAGTTGGGTTTAGTCCTTAACTTCACATGGGACCATTATTAAAGTGCTCGATCAAGATTTTAATCTCTCAAGGAGTTGTACTCGTTGCACAATATAGACATAAAACCCCCTAAGAGAGGCGTGCGAAGTTGTTTTTGGTATTGTTGAGAAAATGAGTCCTACGCATAATGGGGCAAAAGGTTTCCAGTGCAGATATACATAAAGGCTCTACGCATAAGATTAGATTATGATGATCTCCTTCCTCAACTCTGCGGGCCTGATCAAATTGAACTACGTTCCCAATGTCACAACTGTTAATGACAATAATTACATTGGAGTATTGGCCAATTTCTAAAAGCCCTTAAGTTTTACAGATCTCCCAAATTAAGCAATAAGTTAGTCTTGCATATAGAATATGCCCATACATTGTAAATTTGAGCAGCAACTTCATCAAAGTCATTAAGATCCCCCTGGGTCCTCAGACTACTCTAACAAGCTATTGTGGATGATATCCAAAAGCCTTGACTTAGTTTCAGAACATTTTTTTTTTCAAAAAATAAGCTTTTCCACAAATTTTTCAAAAAAAAAAAAAAAAAAAAATGATATCTATTACCGTTTTGTAAGTATAACGTTATATTTAGCACCATTATATACATACGAGGGTCGTCTGGAAAGTTTCTGACCTCAATGTAAAGATGGCAGCAATCCTAAATATAAACAAGTCACATCTTGTATATAAAGCATTTGTTGACTGCTACTCATAAATGTTTTATCCATTTTGGACGTGCAGTTGTTATAAAACAATCGTTTGAGTGACTTGATGTGAGTCTTTTTGAATTTTTATTTATTTTTTAAGATAGTCTCTGTGTAATTCTATAGACTTGTTCCAGCGATGCTCCCATCTCTGAGCCCCTTTCCGTCTGTAACTTTGCTGGGAAAAGTGTGTAGAGTTACCAGGAGACTATGTTGAAAAATAAATTAAAAAATCAGTATTTTTTTTCATAAAACACTCACATCCACTCACAGAAACGACTGTTACCTAACATCTGCACGTCACAAATTGCTTAAACTTTGGTGAGTAACAGTCATCCAATGCTTCGTAAAATTGACTAGCATTCATTTACGACTGCTACCATCTTAACATTAAGTTTGGAAATTTATCTGACCCCCCCTTTTATACTACTCTTATGTAAAGGAAACCGTAATTTTGTAATTTATCAAATACAATTCTCATTGGACTCTAAAAACATTTTTTTTCATTTTTCGGTACACATGCCCACAATGCATGTTGACAATATTATTCTTTTTCAACTTTAGTTTGTCATTGGCAGATCAAAGTGTTTGAAAATATGTATATGCTCTGAAAATCGGACAATACATTTTGCTCTTTTGAGCGTGAAAGCTCTTATTGCCAATAAATGGGAATGCAGATAACCAATTCTTGGATCAAACTTAAAAGCAATTGTTTTATCCTTTCTAGCTAGATATGGTGTTTTTTCTTTGAAAATAACAAGGATAGATGGTGATTCCGGGGATCATGCTATTGACATTATCCAATATAAATGGTTAGATTCAATTAGATATTTGACTAGTTCAAAAAAAATGGTGTGGAGGTATGAACACTTTCATCAAGGGAAACCACTGGATTAACTATTATTATGTTTTGAGTTATTCAGTTTGTAGTTGTTTTTATTTGATCGCTGGAATGATTAATTGACCTAGGTCTTGGTTAGGAGATCTAATTTAAAAGCTAAAATGTTTTTTTATGCTAATTTAGAACGATCACTCCTAGCAATTTCATATTATATTATTTTATGTTTTGTATTTATTTCCATATATCTTTTGGTGTACGTTTTTTGGTGTGTATTATGAATTTTTCTCAATGAAAAAATAAATGAAAAAAAAAAATTCAATCAATTTAGAGGGAAATTCTTTTGAACTTTTCATTGTCTGTTTATTTATCTAAATAGTGATTTTTTACAATATGTTAAATTTAAAGAATAAACTATATTTTAATAGTTTCAATCGAATTTTCTCCTCAATTCTAACACAAACTAACATTAATGCAAACGCCATACGTGTACCTACATAAAAAAGATAATTGAATAAGAATTAATTTTGGAATGACAAAATACCTTTTTTTGATCAAATCTCGTATACATAGTAGAGGTAGATGGAGATAGAAAAAAGGGCTTTGGGCTAAGTTGGGCAAGAAGATAGAGGGTCATCTTGCGGGCCAAAATATGAGAATCTATAGTATAATGGTAATCCAAAATATACTCATGAGACATAAATATATTTAAAACATCAGCATGTAAGAACGAATTCATGAAGTACAAAATCTCAGTCAATTTGATAAAAAGGTATTAATTTTGAAGCTTTACATATTAACAAACTTATATCAATGTGTTCCTGACTTTTCAATCTTACAAACACGCCTATTTTTTCCATTTCTAATATTGGAGTTTAGTTGATTCACATTTTAAGTCTACATATAACGTATTTCGGTACACAATCAATCATACAAATACGCAGTAGAGAAGATATTTGTAAGTGTAACACCAACAAATAATGAATAACGTTATCCTCAGCTTATGGTGGGAAATAAAAGATGATCCCATCGAAATTATTTTAAATTGGAAAAAAATGTCGGGAGGGAAAGTTCAGGCCACGGGCATTTTGGGCTTGGAAAAATTAGGTTCAAAGGCGGTTTTTCGGGCTTGGACTTAGAAGGAATCCACCTCCAATATGTAGTCGTTCATAGAAATAAATACATAACTTTTTAGAGAAGTTAAGGGTTTTAGACTTAGAGAGTAAATTTATTTATGCAAATTTATTACCTGAAAACATAATATTTGAATTTTTTGTCTTATAAATTTAATTTCTTGTGACTCAATTTGGATTTTTGGATTTTTTTCCCAAAAATTAAACACGTGAAATTTTATTTTTGGAATTTTTTCTTAAAAAATTAATTTGTGAATAGCTATAGATTTATGAAATTTTTTACCAAAAAACTTAATAAATGAAATTAATTTTCGAGTTTTTTTTCTAAAAATTTAATTATAAAAATCAAGCCCCCTTCCTAAAAAATATATATTTATATTATCCTGTTGACGTTATTTTATACCTTCAAGATGGTTGACTTTCATCTCACGAAAACGCTCTCTTTATTTTTGACTGAATCTCTAACTATAATTAATTTCTTTTACAGATTGGGCAAGCCCTTTTGGATGCTATATTCTGTTTTGGAATGTCAAATAGCCTTGTGAATCCAATTGTTTACGGGGTGTTCCATCGAACTCGAACTTCATCCTCACTTAGTCACGAAATGACTCAAATCAAATACACAAAGCCCTTTTATAACAATCGTCGCAAGAGGGATACATGTAGAGAGGGGTACCAAAGAACTGGATCTTCATATGGAAAGAGCCAAACAATACAACATGAGTTTTTCGAATTTGAAGATGAAGATGTTCACTTGGATTATCTTTCTCCTAAAATTCCCTATAGGGGAGTAAATGCATCAAGGACAGGTGCAAAAAATTTAACTTATGTGGACTCTCATTTCTGATTGGCTAATATCAGCCTATATTTGTGTTCCTACAATTTTTCAAATTATCAAGATAATCAATTATTTATTTAAATACTAATTATACATATATGTCTACTTATCTTTAAATTTATATCTATATTTGATGGATAACATTAATTTAAAAAATCTTTTTTATGTTTTGAATCATATAATGTTCATTACTATAATTATTATTCATAAATAAATGTTTTCATTCTATTCAACGAATCCTTTATTATACAATGTACAAAAAAGGTTTGTGTTTTTCCAAATGTAATTTTCTTTCTAACCTGTTATCAAATTTAAAAATAAAACCGTTTCGAATAGCTTGATGAATTCTTATATCTTTTTTTTTTCTTTGTACTGAGGTACAATTTTATTATATTCAGGTCTGGCTTAATATAGAAAACGTCAATATTGATATCTCCATTCGAATACATTATACGTATATAACCGTAAGTAAAAAAAAAAAAAATACTCACATTTATTCAATGTAATTTTCAAAATAACATTTGAGGGATTTTAATATACATTTATAATACAAAGGGTACTTTGTGTTACAAGGATGCTTTGAGTGTCATGCGTAGATAAGACTAATAAAATATGATATGTGCGTAATAAACAAAGAATAATTAAAAAAAAAAAACTACATCATGCCTCAATACCTTTCATTATGTTTATTAAAATATCGTCTTTGTTTTCTGGTAGGTGGTCTTTGTGGATTTATATAACATTAATAAAAATTCGGTAAAATATAGCTGATGATGTCATGTTCTCGTCATATATATATATATCCCGAAGCATAAATATACCCTAAAAGAAAGGAATCAAAAAATTAAAATAAGCAAATATTAAATTGAGCAACACAGTTCTGAAAATGAAACTTTAAAAATAAACAAATATGTCAATAAATCAAACCCATTGTCACTTATTAATGATTTTCTATTGAATATTTTTTTAAACCTCAGTGTCTTGCATTCTTACTAGTTTTACTTGACTCTCTTCTCGGCGATAGTCCGGAATCAGGTTCAAATTTTTTTTTGATCCTGATCTGGTTCGAATTATCAATATGTTATCAGTTGTTTAACAAAGTTTTTTAGGTTTCGAAGGTTCTTTTGCACCAATATTTTCTAAAAATAAAATAAACATTATAACTGAAAGCCAGCAACAACAATAATAAGTAGATAATTAAACAAGAATTAACACTTCCACAAATAAAAATGTTTATAGGATCACTGCTTAAAAATTATAACACTTTGGTATACATTATTATCTACTGCTCCTTCCTTTCATTCGACAGACGCATTGCCCTTTTATATCCTTATATATGTTTAACAAGTATCCCATACTCATCAAAATTCTCCATAGTTGATATTGCAAGTTACTATCCTAGCGAACATGACTGACTGTATTTTTGCCACCAAGGCTTCATTTTAACATTTTTGACTGACTTGACTCTGTGACAGTAACTAATCACCATTCGTCATTCTGAAGTTCCATTTTTTCTATACAATCTTCTCCTGCCAAATAATTAATTGCTCCACGGGTGGACTTAGGAAGAAGAGGTGCTCTGAATTTTCAATCACCAAGGCACAGACAGTGCAGTATTTATTTCCCACTTCTGTTTGGAGTGATGATGTAGGCATTCGATATCGGAAAGACTTGTTCATGAGGAATAAAAGGGTTCCCCAATACTGTTGCTGGATCTCCGTTAAAGTCTAAGTTCCCTAGTCTACTGTATCTCCTTTTAACAATTGATGTATCTCTGTCCAACCTCTGATCTTTTGTCATTATCAATGCGTTCCTTATTATTTTTGCGGTGATTGTCCCAAGTAAAAAAATAATAGAGTCTGTGGTAGATGAATGTCTTGCTCTCCTTCCATTTCTTCCTTCTCACCTTGAAATCGAGAATAAAGATGTCCTCCATTGTAGGCGTATGCACTCGAACTATATATCATAATGACACGGCAATTTTGGGATATGCAAGACATTATAAAATAGTCCATAGGTTCAGGTCGGAAGAAGCTGTCTGACTTAATCTCCCTTTCATAGTAAAGATATTCTGTGACAAAAAATATGTGCTGCTTGTAGGAGTCAAACTGCCATGGGAAATTAAGTTTTAGACGGATGAAAATTAATGACGTGCCATTTTCTCTCCCCCAAAGAAGAAAACCAGGGAAACTATTTATTTTAAAATGGAAAAATGTTGAGTTTGAAGATTATTTTATGTATAGTCATTAGACCAAGCTTGTCTGTACACGCATGAAATATGTGTTAACTAGTGTTGGTTTCCGTCTGAAAGAGGTAGACCAAACTGATATAATTTTTAGTGGACCAAACTAGTTTGGTCCTCTAAAGAAGTTTGGTATTAAAATTCGGTCTACGTCGGTCCCAAATAAAACTTTACTCTTGATCTATCTCATTTAAAATTATGTCTAGAGCTATTTTATAAATTAATTATTGATGACGTCATGTGTGTTCCAAAATTGTGAACATCAGCACAATAATGTGATATGAAGTTTAACGTATTGCATAAATTATATATGAACATCTCATAAATCAGGAATAGGAAAAAATTGGCCTATAGATCCACCTTATGTACAATTCGAGAAAATGAAACTGGAACTTGATCGACGAATTTTCATTCGTGCACTCGAAGCACTTGGGCGTCTCCAGAACCACTGTCTACGCCTTCAGCAAGTCTAAAACGTTGTAGAGGAAGAATGGTTCTGTCAAAAAGGCCAAACAGGACCCAGAAGAGTTAAAGAAAACAGCCCAGGTCCATCCCCTCAAGTTCTTGAAGGCCCAATCAAGAGATCTCGGGGTTAATATATACATAAAGTCCGGAGAGCTATCACAAAAGTGACTGGAATGAGCCTTGTGAGGGTGGGGAGGCCACTTTTGACACTAATAATGAAAAAAAACTAATTTTCCTCTGTTGCCAGGCTCTTTTGAGCTCCTCTCAACTATTTTTTGACACTTTTGACACCTACAGCCCCTCGACTATACCTTTTGGCTAATATTTAATGGGCAATACCTACATTGTCGTCATCCAAACACCAAGGCCCTGAAATCCACTGTCAGCCATGATAGAGAACTATATGTGTAGCGGTGTCAGGCCTTCCGCCACCGAATGGAAGCCATCATTAATTAATGATTAACAGAGATCAGACTGACATCTATTTGCAGTAGTATTTTTTGTTGAAATGTGATTGTTAATTAATAAATTACATCTTGTTGAAGTTTAAAATTCAAAGTGTTTAAATTTAATGGACCACTCGTTATTGCATAAATCATATTTGGTCAACTCATGAATCAGGACTGGGCAGAAAATCGGGCCATAGATCAAAACCAAAAAGAATTATTGTATATATTGAAACCGAAAAAATTGGTACACAATTTGAAAAAAGATTACATTTGCATTTATTCTTGGCGTGTTCTTTAGGATTTCTGAAGTGGAGTATCTAAATGAACCTTCCTCAGATCATAAGCTTATGGTGATAGATTTGCAACACCAGAAAAGCAAGAAAGAAATTCCAAAGTCCCTTTATGGGTTTCAAACGATGATATATTTCAAAAATTACTTTTAGGAAACCATTTGTGATAATACATACAAATATTCTTATTCAATATTGGCTGAATTTGATCGCCAATTAGTTCAAATATAATTCGATATGCCTCATTTAGTACTGCTATCGGCCTCTAATGACGAATGTCAGTCCCATTTCCCTTTTTTGAAAATTAATATAATTCTTCCATCTATGATTGATCTAGTAAGGTTTCTGTATCTTTCAATAGATTTACCAACACATAGTTAATATGGAACAGTCTCATCTTTAAACAGAGAATGCACTTTTCCTCCTATTCCATCAAGACCAGGAGCTGTGTTGTCCTTAAAGCTATTTTTAATGCTGTTCAATATTATTCCAAAAGAAAAAACAAGATCTGTAGACTTCTTACAATATTTAGGAAAGCGAATTCTCTTCCCACCCATCGTGGCCTTAAAATCTTTTCGTAAATTTTTTAATATATCTTCGGTTATAGAAGATAACTTTACCATTAAAAATTATCTTTTTAACTTTAGAGTGTTTTTGTGTTTCGTTAAATTGTATTTTCCTAATCCTTCGACTGGAGTCATTTTCTGTTGCAATTTTCCTGTGACCTTCTTCTTCTTCTTCTTCTTCCACTATATCAGAAACTCTGAACAATTAACACGTCGGACGAGAAATTTTTACCAAAATAGAGCTCAATTTTTCAAAATTCCCTGTATCTTCTCTTTTAAACCATCAGCTATTTTATTTTATTTCTAACAAAGATTCTTGGAAGAATCAAGGATCTAATGCGTTAGAGTGTTAGCTTCCCTCAGTGCAGTAAAGGATGCATCGAATTTCTCTTTCAATCTATCCTGCAGTTATTGTTTATATTTAACTGCCATAAAAATCCACTTTGGGATCATGAATACACGTGATGAAGAAACACTCCTAAACTCCAATTCCAATATTTTATCCTTTGAGGATTGTTCAGGGCGAAATTATGTTTTGGTTTACCTTAGAAAATAAAACGGGAGACAGAAGATCCAAAACAATCCTAGAAAATTGTTTTCCTTCTCTCCATGAGATACAATCCCTTTGATTGAAAATACCAACCGGTTCTAGTAAGTCGAATTTCAAAATTAATTTCCCAAGAATATACTTATTTGCATATTTTCCTCATGATTCAAGATCCACATTCATATTCCCAATCAATAAAAGTGGAGTAGGCAGTTTTCTTTGAAAATTTATTATTGACTAAAAGAGCAGTAATGATTTTTCGTTGGGACCATACGTATTTATAAAGGAGAAGTTTATGCTACAAGTCGAAATTAAAATCCTATGCCATTGATTGGATCCGTTATAATATTTTGTACATATGGAATCATCTTCAACTTTATTCGACACAAGTGTCAGTTCAACCAAGGGGCTGTTGAGCTCTTCCTCGTAAAAAAATCGTCGATTGATTTAGGCAGACAAAAGGAACATTCTATGTCCCAAGACGAGGAAACTTTGGGTTTAACATCTTAAACAAAGATTACATCAAGTCTTCAAGATACTAAATGCTTCATCACGGTGACCTCCGATTTTTTCTTCCACTTAAATTAAGGACATCACTTTATTGATCCCAAGACTCTTTGGTCTAACGTTCGTTATGTTTATTACTCTATAATGACCAAATCATTTGCACATTTCCTTGCGTGTTTATTTTGGTTTTTCTCATGACAAAAGAATTTTTAATCGACAAATACAATCAATAAAAAGACCCCCTCCCCCCCGTTATTTTTTGCGGAGATCTTCTATTGCTTAAGGATGTTCTTCCTCATATTTGGTGATGTAATTTTTAGCCAAATTGAATTTGCTCATTTTTATATATATTTCATATTTATACATATATATATAATAAAACATTTTTTTTTCTTTATTATAACCATGCATGAAATTTTTTTATTTTCTATTGCATTATATAATTACGATTATTTCTTTTTATATACTTAAAGTTTTTCAAACTTATTAATAATATATCTATATACTGCACTATTGTATTATTGAACTATAAAAGAGTTGAATTAAATAAAACATGATTTTACATCTAAATTTAATTTATAAAACAAAATATATTTATTATCTCTTCTTCAAATCAAAAATTTGGCAAGTATTGCCGCCAGAACTCGACTATATGGAGGATCATGTCGACGATAATCATTCCTCGCGTCGCAATATTCTTTGACAAATTTAGTAAACGCATTGTAATTCGACATAAAACTTTTTGATTAATCTCCTCTATTGATAAATGAGGAAGGAGTTTAAAAAAATGATTTAGCTAACTCACAATACATCATTTTACTGTTTTGACACACATTTACTTTACTCTTAAAACAATTTTAATGGGAATGGGGACTAAAGCAGTTAGCTTAAATGAATCACTCTTCTGACAGAGCAAGGATGTAAAAATGAGCAATGTTAAAGGACCTATTTTCGTTTGGTTGTCTGGATTGGAGTATCGTACAGTAACATAATCCAATGACTTCTAAACAAATGGAAGAAATGAACCGAGGAACATATCATATCACACTCCAGCGTCAACCAAAGAATGACAATGAGAAAAATAGAGCACCTAATTATCAATTAAATATCACGAATCCGATATTATTTCTGTGTACTTTGTCTTCGACATGTGTGCCTCATTCGATTAAAATTATTTAAATTAAGAGAGAGAAATATTTTTAAATAATATCCCAACTGCTATATCACTTGTGTTTGTTTTTCATAAAAAATAATTTTAATCGTTTTTTTCTTTTATCTTTTCTATCAAAAGTTTCGCGGTTCAATGGTTTCATAGGCGCTTTGACTTAATATTGTGTTTTCAAACAATATCCTATAAAAACTCTTAAAGAGGGGAAGGGGGATCGATATCTTGTATAAAATACCATCTATATATATATATATAAAGAATATTTAATTTCTTTTTGACTTCTATTTAAAAATATATGGTTTTATTGAGATTCTGAAATTTGATTATGGAAGATAATAGGTTAAGAATCACTGCTATAGATATTTTTACATGACGTCATCTTAGCACTATAAGCTACTAAATGAAAATAAAAACTCAGGATGTATTGATAAGCTTTTTTGATGTTTCTCCATTAATCTGCCACTTATTGATTGATTTTCTCGTAAATGCAAAAGACGGATAAATCACAATCAGTAATTAAATATAATACTTATGATCAGTAATGCTTATAATTATATCTAAATATGAATGGATGTGAATTTTTTCTGCTTCAAATGTTAGACTTTGAAGGAGCTAATTAACTTGATTAGATGTAGCTTAACAATATTTTTAGCGATACCAATATCTCTAATATTTATTCAATGGAACCAGAGTAATTTGATTATTTCGATGGAGATTTTGTAACTACACACTTCAGTATAATACCAGGGTCGTTTGAAAAGTCCTTGCAAAGTCCAAAGATGGCACTATAGCCAGATCTGTCTATTGATTTCTGTTTGGCTTCGTTTGAATCAAGGAAGTGGAGGGATTTTCTAAAAATTGAGTAAAAAGAATTCCGTTCTTTGATTAAACATTACTTCATGAAAAGCAAAACGCCTCAGGAGACTAAAAAGAAGCTTAATAAACATTACGTGGACTCTGCACCTTAGGTTAGAACAGTTTATGAGCGGTTTCAAAACTTTCGGAGTGACCATGTGGGTACAAGTGACTTTGAACGTTCTAAACGCATTTTCGAGAGGTAACTACTCCAGAAATCATTGATAAAATCCATGATATGATGTTGGATGACAGAAGAGTGAAGGTGCATGAGATTGAGAGTGACTTGAGTGTCACAAAACAACCATGCGAATCAGAACGTTTTCTCGGAATCAAAAAAGTTATGGGCAGAAAAAGGAATCGATGAAAATTTAACTTTCGTTTTTTTTTCACTGCGAAAAAAAGTTATGTATATTTTTTCTTGACATTTCCCCCCCCCCTCCCCAAATGTGGGTGTCATGTCTTTTTGTGGTTCTAGGATACTTTGCTGAAAGCCTTATTTGTAAATGTCATTTTTCCCAACTTACGCTTTGCCGAATGACCACATTGGCGAAGGGTCACTTCGCAGAAAAAATAATAAATATATTTGATGATGATTCACGTGCAAATACTTATTAATTAGGATTCACATTCATGTTACTCCAATTTTTAAAGATAAAATGCTAATGATTTGCCGAGTATTGCAATGATTAATCAATAATTGATTCATATAATTAAGAGAATGCTTACAAGTTGGCTTGAACTGTTCTTAGAGCTGTTGTAACAAAAATAATGACAACCACCCAATAAATGAATTAGAAGGATAATAAATATTGAAAGAAGAGAGCCCAAGGAGTCGATCAATCAATGATTGTAGATGGAAACTCAGTGAAAATGATTTAATCTTTTGGTTCGATTGTATATTATCCCTTATATTATATTCCTGGTCAAATCAGTTCTGATCAACACACCTCTATTCTAAAATCATTTCTGACTCTATACTACTCGAGCAGAAGTCCTTTCAATAAGCAAAACAAAACAATAGTCACCCAAGAAATCGTTCGAAATCATCCAAATTGCTCTAAGTTTTTTTTGCAATTGTAAATATCATTTAAAATGCTTCAAAAACACTACTTTTTAAAATATATAAGAACAAATAGATATAAGTTATAATTTTTTTTATTAATAAGTTCTTTATTTATATTGCTCATAATGTACATCCAGAATTAAATCAATATAGGAAGAATTGTATTAACAAAATAAAAAAATGTGATTATTATATTGTAAACATTATAACTTTATTTTTGATAAAAACTTCTATAAATTAGTTTTTTTTTTAAATGTGAAGTATCATAAGTTACCCATTAATTTTGACAAGTTAGAAAATTACATGAGTAGCAATGCATAAATTCAAAAAAAAAAAGGAAATATAAATACTAAAGAACGACTTAAAAGCAAACAAATTAATCCAATTAACCGAAATATTCATAAAAATTACAAAATTTAGGAGCAATTCAAACGAAATAAATTTTTATAACGACAATGAGTTCCATTTATTCTTAAAACTATTTCAGGAACATTCTAAAATTTCCGGCGATAATATCTAATATAAAAAGATAAAAAGCAATTTGATTAAATTTGGGGTACATATAAAATGCTTTCTCTAGGCGTCATGTCAAGTGATGTCTGTTAAATAATGAGATTAAACTCTAGCTTGGGATTGCATTTAAAATAAGTGATTGATTAAATTCGTATACTCTTGTTTTTTGCCTTATTATTTCATGTTTTTTTTACTTAATCTACAGGGTAGGGCAGCAAAACGTGGACTCGAGAGATAGATTTAGAAATACACCAATAATTGTATATTTTCAATATAGGCAAAAAAATAATGTTAACAAAACATATAGACTAGGTTTATTCAAAACTTATTTCACTGAATATGGCCACTTTCATTGTCATCACAGACTTTGCACTTTGCGTGAAGGCCATGCTGGAGTTGATGACAAAGTGCTCTGGCAAGTTGTCTCATGCAGCCACTATGGAGAACTTTAATGAGTCTACATTTGTGTGTAAGGTCCTGTTGGTTTCCTTCTCCAAATTGTTCCATATAGAAAAGTCTCGTGGATTCAAATCTGGTGAGGAAGGGACAATATCTCTTTGGGCCAGAATTGATTCATGTTATCCGCAGAGAACTCTTGGCACTTGGTGTACGTGTAAGAGGGGAATAGTCCTGAGTCCACACGTAGTTACCCTTTAGGTAGTTGGTCTTCAACCATGGCAAGATGGTGTACCTAAGCACCTTATAGTAGGTCTCATGGGCGATTTTCTACCCAGTCTTGAAAAAGAACGGAGGAATCTTCTTTCCATCAGAGACCAATTTGTTTGAACCGGATATTTTGTATGATAAATCCCTTGGACCTCTTCTTTTGTTTCCGCAAGCTAACAGTCGTTCCGATGGTTGTGGAATTGATCAACTGTGGAAATCTTCTTGTCCAAATTTTTTTTCACAATTCATCCATTTGCCTTGATCCATGTGAGGATTTTCTTGTAATAACTTTTTTTTAAAGATAAAAGTATTTAGGTAATACTTCAAACATTGAATATTCAGTCCCATCCACTTATTAAAATTCTTTATTAATGGAAAATAAAACTTGCATTCGTACCTATATGGTCTATCTCTCAATATATTATTCACTAATAATCACAATTGTTGTAACAGCTATTAACAGCGCTAACATTTTTTTTAAATAAAATGAAAGCGGTTTGAGATATCGACGAGTTCTTTATTTGCCGTTAAAATACATTCAAGTTAATTTATGAATGAAATTCGATGTTGTTTGAATGACCACCACGTGCACGTTTTACGAAGTCAAATCCTTGAACCCAATTTTCGACTACTTTTCCGCATAAATTGGCTGAAACTGCAGCAATTTCGCGTTGAATATTTGTTCTGAGCTCTTCTAACGTCGACGGATTATTGGTGTAGACCAGGGCTTTCACGTGACCCTAAAGAAAATAGGCTAGAGACGTTAAATCGCACGAGCAAGGCGGCCAATTGACTGGTCCATTTCTGGAGAGAAGACGCTCACCAAACTTACTCTTCAATAAATGGATTGTAAAATTTGTTGTGTGTGAAGTGGCACCGCACCGTCTTGTTGAAACCACACATCGTCCAAGTCCATATCTTCCAATTCAGGCCAAAAAAAATCGGTTATTATGGCGTGGTAGCGATTTCCATTCACAGTAACGTGGCGATTGTCATCGTTGACGAAAAAGTTGACACCACCAGCATGCAATCCACACCAAACAGTAATTTTTTCGGGCCACATAGCGCATATTTTGCTTGTTAACAAAGCCATTGAGCCAAAAATGTGCCCTCATCGCTGAAGATGATTTTACGTTGAAAATCAGGATCATTTTCGAATTTTCCTTCAGCCCATTGTACGAATTCCCGACGTTTGAAGTGGTCAAGGGGATTCAGTTCTTGTGTCAACTTGATCTTATACGGTGTAAGCCAATATCTTTTCGCAAAATTCGCCACAACGATGTCACAGAGATGCCCAATGATTGAGAACGACGCGTAAGAGACAAATTTGGGTCATCTTAAGTTGGTGCGCTTGCGGCAGCAATATTTTTTACACTTCGTGCATTTCTTTATCTCACTGGCACAGGAACATTATGTAGCGTGCATATGGACTCAAATGTTTTCACCAAACGTTGAATTGTTGATTTTTCAGATCGAGCACGTTGACCATAAATTAGCGTTAACGCTCTTAAAGTTTGGATCATAGACTCACCCCTTTTGTAATGAATTTTAATCATTTGCAAGCGTTGCTCGAGTGTGTACTGCTTCATGATGAAACTAAAACTATTTTTGAGCACAGCTGTCAAAGAAACAATAACAAATATGACGTCGTTTTCGAAACCTATCAACGTAAAATGTGTGCGTCTTTGTTGAAAACCCCTTTATATCCTAAGTATTTTTTTACGTGTGAGCGTATGCACGCTTTAAAAACAATATTTTTTGTTTTGTTAAAAATGTTCCCAAAATTTTAAAAAGCTGTTTCATATATATTGATGTAGTTATTTATTAATTTTGAGAGTAATAAAATTTTTCATCTCAAATTTTCCATTATTTTATTGGCTTAAAAAAAAGTTAGAGTTGAAATAAGTGGACAAAAACTCCAAATTTAAAGAATTTTTATCAAATCAAAAGTATAGTACTGCATTATCATTAAAGAATCTTAAATTTCCAATTAGAAATATCAAGATAAAAAAATAGAATATCTATTTTGTTTCTATTTTCTGGGTTAAATTAACTGTTTTGTTAAAAAGTAAATTTATTTATAAAATACAATGAAGTCAAATTCATTTTTTGAAAAAATAAATTTTGGAGAACTACACATAATATGTTATAATTATCTTTTACATAATCCCGCGGAAAAGGGGTTCTCACTATTCAAAAAAATGATAATTAATAATAATGCAAACGCTTTACGGTACCGCTTATAGCACGCATTAACAGCACAATTCTCGAATTAGTGAAAAATTGAAAATAAGTTATTGTTCCAATATAAATTAAAATTCATCTTTTTTAAATATCGAAAATTTTAAGACATTGAAAAAATTGTTTTTCTTGGGAATGGCCAAATCGATTTCCAATTGGTATATTTTCATAGCTCCGCACATTTACTTTTTTTTCTCTTTATATTTTATATATGTAACTGAGAACATTCCAAAAAAGCGTGTCTAATGTTACATAATAATTTATAACAATATTTTTATGGAGTGCTGAACCCATACCCATGGGACATACTTCATGTGGTAATTTGAAATTGAGATGTGAATGTTCTCATATCAGCTATTCGGGAACATAACCCTCTGCATCCAATCACTGGATAGATTTAATTTCCCAATCCATATTTTACCCCTTGACATTGCATTCCTTTGAACTAATAAAATTCATTTTCAAATGCCAAGGAATGGGCACATAGTATAGTTTAGCATGGATTTTATGTGAAAAGTAAACTTCCTGGTAAACAAAAAAAAAAAAAAAGTCAACACAAATATCATATGTTTTTAGCTGATTTTTTATGAGTGCCTCCCATTCCAAATTCACAGGGTCACACAAATATGTATAAAAAGCTTGATTTCGAAGATTTTTCGGGTAATATCAACGGTGGTCCACGATAGGAAGTGGGAGTCGCTTTCCAAAGAGCCCTTGGTGTTCCAGCAAGAGAAGAAATGTATTTGATACATCTATTTATAAGATATGTTCAAATCATAAATATTCATTGTAGGCACATAACGTTATCACATATATCCACTCTATGTTGTAATCATTGAGGATTTAACTAATGTCTATGATTGAAAAAAACACGAACTACATTTCAAATTATTTCATAATATAAATTAGTTTCATGATGCAATTTTTTCACAAATTCAAACAGCAAATTCTCCATTAGAATCTACAGAGTTTGAATTTTAAACTTCAACAAGATATAACTTATTAATTAACAATATAATTTAATTAAATATAATTAATACTGTCAATAGATGTGTGTCTGAGAACTCTTAATCATTAATGAAGCCGACCTAAGCAGCAATGAAGTAGTCCTCTGTCATGGCGTCATAGTACTATCTGACAGTGGATTTGATGGCCTCGGTGTTTGGATGAAGTACACACTGAGTGTCATCCCCAAGACATAAACCCAAAATGTGTAGTCAAGTTGGTTGACATTAGGGTTGTAAGAGGGCCAAAAGTGTCTTTAAAAAAGTTCAAAAGCCTCATTCAAAAGTTTCTTGCAACAGAGGAGATGGATTTCTGTCATGTTGGTGTCAAAAGTGGCCTCTCTACCCTCAGATAGTTCTACCCCAATTAATGTTAATAAGTTATCGTTAAAGCAAAGATCTTAAACAAGTAGTAGTTAAACCACAGAAAAAACTTAATTAGAAGCATTTTACCAACTACAAATTAATCGGCAAAGTGGAAAAACTTTGGATAGCCACCGATTAATCCGCGCATCCCTCATTAAAATCCCACTTCTAATATCTGGTATCAGAGTAATATTCTCTTTATTAATCTAGAAAAGTTGCATCATACATATATAAATACATTTTTTATTTTAAAATTACTTTCCTCGAAAAAAAGAACCACAAAATACTACAATGCACTCCAATACACGAGTTTAAAATAATGACTAACAAATAAGCCAAGAACAAGTGTCTGAAAGTTTAAAAAGTAACCATTAAATTAACAAAAAATGACTAGAATAATGAAGAAAGTAAACAAGCAAACGACTATTTCGAACTAATAGATTTGAACTTTTTAAAATTGCGAATAACCTTACACAAAACCCTCATGTATCTTGCTAAGAATGAAGGATGAAATTTAATTATTAGGTCATTACTTTTTTCTTTGCTCATTTTCTTTGAAAGACAAACAACTATACTTCCAACATGAGGTGGCTTTCGGTTTTTAATGCAAAGTGCAGCCTCAGTAAAATTGCTCTTCATTAAATTATTTTAATTTTATCTTTTTCTACTTTAAATATCATTCTAAAGGGCGGGAATTCTATTAAAAGAACAAAAGGTAATGATGGTGAAGTTTATTAAGTATGTTTATTTGGTTAACAACTTTTTAAATCATTTTCATATTGTTTATATATGTGCCTGTTTACGCACACACACACACACAAAATAACACAATAAGTTTGGAGGGATTCAACTATGTAAACACTTGAATCATCATTGTTGTTTAAAACTACGTACCTTTACTGACAAGCCTTATAATGATAATAACAGACATTATAATAATAATAATGGAAGCAATTAATTATGTGGCGCGTCAACATATAAGCAACTTTGAAGAAAAATAAAGAAAGTGAGACAAATAGAGGCTTTGACTTTAAATTTCTAGTATAATTTAAAATATCCAAGACTTTTAACTGTAGTTTAGAACCTTTATTTGATTTAAGTGACTTTTATTCGGCCCGATATGACCTATAACAAATGTATCAATTATGGCTACTTTAAGTACAATTTGTGACACACCCAAAATAATTGTAGAATTAAATTGATGATAATTTGTTGAAGGGTACAAAATGTATTTATTCTACACTCTATTCTGAGAATTATCATTCTAGCTTGCTTTTGTGTACACGGCCAACCAATTATAAAGTACTCAAAATATGTATAAGATCAAGTTCATTAAGCTATTTCAAACCATTAGCAAAGCGTTTATAATGGTGAAAAAAAAATATTCAGTAAATAATTAGCAGATTGTTTGCACAGTTCTTGCAAGGAGCATTCTATATTTTCGAAAAATCATAGTAAATTGACTGCATCCATATTTTTTATGTTTGTGAGAGCTCTAAAGATCATACGAATCTATAGCTTTCTGGATTATTTACTGTAAAAAGTAAAATAATTTCTTATAAAGGAGATAAAAAATTAAGGAAATACTCATAGTGCATGAAAGAAAACTAATATTTTTTCTTATCTTTTATGAATATGCCTAACAGTTTCACTCGACATGATATTTTCTCTTTCTATCTCAAAATTGGAGACAGCATAAGCACAAAGTTGAAATTCAATCATTGTAAAACTTTAATAATAGGTGAAGCAACGCTAATTATATGTTAGTTAGTTGTTTCTTTTTTTGATAATTATTACTTTAGAGGATCTTGAAAGTAGATGGAAGATCTCATTATGTATAGGTGGTTTTCAGTTTTCCATCTTATTGAGTATTCCTGGGAAGGGGGACTTGGAGTCGTTCTTTGACCTGAAATGACCCCGGAGACGAAGTGTATCGCCTATCATTACCTTGTATTCATCGTTTAAAGTGGGGGGCACCAACTTTCTTAATGCTGAAGGCTACCTTAAGATCCCTACCAGCTCAAAAAAGATGTATAAACGAATTAAAAGCATACACTATTTTTCGAACAAGTCCAACAGGTGACTAAGAAGAAGAAAACGGGAGACCGGGGGCCTGAGAGCATAGGGTGGGTGACCGATGGTTTATATATTAGTCTCTTTATTGTATCTATAATAAACCATGAGAATATAATTACTTTTATGAAACACTTCTATGGGAATTTGCTTTTCCTTAGACGTTGTCATTATTATTTAATTCTGAGTAGTAAACATCCTTTCCTAAATAGATTCAATTATAATCAAAACCTGATTGAAAATTAGTGTGTGCTTATAAAAGATGTTGATTAGTCCTAACGATTTGTTGTGGAGTTATAGTTAAAAGAGTTTGTAGGACTCAGAGTAGAGTTGGGGATCTACATCAGAGTAATTCTTGCCAAAATCCTAGTTTATTCCCTTCTCCCCGCCCCTTCCCTTGTTACAGCGGATTGTAGTTGATCCCCTTTAAAACATTCTTCAACTTTCCAGGGTTACCATGTGGATTTTCAGTATTCCATTTTCATCAAAACTCTCCATCGTTGATATTGATCTTTTGATCTTCTTCTCCATCCTTCTAAATAATACGAAATGGTTCTAAAAAAACTTTTAATTTTTAATCATTTATGTCATGTTTTTATGTCTTCTTTTGTTTATGTTGAAAAAAATTACCAATCAAATTAGTTTTGTATTTGTTGCCTCACTATTAATTCGGTAATCCACAAAAGTAACATTTGATTGAATATGTCAATTTTTTAAACATGGATGAAAT
Source organism: Lepeophtheirus salmonis (assembly GCF_016086655.4). Taxonomy (NCBI): domain Eukaryota; kingdom Metazoa; phylum Arthropoda; class Copepoda; order Siphonostomatoida; family Caligidae; genus Lepeophtheirus; species Lepeophtheirus salmonis. The sequence goes on along the minus strand of NC_052144.2, from coordinate 36,410,261 downwards.
ATTTGCTTATTGAAAAAATATTCAGTTATGGAAATTGACTGACATATGTGGTGGAACCAGTAATAGTTACACCAAAAAGGGATGCAACAGGGCTTTTTTAACATAAAAAAAGCTATAAGTTCAAAAAATTTATTAAAGCCAGAAAAAAAAACCCACTTTTTTTTTTCCTAATATTGTGCAAGAAATTTTTAGAATATCAATATTTATGGAATTATGTTTTTCATTGTTCTGAATCAACTTATCTCATTTGGGAACATATTTAAAAAAAAAAAAATTATGAATCCTGGAAAAAAAACGAAATAATTCTTGTATTATCAGTTGTTATTTTTTTTATAAAAATTGAAAACTACCTTTTGAATGGAAAATTTGAGATATTGTAACATTCATAGATCAATTTTGAATAAATTATATAACTTCATTTGATATGTGAACATATCTAAAAGTCTAAATATACTAGCTTTTGTTCTTGTATATTTTATATACAAGATATATTTTCCACAATCATAAAAAATTAGAAAAGAAACGAAAAAAAAAGGTAAAAATCTAATCGGAAAATATATTTTGATATGTTCCCAGGAGATGGGTTAAAATTGTAATAGACAGAATTCTAAGGCATAATAACCTCATATATTTGTTGCAAAAACTGCTACTTCATAGTCACGGTGCTTTCCGTTCTTAATCATGCAAAATCTTTTTGTAAATACCTCTTCACAAACTCACATCAGCAGCTGTTTCGATACTGTCTGGAAGAAGAAATAAAATGTACTGTCTGTAAAGAACAAAGTGGAAAGTTCTCTCACTTCTTCGTGTGTTTCTGGGAGTTATCGAAGATGCGAGATATGTTCGAGGAAAGGGTTAAGGAAGGATAAGGAGTTACAATGATGAGAGGGACTGGCTTTTCTTGATGTCTTCAGAAGTTGATGAAGACATGAAGATAGAGATTAGGAGAATTTTTTTAATATATGAAAAATAGATGCTCCAGAGTCCAGTTAAACAGTAATACTGGAATAGATTGAAGAAGAAATGCGTGCACTCGCATGCCTCTGTTAACCTACCTGGCCAAAGTCAAAAATATTTTAAATTAAACTTTATTACTCGCCAAGTGCAGTAGTCGGCAATGCCCAGAGTTATTAGAATTTTGCTTCAATAATATAGAAAATAACTGCCCACTAGCCATGCGTGTTACTCTCTGTTTTTCATGAGTAGACTATCTCGTAGCTACTGACTCAGTACTAAGATATTATCTTCTTATGAATAAAATGATAATAATAACGGTTTGAAAAAAATATATAGTTTCATGATCCAGTGAGTACATTAGCTCGTTACTAAGCCTTATTTAAAGTCATTTACAGTTTTATATATATATATATAAAGTACTTCCCTCTTTATCTTTTTAATATGGGTTTGAACTAAAAACTTGCGAGATTTAATTCATTTTATACGGTGTTCTTTGAATATTATACTCACTTTTTTTTAATACTATATTAGTATACGATATATAATAATCGTAGTCAAAAGTTTTGAGCGTTTTTTCGTTTTATTTTCACAATATAATAAACATAGTTTGGATTATCCTATTTAGATCAAATATGCAACCGTTTAGTAGGATAATTTTTTCCCATTTTGAAGGCATTTTCGTGATTCCGTGATTGAATATGTCTTCGTCCCTAATGGTAAAAAACTTGACAGGCTCATTTTCACAAGCCTCTCTTGAGGCCAGTTTTGTACCATCAAGAAAATTTTGCAAATGCTTGAAAAGGTGATAACCGCTTGGTGTCAGGTCTGGACTTCATGGTGGTATGATAGAACCACCCATTCAAACTCTCAGAGCTTCTGGCTAATTTTCCGTTCCTGGGCAATAGATTAAGTGCTCACATACCGGTCCAACTCAACACTTCCCATTATTCTATTCATATTTTCGATAATTGGCCTACCAGAGTATGACTAATCTTCGACGTCCATTTAACTAGATTGGAATCTTTGAAAACACAGCTTTGCTATTGCATTCGATACTGTATTGGGTTCATAACCAGCACAATTTTTGGCCGCCTGCACAGCCTTTTCACCTTGGTCGTAGTGATACTCAAGAATGGAGCGAGTTTTCTCTTTTTTTACTTCCATTTTGGAACGCTGTAATACACAAATGGCTTCACCAAACACAAAACTGTACTAAATGTACGCATAACCTTTATGCATTTTTGAAGCTATTTTATGTAATTTATTAATGATGAGATATGTCACGCTAAAAACACATCTAGGAAAAAACGCTCAGAACATTTTACTTAAGCTAATGTGATGGAGCACTACATTAATTGCACCCGGTGACTTTCAGACACTCAGAATTTTATAAATTATGTTCTACTAATGGCTCTAAAGTTGAATCACTGTTACTTTTTAGGACTTTTTTACGATCATTACTTGTTGTTTTTTTTGTAATAGAGCAAATGATTCACTCAATTCAGTCAAATTTTATCTAGTCACCAAATACTCACATTGTATATCATAGTCACATAATGAAATACAATTTTCCGTACCTTATACAGGTTTAAAAGCAATAAATTTCCCCTCCTAGTGAAAATGAATGAATTTGTAAGAACCCTTTTATTAAGATATTTTATTTGTTTGTTGAAGTGTATTCTATTATTTATATGCATATTCTTTTCATTTGTTCATTGATATTGATTATTCTTGCCTATTTGGTTGAGAATAGATAATGATAATAAAAGAAAATTGTCAAATATAAAAATGTTGCTATACAAAAGCATTTTATATAAACTGTGCTAGCCGCCAAATTATTTTATTCTTCAAGACGTTTACAATGATTACCTATTGCTAATTTTAAAATAAAAAACAACGCAAAATCTGAGATAGATTATCTGCTATAAATATATTGAAGGTCATTTTATCGGAAACATATGGATAGTGCACCCTAAGACTTTCATAAGGTTGTACCCTTCATCCTCAGAAGTTTCATAAACATCTGAATGGTCAAGGTAGTAGAGCCCCCTTGGTAGATGCAAATGTAAGAGCTATTAATGTAACGTATCAATGATACCTTTAAAAATAATAACAAGATGTATGCAGTATCATAATTACTGATGAAATTCGTGTGTATTTTGGGCATGTTAATAAAAAGGAAATCAAAAATCAACAAGGTAACCTTTACAATTTATAGAACGTTATAAGAAGAGCAGTTTACCTGTCATGACTTTTCAGTAGATCAATAAGGTTTTTAATATAGTAGAAAATAAGTTCACTAGTCAGGAGTAAAATTAGCTACACAATTTAATTTTTTAAATTTTTGTTTTTCTAGAAAATTTTAAAAAGTTTTTTAAAAACTATTTATTTTTGATTTTAATTTTTTTAAATTTAATATTTGAATTTAAAAAAAATGGATTTTCCTAATTTTTTTGCAAAAAGTTTTTTTAAAATTTTTTGGAAAATTTATTACAAAACTTTTTTTTTAAACAATTCCTATTTATTTTGAAAAAAAAAAAAACCAAGCCAAAACCCAAAAATATAATCTTACAGACGCCGTTGATCATGTATGAAAATTTCCACAGTTTTCTTCCCAAACTATCAAATAATTTTAAACAAACAGTTATTCTTGCTTTTGTTAAACCATGAAATGAATATTGCACATATATTCATAAAAAATATGATGTAAATAAACAAACATGAATGCTATTTGAGATGCTGAAATTATATTTTGAAATGAATTATATTGAACCTCCTTAAACAAATTAAATAAAAGAAGGAGTAATTTATTAAATTTACAATCCCTTCATGTTATTGTAATATGAGAATGTATTGAATATTTAATCATACATTTATGTATTTTAATTCAAATGTTTAATAATCGTTCTTGTATTCAAAATGAAAGAAGTTTTTAATTTATCATTTGCTCTAATATACAAATATTATGTACCGAGTGGTCCATTGAAATCTGAACACTTACTAATTCAAAAATTTATTTATTAAAGCATTACCAAATATTGACAAACCCATACAAACCTGAACTCTCTAGCTTACGTACAAGTCGAGAAAATGACACAAATTTCCATTTGTGCACTCCGAGCAGTTGCGCTTTTGACACCAGCAATGAAAAAATCCCATTTCTTCCGTTGCAAGAGTCTTTTGAACTCTTTTTTGATACTTTTGGCAATCCCACAGTTCTGATGCCAACCTCCTCGACTACACCTTTTGAGATGTCAAGGAGAAGGCCTGCAGTGTCTGTCATTCAAACACCGAGGCCCTCATAACCACTGTCAGCCAGTACTGGAACGCCATGACAAAGTACTACATCCGCAGCAAGTGCCAGGCCTTCCGCCACCGCCTCTAAAGCCATCATTAACTCTATAGCAGGCTACATTAATTATTCAGATAGCTCAAACAGACATATATTAATGGTATTCATTTTGTTGAAATTATATTGTTAATTAGGATCTTGTTGAAGTTTAAAATTCAAAGTGTTCAGATTTTGATGGAACACTCGGTATATCTATGTTATAAGCCTAGCATATAGTATTTATGTAATTGTTTTTTCAAAGAGTTTAACTTTGATTGATTTTAATATTATTCAAGTAAATATACAATACAAATTGCTTTGTAAATGACTCAAATTATCTCTCTTTTTGAAGATAGTTTGAAAAATGTAGGAATGTTTTGCTTTATTTGTATTAATTATTAAGAATACTTTGTTGGTTGAATGCTGGCAATCTTTTGAATAACATCAAAATACTTTTTTAAATTCTGAAACATCTTGAAATTACTATTTGTTTATTCGTAATTGACTGTATAAATGATCGTAAACTCCTGAAAATATTATACAATCATTCAATTACACAAGAATAAGAGGATGGCAAATGAAAAATTATATTCAAACGTAGTATAAACAAAGTTTAGTTCACTTTATATGTGAAAAAAGCCCTTCATGATGAGAATCAATTACTGAAAAATCATGTTAGTTGACAAGCTGTATTATATATCAAGGGCTTCCGTAGGATTATATTTTGGGAATGGCTAAATTTTTCGATTTTTTTCGAATTAAATTTTTTTGGAAACAAAAATTCAAAAATTTGGTTTGCAATATTAAATTTTTTGGACAAAAATTTACAGCTGCTCACAAAAAATTAAATTTTATACGAAAAAAAATTTAAAAATTGAATTTGGAATATTCAATTTTTTGGAAAAAAATTTAAAAATTGAATTTGGAATATTCAATTTTGTGGAAATAAATTTAAAAAACTAACAAATGTTAACAAAAACATTAATTTTTTGTCAAAATATTTCACAAACTAAATCAAAACATTAATTTATTTGGAAAAAATGTCAAAAATTTACAGCTGTTTAGAAAAAATTTCGGAAGTGTTATATTTCAAATATATATATATATTTTTTTTTCTTCAAGATTCCTTAACTAGGGGAGGGCTACAGCCCCTCCAGCTCAACCTTTTTGGACGCCCCTGTATATATATATTTTTTTTTTCAAGATTCCTTAACTAGGGGGAGGGCTACATCCCCTCCAGCTCACCCCTTGCGGACGCCCCTGTATATATAATTTTTTTTTAAAGATATCATCATTTTTTCCTTATTCTTTTATTGAACACATCTATTAAATAAACATGTTTTGTTATGAGAAATAAGTTTTAAAAAATGCCTAAAGCATCCTTTGCCATAAAAAAAGGGAACAAATGTGAACATTTAACAGGGACCCCCTTTTTGACAAGGTTGGATTAATAAGTCGGATCAAAATAAATGAATCAATAAACAATAAAAACCTAACATTTTTCAATTTTTTTTTTAGTTATGTTACAAAAGACCGACTTATGGTGAGAAAAAAACTTGTAGCGAACGTGTATAGAAATTAAAAGAGTTTAAAGGATCCACATACAAATACTGGATTTTATTAGTTAAATGGGAGGAATCAATTTGATGTCAGAACTTATGATGTTGATAAATTCTTGATCTTTCACCCGGTGTAATTTTAGAGACTTCGTTTGATCGCACGATTCCCAGAAAAAAAAATTCACCTCAAAATAGCCTACAAAATCACGGATCGGGTGTATTGGATCGAATAAAATGTATAATAGACGTTAATTCATTTACATATATAGTATCTTCTAAAGTTTACAAACAATCTGTCGATGCAATGTATATTAATGTCAACCTGATATTGGCACCTTCAATCTTTATTACTTTCCAATATGAAAGTACTTTGTTTTAATATTTAACCCCTCAATTCAATTGCAGTTATTTAAAAGTAACATTTTTGTACAATACTGTATTTTGTAATTCCTGACAATTTAATTCAATTATCTAAATGTTTAAGAAAGTTGTGCTGTTTTATTAAAATATCCGAAAAAATCATATTAGAACAGAGATTTGGCTATATAGCAAAAATATTTTTGAAAGAAACAATATGAAAATAGCGATGATATTCCGAAGGTATATTGTTCATAACTTCGTTAATATTAAAGCTAAAGGCATAATTTTGGTTTCAAAATGTTTCTTTTTAATTATCTATCGGATAACACTACTTAAAAAGGAAAATATATGACGTGAATTTTTTGTAACATACAAAAAAATTGTTTACGTAAAAACTAACAGAAAAATTCATGCTGATATTTTAATTATTCTTGATTAACCAGCCGTTCAAATGAAACAAGTAGGTATTTTTTAAAACAAAAATGACCATTTCAAACCTCTTTTCATGTTTTGTAAGAGGAAAAAATCACTTGGAGTAGCCAGATGAGGAAATTATGGTTGATTGGGAAGAACTTCCTTAGCAAACCTCAGTCATCTTGGCTATTACAATGGTAGAATAATCGACAAGATCATTGTCTTGACGAACCTTAAAAAATATTATTGATAAGGTGAAGCAACTTTGTTTTTATTTCTTGTTCAAATGATACAAGAGTAAAGTTTTCAAAAAAAAATTCTTTATTTTTTGTGAATAGCAAGAGGTATTTTTTCAATTTTCCTGCAAAAAGATTAATATTTGAAATTTAACTTTTCAAATTTTTTTCCCAAAATTTTGATTTTGTTTTTCAAAAAAATACATATTTGAAATTTATTTTTCCAATTTTTAAAAAAAAATTAAGAAACCAGAACTCCTCTAGCCCCCTCCCCAAACAAAAAGAAAAGAAAATATATATTTATTTAATCCTGGAGACACCCTTGTGCATGCAAATATCTGTATTGAATCTCCATAGCTCATGGTCAGGACGCTCGAGAGTTATTCTCTTGAACTTGATGTGTGTACGTTCGCGTCCTGGCGATTAAAGAGAAAAAAATATACATGTGTATGGATTTTACCAAAAGATTCCTAGGTTAGATGGAGTAATTGTAATACTATAATGTTTACTTATACTTAATCAGAGCAACCAATTAAAGGAACATTTAAAAAAACAACTTGTGTCATCACTTTGCACACTAATGAAACAGTATGGGTTTTTTTTTCAGATCACTATCACGACCTCCTACTCACTGTTTAGACTCATGTTGGTTTATTTCTGATTTGTGAAAATGGATTTGTGCTTCATTTACAAAGATGAAACGACGCATAAACTAATTTGTAATTTGTTTTATCAACAGCAAGTTAGCCTTGAAACCTATCACTCTGTCATGTTTCTAATAAACTGTCAGAAAATGCAGGAGCCGTCCGACTGAAAGGCTTTTAATATGTAAATACTCACGCAAAATGTTCAAAATCGTTTATATTAGACACTCTCCATATTTTCTATATCTTGCAACTTTATTGGCCGATCTTACAACATGACATCATAGACTTTTGTGACCATTTCCGAGTGATTACTTCAATGGGACGTCCTGAGATTGGAACATTTTTATTTATTGTTTACCACAACAAAACTCTGTGAACACCATGTGAATCATTAAAGAGGAGGAAAAGTTTCACAAGTATACTTCTCAAGTGATTCGTTAGTTTCCATTTTGATTTTCTTTTATACAAAGTAATGATTTATTAAAGCTTTTAATTCAAACTATTTCTATATAAAATGAGAAAGAACGCCTCGTTTTATTTGAACGGCTGTCAAATCAAGACTTAAATATCCAGATGAATTTTTTTGTAATTTTTATCCAAACCATATTACATACAAACATGTTATGTTTTATTGATTCTCCAAGTTTTTTATTATTTGTTTATCACTAACTCGGAATCATCCTAAAAACCTGAGATGAAGAGTGTAGTAAAATAAGTTTCTATATTATACTCGTTTAGAAATAAATGCCTTAGAAGTTTTTGAAAATGCCCACAAATCCTAAATGATGTTGTATGAAGTTCAGTTTATGAATACTCACTCCATGTCCACAATAGAAATATAAAAGAACACATTTTTGAAAAAATTACTTATTGATTTTCACAAATCAATAATTGGCACAAAAGAACTTTTATCTCTAAAGTAGTACACATAGGAACTTTAGTACTATAAATATATCAAGATCAGGAAAACCCCAACATTTAGTGTACATATTTGTTATTGCAAACTATCTATAACCCCGGTTTATTCATCATTTTCCATATTTTGCAATTGTGATTAAAAAATATGATATTTTAAGTTAAAAATAGAAGTAAAATACTATTAAAATTTATGACGAACACGCTATTTGCAAGATAATCAATTAAGTTTTTTTTTTAATTAGCTTGTTGAGGTTAAAATTCTATACTAAAACGATCTATCATAAACTATAATTATAATATACATAGATAAATTTCTATAGTAAAACCTCCTTGTATACAACATTTTCTGTTGTTTTCTGTCAATGTGATGTAAATATAATCAAACCTGCACCCCCTATTGACGCACTTGAAAATCCAACATATAATTGACCATGTGAAAATACTGATTTCGGTAAATATAAAGCAATTTTTTCAAATTTTTAAGCTTGTGATATATTTATTGTCATTGTCATTGCTAGCTTGCCATGTTCCTGCATCAACCAAATGAAGATTGAAGATACATACTATCTTTAACCTTCTAATTTTCTTCTTTTTTCATTTAACTAATTCCCTTTTTAATTCGTATTCAAAATATATTCTCTCTTTTTTCGTTTTACAATGATTATTTTTTTGGATTTTATTTTTTTTTGTGTGTATTTTCAAATCTACAACCCACAACTTAAAATAACTTTGAGACACGGAGTAACATGGAAGAGCTCATATGTTTCACAACAGACTGTCCAGCGAGCTAGCGAAAATGTGGGCAGAAAGAGCCTTGTGAGGGTAGAGAGGCCATTTTTGACACCAGTAATGAAAGAACCCCATCTTCTCCGTTTCAAGACTCTTTTGCATTTTGACACTTTTGGGCCCCTAAAGCCTTATGCCAACCCCGTTGACAACACCTTTTAGTTGCATGTCGAGGGGAAAGCCTGCAATGTCTGTCATCTAAACACTGATGCCCTCAAAGTCACTGTCAGCTATGACAGGGAACTACATCTGCAACGGGTGCCTCACTTTGTGCCACCATCGGGTGCCTCACCTTCTGCCACCATCTGAAAGTTATTATTGGCACTAGAGGCGGCTACATTAATGAATAAGAGAGCTGAGACACACTTCTATTTATTGTATTAATTTTGTTGAAATTCTATTGTTAATTAATAAATTATTTCATGTTGAAGTTTAAGATTTAGTGTTCAGATTTGAATGGACCACTCGGTATACTACTCTTCCATATAAGCCAAAAAAAAATAAGAATCATCAATCATATAAATAATGTTTCGTACTATATAAATATTGCAAGTAATTTTTATAGAAATATGAAGAGCATGAAAAATATGTATCAATTACAAACTTCCTTCCGATAGTGAGGAATGATGATTGTGGAAGTAAGGATTTACATATGATTCTATAAAATAAGTTAATGATATAATTGATTTGGGAAAAATTATTACTACTTAATCTGTTTTGTTCTTTTGATTTAGCGTTCCCGGAATATGTTCAAAAAAATTCAAATTACCATAATTCTGGGAATATTATTTTTACAGAAAAGTAAAGCATAAAAAAAGAAAAAAAATCCAAAAATTAAAATTTATCAAAAATAATTTAAAAATACACAGCTAATCAAAATAAATTATGTTTTTTGGAAAAAAAAATTCAAAAATGTAATTACAAATACTATTTTCCTGTTAATAAATTTCGAAAATCCACAGTTATTCACAAAAAAAAGAAACAATATTTCAAAAATCCATATCTATTCTCAAAAAATTACATTTTTGGAAAAAAAAATTCAAAATACATAGTTATTTTCTCAAAAAAATTAATGTTTTGGAAACAAAATACTTTTCAAATATTACATTTTTTTTAAATAAATTTCAAATTTTCTAGTAAAAAGTAAAAAAAATAATTTTGTGTGGGGCCTATAGTCCCTCAGACCCATATCCTACGGACCCCCTTCAATGGTAAACATAAAAAATAATGTTTTTGAATAGATTGTATCATGGAAATATTATGAACTCTACCACAAGGCTAATAGAAATACAAGGTTATACCATAACGCGTGCACGACTTATGTTTGACTTCCACCACGCTTTTAATATTGACGTCATAGTAGATGAGTGGTTGTGTGTTTTGTCAAAATCTGTTTTTCTTACCCAGTAGTCAGTACTATATATAAAATTGAAAATTCTAGCTATAATGGCGTCATAGACTATGAGTGGTTGTGTGTTTTGTTCAAAACTGTCTGTATTCCCCAGCAGTCGCTACAATAGCTCAGTTAGAAAATTCTAGCAAGATCGATTACATAATAGTCTAACCTTGTATTTATATTGACTTTGCATTGCCCCTACTTTTAAATTATATTTTTTTTCTTACTTATTGTTTCTCATTCTCTTCCGGCCATATACCATTTTTGAAAATAATATTTAGTTATTTTTATTACCATTGGAGAGTAGCTACTTAATTAAAAGTAATTATTATTACCATTTATAAAGATATAATATTTATTATAAAAATATGAATTTTTCTTTCATTTCCGTATTATATTAATTATAAAGTTTCTAATTTATTGGTAGTAGGTATATTTTAGAACTAGGAGATGTCTAGATTGATAAATGAGGTATTGTGATCTTTATAAGTAATTACTAGATATAGGATTTGGAGCTATTTTTTTAGCCAGAATATGCATACAAAGAGTACTAATTTTTCAAAGAAAAATACAGTTGAATAAGGATAATTTAATGTAATTAGTGTTATTTTAAGAAACATAATTTATTGGTAAATTTTGATATATTATATAATCAAATATTTTCTTCGATAATTTTTGTATTTGATCAGTATTGGTAGTTTTAAACATACTTAAAGACCGTTCCATGTTCAAATAAGTAGTTGGATCAAATTTGAAGTTGTTGAGATTTTCAGAAGTCGAGTTAGCTCACCACCACTGATTATACGTCTAACCTTTTGCATAAATAGAAGATTTTGATTTATGTAAATGAAAGAATCTATTTTTCTTTGAAGTATTTCCTATTCTTTTTCAGAAATTGTTTTAATCTTTTTTTCGGCTTCAGATAGTATATATGTATAATCAGAGAATCATAAATAAATATTCCTTCTTTTTGTAGATTTGTAAAAGTTTCCAGGAAAAAGGACAAATTAGCTTTGATCAAAGACAAATCCAAGGCTGAGTCTTCAAGAAGTTGCTGTCCATTTTAAATGGCGAGGTAATCTTTTTGATTCAATTAACATACAATTTTCTTCATGTCTTCAAAAGATGTTTTATAGTAGATGGAAGCCTTAACCTATGACAAATTCAAGTTAAATTACACAAGAGTTGGGGAAAAACTCAACAAAACATTAATTTTGTACAAAAATTCCCCTTCTTCTCATTAGCTGTTGTCGGAATCTGGCTCCCTAACATATCTGATCATGTAATCATAACCCTGATTTCATGGGAAACATATTTTTCCTAATAAAGGATAGTTTTTGCTAGTGATATGAAAATTTCACATAAAAATCCTAATACCGATTCTGACGCGATTCTTATAAAAAATTCCGATTCTATAATATTTTTAATACAATTACAATTGATAAAATAAATTACCTTCCCTTAATTAATTGTGTGCCACGAGTGGAATTTGGCTGCATAATTATTTTCGAGTTTCTAAAAAAAAAAACACTCGAGTAATTACGAGCTTACTCGTTAGTCACCCTAACACTTTTTCTCCCTAAAAAACTCGTCAGACAAAAAATCATATCTTTAAAGAATGATTGAAACTTGTTATTTAAAAATTGTTTTCATAATTTATATTCCAAGACTAACTTAAAAATTAGTTTAACTTATTTGAATCCTGGTTATAAGCGTAGTTCAATAGTTTATATAGTCTACACATCAATATTTTACTATAATCTGTTTGTAACTTATAACCAATATGTTTTTAGTGTTACTGATGCTTATTAATGTGAATGCAAATGATAATTTGTAGAAAAAAAGTTTTTAGACGGCTAATATTTATTTTTATTTTTTACATCATTAAAGAGGGAAAATTGATTTAAACAAAAAAATATTTTTATCGAATACGAAAGCGTATTAAAATTTTAACCAATAAATTCACTTTAAGTTGTAACTACTGTTGAAACAAAGAAAATAATGATAGTTACTAAGATAATACTGTAGTACTGAAATGCTGCAAGGGATAGAGGAATGGGGATTAAGTTTAAGCTTAAATCACAAGAGATATGCCAAATGAATCAGTAGATAGTAGATTGAAAATCAAATTTCACCATTCAAGTTTATGTTTTATAGCGGCCCTCCCTCATGTATTAAGAAATATCCATTTATTAATTATCATTCATATATAAATATTAATAAGTTTGTCGTATGTATATTGGTTTGATGAGGACTTTTTAGTGTGTGCTTAATTAACTACTTAATTACTCCCGCTAGCCTAAAAATATCAAATAAATATTACTTTTCAAACGAACTGGGACTAAGAGTACACATTGTTCACAAGTCAACCAGTTTTCTACATTGTGTTGTCTATGGGTAAACATGAATTCAAAATGACAGGTTCCAAGGTTTTGTCAGATTTTGCAAAGGCAAGCTGTCTTAGATCCCTTTACAAAAACCCGATTCCGATTAATTGCCCCGTCACTATTTTTTGTAGGTCGATTTTCTCTCGAAAAATATAATTAAAGCTGTTGTGTAGTGGAACTAAAATCCACGTTTTATTTATTCATTTCATACTAGACTAGATCAATGAGTAAATTTCACACAATAAAGGGCAAACTGAACTACGTTCCCCCCAAAAAAAGTCAAAATGAACATTTTTTTGAAAAATTTAGCTATTGTTCACAAATCTTAAGTCTAGTAATTACTAAAATCAGTCGTAACTTTTTAAGGATAAGATTCACAACAAAACAGAGTGAGAAGGAAGAGTCCATTATAGTTTAAAATATTAAAGTTACAAAGTCTTATGTTCCATGTGACCATTGGCTACTGATTTTTCCACTAAGATTTTTGTATTCCCACATCTTTATATTGTATTGATCTTTACTTGTTGCTGGGGTCATCCTGATATAACCACATTTTATCACGTTCATTCAAATTGCTCATTTGTTGCCTTACATTTTATTATTAAAAAAACACCTGAACCCTCGAGTTGTAGAGGAGCTACATGATGGTCATTAACCACTACCATAGTTACACATACCTCTTCAGACCCCACTAAGTATAATAGCAAAAAAAAGTTCAATCCCTTGAGTTGTGTGAATAACAAAGGTTCCTAATGAAGCAGCAGTGGCTAATGACTCACCGATTCGACCAGCCGTTCACTTGCACAACGCTTGAGCTAGGATGTATTATAGGATATTGGAAGGAGTCCTTGATGTTCAAGGAAGGGGTGGCGGTGGGTAATGATCCCCCTTTTTGTACCAGAGGTTCACTTCCACAGCCCCTGTACCGGGGTTTATCATAGGATATTAAAAGAGGTCCTTGATTCTCAGTAAAAGGGTTACGATAGGTTTTGATTCCCCTTATGGACCAGCTGTTCACCTGCACAACCTGTTTGCCTAGGTATATTTTGCAAAATAATATGGGGTCTCTCGTGATAATTTCTTACACTAGTTTGATTGTGTAAATACAATATAAATTTCAATGAAAATAAACTAGAGTATCAAATTGCTTGTAATGAAATGCTATCATAATGAAATCCTTAATGATCAAATTGCTTACCAATGAATTGTTTAATAATCAAATTACTCACAATCATATTTCCTGACAATGTAAATGAAGTTAAAATTACCATTGACCACTCGGTTGGAAATTTTATAGATTGACAGGACATTTTGCATATTTCAAGCTCCAAAGGGCATTTTGCAAAATACCCGATTTTCCACATTTCCTGTTAAACTTATTCGTATGATTCATACACTGTAGATCAACCCACTAGCTATGGAGTATCTTCATTACCATGTTCTCAGCAATCAGGATATCAAAGAAATATTGAGATCTTTTGACCGAAAAGGAATAGATTTGCAAACTTTGGTAAATGTCTTTTAGATTTGTATTCAATTTGTGTGTGTGTGTTTGTGTGTACAGTCAATTCAATGAGGAAATCCGTATCGATTCTTTTTCCATTTATGAAAAGTCATTTAGGAAATTGAACCTGGAATCCATTATTATATGAAATAGTATGTATGTATTACACTTATAAACTATTTTTTAAAATGATATTTAATCTCAACTTGATGAACATGACTAGCAATTACTTAAAGTATATACATGTTATGCGAAAACGTATATTAATATTAGGTCGGGGAAAAAGTAATTTCATATTTACTACCCTTTTTTTTACTAAGTATATCTTGTTCATTCTTAGTCGAATTGGATCATACAGTAAGGTGGTGTAAAAGTGTGAGTGTATACTACAAAAGGTTTACGGAAAGTATATTGCTTGTTCGGTGCAGTTGGGAATTATCGTGTGTCAAGTATGGAGGTCTCAAAGGAACAAATTTGCCATAATTTAAAAATCTCAGGAACCGAATTTCTATCTACAAATATCTACTGAATCAAAACAAAATTGATCAATTTCTGAATCATATTCTGACTGGCTATGAAAAATGGATACCTTGCGTCAAGTTCAAGAGATGGAGATCGTGTTTGAAACCCAACAAAGCGGTCCAGACGGTGGCCAGGACAGTATCGATTGCCATGAAGGTGATGCTATGTGTTTTGCTGGTTTTGAAGACAATACTCCACTATGAGCTGCTCCACTAAAGCCAAACGCTCAATTTTGCCCTCTACTATGAACAACTCAAATGTTGAAAACTTACGATCAAACAAAAGCGTCCAGCATTGGTAAATAGGAATAGAATCGTGATTCATCAAGACAACACCAGGCTACACCCTTCTTTGATGACGTGCCAGAAGCTCCGGGAGCTCAGATGGGAAGTTCTTATGTGTTCATCCCTACAGTCCAAAATTGGCACCAAGTGACCACCCCCTGTTTCTGCCTATGACCATCGCACTTGGGGGTACAAATTCGGCTTCAATAAAGACCTGTATAAACTGTTTTTTTTACCAATAGAGACAGGGGCATGTACAACACAATTTCCTTAAATCGGTAACACATTTGAAAAAGTATTGAAATAAAGTGAAATATACTAATTTATTTTTGGCCCAGCCTATTATATTACACATACCATAAAAACAAAAAACAAATTGTGTCTCTGCTAATAATTTGCAGGCTATTTTCCTCCTATAAATATCTATCTAATTTCTTTTGATATGGAACATCTAATACAAGGATAAATATACACGTACGTATATTATCTATAATGAAAATTTCATGAAGATGATTCAATGAAACATTTTGACATTTAAGCAACAATAATCCATTCGCTTATCGAAACAAAATGGAACATGCCCGATGTAGTATTGTTATCAAATTGATGAATTTTCCATCAGTTAGATTATTTACTATAAACTATGGACATCCTAAAATTGGTTAAAAGAGAATACGCAGAGGAAACCACTGACTTGACTTCCTCGAGTTTTTTTGAGCTAAACCCCATGAATGCAATTATATTGGGAGGCTTAGCTGCAGTTCTTCTCATTGGCATTCCAATACTATATTTTGGTTACTTGTTCTTCTTCAATCGAGATGATAATAAAAACTCCGAGTTTCATCCGTCTCAAGTACTTTTGCAAAGCTACAATAATCCTTTCAAACGACATTCAGGTTCAATTTTTATATGTACTTTTGCTTAACTTACGTAAGTTGTATTAATCATTTTTTTTTTTTTTCATTTATACATTCAGATTTCCAAACACTTCTAACTCAACTTAATGAAACCTATGAAAAATATGGAATTGAAGATAACGAATGCAGGAAGCTTATTGCATGTCAGACAGGGAAATCAAATGGGAAAATGTACAATCAACTCTCACATGATGTTTTTGAAATTTTTGATAAGTAAGTCATAGAATTACACTCATTGTAATAATATAGTCATAGATGTAAAATATCCCACTCAAATTACACAAATAATTAACTAATTAAGAAGCTTTCAAAGTAAATACAAAAATATTTATCAATCAAATTGCACAAAAATTCAAGACAGTTTATCAAAGCTTCTGATTTGTAAATTCCTACTTAAGTTTGAAAAAAGTAGGCATCATTATGGAATATATATATATATTTAACAAGATATAAGTTATGGCTTTTCCATCATCCTGGGGTAGATTTGTAATGAAATGCTATCCACATCATATTCAATAATTGTATATTGGTATTTTCAGAATTATACCAGATAGTTACAACAGTGAAGAACTTGACGGAAGTTTTGATCTTATCTACAATGCCTTTGTTCGAGGTAAAGACACGAAATCTGATCCCAAATATTGTGTCAATAGTTATGGCAACAACTGTAGTTTTAAGTTATGAGAGACAATGCTCACATATATTTATATATAACTGAAACTTAATAATTATTAATTATAATTGTTTTCAAAATTGTAAGAGAAACAACTTAATTTAGTGCATAATATTATTTTCATATATAAAACTATAGTTTAAAATAAATTCATAATTCAGAAGCTTTTGCCAGAGAAAGGCTTAATTAAAAACTGTTTACTTAATGTAGTCACTTTTTTTTATGTAGCAAAGGTTGATTTATTATTTTCAAGACTCCAAAAGTATTTGGACTCTTGAGATACTTAATTTCTAGATTTATCTTTATCTAGAATATCATCACGACGACCATAATCCTGAGTCCTTGAAATAAGCTTTCTCTGTATTTTGACTTGAATTTCTTGAAATTGCGTGCTTTATAATTATAAACATTATTAGAACTTGACTTAAGAGGGGAAGGACGCAAAATCTCTTCCCTTACGAAATCAGTTATCACCATCAACATGTAACTTTTACTCAAATCATCATCAATACTCTTATTTGAGCTCTTTATTAGCTAGAAAGTAGAAAATAGTGAAATAAATTGAACTGAACAAACTATTTGAAAGCTAATACTGATTTGTTAATAAAACCCCAACTATCTAAAGTAGATATTTCATTTTTGAGAGACGGCAATAATCAAAGGCTATAACGGGCTACTTATAGTTAGTGTTTTTGAAATATACAATTCTTACTCTTCGTACAAATTATTATTCTTAATGAAAATAATACATTCAATATTGAAATTTTAAAAATAACATTATGGTGCAAATAAAACATTAAGAAAGTAAATATTTCCAAAATGTAAATAATATTAGTTTGTGGAAAAAGAAATTTCGTATTTCCTGCCCTATTTTTTAACTAATATAGGAAATTAGGTGAATAGGAGACATCATCAGGAAGGCGGCAGGCCGCAAAAATCTTTGATGGGGTGTCAGAGGGTTTGGTAGCTCGAATGGGAAGTTGTTATGCATCTACCCTACAGTTGGAAGCTGTCATAAAGTGACCACCAAATGTTTCTGCCAATGGCCAACGCAGTTGAGGGTACAAATTTGGCCTCAATAGAGGCCTGTAAAGATTTGTTGTCCGACTTTTTTTGCCAATAGGCACAAGGGATTCTAGAAATAGGACATTCTTAATTTGGAATCTCGTTGGAAACAAGTTATCGAACAAAACAGGGAATACTTGGCTTTAATCGGATGGTATTCAGAAAACTCATAAAAGGCAAAAACAACTGCTTAAATGGTCACAACAACAGGAGTAGTTACATTGGGTGTAGCATTATAATTAGCAATTATGTATATCCTTCATGATAATAGTATGTTGTTATGTAAGCATAAATAACAGGGAAAATATCTTTTTTGATGCTCTTAATAAGGAGATATTGCCGGACATTACTACATAATTAGCTTTTGCTCTAAATCTTTAAGATGGATTTATTTCAAACATTTTTTTTATTAGTATATTTATTGTCTAATTTTATGATTTTGACATTTACTTTATTATTAATAATTAGTTAGATCTCATCAGTAGAGATATATCTATCTAGTGCACAATTGTATATAGCAACTTTCATATGAAGAAGAGGGGTGATTATCTTTTTTGATTAAACTCCACGTCTCACTTATGTTTTGCAAACTAAAGTTATGACATATTGCAAGTATAAAAAAAAGATTATGCAACCCGCCCTTGTCAAATTTTCAATTATCTGACCCTAAAATGTATTAAAAATATGTAAATACATCATTACAAAAACCTTATTTTCATATTGTAAATAATAAGTTATATATTACAATTAGTGATGGGACGATTAAAATAAATAATAAATACAATTTTGCGATCAGGTTGTATTCAGAATTATATATATATATATATATTTTTTTTTGGGGGGCTTGATTTTCGGAATTTTTTTATAAAAATAAATTTTTTTTGAAAAAAATTTGAGATTTTTAATTATTTAATCATATGATTTCATACTTAAAAAATTTCAAAAATCCTTAATCCATGGCCATTTTCATAAAATTAATTTTTTGAATAAAAAATTTCCAAATTTAATGTTGTTAATTTCTAATATCTAAATTCAGAAATTAAATTTTTTGGAGGAAAATGTTGAAAATACATAGTTATTCACAGAAAAATAATTTTGTGGAAAAAAATTTGTAAGACTCTCATAGTGACTCGATTGTAACAAAAATTACGTCAAAAGATGCACAAGAACACAAACTATAGTTTATATTCAATCATAATCTTATTTAAAACAAGAATAAAAGTTTGGGGCTCTGGCGCAGCCTTCAAAATGGCGCCCCTGCCATGCAGCAACCCCGATTTTGTTTTAATTTTCGTAGAACATGTATCAGTATATGTTTTCAAACATATCCAAAATTCAGAGTGGGATCTTAATGGGATCACTTCCCACAAGAGCATTATTTAGAGTATATTGAGCCACTTTTATAGCATATTGATATGATTGTTCTATATTTAAACTCGTATTATATATATAATATACATATTTTCTGTTAATTAATGGAATAAATTAGTATTCCTATTTAGATCAGTACCATATAATATAATTGAAAATTTAGATATTTTATAAAATAACATTATGATATAGTCAATAATTTTCATTTAAACTTAAATTATTTAACAAATTCAACATTTGACTCCTCTGATTCACTATAACTCTAAGTGATTCGTCAATTTCAATAATAAATGAAATAAGTTTTTGTGTACCATAAATGGTTTTTTCCAAACTTAACCTTTTTTTAAATAATCTTTTCTTTAGATAATCTTGTTGTAGGCTCTCTTTCATAGATTCTCTTTTAATAGTACCACCTATACCATCTGAAGGTTCCTTGACGTAACTTGTGGCAAGAAAAAAAAATGCAACTCAGCAGACAATTGAATGTACTCTTGATGAAACGTGAGGCTCAAAATAGCTTATAGTTTATATATTGAACCATATACCCATTGGGAAAGCATTAGTGAGCTCTTTTGAGCTTCTCTCAAAATTATTGAGCAAGAGCGGGAGCGCGCTCATTGTTTTGAATAACGAGCGAGAGAGGGAGAGCGCTCGTCATTTTAAAAAGACGAAAAAATCTCTCGAATCTTCCCTCATCTATATAAGTTTTTATTACTTTTTCAGTTTTCTGCATCTTAAGCGATAACAGAGACCCCACCATCTCCTTTGTGTGTAGAAATTACGTTGGAAGATAAATTTTTCTTTTTTGTAAAACGAATTTTCCCAACGGAAATACGATTTTCTAATATTTTCTTAATTGTAATTTGAATATTTAGCACCATTGTCGTTAGATCTAATCAAGCACAAATGTTCCTTTCTGATTTATACATACATTCGTCTGAATAATAGATAATAATTCAATTTATTTATTACCGTTTTAAGGTTAGAAAATATTTCACAAAACTGATATTAGAATAAAATATAATTCATATAAGTGTTATCTCTCATAGTTTTTAGACGTATTTTCCATGAACATCCTTACACATCCTTAGCCATTGGGAGAAAAGAAAAACAACCACACAACTTATACATTAATCTGAATATGTAATGTTAGAGTTCCCACTAATTTTAAAATGAAATAGTATGAAAGTGCGCATTTAAAGGGTAAATTTGGCCTACCTAAGAGTTACAAAAATATTTTTGATTTCACTCTAAGTATCTCCAAAACTCGCCACGGTCATTATAAATATTTGGCCTAATTTTAGTCTGAGGTTGCAAGAATAAATACATTTTGATATCTCCCAAAACCAATTTCATTAACAGAAAAATAAGAAGCACTCATCAAAACAAAACAAATCTATATTTCACACAGTTTCAAAAAATCAATCATAAACTTTGAAAATGTCTCAAGAAAGAAGTAATTCGTGTAATTCATATCAAATTGAAACAAAATTAGGGACCAAATCCTTCAGATATCATTGGTTATTTATCTGACCATTTAACAATGATTAAGTTGTCGTCTCACATCGACATAGTTAAATATTATTTTTATCCTTAACAGCTTTACTCAAATTTGAAAAATTCTTGACAGTTATCTGACAAAGAAAAGGACATGATTCTCTAAACGTTTAAAGGAGTTTTGATTGCAATTTGGCACCACTCATCTTTACCTACTTTAGAACACAGTTACGTATGGGCAAATGTGAAAAGATCTATTTTCAAAGCTGAAATTCTGGCTTCAAAATATCGAATTCAAAAAGAAAAAGATGAAAAGTGGATTAAAAGGATGTCAAATTCATTCAATAATATGTTTGATTGTTGCAAATGCCGGTGTCTTAAGGATATACTAAAGTTTGAAGACATCAGTTTTGTTAATTGTATCTGTAAAGAAGATCAAAAGATTCAAAATTCAATGTTGATAAAGTGATATTGAGTTTTGTATTGATCAGAAAACAACTACAAAGTTATTAATAAGTTAGGAAAAAGACATCACTATTTCCTCAGAAATGAATGCGATTCAGAAAAAATAAAATGCAAACAAAAGAAAATTGTTACATGAGCCGGACTGTCAAAAAAAGATTAAGATCTTTTCAGTCCTATTGTTATGTATTGTCTTTTATTTACTTTTATCTGACGACGTAGGGATTTGTTTTAGATAGATAGTAATGTACTTTCTTATTAAGTAAAGTTGACATGTGTATACATTTTAGTAGTTATGTCTATGTTCATCCTTTTTAGTAATAATCCCTTACAGAATATATATTTAGTGTATGATTGTACCCCCAATCTAAAAGTCTTCTTATTGGCTCTGCTCTGGTCCATTTGGTAGTGTTCGCAGTACACTACACCTATGATGTTACCGAATTGAATTGGACTCCAAACATTGATTAGAATGCAATTCAATTTAGTAGCATTGAAGATGAGGGAAATTATAATGAAACGCATAAGGAACTTTCTAATAAAAGAAATAGGTATGCCTTTAATGAGTCAATGGAAACAAGCTGGAGATTCGATTTGAGCTATGGAACAACAACAGCCATGATTAACCCTACAATAAATGACTCCTATGAGTCTTTATATTCGAAAAAGACATAACGTGGAGATTGGTTCCAAGCTTTTGTTCAAGCAGCTATCGCTTGCAAGGGATATGTTTCGAGGATTGCCATCAGAAATGTGGACCTTCAAAAAGGTCTTTGAAAATAATTCATACTTTGCTCATTCTGAGGCAATTTTGTTGACAGGCATGTATGATTCTAACTTAGAAATAAGAAAAAAAAAAGCTCTAATACACATACTGGGATACAAAAAAAAGCAGTCAAAGACAAAAGATATTATAACATTCAAAGTACCAAAGGGTAATATTAACTTGATGGTATCAAATTATTTAGACATGTTGAATTGGGAAAAACTTAAACTCAGAGAAATTTGTCACCTTCTCTTCTAATAAAATATTCAAATGAAGAACCAGGCTTGTGAACGGAACGCAAAATTGAACGGCGTTCCATGGAACGTACATTCAATGAACTGAGCGCTGAACGGAACAGAATTTTTTTTTTTGAACGCTGAACGATAAAACGAGATTCTAGCGTTCCGTTCCAATAGATAATAGTAATTTCGGAAGGGGTGTAGGTGTCCACGGGATAAGTATTCTAGAAACTATGCAAATTCAGGGATAATTTTTGAAATTGGGGAGGCCTCTAAAGCCTTCATCCCTGCAGCAGACGCCCTGATATTAATATTGGTGTTAATGTGAATTAACCACTCTAAAAAGTACATCATTATTATTTATGTCCCTTTTATGCAGTCATAATTTAATTTCTCTTGTACTTAATGAAACGTATTCTCACGCTCTTAGTTTTTTATTTTTTGTTGTAATTTTTCGTAGGGGTTTAAAGTACTTCATATTGAGTGGATATTTGAGTTAGATATTATGTTTAACGTTACTGGCTGCAATCAAGGGTAACAATATTTCTATTAATCTTGACCGCAATGTATTTTTCCATGTCGCCTACATGTCGGGATTTAGTTTAAAGAAAACTATTTATCTTTATCAAAAATAGACGAATCATAACTACAAAGGTTCAATCATTTGTATTTATATAATGACAGACAATATTTCAAAGAGATTTTATGGTAAATTATAGGTATTGAATTCAAATTTCTGAGATAAATTGAAATACCCAAGATTGAGACCTGTATTTTAAAAACTCCGTTTTCTCTGTTTGACTTAATTTGGCCCAATATTGTCTCAGAAATATAATTTATTTGTGAATTTTGGCTACTTTAAGTACAATTAGCGGTGCCTTAATAGGATCAGAATAATTTGTTCGTTGAAATGAACTATAATTTGTTGGAACATTCATTCAATGTTCAATTTTGAGAAAAATTATTCTAACTTCTTTTTGGGTTAACGTACTACAAATATGCAATTTTATTACAATGCCTCAGTACAATTAAAAGTTGGTCATAAGTTATATATAATAGATTTTAATAATTAATGACTTAATGTATCTATATTTACATATGGGATTATTTGGAGATCGATATGAATCCAACGGACATAGCCATTCTGCTTCTGTGAAACTAAAAGATTGTGATTTTAGTCGGCTATTAGTATTTGGAACTTTAGTTTGATAATTTTTTTTTATGATTCCCATTGACATTTCTGACGAATAAAAAAGAAGCATTGGCACTCCAGACATACATGAAAGCGTTCTCGTTTTTCTACTTTTAATTTAATTTAGCAATTTCATTTGGAGTATCCGACTTTTTTATGCCTCAAATACTGTACAACTTCATTTAAGGAGTGTGCTAGTGTATGTATGCACACTGTACAAGCCTGGTACTACCTTATAATTGGAACACGGAACGAAAATAATGGCTGAACGCTGAACGAAAAATTGAACGGAACGCCAAAATAGCGGAACGCTTAGAAGTAGTGTTGTGTGAGTCCCAAATTATTTGGTCCGGCCCAGTCTTGGATCGTTCCTTAGGACTGTCGGTCCTTGAGATTATCTTTTGTCAGTCCTTTAATTTTCCATAAAATATTGAAATAGTATTTATTTAATACTTTCTAATATCCTATTCTTGTTGTATATATTTTATTATAACTTGGCGATAATTCAATAGCAAATAAAGGCTTTAATAATATTAATATTATACAATTTGGAAACATTTTTTTCACGTAATATAGGATTCTCCTATACAGTATACGGTCGTCGGGCATTACATGTTTCTCTAAAATAATTCAAATCAATCGATTTCTCCCTTGGGTGATAATTCTGCCAGCAGAAGAAAATAATCTTTCTAAAGGAACTGATGAGCCCGGTATACATCCATATTGCTTCTAAATATCAAACATTTTAGGAAATGAATATTTCCCCTTAGATGTCCCCCATTGCTCCGGGTTACCATTCCGTGAGACTACGAATTCCCGAAAATATTCAATCAATTCTCCTTGGAGAGACTCATTATTTGATGCCAAAAAATAAAGAAGAATTAGCGGTTCTGGCTGTTGTATAGGAGATGGCTTTCCAGAGACCCATTGCATTATCATCAGCAGGTTCTTCTACTACACTGGAAGACTCTTCACCACTTAATATAGGCTCTACAGCCTTAGAACTTGGTCCATGTTTAGAATAACATTGTACCTTATAAGCTTCCTCAGACCAGTAATAATTATACATTATAAATATTGTAATATTAAAATATGTACGTCCTTAACCTCTGAATATGGGCTAGCAACTGAGTATTTAAGAAGGATAAAACTTTATTTATGACGTCACAAAGGAACCATTTTTCCATTTTGTAGGACGGACTGGACTAAACTGGACTGCACTCCTCGGTCCTAGATAAGGACCAACACAACTCTACTTACAAGCCTGCGAAGAACTAATACTTACAGCCTAAGGAAAGCGAGATTTATAATTAAATGAAATCCCTAATCATTCTTAAAGTGTGGAAAGACTTGTTGCTCTGACTTCAAAGGTTTCAAAACATGAAATTGGATAGAAAAAAAGGTATTCTAGTATTCTAAATAAGGTAAAATCGTTCAATAAACTTCCATGTAAATTCAGAAAATTTAATTTTGATGACAAATGTACAAAGAAATAGTCGATTATCAATAAAATATTTTGTATACATATGATTTAGATTAAATATTACTTAATTAATAATCTGTGCTAAGATAATTTCTTTGGGGCATATCAAAAAATATATATTATCACAACCTCAACCTAATATTAGATCAAATCTTTAAAATGATCCTGGTGAGTTTTGAAAAGACATTGAGTGAAACCAAAACTATTTTTGTAACCCTTAGATATGCCAAATTAACCCTTTAAATGTGTACTTTCATACTATTCCACTTTTAAAAAAAGTGGGGATTCTAATGTACTGCATTGATTCTCCATCACTTTTTACAAATTTAAATATATTCATAATGTGGTTAAATCAATTTATGAATAAAGGAGAGAAATAATTAAAATGGCTGTACACCAGTTCATCAGAAAGAACAAATTCAAGAATATCCCTTCCCGAGGACGACAACAAAATCATATAGACTGTTCTATTGTAACAATGAAGTCCTTTTTAAGAAGGGAAGAATAATTACCAATAAATATGCTCCAATTCAACTAAAGCCGTAAAGGAAAAACTGCAATAATATATTATGGCCTATGGGTAAGATTATAATTGAATATAAATTATAGTTTGTGTTCTTGTACATCTTTTGACGTAACTTTTGTTAAAATCGATTCGCTATGTGAGTAATTATGGCCTTCTGAACAACTCTGTTCCAACCCATTAGGCACAACTTGATTTGCTTAGAACGGTCCAGGTGAGTCACAAAAACTAATATTTCACACATTCTTTTCTTTTATATAGAAAAGCCTCACCAAAAATTACCAAAATCGGTAATGGGGGTACCGGGAGGGTGAGTACACTTGACGTGGAAGGACCCATATAAAGTACTTTACATATAGATCATATTAAATAATAAGAAGGAGAGAAGAAGATCCTTAGAGCATACTCAACACTTCACAGGGAGTTCTGGCTGGTCAGCAGTAATGGATATGATGGATTAGAAATGACGTCATGATAAATCATCAGTAGTGAGTAGGAATAGAATCTCGATCCGTGGATTTTGTTCTTACCTAGGGAAGTAGAAGTAAATCTCTTAATTGATCTTTCCTGCAATCGTCTATCACTACTCCTTCCCATCATCTCTTTTTTTTTCTCACAGTTCAGATCTACGTAAATAATAAGCTAGCTTTTACGGGCCCCTCACATCCACCTCCAGGATCATTTATTCTCATCTGTTTTAAGTTCAGATCTAGATTGAGACCGGATATCACTAAATATCTATATTTAAAGTGGGAATAAAATGTCCTGGGATGAATTTTACAGAGAATGAAGTTACCTATCACCCTATCAAATACAGTATGTTAGAGATGATATTGCACAATAATAAATAATTATCTAAGTACTTCCTACTATGTTTTGCTTATTTGTGCTTTTCTAAATTACAGAGGCATTCCCAGTGAGGGATTGTTTTCCCTACTCATTTTTCAAAATAGTTGTCTTAGTTACAGAAAAAAATCAAAAAGTCATAACCATAAATGGAAATTTTTCTGGCAAATATATTCTGAGTGTTTTTATACTTAAATACATACATACAAACTACATAAATTTTTAATATAAACTCTAATATCTGTTTAAAAACAGTTAAACTCGATATTTGTCTTCTACGACATAGGATATATCCTTATCTGATCGTTCAATATTAATTGTAGATCCAGGAGGATCCCATGATACATTGAAAACAACATTGGGCTCATCAGTTAATTCTTCTTTAAGGGAATAAAGAAGATTTCTTAAGAATCCCAGGCAGACATTGGGTTTCCAGTGAACTCCTCGCATGCTAGGAATATCAGCAACTTTGAAACTTTTAATTTCATTTACAAAGCCAGCATTATTGCTAAACCCACATAGAGTTTCTGAAACACCAGTCAAGTAATTCTGACACCACCATTTCATAAGTCTTCTCTTTCGAAAATACTGAATTTGACGATGAGTACGTAAAGACTGGGTTTCTTTGAAATCTATGATATCTTCACATTTTAAAGGTTCATTTAGAGAATCCTTAATTGCTTTAACTGTTGCTCCATATATAAGCTTAATTCCATCCAGGGAAGAACTAAACATTCCTTCACAACTTTTATTGGTCCAGAGGATATTATCATAATCTGAATTTGGAGGTCGAGAAAGAATGTCATGAAATTTTTCTCCCCATTTTCTAGATTTTAGTTGAAAACTAGACATATTTTCTCTATGGTTTACATAATAAGGTGTATCGTTTGATTTTAAATACATAGTATCATTATAATTAACTATAGAGTAGCACCACGGAACACTTTCTTCATAAGGAGTACACATAAATATCATTAAATTCCCCTGACTAAGAACAAAATCAGGTTTCGTCGACGGAGGATAGCGATGAAGCCATTCTACATAATATTCAAAAAAGATATGATCAATCAGCAAATAAAAATGTGGGAGATATTAATTAATATTTGAACAAACCTAGAAAGGGACTAATCCCCTCTTCTGTATATCGATTATCATTTCTTAATATTACTTCTCCTTGATTTAAGTTTAGGGGTTCCTGGGTGAAATCATAATTTTTCCAATGACTTGTATCGCATACTTTTAGAAATAGAGATCCATCGTCTATATATTCACGAGTTTCATTAAGTCCATATAGTCCCATTAGAGAACGATTTTCAAGAGAAAAAGAAGTAGAACGATTACAATGAATAGGAATGAATTTCCGCACCATGTTGGAGAATGGAAACAAGTTAGTATAAAATGTGTATTGCTTACTTAATGGTACTGTAACTTCCTCTGCTTAGGAGGGATCACTAAACAGCGAACCGGATGTCCATAATGAAGGATCTCCAATGATATGCCTTAAACGTGTCCGCGTTGTAAGTATTTGCCCAATAACGAAGAACGAGAAAAAAAGAAGAAGGGTAGAAAAGAAAAGAAGAAAAAAAGAATTCATAGAATCATTTTATAAAAATCATTATTAATTATTAGGAATATTCATTTAAACACTCATTACTCTCATGGATGAAACTTACATTTTTTTCATCCCTAATCATTTTAGGGTGATAAAGACTAAAAGATGCTGTTCTGTAGTATTGGCAGAGATCATCCTCTCTAATTCTCCCTAAAAGAAGCCACTTCATTGGATTCATTAATTGAAGGAAACATCTAAGTATAAAGTGCGTGGATGTACTCATGATTGACAAAATTGAATGTAAAGGTGAAGATTTGTCAAGGATTAATAAGTGTAAGCCCTTGTTGTACTCAAAGTAGAATCCGTTTTGGATTCTCCGCTAAAAGAAAAATTTTTTTTTGGCTAGAATTCAAGCGTACAAAATTCCACCCCACCCTAATTCTTCCCCTGTATTATTTATTATTTGAAATCCTACAGCATTAAAAGATGCTCAAAATCAATTGTATTTAGGGGAACTAAAGCTCCTCTAGTCCACCCCTTGTTAACGCTCCTGACACTACATAACACTTACACGGTAACAAATTTATCAGTCAAAAAATCATATTTTACATAGGTCCTCGCCAAGGAATACTAAGTGAGATAGAATGTGCATTTCTTACTGCGCGTAATTTTTTCTTTCAATCGTAATGGATTCTTATTACACGTACTCAACTGATTTACTTGTATAATCGAATGAATAAATATGTTATCAGCATAGAGTATTTGTTCTAGAACATATCATATACATTTGAGATTTTCAAGCTTATCCAGATATATATTCCTTGTTAAATATAATGATTAATGAATAAATCAATGAGGGTCGATCTAGAAAAAAAGAAATTTGGTCTCTCAGAATACATATATATATGAAACAGAAAAAAAATCGGTCTATAAATTGAGACTGAAAAAAAATCAGTCTATAAGGTGAGACCGAAAAAAATCGGTCCATGGTCTGAGACCGAGGTCTGGACCGAAATATTGGTCCAGATGGGTCTAGAAAAAATTACTTAAAATCGAACCCAAAAAAAAAATCGGTGCTGGAGCGAGTCTCAACACTAGTATGTATGACCTTGATTGGGACCAAAAAAATTCAAAAATCATTAGCTATTCACATAACATAAATGTTTTCTATAAAAAATTCAAATATCAAATTTTTTGTAAAAAAATTTAATAACTTCACAGCTGCACACAAAAAATTTCAAAAATTAAATTTTTTGATAAAATTAAATTTTTTGATATTAAAATTTCAAAAATCCTAAGTTATATAGAGAAAATCCACAGCCTCACACAAAAAAAAATTTTAAATTAAATTTTTTGATATTAAAATTTCAAAAATCTTAAGTTATACAGAGAAAATCCACAGCCTCACACAAAAAAATTTTAAAATTAAATTTTTTGGTCGCAAAATTTCAAAAATCTTCAGTTATACACAGAAAAATAAATTCTTTGAAAAAATTTCAAAAATTCACACTGAACACAAAAATTACAAAAATCTTGAGCTATTCACTGGAAATAAATGTTTAGTAAAAAAAATTTTATGAATTAAATTTTTTTAAAAAAGATTCATCAACCCACAGTTGTACACAAAAAATTTCAAAAATTAAATTAACAACCGATGAAGCAAAAAAAAAAAAATCGCTCATATAACAAATGATTGAAAATATAAACATTTAATTATCGAGATTGAATTCCACTCAACAACGGATTATTATTGTGATTGACAAAACTTTTAGAAGATTTCTATGTATTTTTAGTTTAAAAATACCACAAAATACTTGCCCTTTGTGGTATTACTATTTGTAAATGTATAAGTATATTTACAAATATATTAAGATAATTAAAATATTATTTCGACGATCTATTTTCTTAAAAACCGTCAGCAAATAATGAAATTTTGCTCTCAAATTTGTCCAATATCGATATTAAAGTTAAAAATTCCATTTTATATACGTCATATATTTATAGCTATTTATTATGGGCGTTGACAGGGTACACAATGTAAAAGCAACAACAAATCCTCAGAACACCAACGCTGTCAGCAAATCGTACCGTACTTATTTCTTGTAAAGAAAGCCGTGGAGATACTTTACAGTATGTCCAAAAATTGATGGGGGTTTAAAAAAAAAATCATTAAATAACCTAAACAAGTGATTTTTTTTGGTGAAAATCTTTATTTACTTCCCAATACGACGACCTGTAAGCTTAATAGATTTGTTATGCGTTTTGGCATTTGGAAATAAATATATATCAATTGAAATAAACTCATGATATTTTTTTATGCTGTAATGCAATTTTTAATTTTTTTATATTCCAGCCCATAAGAAATATTCAAGAACGAGGTACTGAAACTTTGTGGCCTTTCACCTCATGAAAGAGTTAAGAAAGCACTCGACCTTTGTAAAGACGAGCCTATTTCTGCAACGAAGATTTTAACTCCATTAAACAGGCTTCTGGACCCTGCATTTGTTCCAAATGTTGGCAAAATATTTTTTTGACTGTATATAAAAGTTTAGTTCTGCACTGTCTATTAAATGATCTTAAAATTGTAACAAAAAATAAATATAAAATCTAAATTTTATAGATGTTTTTGTTTGAATTTTCTAGGTGAAATTAGTTAGTTTTGTTTTAGTCAGGCTAGTTGAGAAAAGATGACGTGTGAGATGCAGTCTTGTTCTTTCGTGAATCAAAAACTATATATAGCCGAATCTAAGTAGAATTGCGTTGGGACTTGGGTATCTGGAGATAGATATCCTCCTGGAGACCTAAGTTCAACATCCAAACCGACAACATACTCCAAGGTGGCCATATAATTGTTAATATTCTGGATTTTTAAATTGGCTACCTTCTTTATTATTATTACATATTTAGTGACGTAAGAACTATCGTAAATAGAAATAAAAAAAGGAATCAGGTAAGATTTTGATAATTATTGCACTCCCTCCAGACATAAATGAATATAATTTAGAAGAGAAAAGAAAAAAGAGGGATACAGAAAAATTGAAGGAAAAAATTATTGAAGAAAGAATAGAAATTCGGTTAGGAAACTCCATATCCAATGGTAACTTCTTACTCAAGCAATATCGAAGTAAATAATCCAAAAAATGAAATCCATGTGGACCCCATTTGGGGAAAAGTTTACTTGGATCTGAAAAATAAAGAAAATAAAAATCTCCAAGGGTTCATCCCGAAAGTCAACATTACAAAAAAAAATATTTGAGGAATTATCTATATGATAGGACGACGTTCTTAGAGTTAATGATTGTAAGACTGGGCTGGTTTTATATTAATGACCTTCCGAATGCCCATCAATATTATGACCAAATTTAATGGTGTTGTAGGGAAATTTGAAGGTGAAGATTGTGTTAAGTCTAACGTGAGAAGCTTAGAAAGTATAAGAGCCCTACAAATACATGTTGAAGTTGTTATTAAAAATGGCTCAGAAACAGATTTACCTTGTTTGAAGGAGATAATGGCGGAATCTGGAGAAATTGTTAGGGAAACAGAAGATTTTCCTCTTTCACTGGAACCTGAGAATGAAGAAGAAGTTAAATATCTAGAAAAATTCAGCAAAATGGTGTCAGACTTCCAGTAATGGGGGAGGGGGTAAATATTTATGTATTGAGGATGCTTGTATTGTATTTTTTTTCTATTTTAGGAGGATCTTTTTGGTCAAACTACTGGATTTTGTCTGGTAGGGTTCTATATGTATTTTGGCAGGTAAAAATCCTTATTCTAAGTAATCTTAGTGCCCCTAATAGTTGGAGTAGTTATTAGAATTATTAGGCTAAAAAGCAAATTTTTCAGTAGTATTCAAAATAATCTTTTGACAAGATTTCATCGAGGAAAATTAGAACTTTTTTAACTCCCGTACAAATTGAAATTTTCCTTGCTTCTATACCAGACGATAATTCTGATGGGAATCTTTTCGACATGGAAGAAGAAGAAAATATTCCTGGAAAATATTTAATTTCCCCCTTTGAAGATGAATATAACAATGATTATAAAGAGAGTAAGCCATCACTTTTTTATTTGTATATTTGAAAGTACTGGTACTTATTTGATGTTTATTGAAGTGGTTCATCTACTATTTTGAATGATTGATTTACATGGATATACACACATTATCAAGTCTAATAGAACATGAATGAAGGCCAGAACTAATCTCTACCATACCATTATATTCCTAACTCAAATGAAGAAAATTTGAAAGCTCCTGATGGGACTCAATGATTTGAAATTCCCTTAAAAGTATCCAATACTGTAGGACAATTTCGAACACAAAATATTCTCACTGAATCCCCAGGTCCTACTTCATATACCAAAAAAAGTGTCGATTATGGAACAATGATGAGTATATTTTCATTATTTACTGATAACTTTAGAAAAAAAAATGTCAAGAGATTTTTATAACAACATACTCCTGCAAACTTTTATTCTGGGGCCAATGAATATTTTGTCCCAAATATAACAATCTATTGAGAAGATAATGGGATTTTGAGTCAACAGCAAGCCAAAATTTAATACCAAATTTATCTAGTTCATTTGCCATGTATTGGGTAAATGGACATCTACTTGAAGTGGCAAATAGTTGTTCATCGACAGTGATATCCTCTCCGGGACGATAACAGGCTTGACAATTATTTATAAATCTGTACCATATTTTAGAAAAAAGGGCAAACTTATCCGTTTGGATTCGTTGACTTCGAGACGATTTTAAATCGAAAAGTAGAAACTGAAAACCCATGTACACAACGTATTACGGCGTGTTCGCAGAGGCAAAGGTGGTCAGTGCCTCCGGAATGCTATAACGAAGAAAACCAGGGAGTATAATAATCTTTTGAAAAATTCAAAGTTCTTACCTGGGGTGAGTATTGTACTCGATATGACAATATTAGGGTATCTAAAAATAACTGTCACTCTAGGACTTCTTTGTTATGTTAATGTGAATGCATTCTCAGTGATTCGCTTTAGGAGAGTGATGATTTGGATGGTGTTATCACGTTGGAAAGCCTAAAAACATCTGAGAACTCCTTTCAAAGCTTTAAGTTAGCGGGTCCTGATGGAATTTCTCCTTGTTTACTAAAATTTCTTCCAAATAAAATGCTGGAGTATCTTTGCCTTCTCTTTGTACGCTCTTTATGATTGAATGAGATTCCTTTTGTTTGCCAAGAGATGAAAGCAAACTTCGTGCCCAAACAAGTTTGAAAAAAATCGTCAAGAGATCCAAAGTATTTTCGCCCTAAAGTTATTTTTGTTCTTAAAACACTTGAACGGATTCTTCAATGGCATCTTCAAGAACAACTGCCTCTGTATCCACAAAAGGCTTTTATAGTTAATCGATCTACAGACTTACCTTTTGCTCAAGGAACCAACCTCCTTGAAGAGGCTATTTACAGCAAGAAATATGCTCTTGCTGTCAGTCTTGACTGTTGTTGAGCCTCTGAGAACATTTCCTTTGCTGCAGCTTTCACAGGACTCCAAGATCAAGTTGGGGATCTCCCTATCTGCTTTTGCTACAATAATATCCTGAAATGAAGAATTGTAAGCCCCACTCTTCGAGGAACTACATAGAAAGTTCGCCCAACCAGGGGGATACTAAAGGGGGAAATGCTGTCCCCTAATATCTGGAATATCATTATTAATTATATCTGAGTCAAGTTCAAAGATGCTAAGGTCAGGGTGTCAGATGATGTCCTCCTAATCGTTGTTGCACTTGATGTTGTTAGTATGGTTCATACTATGAACCAAGCTTTCTTAACTGTTAATCAATGGGTTCATGCCCATGGTCTAACTTTTAACCTCTCCATGACAGTGGCCACAGTTTCCACTCGTAAAACGAACCATTCACTTTCACCTTGGCCAACAAATACAATATTTTCAAGAGATGAAATATCTTCTGGTTATATTGGACTCAAAACTTAGATTTCACACTCATAAAGAGCAAAATCGTTCAAAGGCAAGAAGCTTCTTTATGCAATGAAGGGACTTATTGGACAAACCTGGGACCTTGGCCCATGCCAAGAACTCTGGGCTTACCTTAGTGTGGTCAAATCTTCCTTAACATATGGAGCTCTCATTTGGGCACACAATATTACGTCAGGGCAACAAACTCTACTTGACAAAATCCAGAGACTAGGAAACTGGATGTATTATGTATGATGATTTGAATGATAGTTGTTATTGTATATATATATTTATCAGATTTAAGCTATCATGAGTTATTGTTATTTTGATATTATGTTTGATGATAAATGATGTGTTGAGAGGTTTATTGCTGAGTTGTGTGTCTGGATATGATACGCGTATGATGAGTAATCACCAAGGCCAATCATCACATGCTGGGAGCATGTGATGAGGTGAATTGGAGAGTTCTAGAACAACTAGCATTAGACCCCAAACGTCTATAAATATATGTTATGATGTATGTAGGGAATTAATCGCCAGATTATCTCCGAAGAACTAAGTAATAAATAAGGCAGTGTGCAAACGTACTACGTGATTCTTATTATCAACCCTAAACTCCAAAACAACAACTTAAGGTAGGCCTAATAGTTATCCCATTGAACACAGCGGTGTTCTCATTTGACTCCCACTAAATTGTATCCTGAGAAGGAATGCTTATCAAATATTGATCTTATATTAATCCAAACTAAAAAATATAAGTAAACTTTGTAGTAGCCTTTTCCACGATTGCTAGAAAAGGACACTACAAATTGGCGCAGTCGGTAGGATGCTGTCAGTCTTGAGCAACTTTTGCTCTTGCTTTAGTTTATTTTTGTTATCGGCCGAAAATCGCAAATGTAAAGTAATGTAAAAGTAGATTTTGTAAACATCTCTCAAGATGTAAGTACGGTATAGGACCTAATATTTGAAAAGCCTCCCGAGGAGAACGGTAGTGACGTAATCTTAATGCGGTAGAGGACAGGGCAGGAAAAGTTTCTCAGTATTCCTTTAAAGTAGAATCAATGCGCAAAATCACTGTCCACCCTACAGTTTAGTGCAGTAAATTTACGGAGGGTAGTTATTAGATCTGACTGTAGATTTCTTAAAGAAATATGTAATTAGTAACCCAAAAAAAAAAATAAATTTAAGTCAATGATATAATTTAATGTCGGTTAAAAATTATTGAATTATCATGTGACTTAAGGGGAATGGGATGAGTGGGAGTATATAGACAAATTTATATATGTTATCTTTTTTGTATAATTATTTTGTGTTTATGTATTCAATTTTACATGTATATATTTATGTATGTGGGATCGAAGAATATAATCTGACATACATGTTCACTCCGTGTGGGCATCTATAGCAGATATATATTTGGAGATGAGTAATCAAATTGAAGGTTATATTATTAAGACGGGAATAAAACTGCCTAAATGCATAAATGCAAAGATTTAAATATAATATAAGGAAAGTAAAAGTAGAAGAACACAAGGGAGTAAAGATAATTATTAAACTCATGTATCTATATATATTTCTTTAGACTAAGCTGGGGTGAGACGAATAGTGATACGCCCATTTGATTCGCGTTTTGATTCTGAAATAAGTTTTGATTACGCTTTGAGGTCAGGATAAATAGTAAATCGCTGTCTTGCCAAATTAAGTTTTTATAAAATTACTGACCTATTAGTTTTAACAATTTAAAGGACAGAAAATGCAGACATCAGGCGACAATCTCAATCCATCGAGGTCACAGACCTTAACCAGGGAGCAGCTAAAATTGTATATTGGCCAACAGGTCAATAAAGCATCAAAACAATTTCAGGGGAACCAAAAGAACCCCCTGAAGGCGTATGATGGTAGTACTGACTTCCATTACTGGAAAATCGGTGCTTTGTCCCAGCTGAAAGATACAGGGGTGGATGAGATTCTCATGTGTAAATGGGCGGCGGAGGCCATGTGTGGTCCCGTGGAACAGACAGTCCGGCACATAGTCATGGACACATATTTTACCTTTGACGAGAGTTTAGGGGTCCCCCTGGAGATAGTCAAGGGCGGAACACATTTAATGGAGCGGTTAGACACCGCCATTAATAGTGTTGGGGGAAAGAAGAGGCGATGGCGGCCTTCAAATGAGATTGAGATTAAGAAGCAGTTTTTGCAGGGCCTGTTAAATAGGGTAATTGCAAAAGCTACTAGGAAAATAAATTATGACCATCCTGAGATGACGGCAGAAGAAGTGCTTCGACATGTAGAGCACTATGAGAGGGCGGATCAGGTCGATTATGTCGACCAAAAGGTATATAAGAGGGATTGGGGACGAGCTGTGCCAAGTAAAGCACCCAATGTAAATGCCCCAAAGCCCCATTACGCCATGGTTGAACCCATGGAGGTAGATGCAATAAGTCTTCCCACGCAAGGAGACCATTGCTTGATCCACCCTCAGGGTCGTCACAAAATGAAGGATTGCTTCATAGTAAAGAAGTATAAAAGGGAGGAAGAAGAAAGACAGGGCGCTACTGCGGCACCGAGGTTTAAACAGAAACCAAAGTGTTTTATCTGTCAAAAGGAGGGGCATATTAAAAGAAATTGCCCCTTGGCTAAAAATAAGCCGGGAAACTCCTAAGGGGGAAGAACCCCCCTTAGGTATTATTTCCCAAAGCGACGCCATCGCGGACAGCACAAATACCAAAGGGGATCTGACGCATCCAAAAGACTTTGGGGAAGAAACTACAATGAGCAAATTTGCTGAATCGAGTTTAGCAAGCTTAAATCTGCCAGGTAGTCAGCCAATTTGGTTCTGGGCCAAGTTGGGTGGTATGCGGTTTCAGGGATTAGCAGACACTGGAAACCGGGCACTCGATCTTATTGACGAGGCATTATGGAGGAGGTCAAATACTTGCAAGGACCTGAAAAAGGCGGACATTGTAGTGGGTTCAGTAGGGGATAATAGGTTAGATATTATTGGTATTCCTACTGAACCGGTTGTAATCATGGTGGAAAATTTAGAAGAACCATGGAAGATAAACCCCTAGTAGTTCGTGGGCTAGGGGTGCCATTTATACTATCACTGAAAACTATGAGACAGCTGTCCATATCATTAGAATTAGGTGAGGATATCATTGCTGGGGTTGGGACTAGCGGGACAGAAATTCGGTTAACAGAATATCTGGGTTCTGACGAGGCAATGGAACTTGTCTCCACTTTAATGTTAATTGACTGTGAAGAAGTTGCTGAGGTAATTATTACTGAGAAGACGGTAATTCCCGTAGAGAAGACGGTAATAATTGAGGCTACAGCCAAAGGGTACAAGGTAACTGATGACGGCACATCAAATATTGTATGGTTTACAGCAACTGAAGAAGATTGGAAAATAAATCTTGAGTCACAATTAACAGAAGTGAGGATGACGAGGCGGGGCGATAGTCGAGTAAAATTAGTCATTTCGACTGTTGAAGAAGAACCCCGGCGGATAGCTCCAGGAAGAAAAATAGGAACTATCCGACGATTGAAGCGTTACACGCCAACTCATGAAAATTTGTTAGCTTCAATGGAGATGGAGAAAATCTGCCCTCCATCTGAAGAACTTGAAAAATTAGACCCTAATATTAATTATTCACTAGTACTAGATAAATTGTTTCAATATATTGGAAAACCTATTAAAAGAGTAGCTAGTGAGGCGGAGAAAATTAAAAAAATGAAATTAATATTATGTTTGGGGGGAGAGTTCGAAAGAATGATTATCTGAGCGGTAATGAACGGGCACTAGTAGAAGAGTTATTATATAGATTTTATGGTATATTATCAAAAGACTCCTCCAATGTAGGCCGCACGGAAATATTAAAGTTGTGGTGGATACTAGTGAAAATGAACCGGTGAAGGCAAAGGTTAGACCTATGAATCCAGCTGTGAAAGAAAGTTTTAAAGGACAACTTCAACAATGGATTGAGGAAGGAATAATTGAACCGACCATAAGTGAATGGGGATCAGCGTTAGTTCCAGTAAAAAAGAAAGATGGAACAAGAGATTTGCTACGGATTATAGGGATTTGAATAGTATAACTAAATCGGATGCATATCCTATAGCTCATTCCATGGAATTGTTAACAGATCCACAAATTGGAAAGGCAAAGTACTTCGTTTCAGTGGATATGGCTGGGGCATACTTTGCAGTACCTGTGAAAGAAGAGGATCAGAACAAGTTAACAATTGTTTCCCCATTTGGGACTTATAAATTCCTTCGGATGCCTTTTGGACCCAAGAATGCGTGCGGGACATATGCACGATTAATGCGTCAAGTTTATGGTCCACAACTAGACCGGCGAGGACTCCTCGGATTCTTTGATGACAATCTCATCTTAGGATGTACGTTCATGCAAACACTATGTAGATTTGCTGAATTTATGCTCAGGACTGAGAAGGCTAATCTCAGGGTAAAGGCTACGAAAACAGATTTGTTTACGCCTATGACGAATTGGTTAGGGCACGAGATAGGGGAGGACATGTTGCTCCGGCTGATAGACTAGTAGAAGCTGTTCAGCATTGGCCTATTCCTGCTAACAAGAGGGATCTCCAAACCTTCTTGGGCAAGACCTCTTATTATCGTAAATTTATAGCATCATATGCTAAAATAGCTGAACCAATTGCAAAACTTCTCCGCAAAGATGTAGAATGGCAGTGGGCTAAGAGCCAAGATGAAGCATTTAATGAATTAAAGAAAAGGTTGCAGGTAAAACCATTATTAAATACCCCAGACTTTTCAAAAGAATTTATTGTAGAAACAGATGCTTCAAATTTTGCCATTGGCGCCGTGTTAACGCAAATAGGGGATGATGGTAAAGAACATCCGATTGCGTACGGTAGCAAGTCCCTTAATCAATCACAAAGAAATTATTCTGCAACGCAGAAGGAATTGCTAGCTGTAGTCGAGTTTGTAGAACATTTTAAGTATTTTATAATGGGAAGAAAGTTTGAAATCAGGACTGATCATCAACCTTTACAATGGTTCATGAAATCAGTTGCGCTTACTGGAATGTTACACAGATGGAAGGAGAGGCTTATGGAATATGAATTCGAAATTAAGTATAAGCCTGGAAAAAGAAATCAGAATGCTGATTCTTTGAGTAGAAGACCCGACCATGAAGAAGGTGTAACGGAAGAAAGTAAAAAGCCCAATGAATATGATTTCAAACTAATGAAAGCTATAGGCAAACCCATTGCAAATGTTGCTGCGGTAACAACTCGACGCAGGAAAAATAACTTGATCAAGAACAAGAAAGGATCAAGGTAATAGAGCAAGAGATGATTGAGGTACAAGATAAGGGAAAAGAAATCAATGAAAACGAAATTGATGATATCTCAACAGATAAATTTATAAAACTAGATTTTTATAAGTCACAAAGTGATGATACTTGCATGAAATATATTAAGGGTTTGTTAATGAAAAACAAAACGGTTGAGGAAATTAAAGCACAAGGTAATAAATTATTGTCGCGGGAAATTAAAGCTTATCTTAGAATATATAATCAATTACATTTAATTGATGGTAAATTGTATATGAAGGATAAGGAAAATGGAAATATGAGAATTTGTGTACCGGAAAAAGATATACGTACAGTTATTGCGACTGTACATGTACATCCTTTATCAGCGCATCCTGGAATGACAAAGTCAAAATTATTAGCTAAACAATATTTCTATTGGACAAATATGGATAGAAATATTGAGGATGAAATAAAAGGTTGCGAAGTCTGTGTTTGTGCAAAGGAAAGGAGACAAAGACCATTGGAAAAAATGGGACAAACTTCTACAGCCATCAATGAAAGATTCCTTGTATTTTACATGGATTTGATGGGTCCGATGTACAACGGTTATGCCAGTGATCCTAAGTATTTAATGACAATCACTGATGCATGTACTAAATTTCCAGAAGCGTTCCCTTTGAAGGAACCTACAGTTGAAAATATTTGTAAGATATTATTAACTGAATTCTTCCCAAGGTATGGAACGGGTATGAAATTAGTAACAGACAGGGGTTCACAATTTATTTCTAAATTAATGCGACAGGTGTGCGATGAGTTAGGAGTCATTAAAGCAGAAACTCAAGCTTATCAACCTCATACTAACCCGGTTGAAAGATTAAATAGGGATATTGGACAAGCTATTAGAACATTAATGGTCCAAGAAAATATCCCTGATAATAAATGGCATAAATGCCTAGGGGGAGCCTTGGCTCAAATAAGGTTCCTAATTGTACCGAGGTTAGGGTATTCTCCATTTTTCTTAGTAACTGGAGCACATCCAGTGGTTCCTGCAGTTCAATTAGATTCAAATATGCAAAATGCTCCTACATCAGTTAATGAACTGGTAAATACAGTTACTGATGCGTTAGAAAAAGTTAGAGTCCAACAATTTGAAAGTCATTTAAAGAATAGAGAGGCTTATTAAAAAAAAAGTAGTCCAACAGGTAATTAATGTTGACGATGAGGTGTTTTTGTGGGCACCACAAACTGACAAGAATCGTAAATGCTACTTATCAAAACGGACCATTTAAGGTTCTAAAGGTAATAAACGACAGAATGGTTGAGATTAGAACAAACAAGGGTCCTAAAAAAGTAGCTAAGGACAGACTACGGGTAATATCGGGAAAAGATATTTCTAAAGAATTGATTCCCTTTAATACACCTCTCTATAGAACAGAAAGAAATAGACCTTCAGACTCTAGACTAACGGAAGAGAACGAAAGTAATAATTTAGATCGAGTAATTCAATTTTCATATCCTGATTCTCCTGAAATTCAAACAATTCCTAAGATTTCTACATCCGTAAGTAATAAAGATATAGAAGATCTTCCAAAAAAAGGGATGATGAGGAGGAGAATGGAAAACAAGAGGATAAAAATGAAAATGGTAATATGGATGAACTCGAGGAGGCATATATGAGTGAAGCAGGAGCGGAAGAAATAAGAAAAGAAGTAAAGAATATGGAAGAATCGCCCAATAAGATGCAAGGATCTGTTGAGAAGAAGAATAAAAACGAAAAGCAACGCCTGAATATAAACAGAAGTCAAAGAAATTATTAAGTGCCGCCTTTGATGAACTAGCTGCGTTGCTAGATGGGAAAACACGCCCTAAGTCATATAAAAGGAAACCAGTCAGCCCCCACGCACAAGGTAAAAAGGAATCGCGTATAGAGTCAAGTGAAGAAGAGAGCTGAGCTGTACTAGTGAAGAAGAGGAACAGACTGAAAGAGAACTAGAAGATACAATTAATATATCTTCTACAGATGTTCCACAGGAGAAAGAGGGCGAGGAAAATAGTTTTCCTTAAAAAGGAATAAGTAATAAATATTTAATTGTGATTTGAACTTTAAAAAAGAAAAGAATTAAATATAATTAAATATGAAGTTACTTATTTTATTATTATCACTTACTTTTGTGTTTGAAGTTCTTCAAGTTAATTCAGAAAGTGAAATTAATGGAAAGGAAGAACTCGTCAATTCTATTCGAGGAAATGGGTAGAGTGGGAACTTCAGTACAATTGATAGAGGTCAGGACGGAATTACCAATGGTTAAAATCAACAGAAGAATTGAAAACGTCCTGGGGAGTATGCATGCTACAATTAAGTATATGAACATTGTGCGTATTCCCAAGTCATTGACGAATGCTCTACAACAAAGAATAGAATATATCCGCACACACATGAATGAAGTAATGATGTTATGTGGGTATAAGAATGACGGAAAAACGAAAAGGCAAGTGATAGTGGGCCTCGGAGTATTGGGAGGCTGGATGCTTAAGGGGTTGTTCACAAAGTTCTTCTCAAGTGATGATCACTCAAGGTATGAATCAGAGATATTGGATACCTTGGCACAGCAAGAAGAAGAACTAAGGGCAATCCGTGGAGCAATAAGAAACTTAGCCACAAAGTATGATATCCTTAAGAATGTCACAATGATGCTTCACAATCAGCTACAAGAAGTAGAAAGGGTTGAAACAATGATAATGGTGTTGACAACAATCTCAGAACAGATCAACAAATGGATCAGGGGAATACAGGCTGGTATGACCGGGAGATTAACACCAGACTTGTTATCAATCAATGATGTGGGGAAGATCTTGGATATGGTAAAAGAAAGGAATCATGATGGATCAATCAGTCCAGTTGAAAGTGAGAGTATTGGGAATTTTTACTCTCTGCCTGTGCAACTGGAAAGAACGGCAAACGGATTAGATGTGGCGGTTCGATTACCCTTATATTACAAAGATAATCTATACGAGTTATATAAGTATAGGGAACTCCCGATGACAATAGAAGAAGGAGTTCGGATGTCATATCGATCACCAATAGGAAAATATTTAGTGATTGATGACATAAAGGGTATTTATAAGGAAATTGAAACAGATGAATTAGTGGATTGTATTCATATTGAAGATATTCGTCTGTGTCCACATTTAAGGTTGTTCAGAATTGGACAAAATGGTTGTTTGCCTGCATTGATTCATGGTAACTTTAAATTGGCTAAGGGATTATGTGACATAATGTTACATAAATCGGATGACGTGTTTGTGTCGCAAATCAACGATGGAAAAATATTCGTGGATGTGCAGAAGACACAAAGGATCAAAGCGTCATGTACAAGTGGTTCTGGTAGGACAACAAAACGTCGAGAAGCACTTGGGTCCGGACAATGGATGATCACATTGCGGAATGATTGCAATGTGAGGATTGGTGATTACTTGATTGGAGAAAGACCAGTGACAAGTAAGATCAAGGTGAGGGTCGTGGAAATGATGATTCTGGATGAGGTGGAAGATGTTATTGCGGATTTAAACCTCCATGAAAGCTGGGTTTATGGTAATGGACAATCAAGCCTCAAGGACAAGCTAGAATTATTGACGGAACCTCAGAAAGCAATATCTATAGACAAGTTGAGGATAATGGCAAGAACTGCCAGGGTTGAAGAGAATCGTTTTTGGATATACGGTATAGTGGTTATTGAAACTTTATTAATCATTATATTTTCAGGATTCTTTGTGACGTTTGCTCTGTAAGGTACGAGCTAGAAGAGCTGTACAGGAGTGAGTTAAATCCTGAAGGGCCGTATATCGGGAAAGAAAGACGAGGTCGTCTTTTCCTCAAGGAGGGAGCATCTGTAGTATCACCAACTGGATGTATTATGTATGATGATGTGAATGATAGTTGTTATTGTATATATATATTTATCAGATTTAAGCTATCATGAGTTATTGTTATTTTAATATTATGTGTGGTGATAAATGATGTGTTGAGAGGTTTATTGCTGAGTTGTGTGTCTGGATATGATACGCGTATGATGAGTAATCACCAAGGCCAATCATCACATGCTGGGAGCATGTGATGAGGTGAATTGGAGAGTTCTAGAACAACTAGCATTAGACCCCAAACGTCTATAAATATATGTTATGATGTATGTAGGGGAATGAATCGCCAGATTATCTCCGAAGAACTAAGTAATAAATAAGGCAGTGTGCAAACGTACTACGTGATTCTTATTATCAACCTAAAACTCCAAAACAACAACTTAAGGTAGGCCTAATAGTTATCCCATTGAACACAGCGGTGTTCTCATTTGACTCCCACTAAATTGTATCCTGAGAAGGAATGCTTATCAAATATTGATCTTATATTAATCCAAACTAAAAAATATAAGTAAACTTTGTAGTAGCCTTTTCCACGATTGCTAGAAAAGGACACTAATGATACAGTATTATTCTAAATTTGTGCCCAATCCATCTCAATATACCTTTGAGCTGTATCCTCTATTACAGAAGCATTCCAAGTTTTCAAATAAGCCAATGAGGGGGGCTGGATTCTAGAAATCCTAAATGGAGGAGTTTTTAATATATCTGAGTACTACTGCAAGATCAAGGCCCCTGTAGATCCTGAAGCATTCCCATTTCTTGTTCGAAGTTATTAAAGATCAACAATTAAAAGACTCCCGTACTATGTCTTTCAAATGATAG
Organism: Lepeophtheirus salmonis; assembly: GCF_016086655.4. Taxonomy (NCBI): domain Eukaryota; kingdom Metazoa; phylum Arthropoda; class Copepoda; order Siphonostomatoida; family Caligidae; genus Lepeophtheirus; species Lepeophtheirus salmonis. Next base: position 36,366,389 of record NC_052144.2, on the reverse strand, counting down.
GAATTTTGGAACTGATACTAGTTGGTTTTAACAATCAAATAAACTTTAGAACCGCCATTTCATCGGAGAACCTTCGCAAGATAATTTCGATGTGGCTCATAGACTGTCGCATCCTGGCTTTTAAATAACTCTCAACGAAATTACCAAACTTTTGTTTGGCCAAATTTCAAATCATGGATTCTGCAATATTCATACTGAATCCACATGGTCAACTCTTTTTGCGCAAAACTCTTGTCAATTTAGTACAATCAACGTTCACATCTTTGGACTAATTCCTCCTGGCATAGGCTTCCAATTCCTCTTGATTGTCCTCGACAGGGCATCAAGGTGGATGGAGGGTCTCCAAATGATAAATATCTCGGCTGAGACAGTCGACAATACCTTCTTTACTGAATATGGTGGGAGAGTCTTTGATAGAAGCCTTTCCTTTTGTTCCCTTTTAGTACCTTCAATCCTGGGCACGTATTCATCTCCTATGGCTGAGGTGCTGTGATTGGCTCCATTACTTTTCCTATCAAGGTTATCAATTACAAATATCTATTTGAAACCACATGAGCATAAAATATGAAACCCCTGGAGTCCTCAAAGTAGAATGGAGTCGGCAAATATGTCCCTGGAGCAAGCTTCTTACGCATTTATTGAAAACTAGTGGAAAAAGCCTAACCTTGGAACCTCAAAGTTTTGTCAAAGTACGGCCGCATATTCAAATTGGATATGGACCAACGCAAAGAATCAGTTTCAATATATCTTACGGAATTGAGGACACTCTCCAGGATTTCAAAACTAGTAATGAAGCATATTTAAGTTAGAATTAGGCTAAATTTTCTTCGACTCAGATTCTAGGTCGAATATTGTGTGAAATCTAGGAATTAAGTATTAAAAGGTTTCTAGTTTGGTAATTTAAAGAGTCCGAAATGAATTCATTCTCATTATAACTTTGTCAAATAAAGTTCCTTCATATGTACATAATATCTGAATGAAATCTTATTTAAAAAAACTTCACGAATTGAAATAGTATTTTTGGAGAAAATATTTATTAACATAAATCTTAGACATCACAAATAAAATTCTAATTATTGAATAAATAATGACCAAAAGGAAAGTTTCTTAATGTATTTTCTTCTATGGTAAGTATCATTTTATCCCTTTATAATGAAATCCTCATAGATTTCATTAAAAATCTATATTCACTAGATTTCTAAAGCTTTTTTGATTAGAAGTAAATAGAAAGAAAATATATTGAAGAAAATAGCATTAATTCTAAAATGTATATTTTATGCAATCTATAAAAATCAGCTGAGGCTTTCGATATTAACCTACTTCCTCTTCAAAATTGTTTCTAGAGAGATGACACCTTAGAAAATAGAATTGTTTTGTAAATCGTAAAGTTTTTTCAGCGTAAAATTTTCAAAATTTGAGTTTTTAGCTTTCTGTAAATTCGGATGATTCTTTGGGAAACCTAGTTTTTAATCATTCCATATAGTGAGTTAGGATTATAGCTACATCAAAACTTTATTAAACTGCTTCTAATTTGATTTAAAAAATATTTTCTCATCACCACTTCCAATCAGAATAAACCAGGGCGGCAGCTGAGTGGGTAAGTTCAATGTCCAGCCCTGTTTCCTGTACTTTAAATGTCACCGACTCTCACTCCAACAAACAATTTTACAAAAATATATTTTATTGCTTAGGTATAAAGTACTATTGAGTTATTTGTGTTATTTTGTTAAGAAAACTATTAGAGAATATGCAATATTCTTTGATATTGCATGTATTAAGTCTTCCAACACTATTTGCTGACTGGTGGGATTAGCAAATAAAGATGAATTGCTTTCCAAAAATATAATTAATTTTCGTAGGATATGGTTTTTCCAACTGTTTTCAGATAAAACTACATTATATAAAATTCAAGATGGCGTAGGAAAACCACATACTGTTATTACATAAAATAAAGAATTCAACATTGTATATTTCTTGATATTTGAAGGATAAGTAAGATTCTAGTTTGTATTCTGAACAGGATTTTTTATTATCAAAAGCTGATTTCAATATTATTTAATTCTTGAAAAAAGAACATTTAAATAATAAGTAATAACTAGTGTGTGAATAACGGCGAGTTACAATAAGGGATTTATCGGTAATTATAAGTGTAAGTCCTTGTTGTACTTGGACTAGAATTTAGGATCAACATCGGAGTAATGCCAGCCTACAGGGTGAGGACTGGAAAATTAAAATCCTCTTTGAAGCCGTCTAGCCTCAGTTCTAAAAGTTGTACAATTTTGTGCTGGACGCCATTCCAAAGAACTGATAAAGAACTACAATTTGATGTTTGTTTCGTTTTTGTACGATCAAAAGTGTCCCAGAAATAAGCAAAACCTCTGCATACAATAGATCTCAAACAAAGAGATCTTGACAGTGGACGCAATTCTGAACGGGAAAATGATTGCTTCTTGGCTAAATCAAGAGGTCGGGTAGATGAAACCTTCGGGACCTTCAGTTTAGCTATAATAAATTATATATATACCGAACTGTCAGAAAGTCTTGGAATCTAATAAACGATGAACAATTAGTTACACCTAGTTGCTTTCAGTGAAATTCAAGATAATTTTTATACGGTTATAACTTGTTTATTACTCATTTAGGAATATTATTCATGAATCTGAGCACCTACGGCCTCAATCACACGCTCCATGCGACTCTCGAACACTTTCCACACGTTGGCAATCAATAGGCCATCCAATCCTGCCCAATTTTTGCCGTATGTGCAGGAGTCTCGTCCTGTTGAAAAGAATAATCGGCTTTCATTGATTGCTTTGTGATCTTCCGAACCGTGGAAGCACTTTTGATTGCATAATCATCAAATAATCCAACCAAATTGGTTTCATTCTGTGACCTTCAGATGAAACAATGGAGAACATCATTACTGGTAACGAATGTTTGATGGTGAACACTTCCCGCAGGTTGCGATTGACTTTTCCAAAACATATGACCTGATAATTTCATCTATTGTACACGGGATCCACTGAAAATGTCTTCTCGTCGGAGAAAAAAATTCAGTTTCCGTGATACCTCAGGTTATTGTAAAGCTTTTTGCACCGATCAAATCGTAATTGTTGTTGTTGTTGAGTGAGCAAGAGTCGTTCAATATGTCGGAAAGGCTTGTCCCAGCTTTTTATACGGCATTGAACACCGTCGAATGGTTCATCGACCGCTTTTTCGCCAGGTCCATTATCGTCATCTTTTGATTTTTCAAAAAAGCTTTGATAACCGTTTCATGCTTTAATTTGATCGGCCTTCCACTTCTATGACGATCAGTGAGGTTTTTACAATTGTTGACCTTAACTCTGACACGCTAGACGGTAGTTCTGTAGACATTAAGGGTATTTACAACATCAGAATGGCTTTAATCCGGCGCGGACTAAACAAATCTGCCTTCCACGACGAAAAAATTTAAAAATTGTAAGTTTTGCTTACTCCAATGATTCCCTACAGGGCTCAATTAGATTATGAAGGTCATCAACAATAAAAATATTTTCTAAATAAGGTCATCAAACAAAATACATTACGAAAAATTCCCGATTTTCTATCAAAAAAGGTCATAAAAATGTTTTAAAAAAGTCCTAGATAAATATTTGGGAAAACGTACGTATATTCACTAACGCAAACACGCTATCTTAGAGATTAAAAAAATTTATATATATATTTAGCTAATTTATACCATAAACTATAAATATTTAATAGGTAAATTTATATTGTATACAAATTTTTTTATTGTTTCTGTCAATTTAATGTAAATATAATCAAACCTGTACCACCCCCTTTTGACACTGAAAATGCTGATTTTGGCTAATATAAAGCAATTTTTTCAAGAGTTTGACCCTGTGATTTATTTATTGTTACTGTCATTCCTAACTTGCTATGGTTGATCTTCAACCAAAATGAAGATTGAAGATACATACTAAGATTATCTCCATCCTCTTCTTCTTCATTCCCTTTTTTAATTCGTATTTAATATCCGTTCTCCCTGTTTCTGTTAGAACCATTATTTCTCTTTTGGATTTTATTTTTTTTGGCTGAAAGTTTCGAATTGACAACCCATACCTTACAAAAAACCTTTGAATTCCTATCTTGTTGTATGAAAAAAATCAACATATTAGCGAAATATCAAACTTGCCCTCCAGAGGCCAGGAATATGGTCTGATCAGAATTAAATCTCACATCGCATACGTGACTCAAACTTCTGAACAGTTTAAAGTCTGTATCCGTTTCCGTTTCACACAAATACACATATATAAACTATTTTAATACTATGTAGGATATATAAAATGCGCTAATGGCTCTGCAGGGATGAAAAGAATGGGGAACGCCCATCATCTTAGGATTCACTTCAGAAAGTACATTAACATCAAATATATTTAATGTATAATTCATCAAATACTCTATGTAAATGTATGAGTCAGTTGAGCAGCATGTATTACTTATAGTCGTCATCAAATATCATCTTCTGATTTTTGTTTTGAAGGCGTAAGTTCTGCTGAAAGTGCAAGTCATAGAGTCAAAAAATGTAGGAATACTTTTAGTTAGAGATAAAAATTGTGTATATTTCGGACATGTAAAAAAAAAAAAAAGATACTGAAAATCAAAATGGTAACCCTTTGATGGTGGAAGGTTTAATTTCTTTCATACCAGAAGGGAAAAAAGATCCGTGGTATGTACAAAATTACCGATTACTCTTTTAAATAGTAGTTTATTTATTAATGACGGGAATTCTCACTGAAAGATTAAAAATGATTGTCCCTCGTAGATCTATACAGGACGTAATGAGGAGTCCGCAAGACCGTTAGAGGAAAAATAAACTATTGGGATAGCAATTATTGAATGTAGCAGGAAAGGAAGTTCACTACTCAGTAGTTAAATAATAATGACAATAGTTTAGGAATAGAAAATTCATTCATAAGATTAGCAATTCCAAACAAACGGGTCAGATGAAAAATACACACGATTTACATCACTACTCATAGTTATGGTTAGTTATGAAAATTCTTTTTATAATGGATATGTTAAAAGAAAACCGAAAATCAACATGGTAGCCCTGACAATTTGAAAAATGCTTTTGGCTGAAATCATAACCAATCAGCTCTGACAAGGGAAGAAGGAGAAAAGAAAATGATCAATGCCAAAATTTCTTCTATGACAATCCTCAATTCTACTCTGAGTCCAAGGAGGAATTAAAATTATAATACCGCAACAAATTTTGAAGGTTACAACAACATAAGTATAAGAAAAATAAACCATTTTCTCATCTACGCATTCGGTGAGCACTCTACGTGGAGAGTAGACAATTTTGAAGAATATAAAATAATTTGTTACATCAATCTATCCTTCCGCACAAGGGATAAGATGGATCCGATACACATATTTAGATATTTAGATTTCTATAAATTTTATAAAGATAAATTAGTCTTAACAGATGTCCGTCTACTGTCGCTGTCTTTATTTAGGAGCTGGAAAATAATCGTTCCTAAATAAAAAAGTATTTTGACTTTTTTGAGAAGAAATGTTGGTCACTTCCCTCAATGCTCCTTGAAATTATTGGCATTCAAAGAACTCTATTTGAGTTAATCATCAGTGTCAACTAATAATTCATATACTATATTCATATTCTCTTGAAAAATCATGATCCAAACATATGTGAGCTCTTCGTTATCTTCGAAAGTCAGTCCTTAGTCACAAAAGAGACAGATTTCAATGGCTAAACTTCTTTGATATTACTATCTAAATAAGAATAAGAATACTTAGTAAAAACTCATCCATGAACTCTTTCCAATGAAACAAGAAGGTGTAGGCAGAGAGACAAACAGGTGAATTTATCTTGGCAAATGAACGTTTGAATACATGAAATAGATTCCCAAATAAAAATTATCTGTTAAACAAAAGCTTTTATTTTTTTAATCTTAGAATGTTCAAATAAAGTAGGAATTGCACTATGTACCAAAGCCACAGTCCTTCTGGAGACTTCCTCAGAAAAACTATTCTCAAAATAATGTTAAAATGAATAATTTAAGTAAAAAAAATTATAATATGAAATTATGTGACATCTTTTTAAAACAAGGAACAACAGATTCATTTAATTTTTACATCCCTCATATTCTCAATTAATATGATCAACTATTATTTACTAACTCTTGAGCTTTCCGTTGAATTCCAATTAGCACGTTTGATAACATTGATCCACAAGTTCCTTCCATTTATGTCTTTTAGAAAGTTAAATCTTTTCATGGACGAGAAGCCTGTACAGTTTTTATCCGTAACTGAAAAACATTTGACATTAGCATTATAAAAATAGATTGAATTATTATTTTTTGTGTACCTAGGTACAACTTTGTTCTACTTCAGCTTGTCTTAATTTTACAATATAATTTTTTTTCTGACATTCGGCTTCTTATCTCTTCAGCATGCTTACATTTTGAGAAAAAAATGTTCCGAGGTTTCTTTTATAATTTTACAGTAAAAAACATTGTCCTTCCTACGGTGTTTTTCTATATATGCTCCAAAGGATAAATTATTTGTTATGGTTCTATAAATGAACCAATCCTTGGAGAAGTACAATCTTTTACAATTTTATGACTTGCAATATTCCTCTTACAAAAGCCTTTTTGCCCAAATATTCCCCATTATTGTTTATTGATATCATATCTTGTGTTTTCGTAGATTCAAGGACTTTTAATCTCCGAATCTGTTGACTTCCTACTCCCCTGATAAAACTAAAAAACTATCCCTCAGTCTTCCACGTACTTTTATGCTTTTAAGAGCTCTCTGAATCTCCAATTCCTCGAGGTAGGTCACATCCCAGTTAAGGTTTTCATTAAAAATTTCACCAAATATTCAATTTTCTTTTTGATTGATATCTCTATCACAAAGTCCAGTTGAAGATTTTTAATAAAAGGTTCCTGCCAGCTTATCTTTGAAGACATCTTCCTATTTATTCTGGATTTTATTCTCCAAAAGTTATTAATTCGCTCAATGGCTCCCAATAATTTGACAGCGCATTTTATGTCTTTCTAAATTTATTTTCTTTCATCTTGATCCTTAGCCCAATCTGCGTGAGCAAGTTCTACCAATTCCTTCAAATTATTCCTTGGATAGATAATCTAAGCTCAACATAAATTTTAAATAACATAAAATTATTTTCAACGTAATCCAACGTTTTGATCCAGGAACATGACAATAGCAACTTACTGATCCAACAACATCACAATAGCAACTTAATGATCCAGCTACATAAATTATATTAAATTTGGTTGTAGTTGGTCGATAGCTTATATTACTGACAATTGATCTATACCAAATGGTCCATTAAAATCTGAACACTTTGAATTTTAAAATTTAACAAGATATAATTAATTAATTAACATTAGAATTTCATCAAAATTAATACTGAAAATATATGTGTTTTAGCTCTTTTAATAATTAATGTAGCCGCCCTTAGCGGTAATGATGCCTTCTAGGAGGGGGTGGAAGGCCTGGCACTCGTTGCAGATTTAGTGTCATCGCTGAATGACAGTGGCTTTGAAGGGCTTAGTGTTTTGATGACGGGCACTGCTGTAAGGAGCGAAAAGTGTCAAAAAAGAGTTCAAAAGAGTCTTGTAAGTTTCCTTCGTTGTTGGTGTCAAAAGTGGGCTCTACACCCTCACAAGTCTCTTTCTACCAACTTTTTTTATAGCTCTCTGGACAGTTTGGTGTGAAACCCCAATATATTTTGCATGGACCCTCATGGACTTGAGGGGATTAGCATTGGCTGTTTTCTTTAACTACTTTAGACTCAGTTTTGCCTTTTTAACAAAGCCCTTCTCATCTCCAACGTTTCGGACTTGTTGACAGTGGTCCTGGAGACGCCCAAATATTTGGATTGGGCGAATGGAAATTCGATTATCACGTTCAAGTGCCATTTTGTCGACTTCTACGCAAGTTAGAGAATTCAGTTTTTATTTTGTTTATTAGCTAATTGTTTTTGCTTCAATATTTAGTAATATGAATTAATTTTTGAAATTATTTAGTGTTTAATGGACCACCCGGTATTTAGAAGATCTCCACCTACATATGTAGTAGAGTGTGTCTTATGAAACAATGAACTGAACAATGTGTTTTTTTAAATTTTCTCGAGCCACGATCAGTATTATTTTCTTCTTGAATAGAGAACTTCTAAGCATTGAGTAACTACTAGTGTGTGGATCGATCTCATACCGTAATAATTTGTAATGGACCAAAGTAATTCAATCCTCTAAAAAAGTTCGGGTCGGACCAATTTCAAAGAAAATTCGTCCTATATGGGTTCCAAACAAAAAATCTAGACCATGTTTAGATAGATACTCTATCTATATGAAGTGGAGGATGTTATGTTTTTTTTTCAAAATGTTGAACATTGACATACAATGACGCCATATGAAGATAAATACATTACATAACTTATATTTCTACAACTTATGAATCAAGACAGGGGAAAAACCGTTTTATATATTGAGACTAAACCACATATTCACTGGTAACTACATGTGAGTGTGTACATTAAAAACGGAGATTCACATTAGTGATGTAAATACTTTGAATTTTTTAACTGGCCCGTTGTTTTGGAATGGGTAATATGAAGAATGAAGGTTCCTTCCCATATCAATTGTCATATTTATTTAATTCCTGAGTCGGGAACTTCCTTTCCAAATTAAACATTCGTGTGTGTTCATAAAAGACGGAGCATAACCCTGAGAAATATGTTGGGGAGTTATAATAGTAAGTCCTTGTTGGACTTGGAGGAATATTGGGGATTCTAGCCAATGTCTCTTTTATTTATTTCCTTATCGCCCTCCTCCCTTGTCACTGCTGTTTGCAATTGATCTTCTCTAAAACGTTCTCAACTTGTATTTTCATATTGTTTGAGAAGAGGGTGCAGGTTTGATTATATTTACATAAAATGGACAGAAACGACAATTATAGTTTATAGTAAACAGTTTCAATTTAAAATTTTATCAATAAATAAGCTATTTTTCATTTGCTATCTTTAAGATAGCGTCTACGTGCTAGTAAAGGAGTAGTTTTTTTTTACTACCTACATAATATTTTGTGCATCAAATGAGTGTATTTTCAATTTGATTTATAAAAAAAGTAAATCGCTATTAATTCCCAAACGTCTACTATGATTTATTTTGCATTTTAAATAATGCAACAATGGATCACAAAATCAATGCATTAGATCAGTGGTTCTCATATAGGGGTACGCGTACCCCTTAGGGTACTTCAGATTTTGAAATAATATTTTAAAAGTAGTTCATAACTCCGGAGCGTCCACAGGAGGTGGGATGTAGGGGATGGAGCTCCCAAATAGGATTTTTTACTAAAAAATTTAATGTTTGAATTTTTTTTCCCTAAAAATATAATAGGAATTTAATTTAATTTTCTATAAATAGCAATGTACTTTTAAATTTTTCTCTAAAAAGTTTAATATTTAAATTTTTTTTCCAAAATTTTTAAAATTAAATTTTTTTGGGAACAACTGGGGATTTTTCCAAAAAAGAAACTTTTTGATAATAAATATAGATTTTTCTAATTTTTTTTCAGAATAGTCATACCTTTTTGAAAAAAAAGTCGAAAAAATGTAATATTCAGAATTTTTTTTCCAAAAATTTAAAATTTTTGGATTTATTTTCAAAAAAATTTCAAACCTCCCCTCTCCAAAATATAATCCTGCGGACAACCTTGCCATTGAAGCTAAAAATGTTTTGTAAGGGTGTACTTGGGTTATATAAATATTTTACAAGTGGTACATCAATAAAAAAGGTTGAGAATCCCTGCAATAGATAATTACAAAAAGTTTGCATTAAATTGAATATGTAATGAAAGCTGTATGACACATCAAAATTTATTCAAGGAGAGTGATACTAAAAATTTGGGCACCCGTCAGCAAAAAATTAAATGATGATTGTTTTATAAAATGAGTCCGTATATGTCAAATAAACTCTTTTTCAATCAAAATAACTATATATTGATAAATTACTATCCATTTCACCTATTGTTAATATATATTTAAAACTTATTCCACTAGAGAATAAATTATGATCAATTACACTATTTTAAGCATAATAGAAAAACATAATAGGATTTGTAAATGTACTTATAAAAGTAGAAAATAAGTATTGTCAAAAAATATAGACAATAAAGTATGAATTTGATCATAGGATGTAGATGAAAAGAAGTTGACGACATAGTATTTGTACACTGTCGTTGGTAAACCTAATCTAAAGTTAAATTCATTATTTTATATTTGTCCTCCTTTTTTTTTAGTGACATGCTGAGTTTGAGCTTTACACGATCGTTGTTAAAAATGAGTCCTCAAAAGACAGACAAACATTGTTTTATTAATGTAGATGATGTTTTAAGAGGGTAACTGCAATTATCATGCGATACGATAATGGAATTTTAGACTCATGGAATACTCACAAATGCAGCTTATTATGTGTTTATTTATGTCTCCTTTTGAATGAATGGAGTCAGAATTACGATGACTCTTTTTTTCAACCAATCTCTCCTTTTATATTCACCTCATGCGGGATCACATTGATCAAAGAGGTTTCACTCAATCACAAAATAAAATAAATGAAACAAAAATGAAAAAAAAACATCCACAGTTTCGTTTTATTCTACTTGCTGGTATACAAGGGTTGTTTCAAAAGTCCTTGCAAATTCCAAGAGATAACACTACTGGTGTGTATCGAGGTCATGTTTAGTTAGTAGTATCTCTTGGAAGAAGAAACACCAGCTTTCAGCCAAATTGGTCGATTTCTTTCTGTTTGGTATTCGTTTGAATAGATGAATCTGCCGGAAAGATTATGGCAACTGTCTTTTGGATTCGCAAGGAATTATCCTCATAGACTTTCTGGAAAATGGTAAAACTATTACAGGTGCATATTATTCATGGATTACTGGATAGTTTGAAAACCAAGCTGAAAAAAACAAAAACAAAAAAAAAACCACCTACAATTGGCCCACAACAAATTCCTTTTCTATCACGAAAATGTAGAAACTCACACCTCAGTAGATGTGATTGCAAAGTTAATGGAATTAATGTTCCAACTCGAGATGCCCACAGTACTAGGAGTCTCACACACTTTTGCTCTTCTGTCATTCATTACCATATCATGGATTTTATCAATGATTTCTAGAGTAGTACCCTCAACAGGGAGTCCAGAACGTACAGCATCATTTGTCCTCACTCCAAAAAATTTGAAACCACCTATAAACTGTTCAAATCGAAGGTGCAAATTCTGAATAATTTTTATCAAGCTTCTTTTTAGCCTCCTGTAATGTTTTTGTTCATTTTTTTGAAATTTCGAAATTACTTCCTCGATTCAAACAAATGCATAACAGAAAGAAATAGACTGATCTGGCTGAAAGTTGGTGTATGTTCCTCCAAGAGATACTTCTAAATAAATATAACCTCGATACGCACCAGTAGTGCCATCTCTCGGACTTAGCAAGAACTTTTCAAACGGCCCTCTTATATCGAGGATAGCAACTTTTCAATGCAAATACAAACCTTAGTTTTCAATCTTATTTCAATGAGACATTCAAATTTTTCCTACGCCTTCACGCCATTAGCTTTTTGAAATGAACATAAAACCAATGCATTTTCCACTTTCAGTTTTTTTTTCATGGGACAATTTCATTATATTTTGAAATATTTTACGTTTTTACGTATCATGAACTCAATAATACTTTATACATAAATGTTCCCTTCTCAAGAATGTATAATAAAATAATTAAAGAAAAGTTTTGCATTCGTTTTAGGACATGTTTACTCAACTTTCCCAAATAGCCCCCAATATCATACTTTACATAATACGTTCCAGTTATATTGTATTCGTTTGCTCGTACGTCATACTTTCTTTTTCCTATCTAGAAATTGGAGACAGCGAGAACGGATAGTTGAAATTCAATCTGCATAACCTTTTAGTATTAAAGGAAATCATTTTGCAACGTGAACAATATATTATTGAGTAGGAGAAGAGTGATCTCGACTCAATCAATCACAAATGATCGAATAAGCTTCCACAAAAGATTAGACATTTATTAGAGTTTGTTCGATATATTTCTGTTTATATATGTTTAGAGTAATTTTCTATTTCAGAGTTAATGGATTTGATTATATAAAAGTTCCTCTCTATGATACCTCTTACGTTCATCCTGTAACTGTTCATGGTAGATAGAAGAAAAAGTTGTAGTTCTTTAGTTTATGACGACGGATCTCCTCCGGCCTCAGCCCTCAGGCCACAAATTGACTCACAACATCCTCCACGTAATGAGACCTTCCATTTACTTTTGCAATTCTCCTACATCCAATTAACACTAATAACTCGAAAAAGTCGAAATCCCTCTCCTCCTATTCCTATGATATATTCTTTGCTCTTCAAAGTTATTTTCTTATGATCATACATGTAAATCCAGTGTATTTTGTAGCTGGCCTGTGAATTTTTAATTGGTAGTATAGAGAAGGAATTTCCCTTTTAAGCTGTTTTCATTATTATTTAATTACTGAGAAGGTAAGTTCCTGTTCTATTTGTGAAAAATGCCAACGACTACAAGAGAATATAAAGTGACATATGATAGATCTTAATAAGTATAACATTTTCGATCACTCAAAAAAAGGGGGGGGGGATATATTTGGAGATACAACGATGCCTCCAAGTATTTTGTCATGCCACCTTTGTGATTTTAAGACCAAAACAGTGTCTAAATTCAACATTCTAAGTCATACTAAAAGTATTATTCAGTGTAGGAACTTGGAGATGTATTCTAGAAATCTTATTGAAGCAAATCCTGAAACGAATAATTTCATAAAATATAAGAGACCAAAATGTCAAGAGATCAATATCAATTATATACAGTTTTCACGAGAATGAAAGATGGTAGTTAAGGAATAAAGTGTTTAAATATGTGTATTAATTATTTTTTATTTCGTTACAGTTTTTAATTAGTGATCCAATAAACATTTTTATTTGTTTCTAAGTATTGTTGGATGATTTAAGTATTACTTTTAATTTATAATTTGTATTTTACGTGTTTTGAACGAAAGTACGACATTATTTTATGACATTTTAAATACTTAACATACGATTAAAATACTATATTTCATTGTAAGTACTTTAGTTAGACGTATGCATAGGAAATCGTCTAAAAACTACATCATCTTTCAAATGGAATATTCCTTAAATAATACTCGTATTTAAATAACAAGAGTATCTTATTTTGTATTTACTGGGATCGTAGCATCTAAGATGTTTAGGTCTTCCAATACTACGTATATATATAGTTGTAATTTTATATTGGAAAACGAAATATATTTAGATTGAATTTGAGTTCCAAATAGACAAGTGCCTTATTTTTCCATTCGTGGCAGTGAATTACGAACCCGTCTCTAGACAACCTCCGAATATAACAAAGTAAAATAAATAAATAAAAAATAATTTTGTATATCTTTCATCTAAGCACTGACCTGTTTAAGAGAGGTATTCTTCAAAATTTCATAGATTTCGAAGTTTTTTCAATACTTTAAAAACTGATTTCAGATATTTTAAATCTCAAATTCAAATTTTTGTAATATTTATAAGATGACCATTAAGGAGATAGACAAATAAAAACTATAAGCCGACGGCAGTTGTCTTGAAATATAGATATAATCAGTGTTTGAAACACAAAAGCAACTAATTATTATGATTAGAATGAAGTGGAATATAAGGAAATATTATCTTTGGCCACTTGCGCATAAATCTTTTGAAGACTTTATAAATGTGTTTAGGAAGGATGTAAATCGTTTAATATGGAAAAACATCTTACTTATCTCATACTAACGATCAAATAAATAAGAGATGTATCTCTAGTAGACTGTACAAATAACTCTCAAGAAGGAAATAAATAAATCAAAATCTCCTTTTTCATGTGTTAGTTTAAGAAACAAAAAATAAAGAAAACAAACAACAACAATCCGGATCACGGCGTTACCTAGCTAACACAAAAAATACGCTATGACGTATTTTGATACGTCATAGCTATTTCATAATTTATTCTTTTTGATAAATAAAATAAATAATAAAAAAGACTGAAATACAAAATCTTATAGATCCCTCGACGTATAAATAATTACATTTACAACTGACCATCTAATTATTTATATGAAGACATTTTGGTAATCTCCTAGTAATGCAAATGTATAGCTGCACTTTGAATATAATATTACTAAGTAATATACAGTATCGAATAAAATACTATGTAGGATTTTAATATTATGAAATATATATAAGTAATTCATTTTAAAAATTATAGATATATAATTTGACAATGATGATATTGGGATAGTTAAGAGATGAATAACAGTTGGTATGATTAACCTATTTGGCTCACTACCAAATGATTTCGGGCCTTATTTCTGTTTATTTTTGAAGGCAAGGTTGAGCACTACAATAAAGGTATTGTTAACGTGGTATACAGTATAGCTTTTTAAATGTTGTTCATGCCAAGTATTTCTTAAAGTAGTATATTTTTTACCCCCATTTTTTATAAGCTATTTATTGGAGGTACTATGTTATTTAGGTATATTCCATCAAGTACGACATATTATACATATACACGCATTATGAGCTCTGCAATGTTATGATGCGCTCTAAACTTTTTTTTATATAAAGTGTAGATTTATTTGATGATTAAAGAGTTTAATCAATTGCAAATGTTATTTGTCAGAATCTTTTATTTGTACAAAATTTACTACTTACACGCATTTTACTTGCTTAGATCCACATAATCCAGTATAGAGGAATTAGTTGACATGATATTTACTATTTTAGCATACTACTTAGTTTTTTTTTTTTTTTTTACTTTACCTATAATATAAAATAAAGGTTTGGCAACAAATTTTGAGGCCCATTGAGACAGTGGCGATTATCAATAAGGATTAACAGAAAATAAGAGTGTTTATAACTGTAATTGAAGCAAATGTTAAATTAAACTAAAAAATATATATATTAAATTATTTGATTAGAGATCCTTATATAATTACCGACCCTGTCAACATTTTAGGTTACAATCCCTTAGAAAATTAAACTGTACCCACTAATCCCTCTCTTTTCGTATATTGTATATATATATATATATATGTCATGGAAGTATTCATGATACATATCTTTCAAAACTGCCCTTTCACTAACTAATTAAAAGTGACATCGTTTGAACTGGGTATGTTTTTATTGATGACTAAAAATTATTAGTTTACCTTTTTGTAAATGATGTTCAGCTTCATTCTGGATGTGATCCACATAGTATTATATGAACTAGGTTTACACTGTATTTACAGCATAAACCCTTTGCAGTGCTGTTGTAAATAGATCCTGTTGTGTTCTACGTGTTAAAAAAAATCCGTCTCTCTTCGTTCAACTACGTTCTCGAACTATATCAAATAAAATATTAAAACAGCATGTATAAAGAATACAAATTAATTCACAGAAAGACTGTAAAAGAAATGTAAAAGTACAAGCCCCATGAAAATCACTTATATCAAGGTCTACTACAAGTCCCATTTCTATATTTAATTCCTGTGAACTTATATTTTACAGATGGAATTGTGTATGCCTTTTGGATCTTAAAAACTTTATATTGTTGTTCTTACACTAAAATGATGGAGAGATTACTCGTACGAAGACTTGAAAGTTTAGCCGATTCCTTTATCATAATTTTCCCTTGAAATGATGATGGCATTCTCTACTGAGTCCTCATACAAAGAAGGGATTGAATAAGTCAAATTTAACTCGCAAGTCCCAGTCGTGAAACGCAATTCATTTCATAGGTAGATGGTCCCATTCAAAGTGGATTCACACAACAAGTATCTAGTTATTTTTGAGCGGTATAATTGCCGTAGGAATTATACCGTCGAAAAGGAGTAGCTATCAACCTCTAACCACACCATTAAAAAATATCATTTTAATAAAATTTGTTACATATAACAAATTAAAAATGGAACACACCGAAGGAAGAAATGCATCTACCTCTGCAGACAAAAGCACTATCGTGGAACACTACAGGAATCAAGGGGAATGATAAATACATTTACATGAAAAACTTACAACCTCGATAAAGTCACAACAATCATGGAATCGATTGTAAGGTCGAGGGGTTTCTTGAGGAAAGAGTCCGCGGACTTTGATATGGTGATTCGGGAGGGGGAAACCTACAACCATATCAAAACACTAAGGGAGGAGGCAAATGATAGCAAAATGAGTGGAAGGGAATGAAAGATGAGTTATTGTCATACTTCGAAGAAGTATTTACTAAGAGCCTATAGTAGTTGAACCCATACGAAAATGACAAACGTTCGGACGAGTCATACCTAAAATTTTATAGGAGGACATTCAGATTAATAGTGACACACCCAGAAGCATAGCCACACTAAACGGTACGTGTATACCAGAAAATTTCACAATACTAGTAAACTTAGTCAGTGATATTGTGAGTAATTGTACGATTACAAAGTTCCCTAAAAAGATTCTGCACTAAAAACAGATCACTGAAAGGGCATCAGCACCTTTCAAAGGAAGGTTACGGAGATAACTACACGAACTGGGAATGAGGGCATTGTGGCATTAACCAAGGACATTGAGGCACTGTCTTTTGAGGGGTACCAGGGTAACCCTAATGGAAGAGGTAATTTAAATATAAATAACTCAAGAGAGTACTCAAATTTTAAGAGACCCTCATAAAGTAATTGCTTAAGAGGTAAATGCCCCTTTTGAGGGAGAGGGTCTGATAAATAGGGTAGAAGAAGTAATCTGGCGTACGTAGGCATATCAAAAGTCCATTATCTCCGATGATAACTATGGAGAAACTATACGGCAGACACGTGTAGAGTAGCCTTAGAAAACATAAAAGCCCAGCGATTCAACGTCGCCATAATCCAAGAATCGAATTTTTTAATAGTGAATGGAGGCGAAGCTGCAATCATCACTTCAATCATGACTATCTGCATCAACAGACAGCCGAAAGACCTACCCCACTAAAATATAGTAAGAAACAATCCTGCTTTATGCGATATCGGCACATAATTCAACTGCCTCCGTAGGTCATCCCTCCCGAAACTGAAAAATAAGAAAGTTAAAGACAAACAAAAAAAACCAACAGTTTTTAAAACAGCATCCAGATCTAAAATTGAACCAATAGGGAAGTACTCAGTTTCATTTAAGGTATCTAATAAGAATTAAAGGCACTCGTTTTTGTTTTTTTAAATTTGGATCAACGACCATAGTTGGAATATACTCCTAGAACGTCATCGATGTATGGATTAGAGGCACGTCCGTTTACATAAAAGAGATCCAGGGAGAGGAGGCAGAACCGGATCGTCATATAGTCGAAGGACGAAATCGAAAACCTTGACCACTGAGATACTCAACTCAAAAACGTAATGCAAGAATTGTTGACATGACATAAGAAAAACGATAGCTATTTGGGACAGCTAATCAAAATAGTTGTAGGGCAAGATTCTTGGAGTACGACCAAGAAAAAACTGTATACAAGTGATCAAAGTCGAGTAATAACTAATAAGGATATCCCTATGATAGCAGAAAGGCAAGGGTACCGTGATAGTCGCAGCGGAAGCTCAAGTATAATAGATATTGAAAACATTTTACGATAACGTGATATTGGCAGACAGCAAGGACTCCTACAAAATTTAAATAAAGAAATACAGTTCTTCCATATCCATAATGATAGCTCAGTGGTGGAAAATTAAGTCAAAACATGGTACTTATCTCAAATTGCGAATGTAGGAACGAAAATAAAAGGTTAAACCCTTTACCAAATCCAACAAAAGGGCTCATACAGACTTAATATTGATGGTCAAACCTTCGAACGGATATCACTATATATTGAACATCATTGGCCCATATTCAAAATATGGCACCCTACTTCTGCTAAAGAAGAAAACGGCTGAAGAAATAGGTGAAGCGCTCTTGTCAAATTGTGATAAGTTATTTTGTTGTTCCCTTCATAATAATAACCGACAGGATACTGAAAATGCAGAGAACACCGAAAAAGAAGCACAAACCCAGAGCGATTCCAGTGGGAATCAAAATTCGACTATCATCGGTCCAACAACAGACAGTCGTCATTTCAACTATCACAGGTCGACAAAGCCAGTCTTTTATAAGTAAAGTCAGATCAAAAAGACCCCTTCTGCGTAGTTAAAAATAACGTAAAAATCAAAGAAAGACAAAATATAGAAGGTCTTCTTCGACGATAGTAAAGAATAAAGATTAAATTAACCCTTTTTTACGTGTAAAATTATGTCTGCAAATAATAAAAATATTAAGGAAAGAAAGAAAAAAAATCCACAAATAAAAGTATAACCAATAAATACTTCTTAATCTTTTTAGAATGATGTTCCAAAGTTGTTCTAATATTATGGAGCGTGGCTGTTAATCTCCAGAGATGGCTTATTTCAAAGATATAGAAGATACAAAGTTGGGCGTGTTAACCTCAAAGAAGAAAATGATAATCGGCATCTCTTATACACACGTGGAGATCAAAATAGCCCTTCCTGAATTCCAAGAATTTATATACTCAATATCAACTGTGCTGCAGACCAAAACGTTCCTGAATAAAATTGAAAGACTGGTTCAAATCCTACGCTGGAAACGCTTGTCTATAGAAAAAGAATATAAATACATTTTAACTTGATTCAAATAAAAGAAGAACATAAGAACGGAGATTATACGGAGAGAGAGATGCTATCTTGGATTCAACCATGCTAGGATGAAGAAAATCTTCAATGTAAAAGAAACTCAAAATTATAGGAAAAAATATTATTAGGAAATAAACATGGTAATGACGCCATTAGAAAAAGTACAAAAACTCACTCTGAAACACTATCCAACAAGTCCAACTACTAGTAGAACACGCTATAAGACGGTGGTTGAGACCTCCATCAGTTAAACGGGAACTAAGGACATCAATCAGGAAGAAACTGATGAATAACTCACGCATATCGTGAAATGGTATGAGCTACAGAAAAAAAAAGATGAAAAAGCCATACAAGTGACAGATCCGTAATTTATTTACTTCGCACCTCAGAATAAAGGTCGTGAATACAACGTATAAACGGCATTACGTTTCTAGCCAAATATATAGGTACAAAAATGGTACACAGAAGAAATAATTACAGTAAACAATTTCCAAGATCAGTACCATTCAGAAGAATTTGATCAAAAGTAATAAAAATAAATATTCCGTGAAAAATGTTAACGAAAATTTTTTTTTCTCTTCGTTCTTTTCATTTCAACAATTTTTATTATTTAAAATTTAATTTAAAATGGACAGTGTATTATGTATATAGTTGATAATATTGTAGAGAAAAACGCGTGCGAGGAGACAGGGGGGAGAAAGACACATGGTATCATTGTTTAAAATACTGATGTGATTATCACTGATAATTACATCAGTATTTATCAGTTGCCTGCTTTATTATGATTTTTGAGGGTGTAACGAAAGTATTTATTAGTAAAATGTTTAATGAAGATATACTACGTATAATTGACTTAGACGTTTTTAATCCGTTACAGTAGATTTGAAAACGTCACACTCCATGAAATTGTAATTCATTATGAACCTTATTCTCAGAATAATAGCTAATGAAACGACAAAGTAGAGTATTTGAAATATATTTGAAGCTCAAAATTTACAAAAGAAGGCTTTAATTAAATATAATCTACATACTAAAAAATAAACCATTAAACAGTTAAGTTAAATATACAAAATTAAACAATTAAAATCATATAACTATTAATAATAATAAATTATAAATACAGAATATTGAAATAATAGATTGATCCAGATAATTTTTTCTTGTGCTAACATCGGAATTCAGTTAAATATGTCATAACTTTAGGTTGCAATACACAAGCGAGACGTGGAGTTTAATCAAAAAGATAATCACACCTCTTCTTTATGTGGAAGTTGCTATATACAATTGTGCACAGGATAGATATATCTCTACCGATGAGATCTAACTAATTATTAATAATAAAGTAAATGTCAAAATCATAAAATTAGACAATAAATATATTAATAAAAAAATGTTAGAAATAAATTCATCGTAAAGATTTAGAGCAAAAGCTAATTATGTAGTAATTTCCGGCGATATTACTCCCTGTTAAGAGCATCAAAAAAGATTTTTCCCCGTTATTTAGGTATGCTTATATAACAACATACTATTATCATGAAGGATATACACAATTGTTAATTATAATGCAACACCCAATGTAACTACCCTCGTTGTTGTGACCATTTAAACAGTTGTTTTTGCCTTTTATGAGTTTTCGGAACACCATTTCTTGGAGCCCATCAACCATAGCTAAGCCTTAAGTGATAAAAAAGTAATATTTATTGACTATGTAATATTGGAAAACCTAATTATCATACCCAAGTATTAAAAGCGAAGTAAGTAGTCTCAGACAAACTAGTTGCAAACCATTCAATGCTACTACCCCCGTTGTTGTGACCATTTAAGCAGTTGTTTTTGCCCTTTACTGAGTTGTGTATCATAATTCTTGATATGTTTAGCTAAAATAGAATCATATTTTATGGTTAGATTTAAAAAAAAATTGAGTACTTACTGTGAGATAGTACAAAATTCAGAGTTCCATTTCGATATTTGTAAATACTTTTTACTGATAACTTGATCGTCATTTGGTGTGGATGACTCAAACCATTTTTATATGTATTTCTATAAATGACATCAGTAACAACATCTTCCATTAATTTAATGATGGTTCCTCGGGAAGGGATATGTTTACCCTTGTATTTCTCCATAAATTTTTTGAACGTAGATAATTAGCAATGGATAAGGTTATATTACATGCAATAAGCATCGTTGTGAGATCAAAGTTAAAGTCTGACTTGATGTATTCATCGTTAAATTGATTTTATAGATGAATATCCATACTCTTGTTATGAGATGAGCATAATGAGTGGCGTGTAATTCTAGAAAGGGAACTAAAGGCACATTTATATCGACAAATCCGACAAACCATCTGTTTCTCATCCGGTAAGTATTTTCCAAATTCCTAGGCCTCCATTTTCAGAAATCCAGACAGAAGGCGACGTTATTTTAGGCATTTTATTCAGTTCTCTATCGACTATCCCCATCTAACATTATTATATTAATATTGAATAATAAAGGCGGGAATGATAACGTTCATGATTGATAGAAGAAGATGTATATTATTTAATCAATGATGCCATAAGTATTTCTTCTCTTCTTCTCGCACGCTTTTCTATTATTACCAAAATTATCACCCTTAAATTTATGTATAAACCTTTTTCTCCTTTTTTCTTTTTCGGAGTGGAGAAATATCATTCGTACTTTGATTGATGCCAAAAGAGGGAAAGGGTTGTAAGACGAAAGTACGACATTATTCTATGACATTTTAAATACTTAACATACGATTAAAATACTATATTTCATTATAAGTACTTTAGTTAGACGTATGCATAGGAAATCGTCTAAAAACAACATCACCTTTCAAATGGAATATTCCTAAAATAATACTTGTATTTAAATAAGAAGAGTATCTTATTTTGCATTGTTTGCATTTTTATGTCTTTCAATAATACGTATATATATACATAATTGTAATGTTATATTGGAGAACGAAATATATGCAGATTGAATTTGAACTCCAAATAGACAAATGCCTTATTTCTCAACGTGAATAAATTTAGGTTGAAAAATACGAAAGTTGTATACTTTTTCTGTTAATGGAATATTGTACCACACTAAGTTTGCAATTATTCATATTTATTCTCTTTTAACACAAATTGGTTTAAAAAATCCTTTTTTAATAGGATGTTATAAGATACATTGCAACATGCAGGGAAAAAAAATCTTAAGAGTTTACTTTCTTCATTTTATGTTTCATATAACATAGTCCGTTGTTAGTAAAAAAATTGGGTTTTTTCTAAAATAAAGTATTGTAGAGTAGAAATATATCTTTTAAGAATAAATAACCAACAAATGATTTAATTTGCTTCACATTATAAGTATATTTAGTCCTAAAGATGAAGCATGTAAATAAATATATTATTTTGGTACCGTATAATACGCACATACATTTTGATTTATTTCTTCATATTTCCTACTCAAATCTCTTTTTTTGACTCTAAGAATTAATTATTATTAAAAAAAAACATTTTAAACGAGTTCATTTGTGCCAAATAAGAAACACTATTATACATATTTATCATTTTGGACTATAAAAACTGTCTTTTAAATGCTTCAAAATACGATATTATATTTATATTCACTTCATTTGAAGGGTTGATTCGTTAAACATCACATATTTTTATTCCCTAATCCTAATAGTTATGGATGAATAATTGTTCAAATTACTTCTTTGTTTCATTGAATTCGGCCGAGTTCGAGCTTTAGAGAATTTCAACATTTTCATATATTAAATACCGGGTGGTCCATTCAAATTTAAATACTCACTAAATCAATAATTAGTTAAGGTTGAGTGATTTCAATTAATTCAACCTTCGATATATTAAAGCATAACAAAACAAAGAAAACTGAGTTCTCTAGCCACGTACAAGTCGAAAAATGACACTTGAACGTGATCCACGAATTTCCATTCCCGTTTTCCAAGCAATTAAGTGTCTCCAGGACCACAACAACGCCGTCAGCAAATCTGTATGTTGTAGAGTAAGAAAGGGTCTGTCAAAAAGGCCAAACGGGGTCGGGAGGAGTTAAAGAAAACGGCCAATGCTAATCGCTTTAAGTTCATAAGGGCCCATAAAGACATCTCGGAGTTTCAAACCAGGCTGGCCATAGAGCCATAGAAAAAGGGGATGGAAATAGCCTATTGAGGGTTGAGAGTCTACTTTTCACATTAGCAATGGAAGCAACCCATCTACTCCGTTGCAAGATTCTTTTTAATGAGTCTTTTAAGTTCGTTCAACTATTTTTCAACACTTTTGTCCCCTTACACCCTTGATGCCAATCCTCTTTACTACACCTTTTGGATGCATGTCGAGGGGAAGGCCTGCAGTGTCCGTCATCCAAACACCGAGGCCCTAAAAGCCAATGCCAGCCAGCACTTGGGACACCATCACAGAGGACTACATCCGCACCGGGGCCAGGCCTTCGGTGGCCCCTGGAAGCCATCATAGCCGCTAAGGGGGCTACATTAATGATTAAGAACGCTCTGGCATACATCTATTTCTCGTATTCATTTTGTTGAAATTCTTTTTTTCATTAATAAATTATATTTTGTTAAAGCTTATTATTCAAAGTTTTCATATTTTAATGGACCACTTGATATCTTTAAAGGGGTAACTTTTTAAGTAATCTATGAATATTTTTCAATATTTTATTTCAAAATCAGAACGGTAAACATCACAATATTAGGCACATTTTGCGAATAAATGATAAGCTAAAAATTAATATAACTTACTCACACTCTTCACGAACTTGTTTTCAATCAAGTTGGAAAAACAATCTGCATTGTAAACTTAAATAGGACACATGGGGTAAAAGAAGAGTAAAAATATCAAATATAAAGCGAATTTATAGAATCTCTATAGCCTGACTTCATAAAAATAAAACCAATGACATTGTTGTAATTAGAAATTCAATTGCTACCACATATAAAGAGTAAAGTATAGAATCTTTTAAATTTTTGAACATGCAAAATTTTGTTCATATGTGAAGTCTCAGAACAAATTTAAATTGAATGTAATGGCGTACGAGAGTGGTTTGAAAAGTTTCTCACCTCAACATAAGGATAGATGGGCTCGTAAATAAAAGCTATTCACATCTATTCAGCATCTCTTGAAAGTTGATTATTAGTTACAAAACAAACCTAAGGTCTCTAGCTGATGAACAAGTCGAGAAAATGAAACTTGAACGTGATTGACGAATTTACACTCGCACACTCCAAACAATTGGGGGTCTCAAGGACCATTTTCTACGCAGGCAACATGTACAAACTGTTGGAAAGGAAGAAAAGGCCAAACTGGACTCGGAGGAGTTAAAGAAAACAGCTTAGGGAAATCCTCTGATATCCATGAGAGCCTATGCAAGATATTTCAGAATTTCACACCAGACTGTACAGAGAGCTATCAAATAAGTGGGTAGAAAGGACCTTATGAGGGTGGAGAGGCCACTTAAGACACCAGCCATGAAATAAGCCCATCTCCTTCGTTGAATGAATTTTGAGAACGGAGAGGCCACTTTTCACATTGGCAATGGAAGTAACCCATCTTCTCCGTTGCAAAATTCTTTTTAATGAGTTTTGAAAGAGTCTTTTGAACTCTTTTTTTTGAAACACTTGGCCCCTACAGCCCTGATGCCAACCTTTTTGAATACACCTTTTGGGTGAATGTCGAGGGGAGGGCCTGCAGTGTCCTTCATCCAAACAACGATGCCCTCAAAGCCACTGACATCCAGCACTGGGATCCATAATAGAGGACTACATCCGCAGCGGGTACCAGGCCTTCCACCGTCGCCTGGACGCCTGCATTGCCGCTAAGGCAGCTACATTAATGATCAAAAGAGCTCAAATACATATTTATAGTATTATTTTTGTTGAAATTCTATTTTTAATTAATAAATGATATCTTTTTATAGCTTATAATTGAAAATGTGAAGGTTTTAGTATATCACTCGGTAATTCAATTAGAAATGCAAAAAGAGAGATCGAAAGGAGTAAGAAATCACGTAGGACCATAACGAAAATTACTTTTTTTAATTAATTTTATACTATGCAATGAATTAATGCTTACCTAAAAATTGTGCAAATCACCTTTATTTATTTAAAAAATAACATACTAATCATTATGAAAAATAAAAGGTTAGTGAAATATAGCATGTAGTTTTTATTTTTTTATGGGCCCCACAAAAAAAAAATTGTTGTTAAAAAAGCACATTGTGCCCTGGTCGAATATCATGGGAGTCCAAGATTAATAGAAATACAAGATAATGCCATTCAACAGGCAGGGCAGAATTTCCCAATTAAAACAACTAATGCTTTTAATCTAATCCTACCTCCAGCAATACAAAGAAGTTTTACAAATTTAGAGAATTTGTATCTTTTTTTTAAAAATCCATTAAACATTTTTACTCATCTTTGAAAATGTTGGGAAGTAGAGGTTAGAAATTAGCAAATTTGTATCAACAGCAAGCCTCGGTGATGCAAATTTTTATTTAATTGAAATAAAATACATTAAAAATAAAGATTGTTTTATTGTAAGTGTTAAATGAAAAAATTTCATTAAATTAGTTGGAAATGGAAGAAAAAGAGTTGAAAAAAATGGTAAAAATAATCTTGCGCTAAAGAAAGTATTAATAAAAAATATATTAAATTAATGATGAACTACATGTTTGACACATTGAAAGTCGGAGAAAGATAGATATAGTAAGGATATTTGTAGCGAAAAATTCCTTCAAAGAAAAAAATATATTTCAAAGTTTTTTATAATTGCTAAAAATAAGTTTATACGAATTTTGATTAAATATACATATGGAAAGTTTATACTTTTTAGCCAAGTTCATTGAAGGATTGAACATAAAAAAAACTCGTATAAAGAAAAAAAGTTTGTAACTTGGAAAAAAAATATTAATGAAGTACATTTTTGACATGTTGAAAGTCGGAAAATAATATTTGTCTTC
The DNA here is from genome assembly GCF_016086655.4 of Lepeophtheirus salmonis. Classification (NCBI taxonomy): domain Eukaryota; kingdom Metazoa; phylum Arthropoda; class Copepoda; order Siphonostomatoida; family Caligidae; genus Lepeophtheirus; species Lepeophtheirus salmonis. The sequence goes on along the minus strand of NC_052144.2, from coordinate 36,340,639 downwards.
GAAGTATTTTTAGCAAAACATCTTTTCTACTGAATATATAAAGTCGAAATGTTTCAAAGTTTTCTAGGATTGTCAAAAATATGTTTCTGCAAATTCTGATTAAATATATGAAAAGGTTATAATTTTAGACCAAGTTTAGTATATAGGTTGAATATCACCAAACCTCGTATTAAAGAAAAAGGGTTAAATAAAAAGAATGTAGGCTAGAAATGTCCAAGTGTTTAATATAATAGTCCGCATTGCCATTTGAAATATTTTAATGAGCCACATAAGATATTAAATTAAATTTAATGAAAAATGGCTTCATAAAACAAAACTATTCCAAAATAAAGTATGTTTTCAAAATATTTCTTAGTTTTTTAGAATTACCGAAAATAAATTTTTGCAAAAAGTGAAAGGTTGTAGTAGTCATAGACAACAATAAAGTAAGCTTGGCAAAAAACAACAACCATTAAAATAACTACAATTAAGGAAAATGATTCGAAAAAAAATATAGATATAACGAAGGAGGATAAAGATATATGAATAATAGATAAAGTTGAAAAGGAAAAACGGCGTTACAAGATCAAAGACAAAATGATAGGGAAGATGAAATATTTAAATTTTTTTTTAATACTGACTTATGAAGACATGACAAATAAAAAAGCTAATCAGTATTTTCTAACGGTTCAATGATTAAACGTCTTTTTGAAATACCTCAAAGGTAAAAAAAAGTATTTTTAACCTCATTTACCTTATGTTGATAGTCAGATTAACACAACAGGACCATAAATAAATTTAAGAAAAATTTAGTGTCGTTTACGTAAATCTTTATGCAAATGACCTCTATTTTCCGGGATGAAAATCAATGTAGAAAATACTTCCATTTTGTCTATTCGTAGAGGGTGTGCCGGGTCTCCCATAAGGATTGGATGATGTAAATTAGTTGAAAGCGTAAAGATTTTGGGAATTGAATGGAAGATAAATCAACCTTCTTTTTATGACTTTGTTAAGCTAAAATCTCAAGCCAACAAGTGGTGTCAGGCCTGTAGAGAATTTAACTTCCAAAAGAGAGTAGACTTATGCAATTCCAAATTAATCGCTCAAATGATTATATGTGGTCACATCTCTACCATTGGTAGGCGAGAGGCTCTTAAAGGAAGAGGAGGTGTGGTTGAATACATTATTTGACAGCAACTACGTCGTTACCCTGAAAAAACCTAGGTATAAACTAGGAGGAGGACTAGTACTACTTTCAATTACTTTTCCAAAAATATATATAAATACCTCACATCTAAACTTCATTTGGAATGGAGGTTATTTATCTCTCAGTCCTCCGTATATAATATGTTGATGTTTGGTTCAGAATATTCCATCGATGTAGTAGGATTGCACTCCATGTACTAGGGAGCTGATCAAAAAATTATATGGTGTAAATTACCTATATTTGATTCCAATAGATGTCATCAACCAAAATGCAAATAAGAAGTCATTCTTGAATAACCTCCAAAAATAACCAAGAGAGCTGGAAATAATTGCCATTAGCGAGGACGTTCTTACATTTCATGATATGGATCACAAATCAATTCTGAACACTGGAAGATTCTACTCTGCAGAGGTCAGCAAAGTGGCATCTTCAACTTACTCCTTTGTATCTGAAATTTAATTATGAAGTTTTGAAATTCTATGTTTGCGAGTCTTATCACTTAGGAATATATAATGAGCTTAGATCTTCCTCAAACATGGGAGATGAGGATTATGTGTTCTTTGAAAGGCATTTATGACGGTTGGAAGTTCAGTTGACAATTTTAAATATCATCTAGGTTGATTAGTTTTTCTCTATATTGTAAATACTGTGGAAGAATACAAATATAACTTTTGTTTCCTGTCCACTTTTGAAAAATAAAAAGGATTTTATATTACTTAATTCCATGTATATTTGAGATTTTGAGGCAAGATATATGGAAGCCTTTGTACTATTCTGTAAATCTTCCAAGGGGAAGCAGAGTTGAGTTGAGGAAAAAGCAATTAGTGTGGTTGTCAGTAACTGAAAAACTTTTATTGCCCGGTGATTTACTGAAGAAATCTAAGGACTATGTGAATATCGCTGCATTTGGATGGACCACTTTATCCCTGAGGATTCCCCAATTGCAATATTCATCGTGGAAATATGCCTCCGAAATATTAGATATTTTCTATCAATATCCCTGAATGTGTTCTAAGGATGATTATTCGGCGAAATAAGAAGTATTAGAAAGAAAATACGGATTGAGATGAATTTTTCTTTTCCTGTTTAGTTTATTTGAGTTGTTGCTGTTGTTTTTGTTAAGTATTGGACTATGTATATGTGAGTATGTGAAACGTCGTTTTTATTAGTTTTATTATTTGATTGTTTCGAGTCTTAGGTCTTTTAGAAGGAAATTAATCTTTAACTTTGAAGGATGCTTTCTATACAAATGCAAATTTCCTTTTATGTGTTTATTTTTATGTTTCTACATCAAAATATTCATAAACAAAGACCTTGCGGCCGAGAAAAAAAAGAAGTTAAGAAGTCATTTAAACCGGTTCAATAGTAAATGTCCCACTTTTTGATACATCTCTAAATAAAACAAAAAGTATTATTAACTTCATTTGCCTTATGTTTATACATAGTAGCACAGGGACAATTCCAAAAAAAAATCCCGATCCCTTTTCTGCTGCAATTCTAGTAAAAATTCCCCATGCCTAATCTTTAATATTTTCTAATAATAATAATAAAAAACCTATTTTGCTGTAAATTTATAAAATTTAGAATTGATAAAATAAAGCGCCATCTTTATTTAATGTAAATATTATTTACATTAAATAGAGTGAAATGATTTGTCTGCCCGGCCAGCATTTTCCAAGGCAAGTAATCCCAAGGCAAACTTTCCCAAGACAAATTTTCCAAAAGCGAGCTTTCCTGTATCCTGTTTTCTTTAACTCCTCCAATTCCCGTTTGGCCTTTTTGATTGAGCCCTTTTCGAACTTGCTGACGGCGTAGACACTGTAAATTGTATAGTTATTGAAGACGATCAATTTTTGTTTAAAAATAAACCTTTTAAATTATAGTTTAATACTTTGGCCATTATGTTAAGATCATTAATTTTATATAAAGCTTATTCCATGGGGGGGGAGGAGGGACATGATATGTTCTAAATTTATTCTTTTAAGAAGATAAGGAAACTTTTTTTGAATATATGAAAATGTAGATATTTTAAATTATTCAAAAAAAAGAGATAGGATTAAGTTTTACGACTATTACTTACGTTTCTACATAAATAGATAAGCTTAAATGTCCTAACAATTCTTTTATTACATAACGCATGGGCTGAAAAGTCCCTGGCTTAACAAAGATAACACGTTTTTTTTCTGGTCAAACTTGGGATTTTGATAATTTTTTTGTATCAAGAATCAGCTTAAAACTAAAATAAATTTTTTTTTTAATCCTTTGTTCTAAAAATATCAAAAGTACAAGCACAATAACTAACAAACTAAGGAATATATTGTCATGAAATTTTGAATGCTTTCTTTGAAGGTTGCAACTAACTGAAAATGAGTTCGATTAAAAAATAATAATAGTTTCATCTATGTGTGAAGCCATGGACTTGTACCCTCTCTTTAAAACATCACTAAAAATTCAATTTGCAAGCTACGAAGTTATAATCAATATTGTTTTGTGATTTGTACACAGATATATTTGGTAAGAATTAACACATCAATTTTTGGTCAATTTGTAACTTGGGGGTTTCAATATTTTAATAGTTTTATCGCGAGACATTTGGTACTACAAAATTAAAACCCTTGTTAATATCAGCTGCCTGTTGTATGATTTTGAGGACAAAATAAATTACTTGTATAAAGAAGAGAACCTTTTACTTTTAAAATAGCATTATTGCAGGAAAAATATCATAATTATATTTCAATTCACATATATTTATTTTATTATGTATTTTTAAATCAATTTACACCAAAAATAAACGAGAATTCTTCTTTAAAAGGGAAATGTTAACACATTTTCCTTTTCCAATCGCTATACATAGTTTTTTCTTTAAATAAATACCCACCCTTTTTACCTATTAGTCGTAATATACCCTGTTTCCATTCGTAAAAAAATATAAGATCTGGAAATATATAAATTTAGTACTGTAACAACTTTTATTCTAAATCTAACCACACATAACACACGTCTAAGTGCATATATAAATATGAGCCTTTATATAAATGATATTGGGAGAAGAGTTGCTTTCACAAAAATATTATTTATATAAATAGACAGGGTTGACCTTTTCTAGAGGTATGCATTTTATTATTTTCAATCCAGAATGAATTTCTACAAAATCACAAAGGTGGACAACAAGACATCTTATCTCTGAGCCCAGGCAGCTGAGACGATCGAAAAGAGAAACGAAGACTCTAAATTTTCTCAAGACCAACAAAATAGATGAAAGTTTTGTTCTGCTATGATTAATTTTTTTTGCCGAATATCCAGAACAATCTCTTCATCACAACTGAACGTCCAGACAATATCTCAGCTTCAGTGAGATATGTCTTCAGAACAAAACATCCAGTGGCCAACACATACGAAGTCTGCCCTCCCTTTTATGTGGAGAGGGAAGAGCGGTTCAATAAAGATGCTTATATCGAATTTCTGTATAAGAAAGTGCTACCGTGTGCTAGAAAAAAGTTCGGGGACAACTTTGCTCTGTCTTTTACTCAAGACAGAACTCTGTGTCATCGCACTGCTAAAACCCGGACCTTTCTGAGAGACAACATTCCAGACTTTTGAGACCTCAGCATATGGCTGCCTTCCCCTCCAGATGAGAACCCCTTGGACTACTCTATCTAGGCTTGTCTAGAGGAAAGGGTGTTCGCTACTTCTCATAGGATTGTACAGTCCATTAGATGGAGTGGGCCAACCTCGAGTCTGACTGCATAGTAAAGGTCTGCAAGGGATTTATGCATTGTATTGAGGCAATTATAAAGACCGAGGGCTCATATTGTGAATAAAAGTTATGCCCAGCACTATTTTCAGATAATTTTGTGAAATAAATATTCTTACAAAACCTCTTGTTTCAATTTTACTCTTGAAAAATTGAAAAAAAATAAAATGTGTATCACTAAATATGATCAAACCTATATATATATAATATGTATTTACAATAGACTTGGACGTGTACACGCTTGATAGACATGGTAACCCGCCTGAACAAATACCAGGTGTACACAAAGTTTTCCCTATGTTATAAAAATACATATATAAATATGCATATTAGATATTCAACTTTAGTTGACATCGAATAATCTAAACTAGAAACATTCAAATTCAATTAATTATTAGTCAAACTTCCAGTATCTCTCAAAAGGACAGTAATAAACTACAGACTGTTTTTTTCTTATTTAAAGCATTGTTGCTGTATTTAATACCAAGTGGTCCATTAAAATCAAAACACTTTGAAATTTAAATTTCAACAAAATATAGTTTATTAATTAACAATAGAATTTCAACAAAATTAATACTATAAATAGATGTGTTTGATCACTCAATCATTAATGTAGCCCTCCTTAATGGCTATTATAGCTTACAGGCGACAGCGGTGGCAGATTGCATTTCCCACTGTGGATGTATTCCCAGTGCTGACTGACAGTGGCTTTTGAAGGGCTAGGTGTTTGGATGACGAACGCTGCTGTAAGAGGGGGGGGGGAGAAAGTGTCAATAATTGAGTTCAAAATAACTCATCAAAAGAGTCTTGCAATGGAAGAGATGGGGTTTCTTCATTATTGGTGCCAAAAATGGCATTTCCACCCTCACAGGAATCTTTCCACACACTTTTTTGATAGCTATCTAGACAGTCTGTTGTGAAATCCCGAGATCTCTTCCATGCACCCTCATGGACTTTTCTTTAACTCCTCTAGGCCCCTTTTGACCTTTTCATCAGAATCCTTCTTCCTCTCCAACGTTTTGGAGCTGTTGACGGCGTAGACGGTGGTCCTGGATACGTCCAACTACCATGAGTGTACGAAGGAGAATTTCCTCGACTTGTACGTAAGTTAGAGAGCTCTATTTTTTGTAACTAATTATGTATGCTTTAATATATCGAGATATGAATTAATTTCAATCACTCAACCTTGATTAATGATTGAATAAGTAAGTGATCAGATTTCAATGGACCACCCGGTACATAGTAACTATGCTAATATTATATAAATTAAAATTAATTAATCATTATCAGTGTATAATTGAAAATTGAACGCACACAGTAAGGTTTACCATATTATTGTAAATCAATTAATCAGCATTGATTCACAGTGATGACTATTTTATGCCTGCCGGTATGTTAAAAAAAAGAAACCGAAAGTTAAAGTGGTAATCCTCACACTTTGAAGAATGTTTGAGAGTAGAGCAGCTTAGCTGTCATGACATTTTATTAAATTAACTGTGAGCAGCCCTAAAAGAGACGGAAAGAAATAAAAAAAACACAAATCATACTTCGTATGACCCAACCTCTGAAGCTCACCTTTTCAGTTAGTTATCCAAGGATATTGTTTATTACTGTTGTGATACTTAGAACTTTTAATAATTCCATTAATTACATGTGGTTGACTCGTAAAAAGTAAAGAAGTCAGTTCCTGAGGAGCAGCAATCCTTCGAGAGTCCTTATTTCTTCCTCAAATCACGAGGTGGATAAATATCTACTTCATTGTCGTCATATGGGATTCACGATGTCAAATTTTACTCCGAAACAGCAAGTGTATTTCCTTACTTATAGTGGTGGAGGATATCACCATCCTTAGGGAAGGACTTTAATGAGAGGAAGATGAAAAACACCAATCTGATCCCTCATTAATTTGGATGGGCCCTTCTGACCTTAAATATCATCAAGAAAGGATATAATAGTCTATGTTGGTTGATACATTTTAGGATAATTAGTAAACGAGTTTTCCTAATTTACATTCTACAATGTCAACATATAGGATTAAATTTACAACATCTTTATAAATGATCAATTGCGTTGCTGTTTTCGAATAAGAGTTATCAGCATAAGCGTACGAAGATATATCATATTCTATGCATATATAGCCTTATAAAGTTATAGGGATTTCCCAGTGGTCTGGTGGGATGGTTTCCCACGCCACACATGAAATAAGCCTGTCAATGACTCTTCCTAAGTCATTTTCCTTATCCCATTCATTCCAAACCTTACTTTCATCCTTTGGCCATGACTCCAAAACTTTTTTAAACATAACTTTATGTTTCTTGTAATATCTAATTAGGCTAAGGGGCTGTTTAGAACCTAGCCCAATTGATTTTTTTATTTATCTTTAAAAATTAATTGTCCTTACTAACTAGTAAGGATTAGAGTTGAAAATATTTAAGTAAAGTGTCAATAACCTTAGGCTTAAAACACAACGTTCATATGGTAACTCCTTTTGTTGTTTCCTTTACTGTGGATACCATCATTGACTTGGCATAAGCTTCATATCAATATTTTTTTATGAGTCGGAGCATCTTGATTGATTATCTCCTATTAATACAAATTTGACATTTCCACTTTTTTAAATAGTATAAAATTAAAGCTTAAGGAAAGACGAACTGAAGGTTCGGAAGGAATTGCTGAAGGTTATCGGATTATGGGATTTGTGAGCGCCTTAATTTGAAGTATTGTATTAAGATGATTATTTCATTACAGATTTAGGGTTGCTGAAATCTTCATAATGGACACTGTGACTGGTCATAGTGGTCAATTTAATTGCTTTCTCGAACTTCATATAGTTATTAAAAAACTTACAATGACTTTGCTTCATCAATAATTCAAGAAAGTTAGATGCAAATTGAGAATCCAACTACTGAGAAATATGGACACCTATTATAAACGATCGGAACAACGGGATAGAGTCTAATTAAACGGAGCGAATTCCCATTTTAAAAACGTTAATATTATATTAATTCAACTATAAACCTACTATTTATTATAACATTATTTTTTATTAAAAAATAGATGCATTCTACATGAATAGTTCTACCTATCTTGTAAATTGGAAAATTTTCTTGAAAATATGTTAAAGAGCGTAAGAAGCTTCTTTTCATCGATTTCCTAGCAAAAATGGAGAGCTATGAAAGTAGTCATTTATGTATTGTTTTATACAATAAAATTAAATTATTTAAAAAAACTTTATTAGACAATAACCTTCAAACACAACCAATCTGTTTTTAAAAATTGCATTATAAAAATATAAACAATAATCATCACTATATTATACACAAATTTCCTTATTTGGTTAGGTTTTGCAGTTTAAAATAAAATAATTAGAGACTATTTAGAACTATTCATGTAGAATGCATCTATTTTTTTAATAAAAAATAATGTTATAAAATTTATAATAAATGAATTTAGGAGACTTATACGTATAATTATTGTCATATATTTATACTGTTTATAAATATCTACATTAATTTTTTAAATCCAAAATATTCCAAAGTAAGACTTGTAGCTGTTTAAAAATTTAAATACGACTATTGATTTATGTCATCATTCAATGTATTTTTGAAGGACAACTAAAGAGATTACATATTTTTCCTTCCTTATTATTAATAGAAAAAGATGAGCTTCTGAGATTTCGTTGACTTTCAAAATTTCCACTCATCCATATATCTAGTAATTCAAGTATAAGGGTAATGCTCTGAACAAAGGTATGGAGAAAGTTGATTTTATGCGTAAGAAACTCTTGTTTACAGTTTATCTTTCGAATTCTAAGTCATCTACACGTTTTTGTTACAGAATTTGCGTTGATACCATTAATAATTTACTTCTTGTTAATTGCAAAATTGTTATACCCAAGAATCGGATTCAATATTATGAAGTGCACCATAAATAATTTCCATTGTCATCGTTGAGACAAACAAGATTATAAAAACGTAATTGAAATTTATAATTTCATGTCACATATTTACTCGAGTTTCATATAAACATAAATGAAATTGCTTATTTTACTAGTTAAAAATAGATCTTATGTTAATTTGAAAGTTTGTAATCTTCCTTTACGCATGTTAAAATAAAAAAGTTGTTATCATAATACTAATACATATATTTTCAAAAAAAAAAAAAAAAATCAATTGTGTTTATTCAAAGGCACTTTTCATTGTATTTACAAGTCGAATATTAGTTATTTTTCTATTGAAGAAAGTATAGTCCATTTAAAATAAAAATAAATACAAAATTAATTAACAATATTTTATTTCAAAATTATTTAATATTTATATAATAGCTTTTAAAGGGAAAGTTAATTGATAAATATTATTTGATTACTGATAATTTATGTAAAATACATGAAGTTACGACGAGGATTCTAGATTTTTGGCATGCCATCTTTTAATTATGGAAATATAGTCCAGAAGATGTTCAAAGTAGAACAACACAGTAAAAACCAAATTCACGAAAGGAATTTGAAACTGTATACAAGTCATATAATGAATTCCTAATATGAATATTCCAATTTTACAGAAGATAAAATCATAATGCATGTCTCCTGCAACATTCCACTCTATATCGTTAATCATCCAAATTTTGTTAAGTTTATGGAAATTTATACTGGAAAAGTAATTTCCTCTCGCTTCTCCATCACCAAGTCAATGGAGTCTCAAAGTAAAGTAGTATTGACCAAGATTTAAAAAAAAATTCAGGGGAAGGATATATTTCTTGCATTGGACGAAACTACTGACACTCGACAGCTGCCCATGACTGCAATATTAGTTGATCCTTTATATGGTTAATTTTTGGGTCATCCTTATCCTATTAATTTGGAAGGTATACAATGATTACGAATGTTACTGCAGAAAGTATCAGCAATATTCTTGTCTCTTATTTCATAGGGGAAAGACTGAAGATTTTCATTACCAACGGATCTTCATATTGTACTAAAGCAACCAAAAACCTTAAATAACATTTTACAATTATGTTGCATATCACTTGTTTTGCTCATTGGCTGAAGAGAATAGCAACGCTCTTACCTGATTTATTTTAAAACACAAACACTATCATCTCTGAAGTGAATATATATATTTTTTAATTTAGATGATCTAAAACAATTGACTACTACGCCAAGCACTTCAATTCAGTCAAAGAGTATATGAATGTTATGTATGGTAACTATCATGCAATCTATAAAACAAAAGATGTGTTTTTAAGAATGATCCACTTTTGTATGAAATACTGTTTATTCAACACAATTAAAATCCAATCCAGGTAACCAATAAAGCTTTGAAGGAGAAATTATCGCTACTCCCAAGTGTAACTATCGTAGAAAATCTATGCCAAGATATTACGTTTGAACCTTTCAAAATTAATGTCTGTAGATGCAGTGCCGTATGTCAGGAAGATTTTTCGGTCCGCTTTACAAGGGTGAACGGTTGATTTTCAGTGGTGAAGTTGGGATATTTAAACAGGGCAAATGCTACAGCATAGATTAAATCTTGCAAGAATATCGTCCAATGGACTGTCTGACCATTATTTTCTTCAGGCAAACATTGGGAAAAATAAAATGAAAAGGAAAAACTCTAGACGGAAAGTCAATGCCGACCTATTCATAAAGGAAGGAGTATAATGGAGTATAAAATGCACGGTGCAAGAATGAGAGAAATTTTTTGAACTATACAATTAAGTCAAACAATTTAAACTTACTTAAATATTTTTAAAATAATAACGGATGAAGATAATGAACGAGATTATAATATACCATGAAAGGGTTACATCGACAGAAAATAAATTATGCTCACAAGTCTTGATGTTCTTAACTCGCATGTATACGTGGTGATGTGTTTGAAAAAAATGAAGAAAAAAAATGCATGTGTTCTTTATCATGATTAGAAGAAGATGTTTTTCCTCTCTTTTCTTGACGCAAACTGTCCATGTCTTCATGGAGCACCTTGTCCACCATCACCCTGTCCATGTTCAAGAGGGTGAGGGAGGAGAGCCTCTCCTGGTCAATGGTGGTCCTCATGTGGTTCTTGAGCCTTCTGAGACAGGAGAATGACCGCTCTGCCTCACAGCTGCTGATGGGCATTGAGGCCAGGATAACGATCACCTTGTATAGCTCCGGCATCAGGCGGAACAATCCCGAGCTTATTAACTCCGCAGCAATTTGTGACGAAACCATGTCTTCTGTGTCAATATCTGCCTAGAGAAACATAAATTTTAAACATATAATGCAAAATGAAACATTATAATATTAACCTTGAATTGCTTGAAGATTGCATGGTCTGACTGGAGCTGCTCGAGTTCAAGTCTGTAGTGCTTGGCGACACGCTCAATGACACAGGTATCCACTTCACTGTCATTGACGATTGCAATGAGATCCATTGTGATGTTTGTATCGTCGGTGGCAAATCTGCTCTAAAGCTCTAATACAATCTTATTGATTGCAACATCGAAATGTGTTTCACGGAAGTAGGATTCAGTTGTTCCTTTCCACTTTATTCTCCTTGGAATCTTCGCCTCCTTGAATTCCAAATCAATTGAGTCCTCCTGGTCAAATACTGATTTCATCTCAGACGACTTCAACTCAGCAAGTTTCCAGATTGATTCAAGGATTTTCTCATTCTTAAGATCTTCAAGAGTCCTAATCACTAGGTTGACGTGTTTCCGGGCCTTTGTTAGGTCAACCTTTCTGCCTTGAAGTACATCTGACAAGCTAGATGTGTGTCTGAGGAGTGTCTTCAACAGTTCAATGCCGAAAACAAATTCGTGACTAAAGATGCTGTTGAGCAGAGAAGTTGCTGTTGAGCTCGACAATGTACTTTATCTTTTCTCATTATTATGAGGGTCGTCATGATTCTGACCATCCCTAGAGATACAGCGTGTACAGCATCGTAGCGGAGAATCCGGCGGGTAGCAGAATGGTTCTTCAGGGTCATCACCTTGGCATGCTCCTCATCTTTACTTGTTATCTTCATCGACTTGTAAATTGTTGACCTCTTTGGTGACCCTTCAATGAAGTTGTATAAAATTTGTACTATCCCCATTGTATTTCTCAACAGGGTTATATCTGAGAGAAGATCCTTGACTACAAGATTGAGGACATGGGCGTAGCAGTGGATGTAGACACCCAGTGGGGCTGCTTCCTTCCACCTGGCGGCAAGACCCTTCTTGATGCCGGATATGTTGGAGGCACCGTCCGCGGCCAGGGAGACAGTGCGGGCGGGGTTAAGGCCAAGATCCTTGACAGCCTCGTGAAGCTTCTCAAACAAATATTTGCCGTCAGTCTGGGTAACTTTTACAAACTTGAGGAAGCTCTCTTTCTTGATGCCATCACTCGTCAGATATCCCAGTGACAGACTGAACTGCTCCGTGTTTGACATATCTGATGTCTCATCAACAATCACAGGGAACCAGTTGTCATCATCGCCGGCACAAGTCTTGACATCTTCAATTGTATTTTCCGTCACTTTGGATGCTATAATCTTTATCAGCTCATTTTGGATGTCAGGTGAAGTCCATTTGGCAAAACCTGCCCCAGCTGAACCAAATTTTTTGACTTCGGCCTCCAGTTTATCTTTGAGAATATGATTGTCGTGTAAACGCAGGGACAAAAGCTCAAGAAGTTTCCTCGATTGTTTTCATTAGATTCCGTCAACTTTTCTCTTGTTTCGGAATCGCCCCTAAAAGCCAATCCTTGCTTTGCGAGGAACCCAACAGTTTGGAAAAGATACCTTAAATAAGCTCGCCACTTCACGACTTCCTCAGCATGTTGAGACTGAACATGGCCGAGAACCGAGGTATTCTTTCTCTTTGATGTGAGGAAATTGATCCACTTTTCCATCGACAGTTTGTGTTTTTTGTTGTTAGAATGAACTTTCAACGAGGAACTGTTTTTCCATGTTTTGAACTCAAATTTCCCAAGGTTGGAAATGGAAAATTTGGAACAAGCGAAACACTTGGCTGACTTTTCAACCTCGTCATATTCTAGCCACGGGAACTAACGGAACCAATCATATTGAAAGTCTTTGGAGTATTTGTCATCTATCTGAGGATTGTATGTTGGTAACTTGGGCTGTAGAGGATGATCTTTCTCGACTTTAGGTACAGTTTCCCGCTCAGTCTCCACTCTGGTTCTGGTCTGGATGTCCTTCCGCTTTGGCTCCCGTCCGGTAAGTATTGGGTCACCCAGCTGGCTCGTGAAGACGACAGGGTACTCTGGGCCTCCGTTCATAAACTCCATCTCCTCTGTCTTGCTCTTCTCACCTCCCTGGACATTGTCGCTAGTCTCAGAGTCCTCTGCAGAGGGAATATTGTTGTTGTTGACTACAGAGAGCTGCTCGGGAGAGAAGATTGGTCCGATATCGAGATTAGGAAGTCTTAGTCCATGAGAAATCCGTTCGCTGGGGTAATTTGATGAGTCGCCATTATTTTCTGTGTCTGCAGTAACTTTCTCTTCAGCAGAAACGGACTTTTCAGATCTTGGTTCAGGCAGTAAGGCCTCAACTGGAGCAGGGTCATCGGGACAGGAGGAGGCAGTGACTGAGGATGAGGATGTAGCAGAGGAAGTTTTCTTAACAGCAAAGTTCAATGTTTTCTGCTTCTTATGATCAATTTTCACTTGATACTTGCAGGTGGGGTCATTCTTATGGAGTTTAACTTTGTGATCATTAAAGTTGTCCTTCTGTATTTCCTTTTGACATATAGAACAAATCACCAACCCTCTGTTAAAATGCGTTTTCCGCTTCCCCTGATACATTTCTGATAATTTATAAATTACTGCAACAATCCACTCTAAAAAGTACATAAATATTATTTATGTCCCTTTTAAGCAGTAATAATTTAATTTATCTTGTATTCAATGAAACAAATTCTCACGCTCTTAAATATTTCAAGAGTACTCCATACGAAAAATGTTGTGTGCGTCTTTTTTTTTTTTTTTGGCTGTAAAGTACTTCCCATTTGCAACCAGTAACGTTAAACGTAATATCTAACTAAAATATCCACTCAATGTGAAGTACTTTAAATCCATACGAAAAATGTTGTGTGCGTCTTTTTTTTTTTTTTTTTGGTTGTAAATTACTTCACATTTGCAACCAGTAACGTTAAACGTAATATCTAACTCAAATATCCACTCAATGTGAAGTACTTTAAATCCATACGAAAAATGTTGTGTGTGTCTTTGTTTTTTATTTTTGGCTGTAAAGTACTCTTGAAATAATTGCAGTAATTTATTAATTATCAGAAATGTATCACGGGAAGCGGAAAACGCGTTTTATATTCAAAGGTTCAATCATTTATATTGATAAAATGACAGGCAATATTTGAAAGAGATATTACGGTAAATTACAGGATTTGAATTCAAATTTCTGCGATGAATTGAGATACCCGAGAGTGTTAACTGTAGTTTAAAACCTCCGTTTTATCTATCTGACTTAATTTGGCCCCAATATTGTCTTAGAGATATAATTTATTAATTTAGTAATTCTATAAATGTGCCGGTGAATTTTGGCTACTTTAAGTACAATTTGTGGTGCCTCCAAAGGATTAATCAGAAGCATTTTTTCATTTAAATGAACTATAATTTGTTGGAAAATGTATTCCATGTTCAATTTTGAGAAAAATTATCTAGCTTCCTTTTGGGTGGACGTGCTACAAATATGTAATTTTATTATAATGACTCAGTACGATTATGAGTTGGTCATAAGTTACATATATATAATAGATTTTAATAACTAATTATGACTCAATTCATCTATATTTACATACCTATATGATTGGTAGACGGTTGAGTAAGGTTTTTTTTTTTGGCGCAAAGCGCAATACTGACGTACGGCCCTGTGTAGATGATAGGGATACATCAAATTTAGATGTACCAAAAAAATCCCGTCTGACGAAGGCTCACGTCAAGAATATGATAATCAAATGGGACATTGGTATTGAATGATTTTAAAATTTCAAAATATAATAATATTAATAAAAAATTCTTATTTTAATTTTAAATAATAAATACCTATTACATTTTAATCTATCATTTTACAACGATTTCATTTTGAAATTTAACTACTTAGAAATATAAGAAATTAGTTAGATAAAGACTAAGTAAATAATAATAATACTTGTAAGATTTCTTATAACATTCACCTATCTTCATAAATCAATGTTCCATTTCACTATCATAATATCATTGACATCACCCTCCGTCAAACGGGACTTTTCAGTATATTTATGTCTGACATCACACAAAAAACTCTCTATACAGTTTGACTGAATTGAAGGGGTTGGCAAAGTAGGATAAGTGCTGGTGGGAGGGGAACTTGGCATAAAGCAGTAAGTTTACGTTTTCTATTATTTCTAGTATTATAAGAATTACCAACTGCAAAAGCTCGCTCCTGCTTTTGAGGACATATAATATTCATATCTGTTGATTCATCTCCTCAGTTTTTCTCTCACTCTCTTTATTCTATAAGACTATACTAAAGATTTACGTTATATATATAAAAAAAAAGTATATATATATTCTTAACTTAAATCAATAAAATGTTCAATATAAAATTAATTTCTGATATTTTTTTTAATTGACTTTCGTAAAAATGTAAGAAATAATATTTGTAGCATTCCCCGGTTGAAAAACTTACTTTAAGAAAGTTCAAGAAAAACTATTTTATTTCATTTAAAAATGTTTTCTTTTGTGAAAAAGTTATTCATTGTAGCATGCGACTTCAACAAAGCAATGATATTGTTCAAACTCAATAAGGTTTTGCCAATTGATTTTTAACTATAAAAAATACACTTCTTCCAACATTAGGTTATGTAATTGTCGATTGATCCTTGGTCTATTCCAAATAATAGTGGAACTAATCGATACAGCCAATAGAAAAATAATCGCAAATCAATATTAGAATATAACGCAACCTCACAAAACTCGAAATATGAGCATTTCTTTAAGTGTAAATTTAAATAAGACGCTTTGAGTAATTTCTAGACATTTTTCAAGTACGAAACATACTACTTAACACTAACTTTATATGTGGGTTGTCCAAAAAAAAAAAAAAACATTGCTAAGGTCTAAAAATCTTTTTTTTTTTAAAGTGTTTCAATCGAGATTGAAAAACCATCAGGTATAAAAGTATAATGCGTTTAAAAGTAAAATACATTCATTTGATGTGTGAGTGATTTTTCATTTCATACAAAAAAATCGGTATGTGTCTCTAGAGAAACTTGTGTGGCTCCAACGTTAATTTGATTGCAATTCTTTTAAGACATAAATCACTTGAGATTACTTGTTGTAACATTGAAAATGAATGAGTGTATATTAATAGAAAGATACATTTTACATTTGTACATAACAAAATTAAACTATGAGTATTTTATGTAAAATGTAAAGAGTTGATTTTATCCAGTGGTAAACATTTTTTTTTTTTCAATTTTTCAGGAGTCAAATTTAAAGGAGAGGTATTGTGAAGATATTTATTTTACAAAATCGTCTGAAAATAGTGCTTGGCACATCTTTAATTCAATATGTGAGCCTTCAGTTGTTTAATTTCCTCAATACGACGCATAAATCCCTTCCAGACCATGAATATGTAGTCAGACTCAAGCTTGATCCACTCCATTTTGGTGGAAGCCTCTAGTGACCGGACATTTTTGTGAATTGTAGCATACCCCATCTCCTCCAGACGCGTCTAGATATAGTAGTCCAAGGTGTTTGTGGAGGGCATCCACATGTTGAGGTCCAAAATGTATGTAAAGTTATCTTTCAGGAAGGCCTTAGCCTTAGCAGCGTGATGGCACAGAGCTCCGCCTTGAATGAAAACAAGGTTGTCCCCCAACTTTTCTCTGCCCTAAAGTAGGAATTTCTTATCCATAATTTCGACGTAAGCATCTGCATTTATCCGCTCCTTCCTCTCCACAAAAATTGGAGGGCAGACTCCACAACGCTCAAGACCAAGGTTCCAGCTGTATATTTTTTTCTGAAAGCATGTTTCACTGAAGCTGAGACATTGTCTGGATGTTCGGTTGTGATGTATTGTCATTAGAAGAGAGTAAAACTTTGCCTGAATTTTTGTTGGCCAATAGAAAATTTAGAATCTTCTTTGCTCTTTCCAGCCGTCTCAGTTTGTTCTGTTCAGATATAAAATACCTTGCTGTCCTCAATGATTTTGCAACAATACCATTCTGGATTGAAAATAATAAAATGTGTACCATTAAATATGATCGACCCTGTATTTGATTTTTTGTATTTTAAAATTTAATGTGTTTCTTCTCATTTTTTATTTATTATGTCAACTTGTTTTCAAAGTTATTTGATCTTAAATGTCCAATAAGTGCTATTCATTTTACTTCTAACTAAATATAAGTTCTTCATATGAAAAAATTATAATTGAATTAGAGAATAATTTAGTTTCTTTATGACATTTGGTTAATAAAAGATGAATATACATATTACAGCATTAGCAGCAGTATCCAATGTACATATCATGGCTCCTGATTTCTATTCCTTTACTATTATCTCCCATTTTAAAGAAAATTAATAATATCTGGAGAATTTATGTAGAGTTCATTTTTGTAAATTTTAGTACTGAATATCGATAATTGTCTGATGGAATGACCTAACTCAATGGATCAGTCGCTCATGATAAATAATTCCCGTGAACTCAATGTACGAGGGTTCGTTCCTAGAGAAGATAACATACATGATATATATGGACTTCAAAGAAGATTAGGTATTTGTTCGTAGCTTTTGAATATATAAATTAAAACACTTTCGATGCTCACTTAAATTCTTTATAGTATATATTTCAATTATATATTCGGGACAAGTACGAAAAACTTATTTACATTTTATATACATTAAAGTAGATAATCGAGAGATTACGAGTGAGGCTTCTTAGCAAAAGCTAAGAAGGGTTGTGAATGAACAAGGTTGATCACAACATTTATCCGTGAGCCCTGCTCGTTTCCTCATGTTACTCCGAAGATCATTCATACCCATAATTTCTTCTGAAAAATCATCTGCAGACCTTTTTCCATGCGACTCTCAGAGCATTGAACAAGTTGTACCATTTCCCCATAGCACTTGGCTCTTCCCTTCTCAGAGTATCCCGTCAGACTCTGAATTAGCTCCATTGGATTCATCTGTTTTCCACACTCAAAATATAACAAGTAGAATGATACTCCCAGAATCATAGAGAGGAGAAGACAAATGAAAGATGCAATCTATAGCTTGTTCGACATTCTAATGACTAATAAAACTTTATGTATGCTGCATTGGATTTGTAGACTAACCATTTACAACTGATGTTTTGTTCAAATGTCTAAGAGGCTTTTACAGATAGAGCAAATTATTTTTGCTCTCGTTGACGATGATGATTCATTAACACAAACACTTAAATTAACCTTCATAATTCCTTTTTCCAAAAATAATGAATTTCTTAAATATGTTTTTTACTTTTATTTTTTCAAACTTTAATTTCACCTCCTTCAGCGTAATTGAAATTAAGTGAAATGATAAAAATATTAAGGATACATTTTTAAAACTACCAAGATTATCATTCAGTTATTTTATTAAGATAAATGTAATCACTGTTTTATAAATTGATTTTATATATTGATAAAAGTAATTCTATTTTAAAATAATTTAGAAGTCCAATTTTAAAACTCTGTAACTTCTATGGGGTGTTTATTCTTCCAGAGGCAGAAATATAGTTGTTTTTGTTTTAATAAAAAACTTGTGGAATTAATTATGATCGAGGTTTCAAAGAATGATTTAGACGTGTTTATATTATTTATCTAATTCAACAAGGAATATAAATAAAGTTGATTGTGAAGAAAGAGTGGTGAATGTTTTATATACATATAAAAAAAGATTTTATTTGATAATTCGATAAGCAAAGTATATCTCTATGCAGGTACAGGGTTCCTACTTTTAATTATCACCTTACCAACAAAATCTCAAAAACTAGCTCATATCTTGGCAAAAAATCAATATATTTCCATAATTCAAAAATAGCCATCAACTTTATATAGTTCTTCATAACGATGCAAAGTCTCTGCACTTCATTAAATTCAAAATGATCTAATTGTCCGTATTATTTTGGATGGTTAATTCACAGATACATATAAAATATAACCGTAAAAATTATAAAAAATGATCAATGATACTTGTAGTATCATATGTAACAACTACTAAAGGCTAATACAGTTTTAAAAGTATTATTAAAATACGAATTTTAATGTTGCTGTGGGTAAACAGTTAAATAGTCTGCATATTTTTTGCAGTTATCCCATAAATGTATGCAGTAAATAATCTAAGCGCGGACGAGTGTCATCTTTGAAAAGACATTGAACGTCATCGTAAATGATTTGAAAGATTTGAAGAGGAAAAACCACATCATTAACGAAGACCCAGGTGGTAGATACATATCTGTAGTAAAAATAATTGCCTTATGTTTCCAATAGATGGATGGCTTTAGTCATGAGTATCTCCCGTTGTATAAGTGCAGTCTTATGGTGTGAGAAAGATTTTGTGATTCTTTGAACGTATAATACTAGAAAACTAAGACAGAAGAACTGATAAATTACTACCTTGGCATTTGTCAACTAATTGCCATATTTCTATGAAAAACACACATCTATTATCTTCAAATAGTCAAATGTATACTTATAGATAAATAAAAGGCTGTGATAGATTTACTTTTGGAATTAAATAATTTCACAAAAACTGCGATTTATGAATTTTAAAGGCTTGATTTTTTTGTATAAGTTTATGTTTGACAATTTAAATCTATTAAATACATAAAAATATGAAAAATGGTCCACAAATATACTTTTGAGCTTATGTTATGATATTGGGATAATTTTTTAGTTCATCTACCCCATTTGTAGGGTGAGACCTCCATATTCTGCGCACAATAATTCACGAGTGAATCGGGTTAGCGCAATACTATCCAAAAAAACTTTTGCAGTATACACTTACACCTTCATCGTAATATTCATCTGACCAATAATTAACAAGCTATTCTGAATCAAAAAAAGTGGGTGGGAATGAAATTACTTTTTCCCCAACCTAATATTATGTTCATAAAACGGTCTATATCGGGGACAAATTAAGCCTTATAAATCGAATGAAGGATATTAGACTGTACTTACCATTCATGTGTCATCTCAGAAATTTTAATACATATAGCCTACATATATTTTGGGTGTTTTGCAAAAAGCACAAAAAGAAGAAAAAATGAATTGTCGCAATAAAAGAATGAGAAATTTATAGATTTTAGTTGAAAGTCCAAGTCGGGGCAAATAGAATTATCTTTTATCAAATAAAAGAATTAAACTATAGATAAAATTCTTGAGTATCTTAACTCATCTCGGAAATTTGAATACTTAGCCCATAATTAACTCAAATATGTCTATGAAATATTGGGCTGTATGTACAGGGCGACGACTCAAAAATTAGAAAATTTTAAAAGGCATTTTCATTTCTCCATACTTTTATTTTGTACCATTTTTATGCCCAACTTTTGTAGCAAAATTTGATAATTCAATTTATTTTTACACTTTTTATTGAATATATCCCCCTCCACGCTGAATGATGGCTTCAATACGGGGACAAACTGAAGCGCAGCTTGCATTGATAAAGGCAAAGGACGAGTTGTTCTACTCCTCCGTGATCACAGCTTTCAGGGCATCGACATTCGAGTGAGAAGTATTTTTTGTCTTGCCTACAAGACACCCCAAACAGCCAAGTCCAGGGGTTCATGTAGGGTGAGGACAAAAGCTAGAAGGCAGCCAGGTTCTCCCTGCAAAAATTGCTGCACCTTCTTGGACGCGTGTGCCAGGGCGCCGTCTTGGATAACTCATAGTTGTCCCTGCGGAACGTGCTCTTCAAACATGCCAAGATGAACATATATTAGACGTCCGTGTGACTTTCTCATTGGCCTTGAAGAAGTAGGGAGATATTTTACTTCCATCAGACGCCACGATGCAGAGGACCATGACTTGAGCTAGATGTTCGGTCCTGATGGTTCCCTCGACCTAAGCTCTTGATTCCGCTCAGAAGCGATCATTTTTCCTATTCAGAACAGCATCCACTGTGAAGACTTGTACGTAGAGTAAAATTTGACAAAATTGTCAGACTTTTAGAACTGAGGCATCATAGCTTCGAAGAGGATTATAATTTTTGAGTCCTCGCCCTGTATTTATAATGTAAGTAATGGAATTTTCTCCTTTTCTGGATTTTGTTCGAAATTATTTTTGTACCATTTGTAATCGACCAAAATATGCTTTTAAAATATTGGGTATAAAATGATATGTAGTATAAAATTAAAATACCATATATACTTAATGAACTTCAAAGATAATTCCTATTTCAGATAGAGTAATTGTAATACTATAATGCTTACTTAATCAGTTAATTCCATCTATACAATTAAAGGAATATAAGTGTATATATATATTCAAATCAATACTGGATTATAACTAAATACTCTTTTGTAAATCAAATCCTAAATCTACAAATTATTTCTTTTGGTGTAAAAAAAAATTGAGAAATCGGGACAGGATTATATTTTGGGAGGGCTTAATTTTTGTAACTTTTTTTTTTGGAACAAAATTTTAAGCATTGCTCTGCTCTGCATACTTTGCCTAAATGACAAAACAAATTCTTGTTAAAAGTAAAAATTCTTTAATTTGTGTGAGGGGAGCTACAGCCCCCCCCAATGACAACCTCATTGTGGTTGTTTGACCTTCAAATTTCATTCTTCTAGGATTAGATCATCACATTTCAAATATAAACACATATTCAAAATCAACATAAAATTTAAAAAATTGAATTAAATTCTAGGATAAGTTACGCATCGTCGGACACATCGAAGAGGTGCTTATGTTCATATATTTCGTATAGACATTGTGCGTTATATTTGAGATTTTTTTAAATAAAAACATTATAAATATGTTAGTAAAATGTTTTGTATCAAAATATTTTCATTAAAAGATCGAATAAAGAGGTGATTAAAAATTTAAAAACACTATCAAAAATGCCCAAAATTTTTAAATTCCGACAAGTTTCAAATCAAATTTTTTAATTTCGGATCATACACCATGAAATAGCAAAAATATAGGAAAAAAATATAAAAAGGAGTGCAAATGCTGTTTGAATATTTATCTCTTGGGTAGATAAAATTCAAAATACAACGTAATTTTCTTGTACGCAGAGGAATCCTTGATTATTTGGCAATCTAGATGGAGGAACAGACACACGGTACATAACTTAGAAAAAAAATTATAAAAAGAAAAGGAAGAATGATCCTTTTGTCGTATTAATAATTAGTCTAATTTATAAAGGATCATGTCTGTGTTTCCAACTTCGTCTCGGGAAGGAATATAGCGGACCAGTTCTGAGATATGATTCCATGTATTACTTGGATACATTCAATATCCAATTCACTTTTAAATCTCTACTCAGATTCTAACTCAAGCCAAGTGTCTATGGAGTCTTTGGGAGTCCAAGTTGCTTCACTTCAACTCATGGAACCCCCGAAAGTTATCAACTTTGCAAAGCTCTGCTATAATTCTCGTGTCTTGCTTGCTCATATCGTCAACTTCAGAAAGTTAAATCCTCATTTGAATACGATCCTAAATTTTATTGACTCTTTCCTGTCAAAATTTATAATATCCTGATGTTATGTTGGATCAATTATGATGAGGAATTGTCTACAACTCCAAATCCTTCATTCACTTCAACAATCAAGAGTTATCATTTGCATTCCAATAGATGATGTTGATGTTCTAGCCTTTTACATTCTTTGTTTTTATTTATCAATATTAATGATTAATTACTACACCGTTATCTCATTAAGACATCTTTGCATTACCGTTCTACAAAATCAAAGTTATTCTTTTTATTGAGAAAGGCTTCAGTCACTAACATGGAAGATTCATGTTCGATTTATTAATAAGCAAGGAAGTCAATGGACAAACTCGTGCCTCGATAACTCTTAATGGCTTTAAGAATACAAAACGGCACTGAACTCCAACACGATAAAGGAACTAATAAATTTCAATTTTCGACTCCGTTATTTGCTGAATTCAGTTTCTCATTGACTCAATGATTAAAGATTGTTTCCATATTGTCTAATTCATAGGTTTTTTTCATAAATTAATTTAATATTATAATCTACAATTCATAAATGAATTAATCTGAGTTCTTAATTGATTAATTCGTTCGAATAAATCGCCTTGATTGTGCAATAAACCATTGGGAATGGTGGAACATAATATTGGCTAAAGAATCTTCTGCCGTCTTCTCATATTTTTCCCTCAATAAAATGTATTCATCCTAATGACTTCAAGATTTAACTCCCAACATTGACATTGCTTTAAGGGAATAGTCGCGTGAATCTAGTTAAATGTAATATTGCTATAAGTACCTAGATCTATAACAATTATTTATGCCTTAAAAAAGAAATGTATATAATTTCCCAAGGTGATGAGTTGGAGTGAAGCGACTCAAACTCTGAGATACTCCATACGATACTTGGATAGTTCCAATTCGGAGGGAGATTAACCATCAATCAAATATGTATTGGAGGTATCCATGGGATAAATGATATTATCTTGCCGAATATTCATTCCGGAGACGGAGTTGGATGCACGGGTATAAACGTGATCCCTTTTATTGATTATTAATATGATTGATGTGAGGCGTTCTTCCTGATCAACAGCTATTTGAATGATTTTCTCTTTGGTATCTAGCTATTTAGTGGGATATTAGTTAACACTGTTCGATAATATGAATTTGTCCATTATTTGGTTTATATATTATCAGACAGCGATTATTTCGCAAATAAATAGACAAAAATCCAGCAAATAAATAAAATACTAATGACAAAACTCTTATTGAACTTGAACATGGGAATTTTGTTTTAATATAACCAAATGGAGAGGAAATATCTTCATATTATCATACTCTATAAAATATAAAAGTGTTGAATTTTAACTATAAATAATTAGAACCTCGAACTTTAGGCTTTTGTTTCTCAAAAACTATACCATCAATCAATTCGAGGAAGGATAAATTGGGACTATAACGAATCATATTGAATATTGGCCGGGTTATTGGCTAAGCAAATCAAACCTTTATTAAATCGGAAGATAGCTCAGCAACAAAAAGGATTTCTAAAAAAATTGCACCAAACACATTGAAGCCATTTCCAAGAATATACAAGCTGTCATTTACTCAACAAGATTGAGGAACAAGTTTGAAGCAATTATTGCACTAAATTTCTGTAAAGAATTTGATTTGATCAGTCATAAATTTATCCTACAGGCCATAAAAAACAAGTTACCAAGACGTTTCTTCAATCGTATCCGTGCAGTTTTGCTCCATGGGACTTCATCTTTCTTGTTGAATGGAATCCAGAGTGATCCCATAAAGTTGGGAAGAAGGTGCAGATAAGGGTCTCCAGTTTCCCCCCCTTCTCTATGTAACTGCAATGGAGTATTTAAACAATTACTAGAATCGTTAATACAAGGATTTGGGGGTTCGTTTTGGTGATATATGCTACTTGGTTGATTTATACGTGGATGATATTACGATTAAAATTGAAGGAAGTTCAAGTAAACAATTGGAAAAGAGAGTTAAAATTATATTTTCTGCTTTCAAAAAGTCACTAGGGTTTCAGGAGTGAGTGCGAATTTCAACAAAATTTCTATCCTCTCTATAAGTTACTAGCATCCTTCTATTGATTTGAAAATAGGCGGTAGTATTGGGAGTTGAATAGAAAAGGGACCCGCTACTTCTAATGGGATAAAAGTCAACTCAAAGCCCGTAGGTGGTGTATCTAGTGGAGGAGATTTAATCTTCAAAATAGAATTGATTTATATAATAGCAAATTGATTCCTCAGATGATATATATTGCTACTGCTGTCCTTTCTGTAGTTGAGGAGTCATTACTGGAGGAAGATAAATGGCTTGGTACATTCTTTGATAAACGTTACACCCCCTCCCTAAAGAAACCATAGTCTTTATTAGGAGGAGGATTTGTATAAGTGGTAATGTTTTCCCTAAAGTCTATCTCAAAAAATTTAAAGATATAATTGCGAAGCCTCACCAGGAATGGAGAAATTTTAAAGACGCTTCTGATACTTTTAATTATTTAATGTTTGACACTGACCTTTCAAATAATCGCATTCTCTACCTATCAAAGGAATGAACAGCAGCACAGAGAATCATCTAGGAAAATACTCCTTGTTTTATCTCAAATAACATGAACGACATCATTTGCCAAAAACTGAACAAAAAGCCCTTTTTAAGAATCTTTGAGACCCAAGTGAGCTTGACAAAATCGCTACGGACGAAAACTCCTTGCACAGACTGTGGACGAATTTTTAATAAATGTATCCACTCTTTTGTTGACTGTCCAGTTCCTTCATTAATTAAGCCATTTATTAAATATATTTTCGAGAACTATAATGAAGAGATAATTAAAGGATATATTCTATTAGGTGGTTCCTTTCGAAGAACTGAAATTTCTCAAGAACAAAAGGTAATAAACGCGTCTCTTAGTAATTATAAGTCATTTATAGCAGAGAACATTACTGTATACCGGGTTGTTAATCTTAATGTCTATACTTATAGCTGCCTCTGCAAGGGACGCTAATTTTTTTTGAAGATTTCTACCTCCGATGGGGCTACGTGGAATTATGCATCCTATTTATTAAAATACTTCCTACAGATTTCCGCACGACATAAAAAGACTCTTCGGTTAATTATTCTTCCAAAAATAAAGGACATTAGTGGATGATGTTATTCTTGAAAGGGTGGTTTATGCTTTTCTGTATTAATTTATGTTATTTATGTTTTATTTTTAAAGTAGTTTTGATTGTTTTTGGTTTCATTTCTTTAGTGAACATCTTACTTAATTTTTGTTATGAATAATGTGGTTACATTTAAGGATATTGATTTTAAACTATAATGTTTAATTATATTTTTTTATATGAACGCAAAGATTCGTGGAATAATAACCTTGTTGGTGAGGGGGAAAAAACATGCTTTTCTTTTTCTGTATTGATTATAAGGCTTATAAGACTAAGGCCACAAATTATATTGTCAAGATTTGTGACATATCTTCAACAGAATCTCAAGCTTGATGTGGGATACAATTAAAAATTAAATTAAAGTCAACTGAATAACATTGAAGCATTTTAAAAGAGAAGATGAATATTTAAACAATGGGTGTTTTCTTTCTTCTCCTACTTAGGCTTGTATAGAAATAAAAATTTGTATGATTAAAAAATGATGAACTATAGACAATGTCATTATTTATTTGGTTAATTTATTCCAACTTTTCAAGTACTACCATTTATGCAAAAAGTTTAGATAACCCTTCTCAATGAAAGCTATTTTTATGTACTTTTTAAATAAAATACATTGTTTGTTCCTTTCCAAATTTTAGACGGTTCATCTTCCACAGTTTAAAAACTACTCAAATATATTGTATATACCAGTCTATGTGTCATTAATATTGACAAAATAATTATTAATAAAGTAAAAACTTTTCCTTCTCTAAAGGGTGATAATTATAACTTTGTTTAACAATCTTATAAAAATCTCATTCATTTATTTAAGTAATTACTTTTTTTTTGACCATGTATGAATTACGAAAGCTATAAGCTTTTATAAACTTAATTATATTTAATAGTTATACTTCATTTTGTTCTTAGGCTTAGAGAAAAAATTAAAATTTGAAACTTTTTATTCGACTCATAACATTTCCTTACTTTTCCTTCAACGTAAAAACTATGTTGTGATAATTCATTTCTCCTACTCACTACTTTTAGTATATTTGTTTTACAAGATATGCCAGATCAACGCCACCTGTATTTATGAGCAATTTGAGCATTTTCTACTTTGAATATGATGTATTTCTCGATAAAAATGTATATATTGTTCAGATTATAATACGAAGCAAATATCAACATGATAATTAGAATACCCCAGTATGCTTTAGTAGGCGGTCACACATTTCAGCCTGATTTTTTTTCAGCAGGGTTTTTTTGGGCGCACTTTTTACAGCACAGCTTCTTTTCAGCGTACTTTTTTTCCGCATAGGTCTTTTTAGCACCATCAAAATATTCCTTATTTATGTTGAGTTTCTTGCATAAATGAATACAGTAATACAATATTGATAACCTAAACTAAAGTTATATCTATTTTACGTTACTTAATTTCCAAAATCTAGTCAAAATATTCCAAATTTTGTTCCAATTTTAGATAGAAAATGGATAATATAATCCGTTTGAATTTATCAAATTTGCCGTTGTATTCCTAACATCGAAAGAAAAAACCACAAACGAAGTTAGATGGATCTTTCCTACGAAGCATTCGGTTATACTGGATATCGTTTCCATTCTTAATAATTAATATAATTATTTTTGGATATCTAGTCTTATGCCTTCTGATTCTTGCTTCAACTTCATGTTCTGTTCAAGGGATCTCGTCTCTTTTTCTTTGGAGGGATCGTTCATTGTGTAGATGTCCCTTCACATCAAGATCTTAGATAGTGACTTCTGATCTTGTGAATCATCGCCTTTATGCTCAAGAATACATCAATTCCTCTAGATCTTGTAAGGAATCATCTTATACTTCTTTAAGAACTAAGGAGTTTCATAAACAGACAGAATAATCGACTAAAACCCCAGTGAGGACTACACACGGAATAATCATCCTCCATCCACAACTCATTCAATGAAATTATTGAGTCCATTCCTCCTTAAGTCAACTCTGATTCGTCTCCTACTCTAAGAAAACATTCATTGATAAGAGTCCTTCAGTGTCCTGAAATGCTGAAATCATTCATATCTATCTCATGGATATAATTCAATTTATAAGATGGAGTTTGGGATGTGCGGTCTATAGGGCTAATTATATAACCTGAACACTTCAAGCTCACCCTTGATTTCTTTATTACTTTTGAGTCTATTTTGTCATTGGAAAACATGTGAAAGATAATTCTATTCTGTTATATTATTACATATAAATTGTTATTGGGAACTTTTAAGTGAATATGTGTTTTAAAAAAATATAAGTGACTTACGCGTACTTCAATTGGAATATATGAATGTCGTTGCAATTCCCAAACTTATTAAGTCGGGAATCCTTTTCTAAACAGCTTCTCACCATATTGGAATATTACTCTTGTAAAGATCTATTAAATTTAATACAGATAATAACTAAATGTTTTCCATAAGAACTAATCATAATGCGTTTTATTGAAGACAATAGTTAAAATGTAACAAAATAATAATACTATTTGATTGAACAAATAAATTAAAACATAAAATATATTCCTCAAAATTTAATTCCCTATTTATGAGCTACCCGTTATTTTATTTTTGTATCCTATTGATTCCTTCAACTTTATTTTGAAAGGAAAATGCTATTTAATTATTGTAATTGTAGACATACGAGTTATCAAAATTATTACTGTTATCACTTGTAGAACTATTATATTGGTCTGTGTATCAAACTGTTCAAACAATATGAATATAGGTATTATTTAGAAAATTTTATTTCTTGAGTATCATTTAAATATTTGCAAAAATATATATCTCTAAAGAAAGTATAGTCAAAATCACAAGACTTACTTAAGACATCATATTCAGTTATGTTAGCAAGATCATTATATTAAGCTCTATGTTATTATATTCAGCATAAATGACAAATTAAGATCTTATTATTAGTCTGTTTTTGACATGATCATTTCATGTTTATTACATAATATCCGATTATTCTTAATATACTACTTATTTCTCCACTATTTTGATAACTTTTTCATGACAAAATAAAGAAAATATATTGAAAATATTCATAAATGACGAGGATGCCGTCGATCAAAGTTACATTGTAACTAAAAGTAGACTACCATATTAATAATAATTTTTGTAGAATAATCGCGTTAAACACAATTTAGTACGTCCAAGGTATTTACCTAGACTAGATGAGATCTATCCCTTCGAAATGAAGATAAAGAATATTAATGCCATTAATGTGTCTATAGATTTAAAGATATTATTGTTACATCAATTAAAATTTTTAGTCAACTCATAATAGAGAATCTTAGAAAATTACATATTAAATATATTATGAATAAAAAACGAAATGCTTGTAGTTGTATTTGATAGCCAGTTACTATGCACCTACACGTTAAAGAAGGAATAAATAGCAAGAATACATGTAATGATATCTTGAGCTCGATTAGTATGGAATATACATAAGTGAAGAGGTTAATATTTTATTGAGAGCAAAAATTTAGTCGTGTAAAACCTATTCTTTAGTCAAACAATCTTATACTAAAATACTCCAGGACTGTTTTTTTTTTTACATTCAGATCAAATGGGTGATCGTCGTTCACAAAAAATGCTCCATAAATAATCCTTGCTATAATATATAATAATAAGTTCTGCAACAATTATTATCAAGCGCTCATCCTTTAAGAAAGACAAATCTATATAGACGAATCACACTCGCACTAGAAAGATTAATTGAATTGAGCAATATACTACCAGTACTAGATTTCTTGCGCAGATGTGCATTTAATTTTGAAATGAATGTATAATAAATATAATTTATGTTTCTAATTTAAAAAAATAAGACTTTTGACATTATATAATTAATTTTTGTGTTACTATAATTTCATTTAGTAAATTGTCTTCTGTTCTAATTTAGAAATGTAATTCTAAATCTATACAATTCCACAGCAAACATTTAATCCTATTTATTTCATGGACAATTTTCGGAATAGTTCATTTTGATAATAAGGAAGATTAATAAGTATATTGGGACATTTAGGCTAAATTTAGAATAAGAGTGGAAGGCTCTTGAGCACTTTTTTTCAGAGAACAAGTTTAAGAAGTTTGTTCTATATTAGAATATGCCTTTGACGAGTCTGTGTATAAGTATTCTTCAGTTATAGACAAATTCAACAAGAGTCCAAAGCATTAATTTTCTGACCATATTGTATCAAGCACCAAATCCTAGAAGAGTCAGAATTTAATCTTTTTTTGTAGAGTTTAAGTATGATGTACCGAAGGAGTTTAAAGGAGTTTAGTATTGGAGTAGATAATATAAGACAAGTGTTAAAGAATGAAGTAGGGGTATCATCTTTGAACGTAACATCCCTTAGAGGCAGTGCACACGAAGTATATAAAATAATTTAGGAGTTTATTCTAATATACCCTAGATCAACTAAATTATGGTAAGAGTTGAAGACGTCAGGGATCTTCTTAGTCTACGGAGTTGACCATCGAGTCTTGTTCGCTTCTTTCATCCCTTCAATACCATACTAAACTTCTTTTTTTTAAGAACAAGCTTAAGAAAAGCACACTCTGTGTTTGGAATATATTTTGACAAATCTGTGTATAATTACTCTCGAGTCATAAACAAATTCAAGAAGAGTCTTAAGTATCCATTTCCCCAATACATTGTATCAAACACAAAATCCTAGAAGAATCAGAATCAGTAAAAGATTATTTTAGAGTTTAAGTATGATTTACCTAAGTTTAGGAGCGTTCCTAGATTTCATCTTATGGGGGACTTCGTCCAAAAATTATCAACACCTTAATACAATACTTATATAAATTGTTTTATTTTATATATGATAAAATTTTGGGGGTAGCGATGCCACTCTTTAAGTCAATGATATACATATTAAAAACTGAATAATATAGTTGATTGCAGAGCAAGTTAAATAAGTTTAGTAAAGGAGGAAATTACTTAAGAAATGAGTTAAAGAATGAAGTACGAGGTTCATATCTTCAATCTGTAACATGGATAATCAAGAAATTAGATCTAAAACGAAGATAAACAAATAGATATGACTCTGTAGCTCAACAACAGTGAGTACTTATCAAAAATACGAAATTTTGAATGACAAAAAGTATCATGGAGGAACAGATCAATAAACACTCAATTTTCATGCAATTTCCATAACGGGGAGTCCCTATTCCATACTATAGGTGGAAAATACCTTGAATTTTGATTACAATTTTAAGAAAAGTTTATGCAAGTGTACATTTCCGTCTAATCGACGGTTTCTAATCCATGCTTCTGTCACTATAATCGTATTCCTCTTTAGAGAGGATAAATCATGTTCTATCCCACTTGAGAAAATAGATCAACTTATATAAACTGATTTTCAGAGTGAGAATGATAAATGATAACACTATGTTTTGCCAATTATCTCGCTCCCTTAGAGGCGGAGTACAAAAGTGTATAAAATGATATGGGAGTTTATTCTAAAACACCATAGATCAACTAAATTCAGATAAGAGTTGAAGACGTCATGGATCTTCTTAGTCCACGGAATTAACCATGGAGCCTTGTTCACTTCTTTTATTCTTTCAACACCTCACAAGGAGATTTACCACAAACAAGCGAGGAAGATAGATATAGAAACAATAAATATTATTCAATTGCTGAATTAGGGTTCTTGGTTATGAGGATATGCAATATTTGCTAAGCTATTCTACTGAGGGTGATAGATCAGCACTTTTCAACCTGCCAAATAGTGATGGAAAGACTGTTCCTCGTCTAGGACTAGTCTCTAGAACTGGATCTCCTCCGCAAAGTATCAACTTCTTATCATCTCACTTTGCACTCAATTTCTCCTATTAAGATCTTGGGCGAGATTTAACTTCGAACAGTCTCAGCACATTATAAGAGCAAAAGCTTTTCCAACACGTTGGTTCAACCCCCCTCTTTTGGCCATTGCGTTGGGTAAGACTCCTCCGGTATAATAAGAGAGTCTATTTCAAGGCTCAATGCAGGCATACTACATGCCATATACTAAGTAAATGGAATGCTACTCCTTATCAGAAGACTCCATGCGTGCTTAGTTTCTGCATGTGGATAATAAATTCTATTGTTATTGGACTACTAGTGATGACATGATTCTAACATTTTGATTGGAAGTAATTTCAATATTATATAAATAAATTATACACCAAAATGATACTACGCCAAATAGAAGCAAGATAAAAATAATAATGATAAAATGATCTGCGCTGAAAAGAGCCTCGCTAAAAAGATGCACCCCAAAAAAAATGCGCCCAAATGAGTGGACACGGCTTTAGTATATTTTTAATAAAATAAATGAGAAATAATATTTAAGTTGGGGGGGTATGGGGGGGGCAAAATATATAACTTTAACATATAAAGAAAAAACACAAACATAGGAACATATTTGGGTATTTTATACGTTTACTTGCAAAATTTCATACTGATTGGTTTGATCATTTTGGATTCCATCAGTTATGGTTTGACTGGTGTTTTTTCGTTCTGACATTTTGACATTGTATGGTCAAATCTGAAGCATTTAGAAGAATAGTTGTCTTCCCCCTCTCAAATTTGAGTTTGATTATGTAGCCTCTAAATGAAAGAAGTGGAGAAATAGTATTGGGTCACCCTGGACCTGAATGAGCAAGTTGCAAGATCCCAATGTTGCTCTCTGCTCCTTTTAGATCTTACCAGCTGGATAAATTTTGCATTTTTAAGATATGGTTCATGATTTTAAACTATTTCTGCTTCAGATGCCGTCATGACCTATCTTAATGCAACGATCTTGAACTTCAGCGAAATCTCCGTCCAAAAGCACTCTTTAACCCTGTTATGTATTGTCTTTTATTTACTTTTATTTCATGATGTAGGGATTTGTTTTAAATAGATAGTAATGTACCTTTTTATTAAGTAGATTTTACGTGTTTATACATTTTAGTAATTATGTCTATGTACATCCTATTAGTTTTAATCCCTTAAAGAATATATATATATAGATTAGTGTATGATTGTACCCCCAATCTAAAGGTCTTCTTATTGGCTTTGCTCCGGTCCGTTACTTCCGTCTGTTGGTAGTGTTCGCATTACACTACAAACCCTTTTATATCAATTCAAAATTCTTTGTCCATAGAGAATTGATCATTAATAAAAGAAATTTCCATACTATGTAACCTTTTGAACAATGTCAATTAGAACCTTAGATCTAATAATTGCCTTGCCGAGACTCATTTCTGCACTAATAACAATTTATATAATTAGGAATACCCATTGTGGATTTCAACCTCTACGACATCATAGTCGAGAAATTCGTCTGCATCTATGATAGAATTCTCAGGATTTATTACCTTAAATTGGAAGAAGCGCCAGGTGTTTCTCGGAGATACATTTATCTTTTTGGTATCCTGCTCCTTCTTACTTTCAGAAGCATAATCTTCGGGGGAAGAACAATCCTTAGCATCCTCGTGAGCCTTTAAGGTATAGGTGTATGTGTTGTACGTATGGGGAGGGGGCTCGGTTAATGGTAAGGTCATTATTTTAGTGAACTTATTATATTTTAAATATCGTAGCACGTATGACACTCGTTGACACGTCATGTCAAAAAATATATTACTACAAGTATTGATTACAAATTGTAGAGAAAAAGCAAATACAAAAAAAAAAAAATCTAAATTGATTCTACTTTTACTGTTATGAGTAAAGTATCCGTTTTCATTCCATCTCTTAGCCTTTTCTCCGAAGAGATAAAACGCAATATAGTTGCTAGACTATCGTAATCCATCGTAATATCATTAATAGATAGTGTTGACGTTTAATTGATGGTTTTTTTATTATTTAGAGATGACTATATATCATATAACAATCTGAAGAACATTTGATAGATGTCCACGTGAGCTGTCATAAAGTTTCAGACTAGCTTTGAGTAACTTTGAAAGAGCAAAAAAGTATATACACATTGATTCTAACACGGACTTAAACTTATTACAAGAAATCCTAGCGTTACCTTTTGTCATTCAAGAGCATATGCACTTTATATATATTATATATAGATGTCTTTTGTGAGCTATATCTCACCATTAATACATTGCATAAAAAAGCTTAATTTATACTTAAAGGTTAAGCGTACATTAAAAAAAGGTCATTTGTACAGTTTTGTATTTGGTGAAGCAAGTTGTGTGTTATAGTGTTCCAAAGTAGAAGTAAAAAAGAGAAAATTTGGTAGATCCTTGAGTATCACTACGATCAAGGTGAAAAGGCGGAGCAGGCCCTAAAATTTTGACCAAACATATTGACCAAAAAACAGTATAGAATGCAATAGTAAAGCAGTGGTTTCAAGGATTCCGCTTTGGTAATATGTACGTTGAATATGAGGCACGATCTGGTTGGCCAATGATCGAAAATGTCGATAAAATAGTTGAAATTGTGAAGCTGTACCGGCATGTTAATTTTATATTTTTGTCAAAATAAAGTGAAAACTCTCATAACTTTCTACTTCACCCATTATATTTTCGTTCCTCACGAATTAAAGAACAACATCAAGTTTGGAAAATAACAAATTATGTTTATATAGCGAAATAGAGAAAAAAACCCAGCCTATTTTTCACAAATATGTTCATAAGTTTAATTTTAAAACAAAGTATAAAATTAATTCTTAAAAAATATAGAGAGAGGAAATAAAATGGACCATAAAATGTTATTACACCAGGAATGTTTTCAATTAGTGTTATGTTTTATTTTTTGATCATACTGTTATTGGAAATTTCTTTGTTGGAGCGACCCCCCTCCCTGTGAGGATAAAGTAGGAACTAAATCAAATTTGATTTTTATTATAAGAGATAATAAAACCCATGGACATTTAATATAAAAAAAGCGTGCTGTTAATTACAATTTACATAATTAATAATGCATAACTATGTACTATAATAATGAAAAGATCCTATATTGGACCCACACTAGTCCTCACATAATTATACAGGGTTGATTTTATCTAGTGGTACACATTTTATTATTTTCAAACTGGAATCACATTGGTGCAAAATCACAGAGGAGGACAACATGACATCTGCTCTCTGAACAGAGGCATCTGCGACGGTTGGAAAGAGGAAAAAAGATTCTAAATTTTATTAAGGCCAACCAAAATTCGGCCAAAGTTTTTCTCGTTTCTGATGAAAAAATATTCACTGTTGATGCCCAATGTAAATAAGCAGAAAAGCCACTACATTACAGCTGAACATCCAGACAATGTCTCAGCTTCAGTTAGACGTGTCTTCAGAACGAAAAATTTATTAGCCAGCACAGGCTAAGTCTGAACTCCTGTATGATCAAGTGATACCTTGGATGAAAGCTGAGCCAAAACTTTTTTTAAAGAAGAGAAGGTATCATTTTGGGACACTCATACTTATCCCTTTAATTCCCCCTATATGAAGTCTATGGATTACTTCTTTTAGGGGAAGTTAGAGAGGAAGGACTAAGCCAATTCACACAACAGTATAGACTCCTACATCATCAAGTACTGGAACAAACTATACCTGTCAGGTCGTGGTCAAAGCTTAGAAATCCTTTAACCTCGTATCGAGTGAATGGTAGACAAACACATTTAATGATTTTATTTATTTTCCAATAGCAGAATTTGTTAATATAATTTACAAATCTCTACTTGCTTCCCTAATTGATCAGGAGGCAGTTCAATGTAATCTGGATTTATCTTAATAATCCTGTATTTCCCCACACTGCCCCTTCCCCAATACCTTTTCCACGGGGGACAATTTTGGTTGAGGTACAGCTGTTTCCTTTTTTATAAAAGATAATCAATTTTTTTTACCACCATTTTTTTGTAACTAAGGTTTAATTTTTCTATATTAATTCACTAAGTTACCATTGATAGAACTAGGAATTCAAAAGTCATCGAGCAAATCTTAAACATGTAAAAATTAATTTTAAAAAATAACAACAATATTTACGAATGAACCAAAAACTAATAAAGATTAAAAAGGACAGTATATATAAAATCTTATCCAAATACTTGTACTACAAGATAAAAGTGACTTTATAGGGAAAAAAGAAAACACTAAAAGAAACAATATCGATTTATACATTTTTCTCTTTCTCTCACTCTTTATTAATCCAGAAACGTTGGATCATACAAATATGAATGAGTATTTTAGTTTAAAATTATTTTCCTAAAAAAATAAGGAAAAAAATTTACTACAATGCACTCAAATACACGTGTTTAAAACACTAAATAAAAAATAAACCAATAACAAGTTTATAAAAATTGAAAAAGCAACCATAAAACTAAAAAAAACAAAAAACTCGAATAAAAAAAAAAAAAAAAGTAAAGGACTATTGCAATCAAAGAATTTTGATCTTTTTAGAATTGCTAATAATCTTATAGCAAACCATCAATGATCTTGCTGAGAAGGAAGGATTACATTTATTGAAATCTCCCGCAAACTTCCAAGTTGAGATGTTGTCATCTGGAATATTAATCGTGAAATCAGTCTAGTGAGCTGCAGCAGCTATAAACATCCTTCTTAATTCCCCCAATTTTATAGGTTTCGACTTTATTAGTTTCTCCACGATAAGAACTTTGCAGTTTAAAATGACATATTCTATTGCTTTGGTCTTTTCTGGAGCATTAATTTTTTTACTCGATACTCCAAACAGTCGAATTGGAGAGCTATTTTTTCTGTAGCTCCATTCAAATTGAGCAGAGTAAACTCTCTCAGTTTATGCAGAGCCTGACAATTGTTAAGAGTATGAACCACAGAGCTAAATAGTTTGCCATAGTCTTTACTAGGAGAATTGGAATATATACATCCTTAGGATATTTGAAATTTGTCCGTTAACTCTTTACCATATGCTATACTAGAAATAGATTTTAAAGTCGACTACACCCGATACTCTGAAAGCACAAGAGTATCTGAAAAACATGTCACACAATTTTCTTTACCTCCTCAAAATCTGCCGCTCAATTTTCAAGTTCATGATTTGGTAACCCATAAGAATACGAATACACTTTCATAAGAGAAAAACCGATCTGAATTAAAAATGGAGCCATTAATTTGGTCATGGATTCATAAAATATTTTTTGAGAGAGCTTCAATTTACCGGTATTTTTTCCTGCAATTTTTACTAATTATATCAAATGTTATCTGTAGGCTGACTTTTATAGACTCTCTTCTGTACCGCAGTCCATGTAGGGGAATAAAACCTTTATAGGGATCTGAACCCAATAATACGCAATTATAAACAGGCTAGCTGGAGACAAATGTTATTTCCTTTTAGACCGATTTAGATGAAAGATCAGTTATAACTTTTTATAAGAATCATTGCCAAGATAACGAGTCCTCCACATATCTTATTTCTTGGTCTACTTACACCATAAATATAAAATTTATGGAAGAAGCCAGGCAACCATTTCCTTTCTCCATTTTTTGCTTAATTGGCTAATCTAGGCAGGGATATTGCTTTATATAACACAAGGGGAACAATAAGGGTACTATATTGGTCAATCGAATTCTGAAAGTTTAAGTTTATCAATTTATTAGCATTATTAACTATCTTAACGTTTATAAAAGTTC
Source organism: Lepeophtheirus salmonis (assembly GCF_016086655.4). Taxonomy (NCBI): domain Eukaryota; kingdom Metazoa; phylum Arthropoda; class Copepoda; order Siphonostomatoida; family Caligidae; genus Lepeophtheirus; species Lepeophtheirus salmonis. The sequence continues at coordinate 36,303,254 of NC_052144.2, read as the reverse complement.
AATTAGCCTTTGTTTCCCCATTTCTTTCATGCTTAATCCCAAGTACAACAGCCTTGTTGGTTACAGAACAACTGGCAATGCCATTTCCATCAGCAGGAAACCTAATCCCAATTGAGATAATACGAGTCTTCTTAAAATTTAAGCTGAACCCATATTTCAGCTCAAATTTCTCGAAATGAGAGTGCACTACTTCCAATCTTCGGACAAGCTGCCATTTTGAATTAGCCTCCATACATATACACTGTAACATCATGAAAGGTTTAGATTCATTAAAATTAATTCCAAATCCACGATATTTATGGATCCAGGTTAAAGCTGAGTGACATCCTTGGCTGGAGCTACGATCTAAAAATAAAAGACCACTCACTTTTTCCTCTATCGTAACGATCGATGTTCCGTTGATAAGGAGGGCTGTAATTGGATTGTAGAAACACTTTGGTTAAAAAAACGATTAACTGTCCAGAGAATTTTTTTTTCTTCTATTCACATTGTCAATTGTACATTGTAAAGGGTGATTCAAAACGAGTGGCTTTTGAATTGTAGAAATAAAAACACATAAAACATTATATTGTGGTCAAAACTTTATTATGAACCGAAAAAACAATCCTTTACAATTATTTCTAGAAAATAATCCCCTTCATATGTTGGCCGCAACTGGCCTTTAAATTGTCCATTCTTTCGCGTCAATTTTCGAGGACGCGTTCGAGCATTGTGAGCGGAATTTCACGAATAACTCGCTCAATATTTGCTTCCAATGCTTCAATCGTCGCTGGTTTATCCACATAGACTTTTGCTTTTACGTAGCCCCAAAGAAAAAAGTCAAAAGTTGTGATTCACCCGGCCAAAACGTGAAATTAATTGCTCACCAAAATGATGTCCCAGTAAGTCCATTGTTACGCGCACTGTGTGGCAAGTGACACAGTTTTATTGGAACCAAATATCGTTGAGACCATGTGTTTCAATTTGAGGTACCAAAAAGTATGTTACCATGGCGTGATAACGTTCGCCGTTGGCGGTAACGTGTTGGCTACACTCTCGACGACGGCCGCAATATTTTCTACGCTGCGAGCTGTACGTGGCCTACCAGACGACGGGACATCCCAGCAAGTTGCTGCCCCTTCAAAGTTTTCGATTATTCTGCGAATTGTGGATTCTGAAGGTCGATTATGTGGACCATAAGTTGGGCGTAATTTGCTAAAAACTTCTTTCTCAGAACGCTGATTTTCATAGTACAATTGAACAATTTGTACACGTTGTTGTGACGTATATCTTTCCGTGATGAATTGTAAAACAATACTGAGTAAAAATGTTTTATAAATTTTTACAGAACTTGGGCGCGCCTATCCAAAAATCCCTACTGGAAAAAACCGCTTGTTTTGAATCACCCTTTGTATTTTATATTTACATTGTATATTGCAGCGGATGGGTAGCTATTTTCACATTCAGTATTTTTTCCATTTGTTTAGTAATAATTTAATTCATCTAGGATTATTATTGGTGCCCAATAACAAATATCAGTTCCTTCTCATTTTTTCGGAGTTAAAACCATTCTGATGGTAATAACTGGTGATGTGTAACTGATCTCTGTAGCTTAGCACATCCTTCCATCGCTCTTTCAATACTAAATAAATAAGGGGTAATTTCACAGTTAAACGTGGTAAATTTTTTCTCTCCCATTACCGTCCAGACTGATCAACTTGTTATCTTTGTAATATTTCTTGATGTAATCAGAAATAATATTAGTTGAAAAAATATAGCTTGAAGTGAAAGATCTCCAAAATATTCAACTATTCCACAAAATGTCCTCCAAGTTCTCTGGTAACTCCCCTGACTTTTTCTTAAGCCTCTGAACAATTTTCTTCCTCGTTTGAGTTATGCAAAACTTAAAAACAGCAGCTGCTCTTGACTTAAAAATATAAAGAAAAATATCTTTTAATTCCTTCAGTTAAGTTATTTCAACACAATTAAAAAAAAATCAATGCAAATAATTTTAACGACGTTCATATGCATTTGTGGAAATTTTTGCTTGCTTCAAGGCACGTTGGTAATATAATTTTAAAATTTTTGTTGTCATTTGCTTTATCCATATAAGGAATTGAAATATTCGCAACGGGGACTAAACAAACTTAAAAATAAATTTTCTTTGCAAGGTGTTGTGACAGTATGTCGTTTGAGTGCGCAACACAATATTAAATTAATAATGTAATTCGTTTTTAATTTATTCTTCCCCCCTTTCCCAAATACAATTTTGAATTTGAATTTACAAATTAACAAGTACATATTATTTTATTTCATTTTTTGAAAAATATTCATTTAAAAAATAAATGTACGCTCATAATTAGTAATTACCACAAACAAATATATCAGTAACTGTTTTTTAATAACCTGTTAGTCATTTCAGGCCTTCTTATAATTAAAAATATTTATATAAAATACATTTGTAGGTATAAAAACAACTTATAACTAGAAAGTACATTATGTAAATATACCAATAGTCAACACAGAAGTATAATTGCTTATATCAATAGGTTTATTTTTGATATGGTATATATTACCGAGTGTTCCATTAAAATCTGAACACTTTGAATTTGAAATTCAACAAGATATTAGCTAACAATATAATTTCAACATGATTAATACTATAAATAGATGTGTGTATGAGCTCTCTTAATCATTCAAGTAGCCATCCTTAACAGTAACAATGGCTTTCAGGTGGTTGTGGAAGCTGCCTCTGAGGATGTAAGCGGGCCAAAAGTGGTCAAACAGTGTTTTTCAATAGAGTGCCACGGATAATTTCGTCCTCATAAGACACATTACAACTGCTACATATGAATATACAAAAGCTGGATGAGGTACTGCAGTTGGGTCGGTCAATGGAAAATGCAATCTCAACAACCGTTGAGATGGAATCAAAACCCCAAAACTTTGCATGACTAATAGGAAACCCCATACCCGTAATAAAAGAGAACCAAAACTTTGTAAGTTCTGCAGTTCGGTACATTCTTTCGAACGAGGAATTTGTCCGGCACTGGGAAAAGTATGTTCAAAATGTGGGAAGAAGAACCATTTCCGGAGCTGTTGTAAGGTGCCCCATATACCTACAGTTTCCACAATATTCAAGCTCTCAAAGGAACATCATATGGAAGATGGAGCGTATGCTTGGTTGCTCGAATGTGCGATAAAAATCAAATTTTTACTTGACTTTAGGGCTAACATTAACTTTATACAAGGTCATATGGTTCCGGGTGCCTCTCTTCTCAAATATAATTCTTATGTAGAAGTTTTAGGAGGTGGGAAAATAACCACAGTAGGTTTGGCGTGTTTCCCTCTTTCACTGAATGGGGATGAAGAATTTAATATACAACTATAATGTACTATTATTGGCCAACCTATGTATATTAGGATTTCGTTCGTGCGGGAATGGAAATTTGTCAATCATGTTCAAGTGCCATTTTCTCGACTTTTACGTAGGGTAGAGAGCTCATATATGTTTTGTTTTTTCGCAAATTATTTATGCTTTTATATATAACAAATATGAATAATTTACAGTCACTCAACCTTAACCAATTTTTGAATTAGAATGTGTTCAGATTTAAATAGACAGCCCGCTATTTATACTTAAATACATAATTTAATAGTCCTTCTTAATCATTTACTATTATATTGAAACGCATATGTACTTTAGCAGACTAAGGTTAAGTACATATATCTGACAAGAAGGTTTGTTATATATGATTGTACTTGAAACTCTACAAAGTACAACGTTGTTGCTTCTAGGCAGACATACAAAGGTGCACTAATTTCGGCAACTTAGTTTCCTGTTTCATAGGATTTAAGACGGCAAGGAATCAATATTTTAGCATAAGTAATATATTCATTTTAACATCATTTATCAACTAGCTCCTAAGTTTCTTGTAGAAAGCTAATGCAGTTTAATCACGTTAAGTGGATTTGAAATAAATAAGCTTTAGCTAAAGTCTCAATGAGTTATATCCTTAATTTTTGATAACTACATTAAAAAGTCAATTATGATATGATAATGTTTTTGGGGTAACTTTATCCCCTTCATCAAAAAGGGGATATCGACGACACTGAGGTCCACAATGACATGTAACATATCGAGTATCGGGAAAAGGGGTAAAGTAGAACTCTAAAAATATACTCCACAAAATCCATGAACAACGATACAGACAATAGGGAAGGGCTCATATGGTAATTAGGCATACTTCTACTTTCCCCCCTTACTCCACCAAAAATCGACCTAAATACATTTATACAGTTGTACACTTTTTTATGTATAATAAAAAGAAATCAATTATATTTCCAATTAATGGCTTTAGTAGTGTATATCTCACGTTGTATAAGTGCGATCGATTTACACTAGATGGCGTTAGAAAGATAAGACTTCGTAGCACAAAAAAAAAACCTTCTCAGACAGTTGTGTAATTGTTTGAGAGGCGGTCAAAGATGGACATCAGTAAGGGGAAAATAAGTCATGTTTTCTATTTTTCTACGTGTATGATCCTGATATTGTAACAGCCAAACACGCAGTATTTCGGTTTCGTCGATTCCGTTCTGATAATTTTAATGTCAAATATGCACTATCCTCTAGAAGGACAATTATCACAAATGTGGATGAAATACTGGAAATCGTTCAGTCTAACCGTCATGTTCGTAATATCATGGATGCCAAGGAAAAAAATATTAATGGAAAATAAAAGAAAAAGAAAATCGCTTAAAAATAATGAATTTATGTTCACAACGCATACTTTGAATGACTAAAAGTATATTTAGTTAAAAAAATAAATTAATTTAGTATGTGGGGTATGTCGAATATGTGCATTGTGTATTTATAAAAATAGTTGGAATTTTTGTGTAAATTTAATTGAAGATGCTGTGGTATGTTATAAATTCATAATGATAAAACGACTGTTGAAAGGTATACATACGTTTATGGCATATAAAGGGATGTTCACACTTTGAGCTTTTATGTTATAATGGATTCATTAATAAAAATCCATGTAAAGTTATAAAATAAAAATAATCAATTTTACGAAATATAGGTTCAGTAAAAAGTTCTGAGCGTATTTGCTAGATGTGTTTTTGTGAGCTTTATCTCACTATTAATATATTGCATTAAAAAAAAGGTTATAGTATGGTAAAGGTTTAAATATACACTTTAAAAAAGTACATGTACAGTTTTGTGTTTGGTGAAACCAGTTGTGTGTTACAGCGTTCCAAAATGAAAGTCAAATAAGAGAAAATTCGATACATTCTTGAGTATCACTACAACCAAGGTGAAAAGGCGGAGAAGGCGGGCAAAATTTTTTGTACTGTTGATTGTACGACTCCGTTCTGGTAATATGAACGTCGAAGATGAGGCACGCTCTGGTAGGCCAATCATCGAAAATGTCAATAAAATAATGGAAATCATTGAGTTGGACGGGTATGTGAGAATATATTCCATTGCCCAGGAACTCAAAATTAGCTAGAAAACCGTTTGGAACCATTAGCATAAGGCAGATCTTAAGCTTTATGTGCGGGTGCCATACGAAATAACGCAAAAGAACCTTTTGTATCCAATTGAAGTTTGCAACTCTTGCTTCAACGTCAACCCAATGAGAAGCAGCCCAAACGATTGTCATACCCGGATTAATGCCCAAAAAGGTGATTGGTAGGATTGGAAAGGAATCATCCACTATGAGCTGTTCCACTTGACCAAAACACTCAATTAAGTATTTAACGAAGCGCCAGAAGATCCACAGACCTGGCATCTAGTGAATATGAATTTTTCGCTAAAAAAAAAAATTTAAGTACAAAAGAGGCTTGTGAGAATGAGCTGGTCAAGATTTTTACCGATAAGGACGAAAACTTCTTCATTCGTGGAATTATGAAATTGTCTTCATAATAAGGAAAAGCTACCCAACAAAACGGTGCATATTTAATCTAAATTGGATTATTTATGTAAATTTTTTTGTCAAAATATTACAAAAACTCTCAGAACTTTTTACTTCCTCTATTATTATATAAATTAATAAACGATATATTGAAATAAAAATTTGAGTAAATAAATAACTCGATCACCAAAGATAAATAAATATCTTTACTCCTTTTCAGTGTATCATATTAAATTTTATGTACATTACTCATATGTATTTGAAAAAGTATACAGGGTGAGGACTCAAAAATTAGAATCCTGTTCGAAGCCGTCTAGCCTCAGTTATAAAAGTTTGACAATTTTGTACTTGCTACTATTTAAAAGAACTGACAAAAAGCTGCAATTTGATGTCTATTTTGTCTTGATGCGATCAAAAATGTTTAAGCAACAGACAAAATGGCAGAAAGTCTACGATCTCCTCCGCACACAAATCAATTTCCTACAAGAAGATCTTGACAGTGGACGCTGTTCTGAACAGGAGAAATGATCGCTTTTTTACTGAATCAAGAGCTCAGGTTCAGTTAACCTTAAGGGACATACATCTAGCTGAAGTAATGGTCCTCTGCGTCGGCGTCCGACAGCAGCAAGATGTCTCCCTACTTCTTCAAGCCCAATAAAAAAGTCAACACGTACGTCTACTACAAGGTCCTCAGGTACCATGTCTTACCTTGGTTGAAGAGCACGTTCCCAAGGGACAACTATGTGTTTACTCAAGTCGGCGCCCTCACACACACGTCGAAGAAGGTGAGGAAGGTGGTGCATTTCTGCAAGGAGAACATGACTGCCATCTGGCTTTCTCCTCGCCCGACATGAACCCAACATGAACCCCCTGTTTGGGGTATCTTGCAGGGCAAGACGAATATTACCCGAATGTTGATGAACAGGGTTCGCTTTTGGAAATAAACAAAGATCCCCCCCGTATTTTCCTTTCAGCTGTTTGCTTCATTTTCATAAAAATTGACTCTCGGATAATTGAAAGCACCTGGCTTGATGTATTGGAAACACACACACAAAAAAAAAAAAATACTACATTGGATTTGGATTTTTACATTAATTTAACTCAATCCGGGGCCTTCTTTTAGTATTTTTGTCACTAACTCGGTTATTGATAAATATTTTGATAAAATTGTCAAATCAATATAAATAATCATTCATTTCCATCTATTCTCTAATTACCATCAACTGTCAATCAAAAAAGGTTTTTTCTTTCTTTCTCATTTGCCAGTCAGAACAAGTTCCACTGTTCGTTCCGATTTATATAATGCCAGTCAGAACAAGTTAACACCTAACTATAAAGAGTAAAAACACTTTAAACACTTAAGGCTTGTTTAAAAAAAAGTTGAAGATATAATTAATATCATCAAACGAAGGTATTCAATTATTGGTGTATCTATGTATAAAATCCCAAGATTTCGACATTTTGATACAAATTATCCCTAATTTAACGTCAATATCCCAACATCTTTGGATAAATACCAAAGACTGGCCATTTGTATGTGTGATGTCATCGATTTTTGATATTTTCATAATCCTCAAAAATAATAAAAGACCTTTCCAGGGAAATTATCATACTAATTATATGTGATAAATAAATTGAATCATTTTTAATTGAATAACGTATTTTAAACATTCATAATTAGGATTATTTTTTTTAAAGTCAAGTTTTTATGGGACTCTTTTCCCAGATTTTTATATTTAAAAAAAAAATAAAAAAATCATTTTTTTTCTAGTCACTGTGTCAAAAAAACAAAATTTTCAACTGCCAACACATTATTTACAACCTTAATCAACCTTGGGGTGGGGTGGATTCCCCCGTGGAACCAGTCCTTGACAAACGTGATACATAATTCTTGCTTGCACCCACGAAGTACCTTATATTTATTCCTGATTAATAAATATTCATGAAGACTCTCTGCATCTCTTTTGAAAGTAGGGGGCTCATGACTAATTACCAGAGCAATAGTCTACTCAAGAAATCTTCACCATGCTCCCTTTCATTTTTTGAGCGGAATGAGCACGCTCCCACTCAATTTAAAATGAACAATGCTCATTTGTCCGCTATTATAGGTGTATTTGAATTTGACAAATCTTTATTGTTGCAATTAAATGCAACATATTGTAAGTTCAAGTGTGCCGTACGATTTGTGATAGCCATACATTTATTTGCAATAGCTTATAATAATCCAAATAATTGGTTTAATTAAAACAGTGTGTCAATAAATTTTTATTTGTCTTTTGGTGTGCCATTGGCACAACATTTTTTGGGAACTACTGTCTTAGGGACATGAATTTTGAGATTTCATGCACTATCACCCAGCTAAGCCTGATAATTAGCTTGAGCTTGCACAAAAGTTACTCTAGTTTTTGAACTTATGCATGCATGAGATTTTGAGATTTATGTCAATTTACTACATAAATATATAAAAAAATCGTATTTGACTTGGGCAAATTCGTTCAAAAAAATAAAGATTTCTCTATCTCCAGACAGAAAGGAGCTGGTGCTGTTTCTGAGTGAACAAATATTATTGTATTTTCATAAACCTTTATTATTTTTTTCTATTCTTTTTGAAATCACATTCAATAAAAGTTACCAGAATCGTATTAATTGAATTTCCTCATTATATTTTAATTTACTTAAATTGAATTTTGAGAAATTGTTTTAGTCAAGTAATATTTCATATAATTAATGTTTATAGGTTGCATTAAAACGTTAAATAAAGAAATTTAATAGTAAGCTAAAAAGCGCTGAATATCTTAGCAATTAGTTCAAGTTGTACATCACTCTCTTAGGAGACAGCCCGTAGCAAATTAATAATTATGGAAATAGCTATTAAATTTCTTGTGAAGATTTTTTTTTGTAATTAATAGTTCTTTTAAGGGTTATTTTAAGATTAATTATTGGGTTAATCCCAAACACTTTTATACTATGTTTTTTAGTTTTAGTCTTGCCTAGATTGAGTTGTGAGATACATGAATATTTTTAGGAAAATCCATCCTTTGATTTGGCCTTGATTGAGGTAAAAATACACACAGATAGACATTCACATTTAATATTTACGGTAGAATAAGATTACAAATTGAATCGTATATATATATATATTTAATACAACGAATATTTAACTTTTTTCACTCATAATGTAATTAATCAAACAATTATGATTATGACTGTACAAAGTTTTTCTTTCTAGCTTGTGATATTTTTTGAGGGGCGATGACTTCCAAGAACTCATGTCTAACGCAAAAAACTTGACACAACAGAAAACAGGAAAAGATGGACCCATTATGTTTGTTAATTAAACAAGTAGTTAGGGCAAACTTTCAAATGTTTTCGAGCACTTATCCTTATTTTTTTACAGAAAATTTCATGCAAATTCTTTGATACATGTTTTTTCAATAGCAAAAAATTGCCGAACATACAAAGTACTTATAACCATAAAACCTTTCACAATCAAACTAAACATATTATATAGCTTCAAACAATAAATATTTATTCTTTTTCGAATGTACTGACATAAAAAAATCCAAATATACATTCCCTGCAAAATTCGAAAATTATACTTACTTTTGGAACCCATCTCGTATGTGATAAACCTCCTTTACTCAATGATATCATCACGGTGAAATAAGCAATATTTATGGCTTCAGAAAAAAACAAGATCTAGTAGAGCGTTATTTCATTTCCAAATAATAAATATGTATCCATCTCACGGGAAAAATTAACTCCCTTGCTTCACCAAAAATAAATTAATCTAAAATGAACAAAAATTGATTTGTACTAATAATATTAACAATAGTGTATCATAAATAAATGAAGTTAAAATGTAATTATAAATATGACCAAAATGATAAAAATGATTGTATTAAACATTTCAATTAGTTCAATATCTATTTTTTCTTAGTCAATAGATATATGGAATATGTAGATCCGATGATTGAGAAGTCGCAACCAATGGTAACTATATCTCAAGAATGGGTTTATAATTTGCTTATAAGAACAAAACATCTCATCCATGTACGGATACTCATGTTTTGTTTAATTTTGTGTACGGAATCTTGAACATTCGGCGGGTGTTAAGGTGTATAAAAGAGTTACAAGTGACAGTATTGGATTTAATCTTAGGGTTTTAAAAAAGCGCATTTGTACATTAGTTATAAATGGATTACAGGAAGTATAATTATCTTTTTTATAAGTAGAGAGGTATAGCCGTATATCTAAGAAAAAATGGATATACAAAATAAAGGTAAATTTTTAATAAAATTTTCTTTCATTGTAGTTTTAAAAAATGGTTTTTGGTAAATCTATGTACGTTTTTTTAAATAATTTATACACATATGAATATATTTTCCAAGAAAAATTAAGATTCAAATTATTAATAGGGTTGTAAGGAAAAAATCCTTATAATTTATTAAAAAGTAATTGATCTATTTGCAATGCACTATAGCAAAGTGTACTAGATTATTATTTTTTAGTAATTATAGTTTGAACACATTGTATTGTAAACTTCAACAAGATATAATTAATTCATTAACTAAAAAATTAATTTCAACAAAATTAATACTAAAAATAGATGTGTGTCTAAGCTTTCTAAATCATTAATGTAGTTGCCTGGTAGATCCTTACATTAGGGTGTCACGTATGAGTTTTTTTGTGCTACTCAATGCAAGAAGTATCAAAATTATTTAATACAAAAATGGTTTCGTTCTTTGCATCTATATTAATTAAGTAACAAGTTTTTGGCTTTGTTCATAATTTGATCAAGATGTGCGACCTAAAGATAACCTTGTAGGACAATGCAATTTTCATCAGTTAATTTCATACCATATGACAACTTTTCCGTAATAACCTAATCGAAATTCGAAAAAAGTTGAAAATCAAATCCCTCCACTGTATATGTATATGATATACATACAGTACGGTATGTCATATACATCAGTGATCACTACATACAAAGTGGCTGGGATTGTTTTTCACACATACACTCAGATAAACTCTTGTTTATACTGATTTATGGGTCAGTAAAAGATTAGTACACTGTTCTATATCGAAACAACGGTCCAATTATTTTTTTGTTACGGGTGGGATCGGTTTAATGAATTCCAAGTACCAAGATAAACATTGCACTGTTTACGGATCCAATACAGAATGCAACAGCAAAGCGTTGGTTACAACGATTCTGTTCTGGTAATATGGACGTCGAAAATGGGAATCGCCGAGTTGGACTGGCATATGAACACTTATTTCATTACCCAGGTGAGGATTAGCCACAAAACGGTGTGAAACCATCGAAATTAGATAATCCTAACTATTTAAATTCTTTTATTTAAAAAAAAGAAAAAACGCGCAGAACTTTTTACGTTACCTCTTATAATGTTTACTCATACTAAATCACGTCAGCTCCACATGACCAATTAAATGAACATTAAAAAAATGGTGGTTCCAGAATAATATAATACTCTTATATGCAGATACAAAATAAAAGATTTTTCATTACTGGTTCTAAATTTGGAAAAATTTCCTTAATTCAGTAAGCTTTTTTCTCACGAGCAATGGTAATTGAGTCTGTACAATGTCCCAAACCCAATTAGAACATCCCACCGTGTTTTGACAAAATTTTGATGAGTTTGTATGGTAGTAAACTTTGGGGTAGGCTTTATCGTCTTGTTTTTAGAAAAAAAGTGGGAAGCTTGCCGTACGGACTTGGTTACAGACTCTAATCTTCTTGGACACTCTGTGAGGTTCTACAGGTGCATGTTTTATCCTCATTAATTTTTAAAAAATGTGTCTGACGGTAGGACTGTCTGGAAACTTTGCTAGGGACGAGGAAAGTCGTGGAGCTGATCCCAGCACGTGATGCATGGGAAAGAAACACATTAAATAGGAAATAGCCTACTTGACAGCAAGAAGTTGACTGTCAAAGGATGCATACTTTTATTTCATAAATAGAAGTAATTTTGACCAAAAGGACAAAGGAGTACAAGTATTCTCAGTCTGTTGTTCTATCGAGTCACCAATGAAATATAGTGAAGCACTGTTGAAGTACTAAAGGGGTAATTCTAACAATGTCCGATTAGACAGCACGATGTTGAAGGGTAAGCCTGGTGTTGTCACTCAAACTTATAATACTTCCGTAATAAAGGATACAATTGTCTGTATATTGAAATGGTTTCGGCAAACATCTTATGTAGAGAATGTTTTAGAGATGTCTTCGATACTGCTTTCTAGATGAATTGAGGTCTTATGTTTGCTCTCCCATTCTGTAATTACATGAAAAAAATGAAAGCCAAACCCCGGGTTATATCACAAACGCTTTGATCAACTATAAAACATCGTTGACAATCAAGATATTCTCTGATAAAAAGATCGTCACATTCGACCCTGCATACAATCGAAAAAAGGAAAGTTTTATTAATGGATCAAGGTAACATGTTCCATGGATATCCAATACTAAATTTCCAGGCCACATGAAGGTCTTGGATGTCATTGGAAACGGTATGGCTCCACATTTCTTCCCAAAGAGTAGGGTTGATTCGTATAGATTTGTACATCTAGTGTTGTATCACTCCTATTAGTCTATGGGACCGTTCTTTAAGACTGACAGTCATTCGGACAGTCAGAACTAGAACTTAATATTAAATCAAGAAAAAAAATCAAGTGACGTCATCACAGATAGAACTTTATACTTTTTAGGACTGATATGCAGGACTGAACTAGACCGGACACAAAAAGGAACTCCAATCCATACCAGCAACAAACCCAAGAAATGGAGTTCGGACAACTTTGGGGGATTCAATTCAAAGGAGAAATTGCCTTCATCATCACCACATTTAAATCAACCTGATATTTAGTTCTTAAGTTGATATTAAGTAGAACTCGTCACGATAATCTCATTAATTTAAAAGCTTCCACTGTTTGAAATGTGCTTTTAATGATTCCGACGAAATTGTCAGAGTATTCGAAGCTTCCAACCTCGTCTTGAGGTCTGTGTGGCTGTAGGTGATGGACAATTTGCAAATTGAATCTTTAATTTTGTAATTTTGAATAACATCAATAAAAATTTCTCTGAAATTATTTAGCCAAGAACGGACTTTTTGCCTAATAAACCCTCTTTATGAATGAAGTATAATCGATGTGGTATCTCTAAGCATTACCAAATTATAGTTTTTGCTTCCCTTTAAGTCTTTCCAAAAGTCCGCAGGCTCATTTTAAAGATTTTGGCTAATTTTCACTACAATTAAGAAATATATTAGTTCCTGGAAAACCAATAAATTAAATTAATCTATATGGAATAGGATTCTCTAAAAGGAATAATTTTGAAATTTTGAAGGATAATTAATGAGTTTGCATTAAGGAAATATTTTCCTGCAAAATGGAATGTTTTTTAAATTATAACCTAGATAACTAATATCTATAAAACGAACTATCTATTTTCTAAAAAAGTAGCATTCAATTATTCTATCTAAAACATTCTATTTTACAGAGTGATCCATTGAAATATGAACACTTTAAATTTTGAGCTTCAACGAGATATAATTTTTTAATTAACAATAGAATTTCAAACACTCCATGCAAAGACTCTGCGAGAATTTTTAATTCTTCCATTCATGCCTTTGTTGATTGTCTTCATGTTCGGATTTCAATAAGAACCATATTATTGAATGTCAACAGACAAGAAATCATCCAATGGAATTAAAGCAATGATATTTTTTAAAGTATCAAATAGTAGGACTTCTTTTGATAATAATAAGGCATTGGATTTTGCTTTGTCTAAAACAAAAGCCCTTATTTTTAAAAAGTTATGTACCATCAATCACTGAAAACTGAAGAATTACGAACAATTTTTATATCTGCTACAGCACAATACTCAGCCTTCTCTTCGAGGATTCTAAATGTGTCTTGCCTTGGATGGCAATATGGAGCGGATTTGAAAAGTTATTACCCGAAATTATCAGGAAAATATTAGAAACATTTGAAAAGAATTATTAAACCTTATGAAACTTTTGAGAAGTAATTGTTTTGAACTCAGTTTTTAGTTTAAAAAAATAAATATTTTCTCTTAATACTCGTTTACTTGTCATACTTTATTTTTATTTGTTTTACTACGTTGAATCATGTATTAAAAATTGCTCATTTTTTTATTGCTGTGTATCAGCACGTACTTAAAGGTACTTTGGAAGGGGAATAATTTTAAATTTAAATATTTATTTATGTTATCTATAATAAAATTATTCTACATACATATTTTATATTATATAATATGAGTGTTAATGAACCTTAATACACAAAATCAACAAAATTACATGTGTGTCGGAACTCTCTTAATCACCAATGTAGCCACAAATAGTTGCAATCATGGCTTCCAGGTCACATAGGAAGGCCTGGCACCCGCTGCAGATGTAGTCCTCTGTCATGGCGTCCCAAAGCTGGCTGACAGTGGCTTTTAGTCCCTTGATATTTGTATGACGGACACTTCAGGCCTTCTCCGAAACATGCACCCAAAAGTTGTAGTCGAGAAGGTTGGCATCTGGGCTATAAGGGGGCCAAAAGTTCGCAAAAAAAGCTCACAAGAACTTAAAAGACTCATTCAATAGAGTCTTTCAACAAAGGAAATGGGGTTCTTCCATTGCTGTTGTAAAAACTGGCCTCTCCACTCTCACGAGTCTATTTCCAGGCATTTTTTTGATATCTTTTTGGTTAGCCTGGTGTGAAAACCCAAGATATCATGCATGTACCCTCAGGGAATTGAGGCAATTGGACTGGACTGTTTTCTTTAACTCCTCCGGGCCAAGTTTGGGCTTTTTGATAGAGCCATTTTCTCTCTCCAATGTTTCAGACTTGCTGACGTCATAGACAGTGGTCCTGGGTACGGCCAACTGCTTGAAGTGCACAAATGGAAATTTGTGGATAATTTTCAATTGTTAATTTCTCGACTTGTACGTCAGCTAGAGAGTTCAAGTTGGTTTAGTTTTGTAACTAATTGCTTATCACGGCGTTATCTTGCAACATAAAAATACCATATTTATTTTGTTGTCAGCTGTGGATTTCCCTCTTCTGCCTTTATACGTCATCGCTATTTCATAGTTTATTGTTTTCACAACTACACGAAGTAATATTTGGAACAGGAATAAAATTTCCTGTTGATCCCTTGTCGTTTATTAAAATATATATTGGCCATATTATTTTTTCCCAAAATGTCTTCATGGAAATAATTTAGTGACTAATCATAACTACTCTTTTAATCAAATATTACTAAGCAATCTCATAATACAGGATCGTATAAAATACTATGTAGATCTTAATAATATGTAATTTATTTTAAAAATAGTGCAGAAATAATATAACAGTGAGGGGTTGCCAGTATATAGGATATAAATAGTGGTTGGTACGGTTGACTTATTTGACTAACTATCAGATGATTTTGGGTCTTCTTTCTGTTTCTTTTTGGAGAAAAGGTTGCGTGATACAATAAAGATAACAACGTGTTATGCTTTAATATATCGGAATATAAATTAATTTTAATTACATAACCTTCATTAATTATTGATTTAGTTTAGTATTGATTTTACGTTGAAAGTGATAAATGAGTTCAAAGTTATGTAAAACAAACTTTAAGAAAAATGTGTGCTTCACTTTATGTACATACATAAGCTGAATCACAAATCCAACATTCTTTAAAATTAAAAAGAAAAAGCAGAGTTAGTTGAGAGTTCTTTTAAAATTTTATTTTGTTTCAAGATATAAATAATTGAAAGGTTAGCGAAACATTGAACACATCAAAGAACACTCACTAATAAAAAAATTAATCAACTCGTCTCTTTATAAACGCTTTAAGTCTATAAAAAATGACTCACAAATTATATTGATTCAACGAATTGGCATACCAAATTCTTACTACGAGTTGTAATAGCTTTACTTTTGAAAATATATATCACAGTCAAATCTGAGATGGGTTGCGAACAAATTATCTTGTTAAATAAATTCTAGCCTTCTGTTGGCATAGTGAGGTTGGAATAAATTTATGAACAAAGCTATCTAGATTTCGGCTAATTTATAAAAATTGGGAATTAATTAAAAGGAAATAATAGCAGGGTGTGTATATATTATTTATAGTTTTAATACTGCCGTGAATCCAAAATATTTTTCAGAAACTCAATCCTGCTTTTCAAAACTAAATTATAAATTAAAATTAGTATTCGTTTCGTTGGTACAGTGAACACTACTTAGACTGAAATGGGTATCATATTTGATACCCAATCATTTCTTTATTTTATTTTTTATAACATTTTGGATTTTGCTGGTATAAATGCTGTTATCTTGTACAGAGAAGTGACTGGTAAGAAAATAACTCGTTGCCAGTTTTTGAATAATTTGATTACCAAACTTATTGGTGAAGATGATGAATCAAAGGATGATATAGAAGAAAATAATCAATTATTTCAATCACAATTAAACTGTTCAACTAAAAATAGAAGCTGGTGTACAGTCAATTGTACAAGAAAATAACGGCGCTTAGCAAGCAAAACCTGTTGTAAATGTAAGAGATTCGTATGCAAGCCTTGTATTGGTACTGAAAAAACAATTGTAACTTGTAAAATATGCTAATTTCTTTATATGTGTTATTATAAAAGTAATGTTTACTTTTTTAAATAAATAATAAATCTTTGGAGAAAATAAACATTAACACGTTACTTTTAATTTTATCAACCACTAACAGTTACAAATATTAAAAAATAAATGGGTATCATTTTTGATATCCACCGTCGTTTAAGGGGGGTCGTTACTATCCATCGTTCTAGTGTTAAGGCTTTGACCTGAACCTATCATAATTTTAATCTTGTAAACAAGACTCTGGGAGCCCCCTCTAACCTTCATGATCTGTTCGACTCTCCATTGGGGGTTGAGCAAATTGCCCTTTCAGCTCCATGATGCCAAATGTTAATTATTGAAAGTTTTTTTTATAACCCGAATAGTCCTTACTTTTAATATTGCAACCTAGTATTTGAAAAGATTCTCCCTAAGTTAATCCAGATTGATTTGAAGTCAAGTACAAGATTTTACCTAGCACACTGTGTATATAATTTGGAGCATTTTAAACCTACTCCTGATAGCATAGTCCTAAACTTTGTCATGTAGGATATAGTGGAGAGAAAGGTCGACGCGGTTCCAAAAGTATGCAAGGATTATCTTATGGCAGTTTCCGACCTTACTTGAGATGGTATTCCACAAGAAATTATATGTGCTAACTGTACTAAACTGGATAAAAAATCTTACATAAAGCACTATTTGTAACCCCTATAGGTATACTTACTAAATATGGGTCTGAACTGTAATTATACTGTATGTACCAAAATTGATGGTGGTTTAAAAAAAAATCATGAAATAACCTAAACAAGTGATTTTTTTTGGAAAAAACTTTATTTACTTCCCAATATGACGACCTTTAATTTTAATACATTTTTCTATGCGTTATGACATATATTCTTACAGATTATTCAAAGTATCCAGAGAAATTTTTTCCTAAGCTATTGACAGTTTTTTTTAAAATTCATCCTCTGAAGTTGCTAGCGCATTTTCATTGAGTTCCCTCTGCTTCAAGGCTCACAAATTTTCAATGGGAGACAAATCAGGACTATTGGAAGGAATCCAAGTTGTCTGAATACCATTTTTGTGCCTTTTTGGACTGGTGAGCAAGGGCACCATCCTGCTGGAAAATGGCTCTTGTTGTGTCCGACAACATTTTCCTCTTCAAAAGAGGTCCAGGTTTTTCAGTACAAGACAAAGCTGACATCTGAGGCTTATTGAGGATCTCCGTTACGTAGTACTCGACCGTCACAGTTTGGTTTCGTGGAATTAGGTGAAGATCTGACACTGCCTGGTGGGTGATAACGGCCCAAAACTTAATTTTCAGAGGAAACTTCACAGTTGGAGTGGGTTCCACATCTCCTTATCTCTTGCCCAAACCCGATCTGTTTGGGGATTTGGGGCATGAAATAGCTCAAATGGACTTTCATCACTGGAGAGGAAACATCTCCAGTCATCTGCAGTCCAGTGTTTTCGCTCACGACATAATTAAAGCCGGGCCTTCCTTTGGTTTTCTGAAAGTTTGAGGTGAAGACGAGGTTTGTATGGCAAAGCATTCAAAAAGTGGCTCATGTAGTTGTGGACGGATGACTTGGATATTGGATAGACCTTTGAAGTCAATCCTTCTGCAAGTTTCCTTGTGGATTGCTGAAGTGATTTGCAAGGGGTTGTCCATCCTTCCTTTTCTTACACCAATTCTCAATGGTCCTGAGAGGAATCTGTAATATTTGAGCAACGTCTCTCAGGCTTGATCCACCCTTTATCATGCCAACAGCCTTGGCGATAGTCTCCAAAGTGTGCTCTCTCACCATTTTGGATTTTGAATTTCAACTAACATCCTGTGGTGTTTTCTGAGCCCTTTTATACTGATGTAATCATCGAAAATTATTGCATCAGAAAAATACAATGTTGCCTAATGATTGTATCAGCCAAATTTCATTTTATTCTGACCAAAAATATTTTTTTTTTACTTTAAAACGGATATTTTTAATACCGGCCTCAATTTTTGGACAGTCTCTAGAAGTGTGTTTTAAAGTCATGCTTTAGATTCAAAATATATAGCAGTTAATGGTTTTAATAGTAATTTTGGTTTCCTACGACTTAAACATATAGTAATAGAAACCTTTAAACAAAAGCTTCAGCGCACCTGCTACAAATGGGGGTAAAATGACAGAGAAATTATAACAATGACATGGCATAAGTTCAAAAGCTTACATATTTTTTGGGTAACAAAAATATTTATTAGCCCAAGCTTGGCTTGAAAAATGTTATCCGTGTTCTGCCCCATGGAAAACAATCGTCAAACAATGTTTTGCCGATTTCAAACGTGGTGGTACGGACACCGATGATGCTGAACGCCCTAGTCGGCCAAATGAGGCGGTAATTCTGGAAAACATTGAAAACCCCCCTGAAAATCATCATGGGAAAGCGCAAAGTGAAGTTGCAAGTGATAGTTGATACTCTGAAGTTATCAAAAGATAGTGTTTACTTCATCATAAACGAACATTCGGGTATGAAAAAGATGTTTTCTAAATGGGTGCTGCGTTTGCTCACAACAGAGACATAGCAACAATGAGAAGATGATTCAAAGAGCTGTTTGGAGATGTTCACGCAAAAAAAGAAGGAGTTTTTGCGTCGTTACATCACAATGGATAAAACATGGATTCACCACTTCACTCCAGAATCAAAACGGCAGTCTGCTGAGAGGTGTACAGACGGAGAAAACCGTCAAAAAACTCATACATCGGCTGGGAAGGTCATGGCCTCTGTATTTTGGGATTGGATGGTATTTTATTCATGGACTACTTGAAACATAGAATAACAATCAACAGTAACTATTATATCGGTTTGTTGTATCGTTTGAAGACCGAAATTACCCAGAAAATACCTCCTTTCAAGAAGAAAAATGTGTTTTTCCACAAAGACAATGCACCGTGTCACAAGTCAATAGAAACAGCCTCAAAAATGGTCGAATTAGGTTTTGAATTGCTACTGCACCCACTGCATTTTCTAGATCTGGCCCCCAGCAAGTACTTGCTTTTCGCAGAACTCAAAAAGATGCTCCTTGGATGAGGAAGTGATTGTCGAAACTGAAGCATATTTTGAAGGTCTCGATAAATTTTTCTACCCCCAAAGATGTGTAAAAATGGTTGGCCCGGTATGTATTTAATACTTTTATTTTATGAAGCCATTTTTAATGAAATTTAAATTTATATGTTTTGTGGGCAATTAAATTATTTCAAGTAGCAATGCAGTCCATTATATTGAAGGTTGAATATCCCTGGGTTAGGTTTTTATATTATGTCTAATTGTCTTTTTTCCTTATCTTGTTAAAAGACATAAGTAAAATGATATATAAATAAAATCCATTGGTCTAAAGAGTTAGGGAACGCAGAATCATCTCATCTAGTCCAATTAAAATGTTGATTTCTTTAGATATGCAGGTGTAGATTTTAAACACAGAATATTAACAAGTGGTTTAGTGAGATTTTTTTTTTCTCTGTGAAATATGCTTAATTTTTGTTTTTTGTACCTTTAAACAAAAAAATTGCAAATTTTAATAAATGTATCCGTGTTACTATTAGAATTAGAGTTTCAATTTTTTTCAAAAATAAAATTAGATTTACTTTTTTTTCTCAGAGGGATTTTTTGATTGAATGCATTAGATTCTATTGTGTATGTATGACTATAAATAAAATGCACTTATGTAATTGTTAAAATAAGAATAAGATTAATATATTAATGTTGATACAAATAATAAATCATTTAATCATCTCATTTTCAGAAAAATGCACATATTTTTTTAACTATTTCTCCAGTGACATTTTAAGTCCTTTACATTAAAAGTGACACAATCAAACATAATTAACTTTTGGATTTGAATGATCGAGAGTATGATTTTAATAATATAATAAAACTTACAGGATTGTTATGGTAAATCCGAACTACCTCTAACTGCATCCTAATCAAAAAGGGAAGCAAGAAGAGGTTTGAAATTTTATTTGAAAGTTCCAATAACAAATAACAAATGATTAATTCAATGATTCTGCAATCTTCACCACTCATTCACTCGATACGAAGCCTAAGGATTTGCAGTACTGGACCAAGTTTCTCCCTTAAATAAGTAATCCATGGGATTCATAAGGAGGGAGTTAGAGGGCCAGGCGTGGGGGTGTCAAAAGTCACAATCTCTTCTTTAAAAAAGTTCTGCCTCTTTCGGGAGAGGGGGCTGAGTCTTTTTGATAGAGGAACTCGACACTATTGGCCTCAGCTTGCATCCAAAATATTACTCGATCAAACAGGAGTTCACAGTAATTGTCTGCACCCACCCACTCTTTAAGCTCAAAGAAAATGGGAAGCATGTTACTGTCGTTGTTCCCAATGAATCCAAGGGTAATGATGCTGGCTGGAAACTTGGCTTTAAAGACAAAGGGGACATGATTTGTCTCTTTGGCTAATCATCTATCATTATAGACGTTGTGGGATCTTTTGACAGTTCATTATTTCTCGTCCAAATAAAAGATAACTCGTCTGAAAGGATATGTCTTTTATAGAGGCGGTATGGGGTCTTCCTCAGGTCAGTGTTTATGGCCCTGGAGACTGTTGCACTGCTTAGTTAGGAATTTTTGGCAAGAACGTAAATTGGAGTCCCAGAAGATGACTTCAAGGAACGTTTCAGGCCTAAGAGGAATATAGGAATGTGTTTTTTATTTCTTTAGGAATTGTGAGGTTTTCTCTTATATGTCCTCTCCTCCTTCCAGTGGTTGTAGACGTCGTAGACTGTGCTCTTTGGATATCTGAACATCTCCTTTGTGTACGCTGGGCTGGATCCCGCGCAAAAAAAAATTATATTATGGTATTCCTCGGGATCTCCTACATCGTAAGTATTTGTTTTTAATTAAAAGTTGTACATCCAGCTGGAAGCTAAAGTTCAACCTCTCACTTTGAAATTGAATGGGATCAATGGCCTTGAAAAAATTTACAATTTTCTTTTCTCTTCCCAACTGTTGTCCTCCTCTGTGATTTTGCGTCAATGTCATTCCAGATTGAAAATAATCAAATGTGAACTTCTAGATAAGATCAACCCTATACCTATCTCTTTTCTACATTATTTCCATTTTTCCAAAAGAAAGAGTATGATGGGTTTTCCAAAACTCAAATTGCAACGTCTTTCTGACCCTTTCTCCATGACATCTTTAAACATGACGATTTCTTTTTTGTTATTTTCTTTATTTTAATTTTTTATGTCAGTTTTATGATTAATAATCAAATTCATGTTGCAGAGTTGAGTAAATTAAGTTAGTTCCACATGGTGACCCATAAGTCCTAGGATAACAGGAAAGAAAGTACACAAATATTTATTTTTTGAAATATCTTTTTAGAGCAATACAATCAGCGTGAAATTTCTTTCAGAATGAGTCCCAGTTCATTCAACATGGAAATCATTTGTGGCAACTACAGCTCTCAGACGCTTTGGAACTGCTATACACGCTGAAGGGATGGTCTTCTCCGACAAGTTGTACTATGCAGCCACAATGGCGGTCTTCAAATTGTTGACTCTGCAGTAGGAAGTCACACTAAACTCCTTGTCCAAAATAGATTATATTGAGAAGTCAATTAAATTGAGATCTGGGGGAGAAGGGTTCACATGTCCTTGCTCAAAAAAATTCAAAAATGGTTTGGCAACACTCTTAAAAACACTTTTCATATATAAGGGTGATCCGTCCTGCTGGAAGCAGTAAGAACCTTTCCCAGTATTGTTTTCCTGGATGCTGGGAAGTATCAGGGACTATAACATATCCAGATTGACTTTTATACCCTCAAGAATAAAGATCAAGGGTGTCTTTACACTGCAGGAGGTGACATCCATCAAGACCATAATAGAAACGGCTTTTGTTCCTCATAATCTTCATTCAAAGTAAATTTGATATCAAGATTGAGGACAGTTTTCA
Organism: Lepeophtheirus salmonis; assembly: GCF_016086655.4. Classification (NCBI taxonomy): domain Eukaryota; kingdom Metazoa; phylum Arthropoda; class Copepoda; order Siphonostomatoida; family Caligidae; genus Lepeophtheirus; species Lepeophtheirus salmonis. Next base: position 36,280,786 of record NC_052144.2, on the reverse strand, counting down.
TTCATTTCATATATGGGGATGGTCTTAAGCTCATAAACTTTCAAATTTAAGCCCCATACATAATAATTTCCATTCACTCCATTTTCTATCAATTTTAGTTTTTAGCTTTTCTTTATGGCCAAAAATCTATCACTTGAGGCATGATGGACCTTTATTTTACTAGCAGAAACTAAAAAACTTTATACTCCATTAAAAAAAACATGCTGGAGTATAATTTTTGTTATCTGTGTGCCACAAATGAATATTCGATCAGAATCATATGTTATATAGCCTCTGATTCGAGGTGGGGATTTTCAGTGGCTCATTCGAGTCTATATAATGTAAGAGGAGAACTAGGCGTTTTCTCATTTGCCTATACATAAATTCATACTATTTTGATTTCATTAGAAACAAATTCGAAATAATTTTTCATATAAGTAATATTTTTGTTCATATCATATTATTCAGCATTATGGAAATTTGATTTTATGGTTGAATGAAAATTCCTTCCAATTATTTAGATCCTTCATTTTATAATATAATTTGAGATGGAAAATCAAATATCTAAAAGGAAGATATATAGATATAAGATTCTTTATTATAAAAATATAAATAAAGTTTTCCTTTGTTGAAAAATTTCATTATATATTCATCAAAGAGTAAATAGTTTCAAATCAGTTCACAGTATGCAAAAAGCCGTCGTGTATCTCAGAGACACTGCCCTCTCTTATACAAATACAGTATGGAAAATAATTATAGCTAATTTTGAGATGTAACTTCAACTGTTTATTGGATAATTTTTGAAATTGTTCTGAATCAATCATTTTTTGATGATATCTCATAAGAGGTAGATAAAAAAATAATACAAACTCTTATATATGAGCGAAAATGCTAGCAATTTTATCATTCTTCTAAAATGATAAGTGTGCACCCCCCCAACCAAGAAATTTTAGTACTGCTCACTAATACTTTGGCAAACTGACATTGCTGCCATGGTCGAATAACTGTGTGTGAGAACCATTCACTATATCTAATATGCCAAGAACGGACGCTATTGTAAGTGTTAAAGGTTCTCTTCTCTATAGTAGTAATTCATGTTCTCCCCCCCACCCCCAATTATAATAGGGTGGGGAAAAAAAAGTAATTTCGTATAGAAGGAATAAGTCCCCCATATATTTCAACTTACCACCTCAAAGGGAAAAACGCATCGAAACCGATCAAGAAAATTTGCAATGTATACGGGGGTGATACTCTTTCGGTTTGTGTTGTACAACAGTGGTTCCAGCAATTTCGTTCTTGTATAGTGGAAGTGGATAATGGACCACGCACTGACTGCCCTGTTGTCGATAATGTCGATAAAATAATGGAAAATATTGAGATAGACAGTCATGTTAGCAGTGGTGGCATTGTCCAGGAGCTAAACAATTACCATAAAGCTGCTTTGAACCCTTTTCATAAGGCTGGATACAAAAAGAAACTCGAATAGCAGATGAACCGTGTTTAATCAAGACAACACCAGGTTGCACTAGAAGTTCCAAAAGCTCGGATTGGAAGTACTTATGCATCCACCTTCCAGTTTAAACCTGGCATAAAGTCTATGGGTAATACGCTTGGTGGTACAAATAGAGGCCTGTAGAAATAGGGATAAGGTATTCTACGGGAAGGGTATTATGAAGTTGGATTCTCTTTTGCAACAAGTTATCCAACAGAACAGGGCATATTTGGCTTAAATTGGATGGTTATAACACTTCTTATAAGGCATTGAAATAAAACAACATATACAAAATTACTTTTTCTCCAACTTAATATAACAGGCAGCTGAAACGTCAGTAAGATTTCAATAATATGACTACATCTACTATAATATAATACTATAGTACGCTTATTTTTGTATTTCCGTGCGCTAATAAAAACGCATAACCAGGGTATTTATTTCACAAATGGAGACAAATACAGACTTTTGTCATTAAAAAAAATTGTTCAGAATAATGAAATACGTACTTAAGGCTATGCTTATTTATGATCAGACAAGATTCCTGGGCTCTGGAGGGCAAGATTTTTTTCACTTATAAGTTGATTTTTTCATAAAACAAGATCGATTTTGAAAGTCTCAAGCTTTTTTTTTAGGTATGGAGTATAGTTTGGAAAATGCACCCAAAAAATAAAACAAAAAAGGGAGAACGTACGTATACGAATTAAAAAAGGGAATTATGTAGAGGATTAGCGAGTTTGTCTTAATATGCAATAGTAGGAATAATTCGAAATTAAATATATAATACAACTACATCCTAGTTCATAAATAAAGTTTTACTAAATTATATTCTAGAATCATAAAATATAGCCTGTCCCATGCAAAGAAGAAAAGGGACGTGCCTCTGTTTGGTTAATATACCTAATTATTTAATACTAGCAATAGTATCCGGAATTGCCCGGACTTATAAGGCGTCGTCGAAGAGACAAATGTTCCCAACAAAATATAGATGATATGTAACTACACAAAAAATCCTCAGTCTAACTCGCTGTTTTCAGGAGCACACACACAAGTAGTTACTCAATACATTGATTATAGATGCTCTCTCTATGAGAATGAAGAAGAAGAATAATAGCCCGGGGAAAAATATAATATGAAATAAAATATATGTTTTTTGAAAGTATAACATTTAAATAGATTCAAACAATAGCAACCATATAAAGACTTGTTCTGTGAAAGTTTGACGTGTCTAAGTCAATCCGATTCAGAATGATTGAGCCAAAGACAAAAAGTGTCTCGTGAACAATTGTTTTGCAAAAAAAAATTCGAAGTACTACTTGGGCGAGTTACAGGGATGGGAGCATCGTTGGGAGAAGTCTGTAAAGTTACAAGGAGGCTATATTGACGAATAAAATAAAATTCATTAAAAATGTATTATATCTTTGCTCGATATGAAACATTTCCAACCACCTCGTACTCCATCTGACCTAGGAGTTGTCTTTGAAATCCATATACTACACAATGTATATTTCCTTCTCTAGGCAACACCGAGATACGAACCTACACCCAATGAGTTCAGAATATTAATTTCTTCCAAGCATTTTCGATATAAATAAAAACCTGTAAAGCATGTAATTTTCACAGGTACCATGGTACCTGTGAAAATTGCAAAAATGTTGGGAAGCGATCTTCTTGTTTTGATGAATTTTTCGCTATATATTATGAGCATGCCACGGAGATAGCTGATTTGAGCATGACTTTGTACGTGAAATGAATTCTAAAGAGCTTATTTTTGAGGCGTTCAAAGAAAGCAAAATCGAGAGGAAACAGATTTGGGTTGTAAAAAGTTAGGACACCGTCCTTGACGAAATTTTGTGTGTTATTGGTTAAGTTTGGTCTAGCCTCATCTTGTAGCAATATACAAGCTTTATCATGGTGATTATAACCCCATGAAAAGTTCGAAGGATCTCTACATATTTGGCACTATCAAGTCTCTCCAGTGGACTGACTCCGTCGTTTTTTCATGTTTTTTTTTAATAATTGTAACCTTGACAGCCCTTAGAATCTCAACCGTGGAGGACTTCAGCCGTACTTCTCTTAAAAAAATGGGGTCACGATGGTTTAAGAAATGCCTAACTCGTTTGTCATCACTCATTAGAATTGAATTTTTTTTAAAAGAATAAATTAAATTTAAGTCATATCAGTGCACACTTAAATGTTTCTTTAAAGGTCTAATTCAATGTAATTTTTGAAATTGATATTGACACTCTTTAATACGTTATACAAAAAGATGAAACATTAAAATTAGAATTGTTTTGTAATGCATTTAATATAATTAAATGTTCGATTTACATTTTTTTTTTTAACGCCTAATTTGTACATTAATGTGTTACATTTTGTATCTTTAATATTGAAAATTTAATCTACAATAGCTCATTTGATTTTAAATAGTGTTTTATAAATGAAATAACCTAAACTAAATATTGTTATATAAAAATAAAAGAACTAATGCATTATACCTATTATTTATTTGTATAAATTTCAATCTTTGTTACAATTACCTTGTAAGTATTTTAAAATACGTGTTTATAAAAGTGTCACCTAAAAATAGATTAAAACAATATCATAGATATAAAGGATTGTTGTGTTAATATTTGACATATCTAAGTCAACCCAACTTGGAATAATTTATCCAAAAACAGAGAAAATTTCACGTGAACAATTATTTTACTGAAAAAACGCGGAGTACTATTTTGTTTGGTTATAGATATGGGAGCATTGCTGGGAGAAGTTTGTTGAGTTACAAGGAGACAATGTTGAAAAACTAAAACTTAGAAATAATGACTTGAACTTTTATTATGTAAGAAACTTTTCCGATGTATGATATATTTTCAAAGATCCATACATTCTTTTTTACACAATAGATGGCTCTTAAGTTGAATTAATCATACTTTTTAAAGACTTTTATACGAAAATTTGGAAGATTTTTTCTAAAATATCAGTTGTTTCACTCTATTCAATTAAATTGTATATACTCACTGAATATTGAAATTTTATATAAAAGTCATATATGAAATATCCTAATACTTCTGGATTGAAGAAAGCAAGATACATCCAGGAGTGGAGATCTTTTGTTATTAAGATATTCAGTTAATGAAATTTATAGTATAACTTTAAAATTGTATTTGAGCGCAAGTAAAATAAACTAAATTAAATTTCCCTTTTAAAAACCACATACTGCCACACCACCATGCGGGTTATCAATATTCTTTGTTGGATCATGCTCCATTGAATCATCATTATATGAACTAAAAAGTTTTTCGGGATCAAAATAAAAATAAATTTGTTAGGTTATTTTTTACAAATTAACTAATATACCGGGTGGTTAAAATCTGAACACTTTGAATTTTAAAATTCAACATGAAATGATTTATTAATTAACAATATAGTTTCAATAGATTGTTCAAATATCGATTACTCTCAGGAACGTTGGAGGTTTGGGCAAAATTATTTAATGACCAGTGGAGTATTTACCCATTTTTGCAATGAAGCAAGAGAAACTACAAACCATCCCTTCTGGAGTTGCAGGTTTTTAAGTGTAACTTATGAGTAGATCGAATATGGACTGCTGGAGAATTTTGGAGCAATATCTATTAGATATGAATTTTTAGGACACTTTTTGTGAAGGAGGAAAGAAAGGTCAACCCCATTATTACAAAAACCCAATACTTAATCTATGCAAAAAGGACTAAGAAGGACTGAAACCTTGCAAACATCGTTCCTATTATTAATTTACTCATCAATTTATCCATAAAGATATGGAGTAGTTCTTCAGTGAACTGAAGTTATTTAATTTTTAATTATTCTCCTGTTTAATTTTATCTTTATTTTTAGTTTGATAATTTTCAAATTTTCACGGTGGATAAAATTTTATGCTATTTGCGATGTGGTAAGCTTTTGGGTTTATTGAAAAGTGTATATTTAGTTTGAATGAAGTTACGCCATGTGGTAAAAAAAAAAAAAATAGAATTTCAACAAAATTAATGCTTTAAGTAGATGCGTGTTTGAGCTCTCTTAATCATTAATGTTACCACCATTACCGACAATGATGGCTTCAAGGCAGTGGCAGAAGACCAGGTGCCCGCTACAGGTGTATTCCTATGTTTTCGTGTCATCACTGGTTGACAGCGGCTTTGAGAGCCCCAGTGTCTGATGGACACTGAAGGCCCTTGACATGTACCAAAAAGGTTTAGTCGAGAGGGTTGGTATCAGGGCCTTAGAAGGCCAAAAGTGTCAAAAAAGAGTTTAAAGAACTCAATACTCATTCAAATAGTATCACAATGGAAAAGATGGGTTTCTTTCATAGCGCATGTTAAAAGTGGCCTCACCACCCTCACAATGATTTTTCCACACAATTTTTGATAGCTCTCTGGACAGTCTGATGTGAAATCCCAAGATCTCTTCCATGCGCCCTCATGGACTTGAGAGGATTGGCCTGGGCTGTTTTCTTTAACTTGTCCAGATCTAATTTGGTCTTTTTGACAGAGCCCTTCTCCAACGTTTTTGGACTTGCTAACGGCGTAAACGGGGTCCTGGAGACGCCTATCCGTTTGGAGTGCGAAAATGGAAATTCGTCGTTGAGGCTTTCTTCGACTTGTACTTAAAATAGAGAGCTCTAGTTTATTTATCTTTTTTTTTGTAACTAATTGCTTTTGTTTTAATATATAGCAATATTATTTAATTACACTTTTTTTTTTTAAATATACATTTACATTAAACAGATCTAATTCTAATATTTATAGTTTTATAAGAACAAAATAAATTCCAGTTATTAATTTAAAGTTGCTAAAATATTTTTTTTTAAAGTTCTAATGTACATACTTATTTTAAATTTTTTTATTTAATATTAGTAAAAGGAAGAAGACGGGGGGAAAAAAAGGAGGCATGGGAGGGGGAGAAGGCACACAAACATAAGCCTTGTACCAAATATCTCACTTATTCACGACTGATATTTGACTTCCGCCACGCTTTTAATATGTCTACCACAACAGTTGGTACAATCAAGGACTTTCGTAAGCAGGACCGGGTACACGCAAACATGAATTCAAATATGCATGCAACATGGGTCCATTTAAAAAAAACAGTGCAACGTGGGTAATAAGTTAATAACTAATAATTCTTAGTTACTTTCTAGACGCCATCTTTATTGTGTTATGTAATTCCAATTATGGCCACTAAGTGTTGTACTTCAGGGTGTAGAACGGGCTATGTCAACAAGCAACAACAGTCTGGTGTTACGATCCATCTGTGACCAAACAAAGAGAGAAACCCCGGACATGATACCGCCTTGCCGAGAGCCATTCCAAAAGAAACAGATCTGAAAAAGACAGATTAGGGACCATCCAAAAGTACAAAACTGTGTTCCCTTCATTTCAACGAATCTGATTTCATCTGTGAGTTTAAAAGAAGTCACACCCTTGACAAGGCTTTATAGAAGAGGTAAGACAGCTGCTCACTTTTGATGCGTATCCTTATAACTGTCCTTATTTTACAGGTACCTCAAACCAGATGTAGTACCATCCCGATGGCCAAACTGTCCCAGCAACCTCTCAACTCCTAAAGCTTTATCAAGGCCAACTCAAACTGCGACAACGTCACGTAGGGCTCAACAGTTCAATAAAATGAGTTCTGTGGAAGAACTCATTGTGGACAAATTGGCCAAGGAGACACTCCCATCATACTTCATCCTCATAACAAAACCAAGTGTTGCTCTTTTGAAGCTATCCCATGATGAGAAATTGGACCCCCAAGTAATAGCCTGCCTCTAGTTTGAAACAGATATGTCATTTAAAATGTACCACTCTGGTGTGTTGATTGACAAAAAGGCAGTGTCACACATCACCTTAGAAGGCAAGGTCAACAATGTGATTCAAATCATCAATTTGGCTTCCTTTCTGGGAGAAACAGTAGAATTGAATCAAACAGGGACCTAGGAAGACATTTTCAACAAGTTAGTGAAGTTTCTCAATTCCTCAGAGACTGAACCTAAGCAAGCTTCTAAGCTCTCTTTAATTCGTGAGAAAATGGCTCTCCTCTTCACCTAACCAAAGGATAGATAATATTCACCTTGTCTTCTTTTAACTGCACTCATGTGGGAGAATGTGAGCTCAGGACTGTGTGGAATATCCTAAACGTTAAGACACCTGGATTTGGCTACGAAAAGAGAGATGAGCTTCGGGATCCAATCTCTGAGATGAGCTAACTTGACCTCTCTTTTTTGGGTGATTTACTCGACTTTCTCATCGAGTAACAAAACAGTAAATCACTTGGCCTCAAAAACCTTCCTAGCAACAAAGCATACGTACTTTGCTGCAGCAGATCTGGCAGAGTATCTTCTCCTAGATGGAGACTTCTCCTATGTACTGCTCAGCATGTTCCAGTCTGATCCCATCGAAAGAAGTTTGGTTGGGAGAGACAAGTAAGTTAATATATCTACTACATCAACGTGAGACAGATCCTGGAAGGAGTGAAAAATATTCATATTCGGAGTCTTGTCAAATTCTCAGGTAAATAAGATATTTGTTAACAGTAAGCTTCTTGATTTAGGTATATATATTTTACAATATAATAATATCATAACAATATTTGACTTTTTTAAATTTTCAGGTCGGACTACTTCAGAAATTTATGGTCTGCTGGATGAAGACCTAGTAAAACCTGAGCTCATTTTGACTAACTGGCAACCAGATGACCTCCAAAGGACCTCCAGCATTACTCTCTCCAAAAGAGAGAGTAATGCTCTCTACTTAGTTGCCGGGTATATTGGTTTTTCTTTGAAGAAGAAGATCAGCTGTTCATCATACCAAGCGTTAATGGTCATCAGAGACACACCTCCGGACTCAATAACGTTCGATAGCCCAACCAATCAGTATGTAGACCTGAAAGAGTTCATCGACATAATGAGCAGAGGGGGGGTTGCCAACTCCATCCGACCTTCTCCTGTCTCCTGTCTTTATGCTCAGTCCATGTTCCCTTATATCACAGCTACTCCTGAAAAGAAATACAGTTTACTTGGCACACCAAATCCTAGAGCTTTATTTGTTGCCACATTCATTGACAGGATGCTGGAAAATTTAAACTCTGACATTATCGCCGTTGTGGGAGTAAAGTGCAAGGAAGGACACTCCTGGTCAGCTTTTCTTCAAAGAATTTCATTTGCTTTGTTTATTGTCTTGGGTAAAAATTTAAGTGCTAAACTGAATGATGACATCCGATTTTTAACAAAAAAGAGAATGACGGCTAAGAATTCAGAAGCTAATAGAAAAAAAGCGAAATTTTAATCAAAATCTTCTTCTTTTTATATGTTTTTAATGTTTATTTTGATTAAAGTACTAATAAAATACTACTTCTATTAGAAATATATAGCCTCATTTTTATTATTTTGATGATTTTCCCTAGCAAAATACTCTTAAAAACTCTATATATTGTAGCAAAACACTTGAAGAGAAACATTCCATATAGAATAAACAAATTCTAAATAAAAACAGACACATATTGGAAATGCGTGAGTGTAGTGTCCAGTCCTGGTTAAATGAGTCCTTTCCGTCCTGTACTTTCTGTCCTCACTCTTCATCTTACGCAACAGAGCACATAAACAAATACTTACAGTACTACTGAATAATGTAAAATTATGAATGAAGACGAGAAAAAGGAGGAGAAGCGAGACAGTCCTAAATAAAACTTGAGATAAACTTCTAATTATTAGTTTAAAGATGCTGACGAAACTTGGTTTGTCGAGGGGAATCCCGAATCCTCAAAGCTTTTTAGTATGTCTATCTTCTGGGACACGAGGGCTTCTAGGCATGATGGAATTCTTCTTTCAACTACCTTCAATCCGTATATAATTCCTTGGACTTTTCCAATTATAAACTCAATATTAAGAACTTTCTGGTGTTTGGGGATATTGCAATAAGTCAGTCAGAGGGGTATTGGACCACATTATAAATGAGAGTATTTTCGGGTAGTAAAATAGAAGATGGAAAGACGACTCCAGCTCTGATTTACACATGACACCCGCGCTCCTCAACAATAAAATTTGATTTGTTGGTATAAAGACAGGATGTGACAATTTTATACTGCAACCATTTTGTGCACAAGTCCGTGAATGGGTTCCTCATAATTACTAATGGGCCCAGCTGTGCCAGCTTCATATTGAGTGCAAGTTTCGTCAGTCTTCTCTCTACGATTCGTGTTGGGCCATTGTGTTCCAGCCCCTTCATGAATCCCACACAGATAACCTCATTTTTATATACTCTCTATAGCTATGTTCATAGGGACAGGGGTCCCCTGTTTAATCACATCACATTTAGTTGCAAGGAATGTCTTACTAAAAGACAATATGTAATTTTTAATATTGACTTCCCCCATGACCCGAAACAAACTAACAGATGTAATTTTATATTTCATGAGGAAGTCTTCCCTACTATTGATCCTGGCATTAAAATTGGCGGGTTCATTACTTTGCAGTAGAGAAAGAACTACATTTAATATCGAGTTCCAAGATGATCCCATTTCTTTCCAATCATGTTCACATTTGTTTAATGTTTTTAATAGTTCCAACGGACAAATACCAATCCACTCAGTAAAAAAACGTCTCGTATCTTTCAAAAATCTGTTTTTAATGTTCATCGCACAAAAATATTTATTGGGAAATATCTTTTTAATCCCAGAGAAGTTCAAGGACTTAAACGCTGATTTCATACAAGAGGAGCAAGGCCCAATCTTTAAAATAGAATTCAATCACTCAATTTTCATTAATTATTGAATTAGTAAGTGTTCAGTTTTCAATAAACCACCCGTTATACCCAACTTTCATATAAACATAAATTCAAAGTTCCACAAAAGATGGAGTAAAAAAAGATTTACAAACAATGATCTAATAGCATATATTATTTTCAAATTTCAAGAATAAATGAATCCTGAAATGTCTGTTAATATTTTAGAAGTAAAATAACGCTCAAAAATAAAATACAAATTATTAGGAGTTGATACCTGAGTGTATAACCTATGAAAAGTGTGCTACGAAAAATATAATGAAGTTGAAAATTATTATTGTAATTTATTTTATATTTTTTATAACGTGAGAAACATTTAAATGATAAAAAAGTAAGGATTGAAATATGCTTTCTTTTTTTAATATTAACTTTATTGAATTTGTCAAATAAATGGCTTCATAATTAATGGAAATTATAAATCTGATCAATTGTTGGGTATTTTCTTGGTTGTAATCACGATGATGTCACATTAAAGACAATATAACCTAATTATAGAAAGAAAAGTGCTAAATGGGTACGTCAGGCAAATGAACTTTCTCAAATACATTTAAATATAATTTCATGTTATTCTATTATATAATAGGGACTTTTACAAAAATATTTAATTAAAGTATCTTACGAAAAAAATAGCTCATTTTTCCTTACTTTCTTTAAAAAGAAGGCATAAACGATAAATTAGAGCACGGTCGAGAGACCTCTTCAAAATAGACAATTTACATCAAGCATATAAAAACCGATACTATTCCCATTTAAACTCAAGGTCTAAAGTTACTAAATATACCTTTTACTTGGTATTTAGACTGTATCTATGTGTAACTCAATGCCATTTAGCTCAATTGTTGACCTTTTTAAAAATGTTGCAAATTAGTAAATTTTTTCACAAATAACGCACAGTCTGAAAATTCCCGGGCTAAAAAAGAAAGTGCGTTTTTTCGCCCAAAAATTGCCTTTATCCATCTATAAAATTTTTTTTCAAGAGTAATTGAATCATTCCAAGGCCGCTCTAAGATTTCAATGACACTTTTATAAGACACTTTATCTTTTCCCTCAAAACAATCCTCCGTTTCAGCGATAACCTCTTCATTGCATCAAAATTTCTTACTGGTAAACATTTTTTTAGAGCTGCGAAGACCCAGTAGTAACTTGAAGCCAAATATGGAGAGTAAGGTGGATGCAAAGCAATTCAAAGTTCAATTCATTAAGTTTCTCTATTGTTTTGCTTGACTTCTGAAGCAGTACCTTTTCCTGGTGAAACAGTACTTTCTTCTTCTTCAAATGGCACCGTTTCCCTTGATTACATCCCACAAAAGCTCTAATAATTTAAAAATTAATTAAATAATTATTAAAAAATATTTCTCATAATATTCCCTGTTGTGGTATTTCCTTTGTCAAGGTAGTCTATCAATATTATGCCATGTACATCCCACAATACCGAGGACTTAATCTTTCCAACTGATTATTGTGCTTCGGGCGTTTTGTACGAGGTTCACCAGTTGCTGTCCACTCAAAGGATGATCGTTTAGATTTTGGAGTGAAGCAATGGGTCCTTTTTTCATCCATTGTCACATACCAATGCAAGAATTCTGGTTTGTTATGTTACATGGTGAAACACTGCTCAGAATCATCAAGAAGTTTTTGTTTTTCGTCCACAGTGAGCAAACACAGCACCTACTTTGAACAGAGCTTTCTCATAGAAAAATGCTAATGCTATATAATGGCAACACGTTCTTTTAATATCTTTATGATGTCAGGCAACTCACACAACTTCACTTTCCGATAATTCAAAACGATTTTCTGTATTTTTCAATGTTTTCTCTTGTTACCGCCACATTTGGACTTCCACAGGATTCTGCATCATTGATGTCTCCACTACCACGGTTGAAGTCGTCAAACAAACGTTTAACTGTTGTTCATCATACTTTTCAACTCATTGCTTAGCTTAAACGGGATTTTTTATCATCAAGAAGAAGTGTAAAATTAAAACACAAAATTACTTTTGATCCATTGTTTTCGATATAAAAAAAAGTAATATGATACTTAGCACAATAACAAATTGTCATGAAATTTCAACGGCTGTATTTTGGAGGTTGGTGCTAACTGAAAATGAGGTGAATCAAGAAAAAGTGCCTTCTATGTTTGAAGCTCGGGACTTTTCATCCCATGTACTATTACGACCGTATCATATATAGATAATTTAATTAGCTTTCAATTTGCTAATAATTTTAATATTGTAGAATTAACTTTTGGGAAGCTCTAATGAAAACAAAGACATCATATCCCAAGTTTTCCAGCATTTTGAAATACGTCAATACTAAAGCTACATAGCACTTGAACTAAAAGTAGTTAAAATCCACTACCGATCCATTTCCGATAGGAAATTTAGACTTAGTAAAATGGGAATAATATCAATTTATATAGCTTAGTTGTATTGGAATAGATCCCGATTCCTGAACTTCTGAATTATACAAATTTTTAAAGAAAACACATTTTCCTTCTCACTATGAGGTTTTCCTCTGAATCCCAGTGATATTAAACTTTTGATATTTAAACTGTATGATAAATTCTTGTGTCCTGTGTTTTCATTCCTAACTGCAAAAATATCAATTGAATTAGACTAGCATGGTCTTAATTTTAAGAGCCTTATGATAACATAATTGACATTCCTGATTTTAGAGTTATTGAACTCTAAGACATGTTTTTGGGTACCATTAGACACACCATTCGAAAAAGGAAAATAAAAGTCTAATAGTATTGAACGGATATTAATTGGCCATTATGTTTGGTGAGAAAAAATCGATAGCCAATTATGTTGATGGCCTGCGTTATAGTTTTTGTTTCTAGTTTTTACCATAGTTTGAAAATTATTAACAATGTAAATATTAAATATTGAGAACACAAGTTTTCTATTCTAAATATTAATATTTATGGTAAAAAAACTAAATTAAAGACGAGAGGGAATTTTTAGTTTTAAATGGTCGTACTTTTCATTTTCAAGAATTCGTTAGTCACTTTTTGTACGAATTATCCTGATTTTAGTGGAAAAATATTATAACTAGCACACTTTAGTCAAAATATAAACATTCGCCTTGTTGATTTATCAGTCTAATACTATAAAGTTTTACTTCTATGAACAGAAAGGATATTTTTTTTTGTATTGCTACATTTTTTTCCCATATTAAAAAAATATATTTTATTTAATTAATTATTATAACCTTATTCTTGGACAGTTATAAAGGAGCATTGATATTTCATGTTTAATAATGTGGTTGTAGGGTGAAAATGAGTGCTCTTCTTTAAAAATTATTTCTTCTTAGTTTAAAACTATAAAAAGTAAGACCATATACAATATCGTTTTATCCTTAAAAACTTCCTTAAGAGATAAATACAGTATGGAAGATCAAGGAAGAATTTGTATCCATTACATTTCACTGATTTCTAAGGATCAATATCGGTATTGTACATAAGAAGACAGAAAAGCCTTACTTCATGAGTCTTCATATTTCATTCTTACACCAAATGGCTGGTAGGAGCCTATGTACTTATGAGTCATCATTCAAAAGAAGGATTGAACACATTATATTTTCCTCCTTGACCTTTGCTCCACCCTGCGTCACACATTTCTTTGTGTAGGGCATGGCATAGGCATAACAGTCCCAATTATAATAAGTCTATTATTTATAACAGTGAAATTAGCCAACATTTCTGGGAGAAACGGGATTTAATAATTAAATACCAGGAGCGTCTGCAGGATTATATTGGGGGGGGGGAAGAGTTTTTGGAATAATTTAAAATTATTTTTTTAATAAGTTATAGATTTATTTGGTTGATCTTTATTACTACGCTTCCTCATTTATGATCGATTCCTCTTCTTTTTTTAAATATAGGCCTGAGTTTGTATACTCGCTATTTGTGTGAGTTCCTTTTTTCTAGTACTCCTTGGTTAGGATTATTTTCTATATCAGAGGTCAGCAATCCCTGGTCTGCAGATTATATCGTCCATCATCTAAATCATCTAAATATAGGCATGCTAATCCAAAATGAAAGTTACTAACATTAAATAACATTATAAAACTCGATAAAACCATTATAAAAGTTTTGCTCCTTTCATCAACAAATATTTAACCTGATATAGAAAAAATATTACAAAATAAGCAAAAACAAGTATCTGATTAAATAATCAGTATTTTTTCTACTTTCCTTTTTTAAAAAGTAAAATATTGATTTTTCTTTTAAATTGGGTCTATTTTTTATTTCTTCATTTTAATTCCACTAGTAAATAATAAGGGTATTGTTTAAATGAAATTATATTGAATCCTCGTTTTCTCTAAACACACAGAAAATCAATTATATATTCAATAACATGGTTCTTCACTATGACTCTACAGCCATAAATATTTGGCCCCTACTCTACCAAAGGTTGCCACCCCCTATTCTACATTACTCAAGCAAAGTTTGACTGTTGCTTGACGCCTAAAAACTTACGATATACCGAGTACTAGTGCATCCAAATGACAGATTCTGCCTCATTTTACAAACGTTGGCGTTTAAATGAACGCTAAGACTAATTGAAATAGGTGGTTACATAGATATTAGTGATTTTGAACTTGCTCTTTTTCAAACTTTTAGAAAATATTTTTAATGCAGAAGGGAAATTTTAAATATTAATTTTCGGGTTTTGATGCAGAATTTAGAAATAGGCATAAACATACTCCACGAAACTTAAGCAAATGCTTTATATATTACAATTAATCTTTTATGGGCATCGCTTATTCAAACAACCCATATCTCAAACCACCCGCATATTTTTTTTCTTCTTTTATAATAGTTGAAAACCTCATTGTTAAAACTAAGTTTTTTGAATGTTTTATATGAGAGAAATTCGTATTCATTCAAATATGACAGATTTAAGTGAGTCTAATTTCTTTAAATCTATTTCATTAAATACTCTACAGGTTTTGACTTGAAAAACTGAGAGTTTTATGAAATTAAGTATCCATGTAAATGCAAAATTCAAATCTCCAGAGTGGGGAGGCAAAAATGCACTGTCAGAAAATTATAGAATTAAGTTCGAATAACTTTTATATTGTAGGATTTTGTAATAAACTTTTTTTTGGATACTGAGAAGTGTGGCACAGAAGCTTTATCATTCAATATGACATCCCCTGACCTCAATGACAGACTCGGTTCTGGCCCTTAAGCCTGTACACTCCTTCTTGATATTCTGTTCAGGGTAGTCCGTCTACTCCTTGTCGATGATAGTGAGGTAGACCACATTGTGTGACGGATTGCATTAGTCTTCTTTTCGATGGCATCCCGCCAGAAATAGTCGAGGGGTTGAGGTCTTGTAACTGGGCTGATTTTCTTGCACCTCTCGAGACTGTTCTGATTTAAACTTTTTGCTGAGGAGGTGCCTTGGTCTTCGTATATATGAATTGAGGGCCATATCTTCATGGATAACCATCCTGATGGTATTGGGGTATACACTGAGATCTTGGGCTCACCTCCTCATGCTGGTCGTTGGGTTGGCATCTACCTTGGCCTTAAGATATTGAAGCCACCACTTTTAGGAGACCTCTTGGGGCCCAAACTAGTATTTCTAGCTTTTTTGATACAGAGGACTGTGCTTACATTGTGCTGAAATTCTTAACGATGTACTTTAGGCTCACTTGGGCATCAAGGAGATTATGTACCATTTGGCGATTCATTTTTTTAGAAAACAAGCTTCTTAACGAGATGAATTGTTTGCGAACAAGACTTACAAAGATAAACCACTCATTTTTTACTCTTCCTTCTGTAGTTTTTTTTGTAACCCTAATTCCTTACACACAAAATTTTATTTTATTTTCTGACATTTGTCTTGCTGAGATGAAAGTCTACCCGTAACTTTGTCAGGTGTAGGTTAGGTCATTAATTATAAGTTAAATAAAATTATTCAAATTTATTCATTTTTACAAAATGGCTACACAAGATAATTAATGTCCTTTAAATCCACAATAAATTTCAGGCATGCAAACTGTATATGAAAGCATATTTTGAAATATATGAGTCATTACTCATTTTAGAGACAAAATAGAGAAGATAATTTAATTTTTGTAAAAGTATTAATTAATTTTATACATATATTTTTTTATTCCAATTTTCTAATATTTAAAAAAAATAATCTCTTACAAAATAAATCATCTATAAGATACAAAAAACAAACAAAACACACACTGACTCTCATGTTTGTCTTTAAAATCTATATATGTACGTATACAGAAAAATAGAAAGCTTATTTTGAGAGTTTCCTATAAGAAAGATTTAATTCTTATTATAAAAGTTATTCAAATGGTGAAAAAATTCTTAGTAACTCATAAAAAAAAGTAAAACACATTTAGATTATCTACGCATGTTTGTAGCGTTTCAAAATCAAGTCTGAATGGAATTTGAAGTACAGAATAGGAATTTTTTCGACATTTTCTATTTTTTCATAAAATTAAGAAAATATGAATTATTCAAGAACCCTCAAATGTCGTGTTCCTATATACGATGGTGGTCTTAAAAGTTTCTGACCACAACGTACAGACGCCAGCACTCGTATTTAAAAGTTAGTAACATATATCTAGCATATGTAGACCGTTATTCACTAAAGTTTCAGCCATTTTGTACGCACAGTCTTTACGTTGTAGTCATTTGAGTGAGTTGATATAAGTGTTTTTGTGAATATGGACAAAATGGAATATCGCTCTTTTGGCGCAGTTTAGGCACAATAAATCCAAGATTTGGCGCCGATTAGTTACTCTAGATAAACTTGGATACACTATTATACGCCCAAAAGAAAAATACTGTCCCAAGAGTGGACTGCAAAGATTTTCCTCAAATGAAGAGGCAGCCGCTTTCGTGACACAGTAAAATAAATAAAAAAAAAAAAAGTGGGAGTTTTATGTATTTACGTTGAAGAGAGATCATCTTTTTCTTCAGTGTTACTTCAGATTTTTGTATTTGTGTTCGTTATCAAGTAGGGAATTTATGTGTATCATTTTGATCTTCTGAGGACTACACGAAAGATGGTTTTTCGTTGATATTGGTTCTCTAACAACCATTTAAAAAAATTCTACATAAAGGTAAATTGCATATCATTGTTTACTCATTTTTTAAATATGTCCGGGCTCCCGCACGTTAGACCACCAGACGTGGAAGCAACAAATGGTTTTTCTGACTCATCTCTTCGTATACTATATTCGAGGGAGGTGAAACAAGGAAAGGGTTAAAGTGTCAATCAAGCGAAGTTTATTGACTGGGATCAAGGTTAATAGAAATACAAAGTTATACCATAACGTGTTTACAACTGATCTTTTCCTTCCACCACACTTTTAGTAGTGACGTCATAGTGTATAAGTAGTTGGGTGTTTTGTTTACATTTTCCATCGTATAAAAAAAGAAACAATCTACATTCTTGATTCTGCAATTTGAGAAGGTCTTCATTTTATTAAAAAAAAACATTCAAACCCCATTGAGGATCTTCGACGTCGTAGTGAGGCATATGAAGCTGAGTCTCAATTTCTACAGATGATCACTTTGCCATAGTGGACTACAGCGAGGAACGAAGAAGATTGTCGGATGTCAATCAAATCCATTTAGGATAATTAAATGGATGGCTTATTAGTTATTCTGTGTTAACTCATCCTTGTCATCATCAATTCTATCATTCAATCCAAGAACAATATATTCAATCCATATATATTGTAATTACTTATAAGTTATTTGTATTAACTATCATTTGTTAGAATATTTATAAATTATCATAAGCATTCTTCAGCAAATAAAAGATACAAAATGAAGACTCCTTGGAGAGTGTGTAGAGTTCAATCTAACAAATAATCGTGTTACTTCGTCACTCCCGGCATTAAAAAAGAGGTCATTGTGATAAGGGGCAACATAATTACAATACTAGGGATCATAATTTAAAAAAAAAAAACCATAATGTGCATTGTTATGTAATGATTTAATTAAACTTAAGTATCTTAAAAGGAATACTTTATTGAAATAGAACTGATTAATCCACAGTCAAACAGTTCCCATATTGACTCTCTGTGGACACTCACATTTAGAAAGTTTATTGTTTAAAATTAAATAATCAGCATAAAAAAAAAAATATATATATATATAGCATTTCCGTCTCTTTTTTTTAACTAAGGAAATGAGCAGTTTTTTGCACGTTACTTGCTATTTTTCTTTTTCTTTTCTATGCACTATGACGTCAAAATCTCCCTCTCTTGCCCAGCAGTCAGTACGATACATCAAATTGAAAAATCTAGCAAGCCCGATTACATGATGGTCTAACCTTGTATTTATATTAATCTTGACTGGGATAAAAGAATTCTACTGGGAAACATTTGTTGTTTTATTTGAAGGCATTAATCGAAAAACCTTTCGTATTGAAGGTCTGAGGCATATTAACGTCTATGATACTGAATTATTATATGGTTTTAAAGAACATGAATTAGCAGGAGCAAATCCATTCTTTGGTATTTACCAAGCTGAGTTTTTAGACCAAACTTCCAATTGGTATAAGAGGAAGATGAGCTTTATCAAAAAGGTACACCCATGTTTTGAAACAAACAATGGAAAGAAATAAATCTACTAAGGCCCTTGGAGGCATCCAGGGTGTTGAAGATGTATCTACTGCTAGGGGTACGTCAGATGAAAAGGAAACAAATATTGCACATCGAGGTGTACAAGTTCAGAGGAGCTCAGAAGTGAAAGATGAAAGGAAGGAAGAAGATAAAATTAAAAGTGCAACGATGGATTTATTAACGGTGGAACAAGTTGTCCGGTCGGGGTCAATCCTAGTGAAATAAATTGTGAAAATGATTTAAGTACCTCTGGGATATTCAATTGTGAATACAGTACTGAAAAAAACTGATTCTCAATAGGACGTCTATCCCGAATTGATTGATAGACGCACAGAAGAAACTCTCGAGGTTGAAGAGTTTCAGATTAGCCCAAGTTCGAACCATGAATTATGAAAAAGATCAGGGGAAGATATTACTGTGGAGACTTCAGTATGTAGTAACATTACTTTTAATACTATCGGTTAGGAAGAAGGTGACACAAGCGTTATAATACAACTACGTTAACCTTAAACACCTCCTGTAAATCCAGATCTTATTATGTTAGCATAGACAAAGTCAGGGGTTGTCGCAAAAGAGCTTCTCCAAGTTCAGGTTTATCTCTGTAATGAGATCAAGCACCTAATAAAATTCAGAGGAATTACTTTTGTCAATTTGAATCGTTTTTCATATTGATGTTGTTTAGAAAACAGGCCAAAATTGAAGATTACTTTATTCGACTGATCTCTAGGTGTCAGGAAATCCGTATGAGATTTGGTAAAATTATGTTATGAAACACAAGAGGAGGAAATGATCGTATTTCTCGTCACGCCATCAGTATCTTGTACTTTGAAATGCCTTATTTGTATTTCTCATAATTACCATTACTTTTCCACAGGGTCTAGTATGGATAGGGGAATACTTTCTCTAATTTCAAAATCTATCGTAAAACCTATATGTGTAACAGAATTATCAAGTTTTGGTAATTGGCATAACATTTTTATTCCCCAAAAAAGTAGCAGTTTGTATGTAATTAACGTATATAGACCTAATGTGAAATGTCCCACCTTCTTTCAATCTATTATAAATGTTTATAAGAATGACTTTTATTCCCTATTGATCATTGGAGATTTAGGTATTCACTTATAAAATACGAATCGTCGGCACCCCAATCAAAAAACAGTATCTAAACTCATAATAGAACTGAGTTTGAATAAAATAATTAGAATAAATAACTGGAAGACATTGTGTCCTGAAAATTGGTCAGAAGACTTCCCGAATCGATCCGGCCCTTGACTCCTCTTCTTTCTTATCCAAAACTAAAAACACCTTTTACCGTCGTCGTTTTGATTCAGATCATCAGCTTATGGAAATTATCTTCCAATTTTATAGACGTAAAAGACGCTTTTAGTCCCCCAAATGAGTATTGGAAGACAAAAATGTAATACAAAAACTTCAAACACATTTTATTAATCAATATAACCCATCATTCTATTAAAAAAAACTTGCTCATCTTCAGTTTCATACAGTTAAATCTACTTCCTTAGAGTTTGTTTGTAAAGAAAGCCAGAAAGAAATGTTGTTTCAAAAAGATATTGAGGAAACGCTTGGAAAAGGTTCCTTATATGTATGTACTATTACTTCAGAAATAATAGAGTTCTTTCGATTCTCAGAAATTGCTGAATTGGAATTTAAAACAAGAATCAACACTGAAAATTACGCCTGTAAAAAGAATAAAAAATCTTCTTCCTAAACAACATTTTTACATACCTATGTCATCAATAAAATTATCAATGAAAGTAATACTATTACAGTCTCTCGGAAGATATTGAATATTTTTCACTTGCGCTTCCAAAAGACTGTTGGTTGTGAGCAATATAATTTTCCTCGGGCATAATTAGGTAAACACTTGATTTTACTAACGAAGTTATAATGTCTTTTTGTCAAAAATAATTTTAAAGATTGGAAAGCTTATGACCGGAGGGGGTTAATGGAAATTTTTTCACTCGGTGTATTGATGTTATTGTTCCTTATATGGTTGAGATACGTAAGTCCATGGCAATATATGGGCATCTTCCAAAGTTGTTGACGAAAGGTAGGATAGCCTTGTTTCACAAGAAAGGTTCACTGGAGACCAATAACTGTTCTTAATGAAAGGTATAGAATCCTTTCTGGTATTCTTCGAGCCAAAATGGAGCCAATTTTAAATTATAAACTCGGTCTGGAACAGAAAGGATTCCTGAAGGGGAGGATGATTTCTGACATATCAAGAAATATTCCAAATGCAATTGAGAGTATATAAAATAAGGGGAGATATATTGCAATAATTGCAATTGACATCTGTAAGACATTTGATACCATTTTACATGGACATATCTTCCTATTAGATTATTCAATCCAATTAGAGCTCTTCTATACACAATGGTACGTTGATAATTCCATTAGGGGATTTGAAAAGTGATCCAATAGTTTTCAAAAAAGTTGTCGCCAGGGTTGTCCCTCAGCTCTGCTACTTTTCGTTGCAGTAAATAAAGATCTTGGAGATACCATAAGTGAGAAGTTTGGGGTTATTGGAGTGGATTTTGGAACGTCAAAACATATTATTGATATGTATGCTGACGATATCACTTTGATGTTAGAGGCAAATTCATAAATCCAATTAACAAAGAGGATTGAAGTTTTAATTAACTACTTCAAGAAATATGAAAAAAGGTATAGATTGAAGATTAACAAGGAAAAGACAATAACTCTCCCTCTGGGTAAATGGGATCCCTTTGAAGGACTGAAAATAGCTGATTACTCTATCAAAAAGAGTGTCGATATTTTAGGAATTAAGTGGGGAAGTGAAAGAACATTGTTTACAAACTGGGCTGATAAACTTTTTCAAGTAATTCTTCGATTAACAAATGGTATAAATTTAATCTCCAAAAAAGAATTGACCTCTTTAACTATCAAATTGTTCCTGTGACTCTTTATAAGGCAACATCTATTCCATGGTTAGCTGAAAAGGTTATTGACGAACAAATTTGCTGGCTCAATAAACTTTTTCATCGAAGCTACATAGATTCCATAAAAATACCTGAAAGTCATTTAGGAGGAGGGTTGTCTTTACTCTTTATAATTTTTCAGAAAATCTACCAAAATATTATGATTGACTTTTCAGGAAACTCATAGTCTGAGTGGCGTGCTTTTATTTTGTCCCATCCTGCCTACAATTAGCTTCAGAATAGTAATAAAAAGTTTTTTTTAAATCGCTTAGACCCAAAAAAGTTGGAATGGACAGCATTATCTAAGAATAAAATCACGTTTGATGATCTTGACTATAATTCTTTTTTCAATTGTTGAAAGTTTTTCTTTCCACTGGAAAGAGCTGCAATCATCCATCTCACTCCATCTCCGTGGCACTTATGGATGAATTTCCCTCCAACTCCGAAGACAACGTGGATAGAATCTGTGATGGATACTGAATTTTTTTGAATTTACTCAAAACCTGGCAGAAGAGGATCACGAATTCCATATCTAAAATTAGGGATGGAAAATGATTTATTGCCCAATTTCGAATATCCTCGGGTTTTTTAAACTCCAACTGTGGCAAAATGTTCAACACAGTTATGTATGCGTTTGCAAGTTGCCCCGCACTCCAGATTTTTGAGAGATTTTATCACGCTGAACATTGCTGAAATATTTTATAACGCCTTTAATTTTATTTGGTCTCTCCTTAAAAATTCAAAGTGCAGCAAAAAAAAAAAAAATCAATGGAGATTGCCTTATCAAGCTGTAAAAGCATGATTACAGAGAAGTTGGCAGTATTGGAGCCTATCCGAGTCGGACAAATCAGAGCTATTTTGATCGCAGCCATAGCCCCATATTCTGCCTTCTCCGTTAAGATTCCAAGGGTTCATCAGTCTTCATGGAACTATGCTCGGGACATATTATACAACTACCACTCATTGTCAGATAAAAACTTAAATTCTTACGCCGTTTAGTGCACAATTATAAGAAATTTAAAAGTTATTCCGGATCTAAGACAAGTTATTGCTTCGTCTTTTAGTTTAAATTTGATATAACTATTGATCATTTTTTTAAATAAATTTTTTAACGATTTTGTTGCTTTGTTTTGTTTAATTATTTACTGTAAAATTTAATATTGTTTAGATGATAAATCAATTTTTTATTTTAGTCAAAAAATTTCAAAATCGATATTCAAGAAGTAGTTATTATCATTAATTGGAATTCTAAAGAAAAACAACCCTAGAAATATGTTTTTCGTCATTTCAAATATAAAAAAGTTATAAAGAATAATATTCTCGAAAACATAACCCGCCGATAACTGGTTCATTTTTACAAATATTGCAAAAATTAAAAATTAAAATTTTCTGGAAATAAAAAATAATGTAGGTAAATAGTAGAGTCGAATAGATTTTATCTACAAAATGCATCGTTTTGTGGCATTTCTTCTTAAAAATTGAAAATTGATGTTTGATGAAAAAAAGAACACCAAAAATTTCAGTTAAACACCTTTTTTTTCTTTCTCCTCACATTTATATAAAAATGATTCTCTATACAAATTTCTACAAACTTTATTTTTTTTTTGCAAATTAAATATTTCATTGGAAGTTCACTTTTTAACATCTGAAAAAAACGAAATTGAATTTTTCAGAATTTTTTTTTTTTTTTTTTGCCCTTAACTTTTTGATTTTGAATAAATTTTGAAAACTTACTTATTCAAATAGTTTTTTTTTATTCCTATCACTTTTTGACTTATAACTAAACCCCCTAAATAGTCTCCTAGAGCGGCAAAAAAAGAGTTTTTCTTTTTTGGGAGTATATATATTAAATAAAAAATATGTAACCCTGTTTTAGCCTTATCAAGGGTCAAAAGAGGCACCCATACCACATTTAAGCATCCTAGGTTCAACAGTGTGTGTATGCATAAAGGACACACAAACTGACACAAACTCTTTTTTTTATATATATTACCGGTAAAGTATGAAAATCTGGCATAGGTAACTTAGGTGATATATATAACCCTTATGGGCTCAGGCAATTTATGTAATAAAAGTAATTTTATATACCTATTACATTATATATAATGCCGGTGTCACATGTTGGTAATTGTAATTATATAATACATATGAGTTATAGACTGTAAATAACAATACAAAGTCGTTCCAGATAAATTATTTCCTGTTATCAACAACATATTTCGATTTCATACACATCGAGCTGGCAATTGAATTGGACAAAGGAGGGATTATTTTCAAATCCAATAATAATTGCCCCAAACTTTAAGATCTAAATATATTCGAAGAAAGGGAATTACCGCACAAATTGTATTTTATATATGGCCAACCTAAGTAATTCGGGCTTGAATGTGCTTTATATCCTTATAAGTTATAACATATAAGGATAACTTTTGATGACGTCATAGTAACGAAGTAATATTAGATGTATTTTTAAGGTGATGAGTATCATAGTTATAGAAGCATATCATATTCCATCACAAGAAACTACAGTCAAGTATAAATAAATGTTGTTTTGTTTGGTGTATCAAAAAAAAAAAAAAAAAATAAGGAGGATGAATCTGATAATTGAAATAGTAATTGGTGGTATGATTGAGTTTACCGCAACGCCCCCAGACCTGTTTATCTGAAGCTTACTCTGTCCTGTTTCCTTTCTCCAAAAAAGAGTTAATCTATCCATGTCTTAAGGTGGCAGATTATTACTTGGACTTAGAAAGTTACATCTCTCTTGATTGAAAATTTAAGAGGTATATACAGTACATTATAAAGAGGTCAATCAAAAATAGGGAATTAATTAAAAGAAGCTTAAAAGCTCACGATCCTTTGTTCATAGTAAAACTATACAAGCTTTATGTCCTCTAAATTTTAATTTACAGATCTGAGATCTGGAATCCCTCAGAGACACTTTTTATTGACGGCTTAGAAAAGGTGCAAGCCATGCTTGTGTCGATTTTTCCTTCATTGGGAGATAACGAAAAATACGAATACAAAATAAAAAAAGTCGGCCTCATCCTTTAGCACCATAGACGTACAATTTAAGATATCCTTATACTACACCAAATTTTAAGCAAAAAGATTAACCTATCTCCCCCAACCTAAATACTTAATAAAAGCTATCTGTTCCACAAAACGAGATTCTCCACTCAAAACACAATTTATCTGCCAAAACCAAAGATTGATATTTTTAAACCTAGTTCCTATTACAGATCTATTACTATTTGGAACAAAATACCTATTTGCTTTCGCCAGGGAAGTGAGGCTGACCTCAAGCGATTTTTAGTAAATTATTTTTTCGTATGAAACTTTTTTTTTTTTTTTTTTCCTCTGCACTGTGACGTTTCTTATATGTTTTTGTCTTTTATATTTTAATATTTTTATTATAAATACATCACTATCATTAAGAAATATAATTTTTATATTTTATAAAATAAGTCGACCTTTATGGGGATTGTTTATCGCCGCTGGTCGAAAATTGATAAATATTTATTTTTATAATTTATTGAAAAAGTATATTTTCCAAATTTTTACCCACGTGGTTTCTAGTGCTCGTATGCTTCTACCATGAATTGTCAAACTAACTACCAACGATGGCAGAAATAGTGTTTCTCTTTCTAATACTAGATACCAAATGTTTATTGATGAACTAAAAACAGTTAAGGTATTCAATTGAAAGACACCAAGAGTATATTCGCCCTTCTAAATTATGATGTAATGATAGAAGGTAATAAAACTAAATTAATTTATCCTTTAGAAAGAAAATCGGAGATTTTTTCTGTTTTATATCTCAGACTCTGACTTATTTGTAATTCTAGATAAGACCCATCTGGCTATTGCTCATGGTGGAAGAGACAAAATGTTGAAAGAACTTGCACAAAAATACAAGAACATTACATGTTATACTGTAGAACTATTCTTCAACAATGTGAGTCCTGCCAGAAAAGACAAAAAAATGGCGCTAAAAGAGATATTGCAGTCAAGCCAATGGTGTCTTCTGAGTTCAACTCTTGCTTTTAAGTCGATCTCATCGATTTTCAAGCCCATCTTGACCTAGAACACAAATTAATACTGTTGTATCAAGACCATCTCAATAAGTTTGTGGTTCCCAAGGTATTTTAACTCAAGAGGGCAGAAGAATTAGCCTATCAGCTCGTTGACATATTTACCTTACTTCGTGCTCTAGTTATTCTTCTGTCCAAAAATGGCCGATAATTTGTAAACAGAGTGGTAAATGGTCTAAACGAAAACTGGCCGACCATAAAAATTGTCCACAGGAAAATTGTCCTTTCGTTTTGGGATTAAGAGGTCTCCATCAGAAGTTATATTCGGCTGCAAGGCAAGAGTTGTCATTTCTACCAGATGACATTTTTAAAGATGTAGAAACTGAGGAAGAACTTCAAAATATAATAACCAGCATTCAAATAAAAGGAGGAAAACAGAATTAGCAGATATAGGCTATGTAAGGTCTACAGTCCCAAATAGAATTAATAGATAAGCATCCAATCTATGACGAGGGAGATCAGACAAGTTTTGATTCTTTTAAGATCAACAAGCTAAGCTTTCTCCTGACATTTGCTCCATATGTTTAAAAAAACAAGCATGGCAGCACATGTCAAAAATGCAATCGAAACGTGTACACCATGTATGGATAATATCCTCGAAGCAATGCTTCTGAAGAAGTCAAAGTTTTTGGGTTAAAATATTATACAATGTTTGCTTCAATATTGAGAAGGTCATCAATAATAAAATGGAATGAAAAAGAACTTTGAGATGCAGGTACAAAAATGGAAAGAATCCATGACAAAAAAATGCTCCTGTGTCCTTTAATAAAACGCTACGAGCTCCAATATCCAACATAGACAAATGGCTGAGTGAATCACGTAATCTTTTAGTTGTTGTTATGATCATGACAGAAGATGGATTTTACAAGCTTGGAACTCCAGAAGGTATCTTTAAACAACTATATGTCGAATAACAATTCTGTGTATGCGAAAAAAAATATAAAATAGTGAGAATTGAAGATGTCCCGGCCATAAAATCACTCTTCTATCATCAGGTATTTCTCAATCTACAAGAAGCTAAGGATTTTCCAAATGTATGTACACTACAAAATGACAAAATATTAGGTGAAAAAAGAAAGTTAATTGTAATTCATCCGAATTTAACAAGATTTTATGATGGAAAGATGTCTATGTAACATTATAACAGAATAGTTTTTTGCAAATAATATAATAACTAGATCTATTCTAGATTTTCCATTTTCATTCTCAGTTTTGCTATCATTGTTTTCTGAAAATAATATCTATTTTCAAGGTTTATTATTTCAAATGCATAACTCCTAATAAAGTCTTATAATCCCATATTGCCAACATTTAATACTTTGCCTATAGAGTTACTCGTCATTATATTTAATATCTAGATATTAAATAAATACCTAGGAAAAGTATTAATAAAATTCATTGATTATATAGTTTGCCTGACACCATCAGGCAATATATACATTACCTATGTATTTTATATAATGCCTAGTTATATATATTTTTGCTAACATATATAGGGATAATAGTTCTTTATTTGATTTGAATAGTAATTAATTAAAAGTGGCTATTACTTACATACATAGATTAAAGTTAGATACATAAATGAATATACAATATTAAATATTAATTTGTCACTAATAACACTGGTGAACAAAATTTAATTTTTTTTCTTGCATGAACTTTGACAACGTATTCTTATAAAATTTGCGCTGCTGATTCCGAATATATGCTTAAATTTCCCCAATCACATCAATTTTTTTGTGCTATCTGATGTTTAATATTCGTGGAAGTTTACATTAAAATGGGTACAAGGAAAAGAAGTGGAAGTGGACAATTGCTTTGGAGAAAATTGCAATGCAGAAAATTTGCTCGGGAGAAAAGTGCTTTTATTTTGTTCAAACTTCATAAAGAATAATAACACATTATAAATTCGATTAATATTATTTATGAAAATATCTTAACATATTTGTTTGTTCCATCATCCAAGGGAGTACCATCAATTTTGAGTAATAAATTTGCAATACAATTTCCTAGCAATTTATCAAATTCATTCCAATCTTCTCAGAAATGGATCAAGAGGATTGGTAAGGAGGGGGAATAAATAGCTAGGGTCTCTTAAAATGAGGTTGAATACCGTCCTCCCTTGGATTGGCTCGGGAGTAGTATGGGATTTTTAACCCCACCCCTCCTATGTTACTCCTAATTCTCTCTTAAACTTACGAAAAAACGTCTCACTGAGTCTCAGAGTTCGAGTAATTGTTATTTTGTCGCTCACACTTTAAGTTAATCCCTTGGAGGATGGAACAAACAACTATGTTTAGATATTTTTCATAAATAATATTAAGGGAATTTATAATGTGTTATTATTCATCATGAAGTTTGAACAAAATATGGGCAATTTTCTCATCAGCAACTTTCCTAACTTGAAAATTTCCTCCATGGTAATTTTCTCCAGGGCAGGTTTCTGCGCACGATTAACAGGCCATAGTCATACCACGTGTTCCTGTTCTGTATGTATGTCTTTCTCTCTCTTTGACTCGAGTACTTACTGTGTTTTGCTATATAAATCGGTGTGTGGCAGGTTGTGCTGTAGCAATTAATATATCTTTTATTAAATCCAATCAATACTAGCTATACAGTAATACAGTAGCTCTTATTGGATGCAATTTCTTGTGAAGCTCTCATTTGGATTTAGTAAACGTTGGGGATTATAAAACATTTTTAAATCAACATCAAAGCTGTTTATGAAATCTGAACATATCTGTATATGAGGATAAGCTAGCCATGTCTATATCCTCACGGAGAAAAAAGAGCTGTAGCACCCAGATATATTCTGCTATATCTGTGGATGCTTCACTTTATCACCTCAAAGACGGAACATATCTCCCTTAGTTAAGAATGTGTACCTTGCTTATTTTAAAGCACCTCTTGTAGACCAAGACAAAAAATTGGGCACCTCAAATAGTATGCACGATTTGACTCGAAACTCTAAGATCATGGTCTCAAGGAAAAGAAATGCTAAGCTCAAATTTGGTATGCCTGATTATTTGGAGAGAACCAACAACTACTTAGATGATTTATACTCCTGCCGTGTAAATGTTAAAGGACTCAATAAAAAGAACAAGCGATACATGAAATAGCTTAGCATCTCCTCTGTTTGCCCAGTTCCTCATTCGGACGAAATACTTGTGCCTGTATTCACGAAGTTAGCAGATATTTATGAGGAAGCCCACACTTCAGTTGATGATGATGAAGATGCAGATACAAATTACACACCATTGGGTTCATTGTTTGGTCAACCTTCTCTGTATAGTCAAACTGAGTGAATGCCCCAATTCAAGATTTGAATTCACCTAACCAATCGGCTGACTTGTTGGCTTTCCGTCCTCAGGAGTGAAAAAATGCATACTCAGGGTACAAGTGTCACAATTTATCATAACAAAGATACAGAACTGAGTAATTTCTTTGATCCCGACAATCACTTTAAATACTGCAGTGACATTTAAGGGCTTCTTGTGACTGTGAGATTACATGTGTATCATTCAAGTGAGTGGAGACTCCTTATTGATAGATAAAAAACAAATTTAAAGTATGTTTTACTTCACAATGGTAACATATATGGATCCTATTGGACACTCAGTCTTCATGAAGGAGTATGGAAACATCAAAATAGTACTTGAACGATTGAAATACTGCAGATAATGCTTTTGGATTTAAAAATGGTAAATTTCCTTTTAGGTTAACAAGGAGGTTACACAAAGTGCCTTTGTTTCCCTTACTACTGGGACAGTAGAGCTGACAAGGATCACTGGGTTAGAATGGAATAAAATAACACCTTTTAATCAACCTATAGTTCAAAAACCTCATGTAATAACCAAAAACTAGTGACTTATTGAAATCAGCAACCAATATGTAAATAAAACTACCTAAAAAAAAAAAATGTATTATTTTTTTCTCGTAAATTAAGAATTTTTCGTATATTTTGTATTACTTTTTCATCAACCAGTTGTTCAAAAACTTGATGTGATAGGTAAAACTAATGACTGATTTGGAATCAACAGCCAAAAGGCAGTTATATTAACTTTAAAAAACCCATGCAAGAAAAATTATGTTGGCTAGTATAATGTTTCTAAAATACATGTTAAATCCCCCCTCCAACAACAACAACAGCATGGATGTATTGAATAAACACGTTTTATATCCGGTGCCTGGATAACAAATGCAAGGCAAATAAGTACATCTCACAGTGGTTTTCAGAGGCACAGTTAGGACAACAGTACAGGCTTGTTTAAAAATTGCTAATTTCTGTCGTAATTTCAGAATGCTCTTCTGTGTTCTCACCCTACAAATGAGGTAAAATAACTGATAAATTACGATAATGCCATAACATAAGTTACATTTGTCAAACATTGTCATATTTATATTTAAAAACAAAAAAAACACTCATTTATTAGATTCAAATAGTCGAGTGTATACCTATACCTAAAAAAGAAGCCTGTGATAGGCCATGGATTACTTAACATCAGAATAAACTCTTTGCTTTTAAAATTATGCAGCCTCTCTAATAAAAGTATTTCTGTTTTGATTCAATAAGTTAAATAAATATATTCTTTTATCGTCAATTAGTTATAAATAAGTATTATTTTCCATAGAAATAGATTATTCTTCCTAGACGTAAAATAGGCCTCTAAATTGTGTGGTTCCTTGTTGCCACACTGGTAAAACATCTGATTGAAATCTCAATGATAATAAAATAAGATCTTTTATGCATACAGTTCCAACATCTAACATGGAAAATCTTAATAAATAGAAATAAAGTATAACAAGACATTAGATAACCAGTAAAAAAAAAATATATTAACTCTAATGATATCTGATGACGGTTTATTAGGGGGTATCATATGAATATAAAAGTGAGATATGTCATTTTTCCTTTTTGTCAAAAGTTGTATTAGTTTGATTTGATCAAGCTGATCACTTCTTTTTTTTCTTATTATTATTATTAATCTAAAATATAATCAGTAGATATTTGAACTTTAAATAATTTACTTTGATGACACCGACGTGATTCGAAAATGGCGCTGAAAGCAAACTTCACCACCTGTGTCTCCCCAAAAAAAGCAGGGTCGATTAAAACGGAAGTAGCAAATTTAGCAAGGGCTAAAATCCCCATCCTAGGTTCTGTTCTTCGGATGTTGAGAATGGGTTCCATGGAATTGAAATTGATTTTGTGTTGAGGGGGATATGTCTTACCAAAGCTATATACAGTCTTATGGCGTCAACATTGCCGGTTGAGGTTTTCAATGTTATTCCTATTAGTGTAGATAATCTCACTTATGATGGAGTGAAGGAACCCATATTAGTTCGATATTGGTTATCATCTTCCGGAAGGATAAAAAAAATAGTCGACATGATGGTTGATACTTCAGAGCTCTCGAACATGGAGGTCACACATAAGGTTGAACTTCTCCAAATACTCCAAAGGAATAACAGGACCCGTACACCTGTATACATTAGTTATAAATTAAAAGTACCAACAAAATTATTGGTAAATTAACCCCATAGGACTTTCCTATTAAGATATAGCTACCTAAAACCAGGCATTTATTAAAAAAAATTAATTTTTGATTCCTGTTTGTTACTTGGGACATATTTTTTAAACGGCTATTGCACAAAAGTTAAGCGAGAAATAACTGAATAGACAGAGTTATTTAAAGTCCTGGCTAGTATCCGTCATTTTAATATAGAAAATGGTCTTTTAAATGTTCATTGTAGATTCTATAAGTCTACAAAATTTGAATTCAAAATTTTTGTCATGAAAAGCATTCATTTTCCGGCAATATTGGAAATTCAAATTTCTAGATAAGCAACACAAAATAGAAGATTGAAACTTAAAAAATCATAATCCACAAACCTTTTTACCCTAGAAAAACTCCTTTAACAATTCTCAATGCTTATTTTCTACCCTAAATATTTTTTAGTGTATTGGCAGTAAAACCGGGCTCAAATCTCTAACACATTTTACCTTATCTAGGTTTTTAAACACAAATGACAATTAAACAAGGGACTAGTTCAATGGTGAGGCTTAAACGGAACAGTGATGAAAAATAATTAAGGGCGCAAAAGTTTATTATGCAAGATGATATTTCAAATTTGTGGAAGTTAAAAAAAAAAGCCTCATTTAATAACTAGATTTAAAGATTTTTTTACACAATAATTCGGTGAATATTAAAGTTCATATGAGCTACAAATGACTAAAATCGGTTCAATCGTTGTGGAAATAGAGGTCAAAAGGCTAAGTATAGCCGATTGGATTCGCGTCCAGCACAGTAACAATACAAGAAAAACTGGACCGTGGACTAGTGGAGAAGCTCCAGGAACGACCGCTACCTTCCCAATGAGGTTCCGCTAGTCAATCAGACGAAGTTCCCAGTTTTCATGATGATACCGGGAAGCGTGGTATCAGAAGATAAGAGGATACCCCGTATTGTTTCCCGAAAGATCTCAAAATCGGGGCCAAGGAGTACAAAAACGTCTTCAAGGAGATGTTGTTGCCCTGGTTGAAATCCAGCTAACCGGAGGGGAAAATATGTGTTCCAGCAGAGCTATATTTTACTGTGAGTGCAACACACGAAAGCATAATTTATTATTTTTCGTGACACATTTGCTTACATTCACATTGCCCTGTGCTACTGCCCCAAAATAGGTATCCCAAGCGGTCGTCTTTGCTTTATCAGCTCTTTAAATTATATTTAAAAACTAAAACATTGGAACGGAACGCTCAAATCTTATCTTTAGCGCTTAAAAAAAGTTATGTTCTGTTCATTCAACACACGTTCAATTTTACGTTTTGTTTACAAGCTTGTTTCTATATCATAAATTCCATTAACTCCAATTTTTGTCTAACCCTACATGTAAACTTATCGGAGCAATTGTGATCAATTGAGTCGACATCCCTAACCTCCAATTCCAATTATATATTCTTCATTTCCTTAATATCAATATGTTGCTAGAATTGAACTTGGATTTTCCGCTTTTGCGATATCCAATTTTGAGATAGAAAGAGAAACATGTGGTCACACTTCTACAATTTACCTAAGTATAGTTTTGTAAATGGAATGATTTTTTTGCTTGCCCGTTTATTTTTGGAATTGGTAATCTGAAAAATGAATTTTCTTTTCCTTAGCAGTTGTCATTAATTAATTGCTGATAAAGAACATCCTTTCCTAAATAGATTCAGCTATTTGCAAAACCTGATTGAATATTCTTGTGTGCTCATAAAAGACCGAGCGTAACCCTGAGGATTTGTTACAGAGTTATAATTGTAATTCTTTTTTGGACTCAGAGTAGAGTTAAGGATCGACATTCTTAATAATGGCCTTATTTATTTTCTTCTCCCTCCTTCCCTTTCCATAGGTGGTCATAGCTGATCTAATGAAACGTCATGAGCGTTATTCTTTCTTACCTCTAAAATGTCATTCAAATTGTAAGGGTTGCCATATTGATTTTCTGTTTTTTTTAACATACATATTATAAACACAAGTTTCAAAAGTTTTAAACCTCATTATTACTAACTAATTAATTTATCGATAAAAAATATCATAATCTAGTTTTTATAAAAGTCCATAAGTAAATTTATACAAATAACTTTTAACTATGACTTATTCTAGATATCCGCCATCATTCAAAAGTATTTATAATAGTCGGCGTTGAAATGAGTTACATGCTGTACCGATAATTTTTCAGTTATTTCATCCCATACACCTTCGATGGCATTTCGTAAGGAATCCGAACTTTGAAGGACTGGACTTTCCCTCTCAACTCTAGATACTTCCATTCAAAATAATCGCAGGGATTGACATCTGGATATGAAGGTGGCCAATTGGATTGTCCCTAAATTTAATGTGATGTTCCAAACATTCTTGAGTCCGATGTCCCGTGTGTAGGGGATCCAATCTTGCTGGAAAACAAACGAGGGGTTATTTTCAAACCATCGAAGTACCACAGCTTATAAAATCCTTGATATGTTATCATCCTGCTATAGATGGATAACTTCGAGCAAAAAAGCTATGTGTAGTATGTCTACAGAACTCGAAACTCCAGCTCAGACCATAATAGATCGGCTGTTGGTAAGAAAAGGTATGATTTTATCGTCCAAGGACAAAACATTGGCCCTGGACCAAATCTGATTATTTTGTCTATTAAATTTTTGGTTCAAATCTCAATATGTTTCATGTGAAAACAATCTTCGTCCTAGGTGTACAAGCTTGTAACAATTCTTGACATCGTTCGACTCTGTTCGTTCTGGTACTGGCATTGATGTTTTGACAGTGCCGGAACTTGTAAGGTATCATTTTCAAATCCTCAGGGACAATAATACGCAATGACGTTTTTGAAATTCCGATTTCATCGCCCATTTTGGACATCGACCATTTCAGCTTCCGATAAATCTTTAGTAGAAGTATTTCGATAATCTGTTAGCTTCGTGTATTCCTAGGGCGATGGGATCTTGGCTATCATTGACCTTTCCAGTCCTGCTGAGCCTCTTAATTTTGTATTTACTCGAATTTAACCTTATAGTAACTGATAGAACTCGATAAATTTGAACTGGGGTTTCCTGTGGTTAAAAAATTCCAACTTCACTCTTTAACTGGTCGACATGACTGAGTGAGTGAAAATTTGTTTGACACTATTTATTCCTTTTGATAAGGATTGTATCTCTTTTCAATGTCAATCAGATTCATGATTGATTGATTTGGCAGCAAAATAATTACGATGTAAAATGAGAGGCTTAAAACTTTTGAACAACTGTGAATGTACTTGGATGTTCTCTACTCAAGCATTAAATAATAATTATAAGAATTTAAAAAAAAAACAACAACAATATAATTATGTTATCCAAAAATAACAACCACAAAACTTGCCCGCTAAAAATGTTTAGGATTTACAATTCTACCTATGGATGAATATTTGATTGTTTCGATTCTTTTATTGAAAGTTATACACATTTGTTTATCGTTTATGAACAAGTATAATATGAGGTTAGGTATTTCACTTGACACGATATACGATGTATTATGTTCATTTTATGTTAATGTGGTCTTTATAGTACATATATGTACACATACTTATGGTACTATAAAAAATATTTTTATTGGGTTGAAATTCCAAACATAAAACATACATTCAATACTAGAGAGAGAGAGGTTCATTCAAATATTACGAACATCGTCTTTAATGTTTTTAAAGGCAGCAAGTTAAAAGATTAATTTAAGACCTATAAATATTGTTGGTGATAACCTTGGGGATGGTCTTTAAACCGGTTGATTTCATCTTCACTACTGATATAAACATAATATCGATAAACAGAACGGTCATACCTCTCTAACAAAAACATATCCTATCAATCCTTTTTTTTTGTATTTCTATTTGATAGACAAAATTTCTTCATCTAAATTATAAAGTAACGTATTAAAATCTGAACACTTTTGATTTTAAACATTAACAAGATATTATATATTAACCAATAATTTGGTTCAAAGAATTGCAGAAGAAACACAGAATCATCCCAACGAGGAAGTGTAAACGCCTTGTTTATTGGTTAAAGCTATTTGATGTCCTATTAATCATTAATCCTTTTTTTTTTTTTTTTTTATATTTAGATATTTTTTACAAAAATGTCTGAAACATTGGGGTGAATCATAATAATTATAAAAAGGTATTATTTATTGACTAACAAAGTAATTTGAACGAAATTAATACTATAAATAGATGTGTGTCTGTGCTCTCTTAATTATTAATTTAGTCGACCTTTGTGGCAATGATGGCTTCCAGATTGCAGTGTAAGAACTGGAACACTCTGCGGATGAAGTCGAGGGGGTTAGCGTCATCGCTTTAGGGGGACCAAAAGTGTCAAAAGGTTCCTTTAATGGTGTCAAAAGTGGTGCTCACAATAGCTATCAGGGTACTCTGTTGTGAAACCTCGATATCTCATGCCTGGCCCTCATAGACTTGAGGGGATTGGACTAGGCTATTTTCTTTAACTCCTCCGGGTCTAGTTTGGCTTTTTTTTGACAGAATCTGTTCTACTCTCCAAAGTTTCAGACTTGCTGACAGCGTATACGGTGGTTCTGGAGAACCCAACTCCTTTGAGTGCACGAATAGAAATTAGTCGATCACATTCAAGTCTCTTTTTCTCAACTTGAACGTAAGCTAGAGAGTTCAGCCTTGTTTTGTTTTGTAATTAATTGCTTCCTCATAACTGTCCTCCTTCATAGAGAGGCCCAAAACTCTTGCTAATACAGGACCTATCAAACATGATTTAAGGTAAGTTTTTTTGTTAAAGAAATAATCTTGAACATCAACAATTGATTTAAAAGTTTCAAACAAATCGCTGAACTACTCAGTTGTACTATAAACATCCGGTAATACAATCTTTGGTGAATGTGATCCAACCTTTTTTTGACACTTTCTGCCTTTTTTACTGACGACTCAAAAAATTTAATTTTCTTGCCATGATCAATTTCTAATTCACATTCTTCAATTTGTTTGTTTCTTTCTAATCTTCCAACCAAGCTTCCAATTTGCCTGACTATACTGTTTCGCTTCTTTATGTCTTCCAATCCACAATGATATTTCTCCAAACACACAAATTTATTTTCCAAATCTCCTAATTGGATCTGAAACTTTTCTAAAACACTCTTATCTTCTTTTAAACCTTCATCATACGACTTCACACATTTGTAAAAGAATTCACAATATTTATCAAACACTATTACTCATAACTTCTTCAGCTTGAAATTCTAATAATTAATCAGGCTCGAAGGACCATGTATAAGATCGATAAATAATCTGCCCTTTGAGTCAGGACTTACCAAATCAAGTTATGGAAGGATGAACATGGATTTTTATAAACAATTTATTACTCTAAATAAGCATATGTTTCCGGAACAAAAAGAAGAAAAGAACAACATACACCATATAGTTCACTAAACGGAACATAAACTATAATAATCACGCAACACATCCAGAATGAGACATTATCGTGACATCAAATAACAAATCCCAAACACAATGTAAGATTCTAATACTATTCAATAAGTATGATTAGTAATTATTCATGTATTTCATTTTAAAATTATCGAGAAATAATACGAAATAGATAGAACGGCTCCTAAACCCAGCGGATAGGCGTCAGTACTGATGAAAAGTTAGACCATTGGATCATAATGCATAAGGAATGGGGAATCCACTATCTTCTTCTTAATAACAGAGAAACTTTCATCTGCTTCGTTCGACCAGGAAAACTCCAATGAACTCTTTGTGAGCTCATGAAGAGGAGCAGCGACCATAGAAAGATTTTATATGAACTACCCATAGTATTGCACGAGACCCAAGAACGAATTGATATCGGTAGGTGATGTCGGAGTTGGGAAAAGAGACACTGGACGGATCAGCTCCCAATCTAGAGAATGTTCTTCTAGCAAGAGATACTTCTTGTTTTTAAGGTGTACGTTAACGGATTGCAGGCGTCAAAGGACTTCTTTAAAAGGAGTGATGTGCTCCATTCAAGTGCACGTGAATATTAACATATCATGTATGCACATTTCAACTCCACTGAAGCCCTCGATAAGTATCTCCTGCGCCACGAATGCACGACGATCCATTTTTCTAATGGATGCCACTGAAACCTCAGACACAGCAATATTATAGTAGGACCGGCAATACTGAGAAGCGTGACCTTAGTTACCACGTTTATTAGATTTGTCCCATATGCTGGATACTTGGTTACTTGAAATACATTAACCTTTCCACAAAACCTACATTTACAATCTTTGGGGGATGACTTTTGGGTCCTTTTAGGAATCCAACGATTTGTCTTCATTGTTTTTTTTAGGCTTCTGGTTACCTTTAGGTTCCATATACTCTGAAACAAATTCAGAGTTATTCTTTATCATATCTTTAGAGTGGTTCACTGCGGATTCAATTGCTCTTCCACCTGAATCACATCATTTTTTAATATTATAAGAATGACAACAATTACATTTGCCAATTCTTGTAGTAAGAAATTATCATCTGCAAGATCAATGAAAAGTCGTGGTTTGTCCCCAATATTCGGGGTACAATTGGGGGTTACAATCTGTTTTGGGAGCTGGCAGTACCCAAAAGCACCCCCAACATTCAGGGTACAATTGGAGGTTTGCAACCCGTTGTAGGACCTGGTGGTACTCAAAAACACCCCCAACATTTGGAATACAAAATGACAATTCATAAAGTCTATCCCCGTTTCTTCATAAATTTATACAAAAATTTTTTTTTATATGAAATTGTTTTAATACAAAATATTTTATCTGAATTGTCCTTATAGGAATATGTTTTATCCAAAGTTACCTATTACCATATATAAGACATCTTAAATATGAATAAGAACAATAAGAAGAGGGGAAGAAGGAAGGAAAGATAAAATCCGGTTGAGTGAACGGCTTCAATCATATGATCGGAATCATGATTTCGTTGGCTCATCCGTTCAGATTCCTGAACAGAGTCGGATGCCACTCAGTCAAGACTCCTCAGAATGTAAGGCTATTGTCGAATGTAAATGCTCATATTTGGAACTATGTTGTCTACCAGCAGGTGGCGAAGATAATGTAATCGCTCCCTGGAAAAAAGAATAGGGATGAATAAATATTCAGGCATCTCTCATATTTAAAACTGGACTTCAAGATTCGATAAATAACCGATTTTATATTAGAAAAGGAAAAACTGTTGTTGTGTGTGCTCTTTCTTCTATTTTATTCAACATGTTTTATCTTTATTGGCTTTATCTTGCTCTAATACAAAGTACATGTGTATTTTATAAGAACTACGTGCTATTCATTTTCTTATTATAAGTTACTAATATTATAATTTATATATATACATTACTTAATGCTAAGTAAAGATACCTATTATATTAATTAATTATCGTCCTTATCCATTCACTGTTTATAAACCACGTTTTTTTTTTTTTTTTTTGATTAATTAAATATTAATTTCATTATGATAAAATTCATAGTTACCTGGTATTTAAAAAAAACACCTATAATACTATTCGCTGAGAATCATCCAAAAACATTCAATTAATTTCATGTTTACTAACTTTCTGAGTAAGATTTTTATAGATAAGTTTTTGTGGTGAAATAATGATTAATAAATGGAAAAGAGCAATTCTAAGAAATTGGGTACTTGTAGTATCCGTTACATGGAAGCTCACGAATAAAATTACTGAAAATATGATTATTACTTAATAATATTTATTATATCTATCCAGAGTTACACAGAATAATTATATTAGTACAATATTATAGTAGCATGCGTTAGTCATTTTCTCCGCCAACTAATATCTTCATCTAGGAAAAGTGTATATTTATTTTCAGAATTTAGTATCCGTTATTATTAATACACCCTTCACTTATTTTCTGATGATTTTTTTATCTTTATACTGCCATTTGACTATTGTCTAATCTCTGATAATGTAGTATTTTATTTAAAAGATCCTTATAGTGACAAATAGGGAAGCAAGCGTTGCCGAATATTGACACGAACGACACTGTTAAAGATTGTTAAAGAGTCGTCTTTTACATATCAGGATATACTAGGTATGCGTCTATGCAATGATACTTTCGGCTCTTGGTCCCTAAGTGTCGCCAATTAGGCATTATAAACCAGTCCAAAAATCTATATGCTGATTTTGACATGTGTAAACAATATTTAATTCATTGTTTGTATGGTTTCAGTCAACAACGCACTTTTTCGCTCGTAAAAATGTCTAATTTTGAACCTATAACTACGGAGCGCGGACATAATGATTTTTTGTTGCCAATTGAAAAAAAACGCTTCTGAAGCCCATCAAATGCTTGTGGAAGCTAACTCAATGAAAGACTGAGTCATCATACTAACTTGGATCTGAATATAATGGTTTTATGCAAAATGAATAAAACCAAACAACTAAAAGTGGGAATTATCTAGTATTTAATATAAATATGTAGTTATTTTCAATCTATAATACGTTATGGTATTGGTCAATTATATAATTAATTGTTTCTTGATAGCTATTTTGTAACTTAGAAAAAAAAAATTACGGGTTAAAAGTCGCACTTACTAGGGTTTGTAAACCTCAAGAAAGAAATATTTTAAGTGAAAAGAATACAGATTTATATTTTTTTAATAAAAGCTTCCATTGATTTAAGACTAATTCAAACATGATTTTTATAAAATTGTAATTTAAAGAACAAAAAAAAAAAAAAAATGATCCAATCTTCTGTAATAATAGATTTCGTTTCTAATTTCTTTAACTATTCAGAGTATTTCTTCTAAAAAGAGAAACATTTTAAAGATTTCTTAATGTGTCGAGCCATGCTTCTATGAAGCATTTATTCACCTCAAAATGCAAACTACAACGTCTTCGTTCCCTTCCTTTTTGGCTTCTTCTTGATGTTATTATCCTTTTTTTCTTAATTTCACTTCTAAATCAATCAACACTTGATTCATTCCATAACTATTATCTCCCCCTTCAATTGTATACTTAACCACTTAACTGATTCTACGATTGGCTTTTTGTTCCTTTCATAGTTTCATATAGATTCCCGAAACCTATGTGTAACAAAGTACACGTCCTTTCTTACATCTGTGATATTAAATATAAATCAAGAGGACATAAATGCTTTTCTACTTATTCATTCGATTAAATTGTGATAAAAGAGCCTCTTAACTCTTTTTGAGGACTTTGGGTGACTTTTGACTGTCTAAATCTCTCATTTTCTTCGTTTGAAAGTTATCAAGGGATTTAAGATTCAAGAAGTTTTAGCTGTTCCTTTGTCTTCTACGAATTGCAATAATATATATACATACATATATGTACGTATATTGAACGGAACTTTTCGGATTTCCATATTGCTCAACCTCTCTCTTAATAAATATAATATATAATTACATACACTATTTTAAGTTTAAAATATGCAAGATGATAATATGGACACGATAATAGGTATGAAATGGGAAACCATCACTTACAGCACATGGGGAAGAGGGTTAGGTCCCAAAACAATGTCCTGAAGAAGAAACCAAAAAAGGACTCGAAAGAGGTCAAAAACAAGAAAAATCCTGGTATAAAAAAGAAGAATTCAAAGAAAGCCCCTAGTGTTATGAAACAAGAGAGAGGGTCCAACTAATGAAACCCCTCATTCCAACAGGACTCATATTCCTCAAATCACTGCAGAGGACAACAAAGAATATAAAAAAGAAAAAGAAACCAGGCCAAAAAAGAAGTTTCATTACGCTGACATTTCTAAGGAGGCAACTGAAATTGTCATAACAAGAAAGAACGGTGACCATATTTCCACCATTGAATGAAACAAAGTTATCAAAATACTTGACACAGATTACGTACATCGTCTGTCTGCACCAATAGGAGATCTAATTCCTGACTACAAAGGGTGTCGTTATACAAATAAAAGAACATTCATTTACGTAAATGATGATACTGCTGGAGAATATGTCCGAAAAAGCATAATATCAAATATACCTCTCCTTTTCACCTCATGGGATGAAGTGGAGCGAATGAGGGAACTCATAAAAGAGAAAAAATACCTTATGGGGTTTCGTTCGTGGGGTGATTGGTAACATTGGGTGAGGTTCTTGCTCGCATTATAGCACACCAATGCAGTACTCTTCAGATTAAAGGTAATGTAGAACTTGCAAAATCAGAAATTACTAACTTTGGTAAGTTACTCTACATATGTGTAGACCCACTGGCATATGAAACCCTGCACTTGATAGACTTTACAATCAGAATAGCTTCAGCAGGAAAGGTACATTTGCAAAATCCAAGAAAAGCACCCATTATCCAACAAGAGTAGAGGGGGACACCACAAACCAAATCAAAGGGATGAGAATAAAGCAAAAATAACTTGTGACACTAGTATAAAAGATTATACTACCACTAGCAAAAAGATTATACTACCACTAGCAAAAAATTATACTACCCTAGTAAAAAAGATTATACTGAAGCTAGTAAACAAACTGAGATTGATAGTGGTGGCAACAAATGAAAGGATGTTGATGGTGCCACTGAAACCAATTGTGGAGGGACTGAAGTACTCAATGAAGATGACGGACCACAGAAGTACGGAAAAGTCCATCAGGACCCAAAGAAGCAAACAACGAAATTTAAAAACCCAACTGGGAAAAGTCCAAAAAAGCAATCCAAAATAGGCAAGTTCTTTGATAGTGCTACAGCAGAATTGATGAAGTAGCAAAAACCACGCCAAAAATAGTGATGATTAGCTGCTCGTATATTAACACTCAACACTCTAAAGCGGCAAACTCGGAGCACATATTGAAGACATCACAAATATCATGGAAACTTATTTCCCACAATGTAGACTCAGCCCGTCTTATGGAACATCCATGCAAGTAAATGATTTTAACATACACTCCTTGGATAGCAACAAGGTCAGGAAATCCTTTAGCTCATACAAAAGCTCAGGACCTGATGAACTGAAACTACTTGTAATGTAACAAATTGGGGATAGCATCATCGCCTATATCTCAGAACTTTATAAAGTCATCCTCATCACTGGTTATACACCAAGATGCTGGTGAGAAATTAAAGTATGTTGTCTACCAAAACTGGTAAAAAAGATTACAGCCTGGCCAAATCCTTCAGACCGATAACTTTTTCTAACTTTATGCTTAAAGGACTTGAGCAGATTTAACACTGAGAAGTTGAAGAAGTCATTCCAACACTCCAATCACAACATGCCTATACAAAGGGCTTATCAACTGAGACGGCCCTTTCACAAAATACCAATACCATAGAAAAATCCATCTATCAACAACAATGCACACTTGTTGAGAGTTTTGATTGCACAGGTGCATTTGATTATATACAATTCCATTCAGCTGATGCAGCAATAGAAATACTTGGTATTCCAGAGTGTATCAGATCCTGGTATAAAAATTTACTAAATACCCATATGGTCACATCCAAGCTTAAAGGTGAAGAAGTTTGTGTCAATCCAACCCGTGGGAGTCAACAAAGGGGTGTTCTATCGCTGGTCGTTTGGAATATGATTATGGATAGCTTACTTAATAAATTTAAGAAAAGAGCAATAAGGTATGCAGACGACATCCATCTTTTAATTAGTGGAAAATACCCCTACACCCTTGTCAATGCAATGCAAAGGTCAATTAATAGTGTTATTGAATGGGGATAAGAAAATTGTCTTACCTTTAACACATCCAAATCAAGCACTATAGTTTTTTCGAAAGCTTATAAACTTATACCAAAATACTTTCCACAATTAGAAATGGATCGCAAATATGAAGGAATATGCCATATATATGAAGTACGTAGGTATTACTTTTGATCAATGACTCGTCTGAACAGAGCATTTGAAAAATAAAGCCTCCAAGTGTTCTCGGTTCCAAGGCAATCATTGGACAAAAATAGGGACTGGCCTGAGACAAGGTTCTCTAGTTATATGAAGCTATGATCAGACATGTTATCTCATATGGTTGTCTAGTATGGGGACATGCAATCACAACAGAGAAAAGTTCAAGGAAAATTCTAGACACCATTAGAAGGAAAGCAGTCTTGGGAATGACTCATACATTTCGATCGACACCAACCGCATGAATAAAGGCAGTTTTGGGTATTGCTCCTCTGGACATATACATTAAGGAACAGGCAACGAAATCAAGACGGAGAACGAAGCATTTCTTACGTGATACCTGGAATAGAATACGTAATCATCCAAAACGTCGTGGGCATCGGTTCCATAGTGATAAAATACTTATACAAGTCGGAATGGATCAACCAAGTGACTACATAAAAAATAATCGTATCTGGATAATATTAGTCAGATTAATAATCCTGACGCAATTATCTATACGGACGGGTCTAAGGACGAAGGCGGAAACACTGGGTCTGGATGGGCCATCAACAAAGGTGATGCATCAATTTGTCATTCAATGGC
Source organism: Lepeophtheirus salmonis (assembly GCF_016086655.4). NCBI lineage: Eukaryota > Metazoa > Arthropoda > Copepoda > Siphonostomatoida > Caligidae > Lepeophtheirus > Lepeophtheirus salmonis. Next base: position 36,236,834 of record NC_052144.2, on the reverse strand, counting down.
TTCATTGAATAATGAGGTTTCTGTGTTTCAAGTAGAGATTTTCGCCATAACACAAGATGTAGAAGCTCATTTCAATTACGAAAAAACACTAAACAATGTAATAATTAGATCAGACTCCCAATCAGCAATTGCTGCAATCTTCAATCCACTTACTACAAGTGAAGAAGCTTTAAAATCTACAGAAACCATCATCAAAAGGAATGTGTGAGAAAAATATACATCTAGAATGGTGTACATTCTGATACTACAGGAAATGAATTTGCAGACCATCATGCAAAGACAGGTAATGAGAGTCAAAACCTATTTAATATTGAGACACCTCCAAGCTACATAAAGAAGGTTTTACATAAAGAAATAATTCATAACTTCTTCTTTCAATATTGGTGTGACCGATATAAAAAAAGATCAAGGCATGAAACATACACATAGTATGCTTAATAAGCCGAAGTCGAAGTTCATCAAGCTCGGAAGGGAAAAAGTCAGACTCATTGTACAAGCCTACACTGGACATGGTCATTTTCTAGCCAACCTAAGCAAGCGGAAGGACAAAAGCTCAACGTGTAATGCATGTATGAAAGAATTGCAAAGTACTGACCATCTCATCAATAGATGCCCCGCTCTATCTTACGAGAGACATCAAGCAATGAATGAAGAAAACGAAGACATTCGTATTTTAAAATTTATGAAAAATAAAAAAATATTATTGAACAAAATTTTAGAGTAAACTAGGTTTTAGAATCTGCTGTAGTAGCACAAATGCCCCGTTGTGTGGTCGTGTTCGTTGCCCAAAATTTGTAAAATTTT